>NW_028270152.1:24873797-27273797 GCF_037043375.1 Chiloscyllium plagiosum
GAGGAGGCAAAAATGAGGACTGTAGATGCTGGAAATCCGAGTCTAGATTAGAGTGGTGCTAGAAAAGCACAGCAGGTCAGGCAGCATCCGAGGAGCAGGCCTGCTCCTCGGATGCTGCCTGACCTGCTATCATTAGAGGAGGTCCAGTGTAAGTCTACAAGAATTATTCTGGGGATGAAAGGCTTGTCGTATGAGGATTCTTCATCTGTACTGAAGAGTTTAGAAAGGTCGGGGAGATCTGACTTGAAGCTTACAGAATACTGAGAGGTCTGGATAGAGTAGATGTGGTGAAGATGTTTCCACTAGGAGGTGAGACTAGGAGCTGAGGGCACAACCTCAGTGATGGCTGAACCCTTTAGAACTAAGATGAAAAAGGAATTTCTTTGGCCAGTGCATGGTGACTCTGAAACACTCAGTGCCTCAGAAGGCTGTGGAGGCCAAGTCACTAGTGCATTTGAGGCAGAGATAGGTTCTTGATTAGTAAGGGGGTCAAAGGTTTTTGGGAGAAGGCAGGAGAATGAGTTTGAGAAACAGCCAAGATTGAATGGCAGAGCAGACTTGAAGGGCCAGATGGCTTAACTCTACTCCTATATCTTATGGTCTTATGTTGGTTTTCCTGAGTGCATTCACATACATTTTTGCACATCCGACTCCGAACTTTGCTTTACTGTTAACAATGTGACAAAGGCGAAAATGCCTCCCTTGTCAAATATTATTCTATAAAACAAATCTTCTATTGTGTGGTCAAAGACTTTGTAGAATATTAGTAGAATAGAATGTACTATGGCTATCTTTTTTGCAAACAGGTAGGATATTCAGTTGCCATTCTTCTTTACAATTGTTTTACTAAGGTTGACCTAAAGGTTTGAATCTTAAAGTAATTTTCCTTTGATTGGTAAGCCATGATATAAGAATGGAAGGAGTGTTTTTGTAAGGTGTGTTTAGGAGGGTTTCCTAACTCAGTCGTTGACAGGCCGATTGTGGTGTAAAATTATGTCCCAATACATGTGTGAATCATAATGTAACACATGTATTGGGCCAAGCAGTGGAATGTGGTGAAAGGGTTAAAATTGTGTCCCAATACATGTGTGAATCTAACCGAAAATGGAAGGTGTCACTTAGTCCCGTGTGAATCTTATTACACACCTTCCCGTGTGAATCTTCTTATCTGTATGTGACCAGAATGGAATGTGTTTTTCAGCCTTGCTCTGCTGTTCACATGAATGTTTAGATCTCAAAGAGTATATCAGCTGGAAAAGTCTCCAGTTCGGTAGAGTCTGCTCCGGGGTTGCGTTTAACCGCCGAGCGTGGGTTGTTGGCAACCGCTCTACGAGAACTGACGGCTCCCAGTTCCGGTAACACGTAGAGTGAGTATAAACCAGACCCGTTGTAAGTACGAGACCTGGTTGTGGCGACGCTGCGGGGAATAAAACACTTATATTCTAGCAGACTCGCCTCTTGGCTGTTTGTTCTGTGTCAGACTACTTTCCTGCGAGCCTGGTCCTTGACCTTGAGAATTTTTTTTTTTTAAAACACCGATGAGGGGAGAAGCCATTTTGGATTTGGTGCTCGGCAATAGCCGGGGCAGGTGTAAGATCTTGTGGTGGGAGAGCATTTTGGTGGTAGTGACCACAACTGCCTCACATTCTACATAGCTATGGAGAAGGAGAGCAGCAGGCACAATGGGAGGATATTTAATTGGGGAAAAGGAAACTATGATGCTATCAGACATGAGTTGGGAAGCATGGACTGGGAGCAATTGCTCCATGGAAAGGGCACTATAGACATGTGGAGACTGTGTTTAAGGAACAGTTGTCACAACTGATGCATAAATGTGTTCCTCCTGAGACAGGTAAGAAGGGGTAAGATAAAGGAACCTTGGATGATGAGAGCAGAGGAGCTTCTTTTCAAAAGAAAGAAGGCAGCTTACGTAAGGTGGCGGAAGCAAGGGTCTTCCTCAGCTCTAGAGCATTACAGGCAGGTGAGGAAGGAGCTCAAAAATGGTCTGAGGAGAGCCAGGAGGGGGCACGAGAAAGGCTTGGCAGGAAGGATTATGGAGAATCTCGCGGCATTTTATACGTATGTGAGGAATAAGAGAATGATCAAAGAAAGAGTAGGGCCGATCAGGGATAGCATAGGGAACTTGCATATAGAATCTGAGGAGGTAGGGGAAGCCCTAAATGAGTTTTTTGCTTGTGTCTTTACTAAAGAAAAGGACCTTTGTAGTGAATGAAACCATTGAGGAGCATGTAAGCATGCTGGAACGGATAGAGATTGAGGAAGCTGATTTGCTGAAAATTTTGACAAATAAAGATTGACAAGTCGGCAGGGCCAGACCAGATTTGTCCTCTGCTGCTTTGGGAAGTGAGAAATGTGATTGCTTCACCACTTGCAAAGGTCTTTGCATCCTTGCTCTCCACCGGAGTTGTACCTGAGGACTGGAGGGAGGCAAATGTAATTCCTCTTCAAGAAAGGAAATAGGGAAATCCCTGGCAATTACAGACCAGTCAGTCTCACATCTGTCATCTACAAGGAGTTAGAAAGGATTCTGAGAGATAGGATTTATGACTGTCTGGAAGAGCATGGCTTGATTAAATGCAGGCAGCACAGCTTTGTGAGGGGCAGGTCATGCCTCAAATCTTAGAGTTCTTTGAGGATGTTACTAGACAAGTTGAGGGTCGAGCAGTGGATGTGGTGTATATGAACTTCAGCAAGGCATTTGATAAGTTCCCCATGGTAGGCTCATTCAGAAGGTCAGGAGGAATGGGACACAGGGAAATCTTTAGCTTTCTGGATACAGAATTGGTTGGTCGACAGAAGACAGCGAGTGGTGGTGGAAGGAAAGTATTCTCCTTGGAAGTCAGTGGTGAATGGTGTTCCACAGGGCTCTGTTCTTGGGCCTCTACTCTTTTGTAATTTTTATTAATGACTTGGATGAAGAGATTGAAGGATGGGTTAGCAAGTTTGCAGACGACACAAAGATTGGAGGTGTCGTTGACAGTATAGAGGGCTGTTGAAGGCTGCAGCATGACATTGACAGGATGCAGAGATGGGCTGAGAGATAAATGTGAAGTGATGCATTTTTGGAAGGTCGAATTTTAAAGTTGAGTACAAGATTAAAGACAGGATTCTTGGCAGTGTGGAGGAACAGCAGGATCTTGGTGTGCAGGTACATAGATCCCTTTAAAATTGCCACCGAAGTGGACAGGGTTGTTAAAGCATATGGTGTTTTGGCTTTCATTAACAGGGGGATTGAGTTTAAGAGCTGAGATCTTGTTGCAGCTCTATAAAACCTTGGTTAGACCGCACTTGGAATACTGCGTCCAGTTCTGGTCGCCCTATTATAGGAAAGATGTGGATGCTTTGGAGAGGGTTCAGAGGAGGTTTACCAGGTTGCTGCCTGGAATGGAGGGCTTATCTTACGAAGAGAGGTTGACTGAGCTCTGACTCTTTTCATTGGAAAAAATAAGGGAGAGGGGACCTAATTGAGGTGTACAAGATAATGAGAGGCATAGAGTTGATAGCCAGAGACCTTTTCCCAGGGCAGAAATTGTTAACACGCGGGGTCATAGTTTTAAGCTGTTTGGTGGAAAGTAGAGAGGGGATGTCAGAAGTGGGTTCTTTAGATTAGATTACATTACAGTGTGGAAACAGGCCCTTCGGCCCAACAAGTCCACACCGACCCGCCGAAGCGTAACCCACCCATACCCCTACATTTACCCCTTACCTAACACTACGGACAATTTACCATGGCCAATTCACCTGACCTGCACATCTTTGGATTGTGGGAGGAAACCGGGGCACCCGGAGGAAACCCATGCAGACACGGGGAGAATGCGTGGAGTTTGCACAGTCAGTCGCCTGAGGCAGGAATTGAACCCGGATCTCTGGCACTGTGAGGCAGCAGTGCTAACCACTGTGCCACCGTGAATGTGTTGCCAGCAGCAGTTGTGGAAGTTAGGTCATTGGGGATATTTAAGAGACTGCTGGACATGCATATGGTCACAGAAATTTGAGGGTTCGTACATTAGGTTTACCTTAATGATCAGCACAACATCGTGGGCTGAAGGGCCTGTTCTGTGCTGTACTGTTCTATGTTCTATATTCTATAACTATCCATGACATTGAAATTGCAAGTGGAAAATTTGCAATGATGTAAAAGTTGCAACAGTTCATGGTTTCATCTGCCATGGTTTTACATGCTGGTTGTTGTAACCTAGAATGTAACTTTTATCTATTGACATTACCATAACGTGGTTAAAAGGTAATTGAGGTTGGAAAATAAAGATTGCAAAATGCACAAGATTTCAAAGCCTGGGAGAATGAAATGGAGGATGAGTAGCTCTAGTAATGAAGGATGACAACATTTAAGATGCAGTGAGAAAGGGCTTGGTTCAGAACCCCAGGAAGTAGAATCTGAGGAGCTGCAAATCAGGAATGATAAGTTTCAGAAAGCACGTCTGCGCTGGTTTCTCAAGGCTACTCCTATTAGTGTTTTTCATCTGTTAGACTGAGCATTAGCAAGAATTAATGAAAGTTGGAAAGAAAAAGAAAACAATCTTCTTACAGGCTGGAGAAATTGAAATAAGGATTAGTTTATTTAAATTCCATGATTCCATGACAGCTACTCCTGCAATACATTGTAGAACAACTAGAGAATAAAGCAAATTTTTATCTGGTATTTAATTTGTAATCTCAGTGAAAAATATTTGGAAGTAATCATCATAAAATTTCTGTTTTGAGGGTTTCATGTTTAAGTTCTGAAAAACTTATACTCAACAAAAACAATTTACATTGAGGGAAGATTTGAGTGAATAAATATGTTGAATGATGCAATGGGAAATAAAATATTCAAAACATTTTTCATGTAAGGTCAGCATGAAAGATCATTCGTGACTTGAATATTTTGTCAGAAAATACATAGAGTCCTTTGAGCAATGTTAACCTCCTAAGGAAGGGTGTTCTTGCCTTGAGGACAGTAAATGTCTACTGTACTGAACTGGTTCGTGGGCTGTGAAAATCAGCAGATGGTGAGGGGCTGATTTAAATTGACTGTCTCGACTCTGGAATTTAAAAGAATGAGAAGTCCTCTCATTGAAATAAACAAACAGTATTCTGAATAGAGGTTTGACAGGATAAAAGTAGCATTAGGGGAAGTCATACTGGTCTTGAAACATTAACTCTTTTTCTGTCTCTGTTAAGCACCAGCTTTACTGAGTTTCTCTTTTTGTTTTAATTTCAAAATGCCAGCAACTGCAGGATTTTGCTTTTATTTACTGGAAAATGGGGGCAGAACCTCTGGAATAAATTTTTGGATTCAAATGAGAGTTCTTCGCTTGGAATTTTTAGGCATTCTCTAACCCAGATAGATGTAGATGCTTTTTTAAAAAAAATTACTTTTCTTTTCCCCGGTTGTGAGCATTGGTGGCTAGATCACCATTTGCTGCCCATTCTTAATTGCTCTTGAGAAAGTGTTGGTGAGCCAATGTATCACTGAACACGTTGGGGTTTTCGCATAGACTTTTTGGTGTTTCAGATAATCCAGGGTTAGTGGGAATGGGCAAGAAGCTAGATTTGAGGCAGGAGATCAGACATGATTTTATTGGATGACATAGCAGGCTCAGACACATGGTCTACAGCTACCCCTGTTACCTCTGTTCTGAAGTCCTCCTCCATCTTGCGTATCATTATAATGCAGAAAACGTATTGCAGCAATGTAATACAGTTAAAATACTTTAATATTCACAAAGCACCATTTTAACATGCTCATTTAACCTTCGCTGTACCTAGTGATTATTTGTGAAGAAGAGAAACCAGCTTAAAATATTTGGTGGTTTGACTAGTAACTTTGTGGTTGCTGATTTTGTAAAAGGTAAATTCCTTTTTAGAAAAAGGAAGAGATGTTTGTATGGTTTTTGGTTTTCTGTTGGTCACTTTTCTCATTTGATACCTAATGCGACTTTTACTTTATTCTAAGCTAATAGGATTGGCTATTTAACAGAATTTTTTTTCACCCTTGTAGCTTTGGAGATGTGATAGTTCTGATATTTTACTATATGAAAGTAGAATGCTACAGTTTTCATTGTTTAGAATTTCATAATTAATTTGTTGTAACCTTTTTTTTTCTAGAACTCATTCCCCCAGGAATTTGCAACCTCCTCAATCCTGCAAACATCTATTCCAATAATGAGGTTAATTTAGGGAACATTGAAATTTATGGATTTGATTATGATTATACTCTGGCGCAGTATTCCAATTTGCTGCACACAATGATCTTCAATACAGCACGAGAAATACTTGTTGATCAATATAAGGTACTTGCTGCTTTTAAAAATAATTACAGAAATTCTTCAAGCTCAATGCTATTAAAATTACATTTGACTCATAAAATAATGAATCATGTTAATAGATAATGGAAAGTAGACACTTTGGTTTTTGTTTTATGTTACATATGCTTACTATTAAAACTGAATTATCCAGGGTTATAACAAATGAAATTGAATTTGACTTGATCTTTCATCCCTAGGTAGCAGCCACTGCAGTACGTTCGAAGCTTACATACTGATTTGTTTGAAAGAGGGAAGAGGGTCGAAGATGTCCTAATGTGAGCATGAAAATGGAGTTAGCTGAAGTGAACTGGGAGATTAGAGTAGGCGAAAATGAAGACTGCAGATGCTGGAGATTGGAGTAGAGAGTGTGGTGCTGGAAAAGCACAGCAGGTCAGGCAGCATCAGAGGAGCAGGAGAGCCGATGTTTCGGCAAAAGCCGTCATCCGGAATGAGGCTGTGAGCAGAGGGGGTGGTGAGATAAATGGGAGGGGGTTGTGGCTGAGGATGAGATAACTGAGTGCGATAAGTAGATGGAGGTGGGGGTAAAGGTGGGAAGGAAGATGGACAGGTCATGAGGGCAGTGCTGAGTTCGCAGGTTGCGTCTGGGATAAGGTGGTGGGAGGGGAAATGAGGAAACTGGTGAAATCCACAATGATGCTATGGGCTTGGAGGATTCTGAGGCGGAAGATGAGGTGTACTTCCTCAAGGCGTCAGGCAGTATATGAGTGGCGATTTGAGGCCCAGGACCTGCATGGCCTTGGCGGAGTGGGGGGGGGGGGAAGTTGAGGTATTTGGCCATGGCACGATGAGGTTGATTGGTGCATATTAGGCTAGCAGGTAGGTCAGACACAGCAGCAGACTTTTAAGCAGGATATTTCTGACTATTCTGAATAAATAGATTTCTACTCAAACTTCTAAAGGGAAGGCCAACCATAATCTCCAACTGTATATAAAAGCAAAAACCTGAATCATTAATCTGTCTTTCTAATATGAAGATGTGTATCTTGAGATTTTTTTAACTTTTGCTTACAATTGCTTTCTATAATGCTTGATTATTTTTTTTAAGCCTCTTCAATTTGAGCATTGAATAAAGACACCATTGTAGTCAGGCATAATTTCCCATTGATCAATGTGGAGAATAATTAATGGCTAGAGGTGGCCCCCTAATGATGGTTATTACGTTAGTTGTACAGTGCTTCTGCTACAGAGTAGCAACTGGCTAAAATTGACTTGCTACTTTTTAGCAAATGTAGGCTTAAAGCATTTAATTATAAAGCACCTAAATTGTTACACTAAAAAGCTTTTAACGCTGACAAACAAAGCTGTGTGCTCTCCTCTGAAACCCAAAGAAAAATGCTTCAGTTTCTAATATGAAGCAAATGATGGTGTTGTGCTGAATGTTTGTTTGTTTGTTTGTTTGTTTGTTTGTTTGTTTGGAGGCTTTGAACCTTGTATTTATCTCCATTATTCATTTTAGTATCCAGAAGGAATAAAGAACTATGAATACCAAACTAACTTTGCTATCAGAGGCCTTCATTATGATGTACGGAAGGTAAAATGCAACTTCCTATTTTTGAAATTGAATGTTTTCATTAACAAGTCTTTATTGTATGCTAACAAATGCATAATGTAGTCTTCCAAACCAAATGTAATTATCTTACTTGCATGTCATACCGTATGAACATATTCATACATAGTTCACCAACTCCTAATAGAATTCAGAAGCCTAATTCATGAAGATAATACCCCATCGAGTTGAGTATGTGTATATAGGAGTGCAAGGCTAGCCAGTCCAAATGAGGAGCAAAACAAAATTTACATGCTCTAATTGCTCTTTAACATTCTTTTCATTTTACCAATTAGCTTAAAGTCTGGATTGTATGCTATTGTTCAATTTTTTTCTCTTGCATTTGTCGTTCCCTGTCCTATTTTCCACTCCCTGTTCCGTCTTTGTCTTCTCTCAATTTCTTAGTCTGGCTAAATGCATTCCCTCTTTTTTTTTTGGTTTTCCCCTTTATTTTACCTCTGTCCATCTTGCATTGTGTCTCATTTCTTCTCTCTATTCCATTATTTCATCTTAGCTCTGTTTTTTATTTATTTCCCTCTATTTATATATTTGTGGTCTCTTTCTGTTTCTAATCCAAGTTTTCTTTTATTAATTAAACTCTTTAATTGGGTCTGAAATATTTTGAAGAGGTAGGTTCACATGTAGACTCTATTAAACAGAATCTGTTTCTCAGTCTCCGTATGTTGGGATCTGCTGTGACTGAGGCTTAACTATTTCATTTGGAAGCTTATGTAATGTCTCTGTAATCCATTCTGTGAATTGCATCCATTCTGTTTTGTTTCTTATATGAATTTACAGGCTGAAAGTTTGATCTTGACCATAGAAACACCATATGTCCTGACTTATTCCTTTTTCAGGAGATGTGTGGTCAGCTGTGGTGCAGTAGACACACTTTTATCCACAGAAGAGCCACAAAATAGATCAACCATACGCTGCATGAAAAGAAATGATAACCTGTTCAGTGATGGTTAACCAAAATGTCAATTTTTAGGTGGATTAGGTGACTTGGAAGAATACCTTGTCTGTTTACATAACACTGTTGTCCAGAGCCATAATCGTAAGTTCCCTTTTTGGTGTGGATTGAATCCTCCTGTCTCACTTACTACTTGTGCATCTTTATTACTTTTAAGACAGACTACACCAGTAAATTGAGACCAACTGTAAACCAGCAATCCAGTTTTTGTGAAATATATAATTTTTATAGGTGTGCATATTGTTGTAAGGAGTTTTAACATTTTCTATTGCTTCCTTTTTAATGTAAATATTTTGGGCATGAATTGTTGTGATCCCAGCTCATGTTACTACTGAACAAACCTGATCCCAGACTGTACTCTGGCCTGATGGATTACTTTTTTGAAAAATCTGTATGGTGGTCTTCTGCTGAAATAAGCCAAAATGCTGAGATTACAGTTTAAAAGCAAAACAGAAGTTTATTAGGCAACAGAAATGAAGATAACAAAACATTGCAGCAAGTCAAGCTATTTGCATATAACTCCAATTGTTTTTAGATTTATTGTCACGTATAAATAGTGAAAAGTGTTTGTTTTTTTTTCCACATGTTTATACAGTGTTGTCACACTCTGGTACCTTTTTGAAACATTGAATATACTTGACATTGGTTAGAGTTTCTGAAACATGCTCTGGGGTTTTGGTTACAGTCCTCTGCCGCTGCCACTCCATGACTGTCTCATCCAAGCTGGAGCCATGAGAATGGGGATGCATTTATTCCGTTCCTTTGCTCTCTGTTTCTCCAGATACTGCCACTGGTCTGCCATCCATCCTTCCACTCCTTCAGGAGTCTAACGTGTGTACAGTTTAACATGCTGTAATGGTTCCACCAGCCTCCCCTTGCTATACTCTGCTGACTGTCAGTGTTCCAGTCTTGATAAGGCTATTTAGACTGAGTGACCAGTGAAACCTTTTGAACTTCCACATCCCAGAGATGGCTACCCCAGTGACTTGGCTCGATAGGTGATTATTCCCGTCTGCTAAACATGACCATGTTTTATTGTTCATGTGCAGTTTAATTGAACCAATTTACAAAACTTTGCCTTCCCCAGCTTATAGGGGCTGCCGCTCTTCAAAGATTTTGAAACACAAAGATGAAATCCCATCTGTTCCTGGCACCAAATCTTTCTATCACCAATATGAGAACTGTAAAAGTAGGAGAGAGTTCCCTTTTACTACCAAACTGATAAGTTTAGAATTCCTGGTCTTGAGACCTTGAGCCAATCCCTTGACTATTCATAAACTTTCTTAACTTCAGATAAACCCCTTCTGATCTGGAAATTTCAAATTAGAACCATTACATTGAGAGAACCTATCTCATTTCTCCAGGAGGAATTGTTCCTACATCTTACCCGAGACAGGACTTTTACAAACATTCCCCCAAAGGCCTTCCAGACTCTGTTTTTCCAAATCAAAATTTTTTGCTTCTATTGAACCAGTAGCAAGCTTTAATTATGTTTTTAAAACGATTCCACTCTGATTAATAATGGGATTTTTTAATATATCAACATAATTTTATCACTCCAGGAGTATCCCAACCAGCTGCTCTCTGATGCATACTGATTTTAAATCATGGTTGTAAAAAGATTGACATATTAATTATTAGCCCTTCATACACTGACCAAAACCCACTTGCCACTAGTTCAAACTCCAAATTCTAAATTAAAAGGTATTTAAAAATACAAATCACATACCTAGAATCACAGAACTGAACTATTGAAATGTGGCTTGTTTGAATTAATTGATTATTGCCTTTATAGAAAATGAGCCAGTGGCCTCCTTGACTTTTTAAAAATTCAAACTGCATATGATGATTGCTTTTTTAAAAAAAGGACATGAACAAGGACAGCTGAAAATTGCTTGAAAAGGTGACTTCCTTTCAAAGCTTTTCATCTCATCAATTCTGTACTGCCAAGTGATTATTTGTATACCAGAAACACAGGCAACCTCTTGCCATTCCTCAGCTCTTTCAAAGATTGGCACATTGATGGCTTAATGGCAAGCTAACCTATCCAAAGGAAACCATAGAGAAGGCATCCTATCATAACCAAGATGATTTTTTTTTTTAAAAAAGGTATGAATGTACCTCTGTATTTCAAACTGATCTCAAACAATAGAAACCATTGCTTTACCATATGGTCTGCTCTCCATTAATACATTTTTGTAAATATTGCAAATTCATTGTTAGGTAATCTTCGAGCTGAATAAACTTGACAACTTTTCAATGTAAATCCTACTTTGCAATTATTACACATCTCTGGAATAGGTGTGATTTGAACCCAGCTTCCTGGGTCTGAATCAGGGAAACTACCACTGCACCATACAACCTCGCCTCCATCTGTTTTGTCCTTTTTTTTTTGCTTTATACACAGAAATACAATCTCCCATGACTGAATGCTTTGATGTTGCAAAGTCATTCAATGTGACTTTTTTTAAGTTACCTATTACAATGCCTGGAGCAGGTGGGATTTGAACCTGGCCCTCCTGGTTTGGGGGGCAAGGGGGTAGGGACACTATCACTACACCACAAAGTCCTTCATAGTCTGCTTTGTAAAGGGCTCAGATGATGAGTTCCAACATAGGAAGCCATTGCCCTTTACCAACAGACTCCACAAGAAGGTTAATGAATGATTCCCCATGGGCCTTGAAGGGTTATCACACTGATGTTACTAGTTCAGCACGTGAATAAATATTGTTTTCTTTGGCAGGGATTCCTAATGAAGATTGATGCTTTCCACTATGTCCAGTTAGGAACTGTGTACAGGTATGATGTTCTACAATACTTAACACACACTTAATTATGCAGGAAGAATACCAGTCTATCAAGGCATTTAAATCCAAGATTAGGCACGCTTGCATGAAAACTTGGAGAAGTTTCGTTGTAATGGCTAAGTACCTTGTTTGGAATACTTGTGTGAAGTTTATGTTGAAGTTTTATGTTAAACATAGTTAGACTTGGTGGTAATAAGTCTATTTGTATAGAATGTATTGGCCTTGCTTATCTTTCTCTTATGAGATTGGCAGCTTGTGCACCAAAAGTGAAAATGCTCATGTTGGATTACAGTCATTTAATGTGTATTTCCTTTTATATAAAAAATATTTTTGGTATATCAGCATCATGAGTAACAGGCAGTAGTATAATGATAATGTAATTGGACTAGTAATCTGTAACCCCAAGTTGATATTCTGGAGGTATGGTTCAAATCCCACCATGATAGTTAAAATTTAATTCGGTAAAAAACTGGCTTAATGGCAACCATTTAACCAGTTACATTGTTGTAAGTTCTTTGTTTAGGGAAGGAAATCTGCCCCCATTGCCTGGTCTGACCTACATGTGACTGCAGACCCACAGCAACATGATTGACTTTTAACTGGGCATTTGGATGGGGCAATAAATGTTGCATTAAGTGACATCTGTACTCCTTGAATAAATTTTTTAAAAATTAACAAAATGTTCATTATTATGAAAATTTATTGAACTTTTTAAAAAAAAAATCTGTTCTTATTTAACTCTTGGAAAAGTAATGATGAAAATTTTATCTAATTATCCATTGATGGCAGAAATATTCGGTTTTTATTTAAAAATGGCATTTATTTGGCCTGCTTTTTACTCTTAAACTTTCACCTTCATATTTATTTCCTTGACAAAATGCTTTTATAATTTTCAGAATTAATGAATTTGGTTTGTACTTGCCTACAGAGGACTCAGTCCAGTACCAGATGAGGAAGTGTTTCAAATGTATGATGGCACTCAACATGTTCCTTTACACAGAATGAGTGATTTCTATGGCAAGGTAACCTTTTTTATGTAATCATTTTTTAAAAAAAAAACTCAGTGATTATATGCAAAAATTTCATTATTAAGCAGTAGAATGTAGATTCTGCTTCTTCTCCATTTTACCTTGTACGCGAGCTTCTGATTTCTGTTGCATTTTTTTATTCAAAGATGAGGAAAAGATTGGACCAACAGTGAAGTGGGGGAAAATTCCAGAGCTTGGCACTGTGACCAAGTGAGAAATTATTGAATGAAGGCCGAGGAGTACCTGCTGCCTTGGCCCATTCTCTATCCTTGGTTAGAGACAAAAAAAACCGCAGATGCTGGAATCCAAGGTAGCTGAGCAGGAGGTTGGAAGAATGCAGCAAGCCAGGTAGCATCAGGAGGTGGAGAAGTCAACATTTTGGGTGTAACCCTCTGAAGAAGGGTTACACCCAAAACATTAACCTCTCCTAATGCTGCCTGGCTTGCTGTTTGTTCTTTCAGCCTCCTGCTTGTCTCCAGTAGTTATCCTGGCAAAATGTAGTACAGCAAACTTTTCAGGTTGAGAGCGCCTGTTAAAACAAACTTATTTACCTCTAATACTGAAAGTTTATTGTATTCTGTCCAATTATTATAGTTTATTTACCTCTATGTAAATATATTAATCAAACTGCCACACAAAATATCAACTGGTGATTGAATTCGAGGCCATTTCTCCTTAAATACCGTGATGTCTGATAATCAGTTGAGGGTGCGAGTGAGATGCCTGTCTGTCCCTGGTAATTTTTATTTAAGGCAAAGTTGCATTATTTATACTTGTAGCATAAATAATTGTGTTCCTCCTGTACTGTTTCTATTACTTAATGTGTATTTTTACATTGATTATCTCGGATATTTAATCAACTGATGCACACACCTGGTCTCATAGGTGCTGGTTAATATAAAAACAATTGCTACAATAGGAAAGATTGGACTAAGACTACTTGAAAAACATTTCCTCTGCAAGTTTAGAGTGTAGTTCATCGTTGCGATGTTTGATCAGGCCTATGATTAAAATTTCACTTGTTTGCACCATTTTATCATGTTTCCATTTTTAGTAATGTTGTTGCTCAGTAAATTCTGAAATGTAAACTTTTTAAAAAATATTTTAAAATGGAACACAAAATGCTATAACAGATTGCTGCATGAGGGTCATCTGATCTCTTGTGTGAATTGAAACCACTCTCCCTATCACCATCAAATGGAACATTCCAAACTGGTTCCATGCGATTTGCTGAATCTAATCTAAGGGTAGAATCAAATTGAATGAGTCATTCCAACTCCAAGACACCAGCTGCCTCAAATTCTTGAGGTGTAAAACCTATGCACCAGATGTTTAATCAATATACTAATCACCCTTTGTCTCCAAAAGGACTCTGGGTTTATGGAAGACCTATGAAGGGCCCATTTGGTGTCTGCTGAGGCAGAGTTCCACAAGAAAATCATTGGCTGCTTAGATGATTTGAAACTAATTTAATAAACAGAAATAAGTTGAAAGTGGGAGGTCATAATAGAGAAGGACTTCCTCCAACTTGTTTCAACTTCAAGTTCTCCTGAAAACTAGAAATGCAACTAGAAATACATTCATAATGTTCTAAGAATGCTCTGTATTGTGAGACTGTAATTTCAAGCACCAGTTTCATTCAAGAAACTTCAGCCTGTTGTAAGAGAATGAGAAAATGTAACAGCACATTGCAATCATTGGTGTCTGATTTTTTTTTTTCATTCACGCTTGGAAGTGGGCAGTGCTGGCTGGGCCTTCATTTATTGCCTGTCTCTTGTTGCCCTTGAGAAAATGGTGGTGAGTTGCTGCCTTTAACAGCTATAGATAGACCCACAATGCCATTCGGGAGGGGATTCCAGGATCTTGACCTAATGACAATCAACAAATATGTTATCATAATCAGTGTGATAAATGGCTTGGAGGAGAACTTGCAGCTGGTGATATTCTATGCACTGCTACCCTTTTATCTTTTCTAGATGGGAATGGTGATAGGTTTGGAAGGTGCTACATAAGGAGCTTCTGAGTTCCTAAAGTGTATCTTGTAGATTTTATGTACTACAGCCTCCGTGTCAGTGGTGGAGGAAGCGGATATAGTGCCAACTAAATTGGCTGTTTTGTCCTGAATGCTATCAAGCTTCATTCATGGGATGTGGGTATTATTGACTGACTGGGCCCATCCTTAAGGGCAGTTAAGAGTCAACAGTATTGCAATTGATCTAGGTCAGACCAGGTAAGAACAGTACTTTCCTTCTCTGAAGGATGTTAGTGAACCAGATGGGTTTTTTTTTCTGACAATCAGCAATAGATTCACAGTCGTCATTCCAGATTTAGTTTTAATTGAATTCAAATTCTACTGGCTGTTGAGATGGACTTCCACCCCAGGTCGTCAAAAGATTAAGTGGGTCTCTGGATTCATGGTCTAGTGATCATACAATTAGGGTATCACCTCCCCCAATTAATCCAGGCAAGTGGGGAATATTGCATCACACCCCTGTCTTGTGCCTTTGTAGATAGTGGACAGGTTTTGGAGTCAGGAATTGAGTTACTGGCCACAGTATTTCTAGCTTCTGCCCTGCTTTTGTAGTCACTGTTTATGTGGTATGTCCAGTTGAATTTCTGTTCAATGGTAACCCCCCAGGATGTTAAGTGGGGGAGTTTGGTGATTGGTAAAGCCATTGAACATCAAGAGGCAATGACTAGATGCTGTCTTATTGCAGATGGTGATTGCTTGATATTTCTGTGACGTGAATGTTACTTTCCAGTTTTCAGCCCAAGCCTGGATATTGCCCGGGTCTTGCAGCATTTGGACATGTACTACTTTAATAGCTGAGATGAAAATTAGAAAGTGTTGATAACCTTTCTGACTGCACGCGCAATGTTTTTGTGTACTGCTCTTGCTTTCTTTTAATAAAACACATTCTCCCCATTCTATTTGAATCCAGTCCTCTGTTTCATGCTTTTATGATTTGATAAGACTGTTGTAGTAGGGAGAGAAGAATTGCAGTCCAGTCAATGCTGTCATTATTTAGACCAATTAGAGAGACTAATCTATATTGATTTTGTTTTTCTGTTGCTGAGCAGGTAGATGTTCAGCTTCTATACCTTTTTTTTTCCTGTTTTTGACCTGGCTGAGATTGGGTTCTTGTCTAGGTGGAAAAGGAAGAAGAGAAAACCAGCTACTTCACCACTACAGACCAAGTGCTTTGTTGAACAGCAGACCATTATTTTGTCCTCAGTCTCTGACATTTCCTGGCAGCCAGAGTAGATTCAAACAGAATGCTCAGCTGTAAATAGCAGTTGTAATAAACATTTTGGCAGCTTGGACGTCACCAGGTTTTTTTTTCAGCTTTGTAGACCTGGGCTTATTTATCATCTGGTGTTTTCACAAAATATATTTTTTAAAAATATGTCACAATTTTGTGAACCAGTAATTACCAGTATGTTTACATGTAAAGTTTAAATATGGAACATTGTGTTCCCACACAAGGTCATACTCATTCGTTGTTACAGAGAATAGACTTCGTAAAGGTCTACATTGCTATAATCTTCAGCAGCTGTTGAGCATGTGTGTAGAAGGGAGTTCAGAGACAATTTGTGAATAGGGACAGATGTTAAAGATGAGCTATTTTCCAAGAAAAGCAGGTTACCAGGTATTTCTGCGCTTTAAAGTGGAATCTGGACATTGGTATTCATGCCAACTGATTGGCAAATATCCACTAAATGGAGTGGATGTTGAAATTTAGATTAAACATGAGTTGATTCCTTTGGGTTTCATGTAAACTGGATTCGATGTAATGGTGTTTTGTCTCCTTCAATTCAATTGTTTTGATTGATTATTGTTGCATGTACCTGGGTACAGCAAAGAATTTTGTTTTGTGCAATACAGTCAGATCATGCCATACAAAGTGCATTAGGGTAATAGAACAGAGCGAGGGATACAAAGAGATCAATATTAAGTTTAAAATGAGAGGTCCATTCAGAAGCTTAGCTACAGCAGGGAACATTTGTGTTAAGCCTTTTTGTATCTTCTGCCCGATGGAAGAGATGATAACCAAGGTGTCCGGGGTCCCCTGACTATGTTGGCTGTTTTCCTGAGGCAGTGGGCAGTAAAGATGGAGTCAATAGATGGAAGGTTGTTTTGCATGATGGATTGGGCTATGTTCACAACTCTCTGTAGTTTCTCATGTTCCTGGGCAGAGCAGTTGCCATATCAAGCAATGATGCTTTCTATAGTGCATCTATAAAAATTGGTAAGAGTCTTTACAGACCTGTTGAATTTCTTTAGCCTCCTGAGGAAGTGGTGTTGGTGGTATTGTCCTCATCGTCCTCCATCCGTTCTTGTCCTGCTTCTTCTCCATTGCATCAGTGTGGGTGAATCAGGACTGATTGGTGATCATCATTCTTAGGAACTTGACACTCTCAACTATCTTCACCTCAGCACCAGTGATGTAGACAAGGGTGTGCCCTCCACTCTGCATCCTGAAGTCAATGACCAGCTCCTTCAGTTTGCTGATGTTGAGGGAGAGATTACACCATGTCATCTCTTTGCTGTGTTCTGGCTCATCCATTGTTTGCGATCTGGCCTACAACGGTGGTGTTATCAGCGACCTTGGAGTTATGATAAAATTTGGCCCCACAGTCATGTGTACAGGGAGCAAAGTAAGGGGCTGAGTATACAGCCTTGTGGGACTCCCGTGGTGATGATTATCATAGAACTCTGTCTTTAAAATGAAGAGAAATGGTAACTGAAGTCTAGTTTGATCCAACTTGCAAATTATTGCCAAAAAGATCAGTTATACATGAGACATCCTCATTGAGAAGTTTGAGTTTTTGTTCAAGCATGCTTGAAAATCTGTCAGACCTTGTGCCTATTCTAGAATATAAAACAAAATCACAACCAAAGTAAAGACTCTCTAACTTCCTTTCATTATGAATAAATGTCATTTGTGTGATCGGGGAGAGATGGTGGTACAGTCCTGTTGTCACAGGAATGGTAATCCAGAGATATAGGTTAACTTCTAGGGTCATGGGTTCAAATCCACCATGACAGGTGGTGCAATTTCAATTTACTGAATACCTGGAATGAAAATCCAGCCTAATGGTGACCATGTGACCACAGTCAATTGCCCCACAAGACTGTATACTCAACCTCTTACTATGCTCCCTGTACACTCTTGTCTGTGGGACTAAATTTTATCCTAACTCCATCTACGAGGTTGCTGATGCCACTACTGCTGTTTGTGATCCAGCCTACAATGATGAGCCAGAACACAGCAAAAACGTGATGTGGTGTAACAATAATAATCTCTCCTCAACATTAGCAAACTGAAGGAACTGGTCATTGACTTCAGAAAACAGAGTGGTTCACTAATTTGCTTTTAGGTAAGGAAATCTACCACTATTATCTGGTCTGGCCTACATGTGACTCCAGACTCTTAACCATCCGCTGGGCAATTACAGATAGGGAAATATAAATGGGCAAATTAATGCTAAAAGTGGAGACAATGGAGTTTGATCCAGTAACACTACTTTTGATTGCAGGGAAAATACAGATTGGAAACTAAATGCTTCAAGTTTCTTGACTTATTTGACAAGCATATACAACATAGACAGAGTAGCCCTAATATTTAAACGATGAGATGAAGGCAGAAGAAAACAAGTAAATAGCCAAGCAAATCAAGATATAGAGTAACAATGGGTGGAGCAAAGAAATTATAATGGACAAAAACTATTGGTGGGAGTATTTAATGATCATTGGTGTTGGACAGAGTATAAATCATTTAGAGCATGAAATGAAAGCAATGCAATAATCATGAAAGACTTGGGATTGAATAGTCATCAGAACTGTTCTGCGGTCTGAGTTCTGATGAAGAGTCACTTAACTAGAAATACTTAACTCTGCTTTCTCTCCACAGGTGCTGCCAAAACTGCTGAGTTTCCCAGCAGTTTTTGTTTCAGATCTCCAGTATCCACAGTTCTTTTGTTTTATTTGAACTATTTTAGATCTTGTGCAATGAGACAGAATGAATTAGTAATCATGTTGTAAGGTGTTCTCCCTTGAAGTGAGGTAATAAAGATAGAATTTTATATTAAATTGGAGAGTAATATGTTTAAATCAAAAATTGGGTTGTTCAGTTTTGAGCAAAGATGAAGTTGATCATGAAGATGAGGTGGATTGCTCTCTATCTGTTTTAAAACTGATTTTTGCCAGTGTATATCATAGGGTTCCCATACAGTATCTAAATCACCCTTATAAAGGCCCTTGTCAAAATAGTGACTGGTGGGTTTGTAGCAGGCACAGTTCTGTGTAACTTAGGCTTCTAGCACCCCTTTTCTTGTCCAATGAGTTAATCGTAAAAGCACTTTTTATCTTGGGGAAAAATGTTGAATAGTCTAATATTCTCAGGAGCTTTGAACATTTTTCTGTTTTGATGTACATCTATGTTTTTATACTTTTTAGGGTCCTACTATGAAACAGTTCATGGATGTTTTTTCTCTTCCTGAAATGACCCTTCTTTCTTGTGTGAATGACTACTTCATTAAAAACAACATCGAATATGATCCGGTTCATCTCTTCAGAGATGTGAGCGTAAGTTCAAACCTCACTCCAGGTTAATCTGCATCACAATAATAATTGGGACTTGCCAGGAAACTTAACACTTTAACTTAATAGGGCAACCAATGCTACTTGGATGTTTGTTTGTAACTGCAAACACTAGAAGAGATTAGCTTTTCTGTGCAATTTGTTCTTTTGTAAAGGTGAAATTTGATAAAGATAGGCTTTTCATTATAAAGCCTCCATTGTCACTTAATAATACACCAGGTACGTATATAACCCTTCTGCATGGTTGAACTTAAACATCAGATTTCTGTTTCTCGTGGCAGCAAAATAAACCCAACAAGTTTAGATAAATTTAACACTGCATCTCAACAGAGCAGTGCTTCACTTGCAGGTCAATAATCGAAAGTTATCACTAGATAGAAGCCAAAATAAATTCTATTTATAGTCTGTTACTGTTTAACTCTGAGGTAGCAAACAGTGTTATATTTGCAGTTGTTCTATTTTCATTTCAGTGACTCTTAGACCTTATAGATTCTACATTGGGTGGATTGTACATCAGACTAGGTAGTATTGGTCAACTCAAGTGTATTTTAGACGAGAGGTGTTCTTGATTGGTAAGGGGATTAGAGTTATTGGGAGAAAGCAGGAAAATGGGGTTGAAAAATGTATCAGCCATGATTGAATGGCAGAGCAGACTTGATGGACCAAATTCTGCTTCTATGTCTTGTGGTAGTTGTGTAGAACAGTCAAATGTTAACCTCTCTAGGAAGTCCGGTCAGATCTGAGGCAATGCAGAGATCTAATTCCTGGGAATCAGTGATTGCATAGTGCTTCCACATTTCAGTTTTACTTCCAATCCCATTTTGATTTATATCAGCCTATCTTGTCAAATACTGTTTGGTTTTATTTGAAGTTGTTGAGATGATTTACACACACTGAAATTTCTCTAGTAAATATTCTAAAGCATGCAAAAAAGGCATCGTGAGAAGCTGCAACAAACTGGAGTGTTTTTCCATGGTGTTCCTAATTGAGTGCTCCCATCCAAAAGCCTAAGCTACTGCCAGAGTGGATTTAGATTTGATTGCACAGCCCCATTTTGTGAGGCTGGCTGCCATCAGTTGCGTCTTGCAATCTGCAGTAGTTCATCCGAAATGTAGCCCGAGGTGTTTCCTTAATAAAAGGGGCAAAGACATTATCCATTCCACCCACTTGGTGAATCCATAAATACATACAGTTAGGAAAGAGAACTTGAACTAAGATGTGGAAATGCAGAAGTTTTGCAAGTGTGATTTTACATCCTGAAGAACAATCTTTTTATGGGTGTACTGCATTTCCTAAAGCACTAATTACTACTGGATAGGAACAACAAAAATTTTATGGAGACAATTTTTTTTTAATATAAAAACCTTAATTTACAACTACTTCCTTGTTCCCTCCCTCCTGTCTTTTCCTTCAGGATGCTGTAACTAGTGTCCATGTTAAAGGAATGATGTACAATTGGATTGAACAGGACCTAGGTGAGTCACTAATATTTAGTACTATATTTCTAGTCTCCGAGAGAAAATTAGCTATCTCTGATGCGAGATGCTCAATTATGCGATTTAAGTGTGCAAATTTACCATTTTAAGATCCTGCTGATCTAAAGAATAAGCAATTCATCTTCAGTGATCAAGCTAATTCATTAACATGTTCACTGCATAAGTGTGTGCGTGTGTGTGTGTGTGTGTGTCTGATTTGGGCTGGATTTTCATCTTTTGAGGCTGTTAGTGGGAGTTGGGGAAAGCTCCTGGTTTTGCATGTCCATGTCTGGTTGTTTCTTTTTTTTGGTTGTCAAAGTTTTCATTGTGGAGTTGGGCACTTGTATGGTGGAGTCAGGACAGCCAACCTGGGAAAGGTTCAGAGGTGGCACATTGCTGCCAGCTGCTGAAGCGGCTTGATGCTGCAGGACTTCAACCAGTTGCAATAAAAGTGATGTCCTTCTGCCCTTACTAATCCACTCCTCAAGTGCCATCCTTTTCCAATCATGGTCTCTGACGCACTGTACTATAACTACACCCCCCCTGCACTCCATCCAAATCCTCCATAGCCCATCTGCCTATTGAGTGCCAACCCAGACACACCCCACCCACTAGCTTTTTCCCTTGCATACTCTATGCCAACTGAGTTTCCACCATGCACTGATCCCTGTTTAATCCCTGTAACTACACTATAGCTTTGGAAAAAAGGAAGTTTGTATTCATAAGGCCACGTCAAAGACAGCAGAGCCTCATGTAAGTGCCGATAAAACAGACTTCACAGCCTCCCTGCTGCCAAAACTGTCCTACTGATAGGAGGTAGAAGCAGTCAGAGTACCAATGCTAACAGAAAATTAAACCTGAGGGCTGTCAATAGTGGAACTACTGTTTTTTTTTTTTGCAAACCGATATAAATTTTGTATTATCTTTTTGTATTAAAATTTAAAGAACAAGAGATTTAAATTCTTTTTATCAGTTTGACAATTTCACATTTCTTTATCTGGCTTCTGAGCATTTTATTTATCCTATGCAGTTGTGGGACACAGTGCTGGTTCAGACCATTCCTGGAGTGAACATCTGATGTTTGTTCTCGGCATTCCGTTTTACTGGTCCAGCAGATGTTTCAATTCCCTAATGCGCACTTCAACAACTGTCCCTTGTTGAAAAGGGGCCAAGCCTACTGTACCCAGGTCCTCTCCTCCATTTTAAGGTCTTGGGATTCTCCTAAACTCCATGAAAATCCAGCCCAGTATCACTCTTCAAGGTGACCTCCATAATGTATGTTGCCATGTTCCTATAATTAAACCCCTGTAATTTCTTTCCCACATCCTTCCCAGCTGTATGGTCATCAGTCATTTGTTTGCTGAGTTAATATTTTTTCAGGTTTGTTAAATAATGGAGGGGGAAAACCATAATCTTTTAATTAGACTGATTTGAGAAAATAATAGGTGAGTTTCACCAAAAAGGTGAACTGTCTCAACCTAATGGTGTCAGTAAAATGCTAATTGAGAAGGTGCATCAAGAATTTGTTTTTGAATCAATTCAAACTCTATTAGTATTGAAATAGAGTAATGATTCCTTTCCTTCCCATTCAGAGAAGTACATCCTTCATGGTGATGAAATATACGCTGTCCTAAACCGGCTGGTTAATAATGGAAAAAAGCTCTTTCTTATAACCAATAGTCCTTTCAACTTTGTGTAAGTGGTAATTTTGGTTATCTAAGCTTTGTATTATTTTTAGCTGTTGCAATCATCCTTTTTCCAAGATGCCATTGCTCTCCTCCTGAACCAGAGTTATATACCAAGATCACATGAGTCTGAGTATGATACGAAATGAGTTCCACAACACAGCTAGAAATTATGAATGATCAGGCTAAAAACTGGATTCAGTTTAGAACCAGTGTCTTTCCTCAGTGGTCAGCAACAGATGGCTCAGTATTGAGGGAAAAACAAGACTTTTAAATGAGGTTCAAAAATTAAGTACAGCAGTTAGTCGGTCAGATGTTTTAACACGATAGCTTCCACACTTTTTTGTTTTTATGTTCACCAGTTTAGTATGAATGAAAAATTAAAGTTTTATCTGTTGGTGACATTCCTGAGAAGTTACTTTAGAAGGAAATAAGTACATTACCCAATAATTAAGTTGCTTCAAATGCTCATTTCAAAGGTAATGGAATCCCTGGTATGGAGAACCCCACCAGAATTTATCTCTCTATTGGACTTGGTGGGGTTTCATTGTGGGAACACACTTGTGTCTGGAATTTTGTTCTTCTCTAGTAAAGTTTGTAAATACCATTTTGGTCACATTACTCTGGAGGCGTCTAACCCAAGGAATTGACACCATTATTTTGGTGTGTTAGCCAGCTCTCTGGGAAGCTGCAAAAGCAGAGCACTGTGGGATTTGGAAAGCTGAAATAAAAATGGAAAATGCTAGAAACACAGCCTAGTCTGGCCTCATCAATGGAGAAAGAATGGGTTAGTGTTTAGAGTGTGTGACTTTTTTTTCTCTGGGTTAGTTGGTAATACAATTTGTTTCTTCTTTTACCTTTTTTCATTTTCTAGCAAACTGTTTTGTTTAGCAGCACAAAAGAAATTTTAAAAATTGTTGCAACCCACCAAGGAGTTGTCAAAAAGATGAGAACTGATTTTTCCCACTCCTTTCCTGGTCATAACAGAAGAAAGAGATTATCTATTTCAGGGATGCTAGGTGATATTAGAATTGCCTTTTTTTTACTCAACTTCTCAACTTTATATCACAAAGTTACAGCTTTTTATAAAAGGGGTGACCTATTAAAGAGAACTCCCACTAGACCTTTGTTCTGCTTCTCTGAGCAGCTTGGTGAAGGGGATGAATGACAAATCTTTAGATTTGAGGTGTACTTCTGAATTTGTGGTAGATTTATAGAATCTAAGTATTTTAAATTGAAATGGGGGCAAAAACTGTTGTTTTTCATCCTATGTATGCTGCCTGATAACTAAAATGGCCAAGTTAGCTTCTCCGTTGTACCAAGCTGCAACAGAAAAATAAAAAGAAATTAAATCTGGTGCATCACCCTGTCATCCACCCATCTGTCAGGATTGGTCTGGTTTTCTTAATGAACATCAGTGTGGCAATATGTTCAAGTATTGCACAAATATCTTTCACATGTACTTTTTACAGTGATAAAGGAATGAAATACATGGTAGGAAAGGACTGGCGGGATCTCTTTGACTTGGTGATCGTCCAAGCTGATAAGCCAAGTTTCTTTACGGATAAACGCAAGTAAGTAGCTTTTGTAAGTATGAAGGGAAAAGAAAATAATAAGGAATAGTTGCAATTTGCAACTCTTCATGATTTTCCACGAAAGTCAGTGTTCAGAAAATATCTGACTTGTGTCAGCCTTTTTAATGGAATAGTTGTGTGCATAGAGAGGCATTGGAAGTAAAGTGGAATTACTTGTGATCCTAAAGTTATAGATCGATTTAAAACCCTGGTGGACAGAATAGTAATATGTTCTGTAATGTGCATCTCTCTACTCATTAGTTTCAGTTCTATTCATGTGGCTTTCTTCTGTGAAATAAGGTAAGAGTCAGAGTGTGGTGCTGGAAAAGCACAGCCAGTCAGACAGTATCCGAGGAGCAGGAGAGTTGACGTTTTGAGCATAAGCTCTTCATCAGGAATAAGGCCTGTGGGCCAAGGGGGCTGAGAGGTAAACATGGAATGAATCAAACAAGCCGCCTTCACAAAATTGAGAAGAAAATACTTTGCTGAAATTAAGACCATAGTATAAGCATGCATTTTGTCAATGATTTTATATCTGACTACTTTTTAGGGTTGCCTCTGTTATTAAGACTCTCAGACTTTCTAATTAGTGACTGAGTAATGATCTGTTTTATTTCCTAGGCCTTTCAGAAGATTGGATGATACTGGTGTACTGCAGTGGGATAAGATCAACAGACTAGAAAAAGGAAAGATGTATAAACAGGTCAGAGCAATTGATCCGTGCTTAAATAGTTATAGCATTTTGATCTGCATGGCATTCCTGCAATCTATTTTCTGATGTTGTGCAGCATGGTTTAGCAAAATCAGCTTTGTACTTGAGCTGATTTCTAAAGCAGCTTTTGTAAGCAGAAGAAATATAGGTTTATCTGTTTTTGTGACATGGTTTTTTTTTTAGTTTGTAATTTCAGTCAGAAAATAAAATTGGAGAGAGGAAAATTTATCTAACGAATTATGTTTCACTACCTGACCATAGTTAACTTATTTACCATGTTGAACATTTTGGATGACTAAAACCAAGAGTGTAAAACTGAAACACATTTTTAAAAAAAAATCAAACTTTCCAGCTAATGATTAGATGGATTTTTTTACATTGTGCATTTCTATCCTTAATCCACAAAAGAACAAATATACAGCAAAAATACTGCAGGAAATTGCTTTATTTTTAAATACAGAGAACACTGGGGAGTAATTCATTTGGTTAATTGAATGCTAGATAATATAGTTTAGCCAAGCATCAGGACTTTGCGATCTTGCCAGATAATCCGATGTTCGGATCATTGAAAGCCAGATAATCGCAGTTCCTCTGTAGTTGAATGTATAGTTTACTGGATTCTTGAGTTATGGAGGTAACTTATGGGTAATAAACTCCTTTGTAAATGAGTTTAATCCTTTCTATAGTGTTTTCCGTCAGAAAGGAAAATTCGATTATTTACTGTATTACCTTCACTGTTAACTTTGTCCCAAGGATTTATCATTGAATTTATTCTAGTTCTCGCCTGTATGGTGCCCCTTGGTAGCAGCATCGGAGAACACATCAGCTTCCACATGTGTGGTGATGCCCAGTTTTACCTCACCACGACCTCGCTCTACACCCCTCCACAGTCTGTTTTCAGGTTGATAATCAGACCTGGATAAGCAGAAACTGTTTTCAGCTAAAAATTTCTCCCATAGGCACCATTTTCATCAGTATTCCTGGCAACTGTCTGAGACTGAACCAGACTCTTTTTTGGAATCTCAATTTCATACCTTGATTCAAAATTGAGCTTTCAACCATATTTACAGTATTGCACAGCTGGTCTTTTCACTTCTGTAATATCTCCACTGTTTCTCTGGTTTCTGAAACCATCATCCACATCTGTATTTTAACCTTGACTTTGACTATTTTATTACACTTTTGTGGACAGTATCCAACATTCCATCCTGTTAATTTCAGGGCAAATACAGTTCTGCTTCCTGTGTCCTAATTTGCACTAAATAGCATTCAACCGTTGCCCTGTGCTTGTTAACCTGTACTGGCTCCTAATTAAGCTGTGCCTTGATTTTTAAAATTCTTCTTTGCCTGCCCTCTTCCCTAACTCTAATCTCCCATGACCCAACAACTTTCCAAGATACCTGCACTCTAATTCTGGTATCGTGAATGTCTCTGTCTCTCTGATTTTTAATTGTCCATAATTGGTGGCCATGTTTTCAGCTGCCTACACCCACAACTATGCAAACCTTTCCTTTAAGTTTATTTAGCTTTCTATCTTACTTTCCTCAAGGACTAGCTCTTCAAGCATTGGCCGTCTGCCTATGTGACTTGGTGCATGTTTTGCTTTATAATGCTGTTGTGAAGCAGCTTGGGATGATGTTAATCCATTTAAAGGCTGTATATAAATACAAGTTGTTTATAACAAATGTACTACTTCTACTTTATTTGCTACTCTTGCTCTTTTAAATAGTTCAGTAGATTTGCATAATTTTCAAGATTGCTGTTTAATCATGTTTTGTAATTAAGTGACCATTTGAGTTTGTTGTAATTTGAGTTTTAGTGTATTTGTTGAATATGACTGCTGTCATTCTAACATCCAAGAATAATATGCATAATTTTCTCAATGGTGCCACTTTGAAATTGAAGTGAGTTTGAAAATTATTCTAGAGTCAGAGGTACAGTATGGAAACAGACCCTTCAGTCCAACTCGTCCATGCCGACCAGATATCCTAAATTTAATCTAGTCCCATTTGCCAGCACTGGCCCATATCCTGCTTAAACCCTTCCTATTTCCGCACCCATCCAGATGCCTTTTTAGATGTAATTTTACCAACCTCCACCACTTCATCTGGCAGCTCACTCCATATCTGCACCACCCTCTGCATGAAAAAGTTGCACCTTTTTTTAGGTCCCTTTTTTAACCTTTACCCCCTCGCCCTAAACCTATGTCCTCTAGTTGTGGACTTCACCCCCCCACCCCCACCCCAGGATAAAGATTATTTACCCAATCCATGCCTCTCATGACCTTAATCTCTATAAGGTCACCCCTCAGTCTCCAATGTTCCATGGAAAAAGGCCCTAGCCTATTCGGCGCCTCCCTATAGCTCACACCCTTTTTCACCCATTTGTTCATGGGATTGACTTCACATTTTATCAAAGTACAATCTGTGCTTTGTATGGTGCGGGAGTGGAACAGCTGCTTGGGTTTCTGAACCCAGCTCACTCATTTCAGCAAAGCAGTAAATCCTGACAGAATGTTTCCCATAGTTAAGTGAAAATTGTAGGATGTATTTTTTTGGGTATCTTTTTTAGTACATGAGGTTTATTTGACTGGTATCTGGTGACTTTTTTAAAAAAAAAAATTCTTCCAACGTTAGATTAAAAACTGAATTGCAGGTTCAGGTAATCTGACCATAGCTGTGTCCCTCTCTGAAATAGAACCAAGAATTATTTCTCCTACACCAGAGTGGAGCAGGGCAGTTCTCTCTGTTTTCATAGCCATATTTAGCCCTCACTGAACACCAAGATACAAATTAAATGGTCGTTATCTCACTGGTGTTGTCGGACATTGCTGTACACAAGATCTGCCTCCACTAAAGCTATGCTTCTGCGTTATCCACCGATTGTGATGCCCCTTGCAAGACTTTGGGGCTATTGCCAGGCACTTTGTAAATGCAAGCCCTCTTTCTTTTGTGTTGTTAAAAGAATGAGTGATCATTTAGGCCTACAATTTTTTTTTAAAAAAATCATCAGTTCATTAAAATCCTTTTTTGTAAACAATGTCTTAATGATGGCAAACCAGAGACCGTCATCAACAGCCAACAACCTCAGTTAGCCTTGTGCCTTTCTAAAGGATATTGCCATGATGCCTGCATTTGAATAGCAGGCACTGTACAAGTTTGCATTTGAATCATGGCCAATTAAGTGAGTTGCCAGAAAGCCTGAGACCTGTTGTATTCCAGCAAGAAGCAAGGGAAATAAAGGAAACCAGTTTCTAACTTGGTACTCTTGCTCGTGATCAGTAACAGTTTCAAATAGTTTCTTCACAAACATAAATGAAATCTATCAATATTGGCAAAACATCTGTTTAGGGAGCAAACTGTAGAATTTCTAACAAAGTAGGGATCTTTAGCTTGTTGAGGCATTTTGCTGTTAAAGACTACTTGCTATTGACATGCAAATCATTTCAATGCAAATGGGATTTTTGTTTTGATAGTGAAAGGGCAGTGCTAGGAAAATTTGGGGTTCTATATATTTCTAGAGTTTTCAAAACTGATGTGATTTTAAATTTGCATAATTTACCTCTAAGTTAGAAACCAGGTAAACAGTGAATGAGACATTTTTGAAATAAATGAGATTCTTTTAAGTGCCAATCTGTGTTATCAGATGGGAAAATGCATACATGGACCATAAATGCATATATGGTATCAAAAAGATTGTTATTTAGGTAACATCCTCCAGTGGTTGCCATAAACTGCAAGAATGTAACAAAAGATTCTTAATTGAGGTTGCATAATAGACTTAAAAGCCTTTTTTGAAAACCTGTCTTATGTCACCTTGCTAGTTTTTATTGAAGCAAGTTATTTAGACTGTCAACATAATAGTTACTGAAAAAAATCTGCATATTGGCATTAAAGTAACTTTCAAATGAGACTATAATTTTTTTTTCTTGTTGATCTAGTTTACCTGTTAAATAGTCATCTGCTGATTTAAGCTCCATCCTTGCAGTGAACATTCATATTTTGCAAATCTCAGCTCCTGTAAATTTTAGTTGTACCATGCTTTAGTCAGGGTTAGAAAATAAATTGCAGTCTAAAGTATTTCTGGGTGAGTATATGTTTTGAAAATGTCATGATGCCATTAGAGAGGTATTCTAATTTTGCCAGTAATATTAGATGCTGTGTTTACATTTTTAACTAGGATTCCAGGTGAACTGTAGGTCTATTTTTCATTGAATGCCTCTTTCAATTTGTACTGATTTGAAATTTAATGACCACTGGGCTTGTGCTTTGTGACATGAATGCATGTCTGACAGCATGACCAGATGGAAAGTTGTTTCCTAAATTCTCCAACCCTACTCCTGTCCAAACTCCAGCAGGTGACCTGTGTCACAACTGCAGAAGAGGATTTCAACTGTTAACAGCATCAATATAAATACCCTTTCGATCAATTTCCTACCAACGATGTCAGCAATCTGCACTTTGGGCAGTCTCAGCATTTTGGAATTTGCATCTGCTTCTGTGTCAGCAAATAGAAACTGGCACTGCTTCCATCTAATTGCATCTATTCTAGGGCATGGAATTCTACCGTATATAAATAGGTGGACTTTCTCACAGGCATTTTTGGGAGATTCCTACTCTGACCACGTAAAACCAGTCGCAGCATAAAGTGGAAACTTTTTTGGCATTGGACTGACAGTGAAAGAATTTGGTGTTTTGTCTTGGCTCTCTTTTTTTTGATTTCTGCTTCCCCATTTCTGGCTAACCTGTCTCCACTCCACTTTCCTGCCCTTCACCCCGTAACCTTTAGATTCCTGTAGATCTGAAATCTGTTGACAGCCCTCAGGGAATTTTGAAGTTTTACAGCCCTTCAAGTTACAGAAGAAATTTTTTCCTTCTCTTCATCCTAAGTGCCGTCAACTAATTCTGAAACGTTAACCTCTGAGGTCATCGAGGCAGGTGGCTCAATTTCTAAACTTACTGGACTGGCCTTGGTTAAGTACCCTTAATCGTCATAAGACTTTTGCTCTGGTACGCAATGGGTTGGAAGGGGGTGGAGGTGATGGCATATCTGGGGTGGGGTAGGGCTTAGCTGATACTAAGAAGACATGGTGTGAAGGAAATGCTGAGGCAGGTTAGTTAGAAGGTCCACTCTTTGATTCTGAGAGTTTATCCTGGTTTTTCAAGAATGTTTTAAGGCCTCTTGCTCCTCCCCATCCAATCTGGCCCTTTTAACTCTCTTTACCAGCATAATGTGAACTTACACAGTATTCACCGTCAGTAAGACTCCAGGAGCCACGTAGACGTGAAAAAATCTTAACCCCAATTCAAAAGGGCAGCAATTTTTAAAAGCCCTTTTCACCTGATTAGAAAGTATCCTTAACCAACCTGTTCAGAAATGTTATTATGCACCTCTGGAGCAAGTGGGACTTGAACCCAGGCATCCAGACCCAGAGGTGGAGACACTACCACAAGATCCCGATCAAGTGGTTAATATCTCATTTAAAAACAAACAACCTCTGTTCCTACTCTAATCCTTTTTTAAATATTCTGTTTTAAGCTGTTAATTAAACTGAGCCTGAACCCCACTGAGACAAGATTAGCTTTTGAAACTCAGCCAAGCTTTTGTAACAAATGATCCTTGGGGAATGTCAATGCACAATTAAACTGCTTGAACATATACTATCCCAGCATATAAATCCAAGTGTTTAAAATCACTGGCAATGACATTAGTTTCTTTTGCAGTTTAAAAGAGGAGGGAATTTGAAAACATGAGACTGTGACCGTTAAACAGATCTTGTTAGTCCTTTTGAGTACTAGTCCATCAATTTGTGACTTCCACACTCTGGGTGAAAGTCCTTGGAAAAACCAAAATGTGGTCTGTTTTGAAGTCTGTACTCCATTCAAATAGCCCTTTTATGTTCTGGCTTCCTGTCGCTATGAAGCACGCTCTCTCTTCCTTTTTTTTTTCCCCCCTCCTGGTGAGAATTGGATCGATTGGAATTGGGGGTGGGTTTTCTGTGTTCAGGTTCCTGCAGACGGACTTTTTTTTAAAAAAAAAAAAAGGAATCCCAGACTCTTGACAATAATTCTGGGCAAAAGTGAGGACTGCAGATGCTGGAAACCAGAGTTTAGATCAGAGTGGTGCTGGAAAAGCACAGCAGGTCAGGTGGTATCCAAGGAGCAGGAAAATCGACGTTTCGGACAAAAGCCCTTCATCAGCAATGGAGGCAGGAAGCTGCTAGAATGGAAAGATAGATGGGGGTGGGAGGCTTCCTGCCTCCATTCCTGATGAAGGGCTTTTGCCCAAAACGTCGTCTTTTTTTTTTCCCCCTGCTCCTTGGATACCGCCTGACCTGCTGTGCTTTTCCAGCACCACTCTGATCAAACGATAATTCTAGGCCCTAGTTTTAGATTCTGTACTCGGTGGAATCGGCTTTCTGCACCACTCCATAAAACTGCCTGAAACTTGACTTTAAGGTTTGCTGACAAGCTGCATTTGATCATTTAAACATCTTGGCTTGATTACCAATCTAAATAAGACTGGGATCTCAAAGTGATGAGGGATTCCTCTGCTCAGTCAAATATCAAGCATGCAAACTCAAATCTATTTCCACAAAATGAGATTTCAGTTAATGGGGAGATAAAAAGAAAATTCTTTCTGAAATGTAAAATGTCACTCCAAAAATAAAACCAATAGTTTATTTGAGCTCAGCCCTTTTTTTTTCTTTGAAGAGTCCAAGGCTGATCTTAATATTATGGGTTTTTTTTTGAAAGCACAGAACATGCTGTATTTTTTTTGATACAGTGACTGGCCTGGAACTGCTGATTCCAGCAGTTTTACTGTCTTGTGAAACACAGTTCTTCCTTACACCAAATGTGTCAAAGATTTTTTTTCCTCCAAAGAGCAAAAATTTCCAGGGCTTAATTTTGGTGTTCGGAAGAGCTGCAATATCTAAAGAATTATTCTAAATTGGATTTTCTGCTGTGTTGCTATTCATGTAAAACCTGGAAGATTTAACTGTTGCCATGGGAACAGTACCAACAATTGTGTATAACTGCCTACAAAAAGTTGGAATGTCTGCTGACTGACAGTAGCCAATGGCCAAGCCTGATTTTTACCCTAGACATTTTCTATGTTCAGTCAACAAAACTGATGTAAGCAGCTTGAAAACCTACAGAAAAGCAAACCAGAAACTGCATTGCTGGGCAGTCGGACTGGAGAACCTCCTTGGTACAAGTTCCTAAAGGCAACTGTCTGTGTGGAGTTAGCACATTCTCCCCATGTCTGTGTGGGTTTCTTCCGGGTGCTTCGGTTTCCTCCCACAGCCCAAAAATGTGCAGGTTAGGTGAATTGGCCATCTGGGTGGGTTGCTCTTCGGAGGGTCGATGTGGACTTGTTGGGCTGAAGGGCCTGTTTCCACACTGTAAGTAATTAATTAAATTTAAATTATTAAAAAGTCCTGTAGGGTGATAAAGCAAAACCTGAGGGAACAGCTAGCCATGTCACTAATGCCTGTCCAGCTCCTAGCTGTTTACAATAGCCAGCATTGCTAGAAGTATGAGCATAAGACCTGCAGCAAATTAGTTTACTTTTTAAGAACAGGGCATAAAATAAAGTCAACACAAAAATGATTTTTTTTTTAATTCTTAGCACAAACAATGGCATGTTAAAGAGGTGCTTTTTTTTAAATCCAAATCTCTGGAGATTCATCAACATAAGTTGAAAGCCATTATTTGGTGCCTATGGGCAAAGCCTGTGTTGCGAATAAGGTTTTAAACTGAAAACCAAATGCTTGCAGCTCAAATTTATCTGTAATTAAACCTGCTTGACAAATGCAAATACACTTGTTTAGATTTTGGAATTTGAGATGTGATATACTTTAATGCCAGAGTAAGAGAGAACAGAGTTCTTCCATTTATTCCTGAAATAGAAGTGGTTTTGACTAACCTTGGTGTTCCATTTCGCAGAACTTTTGAAGGTTTTTGTGCAGTCTTTTTTAGTTTGATAATTGCTTTCTAATAGAAATAGAAGAACCTGAATAAATTGCTATGACACGTTGTCACTTTAAATAAATGTCCTTGATTTATACGATGAAATCCTGGCCCCCAGAGCATTGTGAAGTGTTTCACAGCCAATTTAAATCTGTTATGAAGTGTCAAACAGAGGTAATTTTGTGCAGGCAAGGCTTTCAACAAGCAGTTATATAAATGATCAGTTGATTTGATTTTGTTGATCTTGATTGAGGGATAAATATTAACCAGAACAACTGTCTGCTTCTTTTCACGTAGAGCCATGGAGACTTTATCATCTATTGACTGACTGGGCAGATGTTGCCTCAGTTTTGTGTCTCATTTAAAATGGTGGCACTTCTGGCGATGTGAAGTACTTCCTCAGTGCTGCACTACTGTAGGCCTGAAGATGCCCTTCAAGGCCACTGCTACGGAGTCATTGTCCAGATTCACTATTTGTATGTGAAAATCTTGTATTTTCAATCATTTAATCAACGAATATAGCAAAAACAAGCTGGAAATAATCTCTCATATGCTTGTAAATCTAAACCAATCCAGACTCCCCAGTCAGAAATTATTTTTTCCTCTGGATGTCATCAACATTTTCTCTTGATAAGTGTCATTCCAACTTCTGAAAAATGTCATTCATTAGGTGTAGAGGACAGCTGTTTGGGTTTGCTTTCCTTTTAAAAAGGACTTGATGGAGGCTCCTTTCTGGTACTAAGTTTTGTGTGAAATGATATCAGAGATGGGTAGAATATTTAACTTTTTTCAATTTCTAAATTATGTTAAGGGATGGGTAACATTTTTTAGTTTACTTGTCTGTAGTATTAACCTTGCTCTTGGGTGTTTTTTTTTCTCTGTCGGGTGGTTGGTGTAGGTGGCGTGACCCTTCCTGGTAGGAGTTGAGGGCGGTTGGGATAGTTAGTAGTGTTTAGATTAGATTAGATTACTTAGTGTGGAAACAGGCCCTTCGGCCCAACAAGTCCACACCGCCCCACCGAAGCGCAACCCACCCATACCCCTGCATTTACCCCTTACCTAACACTACGGGCAATTTAGCATGGCCAATTCACCTGACCTGCACATCTTTGGACTATGGGAGGAAACCGGAGCACCCGGAGAGTGCCCACGCAGACACTGGGAGAACGTGCAAACTCCACACAGTCAGTCGCCTGAGGTGGGAATTGAACCTGGGTCTCTGGCGCTGTGAGGCAGCAGTGCTAACCACTGTGCCACCGTGCTGCCCATAGTGTTGTAGGATGTGTAGGTACCTCCCTTTTGAATGGGGGGTAAATTCCTCCAATCAGTTCCTTTGGTGATGGTTTTTTTTTCCCCCCCTGTTTTTGTTGTACATTAGTTTTGTAAGCTTTGCAGATTTGTTGGCTATAGTATTTTAGTCTGTGGGGTTCTTGGGTTTTGTGGATTCTTTTGCATTAAAGCTCAGTGTTCTGTAGTTTGGGTTCTTCCTCTCTGGAGTCTAGATGTGCTATGGAAGGTTAAGTGGTGCACCTGGAATATTAAGGGGAGTCATTTACCTGTCAAGAGAAAGAAGATATTTTCCAGCCTTAAAAGGGAGAGGGTGGATGTTGTCTTATTACAAGAAACACACTTGGATGGTGCAGAGCATTTGAAGCTGCAACAGAATGGGTATGACTGGTTTATTTTTCATCCTTTTTTCAATAGGAGTAGAAGAGGTGTGGCCATTTTAGTTAGAATCTCAATTTAAGGTATTAGAGTACATTAAAGATACTTGGTAAATTTGTAATCCTTTAAAGCTTTGATACATGGGGAAGAATATATTGTTAAATGTTTACTGTCACCCAGCCCACCCCCTTAAATACTTGACACACTTTCTAGACTGGTTAACCATGCATCTCAGCATATTATTTCAATTGTCTCATAGACCCTATGGTCGACAGATTGTTCAAAGGCCTGCCGATATCTTCTTTGTGATCTCAACAATTAAAGGGATCTGTGTGTTGAATTGAGGTTGGTAGGTTTTTGGAGGCACCTTCAACCAACTGTCAGGGACTTCACGTTCTTTTCAAACCCACTTAAATGCCATACCAGGATTTATCGTGTTCTGTCCCCCGCAGCATATCTGGGCTCGGTGGTGCCATGTACAATTGGCAATATCACTATATCCAATCACGCCCCAGTGTATTTCTTCCTTAAGAATAAGGATACAGTGGGAGGCTCTAGGCACTGGCAACTGGACCCCTTCACCATCCAGGATTGCAAGTTTATTGAATTCTTTTGAGTTCCGGGCTTTTAGATATTAATTCAGGCTCTGCCAGTAGCCCATCCATTCTTTGGGAAACAGCTAAAGCCTACGCTAGGGGGTTGGTTATTTCCTATTCAGCCAGGTGAGCAGCAACGCTTGCTCGAGGCATGTCTGAAAGTAGCTGAAAAGGCATACTTTGACAGGCCCTCGCTGGTTAAACTGCTGAGGATCACAGCGCTTTGGTCTACGCTGAACTCCATGCTCACACGGGCAGCCAAGAGGGAGCTTACATTTGCAAGTCAAAGGCTGTTTTGAGTGTGGGGATAAACCTTGCTAGGAAAAGGTGTCCCTGAGTCATTACCTTGACCAGGGAGGACGCTGGAAATTTGACCTAGGATTCTGAAAGGAGTAATGCAGCATTCCAAAAATTGTACTGAATTATACAAACTGAAAGCTGTGGGAGTGGGTGGGTTAGGATGGAGTCTTTTTGTTTTTAAAGAATTTGGACTGTTCAGAAGTGATGCCTGAACAAGAGTCTCTCCTCAATGCCCCATTGTCAGACAAAAGATGCAGGAAGCTCTGAGGCAGCCCCAGAATGGAAAGGCGGAGTCCTGACTGGCTACCCAGTGAGTTCTATAAGGAATTTATAAATGTATTGTCAGGGCCGATGCTCAGTATGTTTAACTCACGTAGTCGTCGCCGCCTCCCACCACTTCTGAGAGGTGACCATCTCTCTTGTTCTTAAAACAGGAAAGGCCCCGGAGGACTGTGCTTGCTATAGACCCATTTCACTCTTGAATGTTGACTTCAAAATCCTATCCAAGACTCTGACATTGACATTAAGGCTAGAAACTGTACTGCCCACCACCATTATGAACCCTGTCTGGTCCTCCTTAAAAGGTCAGATCGACAGATCATGTCATCAGATTACTTGATCCAAGTATGTCAACCGCGATCTGTACAGGGATTAGTGATCTCCTTAGATGCAGAATAAGCTTTTGACAGGATCGAGTGGCCATATCTTTTTCATTCTTTTTGAAGTGGTTTGGCCTGGGAGAAACTTCATCAGGTGGGTGGAGGTTTTGTGTAGTGATCCTCTTGCCGCAGTCCTCACTATTGTGTATGGTCAAGCAATTTTCATATTTGTGGGGGCAGTTGACAGGGCTAACCCTCGTCACCATTGCTTTTCGCATTGGTGATCGGACTGCTGGCGGGAGGCGATACGCAGGGATCCCAATATAACTGTTCCATAAGTAGGGATGAATTCCCATAAGATCGCACTGTATATGGATAATGTTCTTGTCTTATCAAAGCCAACAGTCCCAGTGCTACACCTGATACAATGCATCAATCTATTTGGCTTCTCTGATTAGAAGATCGATTTTGCTAAGTCCGAGGCAATGGGTGGTCCCCCAAGAGTGCCTGATCCTGAGGGTGGATCTCGGTTTCAGGTCGCAGGAGGGCCTTCTCTACTTAGGTCTATTTATTACTCCTGTTTTGATTGGCTGTTCAAAGCCAATTTTGTCTATTTATTAGACAGAATTAAGCAGGACTTTCATAGATTGGAGGCACTTCCAATCACTTGGTTAGGTTGGATCATCTTCTTTAAAATGAACATTCTGCCCCACCTGTTGTATCCTATGTGAATGCATCCTCTGCTTTTTACAAAGCAAGTATTTAGACTGGTTTAGTTCTTTTATCTGGTACTGCAAGCAGCCCCTTTTATTAAATTGACTAAGTTTCAGTTACCTTACAGACTAGAAGGAGTGGGCCTACCAGCTATCAAAAAGCTCATTACTATCTTATGTGAATGTTTGGGCCCAGGAGGACCTTCACTCAATTTGGTTGGATATCAAAACATCTCGGGCAAGATGCCCCCTTATTAGTCAGTTGTTCTTAGACAAAATGAGAACAATTAAAGGATATTGCCATAGCCAATAGCCATCCATACTGTTAAGGCATGGAGGACAATGCAACAGGGTGAGGGCAATATTGCCAAAACATCATTTTTGACACCCATAATTGGTACGCCAGGCTTTCAGCCAGGGATGATGGACTCTGGGTTTAAACTATGGGCAGCTAGGGGCATGTCTTGCCTGGGTGACTTAGTCAGAGGAGACATTTTGACCAGTTGGCTTGGAATATGAATTGCCTAGTAGGGACCTCTCTCATTTCTTTCAAATTAGAAACTTCATACAAAAATAGACCACACTTCTAACTGATCCCTATAGGTCTAACCTGGAGAAGAGGGTGTTGAATGCTGAGGCCATTATCTGTTAGCAGCGCTTGTCAAAGGGACCCTCTAATAGATGATGAGACCGAACGGCTCGGTAAGGTATGGGAGAGGGAGTTGGACGTTGAGATCTCTTCTGCGATATAGGAAGATCTCTTGGGGAAATGTAAGAAGGATCTCTGTTTGCATCAGGACCCACGCCTTGCAATTTAAGATGCTCCACAGGGTCCATCTGGCCCCATACCACCTCGCTAAATTTAAAGTGGGAGCATCTCCAATGTGTCCTAAATGTAAAGTGAGCGTGGGCACTTTAAATTTGGTCCTGTCACAGACTGCGGGCGTACTGGAGTGGTGTGGTAGGCAAAATAGAGAATGCCTTGGGGGCCGAGGTGCAGATGGGCCTTGTGTCTCCACTTCTTGGCTTTGTTAATTCTCTTTCATCAGAGAAAAAAAGGCTTTTCAGTATCCTCATTTTTTGTGCTGGAAAGAACATTCTGTTAGGGTGGGTATTGGAAAATCCCCTGGGGCTACCATAACCTAGGCATAGAGCACATCCCCTTGGACTTTCTTACGAGTATGTTGCGCCATAAAACTGAGAATTTCTGTAAGACTTGGCATCCATTTTTGGACTACTTTGTCTGCCATACTAATAAGTGTCTTTATAAGGCATGGCAATTCTATGTAATGGATTTGATATCCAGAGTGGAGAAACTATGAACGTATGAATATATATAAACTTGTGCGCTTGATGATAAAGTGATTTGTTTTGTTTTGCTGAGCTTTTATGGTTATTATTAATAATATTTTCCTTTATAGCTTTAGTTTTTATTTATGTAATTAGAGGGTTGTTTTAATATTGGTTTGAATTGTTTGTTTTTTTTATTTGTTGTAATATTCAAAAGAGAATGTTTGTTTTTCAGTAAGTGTCATTCATTATTAGACATGGGCTTTGCTGGCTGAGCCAGCATTTTACACCCTTCCCAGTTACCCTTGACAAAATAGTGGGAATCTACTGCTGGGGTCCATTTGCGATAGGTATACCCCAAGTTGCCATTAGGGAAGGAGTTCTGGGATTTTGACCCTGCACACTGAAGAAATGGATGATCTATTTCCAAGTATGGTCAGTGTTTTCAATAGGAGCTTGCAGGTGATGGTATCCCTAGGTGCCCTTCCTTTCAGATGCTAGTGGTCCTTGATTTGGCAAGTGCTGTCTGAGGAGTCTTTGCATTTCTGCAGTGCATCTTGCACTTTCATTTTACATGAAAGGACATGGGATTGGGTAGTGTACTGACATGAGTGGAGAGCTGGTTGATGGGAAACAGTAGGAAGAAATGGATTTTTCCTGAAGTGCAGGGACTTGAGCCGCGTTATTTACAATATATAGTAACGAGGAACTGCAAATGTAATATCTCAAAGTTTGCAGACGACACCATACTGGGTAGGAAGATGAACTGAGGAGGATGCAGAGATGCTTCGCTCTGATTTGACAAGTTGAGTGAGTGGGCAAATGCACGGCAGGTTTAGTAGTATAATGTGGATAAGTGTGAGGTTATTCACTTTTTTGTAGCTTTTATAGGTTAATCATCCCATCCCAGGAATCAATCTGCTAAACCTTCATAGCACTCCTTCCACAATCAGGACATCCTTCTCAGGCAAAGAGACTAAAACTGTACACCGTGTTCAAACTGTGGTCTCACCAAGGCCCTGTACAACTGCAGCAAGACATTCCTGCTCCTGTACTCCAACCTCCTTGCTATGAAGGCCAATGTAACATTTTGCTTTCATCACCATATACTGTACCTAGATGCTTGCTTTCAGCAACTGGTCTATAAAGATATGCAGGTCTCAATGCACCGCCCCCTTTCTAAGTTTATCGTAATTCTTCAGACTGGATTAATTTGGACTCTCATCATTTGAGATAAGGAGATTATTCAGTGCTCCTCAATGTGTCTTTGTAAGATAGCCCCACTGTGTTTTGGGAATAAGTCTGGTGAGTCTTGATTGGATGCCCTTTATGGTAATATCTTTCCATGGGTTAAGTAGAGAAAACTGCAAACCTATAAAATTCTAATAGGACTTGACGACAGTAAATGCAGAAAGAATGTTTGTTTCTGATGACAGGAAGGTCCACAGCCAGGGGTCACAACCTAAGGATATTTAGGCCTGAGATAAGGAGAAATTACTTCACCCAGAGAATGGTGAGCCTGTGGAATTCTCTACCACAGAAAGCAATTGAAGCTAAAAAACTGAATGCTTTTAAGAAGCAGTCAGATATATTTCTTTGGGCTAAAGGAATCAAAACATATGGTGAGAAAGTTGGAACAAGGTGTGGAACTGGATGATCAACCATGACCATATTGAATGGTGGTGAAGGCTTAAAGAGCTGAATGGCTTATTCCTGCTCCTATTTTCGACATTTTTCTATGTAAGTGGTGTACAGTGTTGCTGCTGTGCGTCAGGATGGAGAATGTGAATGTCTTTGGATGTGGTGCCAATTGAGCTTTGTCCTGGGTGATGTCAAGTTTCTTGAGTGTTCTTGAAGCCATGCTTCAATGTAGGCAAGTCAGAAATAATTGTATTCAATTCCAGACTTGACTTGTAGATGTTGGACAGGCTTTGGGAGTTGGGAAGTGAGTTGCTCAATGTAGTACTCCTATCCTCTGACCTGTTCTTGTAGCCACAATATTTGCATGGCTATTTCAGTTCTGATCCATAGTAAACCCCAGGATGTTGATAGTAGAGGATACCAAGATGGAAATACCATTGAATATCAAGGGGCAATGCTTAGGTTCTTACTTATTAAAGATGGTCATTGCCTGGACTTCTGCAAATACATCTGTTGCTTGCCATTTGACTGCCCAAGCCTGGATATTGTCCAAGTCTTGACGTGTTTTGGCATGAACTGCTTCAGAATCTGTGGATGACACTGAACATTATACAATTACTGGCAAAGAGCCCCACTTCTATCTCTTTTTTTTTAGTGGGGGTGGGGCTGTAATGAGGTCAGAAGAGGTATCTTGTCAGGACCCAAACTAAGTATCACAACAAGTTTTTACTAATGCTGCTTGTTTGCACTGCTAGTGACCCCTTCCACTGACTGTGTATTGATGATTGAGAGTGGACTGATGGATGGTAATTGGCTGGGTTGGATTTGCCTTGCTTTGTGTACAGGAAGTAATGTTGTACTTTTTATCTTGTTGGACTCATCATCTGTTATGTGACTCAGCTAATATGCAATAAACTTGGAGACATACTAAAGATATTACCATTTGTGTCATGGCATGTGACCTGATGGCATAAAGCTTTAATTCTCCATCCTACTAGCACTACTTGAGGTATGAAGCAGAGGGATGTGTTACAGTTTCTAAAAGTGTGGTGCTGGAAAAGCACAGCCAGTCAGGAATGAACAGGCGAGTTGACGTTTCGAGCATAAGTTTTTCATCAAGATTCCTGACCGGCTGTGCTTTTCCAGCACCATATGTTTTGACTCTGATCTCCAGCATCTGCAGTCCTCACTTACTCCAAGTGTTAGTTTGTAAGGAAACTGCTCAGTTTTAGCCCAAATTTAGCAATGTCTGCTATTGTAGTGTATGTACATACAAGGATTTGTAATCGATGTCTATTGAATCTGTTAGCAGTACGCTACCCATGTTTAATTCTTACAGGACTTAAAGAAGAATTTGTCTCGAAAGTACCTATAATGTATTGAAGATAAAAAGTTCATATGGCAGTTTGGGAAGGGTGATCCAACATTATATATGCCAGTGTTGTGGATTCTCTTAGTATTTCATAACTGCCACTTTGTGCTTTTCTCTGGTCAATTGCTATTCTAAGAATCCATTTGAAGTCCTGAAAACCTCAGCATAACCTCTGAGACCAAACACCACTATCCCACTAATGTTCCCTCAAATTACTCATCTGTCTGTTCTTGATCTGCAGGGAAACCTATTTGAGTTTCTACGACTGACAGGCTGGGGTGGATCCAAGGTGCTTTATTTTGGTGACCATCTGTACAGTGACCTGGCAGTAAGTACAATTTGTATCTCTGAGCTTGAGTCTGAATAGAATTTGTGTAGTGATTTGCAAATTACTGGCAGCTCTCAAAATGGAAAATCATGAGTGAAACCGAAGTTATTCTTTTGGTCTATAACTGGTGATACTTATTGGAAATGTTTCATTTTGGATGTTTTCTGTTTGCAGATGCAAATAAAATGCCTGACTGATTTATTGATTTTTGGCTAAGGTATTCCCTGAGTGTATTTATTTAAGGAATAAATACTGACTGTTATGTTTGTCATACGCTAATAGCAGACAGATAATTTGTTAGAAACTGCTTGTCATCTCCAGTTTGGGACATAAATTTTAATTTCGATGTAAAGCTGCTGTTTTGTATTTTTGGCTTATTTGACAGCTATTGTAAGTATTAACACTGTTTTGAACCTTTTTTATGTTTTTAAAAAAAAAACTTTTTTCCAATAAATTATATGCAGGAGGTATTGAACCATGATTGACCTAGAGATGAGTAACATGGGCAACTATGGAAGATAAATATTTAAATGTTAACAGTGAAAGTTCTCAGTTGCCAGTGAGAACCAAGAAAATGACCCAAGTTCTATTGATTGATTTGATCCCATGCTGGATCAAAATTTTAAAAGTGTAATGTCAGGCAGACTAAACATAGGAAAAACCATCCCAAATATATTCAAATAAGAAATCACGGTATGTCTGGTGAGAAATTCAGACATTTTATGAAGTCCAATGTACTTGATCTGTTTTGATCATATATAGTGTAGATCAATGTGGCAATGACTCTTGAGGGTAGCAGCATGTGTGGGAAACTTAAGTGCTGTAATCTATTGTCAATAACTGTAGGTTCGTGCTAGATAAGGCTATATACATACCAACTGTTGCTACAGGGAGTTAATCGTCTCAGTTGGCTGGATGGCTGGCTTGTGGTGCAGAGTGATGCCAACAGTATGGGCTCAGCTCCCACATTGGCTAAGGTTACTGTGAAGTTCCAACTTACTCAGCCTTGCAAAGGGCCTGAGGCCTGGTGACTGTCCAGTTAAACCACCATCAGAGAGAGAGAGAGAGCCAGCAGCCTTATGGCCCTCTGGGACTATGGTGACTTTGCTCATCTTGCTATTTCTTTTGTCCAGGGTTTTCAATTCATTCTGATATAATGTGTGATTTATCAAATGTGTTAAGGGCATTTATTTCAGAGTTTGGATTTGAACTAGTGGATTGTGGGTTTTTAGTCTGTTAGGTCAGAAGGGGCTTAATTATTAACTTGAGACCATAAGATATAGGAGCATAAGTAGGCCATTCGTTCCATTGAGAGAAGAATGTTTTCCTCATCCCTGCCTTAAATGGGCAACATCTTATTTCTGAGATTATATTCTGTGGACCCAGACTCTCCCACAAGAAGAAACAACCTTTCCATATGTACCCCAACAAATATCTCAAGAATCTTGTATGTTTCAATAATGTTGACCCCATTCTCAAACTTCCAATGTGTACAGGTCCAACGTATTCAGCCTCTCTTCATGATTGTCCCTCCATACCTAGAATCAGTCAAGTGACTAGATTAGAGTGGTGCTGGAAAAGCACAGCAGTTCAGGCAGCATCCGAGGAGCAGTAAAATCGACGTTTCGGGCAAAAGCCCTTCATCATTCAAGTGAACCTTCTCTGAACTGCCTCTAATGCTACTAAACTTTCCTTGGATAAGGGGAGGAAAACCATTCAGTGTCTGCCACCTGTGACATAATTTGTAGGCTTTTATAGCTTTTAGCACAATCTTCATACATTTTATACTCTCTCTTCCCTTTTTGTTTTTGAAGTAAAGCCAACATTCCATTTGCCTTTACTGTTACATGCTGACATGTGAGCTGGCCTTTTCTGATTTTTGTAGGAGGACACACTAATCCCTTTTAGTGCTGTAACTTTCTGCAGTCTTTCTCGTATTAAGTAATATCCAGCTTCTCTATTCTTCCTGTCAAAGTCCATGACCTCACATGTTCTGTCTGCCAAGTATTTGCCTACTGGCTTAACCTGACTATAATCACGCTATAGACTCCTTGTCAACTCCCTGCTGCCTTCTCACCTATTTTTGTGATCTGGAAATTTGGCTATAGTCTATTCACTTTCCTCCTCCAAATCATTAATTTATATTGTGAATACTTGTGGTTCCACCACTGTTCCTTGTGGCACTCCGTTAGTTAAGATTGCCATTCTTACCCCAGTCGTTGTCTCTAGTCCTACGTCCGTGCCAATATACTATCTCCTACACTGTGGGCTCTTGTATGTTTAGTCTCCTTAATAACAGTGCATTTATAAATGCCTTCTGAAAATCCATATTAATTAGATCCATTACTTCCCCATTTATCTATCCTACTTGTTACCTTCTCAAAGAATTCTAATAACTTGTCAGGCATGGTTTCCCCCTCATGAAGTGGTGCTGACTCTGCTGGATCATATATTGTGTATTTCTAAATGTGCATCCTTTTATAATAGACTCTAACATCTTCTAAATAACAGGGTGTTAAGCTAACTGGTCATTTTTTTTTTTGTCTCCTTCCCTGTTTTAAGTAAGTTTTTTTTTTTTGCTTTCCCAGTTTTTCAATGTATTGGGACTTTTCCAGAATCTAAAGGATTCTTGAAAGATTACTGTCAGTGCATCAACTATGTCTGTAGCTGCTTTTTTAAAAATATCCTAGTTTCACCCTGTCGGGTCCAGGGGGCTCAAGTTTTTAGCCCCATTAGACTCGGTGTTAATTTTTCTCATGGTAATTATTTAGTTTTTCTTTACTTTCTATTTGCTCCTCGACTTATTTCGAAATTTCAGATGCCATAAATGTGTTCTACTTTGATTATATTGTACTTATGTATACAATGCCAGGGCCATTTCCTAGAACTCCATCATTACTATTTCCTCAGCCTCCATTCTCCTAAGGACTCCACATTAACTTTAGTTTTTCTCTTCCTTTTTTACTTATTTTAAAAAGCTGATGCTGAATATCTTTTATTTCCTGCAAGTTTACCCCAAAAGTTCTTTTTTGCTGGCTTTTCAAACTTTTTTTAAATCCTCTGGTTTATCACTGACCTTTTGTCACATTGTATATGATTTTTCTTTCAATTTAGTATTACCCTTCATTTCCCTTCTTCGAATCCTTCTTTTGTCCTCTGGCTTCTATCTTTTGCTGTTTTGTTTAAGCTTTGAACTGTTAAGTATCTGCAATGGTCCCTTAGCTATCTTGCTGCTAAATACCTTTCCCAGTCCACTCCAGATAACTCTGCTCTTATTCCTTTTGTATTTGCTCTTGTTTAAGCTTAACATTGTTTCTGCCCCAACTTCTTCCCTTCCCAACTAAATGCTAAATTCTACCACATTATGGTCACTGTTTCCTAACAGATCTTTTAGTTGGTCATGATTTATTAAGCCTGCATCATTACAAATCACCAGATCCAAATAGCCTGATTCCTGGTTGGATCTACAACACACTGTTCCTCCTTACAACAATGTGTGACTATTGTAATCTACATTACCTTTTTTTTTTAACATGCCCTTGATCTTCCTGATTTATTTTCTGTCCCACTATAATAACTACTATTAGGGACTGATTTTAAACTACTCTTACCAGTGTCATCTTCCCCTTTTTTTAAAAAAATTTCTTACTGCCACCTATTTGGATTCTTCAACTTCTGATCTTGCTATTGTACTTATTCCATCTCTGTACTAACAATGCTATCTCACCACACCTTTTCCTTCCTGCCTATCCTTTTGAAGTCCTATCTTGAATGTTTAAGTTTCTCGCTTTGGTCTCCTTGTAAACACGTCTGTGTATTGGTTGTAAGATTATATCCATTAACCTGGATTTATGGCATTAATTTATTTTGTTTTGAATACTCCATATTTTTGAGTAAATAGCTATTGATTTTATCTTATCTTTTCTGCCCCTTTTCTTGAGCTTTTCTCTATATGCATCATCCCTTCCCGTCCCACTCCTGAGAGTATTGTTATCCACATTGCTGCCTTGCAATGCGGTCATGTCCTCTTGCTTTAAGCCTACATTTTCTCTCTTTCCCCCCCACCCCCCCCCCCCCCCCCCCCCCTCTCCTGACAACCATTCCCCGCCACACCACCTTTACTTGGATTAAAACCCATTCTACAGCCCTGGTTATTCGGTTTACTTGGCACTGGTCCCAGCATGGTTTCAGTATTTCTGTAAATGTGGTGGATTTTTCTTTAAAGATAAGGCAGGGAAGAGGTCCTTCTTGGTTGCCGATGGGAATTTGTTTTTGCAACTCTTCAAAGTACACAGTTTTGAAAGTCAAATTATTTTTTTCTTCTCTTGGATTTGGGGTGAATGCCCCTTAACTTGGCAAAAGCTTTTGGGTTTCGGTTTGGCAGAGTTTGCACAAGTCATGGCCGAAGTTGGGTATATGAAATAGTTGTTCTTTGAAAGGGAGGCAGTTTAGAACTGTGTAAAGAAATAAATTATTTCCATGTCATGAGCATTTAGATGTGTTTGGTTAAAACTCTGCGGCAATTATTTGAAGTTGAGCAAAGTATATGCTTAGTTATGAAGGCTCAAGGAAGAGGTGATAGATTCTCAACTGGGAATTGAAGCTTTAGCTATGTAACTCTCACTTATTGGGTAATCAAAGAGAATCTCTTCAATATCCATCTCCTATCGTATTCGGAGATTAGAAGATTCTATGGAAAAAATTGAACACCTGATTTGTCCACAAAAATAATGAGTGGTAAAAGGCTATTAGCAAGTTCTGTCAATTGATAGAGCTCAATAAATTGACTTTTGCATCACAGATAGACTTTCAGTGCAAAGCCTTGCCATTTTTGGAATGAAAAATGCACCAGCAATGTTTCAGTGAATAACCAATAGTGTTTGAAGGACCATGTAACTGTTTACATGAATTTGGTTTGTTTCTCTGTCTGTCTGTCCTAGAAATAACACTTTACACAATTTGACTGAATAAATAGTTTGACCTGCTGGAAAAAGTCTTATTTGGTTCTAAATCTGGCCATGGGTGAATTTTCCAAGGCAGAGGTGACATTAGATTCCCTACAGTGTGAAAGCAGGCTCTTCGACCCAACAAGTCCACACTAACCTTGCAAAGAGTAACCCCAACCAGACCCATTTCCCTCTGCCCATAGTGTTAGGTGCATTAGTCAATTTAGCATGGCCAATTCCCCTAACCTTTATGGGCAGCATGGTGGCACAGTGGCTAGCACTGCAGACTCACAGCGCCAGAAACCCAGGTTCAATTCCCGCCTCAGGCGACTGTGTGGAGTTTGCACGTTCTCCCCGTGTCTGCGTGGGTTTCCTCCCACAATCCAAAAATGTGCAGGTTAGGTGAATTGGCCATGGTAAATTGCCCGTAATGTTAGGTGAAGGGGTAAATGTGGGGGAATGGGTCTGGGTGGGTTGTGCTTCGGCGGGTCGGTGTGGACTTGTTGGGCCGAAGGGCCTGTTTCCACACTGTAATCTAATCTAACCTGCACATCTTTGGACTGTGGGAGGAAACTGGAGCACCTGGAGGAAACCCACGCAGACATGGAGAATGTGCAAACTCCAACACAGTCACCTAAGGCTGGAATCAAACCTAGGACCCTGATGCTGTGAGGCAGCAGTGCTAACCACTGACCCACATTGTGGTATAGGGCCAAGAACCCCTGAGGGATAAAAGTATGAGTTATTTTATATTTTCCCATGACTAGGACAAGCCTAGGATTTTATCACAAGGTCATTCTGAACTTAAGTACTACTTATTTGTTGAAGAAAGTCAAAGTTTTGAATGGACACTAATGTAGAAGAGCCTTTGAAAACTAAAAGCTCTGCTGATAACTGCACCGTTCTTCCATGTTTAGTTATGAGAAGCCATTTGAGTTGTTTGACCTCAGTGCCAACATGGGGACTGTTCTTCTACAAGAATGACAGGATTGGGATTGAATGGCCTGTCGATTTTTATTTTCAAAGTAACTGTATGGCATCAAAACATTCTAGAGGAAAAATAGATTTGTCTGTATAGCTGAATACACTAATCCAATATAGATGAAGGATTGAATCTGACACCCCTTCAGCCTGGCTGGTACAGTCCCACTGTAGCTCCTTTTTTTATTTGATATTGAATCCTATCAACCTGTGTCAATGGTCTAATAATCAGGGAGAACACACGTTGAAATGTTAAGTTGTTGAGAGTCTTCCTGGTCCTGTGGGATGTACTATCAATCAATTATCCACCTTTCCTCATGTGATTTGGGTTTAGACAGAAAGACGCAATAACTGCAATTCAAAATGGGTAGATTTTACATTTGCCTTTCTTGATCAATAGGACCTAATGCTTCGACATGGCTGGAGAACAGGAGCAATCGTACCAGAATTGGATGCAGAAATCAGTATCATTAACACTGAGCAGTTTACACATGGGCTGACTTGGCTACAGGTCCTAACAGGACTTCTAGAGAGGCTGCAGGTAATGTCAATACTCCTGCAATATCCCAGTTCTAGTGAAACTTGCTGGTCTGCAAGCTCATCGCATTCTGAAGTAATTTCATTCCTTTCAAAGATTTCTACTTTCTTCAGATTTGATACCTCTACTCTTGTACACTCTAATTCACACTTATTCCTGTTGTTCTTGCTGATGGGTTAATACTGACCGTGCTACTTGTCCTATCTGCTTCAGTTGAAAGGCTTGTCTGATCATTTTCATGCTGTGAGGCAAATATATTCAGTGATGACACTGGATTCTTAATGAACTGTTAAGTTGGCCAGAACATTCTAGAATGATGCTCAGATTGTTGAACAAAAGTTGCTTTCTGGTCTCTAGAAGTTACATTAGTTTGAAAACTGCACTGACTGTTCTGTTCCAAACTGCTAACAATCTGGAACTGTCATCAACTAATCTAACTTTTCTTTGACACTAAATATCACTTCTTTTTGCTTAATTTATTGGATAATTTTGTTTTTAGTGCAGGGGGATCGTAAACTCAGCACACATGTAATTTAGATTACTAACAAAAACAAATTGTTGTAAAAGCTCATTAGAGAAATTCTGAGGAAGGGTCACTGGTCCTGAAATGTTAACTCTGATTTCCCTGCACAGATGCTGCCAGACCTGCTGAGCTTTTCCAGCAATTTTTGTTTTTGTTTCAGATACCCAGGATCTGCAGTTGTTTTGCTTCTGTTTTAATTTAAATTACTTCCACATTCCCAGAGATAATTCTTCACTTTTGAACTGTGTTCCCATAGTAATGGATTATTTCTACTTGACCAGAGTAGTAATTGAAAGAAAATTAAGATTTAGCATATTTCTGTAATATATCACAGTATCTTGTATCCGCAGGTATATCGGGATGCTGAGTCTAAACAAGTGCTCAATGAATGGATAAAGGAGAGACAAGAATTAATGTAATGTATTGTGTTGTAATTTTGCTGTAATATTGGGGAAAAAACACAAGCATTTTGCACAAGATAATTTTTAAACAAAAGTATGGAGCTCTGCAAGTATAACTAGTGTAATTGACTTTATACTGAGGAAACAATTAAGATGCACTGCAAACTGATGTATGTTTGTGGCTTCGTCTGAAAGAGGACAGGCTAAAGTGAAAAGGTTTGTCAATGAAGCACTCCAATCTGTGGATGAAAATCAACATTCAGAATGAGAGCAAGTCAGTGCAACAAAACAACAATGAACATGCTTTGCTGGTATTAATATATATGCATCTTGCACCACAAAGATGAAAGCTCACCATCTGGTGGGTTTATCGCTTATGTTGTAGCGGTGAGTGTGACTCATATGACTGCCGTTTCATTTAGTGAATCCTATTTGACTGGCTGGTGGCAATCGAGAACTGGTGAAAACCATAAAGACAATTTTAAATTGGTGCAGGAGAGAGTCCTGAATCATTAAGTGAACACTTCTAAAGATTCCCAAATTTGCAAAATTTGTTTTTAAATTTATTGATGAAAAATTACAGTTTGTCAAAGCTTTTCATCTTCTACTTATCAGGTCAATGCATAAGAATTGCCAAGTAAAGGGGAGAAAATGGTTGTGTATTTGAGGGGAATGCTGATCGATAGAGACATTTGCCATTGAGAATGAACCAGTTAAATGATTGACTGTTAACTACCAAACTTGTTGAAGAAGCAAACTGACTAGCAGTTAGCAAAACTAGAGAATGTGGAAGCTAGAACATGGAGTGAGGCTGACCAACAAGGCCATAGAGATGAGGGATAGATGTCCATGAGTGAGAGTACCAAGTCTAAGGAATGAGGCAGAGGATCTGGAAAGGACATGAGACTCCAAAGAGGGAAACTGGGGGAATGGTGTGGAATGTGGGTCAGAAGTAGTTTTTCAAAGGGGAGAAAACAGTCTCCTAGTTGGAACAGAAAAACTAAGGTAATAAATTCCTTGCAAATTAATCTAGAGTCAGTCTCTAGATTAAAGTCGCAGGAGTTGACCTGCTGTCTGGGGCGAAATGCAATGAGGTGTGTGATTGCAATGACAACTTATAATTATATCATTTGTTTTTCCCTATTGAAAAGTTTTTATTTCATAACTATTGTTGTCACATCTCAAAGCATCAGTCAAGCGATGAATTACTGCTGTGCTAATGACAAACTTGCATTGCCTTAACTGTGACCTCTCCAGTTTAGGATACTTTGTTTTGTTTGAAAGAGTCAGTTTGTTTTATAAGGGGGTAAAAAAAGCAGTTGTTACTAAATTTATGCCTGTTATCTTGTGCCAATTTACATGGTGTGGTGTCTAGAAATTAATGTTTTCATGTATATTGTGTTTTTAAGTTTATTGGACCAGTGATGATTAGGGATGTTGATTTGAATTTTTCTAATTCTACTTCAGTCCAACCCCCACTACAACATCAAAATTAGTATAGAAAAAATTGTTGGCCTGTGACTGCATCATCAAATTAAGGAGTTGAAGTGAAAAATAAGCTCAATTTAAAAACAAAAGTTCTCAAGAAATCCTGAGGTGGGGAAATTATTTTGAGCCCTACAGAGCAACAATCAGAGATTCAACCCAAGACCGTGCTGGTCTGTGTGACATATTGGATACTTTTTTTCCAATTGAGAATTGGAGTGTTTATTTTGTAGTTTCAGAAATGCCATATTGGTTTTTATCTTTTTTTTAAAAATGTTGCATATCAAAAATTTCAGTAATCCAGGCGCTGCTGAATTGGTTTATTCCGAGGATTTCATGAATAAGCTGTCAAATTTTTGGGAAAACAGTTGTTCTAACTTGCCTGAAAGGCCATTGTCTAAGATTCCTTAGTCCATTCTGGCACACTGTGCTTCATCCTCTGGTTCCTCAACTGGTGAAGAGCCAAATACCTGAGCATTACATATGATAAAAGGGAATTCCAAAGAAATGGCACTGTTAGCGCATCTGAGATTTGGCTATTAGATTTTAACTAGCCAAGGATATTGAGGGTTGATATAAATACTGGGAATCTCCAATTTCAGATCATAAGTTCTTTCTTGATTTCAATTTCCTCCCCCAGTGCCAGCTGTTGATGGTAATCTGATACAAGCCTTAAAAGTCCTCTGTCTCTATCTTTCTTTCCCTTCCCTTTTTTTTATTTCTTCTGCCTCCCCACTTCACCCCCACCCCAGAAACCCACCGATCTACCTTGACATTGCAACTTGTTCTTTGACCTCTTGCATTAGAAATGTTGCCTGAAATGTTAACTCAATTTCTTCCTCCACAAGTGCAGCATTGTGTATTTACAACATGTTCTGATTGGTTCTAAAATCCTCAACATCATCAAATACAAAGAGGGTGGACATAGAAAGGGTGCAGATTAACCACCATTTCATTGAATCATGAAACATATCCAAAAAAATCAAAAATGTGTACAAATGATTTGAAAATAAATTATTTTATCTCTTGTAACATTCTGTGGACAGTAAGGTTAGTGGGATTCTCCCAGTCAATGAAACTGGCAATCCAGTGTGTCAGACCTAATGGTCATCATTAACAGAATCATCACAGATGTCTGATTTTGTTAAAAGAAAACCGGGTTCTGACTTGGTTTTAAAACTGAGGGATGAAAGATGGCTGGGAAACATTGCAATAAGATGATGTATCAGCTTCTCAGAAGTTACTATATAAGTTTGTTTTTGTTCTAATCTTGTTTTAGGTCTCTGACCAAGAATTTATTCAATCCCCAGTTCGGGAGCATCTTCAGGACCTATCATAACCCCACCTATTTTTCGCGAAGGCTGTGCAGATTCTCTGACATCTACATGTCATCCATCAGTTGTCTGTTAAACTATGACACCAACTACACCTTCTATCCAAGACGGACTCCTTTGCAACATGAAGCGCCACTCTGGATGGACCAACTTTGTACCGGCTGCATGAAGACCCCTTTCCTGGAAGAGATGGTCCATATGCGATAAACTCCATTTTAATTTCATTGCAGATTTGTTTTAATGGTGTATTTCATCTGAGAAATGGTTACCTAAAGGTTGTAAACAATGTGGCCTATTCTTATTTGAAAAGTTGTGAATTGAGCATTTGAATAGAAAATGATAGTGGTAATTGAAATGATCATAGTGAAGTAGAGTGGCTATGTTGCTAATCCTTCATAAACCAGCCCTATTCCACTACAACTCTCTTTCAGTTGTGGTTTCTCTCCCTTTTTGTTTTTCGGAAGTTCAAGTCTGCTGCAAAGGTTTTCTTATGTCACTGAAAATGTGTAAGATCTGGATGGATGGCCGTCATTGATCAGTGACCAGTCACTACTTTCATCAATTTGCAGATAGTTGTCCTTACAAATTTTAAATATTTATTTCTGGCCATATGATTTGAATTTTTAGTGAAACTGTAGAATCACATTTCAGGCTGTTGGTTTTTGGGGCCTCTAACCCCTTTTTAAATGAGAAATCTAAAGGTGCATATTAGAGGTGGAATTCTGTTTAACATGCATGTGCAGTATGACTCATGGAATTTGTTTTGATACGTTTTTCATGTTGGACTTGTTAAAGGGAAGAATTATTAATAGGTTGTATTTATAGATATTCCACACTAGTATTTTCATTTGAGGCCAGCTTAAAAGCATTTGAAAACGCATAAAGACAGGCTGTTTGAAGTTAAAATCAATGTGCTTATGCACTGGTTCTTTAGGTGCTTTTGAAAGGTGTTTTCTACCATGTGATCTAGACCAGATTACAAGCTTCTAATGTCCACAAGGTACAGTAATTGAAGGTATTCAAATCCGCAAAGTTAGTTCTTCTCAAGGCTTTCTTAAGCTTTTCTGAAACTCATTTGCTCCCCAAAACCACTAAATATGTAATCACTCTCATGTGATCTTATCTCCAATTCTGACACTGGACCAAATTTGTTTTAGCATGCTGCAATATTCTGAGGGCCATCGTGAGAGAGAAATGCAAATGCTTATTTAAATTATGTCCATTAATTAGTATTACATTGGAATTATAATTTTAAGGGTTCACCAGAGTTTTAGTATTCAAAGATGCTTAAGACCAATTTCATGCACGGACAATATATACAGACATTGTATTCCTTGTGAACTAACAGGTTAGCCTGACTCTCTGGGACAAGTTTGGAACAGGACAGCATGGACTTATTCTGGACACAGTCATAAAACCATCACAGTGAAGAAAGACTTGAAAGGGAACAAAGAATGATGCTTTTACCAGTTTACATATATTTTACAATGTGACAAAAATAATAAAGAAAACTTTAAGTGAAGATATTACTGGCATTTAATCATGGTTACAAAGAATTTGCATTTTTTTATTGTAGTAAGATAACCTGAAGCACTTGCCTTTTTTTTTGGAGGTTAGAGTTGAGTAAGTTGGTTGAAGGGATAGTGAAAAGCTTAAAAAAAGTTGTAGCTAGGCAGATAAGCTTTGGAAGGATTTAGAGAGATTCGATAACTGAAGGCTGTGCCTCCAGTGTGACAGCAAAAGGTTGTCATGAGGTATGGGATGAATAGCCAGCACACTAGTTGGCAATACAGAAATGCAAACTGTGGTTCAGTAAGAAGGCTGGATGTTAGATGTAAGGTTAGATGCAAAGTGCTGCCACTAGTAAACTGATTTAAGCTTCTACTGGCACGCTTATCTACATCGATAGGTCATTTTATTGAGTCTTGAATAAATTTGTTACAGAAATATTGAAAATCAAAAAAGTTTTTGTTCCATTATTGGTAGTGCATCTATGGTGCCGTTGCTCTGGGATGTGCAGCCCATGTTGGTATTTTGCTGCTAAGCTGGCCTGTTCCTCTGGGCATGTCGTTCAGGTACCCTGTGCAGGAATCCAGGTTACTGCTTATTTACAGGACAGTAAATAGTTTAGAAATGAAGAGAAATACTGCTGATGCTCTAAATTCCTTGATTTTAAACTCTGGGTGAAAAGAACCCACTAAGAAAACTTGTTTTCTTCTTTTGTTTTGTTAATTTATTTTGAATAACCAGCTGTGATCCCTGGAATGAGACGTGCATGCACTAATTGCATTGAGTTAAAGTTCCAATCTGCCGAACAAGCTTGATGTAGTAATTGATTTTTGAAGATTTAACAATATATAGTGCTGTTTATAGTTTATTTTTCATACTGGTTTTGACCTTTTAACTTGGCTGCTCTGTGGTTTAAATATACACATTTGTATAAATCTGGGAGAAAGTGAGGACTGCAGATGCTGGAGATCAGAGCTGAAAAATGTGTTGCTGGAAAAGCGCAGCAGGTCAGGCAGCATCCAAGGAGCAGGAGAATTGACGTTTTTGGCATAACTGAGCAGGGATTCCTGAAGAAGGGCTTATGCCCGAAACATCGATTCTTCTGCTCCTTGGATGCTGCCTGACCTGTACTTTTCCAGCAACACATTTTTCAGATTTGTATAAATCTGCACATTAACACATTAAGTTGTCATTTCATCAGAGTTTTTTTGTTTTAACGTTCCAGTTTCTAATGTTTTGAGATTTGTAAAGGGTACCATTTTCAGCTTTCTCTCCCCTTTTGTTGCCCTGATGGCTTCAGTAAAAATTGTGAATCTGTCGCGTGATAATCAAAATCATGTATTTAGCAGTCCATTCAATGCATCAGTACAGTGAAAATCCACTGGATTTCCAATAATATTCTTTTAAAATTCAATGCTCCTAGTTTTGAGTGCTGAAGAACCAAGCAGTATTTTTTTTTAAATCAACAGCAGACTGAGATGAAAAAGAGGTGCCTACCATTTAGTAAGCATTTTATTTTAAGTTGATCTTTTATGTGCCTTTGAAAGAATTGTTAATTTCTGTATACTTAAAATTAATTAACTGAACATCTATTCTGAACTCCTCTGCAGTTAAGTATCAACAACCAGAAACCACCTTTTATACGTGTATTTCAAATTTAGTACACTGGAACTGTTCAGCATTGTAGTTCTGTACTTCTTTACACCTTGTGGATTAAGTCCAGAATGATGGCAATGACTGTGTCGGAAGTGTTTTGTTTGGGATGGTAAAGGCAGCTTATTATTGACCACTTGTCCAGATCACATATAATTCAGTGCCCAGTATGGAAGGAAAAGTTGATCATATGAAGCTAACAAATACGTTGCGTTTGTGAGACTGGCAATTCGGCTGCCAGATTGTTGCACACGTTCCTGTGTAACCAGCAGCTTGAAAGATTTATGGTACAACCATTAGCTGCCCTGATTGAGATTAGGAGTTTTGAAGCTGCAAACTATCAGGCTGTTGTGCAATTTTGTGTTCCAAGCTATACTAAAAACTTAGGTTTTTTTTCTGGCAAATTGTTTCTTGGTTGCAAAGTTCCCCACTTTTCCAACACACCATTGGATGTTGCATAACTTTAAGTATCTCTAGCACATAAAATGTATCTTGTAAAGCTTCTGATTTATTTTATTCCTTTATGGAATTCCACATTCCCAGATTTTCCATGACTCTTTTTTGCAGCACCGTGGGAGGTCATGCAAAAACATCACTTTTCTTTTGATCTGGAGATGAATAATTTTGTTCATGAATATTGTTCAGTTGAGTCAACAACTGCACTGACCTACACAGTGCCATTAATTTAATGAAGTATCCCAAAATGCTTCACAACAGTGCTCATAATCAAGTTATGACAGACCAAGCGTTAGCTCAAAGTAGTATGTTTCCTGGAATGTCTCAAAGGAAGGAAGTGAGAAAGAGGTGCTGTAGAGATTTAGGGAGGGAATTCTAGAGCCTAGGACTTCAAGACATAGCCATTGGTGCAGCATTTAGATTTGGTGAGGCACAAAGCCAGTATTAGAGGCATGCAGCTATTCTAGTTATGAGGCTGAAGGATGTTGTAGATATAGGAAGGATGCAAAACCCTGGAGAGGTTTTAAAATTGGATTGAGAATTTTAGTATCAAGATGATGCTTGATTGTTAATTGTTTTAAGTTTTATCCAAAAGGTCAATAGCTGAAGTAGGTAGCGTTTTCTTTTTAATTAAAAACTCTCCATTTCACAATTTTGATCTCACCATAGCCGTCTTCATGCAAGTTTTTGATCATGGAGCTCTTGAAATGGGGTAACTGAGTTGTCTTGCTTTCCAAGCTGGGCAAAGTTTTTTTTGTGCTTTTGCAATATTCAGCAAATGGCAAACTGGTTGTGACATTTTCCAACTTGGCTCTCTATATGTTTGCTTATATATTTGACATGCCTCCATAGTTTTGTCTTCAAATATTTGGGTGTTCAAGCTGAGCTGAATTGGTGTTAATGTGAAGAAATTGATGTCTCCTGTAGTAACTGCCAGTGAACTGTTGCTCTGATACCTTGGCTTATAGAGGTGGCAGCTGCTTTTGTTTTTGGCTTGTAGCTTTCAGTTATGAACTGTCAGTGTTACACACTGATTAACACAATTTTGACTTTTTACTTTATGTATTTAACATCTAATGAAATGTTTTAGAGTCTGAGTTTTAAACTAAAGTGAATGTTGTAATGTCTGCACTGTATCCTTCAGAAATAATAAACTAGGAAAGTGAACTGAAATTTGTTTCTAGTTGTAACAAATGTTTTGGTTTGAGGTCATTCAAATGACAATTGCCTAAAGTCTTTAATTGAGATTGATTGATTTATTTTTAAAACCATTAACTACATCATTGTGAAGTTAGTATCTAAAGGGTGATGTAACTGGGGAAAAGTCGGGAAGTATCACCATTATCCATCAGGTTAACTGAATGTTTCCACATAAAAGCTTCACAACTGAATCCATGAATGTGTGCGCAATACAAATGACCTACATTTTATAGATTGTTTTTGCATTTAATGCCAGTCCTTCCTTCCTTTCTTAGTTTACAAAGTCTCCTGATTTTGTGTCCTTAATCATATAATTGCTAAATATACAAAGCATGTGATTTCTAGAATCTCTGTATAAAATGTGATCTGAATAAAATTTCATGGTGCAATGTGATTTTTAACACTAATACATAATACTAAATTTGATAATGCATTCAATAAGCTGACATAACACTTGGAAACACTGCCACCTAGTGGTCGATTCTAATGTGTAATTATTCATGCTAAAGAATCACCAGTCCCAAAAGAACTGAAGTGACTTAAGATTTACATTCTTTACGCCAGATAATGGAAGGTCTCAAGTACTTGTTAATCATAGTGATTAGGTTCTTGAACAGAACATTCATGCAGACAGTTATAATAAAAAAAATTTTTTTATTTTCAAATTTTCATGGAAGATTTGATGTCTGGCATATAACAAACCTTGGTTTTTGAAGAAATGAAGCACTAGTGACTTAGTCCTGAAAAATGTGATCTCAACAGCAATTAATCATCTGTTTTGCAATGCTTTGTTTCTGGTTGAAATTCATGTTATGATACTTAATGCATATGATTTTCATTAACTGTTCCTTTCAAAAGGCAATCCCATTCATGTTAAACATACAATAGTTTTTGAAACAATTCAAAAAGAGTGAACAAAAGGTTGCTTTAGTAGGTATTTTGTTAGTCAAACAAAAATGCAGGAACAGCAGTGGAGCTGTCAGCATCAGCGAGCAGAAATTGTTAATTCATTTCGAGTAGATCTTCATCAGAACTGTCTCACTGAGGTTTTTAAATGAAAATGTAACCTGTAATTTTTGTCTTAATTTCTGCCAGACCTGCTGAGAAATTCTGCCTTTTTTATTTTGCATTTTTAAACATCTTGGAAGTAAAGAAATGACATTCAGTTGTTATATATTCTGCATTTTAACATAGTCAAAGAAAAGTATACAATGGCCTTCTTGTAAAAAGATGAGTATTACAACTTTTTTTATATATAAACAATGTTATCTTTTGCCTATTAGTACAAAATGAAAAAATAAATTTTCAGTCTTTCTAGAGTCACCAGACTATTGCAAAAATGCAATTCAATTTGTGCATTTCATATGTTTCTTGGTGACCTGACAGTGTGCCCACACATCAGTACAAAAAGTAATTGGACACCAAGTCCAATGATTCATTTATTTTGTTGCTATCGTATAGCCTGTCCTTCATTGGAGCCTATACTTTGTTCCTGTAGCATCGTCATACATTGCACTAAAATGGTACAGTATGAGTGTTTTTTTAAAAAAAAAAGCAGAGGTCTGGTTCCTCAATCCTGTAGAATGTTCTGTGTGTCTGAATAATATTCATATTCATCATTGTCCTGTATTTAAAGACAAACTTGTTAAAATCAGCAAATTCTTGAACAGTAGTTTCATTTTTGGTTAAGGCAACATGTCTATATAATACACCTTTCTATGTATTATATTTATTTGCATGAAAGTTGCTTTTATTTAGAATCATAGAATCCCTACAGTGTGGAAACAGGCCCTTCAGCCCAATTCCACCCTGACCGTCTGAAGAGTAACTCACCCAGACCCATTCCCCTACAACTCTACATTTTTAACTCTGACTAATGCACTTAACCTAGACATCCCTGAACACTATGGGCAACTTAGCATGGCCAGTTCACCTGACCTGCACTTCTTTGGACTGTGGGAAGAAATCAGAGCACATGGAGGAAACCCATACAGACTCGGGGAGCATATGCAAACTGTGAGGCTAGAATCAAACCTGGGTCCCTGGTGCTATGAGGCAGCAGTGCTAACCACCATGCCACCCATTTAGGGATGAGTTTCGCCAAGTGAAAACTTTGCACCCAAATCTATCAACAAAGTCATATTTAGTTAAGTAATAGACAATTGAAGAGTTAGATAAAAACTTTATTCCAAGACTTAAAGCACAATGTCTTTTTTTTCGTTCAATAATATCATAATTTTAAGTCACATTGAAAAATTCTTTTTGGAAATTGGCTTTCCTGGAACTGCTGAGCCCAATTAAGTTAGTTATGCTTCCACATAAAGTTATAGCACTGAGGCTGTTGATCTGTTGTCTATGCCACTTGTGTGCAAATGCAATTCACTAAATACAACTAACCTGCTACTTTTCTCACAGGCTGAAGAAAAATGTGCAAGGCTATAAGCCAGTTTCCTTCTGGAAGCCATGATTTAATCTGCCTCGACCGCCACTTGGATACTTAGTCACTTGGTGCCTTTTTTAAAAAGTCTCTCATTGCCATTGCTCTCTTTGCCAATTCCTGTGCTTTTATATCTGTTTATTCTGGTTTTTACTCTTTCTACCTATCTTCTTGCTGATGAGACTGAACATGATTTTTATTACACCTACTGAAGCTCCCCTCGATATTCTGTTCTCTCAAAGCGAAACAATTGTAGCTTCTCTAATCTGTCCATGTAACTGAAGCTCCTGATAGCTGGAACCATTTCCATGGATCTTTTCTGACCCTCTAATGCCTTCACATCCTTCCTAAAACAAGATGTCCAGAACTGCACACAATATGCTAAATGAAGCCAAAGTATTAGTTTAGGTTTGAGTTTCTTACACTTGTACTCTTACATATGAAATCTAGCTTTATAAATAGGAGTATTAACTGTACTATCTACCTTACAGCCTTCAATGATATACAGATGTTTAATCCAAGCCGCCTTGTTACAAACCAGTGAAGTTATGAAGAAATCTTATTACCTGAGGACAAATCCTTGCATGTGGCAATTGCTGGCCTTGTGACTAAACTTTTGTGTGTAGTAATACTCAATAAGGAACTAGATTTGAACCACCTTCTATCATTATACAGCCACAATATCTGAACCTGCATTGTGTAGTCCAGGAAGGATGCTAAATCAGACATCAGCTGATCCCATCGGTGTCCATAAAGTTTCGTGAAACCAATTTCTACGTTCCAAATCAAGATGTGACAAAGTGGGACAAGAAAAATGAGCCTGATGATCTGTTAGTGGTTGCCCACTGGTTTGACTCTGCCAACTTTGCAGAACGCAAAGAAAGCTGTCAATGGGATTGAATGTAAAGTTGGCCACTTCCTTTAAATGGCTATGTTCAGGCCATTAGCTGGCTTCTTTAATAAATTCAAAATCTTAAGTCAGAAGGCATACATGCTTGTTCTAGCTAACCAGCTCCAGTTTGGCAGGAACAGGCATGGTAAACCTGAAATGGTATTATTTAATGGAACAGGAAAAGAGAGTGCAGGTTTTGAATGGAAAAGTAATTGGTGCACTAATGAAACTTTAATAGCCAACTTTTACCTCCCTTTGCTATGGTCACTTGGAAGATGAAAATGCTTTTTATTTTGAGGCAGAATGTGACCATTGTGTCCGACCTCCCACTAACACTAAAATCACACCAGTTTCATTAAGCCAGCGGGCAGAGTAGGGCGCTCCACCTGGAGTTCCTCTGCTCTGCTGTTTTTTTTTAAAAAGCAGTCCTGGAGCAGCACAACTTCCTTTGGTGCAAGGAAGTACCAGTGTGAAGCGAACTGGAAGCTTGGAGTGGAGCGGGACAGTCAGTTTGACAGTGGCCTGGTGTGAGCGGTCTGACCATATGCTGAGCTGCTGCTATTTGAAAATCTTTACCAGAGTGTAATATCAATCTTTTAACTATCTTATTTCTAACTTTGTGTTTTTTTTAGAGACTAAGTAATACTACAAATTTTACTTATTCCATCTTTTTGTACCTAAGATGGTGCCATTGGAGGCAGCCATTTTAAAAACTTTTCACTGTACTCCAATACTGGAATACATGTGACAAAGAATATTCTAAGCCCTTTGATTAAATGTGAATTTTGGAATTTATTATAAAATTGGTTGGTAATTTCAGGTGATTTCTAATAAAACAAAATTCAAGCAGCTTTTCTCTCACATGCTTGATATTTCTTCCCAAAGAAATAATTGTCTTTTAACTTCCATCCAAACATTTACGTTACACATTTGAAAACCATTCTCTAGCTTGAGTATATTTAGTAGCCACTTACCTCAAATGGTTCAGTGGTGCTATCTGTAACTATACCATATGCTCCGTACACTGGATTTGGCACAGAAACCAGAGCAGGATTGTCCTCTGCACTGAGGCCTATACCATCATCATCATTAGCCTAATAATGTATAGAATGTAAGTTAAATTTTATTAAACATACTTTGGCTATACATAATTTCAAATGTCCCAACTATCTGTTATTATGTTAGCATCTGGTCTCTTAGAAATTAATTGTTGTATTTCAGAGTCACTTACAAGTCTGTGTCAAAAGGAATACACTCATTCTCTCAGTAAGGATCAATCCAATCTTGTGAAATTTAAATAGGCTGTGTCAATCTATGGCTAGCCTACCCTGGAAACCTTGAAGTGTGGACTTGAATACTTCAGGAATTCACCCATTTAAAATTCTGCTATTTAGTAAAAGGAAGCACTTTATATCCTCCACTTCAAATTTTGAATTAATTTGAAGACCATAATCCACAGCACTTAGCTGGGTGTAATTTGATATGACATCAATAACATTCTACTGTTCTATAAGTAATAGCATATACTTAATGTTTACACAAGGATAGCACCATAAATGAACTGTGTAAATGCAGAACCCAAGAGTTGGATTTTTAATCTCTGATCAAGATGAGCACTAATTGGTCAATTTGGATATCACTGCCAAGTGACTGTATTTCTTAGTTTAGACTTCAGACCTCTATTTGATGTTTTGTATCAGGGTTCCGAAGCCAGTGGGAATATCCCAATGTTGAGTATCTGTGCATTCTTGCAAGTTGTTGCAGGCTAACACAGTGCTATTTATTATGTAACATCAAGGTGGGCTATGAAGAATCAGTGCAGGGATGTATCATTGGATTGTAACACAATTTGACATACCTTGAAGTACTGAAATTGGAAAATCTCTCTCCTGCGTCGGAGACAAAAACTCACTCCAACTATTGCGGCAATCAAACATCCCAGTCCTAGAAGTAAGGTTGCTCCAAGGACACCATTGGATAAATTTGCAGAAACCAAAACCTACAAAACAAAGGGGCTTGCTGATTAGCAAAGTTTCTCACATTTACAAAATCATTTGTGTTCTTGTAAAAATCTTTGCATGATGTTAGTATCAAGTTAGTTGTCAAAAGGTCAACAATGTGGAATGGAACATGTATTTCAACATTTCTTTTTACCAGTATCATTATTAGGTCGTCTCCGATCAAGTATAAACACTGGTTCGGTAAAGGAGAAGTTCTCTGCATTTAATCCCCAAGCAATATACTTCAAATTTTACTCCAAAAATCCTTCTGTAATAATTAGGTATTTCCTTAAAACCATAGTTGATCCTGAACTATGAATACTTTGTATCCACTGCAAAATGAATTGAAAATCTATTCTCTCCTCTCTCGCTATCTCCACCCCTGGCCCCACCAACCCCACAAACATGCTATTTCAGTAGGAACAAAAGTGAAGTCTACCCCTGCCATCAATCTAAGTTGGGTTTAATTGTGAATCTTTTGAGTTGGAAGATGTAACTAATCATTTCATCTTTTGAAAATTTCAATTTTTAACCAAGGCCACTAGTGTTTGTAATCTTCTGCGAAGTACTTACTGGATGAGGAGTTATTAAAGGTCCCTCTATGACATGTATAATTCCGTTGCTGGCAACTAAATCCCATTCCATAATATGCCGGCCATTCACCAGCTTTGAGCCCTGCCGTCATGAAAGTAGAGTTAGTTCAACAATAAATTTGATTCCAGTTTAAACTACAGCCAATAAATACGAGTTGTCAATATTATTACTGTATCTATTCAAAGTAATTTCTCCATTTGTGGAAGATAGGAGTAAAATTAAAACACTGACCTTAATGTTACAAAAGCAAAGTAAGGTGGATGCAGAAAATTGGAAATAAAAATGGAAATGCTAAGGAGTTCCAGCAACATATCTCTCCACAAATATTGACTTATGCATTTCTAATAATTTTCTGGTTTAGAATTAAGTTTATAATTCATAAATTTTTAAAATTTAACAACATAGTCACTGAAAACCTTGGATTTTGTATAAATAATAGTTATAACACACTTGAATAAAGCTTTCTTCTTCATTAGATGATTCTATCATGTATTTAGGACAATATACCAGGCTTAGCGAATATGTGAATATAGGCATCGGGCAAACAGAAAGCAAAGTCAGCACTTGTCTATGTAAAGGCCACTTGATGTTTTTGAATTATGAATACTTAACCTTACGAAATGTTGATTTGGAGATGCTGGTATTGGACTGGGATGTACAAAGTTAAAAATCGCACAACACCAGGTTATAGTCCAACAGGTTTATTCGGAAGCACTAGCTTTCGGAGTGCTGCTCCTTCAGGTGGTTGTGGACTATAAGATCATAAGACACAGAATTTATAGCAAAAGTTTACAGTGTGATGTAACTGAAATTATATATTGAAAAAGACCTAGAATATTTGTTACGTCTCTCATCTTTTAGAATGACCATGTTGGTTTCAGTTCTTTCATACGTAAATCACATAATAAACTGAAACCAACATGGTCATTCTAAAAGATGAGAGACGTAACAAACAACCCAGGTATTTTTCAATATATAATTTCAGTTACATCACACTGTAAACTTTTGCTATAAATTCTGTGTCTTATGATTTTATAATCCATAACCACCTGATGAAGGAGCAGCACTCCGAAAGCTAGTGCTTCCAAATAAACCTGTTGGGCTATAATCTGGTGTTGTGAGATCTTTAACCTTTATGAAATGCATTATCTTTTTTACTTTGAGGAAAAATATGATGAGTGCTGTCATTCAATTTAGGTTGTTTATAGAGGGAAAAAAAATGTAAAGTTTTGCTCCAATCACCAAAACTGTGCAGACATTGTGAATGAAAAAGAACATACAATGGATTAAAATTGTGACCAGTATAAGTAATTTCACATTTATTTAATGATCATCACTTAAAGCCACCAAATGAAATGGTAGAATTTGGCTATCCTGTCCACTATTCTAAAAAAAATCTAATTAAAGTTTTTATTTATTCATAAAAGCTAACAAGTAGGCAATATGTGTGGCAATATGCTTGAGTCCTGTACTTGGTCTTTAATCATTCACAGAAGAACACTGTCTGTCTATTCAAATTCTTTTCACTTACATTTAGTAAAACAATTATTTTTATTATTGATTCAAGTTATATTTGAGGATTGAACAGTATTATTCACACCTTTTGATCCATATCATGTTTAATCTATGCTCAGGCTTTGCAATTGTCCCAACAGGTTTGGATGAGAGTGAGGGCTGTAGAGTGGATGAGTGAACTGTGCACTGCACTGTTGCATTCTACCCACACTTTGAATGGCTTCCTGTAAGAAGGAATATATGATTGTAGAGGGCATCATAGTGAGGGAGATTGACACTGTTTTCCCTGCAGTAAATTGCAAGAGTTCAGATGAGTCTGTTTTCTGACTGATCCTAGGTGGTGTGTTATTTGCTCTGGACTGGACAAGGACCTGCAGTGGGATGGGGAGGATTCAGTGGTCATGATCCATGTCTGTACCAGCAGCATAGGTAGAACTAGGAAAGACATTCTGCTGACAGAGTTTAGGAATTCAAGTGCTACATTTAAAAAATAAAACTTAGAACAGTACAGCACAGAAATGGGCCCTTTGGCCTATGATGTTGTGCTGAACATGATGCCAAGTTAAACTAGTCCTTTCTGCCTGCCCTTGGTCTATATCCATCCATTCCTTGCATATTCATGTGCTTACCTAAAAGTCCCTTCAATGCATATGATGTCTGCTGCCACCTCCATCCTTGACAGTGCGTCCCAGACTCCTACCACTCTGTGTAAAATTTAAAAAAAAAGACTTGCCCCTCTCATCTCCTTTAAACTTTTTTCCCATCTCGCCTTAAATGCATGCCCCCTGGTAATAGACATTTCAACTCTGGGAAAAAGATTCTGACCATCAACCTGATCTATGCATCTCATAATTTTATAGACTTTTATCACGACTCTCCTTAGTCTCTACCGCTCCAGCAAAACTAACAGCTTTTCTAGCCTGTTCTTATAGGTCATACCCCCCAATCAGGCAGCATCCTGGTAATCCTCTTCTGCACCCTCTCCTAGGCCTCCACATTCTGTCTGTAATGTGGCGACCAGAACTGAACACAAAAGGTGTTCAAAGGTGACAATCTCTGACTTGCTACCTGAGCCATGTGAAAATGGACAGGATGAGCAGATGTGGAGAAACGAATGTGTGGCTCAAACAACCGTGTGTAAGAAAGAAGTGGGTTCTAGTTCATTGGCACTGGCAACAGTAATGGGAAAACTGGGGTCAGTAAATTTTGGGATGGTCTAGACCTGAACAGCACTGGAATTGGTGTTCTCCCAGATTGCATGCCTAAGGATGTAGATAGGGCTTTAAACCATAGTGGGGTGGCAAGAAAAGGGGTATGAGGGCTTGAGGGGAGGTGGTGAGGGATCAACCTTGGGCAAATGTAACAACTTGGATAAAGTCAAAACAGTAAAGCAAAATGCTGATGTTGAAACTGAAGGCCACAGAATCACAGGAAGGGACGTGAGAAAAAGAATACATCTGCAGTCAAGACTAGTTGCTGGAAAAAGATAAGACAAAAAACAAAAATAAAGGCTTTGTATCTTGCATTCGTGGCATTGGAAATGAATTGCTAGTGCACATTGAAGTGAATAAATATGATCTCATAGCCATTACAGAGATATGGCTGAAACATAATGAGGATTGGGCTTTGAATTTGAGGGCTGTATGACATTCAAGAAGTACAGGAAGCTAGGCAAAAGTGGAGGTTTTGCAAAGGGCATCAATAATTATGGGTGATTTGAATATTATTCAGGACATTGTTCAGGCTACATTTCTCAAACTACATGTAGTTTTGGTCTCCTTATTTAAGGATGTAAATGCATTTGGAGATCATTCAGAGGAGGTTTACCGAATTGATGCCTGGAACAAGTGGGCAGTCTTAAGAAGAAAGATTGGAAAAGCTAGGCTTGTTTTCACTTGAGTTTGAAGTAGTAGGATGTGATATGATTGACGTTTATAAGATTTTCAATGGTCCTGAAAAGGTGGACGGGAAAAGGATGTTTACTCTTGTAGGTGAGTTCAGAATTTTAGGACACTGTTTTAAAACTGAAAGGTCAGCCTTTCAAGATAGAAATCAGGGGATTTTGTTTTGAGAGTTGTGCAACTTCGGAGCTCTGCGCATCAGAAAATGGTGGTGATGGGATCATTGAATATTTTTAAGGTTGAGGTGAATTGGTTCTTGTCAGGCAAAAGGATCATAGTTTCTTGTGAATTGATGGGAATGTTGAATCTGCAACACTGACATCAGCCATGTTCGTCTTGAATGGCAGAGCAGGCTTGAAGGGCCAAATGGCTTACGTCTGCACCTTGTTAGTATGTTCATTTGAAACTAACTATTGCATGTATTATGTCCTTTCAACAGCTCTCACCCACTTTCTCACTCTCTGCACATCTCCCTGCTCGTCCATTACAATCATATCTAATCCCTCTCTTGTCTCAAGGGACAAGTCCCATGACTTAGGTGCTACACACTGACTGAATGTAGTCCCCCTTCATTCCACTAGGGACTTCTCCCCTTTCACTTTTACATATGACCATTTGCTTGAAACAGTGTTTGCTGCACGAACTGGCACATACATGCTGCAGGTTTGACATTACTGTAGCATGGTGCCACATAGCAAAGCATCCACATCATTGACTGTTCTGTTCTCCTGTCAGGACAAGCTACCTGCCTCTCCCTTTATGCTAAAAACCAATGTGTGCCATAAAGCTGGCAGCCTGTAATTGAGCACTAAAGATGCTGAGCACTAAAAAAGCAATGCACCCCCACTGAGGCTGGCGTTCTGTAAATCAGTGCTGAGATCAGTAAGTATGCATGAAGAAAATAATTAATTGAGGCTGCCAGCTTCTATCCACTTAAGTGCAAAATGAGTGAATGCTAAGAGTTTGTTTCACGACATGGTTGAAGAGCTTCAGGGCAGAGGAAATGACCTGGGAGTTGCAGTAGGAGAGGGACTCCCTGAGATTCATGTGTGTACATGTACTTACAGATGAAGCAAGCTGGTAGAAGCATGCTGGTCATTGGTGTCACTGAGCAAAGTACATTGTTGAAAGGTTGATGTGGAATGAGGATTGGGCTGACAGCAGGCGAGATGATGTGGTAAGTCCGGTTGCTTGCCCATGCCAATTTGTGAAACGACTTAATGCCTTTGCTAATATAGAAATTCCAGATGAAAGCATTTGATGTTCATGTCCAGTAGTGTATAACAATTACAGATGTCACAGTGAAGAATGGGGGCTCTGCTGCGGCATGTTCTGGCTACAACATTTTATAGCTCCCTCAGCACTGACCCTCCCTCAGCACCGACCCTCCCTCAGCGCCGACCCTCCCTCATGCCCGAAACGTTGATTCTCCTGCTCCTTGGATGCTGCCTGACCTGCTGTGCTTTTCCAGCAACACATTTTTGATCTCCAGCATTTGCAGTCCTCACTTTCTCCTCCTATGCTTGGAGAGGATTTCAACTTTGCTAATGTTAACTGGAATCATCTTAGTGTGAAAAGATTAGCTGGGTGGAATTTTCAAAGTGCATCAAGGAGATACATGATAGTCCTACTGGAAATGAAGCACTGTTCGACCTAATCGTACAGAATGAAGCTGGTCAAATGGTTGAAGTCTCAGTGGCCGAGCATTTCGGGGATATTGACCATAACTCTGACAAACAGTCTAGGAATAATTACTTGCAGGTCACTTCCAACTTACATTTGGAAAGTAGGAATCTTTTTTAAAAAAGTAGAGTGAGAATTCAGGGCCAGCGTGAAGGGCAAAGGCTGCAAGTCCAGGGAATACTGGATATCAAGGGATATTAGAAGTTTGATAAAGAGACAGGAAGCAAATGCTAGGTATGGTGCATTAAAAACCGGGGAGGCCCTTCAAATGCAGGAGATTGCTCAAAAAAGGAATTGAGGAAGGCAAGAGCAGCAATGAAGTATCTTTGGCAGATTGGATTAAAACAAACCCACAGCATTTTGTAAATATATTAAGAGCAAGAGGATGATCAGGGAAAGAGTGAGATCTATGAGAGGCCAAAGGCATGGCCTGTGCATGGAGCCAGTGGATGTGGGTGAAACCTTAAATGAGTAATTCTCATCTGTATTTACAGAGGAGAAAGTCATTGCAGCTGGGATTTCAGTTGGGATGGTGAGGTTTGAAACATGTTAAGATTAAAAAGGAGGAGGAGGTATTAGATGTTTTGGTGTGCATAAATCTGCAGGGCCTGATGAGATGTAACCCATACTGCTTTGGGAGGCAAAGAAGGAAATTGCTCAGGCCTTGGCGGATATATTTAATCCTTTGCTGACCAAAACCAAAGTACCAGATGACTGCAAGATAGCCAATATGATTCCTTTTGTTCAAGAAGGGCAGTAGAGATAGGCCAGGGATTTATAGATCAATTAGTCTGATGGCAGTGGTAGAGAAATTATTGGGGAAAAAAAAGAGGGATGGGATTAATCAAAACTTGGAAAGACAGGGATTATCAGGGATAGTCAGCATGGATTTGTCAGAGGGTTTTCCTCCTTTCTCTACAAGAATCTCAGGGAGTCTCTCTCTCACTGCAACTCCCAGGTCATTTCCTTTGCCCTGAAGCTCTTCAACCATGTCGTGAAACAAACTCGCTACCACAGCCACATTTGCTTCCTCAGTGCCTGCCTCTGTAACCAACTCATCCCACACTGGCTCCGGACCACCTTTAAACCAGCAGAGTTCGGACCCGAACAGGACAAACAGTACAGACTACAGATTCAAAAACACCAGCAACAGTTCTCCTTCAAGATCCTCCGCTCCACACTCGCAGCAATGCGCCGGCACCTAACATCTCTACAGTCAGCCCTGCCTCAGCTGAGGGCCACAGTATTGCAAAGGACCCACTCTGTACTACATCCTCAGGAGAATTCATACTTTCACAAACAGTATTTCAACTCCATCTCAAACATCAAAAACTGTAAGTACAACAAACTTTTATCTACCCACCTCCATAACCAGCGCTCCTCAAACATTCCAGAAGATTCCCCTGGCTTCGGAATTTACTCAGACGCCATTAGCCATACGGCTGATGTTGCTGCCACCCCCACGCTGATTGATGATGTCATTTGCGCCCCCCATCATGGCCACTCCCACAACAACTTCCACCCCTCACAATTCCTCATGCATCACACGTGACATCACTTCCACCCTTCACATCATCACTGATGCCACATGCTCAGTGACTTCCGCCACCCCTGCTGCCGTGGTCACCACCACTTCCGCCCCCACCAGCACCACTCACCTGCATTCTGCTGACATGCCCCCCACAGACCCCACTGTCACTATCCCCACCCTCCAGAACCCCGAGGGGAACACTACCCCTGCTCATGACTCCACCCCCATTGCCACCACCATCACACCCACTCCAGTTACAGGTTCCGCCCCCACTCCCAGCTCTACACCCACACCAGATCCCAGCTCCCAGCCCTGCCGAGTTTTCACCATCCTCCCAGACCTCCCCCTCACTGAGGACGATCAGTCCTCAGCAAAGAACTCACCTTCGTCCCCCTCCGTACACGCATCAATGAATTTAATACACGCCGTGACGCCGAACAATTCTTCCGTCGCCTCCGCCTCCGAGCTTACTTTCACAATCAGGATTCCCGCCCACCTTCCGAGGACCCCTTCGCCCACCTCCAACACACTGCATCCACCTGGACACCCCGCGCTGGCCTATTACCTGCCCTCGACCTCTTCATTTCCAACTGCCGCCGGGACATTAACCGCCTCAACCTGTCTACCCCCCTCCCCCACTCCAACCTCTCACCCTCACAACGCGCAGCCCTCCAATCCCTTTGCTCCAGTCTCAACCTCACCATCAAGCCAGCGGATAAAGGGGGCGCAGTGGTAGTCTGGCGCACTGACCTCTACACCGCTGAAGCCAAACGCCAACTCGAGGACACCTCTTCCTACTGCCCCCTCGACCATGACCCCACCCCCATCACCAAACCATCATCCCCCAGACCATACAGAACCTCATCACCTCAGGAGATCTCCCACCCACAGCTTCTAACCACATAGTCCGGGAACCCTGCATTGCCCGGTTCTACCTACTTCCCAAGATCCACAAGCCTGACCACCCTGGCCAATCCATTGTCTCAGCATGCTCCTGCCCCACTGAACTCATCTCTACCTACCTCGACTGTCCTATCCCCCCTAGTCCCGGAACTCCCCACATACGTTCGAGACACTACCCATGCCCTCCACATCCTCCAAGACTTCCGTTTCCCCTGCCCCCAATGCCTCATCTTCACCATGGATATCTAATCCCTCTACACCTCCATCCGCCATGACCAGAGCCTCCAAGCCCTCCGTTTTTTCCTCTCCAGACATCCCCAACAGTACCCTTCCACCGACACTCTCATTTGTTTGGCCGAACTGGTCCTCACCCTTAACAATTTCTCCTTTGAATCCTCCCACTTCCTCCAAACCAAAGGGGTAGCCATGGGCACACGTATGGGCCCCAGCTATGCCTGTCTCTTTGTTGGCTACGTAGAGCAGTTGATCTTCTGTAATTACACCGGCACCACTCCCCACCTCTTCCTCCGCTACATTGATGACTGCATTGGCGCTACCTCGTGCTCCTGCGAGGAGGTTGAGCAATTCATCAAGTTCACCAACACATTCCACCCTGACCTTAAATTTACCTGGACCATCTCTGACACCTCCCTCCCCTTCCTGGACCTCTCCATCTCCATTAATGACGACTGACTTGACACTGACATTTTTTACAAACCCACCAACTCCCACAGCTACCTGGATTACACCTCTTCCCACCCTACCTCTTGCAAAAATGCCATCCCGTATTCCCAATTCCTCCGCCTCTGCCGTATCTGCTCCCAGGAGGACCAGTTCCACCACAGAACACACCAGATGGCCTCCTTCTTTAGAGATCGCAATTTCCCTTCTCACGTGATTGAAGATGTCCTCCAATGCATCTCGTCCACATCCCGCACCTCCGCCCTCAGACCCCACCCCTCCAACCGTAACAAGTACAGAACGCCCCTGGTGCTCACCTTCCACCCTACCAACCTTCGCATAAACCAAATCATCCGCCGACATTTCCGCCACCTCCAAACAGACCCCACCACCAGGAATATATTTCCCTACCCAGCCCTTTCCGCCTTCCGCAAAGACCGTTCCCTCCGTGACTACCTGGTCAGGTCCACGCACCCCTACAACCCACCCTCCCATCCTGGCACTTTCCCCTGCCACCGCAGGAACTGCAAAACCTGCGCCCACACCTCCTCCCTCACCTCTATCCAAGGCCCTAAAGGAGCCTTCCACATCCATCAAAGTTTTACGCACATCAACTAATATCATTTATTGTATCCGTTGCTCCCGATGTGGTCTCCTCTACATTGGGGAGACTGGGCGCCTCCTAGCAGAGCGCTTTAGGGAACATCTCCGGGACACCCGCACCAATCAACCACACCGCCCCGTGGCCCAACATTTCAACTCCCCCTCCCACTCTGCCGAGGACATGGAGGTCCTGGGCCTCCTTCACTGCCGCTTCCTCACCACCAGACGCCTGGAGGAAGAACACCTCATCATCCGCCTCGGAACACTTCAACCCCAGGGCATCAATGTGGACTTCAACAGTTTCCTCATTTCCCCTTCCTCCACCTCACCCTAGTTCCAAACTTCCAGCTCAGCACTGTCCCCATGACTTGTCTGGACTTGTCCTACCTGCCTATCTCCTTTTCCACCTATCCACTCCACCCTCTCCTCCCGGACCTATCACCTTCATCCCCTCCACCACTCACCCATTGTACTCTATGCTACTTTCTCCCCACCCCCACCCTCCTCTAGCTTATGTCTCCACGCTTCAGGCTCACTGCCTTTATTCCTAATGGAGGGCTTTTGCCCGAAACGTCGATTTCGAAGCTCCTTGGATGCTGCCTGAACTGCTGTGCTCTTCCAGCGCTACTAATCCAGAGGGAAATCCTGTCTGGTTAATTTTAGTTGAGTTTTATTTTGAAAAGGTAACTAAATATATTGATGAGGGTAGTGCACTTAATTTACATGGACTTCAGTACGGCCTTTGACAAATGGTAAGAGCTAATGGGATCCAAGGAAAGTTGGTAAACTGGAATCAAAATAGTCTTGCAGTTAAGAGGCAAAAGGTGATAACGGAGAGATGTTCTTGTAAGCCTGTGACCAGCGTTGCACCACAGGGGTTGGTGCTGGGATCCTTGCTGTTGTTATATACGTTTACATACATTAATGTGAATGTAGAAATATAACTATTACGTTTGTAGCTGACATGAAAATCGGTGATGATGTCAATCGGTGAGGAGGATAGTCTCAAGTAACAGTCTGATATGGATCAGCTGGTAAATTGGGCAGACAAATGACAGATAGAATTTAGTCCTGATTAGTGTGAGGTGATGCATTTTGGAAGATCTAAAAAGGGAAGGATGTACTCAATGAATGGTCGATCCCTGGAGGTGTCATCACAGGTAGACAAGTGGTGAAGGTGGCATATGGGGCCCTTGTCTTCATTAGCCAAGGTGTCGAATATAGAAGGAGAAAGTGAGGACTGCAGATGCTGGAGATCAGAGCTGAAAAATGTGTTGCTGGAAAAGCACAGCAGGTCAGGCAGCATCCAAGGAGCAGGAGAATCGACGTTTCGGGCATAATTCCTGAAGAAGGGCTTATGCCCGAAACGTCGATTCTCCTGCTCCTTAGATGCTGCCTGACCTGCTTCGCTTTTCCAGCAACACATTTTTCAGCTGTCGAATATAGAAGCAAGGGAATCTTGCGACAACTTTATAAAACACTGATTAAGCCACAGATAGAATACTGTGTGCAGTACTGGCAGCCACACTTTTGGAAAGATTGACATGGAGATGATGCGGAGGAGATTCACTAGGATGTTGTCTTGGATGAAAAGTCTCAGTCATGGGGAGACAATGAATAGGCTGGGTTTGTTTTCCCATGAGCAGAGGAGGCTTAGGGGGATACTGATTAAGGTACACAAGTTTGAGAGGCATAGACAGAGTACAAACTTAAAAATTAAACAACACCAGGTTATAGTCCACAGGTTTAATCGGAAGCACTAGCTTTCGGAGCACTGCTCCTTCATCAGGTGGTTGTGGAGTATAAGATTGTAAGACTCAGAATTTATAGCAAAAGTTTAGTGTGATGTAACTGAAATTATATATAGAAAAAGACCTGGATTGTTTTGGTCTCTTGTCTGTTAGAATGACCATGTCAGTATCAGTTCTTTACTATGTAAATCGCAGAACGTTTTTAAAAGTTACATTCTCAGGTGAACTTTAACAATTGGTGTCATGTTGAACCAGATAATGTATTGAAGGTGTGAGCTCCTCTGTGTGAGACTGTCTGTGCCACAATGGTCAGACTGATTCTAATCTAAAAAACAGATTTACAGAATCTTACATGGATTCATGTAGTTTTGAGCAAAGTAAAATGTAATTCTGCAAGTACAGATTCACCCCAAAAACACATATGTGCATTATGCATGGGTGTGTCTGGGTGGGAGTGGGGGTTTATGGGTGTCTGTGTGAGAGTGTGTGTGTGAGTGAGAGTGTAAAGGGGTATAAGTCTGTGAGAGGGTGCGTGTGGGAGTGTATGACAGAGGGGCTGCGTGTGTGAGTGTTTAGGAGTGCTACACACACATTCACACAGACTCTCTCTCATACGCTCTCACATGCACTCTCACACTTACCCTCTCACAGACTTGTACCACTTTACACTCACACTCACACACACACTCTCTCACAGACACCCATAAAACCCCACCCCCACCCAGACACACCCATGCACATATACGTTTGTGGGGTGAATCTGTACTTGCAGAATTACATTTTACTTTGCTCAAAAACTGCATGAATCCATGTAAGATTTTGTAAATCTGTTTTTTTAGATTAGAATCAGTCTGACCATGGTGGCACAGACAGTCTCACACAGGGAAGATCACACCTTCAATACATTATCTGGGCCAACATGACACCAATTGTTAAAGTTCACTTGAGAATGTAACTTTTAAAAAGGTTTTGCGATTTACATAGGAAAGAACTGAAACCAACATGGTCATTCTAACAGACAAGACACTTAACAAACAATCCAGGTCTTTTTCAAAGTATAATTTCAGTTACATCACACTGTAAACGTTTGCTATAAATTCTGTGTCTTACAATCTTATACTCTACAACCACCTGAAGGAGCAGCGCTTCGAATGAGAGTCCTTCCAATTAAACCTGGTGTTGTGTGATTTTTAACTGTGTATGCCCCAGTCCAATACTGGCATCTCCAAATCATAGACAGAGTTCTCCTTGTGGCAGGCATGCTATGACCAGAGGGTATAAATTTAAGGTGAGGAGTAAGTCATTTAGAGGAGATTGGTGAGATTATTTTTTCACCAAGAGGGTGGTAGAAATATAAAATGTTCTGCGTGAGAGGGTGGTGGAGGCAGGTACTCTCTCAACAGTTGGGAAGTATCTGGATGAGTACATAAAATGCCAGGGCATAATAGGCCCATGGATCAAATAAGGGTCAATGGGATTAGTATAGTTTGGTGTTTGTTGGTTAGCATAGACATGGTGGGCTAAAGGGCCTATTTCTATGTTGTATGACTCTGACTCTATAGCAAGTTGAACTAGGAAACTATAGACATATTTGTTTGAATTCAATCATTAAACAGGCCACTAGAAATGGTTGTTAGAGATAGATTTACACCACTTTTAACCAAAAATGGTCCTGTCATTGCTTTTGTTGTCCTCTTGAAGATAGTATAAAACTGATGGATCTTGAAATGCTAGTGAGCATGATAAATGTGAAAAGGCTTTGACAAAGTTCCACATAAAATATTAACAAGGAAGTAATTGGCTAAAGACTTTTCTCTCTCTGTCTCTCTCTCTCTCTCTGTCTCTCTCTCTGTCTCTCTGTCTCTCACACAGAGACAGAGAAACAATTAGTTATGAGGAGCATCTTGACTGTTTGTGATGGAGCTATGAGCCTGAATCTGGCCCATGTCTTTTAACATTGATAAATAGAACTTTAGGCACTCAGACTTGAAACTATATTGTTGTTTCTTTTTATTGCTTAGTCAAAATCCTGGAATTTCCTTTCTTAGAGCACTGTGGGTGTCCCTACATCTCAAGGACTGCTGTGGTTCAAAAAGACAACTCACCACCACCTTCAGATGGGCAATTAGGGATAGGGCAGCTCAGTGGTTAGCACTGCTGCCTCACAGCGTCAGAGACGAGTGTTTGATTCCAGCCTCAGGCAACTGTCTGTGTGGAGTTAGCACGTGTTTCATCCCACAATCCAAAGACGTGCAAGTTAGGTGAATTTGCCATGCTAAAATTGACCATAGCTTTCAGGGATGTATAGGTTAGGTGCATTAGTTCAGCGTAAATGTAGAGTAGTAGGAGAATGGGTCGAGGTGGGTTACTCAGAGGGTCGGTGTGGACTTGTAGGGCCTAGTGGCCTGTTTCCACACTGTAGGAATTCTATATGACAATAAATGTTGGCTTAACCAACAATGACCACATCTCATGAATGTATTAAAGAAAAGGATTGGTATAATAACAAGTATGTGTGTGTATATGCTATAGAGCATTGTGTTCAAGACTGCTGAATAGGTAAAGGACCTGAGGGAGTTGCATTACAATTACTGATTGTCCATGACCAATTTGCAAAAGCAGTTGTGGTATTAATGAATTCTGGCAATATATCCTAAAGTAGGAAACTACAAATAGTATCATCCCATAAATGACTCGGAAATATAAATCTACTAATTATTCACAGCAGGCTCACTAAATTGATGCCTAACTTAATGGGTCTACAATTACCAAGACAGGGTTGGAGGGCTGGAACTCTTAGAAAAATGCTGACCTTTTGGATTCATTGTTATTACGTAAGCAATGTGACATCTCAATTGTAATGGTGGGTGAGTGAAGTAGTTGTACCGCAGCCAAGATGGAATGAGTTTGATAACTGAATATATCTTCTGACATGCTATTTTTTCTAAATTTCAAAGCCTAATTTAGCCTTCAAGTAATAGCTAAAACACTAATAAAGCAAAATAATTAATGTTTACAACTCATGAATATTCCTATTGAATTTAAATTTTTTTCTGCACTGCATTTACTGTACCAGATACGGAATATTATCTGTGAGCAAATTCCAGCTAATACCTTCAAATGTGTTACTGATTTAGATACATAAATAATGTCAAGTAAAGTGAGGGTAGAATTGAAATTCAACAACCCACAAGAGAGCAGTTTGAGATCTAGTGCTCTCAGCTGGGAGCCACACTCGTGACAGGAAATTGCAAGTCAAGGGTCTGTGACTTCCTTTGCACATTAAAATTAATATTAAAATAATAGCTCAGAAATCAGACTGCAGCTGCACCACATTTCCTGCATTCAGCTCATTGCTAGGAGCACAAGATCAGAAAGCCAGCCCTACATTGATGGAATCAGCATTCTAAGCATTCTGACCTAGAAGTTGAGCACTGTTACAATATTGTTCACTGTGTACAAATTAGCTTGGTTAAGTGGCATTCAGCAAAAATCTGAATGAAAGTGACAGGTCAAGTGTGCAATCCAGAGTACTGGATTATAAACTAAACTTGTCTTGCAGCTGTAGTTTGAATGCTGTGCCCCAATAGGGCCTCATTTATTGGGAAATTCACCCACCATAGTTCAGTCAGGGAAATTATGGCAAAAGGCTATTGGAAAATATGGTCCATTAGGAAAGCAAACAAGTAGTCTGAAGAATCTGCAGAATACTCTTCAACAATCAATAGTAAAATGACATGGTGAAGAGCCAGATTGCGAGTTGAAAATAAATCCTTCCCAAATTGGGAGTGACAATACACTGAGTTTACGCTTGGACCCATTGGAAGTCCCCACGCATGGACATGCACTTTTAATGCCAAGGAAATGTTAAATGTTGAATCAGCTGATTCGGGCTGCACAAGACATTGCGTAAATGTCCCAGACTCTAAGCTCAGATTTGTGCTACTTAGCCCAGAAACCTTGCTCTGTGAAATCTCTGGTATAACACAATAAATAACAATTAACTTAACCATTAACCTCCACACCTATTTAATGTACACAGTGAACAACACTGTAACATTGCTCAACTTGCAGGTCAGAATGCTTAGAATGCTGATTCCATCTATGTAGGGCAGGCTTTCTGATCCTGTGAGAAGTTGAACTGATATGTCTCACATCTCCACAAGCACCACTGGCCTAAATGTCCAGAACCACTGTCTACCCCGACTACTCACTACCCCAACAAAATGTGACTGGCTGCTGCCATCTCACCTCCAATCTCACTCACCCTCTCCCTCACCTAACAACCCTGGTGAAAATCTTGAGACCTATAAATGCTGAGCTGGAGATGGCAGCTAATGTTATATGCCTGCTGTGTTGCTCCTCTTTGACAGTCATCTCCTGGATCACTGCATCGAGGCATCCTTGTTTCAAACAGCATCAGAAGTCTCAGCTGAAAGGACAAAAAGGTCAGAGTGCAAGGATCATTGCAATTAACAATGATGTGCATAACATCACTGTTACTGGAAGATCTCTGCATCGTGATTGGTTGAGTCAGTAATCATTTAATACAGTCTGAAAGGATGGCTGAGATCTGTTGGAAAGAGGGGCTGCGGATGGATGTATTAATTATGGATTCATTAAATACGAATTTGTACGAATATAGTGAGCTAATAATCAGTTGAATGTGTTTTCTTTAAATGGAGGTTAACTGATAAAAAAAACTCTTGTTAAAATTGTAGACTTGGACTCTATTTATCTACAATTCTTATATTGTATCATAGAAATATTGAGTGGAAAGGACATATATGTGGAGAATACTATGCTTGAAAGCTTGCTGTCCGTTCTTGTTTTTTACCACATGGAAATTTACTCTCTTGCCAGAATTTTACTTTCAGAGGCCTTTTGTTTTACTCCTCCCTTCTTTGTGTTTTCTCTTGTCTTTTCCTGTTTACAATTCTGTGTCTAATGAAGCAATGTATCATTATTTTCATCCAGGCCAGTCCAAAAACTTCCCTGCACCAGCCCATACACAAACCCTTACTAATTTCCTTTTCCCCTATAAACAGGCTTTCTTATAGTTCATTTTATTTTCCCTGAATATGCCATGATTCAAACCCTAACACTGTTCTCTTCTCTTCCCAGATACTGACTGACCTAATACCTGAATTTTTATTTTTATTTCAGATTTCCAGGATGTGTAGCTTTTCCTTTTCATAAAAGGATTAAAGTGCAAATTAGGTATTGAAATTTTCACAGACTTCAGCTTTTGTATATACAAGAAGTATAGAATTAGCAAAGTAGTCTAGCTGGCGGTCAATTAAAATAAGACCACTTTCCCGGCTCTTTTACAAGATTTTGTAAAAACAAATTCCTTTTTTAAAGGAACACAGCAATGTTTTTCTGCACGTATTACTGCTAGAAATAGGTTTTAATGTATTACATTTTTCAAATTTAAAGGCAGCAGGTTTTGTCTTTTCAACAGAAAAGCTCTACTATCACTTACATTGAAGAGAGTCTGATTTGCGGGTCCAGTTTCATCAATAAGAAGATCATATCCCAGCCTGGATGAAATGGGTGTATCAGCACTCAACTCATCATAGTAGATAAAACTATTGTTTCTAGAGATATGGTTTTCAAGATCCCTCCATGACAAGGTCTAGATACAATAAGAAATTACAAAGTGATAATTTTGCACCAAAGTTTTGTGACTGCAATTACTTGTCATTGAAATACTGGCTCAATTTGTCAGCACACTTTCAGGTAGAAGGATGTGAGTTCATGCTATAACCCACCACCTGACATGGCATGTTAATGAAGCACTGGGGGACTACTACATTGCTGGAGCAACAGTTCCATTAACAATAGCAACTTGGATTCCTACAGCGCCTTTAGGTTGAGATTAAGGCAATGCTTGCAGCTAAAGGGTGCATGTTAAAGATTACATGGTTTTACTGAAAATGTTCTGCTGCTCAACCTAAAAGTCTTCTCTCAACCACTTTTAACAAGCATAATGAATCGTTAACAAATTTCCACATCACTTCTATTCTCAATTGTATATTTGATCTTTATAAAGTAGGAAGGGAACACTCGGGAAGTAATTTCTTTTTACCTCATTTACTCTAAAACCAGAATCTAAGGGCACGAACAAAGTTTCATTGGTTGTCTCATTTGATAGGAATTCCAGGAATTTCATTCCTTCTTCAGTCGCATTGGCATAATCTAATAATTTCTAACAAGAAAGAGGAAATAATGAGATGCACTGCCGATCATATTTGTAAACATAAAATTAAAGTCATACAGAAGTAATACTCACAGAATAAAAGACTGAAAAATTGGAGTTACTGGAAAGCACTTCCACAAGGTTCCCATTGCAGGAATAACCATCACCCACAAAGCCTTCCTTACATACACATTGAATATCTACAAAGTAATTGTGCCAGAAAAATACCAACTAATTAGTGTAACTTAAATATTTAGTAAATCAAATGCTGCTTTACATCTTTTATTTAGATAATAGTAAATTTAACTAAGGAATGCATTCAATTCCTTGCTTACCTTGCTCTCTAAAGCAGTAAGCATCCCAAAGAGCACTGAGATTAGTCTGAACTCCATAATCCATTATACCAATCTTATTGGAGCCGCAGTTAGGATTTATATGGGTTGTGGGATATCCGGCTTTCTTATCGGCCATCCATCCAATAACACAAAGGTGGTAACCAAACTGTGCAAGATAAATTAAAGTGTTATATAGTTCACGAGGGGAGCTCCTCAATCTGAAAAGTGAACACTTTCTCTCTCCACAAGTGCAGTCTGATCTGCACAGCACTTCCAACATTTTCTGTTTTTGTTTCAGATTTCTAGAATTCCCAGTATATTATTTCTGTAGTTAATATTTAGAAGTTTGTGGATATTACGAAGCTAATTGGAATGTGTTTTGTGAGGAATGTAAACTGCTTTTAGGAGGACCTGGACAGACTTAGTAAATGGACTAAACCTGAAAAACAGAATACAACGGAAAATTGTGAAGCTATCCATTGTGACAGGAGAAGAAGTGTGCAGAATATTTCTTAAATTGTAAGAGTTTGGAAAATGTAATTGTGAAAGTGGATATAAGTGTCTTTGTTAATAAATCACTGAAGGTTAATATGAAGATCATAGAGTCATAGAAGTGTACAGCATGGAAACAGACCCCTTGGTCCAACTCATCCATGCTGAACAGATATCCTAAATGATCCAGTCCCATTTGCCAGGTTTTGGCCCATATCCTTCCTATTTATATACCCTACAGTTGCCTTTTAAATATCATAATTGTACCAGCCTCCACCATGTCCTCGGGCAGCTCATTCCATACTCACACCACCCTCTGCATGAACAAGTTGCCTCTCAGGTCCATTTTAAATTATCTCCCTCTCACCTTAAACAAATGCCCTCTGGTTTTTGGCTCCCCTATCCTGGGGAAAAGACCTTGGCTATTCACCCTATCCATGCCTCTCATGATTTTGTAAACCTCTATAAGGTCACCCCTCAGCCTCTGACACTCCAGGGAAAATAGCCCCAGCCTGTTCAGTCTCTCCCTATAGCTCAAACCTGCCAACCATGGCAACATCCCTCTAAATGTTTTCTGAAATCTTTCAAGTCTCACAACATCCTTCCTATAGCAGGGAGACCAGAATGGAACACAGTATTCCAAAAGTGGCCTAACCAATGCTGTCTACAGTTGCAACATGACTTTGCAACTCCTGTACTCAATGCATTGACTAATAAAGGCAAGCATACCAAACACAGTCTTCACTATCCTATCTACCTGTGACTTTACTTTCAAGGAACTACAAAGCTGCACACCAAGTTCTCTTTATTCAGCAACATTCCCCAAGACCTTACCATTAAGTGTATAAGTTCTGCCCTGATTTTGTTTTTCCAAAATGCAGCATCTCCCATTTATCTAAATTAAACTTCATCTGCCATTCCTCGGCTCACCTGCCCACCTGATCAAAGTCCCACTGTACATTGTGGTACGTTCTTGGCTCTCCACTACTCCACTAATTTTGGTGTCAACTGCAAACTTACTAACCATACCTCCTATGTTCACATCCAAATCATTTATATAAATGACGAAAAGCAGTGGACCATGCACCGATCCTTGTGGCAGATCGCTGCTCACAGGCCTCCAGTCTGAAAAGCAACTCCACCACCACCCTCTGTCTCCTACCTTCAAGCCAGTTATGTAACCAAATGGCTAGTTCTCCCTGTATTCCATGTGATCCAACTTTGCTAACCAGACTGTACTTTGAGCCATTTTCAAAAAATTGAATGGAAATTAGTCAAAAGATAGTTAACACTAGCAAACCTACTATTCTGAAAATTTCCAGCAATTAGAAAAAATGCACCAAAAGAGCCCTAAAGCAGTCAGCACATTTAAAAACAGAAATAACCATGAACACACATTGCACATGCACTAATACTAAAAAGAAAATACCATGTCCTTCAGTGTATGAAGACAAATCAAACAAACAGGAAATGACATCACCACAAACCCCAGGAACCCCATCCAGGACAAACATATAAATAGAAAGCAGGAGACAACAGCTTCGCTTCACTTGGAGGTCAACATTGATGATGTTACCTAGCCAGGTAATGAAACGTCTGGATATCAAACCTCCAGCTCAGTGAGCAAACCTACACCCTAAACCTCAACCTGAGCTACAAACCTTCACAAACCTTGCACAAATCAAACTGTACCTGTCCACTGGATTGGAGAGTACTGGTTTCCTCATGGTAGCAAAACAAAGAACCCAAGAAAATTATAACAAATCCCCAAGCAACCAGAAATGATCCTCAAGTCATTTCAAAAGAAGCTTTAGGAAAGCTAATGAAATGTTAGCTTTTATTGTATGAGGATTTGAGTATAGGGATAAAAAAAACTTGCTTCAATGGTACAGGGATTTTGTCAGATCGCACCTGGATTACTGTGTGCACTTTTGGTCCCCTTAACCTGGCAAAGATATTACTGCCGTAGAGGGAATGCTACAAAGGTTCATTAGACTTATTCCCAAGGTGGCAAATTTGGGCATACTGGGCCTGTATGCTGTAGAGTTTTGAAGAATGAGAGGTGATCTTATTGAAGCTTACAAAATACTTAGTGATAGACAGGGTAGATGCAGGTAAGATGTTTCCCATGGTTGGGTAGTCTGAAAACAGAGGATGGGCCAGTGCTATTTAAATTATTGATGAATAGGAATTTTTTTACTCAGATGGTTGTAAAACTTTGGTATTCTCTACCGATGGTATCTCAGTCTTTGAGCATGTTCAGAGTACAGATTGGTAAGATTTCTGATTACCAATAAAATACAAGCTTATTGGGGATAGGGTGAATAAAAAGCATTGTGATTGTGTTGAAGAGTAGGCAGGCTGAATGGCGCACTTGCTTCCTATGTTCCTTTGTCCGCAGTTAACTATTTTAGGAGAAACCACTCCAGGTATTTCGACAAAAGTTGAAATACATCAATTTTACACAATCCTTCAAAACCTAAGTACTCTAAGTGATATTAAATATAAAGTGTCTATATAACAGCATGGACATATGGAAAATAGACCTCTGTTAAACAGCTTGACTTTTGCTATATACCTTGTTTGTGTAGATATTTACCTGCTGGGCAGTAGCAAGTTGATCAAAACTTGCCAGAGTAGCCCCCTCAGCATTGCAGGCAGCTGTTGCACCTTCAAAGGTAAATCTATATTTCTCAATGGGTGACTGCAAATGGAATACTCCAGCTGTTTTATCTGGGAAAAAAACAACATTGCTAAATACACACACATCTGAATGGCTCACGGTCATTTCACAAAGTGCCTGTGATATGACATCACAATTGAATTATTTATTATTCCCCTGAAACCTCCAACAGAACAGCGTCCTAGATGTTGATGTTCACATCAACTAAGCATGTAAGAAGCTGTTGGTTACAATCTTGAGACAGTGCGTACACAGTAATGATTTACTGGTAATGTTCTGATTTTTTCTTTCCCTCCCTAAGTGAGCTCAGATATAGTTTGGATTATCAGCATCCTATTCACCCTAGGTGGGGCATCACAACCAAGCCCAACACTGACCTCACCTAACAACTACGTATTTGCACTTTTCATGCAGACTAGTCAACTGGAAACTAGAAGGGTGAGGTCTTTATTAGATTTATTCCTTTCAAGGGGAAGTGAGACCAATTAGTTAAAAATCACACACCAGGTTATAGTACAACAGGTTTAATTGGAAGCACACTAGCTTTCGGAGCGTCGCCAATAGTGTTCAGGGAGGTGTAAAAGTCAGGGGTATATATAGGATAATAGGGTAGGGGAATGGGACTGGGCGGGTTACCCTTCGGAGGGTCTGTGTGGACTTGTTGGGCCAAAGGGCCTGTTTCCACACTGTAGGAGTTCTATGATTCAAGCATGTGAAAAGAAAGAGTTATAGGTACAGTTACAAGAGAGTGTCTGCTTGACATTCCAAGGTCAGGTGAGAAAGAAACTGCTCATAACCCAAATAGCTAAAGAATTCGAACATTTGGTGTAACTTTACATATGTCTCTCTAATATTATACTGGAACTGATATTATGAATTTTAGAACAATTGGTAGATATTTATATCCTTTTATATCTTCTATAATGAGATTAGTAGGAATAATAAATTACATAACAGAATTTGAAAAGTCATAAACTATTGGCAATTAATGTGATGCAGCTGGCAAGTGTGTGAAGAGGAGTATGGCTAATCAGTATATTGGAATGTGATTGAATACAGTATCCACTGTAGTGAGAAGTCTCAAGGGAAATCAGAGTCTGAGAAACATCATGAGACCATGGAAGACCAGGGGTTAACCATAAGCCTGTCCATCTCTAGCCATGCAGTTACATGATTAGCTTAATTGGAAGTGTAAGTAATTAATTAGAGTCATAGAGACATAGTGATGTACAGCACGGAAACAGACCCTTCGGTCCAACGCGTCCATGCTGACCAGATATCCCAACCCAATCTAGACCCACCTGATAGAGTCGTAGAGATTATTAATGATTGCTATGTATTTGCTAAATACAAATGTAAACAAACGTATGGTCTTTCCTTTGTTCGTTGAAGAACATTCTAGATTCTCAGAGGGTCTCTTCCCACCAAGGTAATTTCAATAAACTCTTCGATGCTGTGAGTGGGCCTCCAGGTGTTGAGTGATTTATTTGGTAATTCTGCTCTAAAAGAAGGAATCTTAGTGCTCTATATGTAACAATAGATCCACTTAACAGACTCTTAACTGTTCACTAAGTTGCAGGGCAAGTTACATCCACCATCTTAAGTGCTCACTCTCTCCAACATTGGAAAAACATGGCTGCATGTATATCATCCGCAAGAGCAGCTCACCAAGGTTGTTTAATAGCATCTTCCCATCCTGCAAAAACTATCAGTGAGAAAGATAATGTCTGTAGGCACATGGGAACACTACCACATTTCATGTTCCCATTCAGATTTCGTGATATTCTGACTTTGAAAAACATTACTTTCTCTTCATTGTTGCTCAATCAAAATTTTGGAGCTCCGTGACTAACTCTGGGTGTTGCTAAACACTGATTGCTGCACTTCAGGAAGGTGGCTCACTACAGCAATGACAATTAGGATTGAGAATAAATGTTGATAGGACTAGTGGTGTCCACATCCTATAGATGAATAAGTTTAAGAATGTATTTTTGCATGACCAACTGAATTGCAGACTTTTTTGGAATATTTGTCTCCAAACTTGTGCACAGGATTTCTCCTGTTTCGATTGACAATTATTAAAACAGAAGTTTCCTGGATCAATGTAGATTGAAGTCTCATTGGTCATTATAGAGAACCAATCAATGTTTTATGTAACCACTTTCATCATAGCAAATTAAAAGTTAAGTAAAATGCTGCAACATAACAAAATAAAGTCTCACCTTGAAAATGGAGATCATTGCAAAAGGCATTAGGATGACATAAATTCCTTTCAAGACAACGATCTCTCGGTGGTTTGGCATTTACTAAACATTGGATACCATCACCTCTGAATCCTTCTTTGCATTCACACCTTCGTTTATTCTACAACAGAGTCCTTTTTAAATTTTTTGAATCAACTTATTTCATGAACTACTCATCAAACATATCTGAACTCTAGGTTTAAACTGAAGCACCAATTGTGAGCATTACAGTTACAAAATTATTTCAAATTGTGCTCCATATCTTTTAAGAACATAATTACAGAACATCTTATAAAAGTTAACTTGAACATTTACTATCTCTTGAGTATACCAAATACCAAAATTAATGCTGTAAATACCATTTTTAAAAATGTTTGAAAAATTACACCTCCTGTAAAGTAGAAAAGAGAAGCATTTCATTCAAGCACATATGATATTGGTTAATTTCAAAACATGCCTTTGCAATTTTGAAAAGTGGTTTAATTATGACAAATTCCTTTTAGACTTCTTATTTAACTAAATTGAAAGTTTATTTTCAAAAATCATTTGATAGATGGAATTTTATTCATTATTTTCAAAGCATGACTGGCACAGTATAATTTCCCTTCAAATAATAGGTTAGGGAGATAGTATTGAAAGATTCTTCATTACAGCCCTCAAAGATTATCCGAGGTATATTGGTAATAACTGTGCCTTAACATATTGAGATGTCTGTCAATCCATGGTCTCAAAATTATTCTGACTCCAAACATATGACATTCATTAACTGCCAGCTGGCTGACTGTAAGCAATTTGAACATGAAAATATAACACTTTTTCCAAAGAACTGTGACCAGTGTTACAGTCAGGAATCCAATGTAAAAACAACAAGTCTATAACCTCTTCCCCCAACTGGTTACTTACTCTTTATTAATCTTGGCAGTTGTAAAAATGGATCTATATACCAGCAGTAAGTTAGAAGTTGCCCTTAATGATGCTAACAATGTATTTCAGTTCACAAATAATAATATTAACCAGTCCTAATATCTTTTGCACTTACTGGTCCAATATTAATGCATATTGCATGTTCGCTGCATCCACCATTCCTGCCATCGACACATCGATCTATGGGGCTACAGAAATAGCCGTCACCCTCGTGTCCTGGTTGGCAAGTGCAGGTTATGTTAATCCCACTTTGACTACAGGCAGCATATTGGTGGCAGCCTCCATTATTGTTCTTGCAGCGGTCGACCACTATATATAAAATTACCATATTAATGAATGCGCTTTGATTCCCTTCTTTCCATGCAAGAACAACAAGATAGATTTTGTGGCTAAATAAAATCTTATTATAGTATTCTGTTGACTTCTGCTATATCTCTTCTTTTTTTTAATTATTCTTGAACAGAGTTTAAAAATATTAGCCAGCTCAAACCTGGTCCAAAATCTGTTCTATCCTTTCAGAGAACTATGACCTAACCAATGTGCCTATTGAGGGTTATGCCTTATCCTTCCAAAGGGAATAAAACTGAAAGCTTCCCAAGAGTCCAATTGGCATGTTAAAAATGACAACCATTGAATTTGAGATGCCTTTTCGCAGACAAATTTCTGTCAGATTTCCTGTGCAACACTCATGGAATTGGGTCAGGGCAGAATATCCTACTTGTTCTATCCAGAAGTAATTTTGTCTCATTTTTCCACCACGCAGTTGAGCAAATCTTGTGATTAAAGAACTAAAATTTTGTATCAGAACCCTACAGCACAGAAGGAGATGCATTATGCCTCTACCAGATCTTTGAAAGTGCTGTCACACTTAGACAAAAACCAAGAGTGTGGGGTTATGGTCCTCAGTTCCTCATCCTCATGTAGCTGTCCAACTTCCTATTGACATCATTAGTAATTTTAACTTGCACCATCACATTAAGTAGAACCTCCCGGATTCCATCAACTCTTCAAGTGAAAACGATTCTGCTTATCTTTCCTCTAGATCTTTTTTCTTTTCCTTCTATTAAGAATTAACTTACTAGAGGGAACAAGTTTTCTGTATCTACTCTTATCGAAGTGCCTCATCATTTTGAATACTTCTATTAAATCAGCTGACAACCCTTTCTATTCCAAGGAGAAGAGCTGTAGCTTTTCTAATCTCTCCTCATAGCTGATATCCTGAATTCCTGATAGATATTTTCTATCCAAGAATGTTTATTACACATCTCTGGAGCAGGTGGAATTTAAACGAGGCCTCCTGGCCCACCATCATTGCACCATCTAAATCCTGCAGTGTCCTGCTTTTGCTACTTTCTGAACTGAACTTAAAAAGGTAGGGACATGAGATTACAGTAAAATCCTCCAGTAAAAGAATCACTATCAGTGCAGGCACTGTGGGCTGTCATCATAATTTGTGGGCGGCACGGTGGCACAGTGGTTAGCACTGCTGCCTCACAACGCCAGAGACCCGGGTTCAATTCCCGCCTCAGGTGACTGACTGTGTGGAGTTTGCACGTTCTCCCCGTGTCTGCGTGGGTTTCCTCCGGGTGCTCCGGTTTCCTCCCACAGTCCAAAGATGTGGAGATCAGGTGAATTGGCCATGCTAAATTGCCCGTAGTGTTAGGTAAGGGGTAAATGTAGGGGTATGGGTGGGTTTCGCTTCGGCGTGTCGGTGTGGACTTGTTGGGCCGAAGGGCATGTTTCCACACTGTAATGTAATGTAAAAAATGTAATGGAACTGATCCAGCAAAAAAAAGGTCAATAGTGTAAAATTGTCCCTAAGAGAGTGAATGTAGAGGCAATTATAAATGTCTCTGCACAAGAATGCCATGGACAACAATAAAGTTTTTTTAAAATTGCTTTTTTTCAGAAAAAAAGGGAAAGTAGAACTTTTTAAATAGGGAAAGTAATAAAACTCTACATTAATTTCTGACTTATAGAGGAGTTAGCATCAGTATGATGACCAAAGTATGCTCCTTCCCTATTTAGTACTGCAATGGTGTTAAAATTCTATCACCTCACTGAGGCCCTAAAATTAATTTATACATAGCGTGTATATGCAAATTGAGTCTGAAAATAATCTGTTTGCAATTTTAAAATAAATGCTTAGAATCCACCAATAGCAAACTGAGAACACCTACTGGCCCCACAATTTAGGTCTTCAGCTGAATATAAGCTAATCTGAAATCGAAACAACCAAATAGAATTTACAATTATATTTGTTAAGCTTAGCTAAACATGTATATGTACTTGCCTGTACATTTTCTTCCGTCACCTTTATAGTATGGATTACACTCACAGATGTTGTCACTTCTGCAAACAGCATTGCGATCACACTTTGGGGAACATACAGATTTTACAGCTACATTAAACAAAAATACAAAAAACTCAGTGCTTCAAGACTGGAGTATAAATGACACTATATACAATAAAGAAAATTAATCAAACATGACAAAGACACTAGTTTCAATCTCCTGTTCAGTGGATAAATCACCATCTTGACTGCTGCACTTTAATCCATGTTTCAAAAGTAGCATGTTTGGAAAGTTAAGTTTTATGCAAATCTTAAATCAGTATGTTTTAATTCTTTGATTAAAGGATTACTCCCACCCTTTTCCAACCAACTGCCCTGACTGCCCCAAGAGTCAGCTCTAATTGGCATCAATTAGGGACAGCTTTCACTTTTTCTACATTCCTTTCACTATTGAAAACCCCACAAAAAAAGGCTTATTCAATGAGCTAGATTTTTAACAGTGATCTGAGTAATATCAATTGTTGAACCACCAACTGCCCCTGAAATAACATGTGGAATATTATCAAGTTTCTCTGTCATGATTAATTTATAGATATTTCAACTATATGTTTAAAATAACAAGAGTTTTTTTCAAAACAGCTGAGATTCTACTTTTCAGTTCATGTATATGTTTAAATCTATATTTTGCATAAAGTGTTTCAAAAGTAATTTGGTTATTAGTGCTTGCAAAGTCGGAATTGGCTGACTGAGAATTCTGTAATGTGATTAGTAGCATAGAGTGATGATATTACTGCAACTCAATACAATTTTCTTACCTAGAAGTATTCATCCTTCTGCCCATGAATGTTAACAGCAATATTGATGTAGGAGTAACATTACACTCAATTTGACTTTACTGATAGTGCTAGAACAGTGAAAGCTATATTCATTCATATGTACAAAATATTACAAAGTAAATAAGATTTCCATTGGAGAAAACTAATTCAAATTGAGCAATTTGCAATTCTTCAGTTACAGTAATTTGCTTTATCAATTGATTTAGTTTTAACTTTGGAATTTGGAATTTGAGAATGAATGGAATAAATAAACTTTTCTGACTTCAGTAAGTCACAAAACCATATGTATTAAAATGGACTTGCACTCATGTAAGTTACAAATAACTGCAAAATAAGTGACAATAACATATAATATTGGGCTCATTAATTAATGTTGATTTCAAAATTACATATGTAAAATTACTTGCCAAATCTTGTTTCACAATATTTTCCAGTCCATCCTTCTCTACAGAAACAAGTTCCAGCACCAGAAATTCCTTCATCACAGATTGCATTTCCTGTGCAATTACATTCTGTGAGATTTTAAAAAAAAGTAATGTGAAAGTTGCTATAATTCAAGGAGTTAGTCCAGGTGAAACTCAGTTTGTAGACTGTAATAGCAATAGACAAGTGATCTAGATATAAGCAAATTCTTCGCAGAGCTTTCAAATGGTTATTCCTTTATCACATGACAACTTTTGTATAGAAATACTGCTGAGATGTATGATCTTTATGAATACAGCCTGAATAGTTGAATGTAGTATTTGTAAGCTGCGTTAGTTCTGCATATTTGTTCAAGCAGATTTCAAAATTTCAATAAGATAAAAAGCAATTTAAGGAATGCATTGGTAAACTAGGTTATGCATTTTGGTTGTAGGACATCACATCAGGTAGAAAATACAAAGCAAAACTACTAACTTTTCTTGCAGTAATTCAGAGAACATAGAGTTGGTTGCGATACATACTTTTGCAGTTCGGTCCATATCTACCAGTTTCACACAATTCACAGGCTGTTCCACTGAACCCCACTGAGCACTGGCATGTTCCATTTCCGAGTCTTCTATCATTACAACTTCCATGAGAACTACAAGGTGACTGTATTCCTCCAGGGCACACTGAAATAGTAAAGTTTCAGGGTAAATCTGCTAGATTAACAAAGAGTTTTGGGCCTGGGCCTTGAGTGAATGGGGGATGCTTCATTTGAAGGAGGCCAGTCAGCCCTATGGACTGAATCTTCGCATATCTTGGCAAACGTTTCTTTCTGTTAAGCCTAGCTAGTTTTCTCATTCAGCATTTCAAAATCATTACCTCTTCAGAATACTTAAACATGATTTTGTCCTTAAGAACATGATTTTTTCCTGAAGAAGGGCTTATGCCCGAAACGTCGATTCTCCTGTTCCCTGGATGCTGCCTGACCTGCTGCGCTTTTCCAGCAACACATTTTCAGCTCTGATCTCCAGCATCTGCAGACCTCACTTTCTCCGCATTTCAAAATCACCCCATTAACAACCTCCTATGGGCCTATAGTGTCCCTATCATTCATTTCTATCTAGCTGGATTCTATTATCTTCTTGTATTTGGAAGAATTTACCACTGCCAGATGGGTACATTTTTGGAAACAATTAATCCTGATAGAATCAGTGTGGAAAAAGTGGGTTGATTAGGACGAGTCAGCATATATTTTAAGGACAAAATCATGTTTAAGTATTCTGAAGAGGTAATGGAAAGGGTAGATGGGGTTAACACTTTGGACATGGTACACATGGATTTCCAGAAGGCATTTAATAGTGTCTCACAACACACCTGAGGAAAAGTGTAGGGTCTGATGTAAAAGGGACAATAGCAACATGGATACAAAATTGGCTGAGTGATAGGAAACAGACTAATGGTAAATGGATATTTTTCAGCACACAGTAAGATTTTGTTTTAAATGGAGTACCCCAGGGATTGGTACTGGGGCCCTTGCTTTCTCTGAAATATATTAATAATCTGGACCCTGGTGTGCAGGCGACAATTTCCAAGTTTGCAGGTAACATAAAATATGGAAGAATTCTAAGGAGGATAGTGTGGAACATCAAAAGGATGTTGATAAATTGTTGGAGTGGATGGATAGGTCACAGATGAGGTTGAATGCAGAGAAGTGAGGGGTGATGGTAGGAAAAAGTGAGGTCTGCAGATGCTGGAGATCAAAGTTGAAACTTTATTGCTGGAACAACACAGCAGGTCAGGCAGCATCCAGGGAACAGGAGATTCGACGTTTCGGGCACAGGCCCTTCTTCAGGAATGAGCAGAGAGTGTTCAGCAGGAGAAGATAAAAGGTAGGGAGGAGGGACTTGGAGGAGGGGCGTTGGAAATGTGATAGGTGGAAAGAGGTCAAGGTGAGGGTGATAGGTCGGAGTAGGATGGAGGCGGAGAGGTCAAGAAGAAGACTGCAGGTCAGGAAGGCGGTGCCGGGCTGGAGGGATCCGGCTGAGACAAGGTGGGGGGAGGGGGGATGAAGAAACTGGTGAAGTCCAAGTTCATCCCCTGCGGTTGGAGGGTTCCCAGTCGGAAGATAAGATGCTCCTCCTCCGACCGTCGGGTTGTTGTGGTTTGGCGGTGGATGAGTCCAATGACCTGCATATCCTCGGTGGAGTGGGAGGGGGAGTTGAAATGCTGTGCTACAGGTTGGTTGGGTTGGTTCGTCCGGGTGGCCCAGAGGTGCTCTCTGAATCGCTCCGCAAGTAGGCGGCCTGTCTCCCCAATATAGAGGAGGCCACACCGGCTGCAGCGGATGCAGTAGATGATGTGGGTGGAGGTGCAGGTGAATCTGTGGCGGATATGGAAGTTTCCTTTGAGGCCTTGGAGAGAAGTGAGGGGGGAGGTGTGGGCGCAAGTGTTGCACCTCCTGCGGTTGCAAGGGAAGGTGCTGGGAGTGGAGGTTGGGTCGGTGGGGGGTGTGGATCTGACAAGGGAGTCGCGGAGGGAGTGGTCTCTACGGAAAGCTGATAGGGGAGGGGAGGGAAATATATCCTTGGTGCTGGGGTCTGTTTGGAGGTGGCGGAAGTGACGGCGGATGATGCGCTGTACATGGAGATTGGTGGGGTGGTAGGTGAGGACCAGTGGGGTTCTGTCCTGGTGGCGGTTGGAGGGGCGGGGCTCAAGGGCGGAGGAGCGGGAAGTGGAGGAGATGCGGTGGAGGGCACCGTCGACCACGTCGGGGGGGAAATTGCGGTCCTTGAAGAAGGAGGCCATCTGTGTTGTACGTATTTTGAACTGGTCCTCCTGGGAGCAGATGCGGCGGAGACGAAGGAATTGGGAGAATGGGATGGCGTTTTTACAGGGGGCAGGATGGGAGGAGGTGTAGTCCAGGTAGCTGTGGGAGTCGGTTGGTTTGTAGTAGATGTCCGTGTTGATTCGGTCGCCTGAGATAGAAACAGAAAGGTCTAGGAAGGGGAGGGAGGAGTCCGAGACTGTCCAGGTGAATTTGAGGTTGGGGTGGAAGGTGTTAGTGTAGTGGATGAACTGTTCAACCTCCTCGTGGGAGCACGAGGTAGCGCCGATACAGTCATCAATGTAGCGAAGGAAAAGATGGGGGGTGGGGCCAGTGTAGTTGCGGAAGATGGATTGTTCCACATACCCTACGAAGAGGCAGGCATAGCTGGGGCCCATGCGGGTGCCCATGGCTACTCCTTTTGTTTGGAGAAAGTGGGAGGATTGGAAAGAAAAGTTGTTCAGGGTGAGGACCAGTTCGGTCAGTCGAAGGAGGGTGTCGGTGGAAGGGTACTGGGTGGTACGGCGGGAAAGGAAGAAGCGGAGTGCTTTGAGTCCTTCGTGATGGGGGATGGAGGTGTACAGGGACTGGATGTCCATGGTGAAGATGAGGCGTTGGGGACCGGGGAAGCGGAAATCCTGGAGGAGGTGGAGGGCGTGGGTGGTGTCACGAACGTAGGTGGGGAGTTCTTGGACTAATGGGGACAGGACCGTGTCGAGGTATGCCGAGATGAGTTCGGTTGGGCAGGAGCAGGCTGAGACGATGGGTCGTCCGGGGCAGTCAGGTTTGTGGATTTTGGGCAGGAGGTAGAAACGGGCGGTGCGGGGTTGTGGGACTATGAGGTTGGAGGCGGTGGATGGGAGGTCCCCTGAGGTGATGAGGTTATGGATGGTCTGGGAGATGATGGTTTGGTGGTGGGGGGTGGGGTCATGGTCAAGGGGACGGTAGGAGGAGGTATCTGCGAGCTGGCGTTTGGCCTCAGCGGTGTAAAGGTCAGTGCGCCAAACTACTACTGCGCCTCCCTTGTCAGCTGGTTTGATGGTGAGGTTGGGGTTGGAGCGGAGGGAGTGGAGGGCTGCGCGTTCCGAGGGTGAGAGGTTGGAGTGGGTGGGAGGGGTGTGGGAGTTCAGGTAGCGGTTAATATCGCGGCGGCAGTATGCTATGAAGAGGTCGAGGGCAGGTAGGAGGCCAGCACGGGGTGTCCAGGTGGACGGGGTGTGTTGGAGGTGGGAGAAGGGGTCGTCAGAGGGTGGGCGAGAGTCTTGATTGAAGAAGAAGGCACGGAGGCGAAGGCGGCGGAAGAATTGTTCGGTGTCACTCCGTGTATTGAATTCATTGACCCGAGAACGTGTGGGAACGAAGGTGAGACCTCTGCTGAGGACTGATCTTTCATCCTGTGATGGTAGGAAGAACATTGTGCTTGACAGATCTAACTACTCTCCCCTGCTCTTTCCCAATAGTACTGCAAATGTTTCCTTTTGAAGGATTTATTCTGTCCTGTTTTGAATATTACTGCCTGAATCTCCTTTCACTAGTCAATCATGTCGTGCATCATTTAAAAAAACTCACTGCATGAAAAATGTCTTCTGACTATTTTGTCTTTCAATTTGCTTCCTCCCACTATTTACAGCATCATAACCCCTTATAATTGCGAACTTTATTAAATCTTCCCTTAACTTGCTCTACATTAGGGGCTATCTTAGTCTCTTCATACATATTCAAAGGTTAGTTTCAAATATTCAATTATATGCCTGTTGCTGGCTTATAGCGTGATTTATTTAAAGTTGAAGTGAAAATGCACTTAACTTCAAGAAAAAAACAGTGAGCAATAGAGGAAAAAGCAGTATACGTATATCTCAAACCAGACTATGGTGATAGAATTGTGACATGTGTCGTATCTGACATTACCTTGACAATAAGGGCCATAATGATGTTTGCAACACTGAGGAATCCACAGGGGATTAACACATTGTCTGCTGCAACCACGTATTGCATGGAGATGACCTTGACGAACCCATTTTCCTCGGATCAGTTTAAAGGGAAATGCAGCAGTATTGATCCGATCACTGAACTGCTCCCGAAGGTGTCTGCTTGGCTTGTTTGCTTGGTTGTACCAACAGCTTTGGTAATCAGTGCCATCCTTTAAATTGAAAAGCAAAAATAAAGATCTCTCAGGATTTTATTTCTGAACAGTAAGTTATTGGAACCTCTAACAGGCTGTGTAATACATTAACCACACTGTACACAATTTGTTTTTATTAGAAACATTTTGAATCTAGGCTTTTAATTTCATTAAAGTTCTACTTTTGGAACATAAAAACATCCACAAAGCCTCATTTTTCAGTAATATATTGCTACTAACTCCTCGTATTTTATATTTCTTTTTCTAGAAATGTTAATTTTTCAGTGAGGATATCATCAGAGTATTACACCTGCCGTGCAGTCACTTATTAAACAGTCAGCAATGGGACCAGGATCAATCTGCATGGCTAAACGTAGTGTTAGCCTAATAAAAAAGGTAGATGGGAGTTCAGAACCTCTGTATTCTGTTTTATTCATACATCTAGAATGTCATCAATCCACCTTTGTGATTATTTTCCTAGGATGCCCTGCCTTTCCATTTTCCTTTTGTCATTGACCGCATCACCTCCTGCAGGTCAGGCCAAGGAGGATGCATGAATTCTTCAGTAGGCCAGAGCCCGCTAGGCCTCAGACCAACAGAGGACTCCTATCAAGGTCATCTCAGGCAATAAGGCATACCAATCAGGCTGCCTCACTTCAGTTGTGGGCATAGGTTTGTACTTTGGTGTACAAGGAGGAAAAGATTAAAAAATGGTAAAGGAACAAACTTTGAGATTGTAAAAGACCATGGTGAGGCCTCTTCTGAAATACTGTATGTAGTTCTGGTTGTCTTGTTATAGAAAGGACATTATTAAACTGGAAAGGGTTCAGAAAAGAGTTATTAGGATGTTGCTGAGAATGGAGGGGTTGAGTTATAAAGAGAGAGGCTGGATAGGCTGGGATGTTTTTCTACTGGAACATAGGAGATAAAGGAGTGACCTTATAGAGGTTTATAAAATCATGAGGGGCATATATTAGATGAATAACAAGAGTCTTTTCCTTAGGATGGGGCAGTCCAAGACTAGCGGGTATATTTTTAAGGTAAGGGGAGAAAGATTTGGAAAGGACATGAGGGGCAACATTTATACAGATTGATTCACGTGTGGAATGAACTGCCAGAGGAAGTGGTGTATGCAGGTATGGCTACAACATTTAAAAGACATTTCGATAAGTTCATAAATAGGAAAGATTTTTGTGCAACCTCCTATTGTAGAAAAATCACACTTTAGAAGCAGCACATAAAGTGTTGGAGATGGAATCGTGTTATAGCCAGCACACATTTTAAACGTTCATGCTTTAGAAACAGTGTCCCCAATTCATCAATTGCATTACTGCAAACCTATGTTAAAAAAATGCACGTTATGGCAGAACAACCTGTAGTTTGCGAATATGGTCAGCATGGACTAGTCAGACTATCTATAAAAATGGCACAGATGTCTAATCACCAAATATGAAATACACATATGAATAAATATTTAATTTCACTTCATTCATGTATGCAGTCTTTTGGTTGTACAGAACATGAGTATTGCTGAAAAAAAAGTTTGCATCATTGCCATAGCTTTCTTTTTTGCATTTTTCAGGACAATTCAAATTGCCAAAGTAAAATGAAAGCAATATGTACACTTTGCGAGAGGGAGGGCTGATTGGCGAGTTTTGAGAAGATTTGTAGCTCAGTTTGAGGTTCTGGATGTAGGTTTGCTCGCTAAGCTGGAAGGTTCATTTCCAGATATTTCATTGCCATACTAGGTAACATTTTCACTGGGCCTCCAGGCAAAGCTCTGCTGATAATTCCTGCTTTCTATGAAACCCAAACATATAAATCGAAAGTAGGAAATATCAGCAGTGCTTTGCCCGGAGGCTCACTGAAGATGTTACCTAGTATGGTGACGAAACGTCTGGAAATGAATCTTCCAGCTCAGTGAGCAAACCTACGTCCGAGGGAGCTGATTGATTGGCAAGTAGAATCTGATTGGTAGAGATGTTGCCAAGATGAATACATCAGTTCATTGACAACTGACATAAAATCATATCTAATGTCAGATACAGTGTTGTGAAACTTTGCAAGCACTAGTGAACTGAGTATGATCAATACTTTGCCTGTTGAGAACAAAGGGCTAAGCTGTTGGTTACAATCTGCCAGTCTTTGCGACATACAGGCTACCTTCTGAGCATCACACAGGCACTGATATTTATATACCACATTATTCACTTGCATGATAGGCAGAACATCTTTCTTGGTTCGATGATGACATCGTGTCAGTGACGAACAGTACTGAGGTCGCAACCTGTTGCTCAAACCCTTGAGGTACCTTACCTAGGATATTATAAGTTTGGCACTTTTCAGGACCAAATATGATTGCTGTCGGCCTGTTCATGAGTTTGCCTGATATACAGCAAGAAGTGATCTGATCAACATAGCACTGCCCTGCAGGATTACTTAAATGCATTCTTATTTCATCACCAGGCTAACACAGACCTGGATGAGCATGGACCCAGCACCACTGTGTGAATTAGGAATCATTAAACTACTGAATTCAACAACTCAATGCCATTGAGTTTAGTATTAACAACACTCTGTATGTGCCAATAGGTAGTGTTGTCATGGGATTTCTGCTAGGGCCAAGCTCTCTGAAATATCTTTAGGTTCCATGAAAAATTAGCTCTCAATGGAAATTACATAAAAATGGGACATTAGGACCGGCTCCTGGGGAGATGATGCATGTAGCATCAGAAAAGAGCTGAGATGGAGTTTTTGCATGGCGTTTTGCTAAATCCTTTGGGAGGGTTTTAAACTAATTTTGGAAGAAGGGTGTGGGAGCCATTAGTAGAGAATATCAGGGTTCACAAAATACTAGGGGAGGCAGCTGTCTCCAGAGTAGAGAGGAAGAATTATGTTCAAAACAGATACACATATATAAATGCATGGAGTAAAGTAAATAAGGCCGGGGTGTTAAAGATGCTGATTACCATGTGGAATATTTGATGTCATGGCAATTACAGCAAGGGCAAGACTGGGTATTAAATATCCCTGGGCATAAGATTCAAAAGGAAAAGAAAGGAGGAAGAGAAGCAGTATTGGATTAAGAATTGGGTATTATTGTGCTGGAGAAAGAGGATGCTTCAGAGGGTTCAAGGATAGATTCAATTTGGCTAAAGCCAAGGAATAGAAAGGATACAATTTACATTGTAGTCTATAGATCATCATCTAGTGTAAAATACAGGATTAACTGAAACAAGAGTTTATTAGGAAAAACACAAACTGAACTGTGGCTACCTTTAAAGAGGAAATGGTTCACCAACAGTAAAGGTATGCTCCCTCAAAATAGTAAAAGTAGGACAAACAAATCCCTGGATGCCAATGAAGGTAGAAACTAACATTAGTAAGAAAAAGTATACTTAATACAGGTGTAAGGCAGAAAGTAGAATGTTGAACCAAGAGGTATACTGATGGCTTAGAGGGAAGGTGAAAAAAACTAAGAAGCAAAAAGGAATTATGAGAATCAATGAGCAGATTATAACCGACATTTCCATGGACGTATAAATAGTTTAAAAAAAGTGGTTAGAGGAGGAGTAGGACCAATTAATGATCAAAAAGAGAATTTACACATGAAGGCAGGGGGCATGGACAAGGTGGTAAATGAATACTTTGTATCTGAATTTCCTGAAGAGTAGAATACTGCCCAGGCCATGGTGACAGAGAAGAAACTCTGTCAGTAGAAGATTTCAAAATTAATAAGGAAGGAGTCTTGGCTAGGCACAACAACATGGAAATGATGTTGAACTTGTACATGACGTTTGCTAGACCTCAGCTGGCTATTGTGCACAGTTATGAGTGACACATTATAGGGTAAAAATGTGAATGCTTTGGACAGAATACAGAAGTGATTTATAAGATTGAAGAAGTTGAGATTGTTCACTTAGGAGAGAAGGCAGATGAGAGGATATTTGATAGAAGCTTTCAAAATCATGAGCATACAGAGTAGATAGGGAGAAGCTGTTCCTGCTCAGAAATGAACAAAGAGGGGCCTGGATTTAAAGTGATGTGCAAAATAAGCCAGGCTAAAGTGAGAAAATGTTTTTTCACTCAGCAAGTAGTTCAGTCTGGAATGCACTGAAATGTGGCGGAGGTTGGTTCCATTGGAGATTCAAGACAGCATTAGATGATAATTTGAATTGAAAGACTGTGTAAGGGCATGTGTGTACCAACAGGAGATTGGCACTAGATAATAAAACACAGAAAAAAGTACATTACAGGAACAGGCCTTTCACCTCACCATGTCTTTGCTGACCATGATGCTATTCTAAATTAATCCCATCTGCCTGCACATGGTCCAAATCTCTCTATTCTCTGCCTGTTCATGAGTCTAAATGCCTGTTAAACTTTGCTAATGTATCTGTTTCTTCCACCTCCATTGGCAGCACATTTCAGGCACCCATTACCCGGTGTGTAAAAAATACTTTCCAAACACTTCTCCTTTAAATTTTCCCTTCTCTCACCTTAAACCTATGCCCCCAGTACTTGATCTCTGGGAAGGCGACTCTGACTATTCACCCTATTCATGTCTCTCATCATTTTATATACTTCTATCAGGTCACCATTCCAATGCTCTAGCGAAAACAACACAAGTTTGTCCAACCTCTCCTTACTGCTAATACTCCCCAGCCCCTTTTGCACTCTCTCCAAAGCCTACACATCCTTCCTCTACTTCAGCAACTCGAACTGTGCACAGCACTCCAAATGTGGTCTGACTAAAGTCTTATACAGCTGCAACATGACTTGCCAACTTTTATACGCAACACCTCAACCAATGAAGGCTTTTTTTCTTCTATATTCCTTTGTGTACCACTGCAGTCCATGTGTTGCAGGCTGACGCACACGAGGGAGAGAATTCCAGGATTTTGACCCAGCAACAGTCAGGAATGTCAGTGGGTTGGAGGCAAAGAGCATTCCCATGTAACTGCTGTCTTTGTCCGAAATGGAATTGGTCATGTCATATTCCTTCTTTACCACTTCATCCACTGTGATCATTGCATCAATGAACTTTGTTGAAATGTTTTGGCTTGCACTCATCAGAGCAATTTGGATGCTCATTTTGAATAGCTGGTGCATGTACGATGGGCCTCCTTCTGATCCGTAATACTTTCAGATTCTGTGATAACCATATATCCCTTACATATTTCTATTACGTAAATATGTTTGAAATGATCCCATGGCTAATCTAAGAATCTACTTCTGTGCCTTAATAACACACATATGTTCAAATTCACCTCTCAAATACAGTAGTAAAATGAACTCCTTTACCTTGATGTTATAGATGAGAATTAGCCAGGAATTCTCTATGACTGTCTACTGCAAACCTACCTTCATTGATCAATATAGATGTTGGGATTCCTACACACTGTAAGATTGGCCTTTAAGCAGTAGCCTCAGAAATAGGGTCCATGCAATGTATTCACTGTGCAAGCTACAGAGAGAATGCGTGTAAATGCTGCACTAGTTTCAATTTTTCAAAATTGATGACAGCCATTCTCAGGATAATTCTTTATCAACATCTTAACCAATTAGAGTCAACCTGTTAGATTTGAATGTCTAAACAAAGCTCAATTATCAACTGCTTATCATCATTAACTGGTGCATACTTCACAGCAATACAAAACCCATTGCTGTAGAGGTCACAGACATTTCAGGGCATTGTGTTTTATTCACAAATGGCTTTGGGCAATGTGGGCCTGTGGATATTTTATTCATTGTCTCACATCATCAGTTGTGATATACAGGTGCTGGTGTTGGACTGGGGTGGACAAAACTAAAAATCACACAACAGATTTATTTGGAAGTACAAGCTTTCGGAGCGCTGCTCCTTCATCAGTTGTTGCATCACTAGCATTGTGCCAAATTGAACTTTGTGCATAATTTGTAACGTTGCGGCCTTGGGACATATTTAGAAACCCATTTACTAGTGTTCACCTGATTATCATTCCTCAAGGATGCGCACACATTTGGAGAATATGTCTCAGATATATGAGTGCCTTGCAACCAAATTAAGAGTGCTTGTGGCCTCCGATGTTGCATAAGTCTGGGCTTGTTGTCCCATAGGCCTACATACTTTCTGTTTCTAGTCACCAGGGGTCATAAAAATATGCATTGTTATGCAGATAATGTGGCCTTCCCACTGGCAAAGATATCACCTGATTGTTCCAGCAGCAATTTTAAAAAAAATTCACTTGTGGAACATAGGCATCACTGACTGGCCAGAATTTATTGCCTATCCCTAGTTGCCTTACAGATGAAAGGTGGTAGTGAGCTTCCTTTGTGTACTGCTGCAGTCCATGTGTTGTAGGCTGACCCACACAAGGGAGACAATTCCAGGACTTTGACCCAGCAACAGTCAGTGGATTGGAGGCAAAGGGTATTCCCACATAACTACTGTGCTTGTCCAAAATGGAAGTGGTCATGAGGTTGGAAGCTGCTGACTAAGGACTTTTAGCGAATTTCTGCAGTGTATCTTGCAGATGGTACACATTGAGTATCAGTGGTGGAGTGACTCAATGTTTGTGGATGCAGTGCCAGTTCAGTGGTCTGCTTTGTCCCGGATGGTGTCCAGCTTGAGTACTGTTGGAGCTCACTCATCCAGACAAATGGGAAGTATTCCATCACATTCCTGACCTGTGCCTTGTAGATGGTGGACAAGCTGTGGGAAGTCAGGAGGCGAGTTACTCGCTGCAGTATTCTTAGCCTCTGATCTGCTCTTGTAGCCACTGCAATTGTATGGCTCATCTAATTCAGTTTTTCTGATCAATGGTAGCCCCAGGATGTTGATGATGGAGGATTCAGTGATGCTAACACCATTGAATATCAAGGGGCAGTGGTTAGATTGTCTCTTTTTGGAAATAATCATTGCCTTGCATTTGTGTCGCACGCAATTTACTTCCTACTCTTCAGACCAAGCTTGAATATTGTCTAGGTCTTGCTCCATTTGAAAAAGGACTATTTCAGTATCTGAGGAATCACGAATGGTGCTGAACATTGTGCCATCATCAGTGAATATCCCCATTTATGACCTTATGATGGAGGGAAAGTCATTGATGAAGCAACTGAAGATGGTTGGGCCTAAGACACTATCCTGAGGAACTCCTGCAGAGATGTCCTGGAGCTGAGATAACTGATCAACAACCACAACCATCTTCCTTTGTGCCAGGTAGGACTCCAATCAGGAGGATTCACAGTAGGGTTAAAATCAACAAGGTAAAAACAATGACTGCAGATGCTGGAAACCAGATTCTGGATTAGTGGTGCTGGAAGAGCACAGCAGTTCAGGCAGCATCCAAGGAGATTCCAAATCGACGTTTTGGGCATAAGCCCTTCATCAGGAATAAAGGCAGTGATCCTAAAGCGTGGAGAGATAAGCTAGAGGAGGGTGGGGGTGGGGAGAAAGTAGCATAGAGTAAGCAAATGTGGCTGTGGTAGCGAGTTTGTTTCACAACATGGTTGAAGAGCTTCAGGGCAGAGGAAATGACCTGGGAGTTGCAGTGGGAGAGGGACTGCGAATCCTCTTGCAAGGATGCCTGCCTTGAAGAAGTTTTCCTCCCCTCTCTACAAGAATCTCAGGGAGTCCCTCTCCCACTGCAACTCCCAGGTCATTTCCTCTGCCCTGAAGCTCTTCAACCATGTCGTGAAACAAACTCGCTACCACAGCCACATTTGCTTACTCTATGCTACTTTCTCCCCACCCCCACCCTCCTCTAGCTTATCTCTCCACGCTTCAGGCTCACTGCCTTTATTCCTGATGAAGGGCTTTTGCCCGAAACGTCGATTTCGAAGCTCCTTGGATGCTGCCTGAACTGCTGTGCTCTTCCAGCACCACTAATCCAGTTATCCTGGAGCTATCAACCCATTGCACCCCACTAGTCAACTTCAAGAGCCCAGCATAGGCAGCACTGACCCAACCCTTTCTCTTCCATCATTGCTACCTGATAGTTCTCTTCTCCACCAATTCACAGGATCCATATGCCTAAAGTATAACACCTTTTCCTCCCTCCTACTTCCTGCACCTTTGCTTTCCTTCCTTCCTCCCCCTCAGCTTCCCACCAGGCCCCATATAGCCAGGCCTCTTTGCTCCATGCCCCTTAGACAGCTTCCAAAGAACCTTACTCATTGCACTGTCAAACAATGCCTCCCCAAGAGGAAATAAACAGCCTTTTGACTACCTTACATGTCATGGAAATGCAGCCAGGAATCAGAATGCAGATATTGCTTGCTAAAGGATAAATAGTTTAGAAAAATGAACTAAATTCTGTCCTTTAATGATCAAGCATGGCATGTAGAACCAAATTAAAGGGACTTCCTGATGTTTGCAATCAGGAAGTTCAGCTGAACTTCAGATGTTCCTTACTTTAATAGCTTAGATACAACCTGTGGGGTTCTTGCAGTCTAGTGATTGTATTCTGTGCCAGGAAGCCCAGGTTCAAGTCCAATCTATATCAGAGGTATATAATAACATCTATAGGCTGATCAGAAAATATTTAGTTTCATGAGAAGCAAATCTTTGGTTTCCTGATCAATCAGATCTCTCTGCTCCCCATTCTAGGGAGCAGCACAAGATTCTGCTGGAGATTATTAGATGTTTATTTTAGAAAAAGTTGCTAAACAATTCTTTGTAATATAGTAGTCCATTCTGAACAGTTATGCAATATTTTCTTCTTGGTCATATTTTCCTCCCATTAAAATGGTTAACATTGCCAAAAAGAAAATTCTTTGACATGAAATAAGAAATAGGAACACCATAAGCTACCTGAAGCTTGTTCCATCGCTTATTGCTAACTTTCTACCTCATTCGTTTGTCCTTTGCTAATAATTCTAAATTTATGACTTTGGTTATTGAACCACTTGCTATACTGAATAGCTTCTATCTACTCACTTCCATCATCTTCAGAATTCCTCAGCTTGCCTCCTCCATTCCAGAGAAAATCATCCTAATTTAAATTAATCCCTGTTTATAATTGAAGTTCCTAATTCCTGCTACCAGATTTTTTTTTTGTCAATTCCACAAATATTTTGCAAGGTTTGACTGCAAGTCTGAATTATTAAACAAGGATTAAAAGAAACCATGAGTGAATGACGAAATCTAAGGAAACATCACTATCACCTATTAAGGCAAATTTCCCATTATAACTGTATTACATTTTGTTACATTTTCTTTTTGGCTAAACCTTGATGTTGCAAGACTTGGTTGTGATATCTGAGCAGTATCTTATAAAGTGTAGTTAAGAGTTATTCTCCCCTATTATATCTTGGTAAAAGTTACTTGCATAAATGCATGTGACCTGGCTAAATCTTCTAACTTGATTTCTGTGTTTCTTAAAGATTTTTGCATCATCTATTTTCTTTGGTCATGTCTTAGGATATCTTCCTATCAGCCAAAACCATTAAACCTAAAAAAACCCAATCTTGTTGTACAATTATTGTGACAACATAACCTGAATGTACAGGCCTTGACTTTGGTATTCTGCCTTCTTAACATCAATTGCTTTTGACTATTGGGCTTATTACCAGATGCAATTGTGGCCAAACAAAGGAATGTATCTCTAAACTGATGAGGGGATGTTTCTTTGACAGTAACTAATTTGTCCTTATCACCTTATCTAACTGAAGGCAAAAAACATAAATTGATCCCTATGCAGATGATTGGCTTGTTTTTCACATTCCCTTAAAATTATGCTGATGACAGACTTCTAAGTTAGCCAGAACAGTCAGTACTTCATTTAATGTTCCTTTCTTCACCGTCCACACAGCTAACACAACTTCCTAAATGTTCTCTGCATCTGCAAAGCATTACTATTTCTTGGGCTATCCAAAGTTAAAACTAACATATATGCTTATATTCATATTCTTGGGATTAGATGGTAGCAGTAGTATAACGGATATATTCTACGTCTTGCCTAACAAAACATAAAAGCTGGGAGGTTATGCTGCAACTGTATAAATCATTACTTAGGCCATAGTTTGAGTACTGTGTAGTTCTGGTCACCTCATTACAGAAAGGATGTAATTCCACTTGAGAGAGTACAGAGGAGATTTACCAGGATTTTGGAAAACTGGAGTGATGAGGAAAGATTGGACAGCATGGGATCATTCTCCTTGGAACAGAAGAGATTGAAGAGAAATTTGATTGAGATATACAAAAGTGTGAGGGGCTGGGATGAAGTAGACAGGAAGAAAATAGTTACCTTAGCAGAAAGGCTAGATTAAGGCTGTATAGATTAAGGCTGTAGGTAGAAAGAATAGAGTGCAGATGAGAGACTTTTTTTGACCTAAAGGGATTTTTTAGGGGATATGGAACACACTATCTGAAAGGGTATTAGATGCAGAAACCCTTGAATCATTTAAAAGGTAACTGGATATGCATTGTTACAGTGCTGTAACCTGCAGGGTTAAAGATCAAATGCTAGAAAGTGGGATTAGACTGGATACTTTATTTTTAGGCTGGCACCAACATAATGGGCCAACTGGCCTTATCTGTGCCATAAGCATTCATGAATCTAATTAAATGACTATAAAATATACTGGAGGATGTCTAGGTATTTTCTTGTGGTTCTTTTTGTGAATGCTTTGTAAAATGTGATTCATTTTCTGATGTTATACAAAATTGCATTGATCTAAAATAAATTAGGGCAAACTTTCCAAATAAACTTAATCTTACCTGTGGTTTTGTTCCAAGAGGACAGGCAGGAGGATTCAAACAACTACCGCAGGGACCCTAAACATAAATAGTTCTCATTAATCCAAAAGTGTACTCATTTCCTTATTAAAAAATACCATTTTGAAGCAGGTTTTCTGGTTTCTGTGCTTGACTGTATTGCATGGCTTTTATTCAGCACACATTAAAAACTTGGATGTGGAGGATTATGTGGCTGTAAGGGAGCTGTCTGAATTCCTGCCCATTTTGGCATGCTCCCTTACATCCCTATGAACACCTCTTAATTACATTTTATCTTTCCGGTCGACTATTCTCAAACAGAAGCAAAGAAAAATCTAACCTCAAATGTTTCACAAGTGCCCTGTAATGCTTAAACGGCATGGACAACCAATCTTAAATCGATCTTGCACTAAAGTATATGAGAAAGCATTGTACTTAAAGTCACAAATCAGCTTGAGCTATGAAGACTAATAAAAGTCAATCACAACACAATTTGAGAGATGGTGTAATTAAACATATGGAAGAAAGTTAAATAGAAATTGTAACAATATTAGTATATTGCTACAGCATATCACAGGAAGCCTGGTTGAATCAAACTGAAAAAAAAGAGTTTAAAAAAAGCACCCACATAAAAACATCCAAAAGGAATATAGGGCTATAGATACCTATAAGGTGAGATAATAGAAAATAATAAGCACATAAACAATACATATATATTTAACAGATCCATATAATTAGGACTGTGGAATTAGAGTGATATTTCTTTATGATTGTTTCAGGCTGGATTCACTGGCTGCATGCTGCCAGTAGATGGCTCCTTGAAAGGATATGTGTGGTTCAGTTTATTGTTGTTAAATAGTAATTCTTTCTGCTGAAATGCAGCTCTGGGCTGGGAGTGTGCAACTGAAGAATTTACACTGGTATGAAAAATATATATAATCATGCATATATATGATGGGCATGACAATTTGAATTAAGATCCCAGATATACAGAGGTTAACTATATCTTCACTGAAAAATAAATCCTGTCAGATATTATATGGATGAATCTTGACTTGTTCATCCAGAATTAACCTAGTCTTCCATCAGAGCAGTTAGTAACATGAACAGAAACAAGAATGAAATTCATTTGGGAGAAAAACTTACACGGGCAGGGTGCATTGTAAGTGCATCGCACCGAGCGCCTATATGTGGAGGTTCCAAGAGACTATTGATGCCATATGCAATCCCGCCATCAAATTCCAGGTGTCTCTGAACAATCTGAGCACTTCCATCATTCACAATCAGATCTCCCTGATAAAAGATAATATTGCATGAATCAAACCTTGTGTAACAGGGCAGTGCCGTCATTAAGGGACCTAACTACTATTATACATGGATTATGGCACTAAATAAAGAAGGTATTTATTTTTATTTAAAATCAACATTGAAAACATTTCTAAACTACAGATGGTGATATGTTGATCTGGTGTGGTATGTTCAGATATGATCTGCAGTTTCTTTTAGCTTTATCCTGGGTTTATTTCCACTGAAAATTGAATCCCACTATAATTCACTTCCCCTTGTTTCAAATTATCCCACAGTATCCAACCATTTGTTTTAATTTGGTTAAAAAATTACATCATCTTGTAAATTGGTCTATGAACCTAAATTTGGAATTCAAATTTTTGATCCTAAACAATATCCCCACTAAACGTTGCCTTTGTACATCTGTGCAATAACCTCAAAGGTATTGTGCAGAAACAAAAACAGAAGTTGCTGGAAAAGTTCAGCAAGTCTGGCAGCATCTGAAGAGAAATCAAAAAAAGCTATAAAGAAAAGTAAGATGGATTATGAGAGTAAACTAGCTCAGAATATAAACACAGATAGCAAACCTTTCTATAAATATATAAAATAAAAAAGGGTGGCTGAGGTAAACATTGGTCCTTTACAGGATAAGAAGGTGGATTTAGTAATGTGACATAAAAAAATGGCCAAGGCACTGAGTAGGTATTTTGTGTTGGTCTTCACAGTAGAGGACATGAGTAACATGCCAGTAATTGACCAGGAGATAAAGATAGGTGAGGACCTGGAAGTAATCTTTATCATAGAGGAGGTAGTGTTGGGAAAGCTAATGGAGCTAAAGGTAGATAAGTCTCCTGGCCCTGTTGGAATGCATCCCAGGGTACTAAAGATGATGACCTGAGAAATAGCAAATGCACTTGCGGTAATTTTCCAAAATTCATTGGATTCTGGAGCAGTTCCAGCAGATTGGAAAACAGCAAATGTGATGCCACTGTTTAAAAAAAAGAGGTAGACAAAGGATGGGAATTATAGACTGGTTGGCGTAACTTCTGTAGCGGAGAAAATGTTTGAATCTATTATCAAGTAAGAAATAGCAAGACATCTAGATAGAAATTGTCCTGTTGGGCAGACGCAGCATGGGTTCATGAAAGGCAGGTTATGTTTAACTAATTTACTGGAATTCTATGAAGACATTACAAGGATGGTGGACATTAGGGACTCAGTAGATGTGGCGTATCTAGATTTCCAAAAGGCATTTGACAAGGTGTTGCACAAAAGGCGCTGCATAAAATAAAGATGCAAGGCATTACAGATAATGTATTTGCATGGATAGAGGATTGGTAAACTAATAGGAAGCAAAGACTGGGAACAAATGAGTGCTTTTCTGGTTGGTGATCAGTAACTAGTGGTGTGCCTCAGCGTTCAGTGTTGGGACTGCAATTATTCATAATTTACATAGATGATTTGGAGTTGGGGACCACATATAGTGTGTCAAAGTTTGATGATGACACTCAGATGAGTGGCAGAGCAAATTGTGCAGAGGACTGTGAAATTTTGCAGAAGGACATAGATACTTTAAGTGAGTGGGCAAAGGTCTGGCAGATGGAGTACAATGTTAATAAATGTGAAGTCATCCATTTTAGTAGGAATAACAATAAAAAGGAATATTATTTGAATGGTAAAAAGTTGTAGTATGCTTCGTTGCACAGGGCCCTGGCTGTCCTTGTGCATGAGTCACAGAAGGTTGGCCTGCAGGTACAACAAGTAATTAGGAAGGCAAATGGAATTTTGTCCTTCATTGTTAAAGGGATTGAGTTGAAAAGCAGGAAGGTTATGTTGCAGCTGTTTAGGATACTGGTGAGGCCACACCTGGAATACTGGAATATTTACTTGAGAAAGGATGTACTGGCACTAGAGGGGGTACAGAGGAGGTTCACGAGGTTGATTCTAGAGTTGAGGGGGTTGGCTTATGAAGAGACACTGAGTACACTGGGATTATATTCATTGGAATTCATAAAAATGAGGGGGGATCTTATAGAAACTGATAAAATTATGAATGAAATAGGTAAGATAGATATAGAGAGGATGTTTCCACTGGCAGGTGAAACTAGGACAAGAGGACATAGCTGAAAATGTGTTGCTGGAAAAGCGCAGCAGGTCAGACAGCATCCAGGGAACAGGAGAATCGACGTTTCGGGCATAAGCCCTTCTTCAGGAATGAGGAAAGTTTGTCCAGCAGGCTTGTCCAGCAAGAGGACATAGCCTCAAATTTGAGGGGAGCAGATTTAGGACCGAATTGAGAAGGAAATTCTTCAGGCAGAGGGTTGTGAATCTGTGGAATTCCCTGCCCAGTGAAGTAGTTGAGGCTTCCTCACTGAATGTTTTTAAAGCTAATACAGATAATTTTTTAACAGTAAAGGAGTAAACAGTTATGGTAGGAGGGAAGGTAAGTGGAGCTGAGGCCACGGAAAGATCAGCCAAGGTCTTATTAAAGGGTTCGAAGAGCCAGACCCTAAACACAAACAAATTCACGTTAATCCAGAAGTTTACTTACTTCCTTTTTTAAAAAATTACCATTTTGAAGCAGATTTTCTGGTTTCTGTGCTTGACTGTATTGCGTGGCTTTTATTCAGCACATATTAACAACTTGGATGTGGAGTATTATGTGGCTGTAAGGGAGCTGTCTGAATTTTGGATGCAAACCTGGCATGCTCCCTTACATCCCTATGAACACCTCTTAGTTACATCTTATCTTTCCAGTCCACTATATCCAGACTGAAGCAAAGAAAAAAAAATCCTTGAATGTTTCACAATTGCTCTGTAATCTGCTCTTATTTCTTGTGTTCTTATGTTCTTAACGCTTCGGGACCTGTGACCCTTCCTCAGAACTGGACCGGAAATGTTAACGCTGATTTCTCTTCACAGATGCTTACCAGGCCTGCAGAGCTCTTCCAGCAACTTCTGTTTTTGTTTCTGACTTACAGCATCCGCAGTTCTTTCAATTTTTATAAGATATTGTGCTTGCCTTGTTATATTTTAAACTTAGCACATTCTCTGCTACTAGTAAAAGTTCAAAGGAATCATGCATTGAGAAAAGAATTGTTGCATACAATAAGTTAAAGGGAATAATGACTCCAAGGTTGTTTGTTTTCTTCATGCCAATTTTCTGCCCCGAAGATGTTAGGGTTAATTCCATGTGTGCTCACTGTATCTGTTGTTGGCCACTCTTCATGCCTGAGCTGAGGCAGTACCAACTGGAGGATAATAGATAATCCTGATCCTGTCCTCATCCAACATCCATACACATGCTCATTCCAGGAGGCAGTCATGAATCAAGCAATAGCTTTGTCTAACTTTTCTTTTCCAAATCCAATGGAATGCCTGTCATCTTCCTTGCATGATCAATGAACTGACAGACTATAGGAGTAGCATAATTTTACAAAATGAAAACTTACCCTAATTCTGATTATATCTTGCCATCAAATACATTCAAAATATGATTAAAGAGCCCTCAATATATTGAAGAGGGAAACTCCAGGGATAATCATTGAGCATTAAAAAGCTCATCCAAATTGAGCCCATATATATGATTCTTCTTAAAAATCCAATCTGTCAGGTAGAGTTTTCTGATGATTATTTTCTGTGGAGTCTGTGGGAATCCCCTTGAACACATTAGCTTTGTGGAGGACAATGTCTGTCCTACCATTCAACTGATTATTGTTCAGTGTTTGTCAAAATTTGGTATGGTCAACATTTTGGGATAACACTTTAACATTCATAATTCACTTCTAAAATTGACTTCAATTTTAACATGCTGTATAACACTTACAATTATAGTCCTACTGCAACGGACTGAAATAAGTGATCCTCGCATTGTCCTCCTGCTGCTAATGAGTGGAAGGTCTGCTGCTAAAGTCTGTAAATGTAAGACATTGCATAAGTATTTGTAATAAATTGTATTCAGAATATATAGAAAATAAACCAATTTAATGTAGCGTATTTATTTTTACACGAAAGGAGAAAATCTGTTGAGCAAAGATTGCTTTTTGGCATATGAGTTATAAGAAGCTATGATTATTTCCATGAATAGTCCATGAATAGCCCTAAAAACTCATGGATCATTATGTCAGTGTAAGTGGAGAAAGTATGCACCAGTGACCTTCATCCACACTTGTTTACTTCTGCAAGAGATGTGAATTATGATGAGAACATGGAGAGGTAGAACTAACAATGCCAGTAATAATGTAAAATCACAGTACAGTTGAGGTCAAATTTACTGATCCAACATAGAGTCATAGAGAGGTACAACACAGAAACAGACCCTTCGGTCCAACCCATCCATGCCGACCAGATATCCCAACTCAATCTAGTCCCACCTGTCAGCACCCGGTCCATATCCCTCCAAACCCTTCCTAGCCATATACCCTTCCAAATCCCTCTTAAATGTTGCAATTGTACCAGCCTCCACCACTTCCTCTGGCAGCTAATTCCATACACGTACCACCCTCTTTGTGGAAAAAGTTGCCCCTTAGGTCTCTTTTATATCTTTCCCCTCCCACCCTAAACCTACGGCCTCTAGTTCTGGACTCCCTGACCCCAGGGAAAAGACATTGCCTATTTACCCTATTCGTGCCCCTCATAATTTTGTAAACCTCTATAAGGTCACCTCTCAGCCTCCGACACTCCAGGGGAAACAGCCCCAGCCTGTTCAGCCTCTCTCTATAACTCAAATCCTCTGTTCAAACAAAGTGTGGTCAGACATAAGGATCTAGCTGAGTGTCCAAAATAGCTATTTGATAAGAGTTGTAATTATCTGGAAAGGTGGAGGAGTGGTGTAGTTTAATTGATATTTAAATGATTTAAAAAACAAATTTTTAATTGAATTATAACTTAAAACCATGGTTTGTAGCACAATGGCATTACAGGAAAGGACGGTGATGTGCAATTCCTGCAGAAGTGGGAAACCTGATTAACAGATGTTAACTGGATCAAACAAATTTCAGTATTTCCAACTGAAATAGAATTGGACACAAGCCGACAAACCAGAGAGTAGGAAAAGGTCTTTGGAGAAACAGTTTGAGAGAGTGGTTGAACCCATTGAGTGTTAGGATCTGGCAGAGGGAGAAACAGTTATTTATCCAAATATTGGGGTAAATAAATAGATATTTTAGCACAAAATTCCCAGAGGAAATGATCCATAACAAGTTTGTGGCAGGATCCTAAACAAAACCATAAAACGGATTAAAGTGGAAACAAATGGCTCACTCAGATGGCTGGCGGGGGGTGGGGAGGATCAATTAAATAAGAAATGCAGTAGCTTTGGACAAATCACTAGTTAGAAAAGGTGGCTGCTGTATTATGCAGGCTTTGTTGCTGCACAGAGCAATGGTTAAGGACTTAAGAAAACTGGGAAAGTTTATGGATAAAGGAGGAGTGTGGCCAAATATTGTGGCCTGTTTGAAACATGAAAGAAAGGAAAAGACAGAGGTCAGGCAGAAGTAACTTAAGATTAGAAAAGAAGCTAAGGAAAGGTGAAGGTTTCAGGTTTACTGCCTGAGCAAGTCTTCCAGATAAGGGGAGAAAATGGAAGGATAGGCAACTTTAAAATAGGTACCGAATTAATAAAATGGCAAAACGGATACTATTTTAGATAAATAAACAGAGAAATTAAAACTGCAGAGGTAAGGAGCCGAGGAAGTAATAACAATCAAAGAATATGTAGAAAAAGATAGAACTAGCCAAGAATAAGACATAAATTTTAAAAACCACAAAAAGGAAAACATGCAAAATGTACACAGGGAATTGAGGAAGAAAGTCATTTCAGATCAGTTAGAAACATGGAAACAAAACAAGATGAAAGAATGAGGTCTGGATCTTCAGGAAAGGAGATACTTCAAAGAATGAAAAAGATTAAGTACATTTCAATTTTAATATTGTGTGCCATAAAGTGGAGAGACTAAAAGCAATTAGTGATCAATGCAGAGAACATGTCACTTTGAATAATAGTTTAGATGGGTGATTTAGAAGGAATAAAGGCGAGAGAAATCTTAGTGCAGATTGGGCCTATGTGATTAGGACTATTGCTCATTTAAAGAGTAAACACCAACAGCGACAGACTGGCTGATGCTGGTTTGTGCATTGCAATTTCTAACTAGTTTTATGCAATTCTTTGACAACCCCCAACTTGAAGTACAGAATTAATGAATTCACTCTTATGCGTACAAATGGTTAGTGTTTTGGGTATAAATTTATAGGGTAGAATCATTAGCCACAGGGCAGAAATTTGTCTTAAAATTAACTAATTTATAAATTACAGGACTCCACAGGAAGGGCCTGGTAGACAGGAAGTTTCTCAGATGGAGGAAAACCAAGAATGAATTCTACATCTTAGAAGTTTCTAATTAGGAATAATTTGCTCTTCCATCAAGAACGTGCCTAGTTACAGGAGTTGTTGAACTTTGAAGCAGATCATACATATACTCAATTTCTGCAGGCCTGTGCTGGGCTCCCATCATAAATCAGGCAGCAATATGTCAAAAGACCTGGAGTTAGTCCACATTCCACAGATGGCAGATCCCAGGACTCTCTGCCAGTTTCTGGGGCCTGGTTTGGGACTCTATGTTTTGCAGATTTGGTTATCTGTGCAGAAACCCTGATTAGAGGGCAGAAGTGCATCCAAGGGACAAAACTGGGACCATCTTATTGTCTAGTTCTGGAATAGATCGCCAAGGAGATCTCCAGGACACCTCTCACTTCATGTCCCTTTCATACAGGAATCTGCAGAGACATAGCTCCCTTCCCAATAGCTTTGTGGTTGTACCAGCACAAGAAGAACAAAGCACAGAAGAACAATAGCAGTCTATATGAAGGTGAAGAAGAAGCACTATTAATCAAGATGGCATTGATACAATAGCTAGCAATGATCTTGATTCAGGAGGTCAGGACATAAAAGCTGCTTGAATGGAGATGTGGAATTGTAGCAGAAAAAGTCACTAGTGGGAGTGGTCTCTCATATTGAAGGGTAAAATGTACAAGATGAAATATTACAAAATACTCAGAACAAGTATATTCCTATTATAAAGGGGTGATCCCACAATTTACTAAAATAGATAAGGAAGCATCGAACAAAAAGGATGAAAAATAAAAATTGGACAGAACATGAAGAACAGCAGAAAATAATAAAAAGGTAATTCAGAAGAAAGAAATTAGAGTATGAGAACAGCTAGCTAGAAAAGCAAAAAATGTATGGCAGGAATTTCTACAGGTATTTATACAGGAAGAATGTAAGTGATGGTCCTTTACAGAGTGAGAATAGAGAGTTAATAATAGAAAATAAGGAAATGGTACATAAAATGATCTAATGTTTTGTTTCCTTTTATGCTATAGCGGTTACAGCAAATGTTCTAGTAATAGCTGTAAATCAAGGGGTGGTAGGAGAGGTATTTAATGACTTTACAATTTCTAGGGAAGCAGTACTAAGTGAACTGATGGAGCTGTGGACTTTCGCCAGAGTCCAGACGGACTTAACCCTAGGATCTTAACAGAGGTGGCTATTAAGATAAACAATATGTCAGCATTAATTTTCCAAAATTTGCTAGATTCTGGAAAGTTTCCATTAGATTGGAAAGTAGAAAATGTAATTCCTGTATTTAAGGCAGAAAATGGGAATGAGGGCAATTGCAAAATGTGCAACACTTGCCCATTTACCTCCTTCTTCCTCACTGTCCATGGCCCCAAAAACACCTTCCAGGTAATCTATTAATCTACTCTACAACGTTCGCTGCTCACAATATGGTCTCCATTATACTGGTGAGATTGGCGACCGCTTTGTGAATATTTCCATTCTGTTCCATAACAATGACCCTGACCTCCCAGTTGTATGGCATTTCAATAAACTGCCTTGTTCCTATGCCAAGGATCACTGGACCCAAAAAATTAACACTGGGCCTCAGAATGGCTCCACAGGTTGGTGCAACATCGAGGGCCAAAGGGCCTGTACTGCTCTGTAACAATCTATGTTCTATGTTTTGTTCCTCTCTGTATAGATGCTGGCAGACCTGCTGAGTTTCCCAACAAGTTCTGTTTTTGTTTCTAAACATTTCTGCCCTGGGCTAGCTGCAATGTTTCAATGAAGCTCAAGCAAATAATACCTCATTTTCCCATTGGCACTTGACAGCCTCAAGGTCTCATTAAGTTCCATAATTTCAGAAACTGATGGTATTATTACGGCTATTCTCCATTTTCTTCACTTTTTTTGCCCCAACCCCAACCCCTCAACCCGCAGTCTTGTATTGTTTGTGTCATGTTTACTTTGCTGTTAGTCATGACCGCCCATTCACTATCTTTTAAATCTTAATTGACCCTCATTTCACATCTCATTTTCCCTTTCAGCACCATTATGAACCACTTTGTCTTTTGCATGGGCCTCCGCACCATCTGCATTCTTGCTTCTCCTTTGCCTCTGTCAAAAATATATTTAAAAATCCAACACTTTTCAGTTCTGAAGAGTCAAACCGAATTTGAAACATTAACTCTGTTTCTCTCAAAACAAATGCTGCTGGAACTGCTGAGTTTCTCCAGCCTTCTCTGTATACACTTCAGATTTTCAACAAATACAATATTTTGCTTTTAATAAACAAAAAGGCAGTTAGCTGATGACTACAATGAGGGAGATGTTAAAATTGAATATTAAGGAGGTTATAATTGACTACTTTGAAAATCTCAAGGTAATAATTTTAAGTCAGCATGGTTTTTGTGAAAGCAGAAACATATTAACTCAATTTATGGGAGTTTTGTTTGAGGGAGCAACATGCCCATGGATGAAGAGGATCTCATTGGTACACATAGTTGGATTTCCAGAAGGTGTTTGACAAGGTGCTGTATAAAAGGTTATTTGCGCAAAAGTGGGAGTTCAGGGTTTAATGGGTAACATATTAGCATGGATAGAAAATTCACTAACAGAAAACATTCTGCATTACTTGGTCTTTTGTTTGATTTGCAGGATGTGATTATTAGAATCCTGCATCATATCCTAGTTACTATCAATTCTGAAGAAGGGTCACTGGGCTCAACGGCTTATGCCCGAAATGTCGATTGTCCCGCTCCTTGGATGCTGCCTGATCAGCTGCACTTTTCCAGCACCATACTCTCGTCACTGGGCTCAAAGCATTAGCCCTGCTTTCTCTCCACAAACGCTGCCAGATCTGCTGATTTTCTCCAGCAATTTCTGTTTTTGTTTCAGAGTCCTACGGGAGCCTGTGCTGAGCCATCAAAGGTTTACAGTTAACATCAATGAAATTTAGATAAGACAATCCAAGGCATGGTAGCTAAATTTACATATTATACAAAGTTAAGTGGAAAAGTATGTTGTGAAGAGAACATACAGATGTTACAAGCAGATAGAGACACATTGAGTGAATGTCTAAAAGTCTGGCAGGTGCAGTACAACATGGAGAAATATGAAGTTTTTCACTTTGGCAGAAAAAGCCAGACATTCCATGCCTTCTGACAGGGCTGTGGGCATAAAAGACTACACCCTCATCCTAGTCCTATGGAAGGATTTTCTCTCTGCACTCTGTTATTCCAAACAACTTCAGAGCCTCTTGACCTAAGAATTAAATGAAATTAACTTGGCTGTCAGTAGCTCTTGGTGGGGCCATTGGCCTGATATGGCTGCTCTGATTGGGCCTGTTTCCTTACAATTTCAGCATTCTAAATAGGATGGTGAGCATGGAGAAGGCCAGTTACAAGATTCCCTTCTTGAAGGTTTTGCCAGCAAATACATTCTCCTCAAGGTGGGCTGAGAAACCCTAAAATAAACCTGATGTTGGGATCCCAAAGCTTGTCAGAAAATGCAGCCAAAACGGTCCACACAATTGAAGTTCTAAATTACCTTTGAATCCCTGATCATGTGAAATTTTAAGTATGCCACAAGGTTGTGTCTGTTTTCATTACTATAAAGCCAATCTTTCCTTTCCTTAGGAAGAGAACTAAAAGCTTCATCTGTTGGCCACAACATTGTGAATGGTCTGTGGATTGGATCTTCCAGTAGAGGTAGCAGATTAGTTTCCTGTGAAAAATCAAAGCATTAGGAAGTTACTATTCTGTAATTTGATAATTTATATAATATATAAACACAAACATCCAAGAGATTCCAGAAGAGATACTGTTTATAGTGTTGGAGGTTTGGAGTCTGCTTCAGATTTTGTTTAGACAACTTGTGACTCCAGTAGGGCCGCCCTCACATCTGACACTCAGGTGTACATCTGTAACATATGACAGCATAACCTGGAGGCCTAATAGCAGAAAAGTCTTGTGATTTGAACCAGATATTGTGCATTTCACACATGTCTCTGGCATCAAAAGATGGGGGTAGGGCAATGAAGGGAATTCAGGCCACAAAAGTCAAAGAATGTTATTTCAAAGAAACAGTCAATTCGTCCCACAAAGTCCCTCCTGATGTTTTCCTGGACTGATCACTACAGGATTCCAATGTTCTTGTTTGCTTCCTTTACCCTTTATTTTTCTCTTTTAAAAGCAATGATCTAATTACTTCTCAAAACTATTTAGCAATTCCATACTTTACCCACTCACTGAGTAAAGAAATATTTTCAAACCTCCCCTTTAATTGTTTTTGTGATCATCTTTAATTGTACCCTACCACAAACCTTTTTTGTGTACTAATTTACATTGGTGCACTCCCACGCACCTCAGGAGACACTGAAGTGCTTTAGTGAATAAGATTTCCCGATCTCCTCAGTAGATGATCAGAAAATCCCCCTTCTGTAACATATTCTTACATTCTTATCATAGAAAGAGCAGAGATAGAAAAGAACCATTCTGAAGCAGAAGTAGAGACAAAACAAAGGAGGAAGGTCAGGAGATATTGGATAATCTATGAAAATGGGGATGGGAACTGCTGTACATGATTAGTCCTTGTATCACAGGCAGCATGTAAAATTCAGGCTCCTTTTTTAAAAAATACAATTGCTGTTTGCAACCAATGCTCTCTGCAATGTTCACTAGCTGTGTGAGTGGCTAGTGCTAATCAAGGGGAGCCTGCACCTCATGAAAGGGAGGCATATTGTAGCTGCAGGATGATTGTTAGGCTCTGTACTTTGAACAGTGGCTGAACATCAGGGACGGCAAACATCAAAATTCACTTGAGGTAATGCTGGAAGGATTGACTAAAAAGGATAGTCTTCCTGCAACCACAAAGGGACCAATGAACCAGTTATGTATATGTCCTTTTGAAATCTACTCCTCAGTTCATAATACTTCCAAATCTTGTGGCATCTGTAAATTTTGAAATTGTGCCTAGAACACTCAAATCTAGGTCATTACTACATATCAAGAAAAGCAGTGACCGTAGTATCCCTACAGTGTGGAAGGAGGCCATTCAGCCCACGGAGTCCACATCAACCCTCAAAAGACTATACCAAACAGACCCACACCCCTACCCTATTCTTGTAACCTGGGCGCTACAGTCAATATAGCATGGCCAATCCACCTAACCTGCACATCTTTAGACTGTGGGAGGAAACTGGAGCACCCGAAAGAAACACACGCAGACACAGGGAGAATGTACAAAGCCCTATAGGACAGTTGCCCAGGGCTGGAATCAAACCCAAGTCTCTGGCGCTGTGAGGCTGCAGTGCTAACCACCAAGCCACTGTGCCATCCCACTGACAGTACTGACACCTGGGGAATCCCACTGTACACCTGATTCCATCTGAAAAGCAACCAGTCACTATTACTCTCAGCTTCCTGCTCCTCAGACATCTTTGTAATCGACAGTCACTATCACTTTTATTCCATGAACTTTAACTTACTTTATGTGTCCTCTGTCATAATATCAGAACCGAAGATAATCAAAGCAGGGAATGTTTCTAAAAGCAGTAAGGAAGGTTTCCTCGACTACACAACTGTGACTGTATTTTAAAAGTGAAAAAAAACTACACAACCAATTATTACGAATATTTTGATGTTAGTTTTAGGGTTTTATAAATTCTGTTTATTTCCTTTTGTTTAACTGTTGACAGTGGACAGCCAGCAGTTCCACACAACACTGCTTCTCTGCTATAACATAACTGTTGTCTAAGTAGAGGCAGCATGACCAGAAGCCTGCAAGTATTAAAGGAAATGTCCTACCTTGATCAAAGTACTAAAAATCTTGTATCCATTAGCGTTTGCAACTGTGCTGATGTTGTGCTGCAAAAGAATTCAAACAGAAGAAATAAATGAACAGTTGCTCCTAAAATGTAAGATACTAGTCAAGGTTTTGCTGACTCAAGTAAGATAGGACTTTCATACAAGCAGTAGAAAAATCACTGGGGACTGGGTGGGGTGGGGGTGGGGGGCGTGGTTGGTGGGTTGCGGTGCTGAAGGCTCATGGGCAGCCATCACAGGCTGTCCTCATGTTCATGTCTGGCTGTTAAGGAGTCTTCCTAACAGCAGGACTGGTTTCTGACATGCTTTCTGCCACAAAGGATGTAGGAAGGAGATCTAAAGAATCCATTGGATGACTAAAAGCCATTTTGCCAGCTTGTCAACATTGGCAAAGAGGATTGCAAAACCATATTATGAGCTGCTCCCCTTCAGATCAAGAGGGAAGTCTGACTGGTTTGTATTGCTAACTCATGTTTCACCTGACTGTCAGGATTCTGACCTTTTGGTGAAACGTTGCCCAATGATCCCAAAATTATCAATAATTTGCTTTTTAACTTGATACAGCATCCAAAGTTATTTTAAACAAATTTGTCGTGTATGGAAACGTTTTTCAAGCTGCTGCTTCTCTTCCGAAGACATTGAATTTTTCTGGGATATGGTTTCACATGACAGCAGCTCTTGGATAATGTGTCCAAATGACCACTTTTTACATGTGACTCCAGAAAGGGAATTTGGCAGCTTCTTATATCCTGAACTTTTACCACAGCCAAAGCTAATAATGTGTTACTGCAAGTTTCTTGCTTTCTGTTTTGTAGGATCATTGGACTTGAAACACTAACCCTCTTTCGCCCTCCACAGATGCAGCAGACTTACTGAGTTCTCCAGCACGTTTTTTTAAAATTTCATATCGCCAGCTTTCACAGTATTTTGCTTTTGTTATCCTCTGTCCTTGTTTGCCCTGAGAAGGCAGTGCAAGATTTGTTTCTCTTCACAAATGATTTATTTGCTAGGCCACTTCAAAGAGCACGAAGGGTCAAAGGAGTTATGTGGCATTGGATTTACATTTTACAATTTTGTCCTACTTGAGGACTTGAAAATAAACTTCTGGCATTCCAATACATTACTGAAGGATTACTGAACTGTCAGAGGTACTGACTTTCAGATGAGACATTAAACTGGGGTCCAGCTGCCTGCTCAGATGGATGTAAAAAGACCCCTTCAAAATTAGGGCTAAGAACAACACAGCAGTTATCTCTGGTGTCCTGGGCAATATTTATCGCACAACCAACATCACAAAATACTGGTCATGATCACATTAGTGCTTGTTGACGCTGTCTGTTGTGCATATTAGCTACCATGTTTCCTTCATTAGAATCGTAGAATCCCTACAGTGCAGAAGCATGCTATTCAGCCCATAAAGTCTACACCAAACCATCAAAAGAGCATCCCACCCAGACCTAGCACCTACCTGATCCCTGTAATCCTGCATTTCCCATGGCTAATCCATTTAGTCTGCACATCCTTGGACACTATGGGCAATTTAGCATGGCCTAACCTGTACATCTTCACACTGTGGGAGGAAATTGGAGCACTTGGACAAAATCCACGCAGACACGGGAAGCTTGTGCAAACTCCACGTAGACAGCTGCTTGAGGCCGGAATCAAACCCAGGTCCCTGGCGCTGTGACAGGACAACCCTTCAAAATTACTTCACCAGCTACAAAACACTTTGAGATGGATGGTTATCTTGTAAACTGGTATTTAAATGCAAGCCTTTCTTTTTATTTTAAGTAGCGCACACAATGCAGGATGGCAGGTTTCCTTTACTGAAGGACATTGGAGAACACCAGCCAGAAATCTTTGACTATCTGGCAGCTTATGATCATTTTTCTAGATCCTGGATAGCAATCAGGAAATGAAGCTTATTTTTCTCTTCCTACCACAGCTCAGGGTAATGTGGCAGCTTACCTCACTACTGACTCAGCTTAAGTTAGCTAACTGAACACAGCTTGTGAATCAACGGAGAGCTTCTTGTGGGAGCTGATTAATAATGGATTATTGCATCAAAGTTCTCAGCCCAGGTCATGAAACAGAATTAACTGACAATTTCCTTCAACCATGTTCCAATCTTCAGCTGAAACTGATCTCCGGGATGACATTTAATTGTACTGAGTCACTACTTAATTGTGTGTGCATACTTTTAGTGAATGGACTTCAAATATTTTCGGCAATCATGCCTTTTTAAATGTTTATCCATGTTTTTTAGAAGAGTTTATAGCCATATTGACAAAAGTTCAGTTTTAAAAATAAAATGTTTTCTCTGGTTCTTTTCTTATCCAACTTGGCCAGAATTCCCACAAAATTATGAGAGTGCTTCGAATGTTCATTCCAAGGACATCATCAATAAGCCAATCTTATCTTTGCCCTTGCAGACTTTCAGTAAAAGAATAGAAGATAGAAATCAGGAGCAGGAATCCCAGTTTATATTTCCTTCATTTCCTTCCTCCATCAATCATTCTAGGGGCCAAAAGCAATTCAACCTTTGCCAATCCCAGTGGAAATCAGTATATCGTAATAGATCAAGGATTCAATCTTTGCAATTTGTAGATCTGTAAACACCAAGTACGGCATCATCAGGACGGTCAGCGTGCACATGCATTTCTTTAAACTGCAACATTAATGTTCAGAAAGACTACATAAGATACAGTTTTCATACTAAAATGTGATTAATAAGAAAGCATTTATTTTCAGATTTTCTTCCAACCTACCAGAGGTAGTGTGACTAATCGGTTAGTAGATGTTAAGTTGTATGGGACTAAGATCTTGTTGATGTAATGGATAATTCCGTTCGTTGCAAGGTAGTCAGAGGTGATGATCTGTGCATCTCCATTCAAGTAAATTGCATTCTATGTTAAAAAATTAAAATAATATGCTTTTTTAAAAAAATGACAGCACACTCCAATTTAGCGCAGCTAGATAAATCACAATCACTCCATTTATAGATAAAAATCACACAACACCAGGTTATAGTCCAACAGGTGGTTGTAGAGTACCTGATGAAGGAGCAGCTCTCTGAAAGCTAGTGCTTCCAATTAAACCTGTTGGACTATAACCTGGTGTCGTGTGATTTTTAACTTTGTACACCCCAGTCCAACACCGGCATCTCCAAATCATGACTCCATATTTATTTCATCTTCTAAATTTATCTGGTACCTTTGGACAGCAAGGCATCGTGGTCCAGCACACTGACATCTCCAACCAGCACATTTCCTTTATCAAGCCATGACTTGAGGACTAGTATGGCAAAGGACCAGCCTCAAAATCAAATTCAGTTTGTCTTAGATTAAGCTAACAAATGCATTCACATCTGCATTCCAAGACGGAATACACTGGAGATAATGTCGAATAGGTCCCAGGGATGTATAAATGCAGTTATGAAATAATTTAGTGTAAGTGGAACTCCACCAGAGTGGAGGAATAGGGCCTCAGTGAGGGAGGGAACTGAGCAGTGGAGCTTGTGCAGACCCTCTCTGGAGGGAAGGGTGTCTTTGTCATATTAAAGTCTCATGGAGGAGAGGGTGACAACAGATTTTTTTTATACCAGCTGTGCACTACCAGCGTATTTCTATGTAAATAAACTTTAAGTTTCTCTTCATGTTTGAAAAAGACCTGATGCACATGGAATAAAGAATCCCTGCTTCACGATTTTTGGACTTTGTGCTTAAATCTCCCAATACGTTTCGTCTGTTTTGCCTGGAGAGGAGTAGGCCAAGAGCAGCAGTTTACAAAATTTAAAATGGGTCTGAATGGACTAGATAGGGAGAAACTGTTCCCAATCCTAAAAGAATCGAGAGAGAGAGGTACAGATTTGACGCAACTTGCAAACGAAAAAACTGAGAGCAATATTCACATTTCCAGTAGGAAGGTCTGGAATGTACTGCCCAGAAATTTGTCGAGGCAGGTTCAATCAAAGCATTCAAGAGAGTACGCGGCGATTATCTAAACAGAAACAATGAACAAGGTTATGGAGAAAAAGGCAGGAGAATGGAGCAATGTCAAAATATACATTTGTAAATCTGGTGCAAATATGATGGGCCCAATGGCTTCCTTCTGCACCATAATAATTCTATGATTTTATAGCATTGTGATATAGAAGAGAATGCAGTTTATTATTTGGATTGGAGACGCAGAATCCCAACGATGTGAAAGCAGGCCATTCAGCCCACAGAATCCATACCGACTCTCCCCCACTACCCTATGCCTGTAACTTTGCATTCCCCATGGCTAACCCACCCAACCTTCACATTCCTGATGTGTTTGCAGAAAGAATGGATCACATACACTGTAGCACATGTGAGATGTACAGATATAAAAACGAGTTGAAAGGAATCTGGGGTAACGTCAGGTCCAATAGTTAATCTGATTCATGTAACTACATTGGTAATAAACATACCAAATACTATATTGTCAAAGCAAAGAGTAGGGCAATTGTTCTCAAAGTATGTACTGTGATTATGTGATCTATAGCCTTCAGTTCTGTCCTCACTTTTAGTCAATAAGCAACAAAAAGAGAACGCAGACCATGAAGTTGACACAAAGATGGGTCACAAGATTGAACCCTGGCATCAGGATCAGGTAATGAGGGAAAATTAGAAAGATCTACAATGTATGGACTTGAAACCTTATCGAGTTCTTTGAGGATGTGACTAGAAAAGTTGATGAGGGTCGAGCTGTGGATGTAGTGTATATGGACTTCAGCAAGGCATTTGATAAGGTTCCCCATGGTAGGCTCATTTAGAAGGTCAGGAGGAATGGGATTCAGGGGAACCTAGCTGTCTGGATACAGAATTGGCTGGCCAACAGAAGACAGTGAGTGGTAGTAGAAGGAAAATATTCTGCCTGGAGGTCTGTGGTGAGTGGTGTTCCACAGGGCTCTGTCCTTGGGCCTCTATTGTTTGTAATTTTTATTAATGACTTGGATGAGGGGATTGAAGGATGGGTCAGCAAGTTTGCAGACGACACAAAGGTTGGAGTTGTCATTGTCAGTATAGAGGGCTGTTGTAGGCTGCAGCGGGACATTGACAGGATGCAGAAATGGGCTGAGAGGTGGCAGATGGAGTTCAACCTGGATAAATGCGAGGTGATGCATTTTGGAAGGTCGAATTTGAAAGCTGAGTACAGGATTAAGGATAGGATTCTTGGCAGAGTGGAGGAACAGAGGGATCTTGGGGTGCAGGTACATAGATCCCTTAAAATGGCCACCCAAGTGGACAGGGTTGTTAAGAAAGCATATGATGTTTTGGCTTTCATTAACAGGGGTATTGAGTTTAAGAGTCATGAGATCTTGTTGCAGCTCTATAAAACTTTGGTTAGACCACACTTGGAATACTGCGTCCAGTTCTGGTCGCCCTATTATAAGAAAGATGTGGATGCTTTGGAGCGGGTTCAGAGGAGGTTTACCAGAATGCTGCCTGGACTGGAGGGCTTATCTTATGAGGAGAGGTTGACTGAGCTCTGACTTTTTCATTGGAGAAAAGGAGGAGAAGAGGGGACCTAATTGAGGTATACAAGATAATAAGAGGCATAGATAGAGTTGATAGCCAGAGACTATTTCCCAGGGCAGAAATGACTAACACGAGGGGTCATAGTTTTAAACTGGTTGGAGGAAAGTATAGAGGGGATGTCAGAGGCAGGTTCTTTACACAGAGAGTTGTGAGAGCATGGAATGCGTTGCCAGCAGCAGTTGTGGAGGCAGGGTCATTGGGGACATTTAAGAGACTCCTGGACATGCATATGGTCACAGAAATTTGAGGGAGCATACATGAGGATCAGTGGTCGGCACAACATCGTAGGCTGAAGGGCATGTTCTGTGCTGTACTGTTCTATGTTCTATGAAAATAAACAATAAAGAAAGGACCTACCTTACAGTCATACAAAAGTAGAAACTTATTTTAAATTGAACTAATACAACCCAGGATGCAGAAGCCGTGGAGGAGCTGTTTGTGTCTGAGGTGAGTTATCATGTTACAGAGAGATATGCAAGACAGGGATCAAGACAAATTTGGGTTGACACACGAGGCAATTTTCCCTTATTTGTGCAGTCCAGCTGACTTTATGTTAGAATATTCCTCAGATCCCTCATAAGGAATAATGAAAAAGCTCGAGTTACAAAAATATATTTTTGCATTATCCAAGTATATAATACCAATAAGGAGAAAGTGAAGACTGCAGATGCTGGAGATCAGTGTTAAAAAGTGTGGTGCTGGAAAAGCACAGCAGGTCAGGCAGCATCCGAGGAGCATCAGGAATGTGATGAAGAGCTTATGCTCGAAATGTCGACTCCTTGCTCCTTGGATGCTGCATGGCCAGCTGTGCTTTTCCAGCGCCACACTCAATAATCAATAAGAAACCCGGGATCAATTTTTTTAGAAGCTTGAGGTCTAGGTGGCAATTTAAAGATGTTTATGGTACAATTCATCATTAAGAGCTCATGCTGCAGGGTATGCTGAAATGTAAACACACCTACCTGTTTCCAGGAGATCCGAATGGCATTTCCAGATAAAGCAACGAGGGAACTGTGTTTCCTTAGATCATCGTAGAGAAGTTTCCCACAGCCGACTATGTGATATCGAAGCAAATCTCCAATCAAACCACGTGTTTTCCATTCTTCCATCTGTCAAGAAAGTTCTCTCATTCACTTGACAAAGGCTGTTCATAATCAAGTTAAGATTATAAGAACACAGGAGCTGGAGTAGGCCATTCAGCCCTTGAATCTGCTTTGCCATTTAAGATGATCATGGATGACTTGATCATGGCCTCAACTTCACTTTCCTGCCTGCCTCCAAGAAATCATGAGTTCCTTGTAGATCAAAAATCTGTCCACGTCAGCCTTAAATATATTCAATGACCCAGTCAACTGTTTCCCGGCATAGGGAATTCCATAAATTAACAGCCCTCTCAGTGAAGAAAATTTTCCTCATCTCCATTTTTAATGGGAGACCCTCTAAGCTTATGTTTTGCATCAAAATTGGCATCAAAGAATCAGAACAAGTTTAAACGCAGAGCTACACAGTAGAAAAACTATCGTGTAATGCTCACAATTTCCTAAGCTATGATGTCAATAGACAAAAAAAGAAATCAGTGGCAGCGTGACTCAGCTTTTCCAATAGTGTTGGCCCCTTCAGAGGTCCCACTGGAAGGGTGGAGTGGAGCAAGGCTGACATTTGACTTCTGGCAACCCCATGTAAAGTTTTGGTTTGGAGTCTGGATCTGATCAGAGGCTCTGATTGTGAAGGTATAATGGTGACACGAATCTAACACTACCCTGAGTTCACCAAAGAAAAAGAATTTTCACACAGATGGGTCGAGAGCTCAGCCTGCCAGCTGCTGGTTACAGTAACAATGGCCGCTTCTGCTATGAGTCCAGAGATGGGTGAGCCCATGGGTGTGCCGGCGAACAGAACCAAAGACAACGGAACGAGGACATGCCGCAACCCAAAGGACTAGCCACACTACCATACATCAAGAGCATTTCCAAACTGACAGCCAGACTACTGCGACCACTAGGACTCATAACAGCACACAAACCAACAGCCACTCTCAGACAAAAACTCACCAGAATGAAGGACCCGATACCCAGCATGAGCAAAACCAACGTAGTGTACAAAATCCCATGCAAGGTCTGCACAAAACACTACATACGACAAACAGGAAGACAGCTAACGATCCGCATCCATGAACACCAACTAGCCACGAAACGACACGACCAGCTATCCTTAGTAGCCACACCCGCAGATGACAAGCAATATGAGTTTGACTGGGACAACACTACTATTATAGGACAAGCCAAACAGAGAACAGCCAGGGAATTCCTAGAGGCATGGCACTCATCCACAGATTCAATCAATAAGCACATCGACCTGGACCCAATATACCGACCACTGCAACGGACAGCTGGAACTGACAACCGGAAGCGGCAGAGACAAACCACTATAAATGCCGGAGGAAACATCACAGAAGCGCTTCATAGGAGGCTCCCAAGCACTGAGGATGTCATCTAGACAGGGGACGAAACGTCTGCAACACAAATTCCCAGCTCGGTGACCAGAACCACAACAGTGAGTATGACATGCTCATGCACCTCCAATTTAATGATATCATTATCATGTGATACCAAGTACTCAGCATTAATTTTACAAGATAATTAAACTTTCGAAACACTGCTTCAAGTATGTCGGGTCAGCAAACATTTGCATTTGCAGCACGGAATGTGATAAGAAGCAAAATTTAGAATTTTTAACATAAGTCCAAATTTTAAAACAGTGTGGAATATTTATATGCCAGATCATTCTTTAATTAAAAATATTTTTCCAGCAATCTCTTAAGCAAGGAGAACACTAGCCACTGAATACAGCTGCTGGCAAGAGCCCGTGCATGACATTTTTAAACGTGTGGAATCTGTTCTTTTTATTTTTTAATTCATTCGACCATAAGATGGGAGTCACAGACTAGGCCAGCATTTATCACCAACCCTTAATTGCCCAAGAGTCAACCACATTAGGGGTATGAAGTCACATATAGAGCAGACCAAGTAAGGATGACAAATTTCCTTCCCTAAGGGCATTTTATTTTTAATCACTCATGAGATGTGGGATGGATGTGTCGCTGGCTGGGCCAGCATTTATTGCCTGTCCCTCTTGAAACGCTGCAGGGAACCTGGATGGAGTTTTACAACAGTCAGAAATGATTACATGTTCGCCATTAGGTCAGCTCTTTATTCCAGATTTTTATTGAATTTGAATTCTACTATTTACGCTATTGGGATTTGAACCCCTGGATCCAGAAGGTTAGCCTCGGTTATGGCACTGTTCCACTGCAGCTACCAGAATGGCTCTGGCTGACGAGGAGATTCGCCAACTCCCACCACCTGCCACACTGGAAGGATCGCAGGTTGACAATTGCATCTTCCACAGCCATCAAGTTCTGGAGTGGAACTTGGACCTAGAACTCCAGGGTTAGAAGCAGGGATGTTACCCACTGTGCCACAAGATCTTTCAGGTCACAATTTCACATTGTTGACCTTTCAAAAAGATGGGTCTCTGAGGGTGTGTATTCCTGGCTGCAATATGAAGATGCGGTACATTGGAAAATTGCTAAGACATACATACTCACGAGTAATATGACAATGAACAATGATCTGCGTAATTAAAATACATTTACCGTGTTATCCTGAGTAAGTGTGTCAGGTCTTGGCACAAACACTGTGAATGGTCCTTTACCATTAAGCTCTTTGATGTCATTTGCCTGCAATGTTTCAAAATAAAATGAAGAGTAGTTGAGCAAAGTTTTAACAGTTAACCTCCAAAGATTTAGCCTGAAAGTAATTAAATGGTCCATCACTACCTGAAGGTATTTGTAAAACAAAGCAGCATCTGATTTCCGGACAAGTTCCTGTCAAAATAATTCAGAATTTATTTTTTTGATTTGAAAGCTGAAATAAGAAAAAAGCTTGGCACAAGTATTTATATCTTATGAGAGTAACGGTTATTTCACTGATGATAAATGGAGACCTGCTTTCTTATATTATCTTACAAAGACTCTGAGGGATACTTCAAAGTGTTTTACACAGAAGGAAATGAGCTGAGCTTAAGTAAATGTGAGAGATACTTTAGAGGCATCATCACTTCTCAAAACAAAAAGTTGCTGAGGTGAAAGGTCTAACTTTAATTTGTCCCACCTGCCATGAACTGGGTGTTTGCAAAATGTGATTCAGATTGTTTATCATCACCTCAGGTAAGCTCTTGTGAGGGAGGCCAGGTGAGAAGTCACTTATACTTTTCAAAGTGAAGCCATTCAGTGCTCATATTACCTTGCCATCCATCTGAAGTTATAATCAATCTCAGTGTGTTTCATTGGTGGTGTGATTCAGGAATATCAACACAGACACTGGGAGAATCCAAAAATCTTAAGAAATAGGAGCAGGAGTAGGTCATTCAACCCATAAAACTTGCTCCATCATTCAATGAGATCACCACTGATCTGACTGGACTGAAACTATGAGAAAAATCTATGGAGCTGCAGCAGTGTGCATCTGAAACCTGTGTTGAGAACTCTTCATTTAAACACAACCAAGCAAGTGCCAGTCTGTGGCAGCAGCAGTTCATGTAGGGGAAGGAGCAGGATATGTAGAGCCAATCAAGGAATGGGGCAAGCTCAGACCACAAGCAATTTGCAGCATTTTTGTGGAGGAGAGACAAGTTTGTTCATTTCTAGATTATTCCTTGAACAACCACCAACTTTACAACATTTTTTTTTCAAAAACAGGCTCCTGGACATTGCATCATTATGTCAATGGACAACGACTGTACCTCCTCTAATTTTCGACTGCACCTTTATTCAGGCGAGGAGCCAAAGGTCGAAAATTATGCTCAGGGAAATTTTAGGTTTACCCTTAACCACCAGATCAAGCAGATAGGACCTGAAAGGATACCTCATCTGAAGACGCTCTCTGACCATTGACACTGCTTGAAGACTTCAATTTAGAATACTAAATAATTAAATAAAGCATAATTCTAAAGGAAAATATTCTGTTTGATTCCCTTATCCGCATTTATTCATGACATGTATGTCATAGTAAATAAGTAGTTTTTCAGTAACTGAAACTCAATTTTAAATATCCAAAATCTCCAAGTAAAATTACCTGCGAAATTTTGCCTCGACAAGAAAGTCCAACCTTAATGTAATTCCTTTTGCAGATACATTTTCGGATTCCTGGCCCTGTTGCCTCGCAGTTGGCAAATGGGCCACAGTCCCCATTGTTCTTCATTTGGAGATGAAGGTAAAAATTAGAACAAAAGCAATTTTTAGATTTAACATCAATAATGGTTTTGGCCAGATAGGGATATAAGAACTGGAGTATGCCATTCAGTCCATCAAGCCTGCCATACCAATCAATTTGAGCAGGCAACATGCCGCATTTCTCTTAATGTCATTAATCTCTAGAAATTGGTTGATTTCCACCTTGAACATACTCACTGAGTAAGCTCCCTTAGCCCTCTGGGGTAAAGAATTCCAAAGATCACCATGCTCAGTGAAGAACTTCCTCCTCTTAACTGGCCTACACTCTTTATCCTGAGATACATCTCCTGGTTCTGGAGTCACCAGCCAGGGGAAACATCCTCTCTACATCCACCCTACCATGCCCTGTAAGAAATCTGTAAGTTTCAATGTAATTACCTCTCATTCTTTGAAACTCTAGGGAAAACAGATCAATTTCCTCAATCTCTCCTCAATTTTGTCACCCCAAGGATTAATTTAATGAACATCCACGGAACACTCTTTATGGCAGATCCTTCCTCAGTTAACAGCCATTAACTAAGGTGATGGGGGCATGGGTTGGTTTTATGGCTATGAGGGGCCACTTATGGGTGCAAGGTGAAGGGTTGGCAAGAAGGATAGGAAGGCTGATGGAGCTGGATGGAGGGGAAGACATTGGTACTGGATGGAAGGGCATGGGTTGCATGGAGGATACGGGAGCCTTGGGGAGTGTGGATTGAGGAACATGGGTGATCATGTGTTGATCGGGGGAGTCTGGGAATGGGTGGGTAAGTTTTGAAGGGATGAATAGGGTCAAAAGAGCTTAACATCAAACAAAATAACTGGAATGAAGTTGCAGAAAATGAGGCAGACTTCTTAAACCAACACATGAAAGTACCCGGTACCTTCACGGCTACATCTGATTTGCATCCCAAGTTATGGGCCCAACTCCAGTGCATGCCCACAGCAACAACCCCCCACCCCCCACCCCCTCTGTCCTGCCCCCATCCTGTAACTGGGAAATATTCAGACTCCTGTTACCTGCCTCTAGCAGGAATATCTAATCATCTGCCACAGTTCTGACATCACAATTAAATCACAAATTGTCAATTTTTCAGGTGTTATTTAACACTCCAATGCTTCAAAGTTGTGACAGGATGCACATCAGCAGTACATATTGGTATGGGCCAACAAGTGGCATCCTGTGTCCATACCTGACATATTCACTGGACCCTTTATATATGTAGGTAAGGCATCTAATGCCTGCTTGAGGTCCCTGCTCCAAAACTGATTTGCTGTAAAGATGGGTGTTCTTGAATTTCTAGGTCTGTAAGTTTGTTGCTAACCTTTTCACAAGGATTGATGGGTACACAGGAATTTCTACCATCTCCAGAGTATCCAGGGAAACAATTACAGGCAACCTAAAATGAAGAACACATCAAAGTAAGCGTGCACAATATTATTCAAAATAGGTGGGGCCTATTATTTTATTTAGTACACTCATAATCAGAGAAATAAAAGCTGGAGTCTCAGAGTTACAGTTTTTCTGAGCTCATTTGCCCAGTTCTGGAAACTGGAAATTGAGCGATGGGAGCTACGGTGAGATATGTGGCAGATTTAGGCAAGAAGTCCCATCTGGATGTCAAGATCATTTTACTCCATTTTTATATACTTGTCACAAGTGGCATGGTGAGATTATTGAGAGGCATTGGTGAATTGACAATTGACTGTGATCAACACTTATTAAGCTCCATATTGGTGGCCTAACTTGCCTCATTAATATTCTCTTCCTGATCTTCCCAAGCTTGCCCACCAAATTAGCTATTGGAAAAGCCCAGTGTGGAAACCAGAGCAGGTATGTGGTGGATTCAGCTGACCACTTCCTCTGAATGACCTCGATGTTGTCCATGACCAAAGAGCATCCCAGGGCACGATCCACTGGCCCCAGCACATGTCCCCCACCTTCATGGGCATTGGCATCTGACATTCAGTAAACCCTCAGCACCATCCTGGAAACTTTCCAATGCAGTGTGTCCAGGAAGACAGACTTGCCTAGCCGAGCAGGGCACAGTTACCATGCAGGTACAGGTATTCAGCACTAGCTTGGAATTAGGCTGCCTACCAGCGCTGGTTGCTTGCTGTTGTCTTAGCGAGCATTCAACTGGCATGCTTGCATTATGCCAGCCTGGTATTGCTGTGCCTTGCAGTGCCAGTTGGCAAAATCACACAACCAGGCAGCTGACTATGCTGCTCAGTAACATTCAGGCAAGGGCACACGCACGTTGTCATACAGCAGTATGCCACATCAATATCACACCTATATCATTGGCAGCAATGTCTGCAGCAATCATACTGAATCTGCAGCAAACATTGGCGATGTCTTAGAGAAGAAGTCTTCTGTGAAGTCCACGGGGGAGCAATTATCAATCAAGGGACCCAGCAGTCCGTTTCCAGCAGCCTCCCAAACCAGTGCAGGGCTTTGACCATGGTCTAGATGGGGTGATGTTATACAGGACACAATCAGGCCTTCGTTTCCATAGGGGTTAGTGTGGTGGGGGCAAACTGCACCAGGTCCCTGTCAGAGAAATGCAGTGCCAACTTCCCCTTCTCAGCCATCTCTCCTCAGCCTCCAGAAGCCAACAATCCTCCAGATGCACAGCAGATTTTCAAAGATGGCACAGACTCAAGGTATGATGGACTTGGATGGTTATTCAGCATGCTGAGCTCTTCTGGAAACTGTGTGTGGTGAATGGGGCTGAAATCAAACATGATGCACACCACAGGGGCAGGAAAGGCAATTAATGTAGTGAGCTTGGTAGGACATGGTGAGAAAACTCGTGGTGAGAATACCTCCAACAAACTGGATGTGATTGGCACTTAGCAAAAGTAAAATTTGATCTCAGTGTTTTGCTTGTGAAGAATTCATTTAAACTGTTGTCATACCTTTCACAACATTTATGACTAGCTTAACCCTTTAACACTTCCAGCTACAGTTGGAGTTCAATTAAATTCATACATTGCTGAAGCACTTCTGAACTCCTAGTACTCTACTGATACAGTTTCAAATCCTGCATAACATGCTTATAACCGCAAAAGTAAAATATTACTAGAAAACAATGGCATAAATGATAAGTGGAAAAACTAAACAAATCAGAACAACTAGAAATCCACGTAAAAAATCTTGCCTTACCCGTTTTGGTCCTGTTTTGGTGCATTCTGCTTTTTCATGACAACCACCATTTCCTTCTGTGCAACCATCAATTTCTGATTTTGAATAAAATACAACAACCTGAATTATCAAAAGGAACAAGGGGTGGTTTTTCTGCAGTCTAGTTCATTTTGAATTTGCCTGAGCTGGACAAAGGTCTCACAAAGTTCACCCTTCCATTTTAAAACCTTTCATTTCACCTTTAGACCTTCATGTTTTCTTTGCTGAAGTATCTAACTGCCCTACTTTCAATTTGTGGCACAGCCCAGGAGTCAATTATATAACTGCATTCTTATCAGAGCGACAATATCTTGTCAGAACAGGTGGAGAAATCAAAACCTTTGGTATGACCAGCGAAGAAAAACATTCAAACCATTGAAATCATAAATTCAAACTCCCCTGGGGCTCATTGTGGGTAAACCAAGACCTGGGGGAGAATTTTGACATGCATTGTAGTCTTGCTGCAGTTTATCAATGAGATTTACTTACAAATCTGGCTGAATTTTAACTTTCAGACTAACTTACAGACTGGCGGCATGGTCACGTAAGTTTTAGCAGTGTGCTTGTGACTCTTTAAAGGAACCACTGACTCTTACTTCTGGATTTCCAAACCAATTAGGGCCAATTTGTCATCCTGCAGAGATATTTTAATATTTTAAACTCTCACAGTGAAGGATAAAATTGAAGCACTTTAGATGTGTTTCGACAAAGTCAGAACTCACAAAGAGTCTCAAAGTGGCAAGGCTGAAGCACAATGCAGGAATGTGGCTGGAGTTAATACTGGGGGCTTTAAGGGACTTCAGGAAGATTCTGTTCCCTGCAGATAGGAAAGAAAAGGCAGCCTCAGAACAAGCAGTTATGGCTAGACATTGCAGAGAGCAGCTTCTGCCTCACTCGTGGATATACTGCTGCAAGGTTCATGCCCTGATCGAGGCAGGAAATTTGAGTGGAACATTCAAGAACAAATCCTTCTACTGCCTTCCCCAGTCTCTTCCTGCACCTCACTCCCCAGATCTACACAGGTTTACATAACCTTCTGTCCTGATATACTTTCTCACATTTATACATGACCAACGTCACTAACAAAGACATTCAGGGACACACAGTCAAGTGCACAGCACTGGCAGTCCTGTCCTCAACAAGGCTAGTGACATGGGAGGGGACGTTGGAGGTGATGGTGTTCCCACGTATTTACTGCCCGTGTTCCTTCTAGATGGTAATGGTCACAAGTTTGGAAAATGTTGTCTAGGGTAATTAATTAATTTCTGAATTTAAGGAAGAATATAAATGCATTGGATGCATTTCAGGCAACATTAAACCGACTAATACCTGGAATGAGCAGATTGTCTTATGAGGAAAAACTGTATGGGCTAGGCTCGTATCTACTAGAGTTTAGAAGAGTACAGCGTGACTTCATTGAAACATATAAGGGTCTTAACAGAGTAGATATGGAGGGGATGTTTCTTCTGGCAGAACCAACAACTAAGGGTCAGGGTTTAAAAACAAGAGGTCACTCTATTAAACAGATGTGGGCTTTTTTTTTCTGAGGCCACGAGTCTTTGGAATTCTCTCCCTGAAATAGTGTTGAAAGCAGAGTGCATGAATATTAAGCAGGAATGTGGATTTGAGGTTACAATCAGATCAGCCATGATCTTATTGAATGGCAGAGCAGGTTCAGGTGATTGTAAGGCTAACTTCTACTTTGTTGTTATGTTCCTGTTTATCTCTCTTCCTTTCCAAACTGTTGTTTACTCTGAAATTGCTAATTGTTTCATACTACCAAAAGGAAGATTTTCCAATTATCCATCGGACGGTGAGCTGACTCACCAGGTGGTAGCTCAGTGTGGTCTGGACCTGTCTAAGTCCTAGTAAGTAGTGGGTCTAGTAAAGCCAGAATATTGGCAGCTACTCTTGCCATTGTTTTTACAGTGAAGCTGCCTTGTGTCGTGGAAATAATGCTGGAATCTCGAATCAAGAAAGAAATAAGGATACAAAATCTGAATACAAATTGTCTTATCAGGCAGAAGTGGCGTGGATTTAATAAAGTCTGGTCATGCTTAACTAATTTACTGGAATTCTTTGAGGATATTACGAATGCAGTGGACAACAAGGACTCGGTGTACCTGAATTTCCAGAAGGCATTCAACAAGGTACCACACAAAAGGCTGCTGCACAAGATAAAGGTGCATGGTGTTACAGGTAATGTATCAGCATGGATAGAAGACTGGTTAACTAATAGAAAGCATAACCTGTGGGGATAAATGAGTGTTTTCCTGATTGGCGATCAGTGGCTAGTGGTGTGCCTCAGGGATCAGTGTTTGACCACAATAGTTTACAATTTACATAGGTGATTTAGAGTTGGGGACTAAGTGCAGTGTGTTAAAGTTTGCGGATGACACTAAGATGAGTGATTGAGCAAAGCGTGCGTAAGACACAGAGTCTGCAGAGGGATATATACTGAGGTTAAATGAGTGGTCAAGGGTCTGGCAGATGGAGTACAATGTTGGAAAATGTGAGGTCATCCATTTTGATAGGACTAACAGCAAAATGGACTATTATTTAAATAGTGAAAAATTGCAACACACTGCTTTGCAGAGGGACCTGGGTGTCCTTGTGCATGAATCACAAAAGATCAATTTGCAGGCGCAGCAGGTAATTAAGCCTGCAAATGGAATATTGTCCTTCATTGCTAGAGGAATGGAGTTTAAAAATAGGGAGGTTATGCTGCAGCTGTACAGGGTGCTGGTGAGGCCACACCTGGAGTATTGTGTACAGTTTTGGTCTCCTTATTGAGAATGGTTGTACTGGCACTGGAGTGGGTACAGAGGAGGTTCACTAGGCTGATTCTGGAGTTGAGATGATTAGGTTATGAGGAGAAATTGAGTAGATTGGGACTCGACTCATTGGAATATAGAAAAATGAGTGGGGGTACCTTATAAAAACATATATAATTCTGAAGGGAATACATAAGATAGAAACAGGGAGGTTGTTTCCACTGACACGTGATACTAGAACACGGGGGCATAGCTCAAAATAAGGGGGAGGAGATTTAGCACTGAGTTGAGGAGGAACTTCTTCACCCAAAGAGTTGTAAATCTGTGGAATTCCCTGCCCAGTGAAGCAATTGAGGTTACTGTGTTTAAATTTTTAAGGCAAAGATTGACAGATTTCTGAACAGTAAAGGAATTAAGGGATACACTGAGCGGGCAGGTAAGGGAACTGAATCCACAAGAAGATCAGCCGTGATCTTCTTGAATGGCAGAGCAGGCTCGGTGGGCCAGATGGCCTACTCCTGCTCCTTTTTCTTATGTTCGTATGTTTTCTCTAGGTAGTAGTTCTATATTACACATCCAGGAAACTCAGTTGATATTCTCCTAATTTGTTTCTCCTGGAACTTTTAAAGCTTTCATTTAAAACCTGGATTTGAATCATGGTAAATCTCAACAGTAAGGGGATCATATTTAACAAACCAGCCACACAGTACATGGAAAATTAAGAATACAATCACTCTTTGCAACACATTGCACACCCACACTTAAAGAATTGCCCATGAATCTACTGGTGACTGGTTTCTGGATATTCTCTCAGAATGGGCAGACTCTCAATTCAGCTGAGGTGAATTGAGACTCAAGTTTCAACCCTGAACACATGCAGATCTGTCTCCACTAGGGTGTCAGGGAATCAGAAACAGGTTTGCACCATGAACTAGTGAATCATTGGCCAAGTGCAGGAAGAGCTTTAATAGACAGGAAGTTAAGATCAGGGATAAGGCCACAACACAGCAGCTGTATGGACAGCCTGCACAGAAACTGCCCTCGGAATCAGAGTCCTGCATCAGCCTGGCAGGGGGCAGTGGGGGAAGGCAATACAACCACCCAGACAGCTTAGTAATTAAACACATGAAGTTCCAAGGTCATTAGGATTCAGAGTACTTACCACCCAGGGAGCTGAAAGCCTCTAATCACTGGACCTACCCATCTGGAGATCACTCCCCTACCCCCAACTACCACCACCAGACAGGAACACTGTAAACCATTTCGAATATTTTAAGTAATGTATCCCTCTTCTGCTAGCATCTGGCCAGCATGCTGGGAACACAGCTGACCTACTTTTATCTTAACCAAACTATAATCCACAAACTCATGAGAGTGCAATTAATTGTTGTCAGATCACAACTCTGTCTGCAAGTGCAGTAGTGGATCCCTAATACAACTGCTGCTCCTCAGAATCAGCCATGACAGCTGTGGACATTTTATGAGATTAATCTGCTAAACCAAATCATCACAAACAATGTTCTTTGTATTCTTTCGGCAATTATTATGACTATTAGGTAGAGTTTCAATTTGTCATCCTATGAAGTCAGAGCAGGTAGTAGTGATTCAATACCTTGAGCCTGTTTTCCCATTCAATAAAATCATGACTGAACATAAGAATGCAAGAACAAGGAGCGGGAGTAGGTAATTCAGCCCTGGGCCTGCTCCACCATTTAATATGACCATGGCTGACCTCATCTCAGCCTCAACCTCACTTCTCTGCCTGCTCCCATAATTCTTTAAGTATTACTAAGTTTTTTAAAAAGCTCTCCCTTAAATTTATTCAGTGTCCCCTCCACATTCTAGGGTAGTGAATTTCATAAATATATGACCCTTTGAGAGAAGTAATTGCTCCTCATCTGTTTTAAATCTGCCACTCCTTAGCTTAAAATGATGACCTCTCATTGTAGATTGCCCCACATGGGGAAACATCCTCTCTGTTTACTTTGTCAGTCTTCCCTAGAATTGTATATACCTCAATTAGATCTCCTCTCAACCTTCTAAACTCTAGCCAGTGTAGATATTAACTTCTCAATCTCTCCTTATAAGGCAATCCTTTCACCTCTGGAATGAATCTAGTGAACCTTCTCTGAACTATCACCAATGCAATTACATCCTTCTGGAGTACGGGGACAAAATCTGTAAGCCATATGCCAGGCTGCCATATCCAGATGCAGCCTCACCAATGCTTGTATAACTGCAACAACACTTCTTTGCTTTTATACTCCATTCCTTTAGCAATAAGTGCCAAAATTCTATGTTCCCTCCTTAAACCTGCTGGACCAGCATACTAGCTTTCTGCAACACATGCATGAGAACACCTAGATCTCTCTGCACCAAAACAGTTTGACATTTCTCGCAATTTTGATAATAATTGCCTTTTAGTCTTCTGATCAAAATGGATTTATCTGTTTGTGTGTTGAGGTCCATATTCCCATCCAAATCAGATAACATTCAACTTCTTTGCTCAATGGGAGTTTATTTCCTTCTGCTAGAAAACTACTCGATATCCCATCTTCACTGCCTAGAGAGTTCCAAAGTTGATACACCTCTCACAGAAAACAAATCTGCTATTATTGTCCGAAAAAGATGATCCCTAATTTTTAAAACAGTGCCCTTCACTTTTCTAATCTCCAGTGGAAATGAGCCCAGTCTCTCCAACTTTTCCTCAAAAAACAAACTATTTATTCAAAGTAGTAATCTAGTAAACATTTTCTGAACCAACTCAACACGTTTGCATCTTCTTTAATAAGGAGACCACAGCTGCACACAATATTTTAGATGTGTCTCATCAATGGCCTGTATAACTGAAACATTATATCTTTACTTTTATGTTCAATTGCTCTCATAATATAGGACAGCATTTCGTTAGCCTTCTAACTGCTTGCTACATCTTTCTGTGGTTCACAAGCTCTTAATATTTATTCTTAAATACTTCCGATGTTGTGGTTGCTGTTTGGGGCTTGTGGATTACTCCAACAAGTGATTTCTTTCCCCCTCTATTCTTCATCTCCTTTCATACCCTACTTTCTTTCTTCTGAATCTTTTAGTTATTCTCTGTTGTTGTGTTTCTGTCTAATCATTTGATCTGCCACTAAGTTTAGTGCTCTCCTTAACTTCTTTAATTAATCCATCTCCCTATAGAATTTTTCTTTGTAGTTGGGATATACTTAAATTCTGAAATATCCTCTCAAATGTCTGTCACTTCTTTTCTATTGATCTATCCTCTGGTCTAGTTTCCCAGTTCACATTATCTTGATCAGATTTCACACCCACAGACAGACACAGAAATTGCTGGAAAGTCTTAGCAGATCTGGCAGCATCTGTGGAGAGAAATCAGAGTTAATACTTCAGGTTCAGTGACCCTTCTTTAGAGTCACTGGATCCAAAATGTTAACTTTGATTTCCCTTGACAGATGCTGCCAGACTTGCTGAGCTTTTCCAGCAATTCTGCTTTGGTTTCAGATTTCCAGCATCTGCAGTTCTTTTAATTTTGTTTTTCATGCCCACATACCTTATTTATCTGGGAAATACTAGTCTTGAACACACTCATCTCCCTGTTGTAAAATTTACTCAGATTTGGTTGCTGCTATCTAGAGGGTGCTTTCTCCTGAAAATTGTCATGTTACACAATACAAGATCTTATACAAACTGCTCAGTGCTTGGCTTCAGAACATACTACTGTCAGGAATTACTCTGAAAATATTTTATGATCTCCTTATCCAGTTGCCTTTTTCAATCTTATTCAGTTTTTGTGTAGATTTAAGTCACTTATGGTTATTGCTGGTCCCTTACCACAAGCACCCAATATTTCTTCTTTATACTTGAAACTACACTGTGGTTACTGCTATGGTCCTATAGATCACTTCCAAGAATAACATCTTACCCCTACTATTCCTCAAATTTCATCTAAATGGATTCCACATCTTGACCTCCTAAACTAAGGTATTCTTTAACTACTGCACCAAGTGCTATTTTTAATTCACAATGCTGGCCCTCCACTTTTATCAAGCTTCATATTCTTGAATGTACATTACTTCACAATTCTTGCTATCAACCAACTGTGCCTCCATATGGCTATTCGATCATATTTATTTTAATGTGCGCTATCAATTTCTTTACTTCATTATGCATGCTGGTTGCATACTCAACCCATTATACAAAGTGGTTAATTTTTGAGAACATCTTTTCCTTAACACCCAATGGTTAAAATCTACTCCATTGCGTTGTGAACAACAAACACTAGGAACAGCTTTATTCATACAAAGAATAAATACTTATGGCTGCAGCAATGAATGATAGCCGGACTAATGTCTTAGTAACATCTTTGTAAAATGCATCCAAGAGAGTTTCCTGAAACAGTGTGTGGATAGTCCAGTTAGAGGAGGGACATAAAGGACTTTGTATTGGCAAATGAGCCAGGCCAGGTGACTGACCTTTCAGTGCAAGAGCATTTTGGAAACAGTGATCACAACCTCTTAAGTTTTAAGATAGCTACGAATAATAATAATAAGAAGAATAAGCTTGTAGCAAGGGACTAAATTGGGGGTTGGCAAATTTGTTCAGTATTAGTTGGGAGCTAGGGAGTGTTACTTGGGAGGAGCTGTCATCAGGCAGGGTTGGTGAAGCAGATACGATAGGGGCATTTAAGGGACTTTTAGGTAAGTACATGAATATACAAGGAATGGAGGGATATGGTTAAGGGCAGGCAAAAGGGACTTGTTTAATTTGGCATCATGTTTGGCACAACATTGTGGACCAAAGGACCCATTCCTGTGCTGTACTGTTCTATGTTCTACATTACCTTATGCACTTGGAAAATGTAGTTATTGGACATTGCATGAAAAGAATATGTGTATTTTACTCTTAATCCAAAAGAGTTTTGTGATAAAATTAAATTTAAATTAAGCAGAAGGTGAATTATTAAAATTATGACTAACACACTGAAACCCCTGCTTGGCACAACATCAGACTTTGGTACATACCTAAACAAATCAGCCCATCACCAACATAGCCATCATGACAGGTGCACATTCTCTCTCCTGCAGAAACCTTAGTGCAGTTGGAGTGCACTGAACAGCCACCATTATTAACCTCACAGAGGTTAATTTCTGTAAGCAGAAAACAGTAGGTTAACTTGATTTATTCTTTCCTTTCGATCATATGAACTTCAGACATGGAAAATTAACTACTTTTTGTAGTTTTTATTATCTGTCATATTGAAAAAAATTATTCTGGCCAATAACACCATCGAGAGAGAGCAAGATTGTGAGAGAGAGCATGATCCAGAAAGAGAAAGAAACAGGACACGACAGAAGGAAATAGCCTATTTTCACTGTTGGCTAGCAAGCATAATGCGGATGGGACACTGTTTTCTCGTCAGAGATGGAACGCATGAAAATAATAGAGAACTCAAATGATTTGTTTTGGCATTCTTGGGAAAGGAATATTTGGTGTGAGCCATGATGTTGCAGGCGGCTTCTGGATTTTTCAGAAGATGGGGAAAGGACCATTGACTGTCACTGGATATTATGACACAGTGAAATGAGGAGAATTGTGTCCACAGGAAGCCGAATATAACTCTGAACTGTATTCTGCAAAGGCTTTAACACAGTGAGGTGATGCTAAAATATATAACTGCAGCATATGTTTATTGGTCATTCTAAGAAACTATTATTAGTTATCTTTTTGCATTTAGTGTGTTATTTGTCTACTGAGTAATGTTTACTCAAGTTCATTACAGTTTATTTTAGCAAATGTCTTGAAACTTGAAATTTTGTTATGCCATTCCTTTAAATCAGCCACTAGAAATGTGAATTTTTCTTTAAAATTATTGGCCTCTGTGGAAATTATAATATCAAAAAAATGGAGGTCATCATTTGGATGTCAACATCACTTACAGTTCAGAATGGGTTTGTTGGTTCAGTTTTCTACAAGTGTATTGAAAGCCAGATGCTTATGGTTAGAATTAGAATCTGAATTAATGGCTACATGTGGCATTGCTAATGGGTAAACATAAACTAATAACACTGTATTTGAGAATTTTTGCATGATGCATGATTAAGTCAGGAAGCTGTGGTTTCATAATTCCACTGCAGAAAATTTGGCACAATGTCTTGACTGATACTCCAGCACAATACTAAGGGAATGCTGCACTGTCAGAGGTACCATTTTGAATGAAGTCCTGTCTGCCCTTTTGGGTGGATGCAAAAGATCCATGGCACTATTTAAAAAAAAATCTGGATCTCTTCCTGCTGCTCTCATTAACATTTGTTTCCCAAATCAGCACCATTTTAGAAAAGGCAGAAAATCTGCTCATTAATCACAATTCTTATCTGTGGGATCCTGCTATGTAAAATGTGGTAGTCGTGTTTAAAACTTTAGAGCAGTCACTGCATTTCTTTTTTTTATATAGATATTTTTATTGAAAATTCAATATGTTTTTATAAGTTTACAAAAGAAAAATAAAAAAACCCCAAGTATAAACATTGATATACAATTATATCTTAAATAAATAATAACCAAAATCTATCAAACAGAAAAAAAGAAATACCGAGAAAAAAAACAAAACTCAACTAACTACTCATCTAACCTACAACTAACCAGAGTGTATGATTAAATCTCTTACATTATTCAAGAGAGAAAAAAAAATGACGGATAACACAGAAATTGAGTAGTGAGATACATGCTCGGAATGTGTTAACATCAGATCATAACAAAACCCGTATTCGTGTGGGATTCCTCTCCCAAGGGGCCCCGGACCAGCCAGGTTCGCCATCTCAATTAAATAAAAGCCCTTTTTAGGATGGCTGAAATATCTGTATTTGGGTAATTCAAGAAGGGCTGCCATATTTTATGGAATAATTCTGTTTTTTTGTGCACCATATTTGTAAGGAGGTCAGGGGGAATATATTCCATAATTATTCTGTGCCAATTTGAAAGTTCATGAGGGCCCTCAGCCACCCAGTTTACCAGAATATTTTTCCTTGCACAGAAAGAGAGAAAGGAAAATAATCTCTTCCCTGTCGTAATTTCAAGTGTTCTTTATCCAATAAGTGTGTCTCCTGTAGGAGAGCTATATTAATCCCTTCTTTCTTGAGGTTTGATAATATTTTCTTCCTTTTGACTGGTGAATTACTCCCCGTGACATTCCAGGTGCACCATTTAATCGACTGATTAACCATAATCGTCCGGGCAAGTCAAGACCCCTCGGGAGAAGAAACCCTATCCAAAGCATTCTGAGCAAAGAGCATATAAAATTCACAAAAATAAAGGCTCTTTAATACACTCAGATCACTATAGTAACAAACTATTTCTAAATAAAAAAAATATTTAAACGGAGATTTTCCCCTTGTTCCCAGGGGGCATCACTTCCTTTCCGAAAGCCCATCATATTCTCTCCCAACCAGTGCCCCACCCTTGACCCAGGCACCCCACGATAGGATAAAGAAAATTCAAATATACTACTGAGCTAGAGTTAATAATGAGTACCCTCTCCCCACCCACACCAACACCTGGATATATTTGGTAATATTAATACCATGTATAAACATATATAACTATAAAATTACAGTCTCAACAAATAATAATTAAATATAATGATACAAAATAAGAGGGGAAAACAACCCCGCTCCTAAAAACAGATAAAATAGGATAAAGTAACCACCTCCCCCCACCTACATTCATTAGGCCCCCAGGCCTATATATATATTAACAAAAAGGGGAGAAAATCGCTAAGTGAAGAACAAACAAATAAACCCCTCTCCCCACTTCCCGGAGATAATATTAAACAGTAAGGTAATGAAAGGAAGAAAAAAAGGGGGTAAACCGGGGGGGAGGGGGGGGGGGAGGGCAGAACAACATCAATTAACTCTTACAAATAATCTAAGAGAGTCCAAAAATTCCTTGGCCTTCTCCGGAGATCCGAGGTTGTACACAGACCCTTAATGGCTAAAGCGTAGCGTAGCTGGGTAGCGCAAGGAGTACTCAAATGTTTAAGTCCCTTAAAAGCTTCTTCGCTTCGTCAAACGCCTTCCTCTTTCGGACCAAAGCTGGGGAGAAGTCCTGGAGTAGCACAATCTTGGATCCTTTATAAATCATGGCTTGGGGATCTTTCCCAAGATTTCCAAGAGCATCTGTTTCTCCTTGTAGCTCTGCAGCCAGAACAGGACCGGGCAGGGGCGCTGGCTCGAGCCGGGCCCATGCACTGCAATCTGGTAGGCCAATTCCATCCTTACCTGGCCTGATCCAGCCTCCAGATTTAAAAGCTGTGGAAGCCACTGCTCAAGAAACGCTGTAAGCTGGCCTTCCTCTTCCCATTCGGGAAGGCCCAGCAAACGAATATTTTTTCGAAGACCTCAATTCTCGAGGTCGTCAATGTGATTTTCTAAGGTCCAGACTCGCTGTTTGAGAGTCTGGGCCTGATCCACGGCCGATTCTGCTATAGTCTCGGAGGTCGCGGCCTTTAGCTCCACCCCTCCGACTCGGTGCTCGATTTCCTCGATGTCTCGGTCATGCTTTTGTAGCGTGGCCGAGAGTGAATTCCATCTGCTCCGGGTCTACATACTGAGTAAGGAAACCCTCCTGAACACACCTGACAAAACCGGCTCCATCCAAACCATCTGCACTTAGGAGGTTCCAGTCGATATTGGGAAAGTTGAAATCACTCATAACAACAACCCTGCTACTTTTGCATTTTTCCAGAATCTGCCTGCCTGTGAGATCTTCAATTTCTCTACTGCTATTAGGTAGCCCAGTGTAGTGACTCAGTAGACAAACCTTCCTCAACAACCTTCGTTTCTGTAGCTGTGATGCACTGTCTGATTAGCAATGCTACACCCCCTCCTCTTTTTCCACCCTCCCTGTTCTTTTTAAACATTCTAAACCCTGGAACATCAAGCAACCATCCCTGCCCCAGTGAAACCCCTGTCTCCGTTATGGCCACAATATCGTAGCAAGGTCCTTCTTAACAACAAGACCAACAAGTTGTATTTTCCAACCAAATCTTGAGATATGATTCTCACTAGTGAGTGGCGAGAGGCCTATTAACAGGTATTGTCACTCCTCATTATTACCTCATATGTCCTCATTAATATACATACTCCCATTCCCACCAAATAGAAAGTAGATGCTAAGAATTCCTGTTGTGAAAGTCTGAGGCTTCATTCCAGACAGAGTGAGCCACATAACCCAATAATGCTGTGTTCTGCACAGCTGGAGAAGGTAGGGAGGGTATGTGATGATGCTGATGAACTGGGAATGTTGGGAGAAAGAGAATTAGGACATTGACCAGGAGGGGCAACACCTTCTGCATGATTGTGCACAGCAGTGTTGAGTGCAACAAACCAGAAAGGACTTTTGTAACACCTGGTAAAGTCGATGAGAACTGGGTGCTGTGATTATTCGTTAATTGTAAAACTATTTGTACTTGACTTGCAAGCAATGTTCCCTGTAATCTGTGTGGCTGTGTACACAGCCATTCCGACATTTCACACCCGCTGATGGGGATTGCAGCAGGTTCCTAAAGTCATACTGCACACAGACCTCTGAGATCTGAGCAGAAGTAAAACAAATATTAGAAGGAATGCTACGTGTAAACAGATTACTTTGGTTCCAAGAGGCAAATGCAGCTCCTGATTGATCATAGTCATAGAGATGTACAGCACGGAAACAGACCTTTCGGTCCAACCCGTCCATGCCGACCACATATCCCAACCCAATCTAGTTCCACCTCCCAGTAACCGGCCCATATCCCTCCAAACCCTTCCTATTCATGTACCCATCCAAATGCCTCTTAAATGTTGCAATTGTACCAGCCTCCACCACTTCCTCTGGCAGCTCATTCCACACACGTACCACTCTCTGTGTGAAAATGTTGCCCCATTGGTCTCTTTTATATCTTTCCCCTCTCATCCTAAACCTATGCCCTCTAGTTCTGGACTCCCCAACCCCAGGGAAAAGACTTTGTCTATTTATCCTATCCATGCCCCTCATGATTTTGTAAGCCTCTATAAGGTCACCCCTCAGCCTACAACGCTCCAGGGAAAACAGCCCCAGCCTGTTCAGCCTCTCCCTATAGCTCAAATCCTCTAACCCTGGCAACATCCTTGTAAATCTTTTCTGAACCTTTTCAAGTTTCACAACATCTTTCCGATAGAAAGGAGACCAGAATTGCACACAATATTCCAACAGTGGCCTAACCAATGTCCTGTAAAGCCACAGCATGACCTCCCAACTCCTGTACTCGATACTCTGACATATAAAGGAAAGCATACCAAATGCCTTCTTCACTATCCTATCTACCTGCAACTCCACTTTTAAGGAACTATGAACCTGCACTCCAAGGTCTCTTTGTTCAGCAAAATTCGCTAGGACCTTTCCATTAAGTGTATAAGTCCTGCTAAGATTTACTTTCCCAAAATGCAGCACCTTGCATTTATCTGAATTAAACTCCATCTGCCACTTCTCAGCCCATTGGCTCATCTGATCAAGATCCCGTTGTAATCTGAGGTAACCTTTGTCGCTGTCCACAATTTTGGTGTCATCTGCAAACTTACTAACTATACCTCTTATGCTCGCATCCAAATCATTTATATAAATGAGGAAAGGTTGTGGACCCAGCACCGATCCTTGTCGCACTCCACTGGTCACAGGCCTCCAGACTGAAAAACAACCCTCCACTACCACCCTTTGTCTTCTACTTTTGAGCCTGTTCTGTATCCATATAGCTAGTTCTCCCTGTATTCCATGAGATCTAATCTTGCTAACCAGTCTCCCATGGGGAACCTTGTTGAACGCCTGATGGAAGTCCAGATAGATCACATCTACCACTCTGCTCTCATCAATCCTCTTTGTTACTTCTTCAAAATACTCAATCAAGTTTGTGAGACATGATTTTCCATGCACAAAATCATGTTGACTATCCCTAATCAATCCTTGCCTTTCCAAATCAGGCCTCACCTTCATTCCCTTACGCTCTCGGATTAACGAGTTCAACATGCGGCGTGACATCGAACAATTCTTCCGCCGCCTTCGTCTCCGCGCCTACTTCTTCAACCAAGACTCTCGCCCACCCTCTGACGACCCCTTCTCCCGCCTCCAACACACCCCATCCACCTGGACACCCCGTGCTGGCCTCTTACCCGCCCTCGATCTCTTCATAGCCAACTGCCGCCGCGACATTAACCGCCTCAACCTCTCCACCCCTCTCACCCACTCCAACCTCTCACCCTCGGAACGTGCAGCCCTCCACTCCCTCCGCTCCAACCCCAACCTCAATATCAAACCAGCAGTCAAGGGAGGCGCGGTAGTAGTTTGGTGCACCGACCTTTACACCGCTGAGGCTAAACGCCAGCTCGCGGACACCTCCTCCTACTGCCCCCTTGACCATGACCCCACCTCCCACCACCAAACCATCATCTCCCAGACCATCCAGAACCTCATCACCTCAGGGGATCTCCCATCCACCGCCTCCAACCTCATTGTCCCACAACCCTGCACCGCCCGTTTCTACCTCCTGCCCAAAATCCACAAACCTGACTGCCCCGGCCGACCCATTGTCTCAGCCTGCTCCTGCCCCACCGAACTCATCTCTGCATACCTCGACACGGTCCTGTCCCCCTTAGTCCAAGAACTCCCCACCTACGTTTGGGACACCACCCATGCCCTCCACCTCCTCCATGATTTTCGCTTCCCCGGTCCCCAACGCCTTATCTTCACCATGGACATCCAGTCCCTGTACACCTCCATCCCCCATCACGAAGGACTTAAAGCCCTCCGCTTCTTCCTTTCCCGCCGTACCAACCAATACCCTTCCACCGACACCCTCCTTCGACTGACTGAACTGGTCCTCACCCTGAACAACTTCTCTTTCCAATCGTCCCACTTCCTCCAAACCAAAGGAGTAGCCATGGGCACCCACATGGGCCCCAGCTATGCCTGCCTCTTCGTACGATATGTGGAACAGTCCATCTTCCGCAGCTACACTGGCACCACCTTTTCCTCCGCTACATCAATGACTGTATCGGTGCTGCCTTGTGCTCCCACGAGGAGGTTGAACAGTTCATCCACTTTACCAACACCTTCCACCCCGACCTCAAATTCACCTGGACCGTCTCAGACTCCTCCTTCCCCTTCCTAGACCTTTCCATTTCTATCTCGGGTGACCGAATCGACACGGACATTTACTATAAACCGACCGACTCCCGCAGCTACCTAGACTACACCTCCTCCCACCCTGCCCCCTGTAAAAACGCCATCCCATATTCCAATTCCTTCATCTCCACCGCATCTGCTCCCAGGAGGACCAGTTCCAAAACCGTACAACCCAGATGGCCTCCTTCTTCAAGGACCGCAATTTCCCGCCAGACATAGTCAACGATGCCCTCCACCGCATCTCTTCCACTTCCCGCTCCTCCGCCCTTGAGCCCCGTCCCTCCAACCGCCACCAGGATAGAACCCCACTGGTCCTCACCTACCACCCCCACCAACCTCCATGTACAACGTATCATCTGCCCTCATTTCCGCCACCTCCAAACGGACCCCACCACCAGGGATATATTTCCCTCCCCTCCCCTATCAGCATTCCGAAAAGACCACTCCCTCCGTGACTCCCTTGTCAGGTCCACACCCCCCACCAACCCAACCTCCACTCCCGGCACCTTCCCCTGCAACCGCAAGAAATGCAAAACTTGCGCCCACACCTCCCCCCTTACTTCCCTCCAAGGTCCCAAGGGACACTTCCATATCCACCACAAATTCACCTGCACCTCCACACACATCATCTATTGCATCCGATCTGGCCTCCTCTATATTGGGGAGACAGGCCACCTACTTGCGGAACGTTTCAGAGAACACCTTTGGGACACCTGGACCAACCAACCCAACCACCCCGTGGCTCAACACTTCAACTCCCCCTCCCACTCCACCAAGGACATGCAGGTCCTTGGACTCCTCCATCGCCAGACCATGGCAACACAACGGTTGGATGAAGAGCGCCTCATCTTCTGCCTTGGAACCCTCCAACCACAAGGGATGAACTCAGATTTCTCCAGTTTCCTCATTTCCCCTCCCCCCACCTTGTCTCAGTCAAATCCCTCGAACTCAGCACCGCCTTCCTAACATGCAATCTTCTTCCTGACCTCTCCGCCCCCACCCCACTCCGGTCTATCACCCTCACCTTGACCTCCCTCCACCTATCGCAATTCCAACGCCCCTCCCCCAAGTCCCTCCTCCCTACTTTTTATCTTAGCCTGCTGGACACACCTTCCTCATTCCTGAAGAAGGGCTTATGCCCGAAACGTCGATTCTCCTGTTCCTTGGATGCTGCCTGACCTGCTGCGCTTTTCCAGCAACACATTTTCAGCTCTGATCTCCAGCATCCGAGGTCCTCACTTTCTCCTTTCGAAATACATGCACATCCTGTCCCTCAGGATTCACTACAACAACTTGCCCACCACCGACATCAGGCTCACTGGTCTATAGTTCCCTGGCTTGTCCTTACTACCTTTTATAAATAGTGGCACCACGTTAGCCAACCTCCAGTCTTCCGGCACCTCACCTGTGACTATTGTTGATACAAATATTTCAGTAAGAGGCCCAGAAATCATTTCCCTAGCTTCCCACAGAGTTCTAGGGTACACCTGATCAGGTCCTGGGGATTTATCCACTTTTAAAGACATCCAACACTTTCTCCTCTGTAATATGGACATTTTTCAAGATGTCATCATCTATTTCCCTACAATCTATATCTTCCATGTCCTTTTCCACGGTAAACACTGATGCAAAATACTCGTTTAGTATCTGCCCCATCTCCTGCGGCTCCGCACAAAGGCCGCCTTGCTGATCTTTGAGGGGCCCTATTCTCTCCCTAGTTACCCTTTTGTCCTTAATGTATTTATAAAAACTCTTTGGATGCTCCTTAACTCTACTTGCCAAAGCTATCTCATGTCCCCTTTTTGCCCTCCTGATTTCTTCCTTAAGTATACTTCTACTGCCCTTATACTCTTCCAAGGATTCACTCGATCTATCCTATCTATACCTGACACATACTTCCTTCTTTTTCTTAACTAAGCCCTCAATTTCTTTCGTCATCCAGCATTCCCTATACCTACCAGCCTTTCCTTTCACCCTAACAGGAATATACTTTCTCTGGACTCCTGTTATCTCATTTCTGAAGGTCTCCCATTTTCCAGCTGCCCCTTTACCTGCTAACATCTGCACCCAATCAGCTTTTGAAATTTCTTGCCTAATTGGCCTTCCTCCAATTTAGAACTGCAACCTTTAGATCTGGTCTACCCTCTTCCATCACTATTTTGAAACTAATAGAATTATGGTCATTGGCCCCAAAGTTGATTGGTTTCTGTATGCTTTTGTTGTTGGGTAAATAAGGCTGAGTGTTTTGACCCTTCAAAATCTTCCCTGCATGTGTTTGTCTCAGATTGAATCATGACAAAACTGAACAACAATCAGAGTGAAGAATAGTCACACTGGACACAAAATTCTGTTTTTCTCTCTCCACAGATGCCTGCTGATTTTCTCCAGTATCTTGTGTTAGTTTCCGTTTATGAGGGGAGTTTGGGACAATCACACAAGAAAACTCAAACAGCTTCATGGAGAGAAACCCTCTGTCATTTTCATTATGTTTCACACTCAGTCAAAATATGGGAAGATTCAGCCCTCAGACTGGAGGCACCTGTAGCCAGTCCCAGGGAGCAGAGGAATTGTGCAGAGGATGTTAAAACATCCTGAATAGTTCCTGCATAGGTCCTTATGCTGGTATTTCCATAGTGTCACCAAGGTGCATCTTCAATCACATAATAATCTGGAGACCAGAAGACTTGTCCCACTGACTTTTAAAGATACTTTTATCTATGAATACACACAGCTGATAATGCCAGTAGAATTTTAGGACCAGACTGTGCTTGAACACTAAACTTCCTGCTGTATTGTAACCTCACAACTATTTATCCCCCTCAACAACATCACTAAAATAGATCATCTGGTCATCTTTGCACTGCTGTTCATAGGATCTCACCAAGTGCAAGCTGGCTGCTGCTTTTACTTCAGAGCAACAGTGACTACACTCTAAAAAGTATTTAATTGGTTGCAAACAGCTGAGGTTATGAAAGGTGCTATTAAGTTTAAAACATTTTTCAGACACATTTTCCTTGTTTGAATTTATACAAGGGACAATGACTTTCCCTGTGACAGCGGGTTGCGTGGTCATACCTGAGCAGTATGTTCCATTTCCAGTATAGCCAGCAGAACAGATGCAGGAGGCCAGAGAGTCAGGTGATCCTGGAAGGCAACTGGAACAAAGAGGCACTCAGCTTGATTTTTTTTTAAAAAATTTGACAGTTTTCACATGTTACTTTATTTATTGATTTCCATCATTGATTGGAATTTATTTTATCAAAGCATTTTTATTATGTTTCCATGATTCTGTACCAGGACATGCACTCTGTGTGGTAGGTACCTAAGAAATAAAACCCATAACATGCCTAGAGGTTTTGTCCAAAACATGCTGTGATGCAAACATTATAGGAATATTACCTCACTGTTGCCTCCATAAAGAATCAATATCTGCATGAAACTTAATATTAACATCTAAACTTGAGCCCCCACTCCAACTTGCAAAAGAAGAAAAACACTGGAAGAGTAGTTACTTCATTCATTCCAACAGCCAAACTCTAAGAAAATTCAAAGTGAACTTCGTTTCACTTACTTAGCATTGGGATGGCAAGTGCCATTGCAGTAATCAGTTACAATTCCTGAAAAAGAAAAATACGGAGGCATTAAGTCATAATTCATTTTCCATTTGGAATGCGAGGAGACATTTATTGAACTGCATATTAACCTGATTGTTCTTTCAAAGTGTCACAAATTCTGTTTGATAGGAATGTAGTCTGGAATTTTAGATTTTCTTTCAGCAATAAAGAGAATAGGAAAAGCATTCATGTTTCATATTGCTGACAAACTCTAAGGATTATATGTCTATGGATTAATGTAGGGCTTTCCCAGTAAGGAACACAGTCTGTTATGAGGGAGAATTCACCGAAGTCAGACAGATGCTGAGTGACTACACCTAGGAATTTCGTTTAAAGTGGAGAATTCACTGGTAAATCTTTTTCAAGTCCAATTTGAGAGTAAAAATCAGATTCAGACCCAGAATCAGCAGCCTTTCAGTAAATTAAAATAGCCAATTAAATAGACGGTTGCCTGATAGTCACAGTATTCTCTTGCCTGAATGGAGGTGCTGATTACTACAGCAGGAAGTAAAGCTAAAAGGTGACTCATCAAACCTCCTGAAAGCAAGGAGTTTTTTTTAAAGTTGTATTGTCAACACTGAATGTGAGAGCAACTTCGGCTGAGTGAGATAAAGGCCAGGTGAGTATTTCTAGTAATATCATCCAAAGTGGGAATTCACTGCACAGGGAGAAAAAGGTTATTGCAAGAAGTCTCCAGATTGAAAGGTAAGCAAGAGAAGTTTAAAAAGCATAGATTGAGAGATTCGCCTGAAAATGATACCACAACATGACAAGTACAAGAAAAGCAGCTGACTGGTAATCAACTTGGTAAATATTTCTAGTCTTTCAAGTAAAAATTAGGTATTTAGTCGGTGCTTGAATCTCTAGCCTTTGTTCTCTTTTTCTTAAAACTAGCTTGTTAAGTACAAATGGGCAGAGAAATCAGGAGCTGAGTGAACAGTATAATAGGGATTAATATTGTTATGTGCAACCATGAGTATGAGCATCAAATACTGTTGCTTGCCCCTTGTCAGAGTGGAGAAATCTCCTCAGGGCTAGAAGGGTATTGGAGGGAAGGAACCTAATAGTAATCCATGTTGGAACTAATGACATTGATCGGACTATAAAGGAAGTTCTGCCAAACATATGGGAGCTAAATTAATAAGCAAAATGCCCAACGTAATAATAAAAGGATTGTTACCCAGGACACCTGAACTACTACACAATAAATAATGTCATGGAGTTAAATGCATGGCTCAAGGTGATAGGCCTCACCTGAACCATGCTGGGACCAATCCTCTAGTGAATGGAGACTGGAGTCTAAACTAAATAGAAGGGTGGGTTCTGGAGAAGGGGTAGGCTCACAATCCTAAAGGATTTGGGCGGCACGGTGGCACAGTGGTTAGCACTGCTGCCTCACAGCGCCAGAGACCCGGGTTCAATTCCCGCCTCAGGCGACTGTGTGGAGTTTGCACGTTCTCCCCATGTCTGCGTGGGTTTCCTCCGGGTGCTCCGGTTTCCTTCCACAGTCCAAAGATGTGCAGGTCAGGTGAATTGGCCATGCTAAAATGCCCGTAGTGTTAGGTAAGGAGTAAATGTAGGGGTATGGGTGGGTTGCGCTTCGGCGGGTCGGTGTGGACTTGTTAGGCCGAAGGGCCTGTTTCCACACTGTAAAGTAATCTAATCTAAAATATGACAACATTGCAGGGCAGCTATTTAAATAATGATATTGTGATAACCTCAATAAGGCCCATGGGGAAAGACTATCCTCAACCTTCGGTGAGCCCCAAACCACAGAGCCAAGTCCTCTGTGGATAATATTCATGACTCTTGTTTGCTGCCAAGGAAGGGTGATTGAAGTAGGAGTCGCTAGGTTCCAGAACTGGATGTGAAATTTCTCCACAATATAGTGAGAACCAAGAATGTCCATGCTCCACCTGTGGTTGTAGAGTTTGCCCCAGACAAGGCTACTAAAACAAGTGAAACACATACTGTCCAAATCAAAGAGTAAAGCCACCTCAAGACAGGGTTTTGCAAATACATCAGCCCAACGAATTGATAAAATTGTCTCACTGCTTCCAAATTGGCCCCAAATAAAAAAAAACCCCAGGTAAATGGCCATCCCCTGGAATGAAGGCAGACACAGTTGCTACTGTATTTATTGCTGGGGAGCAAACCTTTAGGAAACTCCAATGAGGCATCTTGCCTACAAGCAGGTGAGTTACCAAGGCTAGATTGGTCACATACACTAGGAGTTTTTGTATATTATTGGGACCACTGTAACCTGAGTTACACATGGACAAGAGTCTCCCCTTATTTGTTGTGCAAGAACCAGGTCCCAACCTTTTGGAAAGGGACTGGCTAGAGAAACTCCACCTGGATTGGCAACAGATCTTTAAATGGATACTGGTGACCGATGTGAAGTCATTGGGAAGTATCTCAAAGTGTTGCAAGAGAGTCTCAGGAAGATAAAAAGTGCTGGGGCCAAGATCCATATAGACCCAGAGGCCCGATCTAAATACTTAAAGACACAGCAGGTCCCCTATGTTTGCTGCCAAAGTAAAGGCCAAATTGGAATGACTAGAGAAATTTGGCAACATGCAGCAGTGAAATTTGCTGCATGGGTCCCCATTTTAAATCTGAGGACTCAGTCAGTCTCTGTGGGGATTATATGTTGAAGATCAACAGAATGTCTGCCTAGACAGATACCCTATGTCATGCACAGAAGACTTGTATGTGATGCTGGCTGATGGAGTGAGGGGGTCACATATTTTCCTACTTGAATATGAGCCACACCCACCTCCAACTGGAGATAAGGTGTCACCCAGGAAGTACATCTTTCAAATACTGTATGAGCAATCACTTGTCTTTTGGGATGTTTTTGGCTGGTGCCATTTTCAAAGGGTGATGGAGAACATCGTTCAATGGGTACTCAGAATGCAGTCTATCTGGATGATGCCTTAATCTAAGGAGCTACTGAAAAGAAGCTTTTAGATAGTTTACAGGAGGTTTTGTGGTGTTTCTCTGCAACTTGCATCAGCTAAAAAAGGAGAAATGTGTGTTCCAGGTAAACCTCAGGTACAGGGTTGAGAAGGATAGATTACACACTGTGAAGGGGAAGGCCATAAAAAAAGAGCTTAGGCTTCAAGGAACACAGAGTTGAAGTCTTTCCCAGGTTCATAAATTACTGACAAATTCATACTAAATCTGGTGGCTCTGCTAGTACCCCTTTATGCTCTGCTTAAAAAAAAGGTCAGAAATGGTTGTGGCAAATGCTAAAAGAGAAAGCCTTTGCAAATGTCAAACAACCACTGTTGATAAATATATTAGCTCATTATGACCCCTGAGATCACTCATTGTAACCAGTGACACCTCCCCCTATGGGATAGGGGTGGTATTATCACATCATTGGAACAATGGGACAGAAATCCAATTACATATGCACCATAAATTTTGGCTGACGCAGAAAGGAAGTATGTCCAGATTGAAAAAGAAAACCTGGCCGTGGTATTGGCAGGGAAAATGTTTCACCAGTATGTCTATGGTCAGCAGTTCATCACAGTAACTGATCACAAAGTTTGTATACTCCTGAACATGTAGTATTTAATATTTACCCAGCTTTGATCTCCTTGCAAACCCAAGTCTTTGTAATGGTTACAAGTTCATATCCATTAATCACAATTTATGCCATTAATTTATTATTTCTGAATATTAACTTTTGAAAGAGGAGACAGAATGGAAAGGGTAGTGGGTTAGTTTTGTTAATACAAGATGAAAAAAGCACAATAGTAAGAAATGATCCTGGACTGGAAGATGTAGAATCCATATGGGTGGAGATAAGGAATAGCAAAGGCAAGACCCCTCTGGTGCAAGTGGTCCATAGACCTCCTAACATTGGCTATACTGTAGGTCAGATAATAATCTAGGAGATAGTGAAGTATGTAAAAAAGGCAGTACATTAATCACAGGTGATGTTAATCTTCACTTAGATTCAACTAGAAAACAATTACTCTGGGTCTGTAATGAGGCAGATTTAATAAATGATCTCAGAATAAAAGATACTTTGGAAAAAACAAACAGGGACTAGAATATGACAGAATTTAACATTCATAGAAACAGGAGGGGGTCATTCAGCCCCTCAACCCTGCTCCACCACTCAATAAGATCATGGCTGACCTGTGGCCAAACTCCATTTGCCTGCCTTAGGCCCATATCCCTTGGTATCCTTGCTTATTGAAAATTTGTCTATCTCAGATTTAAATTTAACAATTGAATTAGCATCAATTGTCATTTGAAGAAAAGTGTTCCAAACTTCCACTAATCTTTGCACGAAGAAGTGCTTTCTAACATCTCTCCTGAATGGCCTCACCCAAATTCTTAGAATATGCCCCTGGTTCTAGAATCTTCAACTGTGGAAATAGTTTATTATCTATCCTGTCTTTCCCCATTAAAATCCTGAAGACCTCGATTAGATCATCCCTTAACCTTCTAAATTCTAGTGAATAAAAGCCTAGTTTGTCTAAGATCTCCTCATAACATAACCCCTGAAGTTAGGGTGTCATCCATGTAAGACTTTGTTGAACTCTCTCCATGATCAAGCATTCTTCCTAAAGTGTGCTACCCAGATCTGCTCACAGTACTCCAAGTGGGATCTCTAATGAGATCTGTATAAATGTGGCATAACACCTGCATCCTTACACTCCAGCTGTTTAGATATGAAAGCCAGCATTTTATTAGCCTTCTTGACTATTTTTTGCACCTGTTCATGGTATTTTAAAGAACTATGCAGCTGAACCCCCAAATCTCACTGTATTTAAATTTGTGCCTTCTAAAAACATCCCCTGATCTATCCTTTTTTGGTCTGAAATGGCTAACCTCACACTTGCATACATTAAAAGCTATGTGCTAGATTCACCTAATCTATCAATGTCCTGTTACAACCTTATGCTGTTGTCAACACTTAATACAATGCTGCCCAATTTTGCATTTTCAGCAAATTTAGATAGTTGACTTTTTATGATGTTAACCAAATCATTAATGAACATTGTGAATAACTGAGGCCCCACCAGAGATCCCTGGATGCCATCACTCGTCACACTCTGCCAATTATGAGTTTTAATCAATATTCCAACTTAACAAAGTAAATATGGAGGATTTGTTTCCCTATGCAGAAGAGTCCGGGACCATATTCCCGGAGTGAGGGATCACCTGTTTAAAACAGAGATGAGGAGGAATTTTCTCCGCTCAATGGATCTGAGAGTCTGTGGATTATCTGACCAGCTATCATCTCATTGAAAGGTGAAATGGGTTCAATGGTCCAAAGGGGCTGCTTATGCTCCTAAGCTTTATGATCTTACAGTTTATCATTTTAAGTAGGGTTAAAGTGCTGCAAACTAATAACTTTCTGAAAAAAAATCAAATCTGTAGGTTTTACAAATGTAATAAGCATAGTCGCAAACATCAGCACAATAGATGTAACAGTGAATAGTTCACTATGGAAATGAGTTAATCACTGAGTAGAATCTCTGTAGTAATTAAACTTTGACCCGTAGAGAAACAAAACATTTCAGGGAAAGATCACAACAGAAGATTCTAGTAAGCCAAGATAAATGCAGCCCAAGAGAGTGTGAGGTCACAGACGGTTCAAAGAAAAAGGTAACAAATGGTTACAAGTATTAAAAGTAACAAGTTGCTAGAAAAGCGCAGCAGGTCAGGCAGCATCCAAGGAGCAGGAGAATCGATGTTTCGGGCATGAGCCCTTCTTCAGGTCGTCGATTCTCCTGTTCCTTGGATGCTGCCTGACCTGCTGCGCTTTTCCAGCAACACATTTTCAGCTCTGATCTCCAGCATCTGCAGTCCTCACTTTCTCTTAAAAGTAACAAGTGTCATAGATATTACATATCCAGCATCAAGTGCATTTAGGTCCAAAATATAAGCTCACAATCGGCAGTGAAAATGACGGTGATCATCCTTAGTCTCATTGTCAGGCATCAAAGCAAACGTGAGTCATACAACAATCAGAATCACAACAAGCCAACAAACAATTATATCACATTTTTTGTCAACATGTCCAAGAAAGCATTATTCCTTTCAGATAAGATTATATTATTATTAGACTAGATTACATTGATAGCATTTTATCTGTATTTTATAGATTCTAAAAATGTATAACAATGTATACTTAGAAACTAGAATATATATATCACACACACTTGTTTAGATTTAACATTTAAAATATATGTTTCACTTACCAACATCACAATTAATGCCTCTCCAACCCTTGAAGCAGTTACAAGTTCCGTCACCATTAAGTCCATCATTACACTTCCCATTTACACACAGGCATTCTAAATCCATACAAATAAACACACTGTTAAATAATTGTACAATGGTAAAACAAAGAAAGCTAACATCCTGAACATCTATGCTGTTAGAAGAGGCAATGAACTGTCATCGGACCTTTTCTCTCAGAAACAGAGAAAAGCATTTGGGCAAGTCATCATCTGAATCGCTGACATATCTCCCAGCAATTCTTTAAAGAAAGCTATAAATTGGCAAAACCAAAATGATTTTAAGATCACCAAAAAAAGTTCATAAAGGAAGAGAACTGGTGAACACACAGGAGACAGACAATCAGAAAGAATGGATCTTTTTCAGGTTGGAAAAGGGTAATGGGTAAAGTGCCACAAGGATCAGTCCTAGGCACTCGCTCACTTATTAACTATATTAATGACTTAGAGGAGGGGGCAGAGTGCAATATATCCAAATCTACTTAAAGAATCTTCAAGAAGATTTAGATAGATTGAGTGAATGGGCAAAACATAGCAGATGGAGTTTAACGCAGGGCAGTGTGAGGTCCCGGACTTTTGTAGAAAAATAATACTCAGATTTGTGATTCTAAATGGAGAGAGACTGAAAAATGCACACCTAGGGATCTGTGTGTTCTTATTCATGAAACACAAAAAGTTAGCAATGTAGGTGCAGTAGCTAATTAAGAATGCAAATGTAATTTTGGCCTTTATTTGCTAGGGTGGTGGAGTTTAAAAATAGGGAAGTCTGTTACAACTGAACAAGGGGTCTGTGCTGCCATATCTGGAGTATGGTGTACAGTTTTGATGCCTGTATTTAAGAAAAAGTGTATTGACATTGGAGACAGTTTAAGACAGATTCATTCGGTTGATTCCTGGAATGAAGAGTTGATGCATCAAGAACAGCTAAACAGATTCAGCCTTTACTCATCTGAGTTGAAAATAATGATAGATGCTTTTTTTGAAATATGCAAGATTCTGAGGGAGCTTGACAGGGTAGATGTTGAGAAGGTGTTTCCACTAATGGGTGAATCTTGAACTAGGGGACATGGTTACAGAATAAAGAGAAATTCATTTAAAACTGAGATGTAGCAGAATTCCTTCTCCCAGAGAATAGAAAATGTGTGAAATTATCTGTCTCAGACTCCTTGAGGCTAGATCACTGCAAGTTTCTAGTGGAAGTTGATGGGTTTTTGAAATACTGGAGAGTTGAAGACCACAATGAGCTGGCATGAAAGAGGAATTGAGGCCTAGGGCAGATCAGCCATGATCATATAGAATGGCAGGGCAGGCCTGAGGGCTGAATGGCCTCCTACTATTTCTTATTTCTATTGTCCAATGTCAGCACAACTTACCAGTTTATGTAAAACAAATGCCATGCGTACATTGGAAAAGCACTCCTCTACAGTGGTAAAATATTACCACCATATAAGATATTATCACTTTTAAAATTTGGATTATTTAAAAAGAGGCTGATGGATTATGGCTTCAATTCTGTGAAAGCTTTTTTTAAAAAAAGATCAAAAAATCATTTGGAACGGTGACAAATGCAGCTTTTTCAAGAAAGTATGGGTTTAAGTAGAAAACTACTAGAAAAATACTAATAGTGATAAATGTTTAAGCTGTTGAATTTATGACAGACAGAGAAAATAGACAAGGAGTCAACTAGTTTAGCTGTGACTTCTGTTGTGAAGGAATTTAGTTTGTGAAGTCTCCAATGTGTGACAATTTCTCAAGAAGCTTTCAAATTTTCAGAATCAAAAGTACATTTAAGCCATTGGACTGAAAGGATTGGAAATAAGTATTAAATATGTATTAGGTTGACCAAAATGAAAACTTAAATGAGTCAGAGAATGCAATAAGTTAAAGAGTTGAAATAGGAGTGATATTTCTGTGAGATTGAGTAACTGCAATGGATATTGGTGGGATGGAAGTTGAAACCTTGCCTTGTTGTTTATGTTTAAATCTTTCTAAACTATGTGATGCATATACATTCTTTTGTGTAATAAATAGCATTTTGTGTTCTTATAATATTGTGTTAAGTGTTTTCCAATGGACACCATGGCCTTGTCTAACAATGAGCTGATAAGCAACATGAAAACATTTTTAACTGTTCAAATTTCTAGACCAAAGCTTCAAAACAAAATAACAGCATGACTGAAACAATGAAAAAAATTAATATTTGAATTTCTGTGAAACGTTCAGGGTGACAATGTGTCATGTTACCTATATTGATAATAGAATTAACTGTTAGATCAGGAATAGCATAATACTGAGATATATATATATTTTAAGCATTACATCAATAGATACATGTCATGAAATCTATAATTTTGGATCTTGTACCAATCTATTCATTGTTTGTTTATTATGTATATTATCCATACCCAGTTCACAAGACGGTCCATATCTGCCAGCCTCACAAGATTCACAGGCAGTCCCTTGAAATCCTTCATGACACAGACACTCTCCAGTTCCGTTGATATCGTCCTGACAAATACCAAAATTGGAGCACCAAGAATCTGGTTTCCCAGGGCACATCTGACACATTGGTCCAAAATATCCAAAACAGCATTTTAAAGTCTAAAACAACCAAAAGTAGTAATGAGACAGAAGTGTCAGGTAAAAAGTCTACAGTCAGATCATACATTGAATCTTCCATTTTTGAAGGATAACTGAAAGCTTTCCCATAAAATATTGCATTTATTTGCATGCGTGAAGCTACACTAGTGGAACTAAAATCGAACTTAGCAAACAGCCTATGAGCATTTTGTTTACTGCATTCAAAATATTTTTGTGATTTCTTAAGTCTATTTTCTGCAGTACTTGTCATATTTTAAAGCCAGAAAAGTGGAGAAAACTGTTACCATCTGTCAAATGGTACTATGTGAACATAACAAGCACTTCCACAGTTGACATAACAGGCATGTCTGATAAGATACTTATTTTCTATGGAAAAGAAAGCCCCGTACACATTCAGTAGATTTCCAATGAATTTATGGTTAGGAAATAGACATTGTGCAATGTAAATTGGTTTGTTTTCCCTTTGCTTCACACTTATGATAGTGGTTCAATTCACCATCCTGAATGTATCAATTTTACAAAGGGAACAAGAATCTTAAAATATACCTTCAGCTTCTGGGAATTCCAGTCAACCACAGTCTCAATTACCTCTGTTGTGAGAGTATTTGGCATTTATTGCCCTCTATTAGTTCTCTTGCTTAGAGCAGAATATCAAAACAAAATGTTCTGCCATGTCCATGTAATGTTTATTAGCTAGATCTGATGCCTTTTTTGCTGCAATTTTAAAGTGTGTGGCAAAGAAATGGCAGGATTTCAACAATATGAACACAACCACTTCCTAAACAAGTTTATAATATATTAAGAAAATAAAATGGAATTTGATATTGTACTGTCTTACCAAAACATGGAAACAATATCTGAATAGCCAAACTGAATGCACTCTCGACGTTGTCTAAGGCATCCAAGTATTCTTCAGTAGTCAAAAAATAGAAAATAGAGTAGGACTAAGCTGCAAAGACTGGAAGGGTTAACGACCAATTCCCATTACACGAGGTTATTTGAAGTGAGTTGGGGGTGTGCTTTGCCTTTTAACTGCTATACCATTGAAACTTAAATGATTGATGTTGGTGCATACTAATGATAAATGACAGCCTTGTCATCAGGACAATTCTCAAAAATACCAATTTCAGGGGAAAATATTGCACAGGAGGAGATTGCCAATTGGTAGGCAAGTGAACTCTGATTAGTCAAGGCATTGCCATGGAGAATGCATCAATTAATGATGATTGACAATTAACTGCCAGGCTTTGATAATAAATTTAAACCAGACAGATTGACACTGATTGTAGTAAGAATTACATTAACAATCGATTTAGCATTATCAGTGGAGCTCAAAATGTGGCTCACTTATACTTTCTTGAAGCTAATATATTCACATGCAGAGCTCTGTCCTCAGGAATTGCACCTTTTCAATTAAAGTAGCGCATTTTAGGCAACACCTTGACCAATTAACGCAATTATTGGGTGTTAGAGATTAATTTAGTTTCTCTGTGAATGGGTGCCAAGGGTAAATCCTTGTTTTTTTTCTTCCCCCAATGGGAAGTGAAGTGGCTGCTGATGGGTAGTGGAAGGAGAGCAATTAGGAACTATAGTGATATGCGATAGGCTTGATCGATCCCCTGTTTATTCTGTCATCATTTTGGTATGGACTTATATTCTTGATTGGACATTCACTACAACCCAATTTCAAAATTAAGCATGGGATTTCTAATCAACTGGCGGGGGAATGACGATGATCAACTCAGGTTTTTATTCTTGCTGCTATTGGGTCGTGACCATTGAGTCTTTGCACATACACATTGATTAAGGAGAGAATCGGACTTCAGCATGTTTCTGAGTGAAATAGTCAATTGACACTGAAATGTCAGAAATTAAAAGACCTCTAAAAATGGGAGGCAGAACCTTAATGCATAAGTCCTACCTACATTTCCGACAGACCTAATTGTTGCTGGTGGGGAAAGGGGGCAGGGTGTGAAACAGGATAAAGGGAATATTAACTCAGCAGGCTATTTGAATTTAATGTTGTGTTAAAACAAGTCACAATTCGGCCGATGAAAGGTCTGTACAAATGGCGATTTGTAGATTTTTTTTAAATCCCAGGTTTTTTTTAAACTTTAAAAATCAACAAACTGTCAATTTAATGTAAAATAAAAAACTCTGTTACACTGCTTTCATTGATAGGTTATCTAGCGCAGGTTAGAAAAAAAAACAAGGACCTAGCTTGTACAGCTGCAATGAGGCTTACACAGAGGCCAGAATTTCATGCCCTTCACCATAATGAGTTTATTGGAGGGGTGTAGTTAATCTGGCAGGATAGTGGCAGGATCCACTACCCGACCACCACTGCAGTAATTAAGTCTATTGTTGAAAGCCTTGTAGTCATCATTCCTGCCCACCGCCAGCTCAGGCTCATAATTGGGCAAATAATGGCCACTGAAGGGTCTTATTCTGTGGTCACAGGCAGTCATCCAGTCCGAAATAAAGGTCCCATCATGCAGGAACCCTTAAAAGCAAATCTTTAAGATTATTTTTGGGTTCACAGGAGTTTTTTTGAGGGTGGGGAAGAGAAAAGAGGAGGTCCCTGGTTTAGACAAGCCATATCAATTGACACAGCATTGGGAAGAGCAGATGCCAATGAGAGTTAATCTTTTCCTTCCTTGAAACTTTCCTCCACGTCAGCCATCCCTCTGATTGGCTAGCAGGACTCAACAGGTGGGACTTGGAAGTCTCCTCTGGTTCTTGAAAGCCTAATGCTGCCCAGTTAAATGCCTAATTGAGACTTAACTCGACAGAACTTCCCTAGGAGAAGACCCCATTAAATACTGCATAGAGAATTTATACTTGCATGGCCAGTGCCTCAAGACAATAGTAGAAAACCTGGGGAGATGAGAAAGAAATCTTGCAGTTAATAGGTAGGAAATAAACTTACTATGGTTTCTTTTACACAGCTGGGCTTGCAGCCAAGAAGTTCCGCATCTTTGTCATTTTGAAATTCTTTATAAAAGCAGGTCTCTGTTCTAATTTGACCAGCAAATTCCTATGCAAAAGAAAACACTACAAAATTACATATTTTATTAAATCATGAACATTTTTCAGTTAACAATACTGTATCTAAATAATACTCAAAATGCTCAACAATCCTTAACCTTGTTACAAGCCCTTGCTTTTGGCATTACACAAAGTAAGTACTTATATACCCAAAAACAAATTGCCATTCTTGGCCTCTTTCTGAGTTCCATAGTCACAGCTATTCACTCCATGATTGATATAACTGTCACCTTATTGAGTACTATCTAGAGGATGTGCTGTGGGATTTATCAAGACTTTAGGTTGGTAGCGTGTCTACATTGCATTTACAACAGCTTTCAACTCAGAAGAATGACTTGGTGCATGGTTCATAAAGGTGGACCAAGATCCACTGGGCTCCAAAGTGAAAAAGATATGATTTATTAAGCTTCAAACTTTTGATGCTCTATTTGGAGTTCAGAGTATTTGATGGAATATAAAGAAAGAAGTAGGTGAGAAAGATGGAAATGTGAGCTACAGAATGTAATAAAGTAGAATTGGAAAGTTAACCCATTTAAAAAAAAGTCACATGTACACTGTTTAAACCATTAAGAAGCCAAAATGACCAGATCTATCAACATTCCAAGGATCTAATGCTAACTAAACCATCAGCTTCACATCATCCATTTGTATAATTAGAATTTTTAAATTGCACTACTATTTTAACTTTTTTTCTAGACTATCATTCTAAATGTTTATCATTTAAAATGGACCAATGACACCCACCATCTCATTTTAATAGTAACTTGGACCTCAAATATAAAAATTTGAGACTTATAGACACTCCTACTTACTTGCCTTATCTACCCAAGTTTTCTGCTTTTTGGCTATGTCACTGGATGACTCACAAACCAGAAATAAGATGTTTCTTACAAACAAAGGAAATACTGGATTCCATTTACATTTCAGGTTTCTGCCAGTAAGACTATTCACTGAGAGCATTATATGTCTTCAGCAATGAATCGCTGTTGAAAAGTTGGAATTAGTATCTTTCAGAGTTAAACTGCGCACAGGACAAACTGTGTAAAGTGATCATAATGGAAAACAGCAGTAAAACGAAAGATGGCATCAGAATTTTGACTTACCATTGCGATTGTCCCTTGAGGACAGATGGGATTATCATCGCAGCTGCCACATACTCCCTTAGAAAGAAAAATATTAACTCAGACTTTTATTCTGTTCACGTTGGCATGTGATTGGACATATGATATAGCTGAGCCACTTTGCCAAGAATATTACTTTTAGCCATGTTTCTCTTGAGTTCAGATGAAAATAGCCCAATTAAAATATTTGTACAATAAAAATATTGAATCATTCACTCAGTAATTCAAATTAAGGGGAGTGAATATAAAATGCTTGATAAAATGTTTGTGATTAGAATAGTTAGGCAAGCCTTTAGCTCACTCAAATCCAATAACAAGCGCAGAGTTAAATTTGGGCCTTACACAGCTTTTGAGATTTTTTCTAGAGAATGCAGAGTTTGTGATTTTCATGAAAACGAATTTAAAAATATCAGGATCACTGAATCCTGAATTAAAGTATATACTTAAATTTCTGTGGATCAGGGAATTTTTAATCAATAACAGCAGAGAGAATCATTGGGCTGAATCTTTTTTTTGCTAAGTCCAAATTGCAATAGGTTTTTTGTCACTGTGAGGCCTTAATGGGTTTTCTCATTATATCTTGCCAAACTTGCCTCATTAATTACTTACCATGCGCTTATGGTGTCACTTATGTCTGATTTTTTTTAGATTAGATTACTTACAGTGTGGAAACAGGCCCTTCGGCCCAACAAGTCCACACCGACCCGCCAAAGAGCAACCCACCCATGCCCATTCCCTTACTTTTACCCCTGCCCCTAACACTATGGGTAATTTAGCATGGCCAATTCACCTAACCTGCACATTTTTTGGACTGTGGGAGGAAACCGGAGCACCCAGAGGGAACCCACGCAGACACGGGGAGAATGTGCAAACTCTACACAGTCGCCTGAGGTGAGAATTAAACCCAGGTCTCTGGCGCTGTGAGGCAGCAGTGCTAACCACTGTGCCACCATGCCGCCCACCTTATCCAGAACAACTTGCCACTCAGTGGATATCGCAGAATTCATATCCCCTGAGCCCACACCATCTTTTAAAGCATCCAGACAAACATGGTCAGTCCGTAACTACCCTGCATGGTCCCTGTCATTGGCCCTGAACATGATGGACAGGAGTAAATTGGTGGGCAGGACCTTGGAGTCTCATTGGATAGGGTGGTGCTGACCTGGGACTTCTTTTTCCACCAGTGAAGGTCATGACATCAGATCAGATCAGACCAGACCAATCTGAGATTCACCTGGGTTAAAGCACTTCTCAGCCATCTGGGGAGTACCCAGTGCAGTGGGATGAAGGTCAATGTCCTTTTCAACTCTGCCAAAATAAAACCACCATCTTCTCTCCATTACCTCACATTCACTTCATCACTGCTACTGTATCCACCTCCCAAAAAATGCCTTACCACTTTTAATATTGCCCACAACTTCTTCCCTCACTTGCTCTCCCCCCACCCAAACCTTGGCACTACTAACTCTACATGCTATCTGTGTGGCCTACTCACTCGTTTAGGACTCCTCTCACATGCACCAACAGTGGAAGCTATGTTGCCCACTTTCATCTCCTGTAACAACTGCCTCTCCCTTTCAGGAGAGAAACAGCTTACATTAGGGCAGAGAGAGTCAAGACAGGTGGTGTGCAGGCATCATTCAGCTCCTCATCTTGAGGAGAGGAACCTGACTCTGACCACGCCGAGCAGGACCTGGACCGGTATCGAAGTCTGCCTTTGACTTACTGTCAAAGCTGTGAACAAAAGCTATGTCCCCTGACGGCTGAAGCCTGCTAACAACTATAACAAGCTTCCTGGCTTTGTGTCAAACAGCAAAACAGAACAGCAATAACACAACCATGGTATTAGCCGAACATAAGCCAAAGCACAAAAAGGCAAGATTCTTTCAGTTGCTGTAAAAAAAATTAAAATAAACAGGGAACAGCACTGGTTGCCAGTTTAACAAACATTTCATAGCCTGATAAACTGTTAATCGAAGCCAAAAGACACTTGCCATATCTGGTCTATCCACATACATACGCTAACATTTTATACGTACCTCTACAATTACAGTGTTATTGATGTCACATCTATTCTTCTGCATTTGAAGAACTTGACTTGTTCCCAACAAGATTCCATTTCTCGTCTCATTGTGAAAACCATTTAATGCAACGTCATTTACAAAAATCTGGAAAAATAATTGCAGTTTACATCTTAATAATAATTGCAGAAAATGAATGCTTTTACACCTTGTAATATACTTGTAATGATATGGCAATTACACCTTTTTATAAATCATAGGACTATACAACCTTTCATGTAGATGAGGAAGAGGTTATCATTTAGTGAGGAGGTATCTGAGAAAAGCAGTATGCCCCAAAGATGCATGATTCTCTGAGGGAAAAAGGTTCCCCTCATCTCTAACCTAAATGGGTGACTTCTAACTTTAAGACAATGCCTCCTAGTTCTAGAGTCAACCATATGAGGAAATATCCTTTTCACATCTACCGTCTTTAACCATTTGGGACCTTACACACTTCAAATCAAGTTCCCACACACTTTCAGCTCCACTGGAAACAAAAACCAGAGGAATTGCAGATGCTGTAAATCAGAAACAAAAATAGAAATAGTTGGAAAAGCTCAGTAGGTCTAGTAGCATCTGTGCAGAAAAATCAGAGTTAACATTTCAGGTGGTCTGAGGAAGGGTCATTGGACGTGAAACCTTAACCTTGACTTTTCTTCACAGATGCTGCCAGACCTGCTGAGCTCTTCCAGCAACTTTTGTTTTTGTTCCAGTAGAAATAAGCCCAGCCTATACAACCTATCATCATAAGATGATCCAATCATTCTCAGTATCAATCTAGTCATCATTCATTAAACCATCTCCTACATATTTCCAACCTCCCTTCAAAAAGGAGGCTAAAACTGCGTACAGTACTTAAGATATGGTTTCAATAGACAGCATGCATAATTGAAGCTTCCTTATTTTTATGTTAAATTCTTCTTACATTAAAGCATAGCATTCCATTAGCTTTCTTGATTATAGGCTGTACCTGTATACTAACCTTTAATGACTCATGCACAGGATAACTGAGATCCCTCAGAATTCCGCAGTCATTCTCCACTTAACAAATGCTTTTTTTTATTCTTCCTGCTATCGTGAACAATTACACAATTTCCCAAATTATACTGTAACTGCTGAACACTTTTCTCATCCTAATGTCTATCTGCAAATTCCTTATATTATCTTAACAACACACTTTTCTACTTGTGTGTCTCATATGATTTTAGCTCCCCTCATCTAACCCATTGATGTAAATCGTGAAAGATTGATGTCCCAGGACAAACCTCTGCAGGACTATGTTCTTCACGTCCTTTAATCAGACAAAGACAAATGTATGCATACTTTGTTTTCTACCAGTCAGGAAATCTTGTTTCCAGGCTAATATGTCATCTCTTACACCATAAACATTCATTTTCTGTAATAACCTTGGATGTGGCACCACCTCAAATAACCTCTGGAAATCCAAGTGTAATATGTCTAGAAGCTACTCAACTGTAACAAGCTACTGCAAAACATTCCCTTCCCAAGATCAATGTTGTGTATCCGCAGCAGTTCAAGGCAGTGGTTCACCACCAACTGCTCAAGATTAATTAGGGACAGCCATCAAATGCTGGCCTCGCCACATCACAACACATGAATAGATAAGAAAATAAAAAAAGGATAAAACCATATCAAACATTCAACACTGGTCAAGTCATTGCGTTTAAACAGGACAAAGGCAGATGCAGGCACATTCAACCTTATTCTCCTAACACCGTAGGACTTATGCCAAAATTGGCAAAAGTGACCTGCAGACCAGCTCAGGCACAACCTTATACTTGGAGAACTGTACCTATCAATATTCAAGACTAGTCCATGTCCTGACAGATTTTAAACAATGTAGTCAAGGGAGGTAAGGCAGGAATGTTAAGAGGACACAACCAGATCAGCTATGATCTTATTGAATGGTAGAGCAGGCTCGGGAGCTGAATATTATACTCTTTCTCCAAATTCTTTCACCTGATGTTTCACTGTATCATTAATAGGATAGATTCCACTCAAGGTGGCATCAAGGTATGATTAAAATAGACTCCAGACCCCATGAAGTCTCATGGCATCTGATCAAACAAAGACTAAGCCCATCTATTTACTGCTAGCCCTCAGTTGATGAATCAAATAATCTTATTGAAAGTCCCAAGGAAGAAGCACTGAGGGTAGCAGGGTTGAGTTTACTCTGGGTCAAGACTTTAATATCAGTGAGTGCATCTCAGTATCATTATTGACTGGTCAAATTCTGAAATACTTTATTGTCACAGTACATCTGTGGTCAGTGATGAGAAAGCAAGGATTAAGAAACTTATTTGGTCTCATCCTCATCTGTCTAACTTTTGCAGGTGTACCTGCCATGTCAGTATTAGGAAGAGTGATCAGCACACAGTCCTCATGGACTCCAATGGCTGTTGAAACGATACTGTGTGATATGACCCCATTCTTATTTTGCTCAGTGTGAAGCTGGCCGATATATTAATATCTCCTGATCATTTGAAGAAAGTAGCCACCAAGGCAAAGACAAGAGTCAACCTGGTTCAAACAATGGGATAGTTGTAATATGAATTGTAAACCAGAGTCTCATACTATAGGTTCAAATCCCACTATGGCGGGGATGGAATATAAACCAGTCTCAACAACAGTGATCACTGATTGCTATAAAAACCTACCTGGCCTAACAAATATCCTTAAGGGAAGAACTCCTGCCATTCTATTCCTGTCTGGCCAAACTGGGACTCAAGACCTACAGTGATCTGGTTGATTCTTAACTACCCTCTGAAATGGCCCAGCAAATGTGATGATGTTGCTCCTTTAACAAGATTGGGTTGTCCTTGCTTTTCCTCAAAAGTGTTTTATGAGATACAGGTTCCAAAATGTCTGGCTTGACCTACTTGAAGACGTTTTCAAGTATAAAAATGAAACACTTGTATAATGAAAGGGGAGCGGCCAGTTCTCCCAGCTCCGCTTTTCTCTGGTTTGGTTTGGTTTGGGTTTTAGCAGTCTCACTGTTCACAGCAAGCAGTCAGTCCATATTAAGGCTGCTGGTTAAAGAAACAGCTACATGGAAGAAGGTGCTCCATGCTGAATCTCTCTGCTATCTCTCTCTTGTAAGACCCTGTATTTGATTTTACCTTAAGTGCCAAGGGACTGTTGCAGAAATTTGGAACAGCATCATTAAGCCGTGATAGTCTGTTGGGTTTTCAGATAAGTTATTCTGTATTCTGTTCTCTTTTGTTTGTGTTTCATCCGGCAATCGTGCAAATAAATTCTGTTTTGTTTAAACTAAGTGGTTGGGCCAGCTGCATCACTCCTGTAACATCCACTCAATACTTGCTTAAAACAACTAGCAAAATTAGTGCCCTGGCTACTTTCTTGAAATGTTTTGAGGGGGACTGGCTTGGTCCATAACACAGACTACTCAGGGTGGGCAACAAATGATGGCTTTGCCAATGACACCCACCTTCCTTGGAAGAATAAAAATTAAAGAAATTAATGAGTATTCTGTCTTAATATCAACGCTTTAGACATCAGACTGGGTCTGTGCACTCTGTAGCTGAGTAACATACCTCAATACGGGAATGGAGTCAGAAGCAGTCACATTCAACTTGTTAACTGAGCACTGCAATGTGAATATTTTGATTGAATCCTCAAATTAGTCTCTCTCATTCTGGCTGCCTCTTTCTCATGCTTTTGATGTGCTGCTACACAGGAAGTTCAAGAAATCGAGTAAAACAAAGTTCCCCTTCCACCAGGACCTCAGGGAGACAGAGAACATCTTTCTAAAGTTGTCAACGTCCCAACTTCACACTGTAGATGCCATTAATTGTGTTATGTAGTACCACTAGACCTGGCCAAGAATTCCGTAAAACAATAAATTTATTAATTTAAAAAGTTGCACATCAGTATGGTTGACACTGAATGACTTGCTGAAATAACTTAGCAAATCACTGCCTTGTAACAAATAAAATTCTAGAAGAAGGCCTATGTTTTTTCTGGGTATCTAGAGATGGAGAATATATTCATATCTTGCCAGTGAATTGCACATTATTGGTAATGAATAAAGGATGAAAAATTGAAATGGCATCAGCTTTAAATGTCTGCAGCAGTTCAACAACTAAAAACAATCTCCACAGCAACACAACTAAAATGTTACTTTTAGATTGTCATCTGTGCACACTTAAGGGAGCTGATTGAGCACTTTAAGACGGCCACATACAGCCTCTTGAGAAAGCAGCTGCAAGGATAAACCTAACCTCCTTCATGTAAAAGAACAGCTGTGTTCTCCTTTGGGGTTCAACATCTGTGAACAAACCAAAAAATGCACATGTCGGGGACACAAAAATGCATGTAAATGGCCTTAACCGGAAAGGATAAAGGGCTAACAGGCTTTAGTGTAATCTCCTACCCAATGAGAACACACTTCTCATTATAGGAGACCAAATATCCAATGCATATAGTTTTATCCAGATATAATGCATTATAGCATTAAAAGTTAAACTGTGTCACAGCTTACAATCAAAACAGCTGGAGAGAAACAAGGCGAAAGGAAGCATTAAATTGTAAGGAGGATGAAATTTGTTTTATAGGTCATGAGTGTACTAAATATGAATTAATTTGGATCTATCTTATGATTAGTGGACTATTAGCACATTTTAATCAAATTCCTCCAGGATCCAAACCATAATATACAAATTTCCTTGGCTCATTAAGAGCCTAATGAGTGCCAATTACAGATTAACACAAAACATTTATCTGTTTGACTTCTCGGCCAGATCATATTAATGATACCAGCTCTTAACGTTGCATCCAGGTCATGGAGAAACTGGCAGAGCTCCAACAGCAACCTAACATGGGATATCCTTAACAGCAGGTTTTAGTCCATGCAGTAGGACTGAGATATCATAAAGATTTCTTTAGTACAGATGAGTGAGGAGAGGATAAGGCCAAAGATATGGGAATCGTTATGAGATTTCATAGTGGAGTGGAACAAGTCAGCTGCACACCAGACAGAAGACACTGTGGAAAGTGGTTCTTTAGGGTAAATAGGTTACCAGACTCAAGTTTCAGCTGCAGTTAAAAAGAACGAACAAAATGGCATTCCAGCCACGATGAAGACCAATCGGGGGCTAAGTTACAGTCGAGACATGGAAGGGAGAAGGATTTGCAGAAACCAAGGAATTTGATAATTGCTAGCTATGCATGGTAAAACAATTTGGAATTTGCCAAGTTTCACAAGCAATTCCAGACAAGGAAATCAGAATGCCAACTTGGCAGGTTTGAACTGTATAAAAAGCAGCCCAGGAAACCCCTAATTCAAGCAGCAACTCAGAGACTAACAACTGTGAAGAGGTACCCTACGTCAGGAGGAATGATGTAGACACTGAGAAGAGTTCCAGCCTGGCCAGCTGCTAACTCTCTCTGGTAATAATGTTTGGGGTTAGATATAGAATCTAGGGTAGCAAAGGACAGTGGTTGAGATATCCCTAACAGTTAAAAGGCATGTATCTTTTACTTAAGTATTTAATTAATTAATTAAGTTTTATACAGTTCTCAGAATCACCACTATGTATATACTATTGTCTCACATAGATGGGCAACAGCGATATTTGACAAAAGTGGGAAAAGAAGTCCACAAATGTAGAAGTCAAGAATCACAAGGATCTACTATTGCTCCAGACACTATCCCTGTTACGAAAAGATCTGTCTCAATCTCACCAAGAAGCAAAGTAGGCAGATGTTATGTCTTGCCAAAAAAGACATCATCTTCTAGGGTAGTGTCTTGGAATCAAGGATGATTTTCTTCTAGTGTGGAGAGTCCTACAAGGATGATTTATTTCTAGAGTGGAGAGTCCTAAAGTCACTCAACAGTCCAATGCTGGATCTGCAGACCCTGCCACGTTCACCAGGTTGTGTTCGATCAAGCAATTGAGTGGAATGCTCAGGTTCACACACTTCCTGAGCTTGATCCCCTGCCACCTCAGCTTCTTGGGTTTCCTAAAGCTCAGCCGTACACCCGTCAAGCATTGACAGTCTACATCCCTCCTGCATACTTCGCTTTATTTTCCCTGAACATGTCGAACAGAGGGTAATGTAATTAGCATCCTGCTTTTCCAACACAGTCCTGGAAGTTCTGATAGATGACTGCAATTTCTGCTCATGGACAGTGCCCCAAGATCTTGGTGGCTGGTGGATGAGCAAGTGATGTACTGGAGTCACCAGATTACTTGCTGTGCCTACCAGTTTGGGAATTGTCACGGTCTAGTTTCCGTGCTTTGGGTGACAGAATGGTAAATAGCAAATCAATATGGCGAGATGACATAATGATGAGGATGTAGATGCTGCTACTAGGTGCAATTAGGCCTTTCACTGCTCCCTGGTAAGAATGTCACCTCACTGATCAACACTGATTGGAAAATTTGCTCTCAATGGCAGGAATCTCCTCACTGTGCTCTCTCAACCTTCTCACCAATAGCCACATCATTCAGGAGCTGGGCAGATTCTGCCCTATGTGTCAGAAAAATATTTGAAGAACTGGAACACAGCGAGGCAGATTTTGATGCACTCGAATCATCATTCCCATGTTTGTACTTCATCAGGGTTTGCACGACAAAACTGCCTGAGCATGATGACAAAGAAAAATTGTACATCTCAGAGAGACACCGGAAGAAACGTTTACTTATTGATTAAAAATGAGCAACAAGAAGACACAGGGGAAGTATGAGACAATAACCAAACAAAAAGGACGTGGATTCTCAGGAGACATTCAAGGACAAACCTCTGAAGTTCACACACAGTAGTTCACTCCTTTGGATCAATCTCAATGAACTTGATTTTGTGGATGGTGAGGGTTTTTACCTCACCAACTGATACCATCTATTCCTCAAGTATCTAATGCTCCAAGGTTCTGCAAAATTAAGGATGGTGGGAGTCACCTTCAAGTGGTCATTAATTAAGGGTTTCAGCGAGGGTAAGGATGGGGATGTGAGGTGGTCCAGATGATGCACATTTTACCATAAACTTTTTCCAGATAGGTCAGGACAGGCAGGAAGGCAGAGGGAAGGCCACCTGAAGAATCTTACAGGAGCCAACATCCTGCAGACTGATTAGTGAGGACTGTAACATTTAGTGCCTTAAGCACGAGTTGAGTATTCTTTGCACGTGTTGAAACACCATTACTCATCAGCACTATTTATGTGGAAAATATTTATATTAAAGATAAACTATTTCATTCAAAAGGTTAAAATAATATGTCTTTCTTCCAACAACAGTGAAATATTTGTGTATTTAACATTAGTGTAATGTGACATTGTGTCCAACCCATGTCACAAACTAATACTCTGTTATAGTTCAACGTCACCACAATAGAAACCTGGAGGCAGTAAACATTGTGAAAATTTGCTTACAATTCAATTTGTTGCATCCCGCAATTTCAGAGATCTCAATATATTGCTGTACTTTAATATCTTTTGGAGGCCTGTTTGCTTTTGAGGTTTTAACTATCACTTGTTATAGCCAAATGCAAACAAAGACTTGGTAGCAGCTTATGATGTGGTGGTGTGGTTTGTTGTTGAATCATAGAACTATATAGCATAGAAGGAGGCCATACTGCCTCCACAGTGCCTTTGCTGGCTCTCCAAATGAGCTACCAATTAATCCCATTTTCCTATGCATTCCTTTCACCCTGCTAATCTTTTCCTTTACAAATTTGAGAGTTGTGTCCTGCAAGCTATCGAACCCAGTGGACAAATTATTGAAAACACCAAACCTGGAAAGTAAGGGCATGAAAGTCACAGACTTTCCGTTAGTATTTTGCTATACAAATATATGGTAGGGTTAACAAATTGAAGATAGGTATTTTCTTAAAAACAAAATACTGCGGAGGTTGGAAATCTGAACAGGAGCCAATTTGGACTTGAAACGCTCACTGCTTCTCTCTCCACAGATGCTGCCAGAGCTGCTGAGCTCTGTTTTTATACTTTTTTTTGTAGGCTTAACAGAGTTCCTCAGAATTGTGAATGATTTTGAGTTAGAAGATTCAGAAAAGCTGATTCTACTGACTGCAGAGTTAATAACAGAGGAAACAGAATCAAGATTGTTGTAAAGTCAGTAACTATTGGGACGAGTTGTTTTGATCTATAAGACACAACTTAAAAGGGTGAATGAAGCAAATTCAAAAGTTAATGGGAATTGGACTTAACCAGTCATTTTGCTGGGCTATGGGGTAAAAAAAAAGGGCGTAGAATTAACTGGATAGCTCTCCCAAAACAGAGCAAAAAGCTATGATGAGGGATGCTGAATGGCCTTCTCCTATGCTGTACAAGCCTATAATTTCACCTTGTGATTGCAAATGATTTTGGTTTAGTCAATAGGGAGAAGCTGACTTCACTGACAACAGAATTAATAACAGAGGACACAGATCACCATCCTGAAAGAATACAACAGAGATGACAAAAGGAGTATAGCTCCCTTGTTAATAAAAAGCAAAACATACCTTATCTTCCTTAGTGTAGAATATTACTTGATAGGATGATCCAAGCATAGTTCCCCTATGAATTCCATCTTTAATTTTATTATATAGGAACTTCTCCCCAAGAATAATGTGATACTGCACAGCGTTGACATCCTATAAAAGAGAAACAGCCAAATTTTCACATTGAAGGAATAAAACTGTCTTCGTACCTTATTATTACACCTGAAAGGAAAAGATCCAGCTGACATGATCAAGAATAGTTACCATTTGTCATGTAACTTATTGCCGATCCTCTACATGTCACTTGGACAATACTTTACCATAAACCATCCCAATTTAAAATGGAATGGAGGCAGGGCAGCAAAAACAAAGAGTACCAGTGATCTACACATTGCTGTGCCATTGCGGGGTGGCACGGTGGCTCAGTGGTTAGCACGCTGCCTCACAGCACCAGGGACCCAGGTTTGATTCCTGCCTCGGGTGACTGTCTGTGTGGAGTTTGCACATTCTCCCATGTCTGCATGGGTTTCCTCCCATAATCCAAAGATGTGCAGGTCAGGTGAATTGGCTATGCTAAATTGCCTGTAGTGTTAGGTACATTAGTCAGGGGCAAATCTAGGGTAAGGAAATGGGTCTGGGTGGGTTGCTCTTTGGAGGGTTGATGTGGACATATTGGGCCGAAGGGCCTGTTTCCATACTGTAGGGAATCTAATCTAAAGAAAAAACCTCTGTTCTCAACATTGTTAACTTTCCCAGAGAGGTGGAAAGGGAGGGATGCGTGATAGAGTGAAAGCACCTGACTTGTTAATTGCGAGGATGGAGGCCATTAGGGAGCTCATTAAGAGCTTGCCCTCTGACCTCCAGAAACTATCATGTGGGTTGGCAGCCATGAGGAGCTCTGTGAAGCTGACCAGCTGGCACCTGGTGAGAACAGGGGCAGTAGCCGTGAAATAATTTCATTTAAAGCAAAGTAGAGAATGTTTGGACAATAATGAACTGAGCAGTGATAAAATTCTAGTAACCCACTTTTCCCTATTTTCTCCTTGGTCCCAGCTCTCCATTTTCCTGGCCACTTTGAATACAAAGCACTACTCTTTTTTTATAAGCCCACATATAAATGGCAAGACAGCATAGAGGGCTGCTAACTCAGGTCAGAATGTGGCCCAATTCCCTAGCAGTGCTAACCACTGGACCACCTTGCCACCCATATCTAGGATCCTTAAGAAACCAAACCAATGAAAAACATCGGTTAGGCTTACAACCCAGAATCAAACATTCCTCTCGATTCCTGCCGTAACAGGAAAATCCTACCCTTTAAAGTGTTTATCTACCACATAACCAAACATCATGCTTGCAATTTATTGGAAACAGTATATTCTTCACCATTATCTCGAAGCACGTTTAAAAAATAATCCGAGCAGAAGGGTAAGATAAAATTATTAACTTGGAATTATACAATTTGTTTCTCAAAAATTGACTCACATAAGCATTGTAATATTTTTGGTATTATTGGGTGAATGGATAATGTATTTATGTCATGTTCATTTGTCTGATATTTTGCTGGAAGCACTAATCTATTGAAAATAAATATTATAACTCAGCTGACAATCAGAGAGAGAAATGACACTGAATGCATTATGTGTACATTTACAAGCAGCTATTTCTCATTAATCGCACCTTAGATTAAAAAAGATGTTGACTTTAAAACCTACCACATATATTTGTATTAATTCTCGGTTCACCACTGGAAAAATACCTGGCCATAAAATTTAGCTAATGTTCTTTTTTAACGTTTTAGCCCCAAGGCAATACTTCCATGCGAGAAAAAAAAGCAGACATTCCAACCGGGTGTCTACTAGTCTATAAGTGATCCAACTGCTAACTGGAGACTGTTTGAATAGTTCAGAGTAGGGTGTCATTATCATTTTCGGGGAGCTTTAAGCTGGGATTGGGTATAGATGCGAGATGAAATGGGAAAATATTGGAAGTGATCAGCATTTTACTCAGCTGGTACAGAAACAGGGAACCAATGTCCTCCCAGGACTATGTTCATTCAAAGCTGGGCAGTTATTGCCTGAACTGCTGTGCTCTTCCAGCACCACTGATCCAGAATCTGGTTTTCAGCATCTGCAGTCATTGTTTTTACCTAGTTATTCAAACTAGACATTCCCACGAGGACAGGCATATGTTGGCCCCTGTAGATTACTGGGTATGTACAGACATGCAAGAATATTTAAAATGATTATTACCCAGGAGCCGGGGAGACACTTTACACATATTACAATGGTTGAATTAACCCAAACTATTCCCACCACTCCAGGATTGGAAGCACATCCTCTACAATTAGTTAGTCCGTGGGATCATGGACAGTCCCTCCTGGTATTAGTAACATTTACGGCTTTTGTTTTGTTCTTATTACATTCCCTTCTTGCCTACCTCTTTGTGGTCCAGAGGCCAATAGGAAGCACAATAACACATTGACCTAGCGTTAACAGATGTTCAATCTCCAGCCTACAAAATTTGGACAGGGAGACCTTGCCTCAAAATGGACCAGGTCTCATTTTGTAACCATCAGACTGTCAACAGGCCTAACCTTCTGGCTAATGATTCAAAATTCATGGGAGAATATTCACCACATTTAGACATAGTTAAAACAGGAATCATACCAGTTGTTCAATATCCTTAGCTCTGCAGTACTCTTCAATTGATGTATCTTCTGGTATTAGAATAGTGTACTGTTCAGATGATTCTATCTCATCAATTAGGTGATAGCGCTAGAGGAAAAGAAGAACAAAAATCAAGAATTATGACCTGTTGTTCTATTCAAAGGGTAATTATGACTTTTATAGTTTTGGTCAAACTAAGTTTCTCTGCTGCTTGCCTTTCTTTTGGAATTAGATCCTTAACAGCTATAATTTTGCATTTGGAACCTGCATCTAAGTTCATTTCCTAATCTGCTCACTACCTGATCTGGGTGATTTAAGTATTGCCAAGGAACCTCCAGCCCCAAAGTTGAGGCTGCGCAAAGATAACAGCTGAAGATTCAGTGATTCACATTGGTGATGAATAAATGTGGGCATCGTCTGAGCTGAACTGTGGTATGTCCAAGTTGCCTACTAACACTTTGCGTTTACACTGTTTCATGACACTGTCATAAATATGTAATGAAGAAAGTTTACGAAGGAACAATGATCGGACAGGAATCTTAAGAATTAAATGTCTTTAGAGGACCAGGTACATGTCTGAGGTGCTCACAACATCACCCATAGCATCAAAGACCAGAAAACGTAACCATGGAAGCTGAAAAGTTAAGCTGAAGTTTTCTGGACTTGTTGGATGCTGCTGGGTACCATGTGTAGCATCTGTAGCATCCTCTTAAAAAAGGAGGACACTTTAAAAAATGACAAAGGCAGATCATAACAGTGTTTGGTAACCTCAAGCTAAATGTGTCATGCCGTGTTTATTAATATACAGATAGTACATTATTGAAAGTTTTGGGGAATGTGAAGGAAATGTTACACATGGGCTCATGCTCTCCGCTTCAAGAATTACCTACTCTTTAGTTATCTCCCACAAGGTCTGATTTCCATTTTATACATCTTGTCTCATCAATAAATGTGCACCAGTTCTTTTTGTCAAATAGATATTGACAAGCAATAGTTATACCATTGAAAGAAATGCTTTCAACTTGTCACCTGGGCATAACACTGGTTCTTCTATCCCCTTTCATACTTCAATTGGAATTGAACCATCCAAACCCTTTGCATCTGATATAACAGACTGAATAACTTTGAAAGTCGGAGTGAACAGACCACTCTTAGTAATAACTACCCTTTAGCTACATAATCAATTTCACTATCCTGCTGAAAACCTATCCATTAATAACACAGGATACAATCATATGTCACAGCCTTTTGTGCTGCAGTTAATTGCAAGATTTTGGGAGTTTCAAATTGACAATATCTCCCAGATTATCATTAATCTGCCTTACAATCAGCATCTAACAATTCTTTTGGGATTTCCTAATGATTGTCAGTTTTAAATTATTTAATCGGTCCTTCTTTGGAAATCAGACATGCACAGCCACTATACAGGCTATCTGATGGAACTGTTCCCTTCCACAGTAAAGCTCTGACAGTTTCCCCACCTATCTAAGGAGCATCCATCTCTCCCATTAAAGGCTGCCATCTGTCTATAGATATAGGTGCTCTGACTGGCTTGCCCACTTTTGCAATCTAGCTCTTCCCTAATTGGCTCTGGCTCTTGAAGTTAATTGGCTAATTGGCACAGAGTGCAGACAGCATTAGAGTCAGGATCTGGAAATGGTGCCAATACCTAACAATCTAAATATGGAAGATTCCATCCATAGAATCATAGAATTAAACTTTGCATTGTTGCACTTATCTGCTTTTTCCATCTGCATTTTTGCCTTTTATTTGAATTCATAATTCAGTATATTCTTGAAGACCACAAAATGAGGACAGAGTGAGAAAGTTGGCAGCATCTGCGGAATTGCTCAGCAACATGATTGTGCACCTTCAGAAGAGGAGCAAACTGAGGACAGAGAACATTTTCTCTTCCCCCATAGGCCATGTCAATAATTACTAAGAAATAGATTTGTAGGGCAAATTCACAAGTTCTCGAGGTTATCATGCAATTGATAAGATAAATTGTTGATAACTTTTCTAAAAGATGCTTTAAGGTGTATGAATTGTTAGAAATCACTGTTAGCGCCAATTCAGATGAAAGTTCTTTCTCCTTTTTAAATGAAATTTCCTATGTAATTCAATGCTGTTCTTTGTACCTGTAATAATTGTTTGATATGAGAGTATTGAGGCAGTCGTTCCAGAAGATCAAGCAAACTCGGTAGAAGTGGTGGTAAGTCTTCCGAAGGAGGGAATAAAATCTAAATATAACACATTGTAATAGATTAGATAAAGCAGCTCTGAATAAAATAACTATGTTCTGTAAGAGCTTAACAACACATTAGTGGAAAACGCTAAATACTACAAATAATGATAATCAATGTTATATGTACTTTGTAGAGCTAAATCCTAATAATGGGTGTGTTGGGGTAAGGTCTGAGGTTAATGCTCTAGGAACCCTGACACAGGAACCAAACCCATTTCAAATGGGCCCACGCACAGTTGTAGTGGAGGCAGGATGAACGGAAGGTGACCAATCTACTTGTAGGTTGGATTTTTAAACATTACAATATGTTTTCATTCTCTTTTAAACTCATGTCATTCAGTTTGCTAGATCTTGGGAATCTGGAAAGTGAAGGCAACCAAGGCAGATAGAATCAACAAGGTAAATACCAAAAAATATTCACTGAGAGTTCGAGGAAACAGGACTGTTATGTCCAGACCCAAAAAATGAAATATTTCATATATGCTGTGATGGTCTATCAGTAAAGCACTACTGCAAATCCAGTCTCTCCTTACATTGGTCAGATTACTTACCATCTATCCCCCCAAGATTGGAAAATGTCTCCTGCGATCAGATTCCCCCATCCACTACCCCACCATCACCAACCATTGCTTCCCCTGCCATTATCTCTCCTGATCTTTCCATCAGACATAGCTAGTCACAATCAAATTCCACTATTTCTATTTTAAAAATCTGAAATTAAGAATCTATGAAATAATAGTTGAGAGAAACTCTCTGGCTCACGAAAGTCCTTCAGGGAATATACCATCCTCACCTGGTTTGGCCTACATGTCACTCCAGACCCATGGTAACTGCCTTCTGAAATGGCCTAGAAAGCCACTCAGTTATATCCGAAGTCTCAACAAAGAAATGAAACCAGACAGACCACCTAACATCGACCTCTGCACCAGACAAGACAGCGGGCTGCTGTCTCAGAAAGTAGAAAATATACTGTTTAAAAGTTCTTGAATCCTTGAGCTGTTATAGTTAAAATCTTGTATCCTCAGCAGTATTAACATTTTTAGAAGCCTTGACTTCTCAATAATTGGATTTTTTCCAATTTTCTTTCATAGTGAGTGTTGACTTTCGAGACAGATTGCAAATAGACTGAGGCAGTTCAAGGTGGCAGCTCAACACTATCTTCTGAAGGGCAACTAAGGCTGGGCAATAAGGGCTGGCCAGCCAAAGATGTCCAAGTCCTTTGAATGAATTTTTAAAATTGATTCAAAGGAATCAGGCAGAGTGCTTTCCAGTATTTATTGTTACCAATCCATTTTTCTTTATCCTGCTTTGCGGTCCCACAAGCTGGTGCTGAAGTATGAGCTATTTGTGTATTCCTAAGTCTGACTCCATTGTCTTTCCAAACATGTCCATTATGTGCAACTTCTTATACAAATTAAATTAAAGCAGGATATGCAAGTTTCTTGATATAAATCAGTTGGTTGTTTCCAATGTCTTTAGATAAAATGGTAATTTTAAAATGTTCAAGTAATTTTGTTTATTCCACATTGGTTTCCTGAACGTGCCTCAATCTGTTGTCAGATGATGCTGCAAACTCTTCAGGTTCATATTTCTTTCTTTTGAAAACTTAATTCAGTCAATGAAGATTTCACATATTAACATCAGAGAATGGAAGTTGAAACTTGATAGTTCATATTTTACTGCTGTCAATGACAGTATATCGGGGCTAGAGCTTGTACCCACTGTCACACCACTCACAGACTACAATGAAAGAGCTCCATATTTCTGACAAGAGTTTGCAATGAAGGTTACTTCAGAAATACTATTCTGATAGATTCCTCAATGTAGAAGAGTTGGGGCAGGACAAAATGCTCTCCCTTTTGCACAGCAGTCAGTTGCATATACTGAACTTTAGAGGTCCAGCATCAGACAGCCACTTTGACAGCTGCTGTGAAATGGTAAGTATATAAAGCAAATGTGAGGTTAGGGTACTGGTGGGTAGAGTGGCACGTAGATAGGGGGTGGTATTAGGGTGCCAGATGAGCAAGATTCCAGGTGAGTAGGGGATATGGTGTCAGGTTGGTTGAGTTCCAGATGAGGAGGGTGCCAGGAAGTGATGGAGTGTTTAGGATAGATCTGACATGGTGGGGGAGGGGGGGAGAGGGCTGAGAGATAATGATTCCACAAAAAGACAGTGGAGTTATCGAGTAATTGATGCTGCAGGTATAGTGATGTGTCTGAAAGTTGGGTGTACAGAGTCTTATAGGAGGAAGGGTAGGTGTGGTCGAGGGAATGGGTGCTGAGTCCATAGGGATGGGCTGGGGTTTCAGATCCCACTGGGAAACAGCTGGGAAGTTGGTCTGGTGGAGAGAGGGAGGTTGTTTAGATGGTGATGATAGTAGGATCTGGAGTAGGAGAAGGGAGATTGAGGATTTGGTTTTAGGGTAAGGGGGTTGGGTTTTGGAGGCACAAGGGGAGCATTATCTGGTGCTGAACAGAAGAGGCAGTAAGTCATATCCAACTGCAAGTCAGGAGAGTTGGGTCTGGACCTTGGTCCTACTGTGGCGTGATTGGAATTAGTTGCAAGAAGATATTGTCAATTCCAAAGGGCCAGGAGTAGGAGGTTTTGGGTCCAGAACTGGAATGGGGGTGATTGGATTCTGAGGGGACAGGGAGGGCGGGTGTTCAGTCTGGAGTGAGAGTTTGTATCTGATGGCAGGGCAGGGAGGAAACAGTCTTGAGGAAGAAGGGCGTGTCAAATCCTAGGGATGAGGGGGTTTCAGGTCAGGGTTTGGTGGATATTGAAGTTCTGAGAGAGGTGTAACCGTGAAATTGTGGGATAGGTGTGGTAAGTTGGGGGAAGATCAGTTGAATAGAAATCAGGAATTAGACCAGGTATTAGACCAGACTATTCACTTCATTTTGATGGAACCCTTCAGATTCTCTGATTTAAATGGAAATGTTTGGAGGGTTCCAGGCATAGGGGAATTGCCCTGGGGAATTTTCAATTTCTCAAACAATTCTTTTGGAGTCTGCTCCATTGTGGATTCTGTAGGTTCCCCATATGCAAATGCCATCTGTGCTTCAGAAAGGCTTATCTTGCAACTGGGCCATAAAATACACTTTAAATGTATCTGGGAGAAAGTTGTAGCCACATTATATTTAGCTAACACAGTACACTAGAGATAACAAGCATATTTTTTATTGACTGTGGTGATTTCTAAACAACAACATGTGTCAAGTCAGGCAAAGCATTGGCCCAGCATCATTTAACACAGCTCCATTAAACTGGTTTTAATTTGTCATGTAATGTTTATGACAGGTCTAAATATAGTATGAAAGGCAAAATTCTATGTTTGCCGACAGAAATGTTTAGAAAATGAGGGAATGGGTTTGGAAGCAGGGTTTCGTGGCTAAATATCTCCATGCTTTAAAACCAAACACTTGATAGATCCTTGCCAATTGAGAATCATCTCTGTTTGAAATGTGTTCATTGAATTTTTTTTTAAACATCACAGATCCCTGAAGATAGCCTTCCCTCATTGAAAACCATTGCGTAACTTTCTGCTCAAGCACTTTCCAAACTAGTCTAGATTTAGGAGATTAGCACACTTTTAAATCATGTAAAATTACTAAAATCTCTACTTGAAATAATAAAAAATGTACCTTATCAATAATATGAATGTATCCATTTACTGCAGGGATATTGCGAATAACAATTCTTGCCCCACCGATTGTCAGATTCTTAAAAAATACAAGTTAACATTAACTTCAGTTATTTTTACAATTCGAACATGGTAAATCTGATCAGAGGTTTAAATAATTTTACTCCATTGTGTAAAGAAACTGAAATCATGAAACAATTTATATGTGTACCCATTGTGGAATAATTTGAGTTTGTAATTTATCTTAGAAAGGAGTGCAATTTAATTGGGTCACTTCATAACCAAGGTATTTTGCCCCAGCCTACTGCCAAATGAAGTAAACTGTTGTGAGCAGAGAGTTGCATTTTGCCAGCACAGTTAAATTTGGCATGAATTGAAGTGAGAAGCTCCTAATACTCAAACATACTGTACTCACACAGGCCAAATGCAGACAGCAAAACAACTAGATGCAAGTCCGGGATGTGTAGTGGGCCAATGGTTCTAGGATGTTTCTTTCAGCTTCAAAGGGGAGCTACAGTGGAGAACTGCTAAGAGGCTTTGGTGTTTAGGAAAGATGAACTCTGGAAAGAATAAGAATGGAGAAAAACCATTCCATCTGAAAATGGAATCCTTAAAGTATTGATCCAGATGTTGAAGCAAACAACATCTCCCCACCTTCCTTCAAAGAAACAACTTGTATAATTCAAGAATAGAAGTATCAGGGCAAGTTAATACACCCTAGACAAATTTGCAACATATCATATTTGTGAAGATAAAATGAATTGGTGGTGTTTGAATGGTGTTGTGTGAATTCATTTGGAATAAGGCTAAAGGAATGCAATGCTATCTATGAAAATACTATGACTGGGATCAACCATAAGGGGTTGATAGGCCACTACCAGAAATTGGTAGTGATAGTAACTTCACAATGATGTGTCTGACACTTCATTTCCCTTTATATACCCTGAATGATCTGATAACTGTAAGCTAACCACCTTAAATAATAAAACTAAGCTGCCTTCTTCAAAACTAGCAAATGCCCTTCCAGTGGGTACTCCCTGGCACTTATGACAAGATTGCATTGAAAACAACTTGGTCCCCTAATTTCTCATTGTGACTAAAGGAGAATCTGAACGGGCATCTAGCTGGCAAGCCTGAAAACAGGGCAGAATTTACCTTTGTTCAAATCTAGCCTGCAGCTAAACATCCAAAGTTCTTGAGTTGAGGAGGAGGGAGTATGGTGGAATAAAGAGGGAGATGAGGGGTGGTATAGTCTACTTTCCACTTTGCCAAGCTAGATTTCCTATGAAAATCCTCTGAACTCCCCGAGATCAAAGTTTATTTAAGAACTTTAAAGTTTACCTGTATAATCAGGAAAGAAAAGACCCAAGGCAACAACAGACACTTGTCACATTAGATTAGATTAGATTAGATTAGATTAGATTACAGTGTGGAAACAGGCCCTTCGGCCCAACAAGTCCACACCGACCCGCCGAAGCGAAACCCACCCACACCCCTACATTTACCCCTTACCTAACACTATGGGCAATTTAGTATGGCCAATTCACCTGACCCTGCACATCTTTGGACTGTGGGAGGAAACCGGAGCACCCGGAGGAAACCCACGCAGACACGGGGAGAACGTGCAAACTCCACACAGTCAGTCGCCTGAGGCGGGAATTGAACCCGGGTCTCTGGCGCTGTGAGGCAGCAGTGCTAACCACTGTGCCACCGTGCCGCCCACTGCACTGTGCCGCCCACTGCACTGTGCCACCGTGCCGCCCACATCTCTCTCCATTGGGAATAGATGAAGCCCCCATTGCAGATTCTAGTGGCCGACATTCCCTTCCCCCAACTCCATTCAAATATCCCACAATTTATAGTGGAATATATCTCTTTGGGTAACATTTGGAGGACCAGAATTTCAGACAGTTTGTTTTGTGAACAACAAAAGAGGGAATTAATTCACACAACTGTAGCTCAAAGAACAGCTAACAAATAGTGGTGGTGAGCTATGGTTGTTCTTTCAATGAGAAGAAAGACCTCTAACTGAGTAGTACAGTGACAGAATGACTTATGAGGGCTCGAGGCACAAGATCAAAAAAAATCTCAAAGAGCTCATTGACTAAACTTTTACATGAGTGAAATAGCAATCATCTAGGCAGTTAAGCTATTAGTCTCACGCACAGGATGGAATCTTGCTAACTTTAAGATTGCTTACTTCTCAGGCTACTTGTATTCAAACATATTCAATACGTCAGATATCACCAGTGATGCAAATTGTTGATGAACAAATACAAGCCAATGATCTAAAGACATTTTACTGCCATGTTGGGCATAGCAATGTCTACTAGTGGAATGTTCTCATTAAGTGAGCTGCATTTTGATCCGATTACGGAGTCACACATTCACACAATCCAACTTAATCAGTCACTTCAACAAATGACAACCTCTTTCCTTTATCCTCCAAAATACATCAAAACAAGAATAGATGAATTTTTTTCCTTTTGGTATAGGCTGCATTGCATCAAATAAATTCTTTCTAACTGTAAGTTTATCTTCAGGGATCCTTGTAAGCTTGTTAGGAGGAAACATAGTATGAAATGGATGTTGACCCACATTAGCATTTAGGAAGTAGTGTGGGAAACATTCCTGATAAGCACAGTTTCTTGGCAATGAAGTTAGGCTGAGTTGAGGGTATAGTGAGAAAGGTGAAACTAAACTTTGCTGTGTGTTTAACCACAGCAGAACAGCACTCTGCTCTCCTTAAAATGATAAATAATGATTCAGTCAATATAAATTATATGTTTCAAATTTCAATCCTTGTTGATAAATTAATCTTTTTTGTTTTTTAAAAAAAAAATTTCCTGAAAATTGTCCTATGCTTAAAATGAGTAAGACAAGTATGGGGGTGTTGGGGGCATTGGCAGGGGACTGGATGATATATTACAGTCTTTCAAGGAAGGAATTTTCAACTACACTATATATTAAGCATGAAATGTAAAGATAATTTACTTACGCCATTTTCATTCTTGATTAATAACCTGGTAAATATGTTCATTGTTGGTAACTTCTGTCCTTCATATTCCTTTAAATCATCAACAGCAAGTCTACCCATAATAAAATGTGACCTATAAAATACCAAGTGCTAGAATTACACTAGTTGTAAATTTGCTTGCTTGCTTTGTTTCAACTGTTGGAAATCATACTTCAGAGAACCCAAAGGACCAGTTACAAACTTGAAAATAATTAGCACCATAATAAAACTGTTTCTTTTTAAGAAAAATACTAGATCAGATCTTTCTGAGTCTGGAGGAAGAGTCACTGGAGCCGAAATGTTAACTCTGATTTCTCTCCACAGGTGCTGCCAGATCTGCTGAGCTTTTCCAGCAATTTCTGTTTTTGTTTCTGATTTTCAGCATCTACAGTTCTTTCAGTTTTTATGTAAAACAGATCTTTTCCTCTTCGTTGTCTGTGGGATGCTTTTATTGCATTCTCTTCATTAAAAGAGAAAAGAGGATGGACACAATTAAACGATCAGTGTCTTGATTATAAATGGAAACAGAACTTTGAATAATGCTGATATGTTGCCTTTGCCAGTGTGAATTATTGCTACTAATTCACACTGCAATTTGTTTTATTAGTTCATATAACATTAACTGTACTTGTTATATTGACAGTGAATGCAAGTTCATAACCCTCCAAGGCAAGTTTTACTACACATATTAAATCCAATAGGCTTTTAAAAGTGAGAAAACTGCAGTACTGGATATATCCAATGAGATCGGCAAATTCAGCACCAAGAAGCACAGGGATTAGTTTGATGAAAAAGACAAGAAAATCCAAGATCTGCCGGCAAAAGAAAGGTCAACCATTTGGCTCATCTAGCTCAGTCAACCAGCCAAGAAAAAATGATAGCTGACCATCAAGCAGGCAGCACCCTTCGCTGTCAACTGAGGAATATCCATAATAACAATTATTGTACTTGCAGAAGAAACTCAACTGTATGCTAATACTGGCTGGACAATTAGACAACTGAAAGGAGGTCGGTGGGAAGGGCAACAAATATCGCCACTCTCAATGATGGGGAATCCCAGCACGTAGGGCAAACGTGAGGACTGAAGTATTTGCATACATCTTCAGCCAGAAGTACTAAGTGAATAATCCATCTCAGCCTCCACTTTCAATATCCAGAACCACAAATGCCAGTTATCAGCCAGTTCAATTCACCCCATGTGATATCAAGAAACAGCTGAACATACTGGAATCTGCAAAAGCTATGGGCCCTGACAATATTCCAGCACTGAAGACTCATACTCCAAACAAACTCAAGCTGTTGTAGTTAACAACTGGCATCTGTACAACAATGTGAAAAATAGCCCATGTGTATCCTATCCACAAAAAGCAGGAGAAATCCAATCTAGCCAGTCACCACACCATCAGTCTAATTTTCATCACCAGTAAAGTCATGACAGGGATTGTTAACAGTGCTATCAAGTTTAGGGTGTAAGTTTGCTCGCTGAGCTGTAAGTTTGATATCCAGACATTTCATTACCTTGCATTCACTGTCAATATAACAAGTACAGTTAATGTTATATGAACTAATAAAACAAATTGCAGTGTGAATTAGTAGCAATAATTCACACTGGCAAAGGCTTATATCAGCATCATTCAAAGTCAGGATATCAAACCTACAGCTCAGCGAGCAAACCTACACCCTAAACCTCAACCTGAGCTACAAACCTTCACAAACCTTGCGAGTACTATCAAATGGCACTGGGAAAGGAATAATCTTTTGTGGTTGTGAGTATGTTTGCCAAGCTGGGAGGTTGATTTGCAGATGTTTCATCACCTGTCCAGGTGACATCCTCAGTGCTATGGAGTTTCCTGTGAAGCGCTGCTGTACTGTGTCTTCTGGAATTTATTTGGTTCCATTTCTGCTACTTCCGGTTACCAGTTCAGATTGTTCATTGTAGTGGCTGGTATATTGGGTATAGATCTATGTGCTTGTTGGTAGAGTCAGAGGATGAATGCCATGCTTCTAGAAATTCTCTAACTGTCCTCTGTTTGGCTTGTCCTATGATCATTGTGTTGTCCCAGTTGAATTTGTGGTTCATATATTCTGTGTGTATGGCTACTAGGGACAGCTGGTCATGGTGCTTAGTGACTAGTTTGTGTTTGGGGATATGGATTACTAGTTATCTGCCTGTTTGCCCTATATATTGTTCTGTGCAGTTTTTATGGGTGGCAAGGTGGCTCAGTGGTTAGCACTGCTGCCTCCCAGTGCCAGGGGCCCGGGTTCGATTCCCACTTTGGGTGACTATCTGTGAGGAGTTTGCACATTCTCCCCTTGTTCTGCGTGGGTTTGCTTCAGTTTTCTCCCACAATCCAAAGATGTGCAGGTCAGTGAACCGGCTATGCTAAATTGCTCATAGTGTTAGGCCCATTAGTCAGGGGTAAATATAGAGTGGGGGAATGGGTCTGGATGGGTTGCTCTTTGGAGGGTTGGTGTGAACTTGTTGGGCTGAACGGCCTGTTTCTATACCATAGGGAATCTAATCTAATCTTTGCATGGAATCTTATAAATTGCATCTGTCTTGCACATGATTGGTTTAGGGTCTTTTGTCCTGGTGAGTTGTTGTCTGAACGTGGCTGTCGATTTATGGGCTATCATGAATCCCAGGTTCGGAGATGTGTACCTGTCAGTTCTGTGATGTTTTTTATGTATGGTAGTGTGGCTAGTGAGTAAGGTCATGGCATGTCCTTGTTATGTTGCTTGTCTGTTAGGCATCTGTGGATGAAGTTGCAGGGATATCCATTCTTGGTGAAGACTCTGAACAGGACAAGCTAAACATAGGACAGCTAGAGAATTTCGAGAAGCATGGCACTCATCCACAACCCTATCAACAAGCACCTAGACCCATTATAGTGGCCACTACATCAAAAACTGGAACTGGCAATTGGAAGCAGTAAAAATGGAACCAATTAAATTCCAGAAGGCATGAACAGCAGCACTTCACAGAAGGCTCAAAGCACTGAAGGTGTCAACTTCCCAGCTTAGCGAACATACTCAAAACCACGACAATCGGCACCCAACCTACAAATCTTTACACACACCTTGAAGGACTAATCTGTTCACCAACACTCAGTTTGGATTTGACCAGGATCACTTCACTCCTGACCAAATTACAGCCTTGGTCCAAACATGAACAAAAGAGCTAAACTCCAGAGGCAGGAGTGACTGCCCTTAACAAGAATGTAGCATTTGACCAAGAGGTGCATCAAGAAACTCAAGCAAACCTGCAGTCAATAGGAATCAAGGGTAAAACTCTTCATTGGCTTCAGTAATACACAGCAGAAAGAAAGATAGTTGTAATTGTTGGATATCAATTGTCTAGTCACAAAGACATCTCTTTGCAGAAATTCCTTATGGTAGTGTCATAGACCCAACTATTTTCCATTACTACGTCAATGATCATCCTTCCATCAGAAGACCAGAGTAGCAAATTTCACTGATGAATGTACAATATTCAGCACCATATTCAGCAGCCCACATCACTATACAAAGACCTGGACAACATCAAAGTTTGGGCTGATGGTAGCAAGTAACATTGTGCACACATGTCAGGCAGTGGCCATTTCCAATGAAAGAAAATCTAATCATCACACCTTGACATGCAACTGCATTGCCTTTTCCCCACTAACAACATCCTTGGGATTACCATTGACTAGAAATTGTATTGCATCGGGTTGAACATTATAAAATCTGTGGTGGGTAACTCACTGTCTCCCCAGTGCTGAAATATCATCTACAAAGCACATTAGGAAAATGATGGAACACTCCCAATTTGCCCGGATGGGTGTAGCTCCAGTGACACTCAAGAAGCTTAACATGACAATTTAGGACAAAGCAGTCCACTCTACTGGAATCCCATCCACTAACTTGAACATTTTATTCTTTTTGCCACTGACACAGTGGCAGCAATGTGTATCATCTGCAAGATGAAGTGCATTAAATCATCAAGGAATCTTGGTGAACAGATTCCAAACTCATGGTCTCTACCACCTAGAAGGACAAGGACAGCAAATGCATGAGGACACCACAGCTACATATTTCCCTTCAAGTCACACACCATCCTGATTTGGAACTATGGCATTGTCACGGGATCAAAATCCTGGAATCCCCTTCCTAGCTGCACTGTGGGTGTTACTACACCCCAAGGACTGCAACAGTTCAAGGAGGAAACTTCACCACAATCTTTTCAAAAGCAATTAGGGATGGGCAACAATGTTCCCTCTCACTTTCCTGTTGCTGCACAGACATCTGAAGGCCATGTCGGACAGAGACTTCGGGAACCAAAAGTCAGTGTGCCTGAACAGCAATCGTCATGCGTAGACTCTCTGAGTGGGTATGTGGCTGCACAGTGTACAGGAAACATTTGTAAAAGATGAACGAATATAAATAAACCTTCTACAAAGCTCTAAAATCTGTTAATTGACCAAAATATCAAAACAGAACAATCCTGAGGAATACCGACAGATTACCAATAAGGAGCCAGAACACATTAAAATACTCTTCAGTGTCAAGTGCATGCAACTGCTATAAAGAATATCCAAAAGCAGGCTTTCAAAAATGAAATGGATAGGAGCTAAACTCTGGCGGAAACTTTATATTTTTGACTAAATTTCTCTTATACTCAAAGATTTCACTCCTAATTAATCATTTAGGAATTCTTTGCTTTTTTTTTAATATTCTGTCTAATCGTTTGGCATGCAACCTATCTGAAGGTGGTGATAAGTTGCCTTCTTGAACTGCTGGAGTCCTTGGAATGTAGTAACACCTACAGTGCAGTCCATGTCCTGTAAGTAGACCTACTATGTCATTATGGAGGTGGTTCCAAGATTTTGACTCAGAAATACTGAAGGAACTGCAATGCATTTCCAACTCAGTGTAATGCATTTCCAATGCATTCCTAGTTCTTCCTGTACAATTATAACACTGGCATTTAGACGACAATGTGGAAAATTGTCCAGGTATGTCCTGTACACAAAAAGTAGGACAAATCCAACCCGGCCAATTACGAATCCAGCAGTCTACTCTCGATCATCAGTAAAGTGATGGAAGGTATCATCAACCGTGCTATCAAACAGCTCAGTAATAACCTGCTCAGTGATGCCCAATTTGGGTTCCACCAGGGCCACTCACCTCCTGGCCTCACTATAGCCTTGGACAAAACAGTTGAATTCCGAACAGTGACTGCCCATCAGGGGCACATTTGACTAAGTGCACCACCAAGGAGCCCTAGCAAAAATAGAGTCAATGGGAACCAGGGGAAAATCTCTCCACTACTTCACCACCATCTTATGGGCAAATGAGGAAGGGCAATAAATACTGGAACATGCAGTAACGTTCACATCTCAGGATGCATAAAAAAAAGGCAACTGCACTGGGTAGGCCATGTTGCTGCGATGGATGACAACTAATTGCCCAAGATCATATTGTGTGGAGATCTAAATATTGGCAAATGGAACCAAGAGACCTCATACGAATAATTCGAAAACTCTGTGAAAAAGTTCCTATGTACCATGGTGTTGATGAATTTGAGATTTTGTTAATCTGATGATCTGCTATCTGATTCGCATTAGATTGATTCCAATTTAACACTTGGATCTAATATAATGCTGCAGCACCTATTCTGTTGCATTTCAAAATTATGAAAGATATATATTCAACTGCTATATATATCAGTAAGTACAAACTTGATATTGTCAACAATCATCAAGTATTACTTTTGTGGGCCTCAGATTACCGTCATTCTTCCTGGATGCTCTAACATCCTTCAACATTCAGGATGTCACTTGTTTCTACAGTTCCTTCTCATCTGCACATGCGATATATGACATCAAACAGGATATTTACAAATGGAGGATTAGTGATGGTACTCTGTGAATTAGTAGGAGTTCGGTGCGTACAAGTGCAAACCATCTGTCTTACATGATGTGTTTCAAATGCATTCACCTGACGAATGAAGTCCCATATGAGAAAGTAAGATGATAATGCAACATCAGCAGAATATTTTGTGTTCCATAAATAAGAACAAACATTGATCTAGGGTGTTTTTCCACACATGAAGGGAAACATAGGGTCCTTCCCAATCAAATAGTTAAAAATAGTGGAAATCAAAAAATTCTTGTCAATTTGTCAAAACTACCAGTCACACTGAAATATGAAAACTGCCAAAAATAAATACTCTACATAATTTTCTGCAGAACATGCAGCACTCATATGTGTGTAAATTAATTCCGAACAGAGATTTGATTACATAAGATATAAATGCTTATGTCCATCTGGCTTGTTAATAAAAGATCATTCAGCCCCTACTATAAGTAAATATGCAAACAGATGTGATATGTGGAGCTAAGCTAAGACAAGAACTCTCAATTCCCAGTCTGTATTGATGTAACTAATCTTACACAAGTTGGCAATTTTGAGCATTATAAATGTTGGTATAGATTAGCTACACATTGAATGAATTTGGTAGGCTACTGGTGAAACCAGACAATAAAATGTTTAAACTAAAGAAAATAAGACTATTTTTGCAAAAGTATCTTACTTGACGATGGACAGTAATCTGTCTGTCTGTTCCCAAGATTCAATGGCAGCCTTCTCCATGTTGTTTATGGCAGTCTCTGATGGCACGAGAACAGTCATATTAGCTCCTGCTGGGAATTCCATACTATGCAAGGACTTCTGTTTCAAGAACAAGGAGGGGGGCAGAAAAGGGCAAATGAATCTGTAATTACCTCATGTACAAAATAAATTATTACATTTTTGATCACAATGCAACACTGCAAAATGATTGCATTTTACTCAGATTCCTCTCTTGATCATTCAAATAATTGTGCCCTGTTCCTTCTGAACTGAAGTGTAAGTTTACATACTTTCTGCTATTACAGCAAATCCAGTGCTCAGACAGAAGCCTTTGACTTGCTTAGTTAATTGGATGTAATAATCCCCTTGTAGTCAATCATCTAGTCATTAAAAAATAGAGGAGTAAATACTCAGTCAAGCCAAGGTTAGAAACTAGAAACAATGTTTATTATAATTAAGACACAAGCAAAAGGCAATATGTGTGATGAACATATCTAAAATACTTTCAAATTTTAAAAATGCCAAAACTAGGAGATCCCTCACTAATTCCTTCAACAAAGCATGGTATGGATCGAAGTTCACAAATTTATGTGAGAGCTTTCATTGAAACCATCAAAACTTCAGACATTTGATCAAGTTTGCAAAACTGGAACAGACTCAGCATGATATTTTCTATCCATTGTGATGCTTAAACAGTTAATCAAATCATAGTTACATTAGGATGTCAAATAAGTACACAATTTAACAAGCTGGGATCCTCGCATGTTGTGGCATTGGGGTGGTCATGGGACTTTTTGAACGTGAAGTGTAGATCACATGCATTATTTTAAAGTAACACATCAGATCACAGGGATTTCTAGATTAAAAACAAGCTGCATCTAGTTTTCCTTTAATAATTTAATAATTGCATGAAGTACTGGTAATGGAGTTGATGACTACTCAAGGCAATCAATCTCATTTCACGAGTCTACAACAGACTCAGAAATGTTACAAGAATAATCCAAGTGGACACGAACTCAAGATAGGTTTTAGGATCTATTAGCGCAAAGACACTTGTTCTTAAACATGGTACACTTGCTTGGGATTTAGGTAAAAACAAGGACTGCAGTTGCTGGAAACCAGATTCTAGATTACAGTGGTGCTGGAAAAGTACAGCAGTTCAGGCAGCATCCGAGGAGCAGGAAAATCGACATTTCAGGTAAAAGCCCTTCACCAGGAATACAGGCACAGTGCATTCAGATAAATGATAAATGAGAGGAGGGTGGGAGTGGGGAGAAAGTAGCATAGAGTACAACAGGTGAATGGGGTGGGGATGGAGGTGATAGGTCAGGGAGGAGGGTGGGGGAAGGTAGCAATGAGTACAATGGGTGAATGGGGGTGGGGATGAAGGCGATTGGTCAGAGAGGAGGGTGGAGTGGATAGGTGGAAAGAAAGATAGGCAGATAGGACAAGTCATGGGGACAGTGCTGAGCTGGAAGTGTGGAACAGGGGTGAGGTGGGGGATGGGGAAATGAGGAAACTGGTGAAGTCCACAGTGATGCCCTGGGGTTGAAGTGTTCCGAGGCGGAAGATGAGGCGTTCTTCCTTCAGGAGTCGGGTGGTGAGGGAGCAGCAGTGAAAGAGGCCCAGGATCTCCATGTCCTCGGCTGAATGGGAGGGGAAGTTGAAATGTTGGGCCACAGGGCGGTGTAGTTGATTGGTGCAGGTGTCTCAGAGATGTTCCCTAAGGCGCTCTGTTAGGACGCGTCCAGTCTCCCCAATGTAGAGGAGACCGCATTGGGAGCAGTAGATACAATAAATGGTATTGGTGGATGTGCAGGTAAAACTTTGATGGATGTGGAAGGCTTCTCTGGGGCCTTGAATGGAGGTGAGGGAGGTGTGGGCGCAGGTTTTGCAATTCCTGCGGTGACTGGGGAAGGTGCCAGGAAAGGAGGGTGGGTTGTTGGAGGGCGTGGACCTGACCAGGTAGGTACGGAGGGAACGGTCTTTGCGGAAGGCGGAAAGGGGTGGGGAGGGAAATATATCCCTGGTGATGGGATCCGTTTGGAGGTGGCAGAAATGTCGTCGGTTGATGTGGTTTATGCAAAGATTGGTAGGGTGGAAGATAAGCACCAGGTGGGTTCTGTCTTTGTTACGGTTGGAGGGCTGGGGTCTGAGGGCGGAGGTGCGGGATGTGGACGAGATGTGTTGGAGGGCATCTTTAACCACGTGGGAAGGGAAATTGCGGTCTCTAAAGAAGGAGGCCATCTGGTATGTTCTGTGGTGGAACTGATCCTCCTGAGAGCAGATACAGCTGAGGCAGAGGAATTGGGAATACAGGATGGCATTTTTGAAGGAGGTAGGGTGGGAAGAGGTGTAATCCAGGTAGCTGCGGGAGTCGGTGTCAAGTCAGTCGTCATTAATGGAGATGGAGAGGTCCAGGAATGGGAGGGAGGTGTCAGAGATGGTCCAGGTAAATTTAAGGTTAGGGTGGAATGTGTTGGTGAAGTTGATGAATTGCTTAACTTCCTTGCGGAAGCACGAGGTGGCGCCGATGCAGTCATCAATGTAGCGGAGGAAGAGATGGGGAGTGGTGCTACGGTGTAACTACGGATGATGGACTGTTCTACGTAGCCAACAAAGAGACAGGCATAGCTGGGGCCCATACGGGTGCCCATGGCTACCCCTTTGGTCTGGAGGAAGTGGGAGGATTCGAAGGATAAATTATTGAGGGTGGGGACCAGTTCAGCCAAACGAATGAGAATGTCGGTGGAAGGGTACTGTTGGGGACATTGGGAGAGGCAGAAACGGAGGGCTTGGAGGCCCTGGTGGTGTAGAGGGATTGGATATCCATGGTGAAGATGAGGTGTTGGGGGCTGGGGAAACGGAAGTCTTGGAGGAGGTGGAGGGCATGGGTGGTGTCTCGAATGTAGGTGGGGAGTTCCTGGACTAGGGGGAATAGGACAGTGTCAAGGTAGGTAAAGATGAGTTCAGTGGGGCAGGAACATGCTGAGACAATGGGTCGGCCAGGGTGGTCAGGCTTGTGGATCTTGGGAAGGAGGTAGAACTGGGCAGTGCGGGGTTCCTGGACTATGAGGTTGGAAGCTGTGGGGGGAGATCTCCAGAGGTGATGTGGTTCTGTATGGTCTGGGAGATGATGGTTTGGTGATGGGGGGTGGGGTCATGGTAGAGGAGGCGGTAGGAGGAGGTGTCTTCGAGTTGGCTTCAGCGGTGTAGAGGTCAGTGCACCAAACTACCACTGCACCCCCTTTATCCGATGGCTTGATGGTGAGGTCGGCTTTGGATCAGAGGGAGTGGAGGGCTGCACGTTGTGAGGTTGAGAGGTTGGAGTGGGGGAGTGGCGTAGACAGGTTGAGGTGATTAATGTCCTGGCAGCAGTTGGAAATGAAGAGATCAAGGGCTGGTAATAGGCCAGCACAGGGTTTCCAGGTGGATGGAGTGAGTTGGAGGCGGGCGAAGGGGTCCTTGGAAGGTTGGCAGGAGTCCTGATTGTAAAAGTAGGCTCAAAGGCAGAGGCAGCGGAAGAAGTGTTCGACGTCACGGCGTATATTAAATTAGTTGATGAGTGGGTGGAGGGGGATGAAGGTGAGTCCTTTGCTGAGGACTGAGTGTTTGTCCTCAGTGAGGGGGAGGTCTGGAGGGATGGTGAAAACTCGGCAGGGCTGGGAGCTGGGACCCGGTGTGGGTGTGGAGCTGGGAGTGGGGGTGGACCCTGTAACTGGAGTGGGTGTGGTGATGGGGGGGTTTGAGATTTAGAAGATTGCTAGGGATTTAGAAGATTAAAAAAAATCAAAACACTATTATCTTTCCAATTCCAAAGAGTGTGACAATTGCTCATGCAGTTAGCATGTTATTGCAAATATGTGAAAAAAATTGTTAGAAAAACATTTGCGTATCCTCACCATCCTGAATCATGTAACAATTTCCTGTCTATATGATTCCTGGTGCTATTAGTGGTTCTTGTACAGAAAGCAAAATTTAAGCCACTCATCAGAAGTACTATAGCCATTTGGATACAGAACTGGCTCAAAGGTAGAAGACAAAGGGTAGTGGTGGAAGGTTGTTTTTCAGACTGGAGGCTTGTGACCAGTGGAGTGCCACCAGGATCGGTGCTGGGTCCTCTACTTTTTATAATTTACATAAATGATTTGAATGCGAGCATAAGAGGTACAGTTCATAAGTTTGCAGATAACACCAAAATTGGAGGTGTAGTGGACAGCAAAGAGGGTTACCTCAGATTACAACAGAATCTGGACCAGATGGACCAATCTGAGAAGGGGCAGATGGAGTTTAATTCAGATAAATGCGAGGTGCTGCATTTTGGGAAAGCAAATCTTAGCAGGACTTATACACTGAATGGTAAGGTCCTAGGGAGTGTTGCTGAACAAAGAGACCTTGGAGTGCAGGTTCATAGTTCCTTGAAAATGGAGTTGCAGGTAGATAGGATAGTGAAGAAGGTGTTTGGTATGCTTTCCTTTATTGGTCAGAGTATTGAGTACAGGAGTTGGGAGGTCATGTTGCGGCTTTACAGGACATTGGTTGGGCAACTGTTGGAATATTGTGTGCAATTCTGGTCTCTTTCCTATCGGAAAGACGTTGTGAAACTTGAAAGGGTTCAGAAAAGATTTACAAGGATGTTGCCAGAGTTGGAGGATTTGAACTATAGGGAGAGGCTGAACAGGCTGGGACTGTTTTCCCTGGAGTGTCGGAGGCTGAGGGGTGACCTTATAGAGGTTTACAAAATTATGAGGGGCATGGATAGGATAAATAGACAAAGTCTTTTCCCTGGGGTCAGGGAGTCCAGAACTAGAGGGCATAGATTTAAGGTGAGAGGGGAAAGATATAAAAGAGACCTAAGGGGCAACTTTTTCACGCAGAGGGTGGTATGTGTATGGAATGAGCTGCCAGAGGAAGTGGTGGAGGCTGGTACAATTGCAACATTTAAGAGGCATTTGGATGGGTATATGAATAGGAAGGGTTTGGAGGGATATGAGCCAGGTACTGGCAAGTGGGACTAGATTAGGTTGGGATATCTGGTCGGCATGGACGGGTTGGACCGAAGGTTCTGTTTCCATGCTGTACATCTCTATGACTTTACTGATTGAAAGGTGAAACGTTATTGTGATCTGTAATATGATGAAACAACTTACTGGTACAAACAAAGGCATATTTGTTGTTTCATATTACTGGAGGCTTCTACGGTGGTTCTCTTTCTATTTTCTTCATAAGGAAACAACTTGTGCTGAATATCATACATTGACTGGGGGTAAAATTCAATTTGCAAAGAGTGCAAGATGCTTGGTTGAAGACTGTCACCCTTTCTAATACCACCCCCATTTTCACTGGAAAGGTAGGTAAGGCACTCTATACAATAGTTGGCCAGATCACTATCAACTATTGTGTTTCCTCTCCAAAGATGAATATTATCTTCAAGGAATCAAGAAGATCAAGAGTCCTAGCTGCTGCTATCCGTGAAAACATTCCTTTGGCTGGCTTAAGGAAGTTTGGTAATTGCAGTGAAATAGATGAGAGAACACCATCAGAGATTGACGGAGCTGGGTTTCAGTGAAATTTGCCAACTCACAACATAACAGAAAGCAGAAAGCAAAAGGTGAAAGATCACATTAATAATGCAAAATAGAATCTTAAATAACAAGAAATAACCATACTCAGAAGGAAACAAAAATCGGAAGATTTCAATTACATGAAAGTATGGATGTTTAAAAAAAAAGTTGTGAACATGTTCCTATTTCTAACTTATATTTGAAGTTAAAAATAAAATGTAGAGTACATACCTTGAGCCAGTTATTGAATCCTGAAAAGTAGGCACTTGATGCAAGCTCCTTCAAGATAAATAGAGAAACCTCAAATGACAAAGTAGATGAGCATGGTACAATAAATATGGATCAGGTATTTAAGAGTTGCCAAAGTAATAGGATTACTTCTTCAAAATTAGGTATTACAGTGTTGACTTATATTTTACTTACTGTTAGAATGTCTCCAAAGCACTTAATCCCATCTCCAGCATAGCCTTTAAGGCAGGTACACTTTCGATTTCCATTCTCAGTCGGTTCACATTCAGCCTATAGACAGAAACATTTAACTTTCATGATGGTTTTCACAAGCCACTCGTTTTATTTAACACATATGAAATTTAGGCAGGAACTCCTAACCACAAATACAGGTTTTCAAATCCCAAGCTTTACTTTCACATCCTTTAATCAACCCTTATTGGGTAGTTTTCACAGTTCTTGGCTGGATGATAGATGATGCATTACACAATATGGTACTATTTAATTTCAGAAAAGGCCCCATATTCTCCCTTCTCTTTACTACTGTTGTCTTTACTAGAGAAACAGTTAGCAAAGCATACAGCATTACCAATGGTCGACCTGACTATTGTGTCATTGCAAGCTTGAAGGGAATTAACGTAAAAAAGGGAATGAATGACAAATTTTAAAAAAGGCTTTAACAGATCATATTTTAAGGATCTTCACATGGTTGGATATTATATGCTCCAAAGGGCCTTGTATTAGAGGTCAGGTGGTTAGCCCACCAGCTTCCCACCCACCCCGGAGCTCACCCCCATAGCACAGAGTATGGGTGGATTCTGAAATTGGCAGCCGGCCTTTGATATGTAAATAAACAACTCTAGGTCAACTGAGCTGGATGAAAGCTCGCTTGTTTCCAATAATACACTGCCTGTGCCAAAGAGCAGGTGGCATAGACAGATGGGCAGTAAAGGGAATCCCATTTTGTAAAGAATATATTTAAGATGGTAGGAAGTACTATCTTTGGTGGCTCCTCTCTCCCAACAAGAAGGTAAAATCCTCTCCATTCTACCCATACGTACATTAAGGACTGTCTTGCCATTCCATCAAACCCTTCTGTTATTTGCCAAAACTACCTATCCAAAACCTTATCACCCTTCAGAATCTTTTGGGTCTGCCTGCAGTCCCAGCATTGCCCACAGGAAAGCTCTTGTACTGTCAGTTGCCAGCCAATCAGATTGATTAGCAGCTCCAAAAGGTTAAACTTTGACCCATTGAGGACCAGAAGTCCCATTCTGCACCAACCTAGGCCACCCATAGTGTGTTCTGGTTGCAGAACAGGCTTCCTGTTGGCCTGTTGACTTGCTGCCCACTTTTGTTCCAGGCAATAGAGGGGTGGGGTGAGCTATTTGCCCCCACACCCTCCCCCACTCTGAAATTTTATGAGCATAATTTAGAGCTACTACAAAATTTCACCTCTGTTGGAAGGTTGAAAATAGCATCACTTCCATTTGAAGAAGGGTCACCAACCCTGAAACTTTCAGTCTGCTTTCTTTCCACAGATGCTGCCAGACCTGCTGGGGAGGTGTGTTCGGCCAGTTCTTTGCTCAGTATCAGAAGAGGAGCCATTAAAAATATTAGTTTCTTATATGAAAGACCGGGAGTAAGGGATTGTTCTGCTTTAATACTGTTGATTGATTTGAAATAGCCTTGATGACAATGTTGGATCTTTGTGAGAAAAGTTATCTTCTCTTTTCCGGGAGAAATCGTTACAAATAATTTACCAGAGGAGACCAAAGACATCTTGATGCATCAAAATCTTTCTACCAAAGTTATTTCATAAATATGCTGAATACTGAATACTCAAATTAATATCTGAGATCCTGGAAATGAAAGTACGAGATTATGATAAATTGATATTTTTCTTACCATTACATGGCATCCACCATTCTCTTCCAGGCATGGATTAATGAGAGTGCACTTCTTGCCATCACCAGCATACCCTCTCTTACACGTACAGCGACTCTGTTTCCACAGGATGAAATAAAATGATGGTTATGAAAATGTGGCACTTTTTTGGCATCACTAAAACATTAAAGGGATTGCAATCACATAAAGGAAAGGTTGAGTTTGTGTGTTTAATGCTAAAACCTTGACGACACAATTCAAGCAGTTTACATCACAAATGGCCCACAAAATGTTTTGGCAAAAATTAGATGCTGGATTTCCTAAAATAAAAGTTAAGAGGTAAAGTCACTATAGTCTTACCAGACCATAGGACTGCTCTCTCATTAGAGAGAGATTACTGGTGGTGGTTTAACCTGAGAGTCACTACGACTCAGGCAAGGGAAAAGGTTGTGAGGAAGTGTCCTTCATGCTAAACTCAATCCCCTTCCTTTGAATAATTTATTCAAATGGAAACAAAGGGAAGGACCATGCTAAATCTGAGTAAGAACCCATGATGAGTTAAGGCTGGGTGAGCCCCTCAGGGAAGGGACTATAACCTGAATCTATCTTAGGAAACTCTATGTGAGTTCAACAGAGACCCTCATATTGGAATAGGACAGATTTTACACATTTTGAAAAATAAGGACAAGATTAGGTAAGAGAAAATCAAGGTGCCGTGTAAGGAGAAAATCCTAGAAAATATTTAAAAGAGCCACCAAGTATTCAATAAATATGGAATTATTAAATCTGAAATGGGATTTCAGGAATAATGAATTAGTTAAATTAACAAGAAATTGGCAAAGATAGAATTATTAGGAGGGATGTAAATCTTAATTGGATAAAAGTGAGACATTATATATTGAAGGGAAGCTAGCAAATAGAATAATTGAACTGAGAAAGGACATTGTGCTTGCAATTATCTTGTGACAACTCATCTGGCTCCTCCACCAGCAGAGGCTCTATTCTCTCAAGATGATCCCAGAAACCTCTGCACTAGGCCAGGAGCTGGCACATTCATGATTCCAGCCTTATTTTAATCTACTCTGATTACCTCCAGCAGAGATTAGAGACATTATTTTATATCATTCATTGATGGGATTTAATACCTGCTGGTGAGGCCAGCATTTATTGCTCATCCTCATTTGCCATTGAGGAGGTGGTGGTGAGCTGCTTTCCTTGACTGCTGGATAGGTCACATGTTTTTCTGACCTAGTCAACTTGTGTGCTGTTATCTCCTCATACGGTCATCCGTATTTTAAGCCCCTTTTCATTATATATCTTTATCATTAATGAACGGCAAAAATATCAAGGGATACATAACACAGCACTGCAGAATGATATTAGTCACTGTCGTCTGTGGTCACAGCCTTTCCTGTTCATCAATGCCTGTTGCTTTCTGTTGGCAAGACAGATAGTTTCAGATTTCAGAGGAGGTACTGGAGGTCTTAAAAAATTATAAAGAGGAATAAACCTCTGGGACCTGATCAGATGTATCCGAGGATGTTGTGGGAAGCTAGGGAAGAATTGCAAGGCCCTAAGCAGAAATATTTGTATCATCTACAGTCGCGGGTGAGCTGCTGGAGGACTGGAAGGTGGCTAATGTTGTGTCTTTATCTAAGAATGGACACAAGGAGAAGTCGGGAAACTATAGCTCGGTGAGGCTGACCTAAGTGGTGGGTAAGTTGTTGGAGGGGATTATGAGAGACAGGATCAATAAGCATATGGAGAGGCAAGACTGAATAGGGATAGTCAGCAAGGCTTGGTGCATGGGAAATTGTGTCTCCCAAACTTTATTGAGTTTTTTGATGACGTGACCAAGAAGCTAGAAAAAGGCAACACAGTAAACATTGTCTACATGGACGTTAGTGAAATCTTTGATACAGTTGTGCATGATATGCTGGTGAATAAAGTTGGATCACATGGGTTTCAGGGAGAGCTTGCCAATTGGATACAAAATTGGCTTGACAGTAGAAGACAGAGGGTGATGGTAGAGAGTTGTTTTTCAGACTGGAGGCCTGTGACCAGCCAAGTTCCGCAGAGATTGGGGCTGGGTCCGCTTTTGTCATTTATATAAATAAATTGGATGAGAATTTTGGAAGCATAGTTAGTAAGTTTGCAGATGACACCAAAATTGGTGGTATAGAGGATAATGAAGAAGGTTATCTAAGATTACAAAGGAGTCTTGATCAATTGGGCCAGTGGGCCAAGGAGTGGCAGCTGGAGTTTAATTTGAGTAAATGCCACATGTTACGTTTTGGTAAAACAAACCAGGGCATAACTTCTACAGTTAATGGTTGAGCCCTGGGGAGTGATGTTGAATAGAGAGACCTAGGCATTCAGGTACATAGATCTTTGAAAGTTGCATCAAAGGTAGGTGGTAAAGAAAGCATTTAGCACTCTTGCCTTCATCAGTCAGAGTATTGAGTATAGGAATTGGACGTCACGTTGTTGTTGTACAAGATGTTGGTGAGGCCACTTCTGAGTACTATGTACAATTCTGGTCACCTTGCTATAGGAATGACATTATTATATTGGAGAGAGTGCAGAAAAGATTTATAGGAATGTTACCGAGATTAAGGGATTGAGTTATAAGGAGAGGTGGAATTATTTTCACTGGAGTATAGGAGGTTGACTGTTGATGTTACAGAGGTTTATAAAATCATGAGGGGCATAGGTAAGGTGAGTAGCAAAGGTCTTTCCCCTAGGGTAGGGGAGTTCAAAACTAGAGGGCATATTTTTAGGGTCAGATGAGAAACATTTAAAAGGGACCTGAGGGATAAGTGTTTCACATAGACAGTGGTTCGTATGTTGAATGAACTGTCAGAAGAAATGGTAGATGTAGGTACAGTTATAACATTTAAAGACAAATGGACAAATACATGAATAGGTAAGGTTTAGTGGGATGTGGGACAAACCAGTGGGACTAGTTCAGTTTGGGAAAACTGGTCAGCATGGATGAGTTGGACCAAAGGGTCTGTTTCCATGTTGTATAACTCTATATAGTTGTTTGTTTTACTTTACAATTCATCTAATGATGTTCTTGAAACAAAAGGAAGAATGAATTAAATCAATAAGTAGTACCTGTGCAGGTCCAATATACTGACAGTCAGCATTATCATCACAACCTCCTCGGGTGTTCAATAAGCATTCATTTATTTCAGTGCAAACTCTCCCATCTCCAGTCCATCCAGTGTTGCATAGGCAGGTTATATTCCCAGGACCTAGACTGAAACACTCTGCCTACCATAAAAATACAAATATGTAAAGAACGTCAGAGCATTATCTACGGTAGCTCTGCAAAACCCCCATCACATTGACTCAGGGCTTACATTTCAAATGTCAGTCTTAATCTCTATGGGTTTATTGGCCTCAGTACTGTTGCAAATAGCTGTCATTGTTAGTTTTAAATCTGGATCGTTTATTCACTTTACAATAGAATGGCAAACAGAACGGTATCAAATAGCCAGGGCCTGATGGTAATAACAAAGTTCAAAGTGTGCACGCACCAGGCCAACTTAACTATGACATTCTCATATTGCAACTCACGCCAAGTTAAATATTGTTCAAAGAATAGAACAAAAAGGAAATCCTAACTTGGCATTCTAATACTGTGAATGAAAATGGAATCACATGTTCCAATTATTCAGAACAAATGAGTAATGCAAAACAATATTTTCACATTATGAAATAATTAAAGAATCTGATGCCTGGAGAGTAGCCCACATCAAATCTTTTGCAAATCCCAACAGGACTGAAAGCTGTGAGAGTAATGTACCATTTACCTCTCTTAACATGGTTGACGTAGGACACAAGAGCTGCAAGAACTTATAGGTAATTATTTTTTCTTTATTCTTTCACGGAATGTGTGCATTGCTGGTAAGGACAGTGTTTGTTGCCAATTCCACATTGCCCTTGAGCTATTAGGACCATTTCAGAGAGCGGTTACGACAAAATTGCTGTGGATCTGTAGGCTAGACTGGGTAAGGACAACACATTTCCTCCCCTAAAGGACATTAGTGAAGCAAATGTTCTCTTTACAACAACCAGTGAAAGTTTCATGGTTGCAATTACTGAGACTAGCTTTTAGTTCCAGATACTTATTAATTGAATTAAAATTATACCAGCTGCCATAATGGAATGAAAACCCAAAACTTTACGTTGAACATAGTCATAGAGTCATAGAGATGTACAGCCTCCGATGCTCCAGGGAAAACAGCCCAGCCTGTTCAGCCTCTCCCTATAGCTCATATCCTCCAACCTTGGCAGCATCCTTGTATATCTTTTCTAAATCCTTTCAAGATTCACAAAATCTTTCCGATAGGAAGGAGACCAGAACTGCACGCAATATCTGAGATTCCAGTCCAGCATCGTACCACTGCACCACCATCTCCACAAATGCATTAAGTTTTGCATATTAGGTGTGTATTTTTACAATATCCTTACTCTCAGTTACTTCAAATTGAAAGTGAATGCATGTTTTTACATCATCGTGTGCCTATTCTGGATATCCTGAATCAACTCTTTCCAAGTCTCTGAAAATAAAGTTCTGAAGCATCCACTAGGGAATGCACATAGGATCACTTGGTTCCTGTGGTTAGTTTATTTGTGGGAAAATCTTTGTCCTTGAATTGATTCCTAGCAGCACAATAGGATAACAATGTCTTCACTCCATTGTAGCACCATTTGTTGATATTGCAAGATATCATTCCAGTCAAGAATTCGGTATATTTAATAGGCTTCAAAATATCAATAAAATTACAAGAGACAATATTTTGAAGCCCATCTGCATGACTGCTAACTTTCAATTCTGCTTCTTCTTCAATAATTTCCAAAATTCCATCACATATTAAGTCCAATTCATCCAAAAACTGTTCAATAGAAATATCCCACATTAAGGTCACATACTTATCAAATCTATGCCTACAGGCCTAAAATTGATTTCCCCTCCTGCATTCTCAATCTCAATACCAGTTCCTTCAAAGGTATCAATCCAATTTACCTTGCAAACTCATCCAGTCTTAAATTCGAAAGGGTGACATTTGATCCTCGCCTCACCTTACCTCTGCAAACTGTGCTCTTTGATTCTGCCTTAGAGATGTTAATCTAATCAACAGGAGTTAAAATTGTTGAATTAGGATCCTATACAGTCGCCTGACAACAGACAAGAGAAACAGTAGCCTTGCTTACATTCTCAGCACATCCTCCTCGATCAGGCTTTTTACAAAGATCCTCTTCTCGACAGGAAATCCCATCACCCTCGTAGCCATTCTTACATACACATCTGCAAGAACATTAAATTAAGAAATGATTTCCAATAAATACTGTCTGATCATTCAAGTAATTGATAACAATTAGTTTAGAAACTGTAAGACAAGAACAAGGGCAGATAATCTATATGTCTGAGCAGGAATTTTTCTAGACATGAGTATAAATCACACAGTAGAGGTAATAATGACTGTTTATAATTCCACTTTGTGAGACTCTACTCTGAAAATGTAGCCTCACTGAACTTGCTTTATAATATTTAGCTGCTCATGTAGCATCTCTTTAAGACATTAACCACTGCTAAAGGGAAGTGAAGCAAATTAATGCATCATGCGGTCAATTAAAAACTTATTACACTTGCCATTGGATAGTTCTCTAAATTGATAGCAGCTTGACTCCTTTTCACAGAAAAATGTCAGATTATCTAAAGAAAATCATTGGGAATTTTAAAAATATATTCTTTCATGGAATGTGGGCAATGCTTGCAAGGCCAGCATTTGTTAGCCACGCTGCTAAGAAGTCAGTTCCAGGATATAATTTTCAGTCAGAATGGCATATGGTCTGGAAAGGAATTTGCAGCTCCTGGCATTTCCATGCTTTTGCTGTCCTTCTAGCTGGCAGAGGTTGTGGTTTTGAAAAGTGCTGTTGAATGAGCCTTGGTAAGTTGTTGCAGTGTATCTTGCATTTAATATACACTGCTGCCACTTCGCATTGCTGATGAAGGCAGTGAATGTTCATGGTGATGCTTGGGCTGCAATCAAATAGGCTGCTTTGTCCTGGTCAGCATCAAACATCTTGAGTGTTGCTGGAGCCGCATCCATCCATGCAAGCGGAGAGTATTCTATCTCCCTAACATGTGCATTGCAGATAAATGCATCGGCTTTGGGAAGTCAGAAAGTGAATTAACACAGAATTCCCAACCTAAGACCTGCTCTTGTAGCCACAGTATTTACATGGCTAGTCCACTTCAGCTTCTTATCAATACTAACCCATAGAATGTTGGTAATAAGGGAATCAGCAATAGTAATGCCATTGCACATCAAAGGGAGATTTGATTCTCCCTTGTTGGGAGATGGGCCTCATCTGGCAGTGTGTAGTAAATTTTATTTTTTATTTTTCAGCCTAAACCTGACTGTTGTCCAGGTCTTGTTGCATATTGGCATCATGTTACTGCAGGTTTGGGGACATCTGAATGGTACTGAATAGTCATCAGTAAATGTATCAATTTCTGACCTTAGGATGAGATAAAGATCATTGAAGAAGTAGCCGATAAAGGTTGGGCCTAAGATTCTACCCTGGCAACTCTTGCAGTGATGTCCTGGAGCAGAGATGAATAACCTCCAACAACTAAGCCATTTTCTTTTGACACAAGTCATTGGAGAGTTTTCCATTAATTCTCATTGACTCTAGTTTTGCTAGTGTTTCTTGATATCATGCTCAGTCAATACTGTCTAATGTGAGGGTGTCACTCTTTCCTCCCACATTGAGTTCAGTTCTTACATTAATATTTGGATCAAGAATTCAGGAGCTGTGGTTTTGGCGAAACACAAACAGAAATCAGTGAGTAAGTTATAGCTGTCTAATTGCTACTTGATAGTATTGTTGGTAACTCCTTCTACTGTTTGCAAATGATCAAGAGGAGGCTGATCAATTGGCAGATTGGAGTGATCCTTCTTTTTGTGGCCAGGACATTTCAGGACAATCTTCCATATTGTTGAGTAGATGCCAGTCAGTACTACGGCCTAAATATCATCAAGGCCCATAGTTCTTGCAGTACCTAGTGCCTTCAGCAGTTCTTAGATATCACTTGGATTGAATTGAACTGGCTGAAAATTGTTATCTCAGATGTTGGGGACTTCCACAGAAAGCCAAGTTGGATCATTCACTTGGCATATCTGGCTGAAGATAATTGCAAATCCCTAAGCATTTCCTTTTATCCTAAACTGCTGTGCACCCCCTTCATTAAGGATGGGGATGTTTATGGAGCTTCCATCTTCTGTTTAATTGCCAACCACAATTCATAACTGGATTGTGGAGCTTTGATCTGATCTGATAGTTATGGGATTACTTAGCTTTTTCTATTGTTGGCTGCTTTTACATTTTGGTATGCAATTAGTCCAATGTTGTAGCACAGGTTGAAGTCTAATATTTTGGTACACAAGTGCTGCTTTGGCATACACGCCTACATTCTTAATTGAGCCAGGATTGATCCTTTGACTAGTTGTTGGTGATAGAGTTAGTGATATGCTGGGCCATGAGGTTACATATTGTGGTTGACAGACCATAGTACCTCATAAGTACCAATTTTAAGCAGTTCTGGGTCTATTTCATCTAGCACAATATAGTAATGCCACAAAACACAATGGATGGTACACTCAGTGTGAAGTTAGGTGGGGGTCATTGTTTTCTAAACAAGATGCAGAGGTCATTATTACCAACAATCTCATAGACAAATGCATCCAGTAGGTTGGTGAGGACAAGGCCTAGTAGGTTTTACTCTGTTCTTATTTCCCAAGGTCCATTCAGCTTTACCCACTTGACATAGCTAGCTCTATTAGCAGTGGTATTACTCAGTCCCACTCTTATTAATAAACATTTGAAGTCTATCTCTCAGAGCACATTCTGTATCCTTACCAGACACAGTGCTTCCTCTGTGTGGTTTTCAACATGGAGGAATGTTGATTAATCAGTGTAGGAGGGTGGTAGGTGATAATCAGGAGGCGATTTATTGCCAATGTTTCACTCAATGCTATGAGACTTCATGGGAGTCTGGAGTCAATGTTGATTCAAACTGCAGTCAACTGTGCCACTGCTATTGGTCTGCCTTGCTAGTGAAACAGGACATATCCAGGGATGATGTTGGTAGAGTCTGGGACATTTGCTTTAAGATATAATTCTGTGAGTATGATTATGTCAAGCTGTTGCTTGAGTAATCTGTGTGAAAGCTTTCACAATTCAGGCACAAGCCTCCAAATATTATTAAGGAGAACTTTTGGAGGGTTGACAGGATGCTGTTCTGTTATTGTTTCCTGTGCATAAGTTCACATGAGGTGGTTTGCCCAATTTTGTTTCTTTCTGACTTTTCTATCGCGTTTGATACAATTGCCAGTCAATGGATAGCATAGACAAGATGCCAGGTCTTAACTGTTCTGTTAACATTTTCATGTTCCATCAATTTGATATCAAATGTATATCAATCGTGGGTAACTGTAAGCAACACTTTGATTTAACTTTACCACATGCACTTTTACCTGTTAAAACTTTTGCTCATTAACAGCTCTATTAAATTGCATTTGGCGCAGGTAGTTCAATTGTTTATCAAAAGAGTATAAAGGGACATTTACATTAGACATTATGTACATGGTAACATTTCACACCATGAATAAATCTAAGCTGAATAAGAATTAGCTCCAGCTCCATCTTTCACCAGTTCGATAATAGGAGTAAAATGTTACATGCAGTAATAACAGCAATTATTTCAGTATTAATAAAATAATATAATACATTTTCATTTTATATTAACTGGCACTGTGTGTTAAAGATGCCAAATAAAGTTTGTTGGCTAACACATCAACAAGGATGCACAATTGCCAGGTTTTTTAAAAATGTTTTAGAAAGAATTAGAGTTTTGGTTTGAGTCCCATCTCCTCCGTTCATATTTAACTCTAATTTTAAGTTTTATTTTTCCTCAGAACTTTAGTTCTAATTTCTAGTAGTTCTAGGGGATTAATTTGGGAACACTGATCACAATTCCATAAGTTTTAGAACACTCATGGACAAAGACAAGAGTGGTCCAAAAGGAAGAGTTTAAATTGGGGGAAGGCCAATTATACCAAGATTCGGCAGGAGCTGAGGAATGTAGATTGGGAGCAGCTGTTTGAAGGGAAATCCACATTCGATATGTGGGAGGCTTTTAAAGGGAGGTTGATTAGAGTTCAGGAGATTTCTATTCCTGTGAAAATCAGGGATAGAAATGGCAAGATTAGGGAACCATGGATGACAGGTGAAATTGTGAGACTAGCTAAGAGGAAAAAGGATGCGTATATAAGGTCTCGGCGACTGAAGACAGACGAAGCTTTGGAAGAATATCAGGAATGTAGGACCAATCTGAAATGAGGAATTAAGAGGGATAAAAGGGGTCATGAGATTTCCTTAGTGAGCAGGGTTAAGGAAAACCCCAAAGCCTTTTATTCAGATATAAGGAGCAAGAGGGTAACTAGGGAAAGGGTTGGCCCACCCAAGGACATTGGAAGAAAGGTATGAGTGGAGTCAGAGAAACAGGTGAGACTCTTAATGAGTACTTTGCATCGGTATTCACCGAGGAGAGGGACATGGCGGATGTTGAGGTTAAGGATAGATCTTTAATTACTCTCGGTTAAGTTGGCATAAGGAGGAGGATGTGTTGCGTATTTGAAAAGACATTAAGGTGGACAAATCCCCAGGTCTATCCATGTGATCTATCCCAGGTTACTGAGGGAAGCGAGAGAGGAAAGAGCTGGGGCTTTAACAGATATCTTTACAGCATCCTTGAACATGGGGGAGGTCCCAGAGGACTGGAGAATTGCTAATGTTGTCCCCTTGTTTAAGAAGGGTAGCAGGGATAATCCAGGTAATTACAACCTGTGAGCCTGATGTCAGTGGTAGGGAAGCTACTGGAGAAGATACTAAGGGATAATATATATTCCTATTTGGAAAAGAATGGGCTTATTAGTGATAGGCAGCATGATTTTGTGCAGGGAAGGTCATGTCTTACAAATCTAATAGAATTCTTTGAAGAGGTGACAAAGTTGATTGATGAAGGAATGGATGTAAATGATATATATATGGACTTTAGTAAGGCGTTTGATACGGTAACTTATGGTAGGCTGATGAAGAAGGTGAAGTCACATGGGGTTCAGGGTGTTCTAGCTGGATCGATAGAGAACTGGTGGGACAACAGGAGACAGAGAATAGTAGTGGAAAGGAGCTTCTCAAAATGGAGACCTGTTACCAGTGGTGTCCTACAGGCATCTGTGCTGGGACCACTGTTGTTTGTGATATACATAAATGATTTGGAGGAAGGTGTAGATTGCCTCATTAGCAAGTTTACAGATGACACTAAGATTGGTGGAGTAGCAGACAGTGAAGGGGACTGTCAGAGAATACAGCAGAATATAGGTAGATTGGAGAAATGGCAGATGGCGTTCAATCCAGACAAATGCAAGGTGATGCATTTTGGAAGATGCAATTCAAGAACAAACTATACAGTAAATGGAAAAGTCCTGGGAAAATTGTACAGAGAGATCTGGGTGTTCAGGCTCATTGTACCCTGAAGGTGGCAACGCAGGCCAATAGAGCGGTCAAGAAAGCATACGGCATGCTTTCCTTCATTGGACGGGATATTGCGTACAAGAGTTGGCAGGTCACGTTACAGTTGTACAAGATTTCGGCCACATTTGGAAAACTGTATACAGTTCTGTTCACCACATTACCAAAAGGATGTGGATGCTTTGGAGAGGGTGCAGAGGAAGTTCACCAGAATGTTGCCTGATATGGAGAGTGCTAGCTATGAGGAAAGGTTGAGTAGATTAGGATTATTTTCATTGGAAAGAAGGAGTTTGAAGTGGAATCTGATTGAGGCCTACAAAATCATGAGAGGTGTAGACAGGGTGGATAGCAAGAAACTTTTTTCTGGAGTGGAGGACTCAATTACTAGGGGTCACGAGTTCAAAGTGGGAGGGGAAAAGTTTAGGGGAGATATACGTGGAAAGCTCTGCACGCAGTACGTGGTGGGTGCCTGAAATATGTTGCTAGCGTAGGTGATAGGGGCAGGAATGATAGCGTCATTTAAGATATGTCTACTCAGATACATGAATGGGCAAGGAGCAAAGGGATGCAAATCCTTAGAAAATAGGCAACAGGTTTAAATAGAGGATTTGGATCAGCACAGGCTTGGAGGGCCGAAGGGCCTGTTCCTGCGCTGTTAGGTCCTTTGTTCTTCTTTGTTCTTCGGTCTAGTTGGTTGCTCTTAGTGGAAGGGAATACAAAAACAACTTAATTGCCAACGTCATGCATTCTGTATTTACTTTCTTTAAAGATTTTACACTATTGTAGTTCCAACCAAATTCATGATAATTTAGGAAGCAAGGATGCAGAACTATTTGGAGATTAAGCCTGCCTCCATTTTAGAAGCTGCAGAGCTAGTATAAACATTAGTTAAATATATAGTATCATCACTGGTGATAGGTGACAAAGCATAAAAAAATTATATAAGCATTTCCAGCATAGTTCTGCAGTAAAACAAAATTGTAATGTTGTAGATCTGTCAATGGCAATGTGCTTAATTGATTCATACAGTGAATCTACAAAACCAAATAACCATCATTACTGAACCTATTATCTGGTCATGATTTGGCTTGCTGTTTGTTAGGACCTTGCTTTGCACATTTCCCACATAACAACTGGTTGTATTTCCAAAATATGTATTTTGACAGCAGCACAAGTTGAAGAAACACTCTATATTAGTGTAAGATTTTCCTTTCTTTATTTTAATGGCTGAAAAATTTGAAAGGTAATTATTATTTTGAAAGTTGTCACCTGTTTTTCTTACCTGGCACTGCCATTGTCATATTCACACACAGCAAATGCATGACAGAATTGAGATAATCCACTTGGACCACAAGACTCCGTCTCCTTGTCACAGAATGTACCTGTATATCCCTCGTCACAAGTACCAGGCTGACAAATCCCTCCATTTTCTGGTCTGTTATCACAAATTCCATGCAAACAAGGGCAATCTGGAAAGGACATTTACATCAACCACCACAGATATAAATGCAATTTCAACCTCTATGTACTTAGTTGCTCATTTTTTCTTTCCACAAAAAAAAATATTTTGTTAATAAAGGTACTGGTGAGATTGTTAAGAAAAAAAAGTGGCAAAAAAAAGGCAGCTGTTTAAAGCAGTAGATTACATTCCAACATACATGAAAGATCAAATTTGCTTTATTGATTTATCATCTTGCTGAGCTGTATGTAGAGCAGAGTCTGCTTCACTATCTTTCCAATAGTTTATTCAGACCTAGTTAACAGAAATCAACTTGGTTGAGTCATGAAAGGCTAATGGAATGCATTACATTGATGTCCCCAATATTTGAGCTTTAGACATCAAGTACAATGTTCAACAATAACATTCATAAAGCTAGTAACATTTTTCCCGTAAGGGAATAGTATCTGTGGTATTAGTGTACAGACAATTTTATAAAACAGCTACTGTAAATTGAAAATGCTAACAAATTCAGTGAAATTGTAAAGCTCTAAGCCTTTGCTGGGTCAAGTCATATTGCTGAAGATAAGAAATGCTGGAGATCACAGCAGGTCAGACAGCATCTATGGAGAGAGAGCAAGCTAATATTTTGAGTCTAGATGACTCTTCATCAGAGCTGATGTAAAGTGTAGAGGGAATACGGGAAACTGATCTTAAATAATCAGATCACTTAAGCTGAACTATCAATATCTTTTCTTCACTGGCACCTTCACCCACTACCCCTCAGTGTTTCCCCAACCCCAAACTATAACATAAATGCTGTCCCCTCCACACTTTACTTCAGCTCTGATGAAGAGTCATCTAGACTTGAAATGCTCCATGGACGCTATCTGACCTGCTGTGATCTCCAGCATTTGTTGTTTTCAGTAGAGATTCCAGCATCTGCAGTAATTTGTCCCCATTCTAAGTACTGTCCTGTTGATCAGCTCACTAACCTTAGACGTAGATATTATTCTTGGAGGAAACAAAAACCATTTTATTGCATTTTACTGGCTTGAGATCCATGTCAGATGAGATTTGTGGATTATTTCACAAGTATTCAATGTGTTAGCATTGGAAAGGGTCATCCTTCACTGGAGAATCAAAGGCAGCACAGACATTCTGTGAATACGTCTCCATATAGTCTACAAGAATTACTGGAATTGTTATATTATTCTACCTGACTTAAACTAAATAAAACCACATGCAATATTAACCTCAGCAGGAAACTGCCAAGATTGATGGAATGATGGTTAGACACTGCATGATTTCACTCTCCGTTGGAGAGTAATATGGGGTGGGATATAAAATCAATTTGTTGGCTTTCCATCTGGCAGGTTATGTTATAATGCTGGCATCTAATCCTATAAGTATTGATAATTGATAAAGGTTATGCACTGCTCATGATATTAACTACAAAACTAAACTGTACACTTAAAAGGTGACAGCAGAATGAATGTGAGTGAAAATTAGATTTGCAAACAGTCATTTGGTGGTATTAAACTTGAGTATTGCTGAAAAAAAAATGTTTTGTTGAAGCTTTTGCTGTTATCAGAACATTCCCATTATACCAGTATAAAGGGAAACAAAATATATGAGAACAGAGTGCTGATTGGTTGGCAAGTGAACTCTGATTGGCAGAGGTATAGAGAATGCACAAGTGGGATGATGACTGCCAAGATTGGTTTACATTTGAAAAAGCAGGTTGAATCTGACTGGTCGAGGCAAAACCCTGAGGAGAATTGGCTCAAAAATAGAAGACAGAGGGTGGTGGTGGAGGGTTGTTTTTCAGACTGGAGGCCTGTGACTAGTGGAGTGCCACAAGGGTCAGTGCTGTGTCCTCTACTTTTTGTCGTTTACATAAATGATTTGGATGAGAGCATAAGAGGTACAGTTAGCAAGTTTGCAGATGACACCAAAATTGGAGGTGTAGTGGACAGCAAAGAGGGTTACCTCAGATTACAAGAGGATCTGGACCAGATGGGCCAATGGGCTGAGAAGTGGCAGATGGAGTTTAATTCTGATAAATGTGAGGTGCTGCATTTTGGGAAAGCAAATCTTAGCACGACTTATACACTTAATGGTAAGGTCCCAGGGAGTGTTGCTGAAGTGCAGGTTCATAACTCCTTGAAAGTGGAGTCACACATAGATAGGATAGTGAAGAAGGCATTTGGTATGCTTTCTTTTATTGGTCAAAGTACAGAGTACAGGAGTTGGGGGATCATATTGCAGCTGTACAGGACATTGGTTAAGCCACTGTTGGAATATTGCATGCAATTCTGGTCTCCTTCTTATCGGAAAGATGTTGAGAAACTCGAAAGGGTTCAGAAAAGATTTACAAGGATGTTGCGAGGTTGGAGGGTTGTAGGGAGAGGCTGAACAGGCTGGGCTGTTTTCCCTGAAGTGTCGGAAGCTGAGGGGGTGACCTTATAGAGGTTTACGAAATTATGAGGGGCATGGATAGGGTAAATAGGCAAAGTCTTTTCCCTGGGGTTGGGGAGTCCAGAACTAGAGATCATAGGTTTAGGGTGAGAGGGGAAAGATATAAAAGAGACCTAAGGGGCGACTTTTTCACGCAGAGGGTGGTACGTGTATGGAATGAGCTGCCAGAGGAAGTGGTGGAGGCTGGTACAATTGAAACATTTAAGAGGCATTTGGATGGGTATATGAATAGGAAGGATTTGGAGGGATATGGGCCGGGTGCTGGCAGGTGGGATATCTGGTTGTCATGAACGGGTTGGACCGAAGGGTCTGTTTCCATGCTGTACATCTCTATGATCCTATGACTCTATGAAAGAACCAGGGAATGGCTGTCACCTATTTTATTTAGTTGAAACAAGTGTAGTAAGCACAGGTTCCATTTGCAAAGAACAGGACCCTTTGTATTAATCTATCGAGCTTCCAGGCACAAAGTACAGCCTATATAAGCATGCCAGCCGCTACACTTCTGCCAATCAGGATCTGCTTGCCAATCAGCATTTTATTCTCATACAGTATAAAATATTGTTTCTGTTAAATTGGTATTCTTGCAAATGTCCTGATGAGGACAAAATGAAATGTTTAACAAATTGCATCTTTTCTCAGCAATATTCAAAATGAATTACAATATACTGCAAACTTTGTTTCACTGACATCTTATGAATTAACACTCTTAATAAACCAGCAAAAATTATGTTCCTCAAATACCACAAAGTTTACTGCATTATTGTGATCTCTGCAATGTCCGAGTAGTCAGTTGAAGGTGCAAGTGAGAAGGATCTCCGCTGGTAACTTTTATCTAAACGCAAAGTTGCATTATTTAAATGATTATGCCATAAATAAGGTATAAAAGTGACGTGTATACACTCCTGCATTACATTTCTATTACTTAGTATGTGTTTTAAAATTGAATATATGGACTTCTTGATTATCTGGAATATTTAATCAACCAGTACACTCCTGGTCCCATAGGTACAAGATAATAAAATGCTTGCTGCATTTTCTCCTTGTAGAAACCCATATTGACAATAATTGTTAATTTTGTAATTCACTGACCTTGGTCGCAGTTTTCTCCATGTTTGTTATCCCCAGAACAAATGTGACAGGCAATTCCTTTAAAACTTGAATAACACTTGCATGAGCCATCTCCTTCTAAGCCATCAAGGCACTAAGAACAACAAAATTAATGATTTATTATTGTTAAATTTAGAGATTTCTGTCACTACTGCCACCATAAAAGTAACATGCAGTTACATGTGCCTCTTAGGATCACAAAATACCTCAAGATCCTTCATAGAGATATGATGACAAGGGACATTAAATGAAAAAAGAGAGATTAGAAAGAGGCAGCTAAAAGTTTGGAAACTTTTGTTGGACTGACAAGAGCGTTTCAAAGAAGGAGATATAAGAATGGGACTGTTTTGAAAGGGATTATGGAACGGAGTCCACATCTGTGAAGACTGGGTCACCAATGATGGAATGAATAGGGAAAAGTGGCACACAAGAGGCCAGGATCAAAGAGCTACGCAGTAAATACAGGTTGTATAACTGGATAAGGTTAGACAGAAAATGATTGGCAAAGCCATGCATGGCTAAGAATTTTAATTTTGAGATGGGGTCTGGAAGCCAATTTCAGCTCAGTATGCTGTTAAGGCCTGAGGTATTTTATCAAGCCCTGCGCTTTCTAGTTTGAGCAACGCTGATTGCACACTGCAGAGTCTACACCTGACAATGAATCGAGACTAACTATGACGGCAAAATGCTTTGTGATTAAGATTGTCATTGCATTGTTTCAATATAGTTGTCATTTGTCAGCTGGCATTTTTCCCAGGCCCAATCATCTGCCACTCCTTTATCAATGCCTTTCCAATCATCTTAAGAGGCGAGGATGTTTGGAAATGATTGCACAATGTTCAATAACATCCACGAATCATCAGATATTGAAATGGCTCATGTTCATATGCAGCAAGTTCTGGACAACGTCTAGGCTCAGGCTGATAAATGGCAAGTCACATTTTCACCACACAAGGGGGTAGCAAGGATCATCTCCAACAAGACAAAATCTAACAATGTAGGTCAAAGGCTGGGAATTCTGCAGTGACTAACTTAACACCCCAATAACTGGACAGTATCTACAAAGCACACATTAGAAGTGTGATAAAATACTCTATACTTGCTTGGATTGGTGCAGCTATAACAAAACTTAAAAACCTTGATGCCATCCAGGACAAAGCACCCCACTTGTTTGACACTGTATCTACCACATTCTACATTCTCTCCCTTCACCACTGATGCACAGTAGCACCATCTAGCATTGCAGAAACCCAACAGGCCCCTCTGAAATACCTTCCAAAAGATCTCCACTGCCTAAGAAGACAAGGATGGCAGATACATGGGAGCATTACCAACTGAAAGTTGGCTTCTAAGTCACACACCATTGTCACTTGGAACTATATTCCTGTTACTTCATTGTCACTGGGTCATGTTTCTGGAATTCCAACAATATTGTACCAAAAGGACAGTAGCTGTTTTAAGATGGTATCTTCTTTTCAGGTATTGAGGGATGGGCAATAAATTCTGGCATCATCTGCTATGCCTAGATCCCATGGATAGATTAAAAAAAAAGACTTACACTTGAAGAATGAATTAAGACTGAATTTTCCAGCAACTTACTTGTCCGTGTCCGTAACATGGATTTTTAAAACCACCTAAGCAAGGCTTGCAATCTGGACCAAAGAATCCCTTACAGCATCCTGGTTTCTATACAGAAACAAAAACGTAAGATTTTAAACACATTTTAAAAGATCATAAACATTCTTTCAGTGACAGTATAATACATATTATTGTACATAAATGCTACATTCCCCTTCCCAATAGATCGACATTGGGTGAATGTTAACTCTCCACCTAAGAATGAGGATAATCATGGATGAAAATGGCAGGGAGCCAATTGCATTCAATACTAGGCCTCCTTGGTGGTGGCTTCAGTTTATTTTAATGATCAGTCCCTTATAGCATATTGTTCACTGCTTGGGAAGATGGGGGAGCAAGTAAGACAAAATAGCAGGGTCTAAAGACCATCTGCCAGTACAAGGTAAGTGGTGGGGGATATATGGAGCTACAAGGACTATTTTGTGGGTATAAGGAGTTATTCCAAGGCAACAGTCATCTCCTTCTTTCTGGAGTCTGGAGGATTTCTAGTCCATTAATAAAAATCTTTGACTTATTCCCTGCTGGTTTTACTGTACAGGCCCTTATTCAGTAGGGTATCATCACCTTTCTGTGGATATTAAAGGATCTCAACTATCTGATGTTTGAGATTAAAATGCAAGGTTTTACTAATGTGTCTTCAGCTTGTCATAGTCATGTGTCCTCTACCATTATAGTCAGTTTAATAAAAATAAAGTAAAAATCAGACAATTGTCCTGTAAACTCATAATAGTTTGAGTGGAACAGAGATTGAGGGTTCAAGAACTGTAGAGAAGCGCAGCTACTAAAAGGAATATAGAAATGTTCAGAGCTGCTGAAAGCTGCTAAAAGCCACAGTAAGTTATAGAAAAGAACAAAGAAGCAATCACTATTGAATGCATTGGTAAATAGAATGGCAACAATCTTTACTCTCAACGCCAGTTGAAATGAAAGGCGATGTGAAGCAGAACTGGCAGTTTTCCAAGGATATGAATTTGTGACAGATTTAACTTACAAACCAGGGCAACTATAAGAAGTTACGTTTTTATTACTGAAGAGGAGAGATTGCTACAATGTGTATGCTGCCCTAAATATCTCCGAAAAACAACAAAACAACGGACAGCAAAAACTTTGAAAGCTTTAACTCTTTGAACTCCAAATTATATTATTAATTGTGTGAGTTCAATATTAGGGTTTAAGGTGAAAAAGAATCCATTGATCAATATATGACTGCATTAAAACTGCTCACAGAATCATGTGAATTTGCACAACTAATTAGAGACAGAGTTTCATTAGCAATAACGGGTGTTGCAGAGAATGTCTACTGAGAAAGGAGAAACTTATTCTCAGAAAGGAGACTGACAAGTAGAAGTGGTGAGATTGTAAATCAATAGCTGGAACATATTAGTGGCAGAACGAACCAGAATTTACATTCCAATATTCCAAGCCAAAAGATCAGAAAAGTCACAAGGGCAGGATGAAAATACTGGGAAAGAGATTACACAAAGAAAAAGCTAGCATGTCCGGTGTGGGGAAAACAGTGTCCTCACTGCAAGAAACTGAATAATTTTGCATAAGTGTTTTATTAAAGGAAATCATAACAAGCATGTATAGATCTCCACTGGGAGCTAAGGTAGTAGTTGAACATTCTGATGAATCACTCTTCACCATATAAAATGATAGCTCAGTCAGGTCGATTGGTGAGACATTGTTTGTGCTATTGTACAGAGATTGCAGAAGGAGTACATCAAGTCAACATAAAATGTCAAATAGATATTTATATACATTAGGATCTTCACAGACCTCCAAAATGAAACCCTGAAAAGTAAGGTTGAGGCTATATATATGGCAAAAAAACTTATGTCAAAAAGACAAATCATTTGAAAGCCCTAACTGAGCAAAGACAAGAATGGACATCTGGACTTACTGATCATAGACAGCAAACAAAAGCCATTCATCTCAGCTGGAGCAAGTCTAAGGATTTCACTAGTAACCCTCAACATGCCAAAAACGACTTGTAAAGTGTTGCAGCACATTAACCATTGACTGTGGAACAGTTCGTAGAGGAGTGCAAAAATGAGTTAAAGGTCTACAATGTTTTCCTGGACACAATCATCTTGAAGTAAATGAGATGAAACAATTCAGCATCAGCAAAGAAGAGTGCTAGCTGCCCTCGAGGCCAGCCTGAAAGATAACCTGATGGAAAAGAAGGTACTAATCAAGAAAATGGCAACTCCTACAGGATGGTTTAGTAGCATATTTGTTGTGAAATTACTTGGAAATCTGAAAGATGCGTTTGTCTCAGAGGGGTACATGAACAGGAAGGGTTTAGAGGGCTATGGGCAAATGTGACTAGGTTACTTCAGGATATCTGCAGACGAGTTGCACCAAAGGGTCAGTTTCTGTGCGGTATAATTCTATGATCTAAATTAAGCTCTGAAGAGATTTTGCCACAGCTGGCAGAGGGAAAAATCTTTACTATTCAAAATATTGCTGGGATGTGAAGCTAGAAAAAAGTAGCAGCTTTCTAACTATATTCTAAATGCTGTTCAGTGGATACAAAAGATTGCACAAAATGTTTGGCATTTCCATGGCTCCACTGGGAGTATCAATGCAGACAGTTCAGATCTTCCCAGAGTGGAACTGCAGGGGAGGTTGCTAGTGTATGTGTTTAGGGGCATAATGAAAGAAGCCATTGGTAACAACAATCAAAATCCAGTTCAACTACTGGACAAATCTTGCCAGATGAACCTGAAGCTGAATAAGAAAAAAGTGCAATTAAAGATGCCTGAAATTAAGTCTGTATATCATGTACCGACACCAAAAGATCTTCATACAGATCACAAAAAGCGAGAGTTGCAGCAGTAATGCAGAAGTCAACAGTTATAAAAGCAGTACAATGATTTGCTAATTTTGTTAACTATTCAGCCAAGATTTTGCCCAATTTACTGTCATACTGTGAACCATTTGCCAACTCACGACCAATGATGTCGAGTGATATTGGGGCAAAAAGCAGCTTTAACTAAAATCAATTAACTTGTGATAGCAACGCGAGTGCTGAAGTATTAAGAGGGTTTTTAGTCTTTCATGTATTTGGACATTATTGCAAAAGGCAACATTTGTTTCCTATCCCTAATTGCGCTTGAAATGAATGGCTTGCTGAGCCATTTAAGCTGGCAATTAGGAGTCAATCACATTGTTGTGGATCTAGAGTCAGAGCAGATTTCCTTCCATAAGAGACATTATTGAATCATATGGTATTTTACAATAATTGATTAAGGTTTCACAGTCACCATTATTGAGACTAGCTTTCGTACTCCAGATGTATTTATTTATTTTTCTTTATATCTAAAGTGATTTCACATGTATTCCAGATTCATATATCAGTCTATTCACACAGGTTATGACACAGCTCTGGAGCAAGTGGCACTTGAACCTGGGCCTTCTGGGTCAAAGGTAGGGACACTAGAACATAGAACATTACAGCGCAGAACAGGCCCTTCGGCCCTCGATGTTGCGCCAACCTGTGAACTATTCTCAGCTTGTCACCTACACTATTCCATCATCATTCAGGTGCTTATCCAAGCTTTGTTTAAGTCTCCCTAATGTGGCTGAGTTAACTACATTGGCAGGTAGGGCATTCCACGCCCTTACCACTCTTGGAGTAAAGAACCTGCCTCTGATATCTGTCTTAAATCTATCACCCCATACATAATTTGTTGTTATGCCCCCTCGTACAAGCTGATGTCATCACCTTAGGAAAAAAGACTTTCACCGTCTACTCTATCTAATTCTCTGATCACCTTGTATGTCTCTATCAAATCCCCTCTTAGCCTTCTTATTTCCAATGAGAACAGACCCAAGTCTCTCAGCCTTTCCTCATAAGACCTTCCCTCCAGACCAGGCAACATCCTGGTAAATCTCCTCTGCACCTTTTCCAATGCTTCCACGTCCTTCCCGAAATATGGCGAACAGAACTGTACATAACATTCCAAGTGCGGCCGCACTAGTGTTTTGTGTCGTTGCAGCATGATATTATGGCTCCGGAACTCAATCCCTCTACCAATGAAACCTAACAAACCGTATGCCTTCTTAACAGCACTATCAACCTGGGTGGCAACTTTCAGGGATGTATGTACATGGACTCCAAGACCCCTCTGCACATCCACACTACCAAGAATCTTTCCATTGACCCAGTACTCTGCCTTCCTGTTATTCTTCCCAAAGTGCATCACCTCACATTTAGCTGCATTGAACTCCATTTGCCACCTCTCAGCCCAATTCTACAGTTTATCCAAGTCCCCCTGCAACCGGTAACATTCTTCCAAACTGTCCACTACTCCATCGACTTTAGTGTCATCTGCAAATTTACTCATTCATCCACCTATGCCTGCATCTAAGTCATTTATAAAAATGACAAACAGCAGTGGTCCCAAAGCAGATCCTTGTGGCACACCACTAGTAACTGGACTCCGGGCTGAATATTTTCCATCAACCACCACTCACTGTCTTCTTTCAGAAAGCCAGTTTCTAATCCAAACTGCTAATTCACCCTCAATCCCATGCCTCTGCATTTTCTTCAACAGCCTAACATGTGGAACCTTATCAAAGGCTTTGCTGAAGTCCATGTATACCATGTCAACTGCCCTACCTTCATCTACATGCTTCTCAAAAAACTCAATGAGGTTTGTGAGATACGACCTACCCTCGACGAAACCATGTTGACTATCTGAAATCAGATTGTTGTTTGCTAGATGATTATAAATCTTATCTCTTGTAATCCTTTCCTACCACAGAATTAAGGCTCACTGGTCTATAATTACCTGGATCATCTCTACTGCCCTACTTGAACAAGGGCACATTTGCAATCCTCCAGTCCACTGGAACTAAATTTATAGACAATGATGACTCAAATATCAAAGCCAAAGGCTCTGTTATCTCTTCCCTAGCTTCCCAGAAAATCCTTGGATAAATCCCATCTGGCCCAGGGGGTTTATCTACTTTCACTCCTTCTAGAATTGAAAACACCTGTTCGTAACTAACCTCAATCCTTTCTAGTCTAATATCTCGAAACCTCCTTCTTCTCCTCTACAATATTCTCCTTTTCCTGAGTGAAAACCGATGAGAAATGTTTGTTTAGCATCTCTCCAATCTCCACAGGGTCCACACTCAACTTCCCATTTCGGTCTTTGACTGGCCCTATTCCTACCCTAGTCATCCTTTTATTCCTCACATATCTATAGAAATCTTTAGGGTTCTATTTGCTAAAGATTGCTCGTGTCCTCTGCACCACCACCATGGCACCACAAGAGCCTTTCCTCTTGCCGATTTATTCATTAACAGGAGTGGGTGACACTGGCTAGGCCAGCATTTATTGTTCATCCCTAATTGCCCAGAAGGCAGTTAAGTATTGACCACATCTCAGCCTGACCTGGTAAGGATGGCAGATTTCCTTCCCCGCAGAACATTAGTGAACCATAAGCAATAATTGACAATAGTTACATGCTTGAAATTAGGCCAGCTCTCTGCTCCCTATTCCAGATTTATTGATTGAATTTAACTTCTACTCAGCTGTTGTGGTGGGATTTAAACCAATGTCCCCCTCACATTACCCTGGGCCCAATGAAGGGCTTCCTAATGAAGGGCTTTTGCCTGAAATGTCGATTTTTCTGCTCCTCGGATGCTGCCTGAGCTGCTGTGCTTTTCCAGCACCACACTCTTGACTCTGGTAGACTAAACCAGTGATCTTCCCACAATGTCACCATTTCTCCATGAATTATGTAAATTAAGAAGTCACCTTGGAGCATGATGCCATTGAGACAGGACTTTGAGTAACACTAGTGCAGCAAGGAGAACGGATTAGATTTGCATCTAAGATGTTAATGCATATAGAACAACAAATTGAGAAAGGATGGCCTGGCCATTGTCTTTGCTTTTAAACATTTTCATCAATATCTGCTTGAGTCTGACCCCAAACCATTTCTATGTATTTTTCTTTTAAGATCCACTACTATCGCCCAAAATGTCTACAAAGAATGTTACAGAGATATCATCTAGACTAGACATTTAAATGAAGGCAACGGATGCAGCACTTCATTGAAACAAGTAAAGGATGCTATATGACAGCGATCTTCCAGAACCAAGGTGAAGCAGCCACTTGACATTAACCCTTACACAAATCAATCCTCAGTTGCCAACAAGATACCCAACTTCATGTGCTGCAAGAAGTTTGGATGAAACAATGATGTGAAAGTATGAAAGGCACTCCTGTGATCACAAGGGAATATTGGGCAAACAGAAATGAATTGACAGCCCAAGATGCACACAACAGAAGAGATAGAGTCATTATCCCTGTGGAAAGATACTAAAGTGTAATCATGCAAGGAATTGAGTCAAGTCTGAGGAAGGCAGGAGAAGTGCTCTATTGGTTAAAAGTGAGCAATGAAATCATGGACCATATTAGGCAGTGCACATAGACCCCATCACTCTCAAAAGAACTGATTACTTTATCACCATAGAGAAGACAGACCAGCTGACTTCAACGTACATCTCGGAGAGAGACCAGCTGACTTTGACAACTATCAGTGAAACTGTAGAAAGCCTGAAAATGCACTTACAGCATTGTGATGTACAACAATGGACCTCCGTTTACAAGTGATAAATTCATGAGAACAATCGAGTACTTAGTATGGTAACTTGGTTAGCCACGTAAGTGACCATACATGCAATATATTTGCATAGAAGAGGAGATATTTGGGATAGAACTTCAAAACTGTACTATTGTGCCTCTTAGCTTACCATAGTTATGTATTTATTATGTGACACAGGCTTTTGTCCTGTCAGCTCGTAACAGTATATGTTAATGAGGCTAGTCCCTGAGTCAATTGGGTTCCTCAGTTGCCAATAAAAAGGAGAAAATGAGGTCTGCAGATGCTGGAGATCAGAGCTGAAAATGTGTTGCTGGAAAAGCGCAGCAGGTCAGGCAGCATCCAGGGAACAGGAGAATCGACGTTTCAGGCATAAGCCCTTCTTCAGGAAGGGCTTATGCCCGAAACGTCGATTCTCCTGTTCCCTGGATGCTGCCTGACCTGCTGCGCTTTTCCAGCAACACATTTTCAGCTGCCAATAAAAAGGCTCAGATAAGATGGCAGTGGCAGAGAATTGGGTAGAAACAGCTTGGTAACTTCACAGTCATACAGTGGCTGTGTACCTATCTTTCCTATCCGTGCAGTAGGTTCATTTTTCCCCCTATTTTCACTGTTCTCTTCTTCATGTTCTACATTTTCCACAACAAGAAGGGAGATAGGCAATTTGCTTCCAGGCTTCAGGTGATGAAGGCCTGTTGAAACCCACCTTGATTCATCCACCTGTTTTCCTTCCATTTATCTAAGTAAGTCCCTGCCTTGCCTTGCCCAGTATTTGGTTAAGATGGAGAAGGTCACGTGTAACTTACAGATAAGATATTGAATCACATCTGGCTGTACCATTCCCAAACTAACACTTAGAAATTTCCTCTGTGTGCTCACGGTTTTTAGTGAAATGATAAACAAATTTCAAAAAAGTGTGTAAATGTAAGTGTTGCTGACAGCTTAGAACAGGCAAATAAATCACAGAAATAAGAAAAAACAAAACCAGCAAAGTGTTTAATTTGCTCTTGCCCATTTTGGTTCATTTTGTGTTTTTGCCAGAAGTTAAAAGTTAAAGTGATTTTGATATTTCTGACTGTTCCACAAACAAATGGCAAGCAGAGTGAAGTACAACTGTGGTATAAACAACTAGTGAAGTAAGCATTTGAGAGCAAATGTGGAGTTCCATGTGCAGTCACCACTTCGCCCCCTTGCAGCCTCTGCACAAGTGTAATTTATGGTTACCCTTTCACATCACACACATAATGTCAATGGTGTTATTCCTAAATATGATACACTCTAAAATAATTGGAACCAAAACCATAAGGAAGTTTAGGATGCAGGCCTTACAAATAGAGCACAAAAGATTAGGTGTTGGGTTCATGATTATTCCTAGTGTTGTGTGTTAAGCTAGATGACATACATCACTAAGTCCAAATAGAAGAAATGGCACTAGACATCTTTGCTATTGGGATGATTTCCAAGACAAGAGGTAGCCTTGCACACAGGATCGATTTATCTAAAACAAAACTCTCCATTGAAAGGATAAAAAGCACAATATGGGATTAGTCAAACATGAGATAGAGGAGGACAATATTGTAAGCTTGAAGTGTATACAGATTTGAAAGCAGAGGTCAGTATTTAAGGAGAAAGACAGTGAAAGGGAGCTAAGTAAGGAAATGTGGGCAAGGATGTCAAGTCTTCTCTAACATGCCTGGGTATGTCCATGACTAAGTATGGAGGGAACTGTCAACTGCAATTGAAATATGTCTCACGTACAGACAACGTCACAAGCTGCATCTTGTGGCCCATCAAAAGAAAGTTGTAAATTAAGAAAGATGGCAGCAGTACCCTCCAAAATGCAGAATTCCCAGCCAAACAACTAATGCATGGGGCAAAGTACAACAATGTTTAGAAGAAGATGCAAAACAAAAATCTGCACATACACCAATATCTACCTACCTTTAAAAGACTTTCTTGAATAGGACAGACCCTGGGATCCCTGAAGCACCCATTTCAACTGGGCAAGCAATAGGTTGTTGGCAGTCCCTCACCACCAGTTCAAAGTTCGGGCAAGGGGCCTAATGTAAATAAATATACAATTAAAGTGAGGGATGCACATGCTGGAAGCACGGCCTCATTTATTGACCCAGAAGTTGCCTGTTAAGAAATTGGGTGCACTACAAATCAGGCAAGTACAGGCAGGGACTTAATTCCCCAACCCTTCTCCTCTTCACCCTTCCCTTGAAGCAAGGCATTCAACACTTTTATGGACTGTTGTTAAACTTACTTTGGAACTTTATGCTATAAGTGATTATTAAGATAGAAATGCTCACATTTATGAAGGAAGCAAAAAAGTATTTGAAAAAGGAGAGATATAAAGAATATGAAAATAGTCAAGGAAATAGAATTTGTGTGGGGAATTCCTAATGGAGAGCGAATATTGGCACTGTCATGATGGGCCCAATCACCTCCTTCCTTACTGCAAGTTCTATGATTCTACAACATTTATAGAAATGAAACAGCTGTTGATAATTCAAAGCAGCCCGCTCTTTGCTTCTGACATAGCAATGACTGGTCACAAACTGAAAGGAAATCATATGTTCTACAATAACAACACTATCATTTTATACTATGCTCCACCTGCCAATAAAAACACTGCAACTCTCTGTCCTCAATATCCTTAATTCTCCAGTGAGCAGTGCCTCAATCATTATGTCAAAACTCACTAATGATACACCAGCATACAACAAGTTGAAAATGGCACACTTTCTTTCATCAGCATAACACCCGAAGGTTATCACTTAACATTTTTTGCACACAAGTATTTGGTTCCTTGCATTGTAAAAGACTGTTAAGTTGTTTGTACTGTTTTTCAAACCCCAAATGACATAATTTACCATGGCACAAGGTCAGATGAATAATGTGCAGCTTATCAATTAATTATTCATTACAGTAGACATGACGCAAATGTAAGATACTTACAACAATGGTCTGGTTGCAGTGTCTAGCACAACCGGAGTTCCGACTATAGATAACATCATCAATTGACTTATCGTACACACAATTTTGTACATATGTTTCCTGTGGATACAAAAGGCTTGCTATGAATAAGTTACTCTGTAAACCATGCATATGAAAACTCAACACAAATTTATTTAATCATATGTAATATTGCAAATTATTTGTGTTCATTAAGTTCACAAATGATGTAAATATTACAATATATCTGTCAGAGTAAAGTGAGCTCTTTTATACCATATGGTCCCTTATTGTACTTTTTAAAATGTATTTTCAATAACCTTTAAACGGCTAAAATTGGTGTGTGTTTTACATATTTATATTAAACTGCCCTGTCTGAGATTGACCTATTTATTGTAACGCCATTGTTAAAACAGCAAACAAAGGAATTCCATATTAACTTATTTCATGACTTGGATTATGTCACTACATATGAACCTAATTAGTGCAATATGCTGGGAAGTACATGCAAAAGATGGAACAGTTAATAATTGTTCAGTCTCTTAATGCAACTGAAGAGAATTCTCTACCATTTTGCTTTTTTTTCCAGGAAGTGACATTTGATATTTTTATTTGAATCTTAGATTTCTCCACATTACACAGCAGATAATAGCAGAAATAAAACACATTTATTCACATGTGGCTTTGTTCAGACTCAATAATCTGTGGCCAAGTGGCTACTTTTTTTCATTTTTGGAATGTGGCTAATCTGACAAGGCCAGCAGTGATTACCCATCTTTCATTTTCTTCAGCTGTTAGGGATAGTGTTTTTGGATTTTGACCCAGCAACAATAAATGAGTGTCAAATATTTCCAAGTCAGGACGGTGTGTAACTTGCTGGGGGTCTTGCTGATGGACATATTCCTCTGTGTCTATTGCCTTTGTTCTTGTTTGTGAGGGCTGTAAGTTTGGAAGATAAGGCAAATTGTCTCCCCTGGAGATCATTCATAAATGAAAAGGGTTTTTATAATAATCAAGGAGTTTAATGACCATTATTGTGGGCGGCACGGTGGCACAGTGGGCGGCACGGTGGCTTAGTGGGCGGCACGGTGGCACAGTGGTTAGCACTGCTGCCTCACAGCGCCAGAGACCCGGGTTCAATTCCCGCCTCAGGCGACCGACTGTGTGGAGTTTGCACATTCTCCCCGTGTCTGCGTGGGTTTCCTCCGGGTGCTCCGGTTTCCTCCCACAGTCCAAAAAATGTGCAGGTTAGGTGAATTGGCCATGCTAAATTGCCTGTAGTGTTAGGTGCAGGGGTAAATGTAGGGGAATGGGTCTGGGTGGGTGCGCTTCGGCGGGTCGGTGTGGACTTGTTGGGCCAAAGGGCCTGTTTCCACACTGTAAGTAATCTAATCTAATCTAATCAAATTATTGCAATTAGTATTTTAAGCTAAATTTATTAATTACTTGAATTTAAACTGATTATGGTGGGATTCTAACTCGCATTTCTGAAGCATTAGTGCAGGTCTTTGGATGACCACTCCAAGAACATTATCATTACACTACCATCCCCATGTTCTCCTAACATCTTCCAACTGTGATTTTAAACTATCACAGAGTGTCTTTTTATTTTTGTGTTTTTTTTTAAGCTGGGGACTGAATTGAGAGGGAACTATTTAAAAATAGTGTTTGAAAGTGTGCTACAGTTTATAAAGCAAGTGACCTGCCTCCATATCAGGGATTGTAAATGACTGCTTGAACAAGCAGTAATTGAAGTTCAGACTGTAGACGATCTGAGCCGAGAATGTGTCCTGATGCAGCTCTTGTTGGCAATAAGGTCTGTGGACTAGTGATAGTTATCAATGACAAAGACCTTTTGCTTCCCAATAACTGTTTGATTGATTGGTGGCTGAGCAGCTTGAAGCTGGAAACAACTTACACAGACACAGAGTGGGAGGATTAAGAAGTGTGCAAATCTTCTCCTTGCCCAGAAGCTGCATGGTCTCTACTGTCAAGAATTCAGTTTAAAACCTCAAGAAAATCAGTTACCTTTCTTGCTGCAGGTGTTGCACGCTGTAACTTTTGAATTGATAAATGAAAGCTATTTTCTGAGTAAATAACCACTCTGTAACTCTTACAAACCAGTGGAAGCATCTAGAAGAGGACACCTGAACTCCAAGGGGTCTGTTTGTCAAAGAAGGACCATCTCAACATCGGAACTAGATTGCAAAGACCACTGAACCAGATTTCCAGTTTTTCTACCTCCACCAAAAATATATTTTTCCCTTTTGGTTGGTTGTGTGACTAAGGAGAAGATTATGAAGGGATTAGAGTTTTAGTTAGTCATGTTATATGCCAATCGTTTACATCTGTTTACCTGTAGCTATAGTCTAATTACCTTAATAAATAATTATTCTTGACTATACAGAAACTTTGGTCTAAAAGTCAGGCAAATTTGAGAACCATGTGTACTTTTAAAACAAAATTAACATTGGATGCAACTCTGAGAATATTCATGTGCACAATCTCAACGGGTCATAACAAAACCAACAACTTGAAGATACAGGAAAGTAACTCAATATGTTGGGCCATCTTTCCACTCCTGCTTCCTCCGACTGATAATGTCTCCCAACACCTCTCTACAATATAATGGCAATTCATATGAAGGTTATGAGTGTAATTTATCCAGTTGCTTATACATCTTAATGAGCTTTAATGCAATTCACCCTGGAATTCTCTGTGCCTTAAGTAGCTATGTGGCATGTGTGGTACAAGACCCTAACTTTGGTTGTACATCTTGCTAGGAAATTAACCCCTAGTATTGAGCAGGTCATTCTCATTATCTCCTCTTTACTCTCCATGGAATGTGGGAGTCACCGGGAAGGTCAGTATTGACCACCCCTCATTGCCTTTGAACTTGCAGCCATTCACAGGGCAGTTAAGGGTCAAACCTTTCTTTGTGGATTCAGACTCATGTGTTAGACAGACTAGAAAAGGATGGCACTTGTTAAGGAGGGCAGATCTATTTCCCTAAAGGACATCTTTGCTGGTCTGCATTGCAATACAGTCCATTGGATCCAAAGGAAAATTGAACTAGACAATTATACTGTAGGCAAATCATAGAATCCCGACAATGTGGAATCAGGGCACACTGCCCCTCTGAAGAACATCTCATCCTTCCCTACCTCTGTAGTCCTGCATTTCCCATGGCTAATCCACCTAGCCTACACATCCCTGGACACTAAGGGAAATGTAGCATGGTCAAATCCATCTAACCTGCCTCTTTGGTAAGTGTGTTACCATCTTACACACAGCAATGTAATAGAATTAGCAATCAGATTAAAATGTTGCAGGGCTCTTGTGGTGTAGTGGCAGTGGTCCTACCTGTGGACTAGGAGGCCTGGGTGCAAATTGTAGAGGTGTGTAATGTATTCTGAAGAAGGATCACTGGACATGAAACATTAACTCTGTTTTCTCTCCACAGAGATTGCCAGAACCACGGAGGTTTCCCAGCAATTTCTGTTCTTGTTTCTGATTTGCAGCATCTGCAGTTCTTTCTTTTGTGTATAATAACATGTATGAACAGGTTAATTAGAAAATAATTAGAATTGACCGGATCCACTATCTTTGTGAGTTTGGTTGAGAAATAATTTTTTGCCAGGTACTCTTTTGCCATTTTAGAAAAGTGCCATGTTTTTATATCTACCTGACACACCAGATGAGGCCTCAATTTAATATATGATCCAAAAGATGACATCCCTGACAGTGCAACTTTATATTAACATTGCATTGATTGATGCTTGAACCAGAAGCAAAAATGCCAATCTGAGGCAAGAAACTGAAAGATTTCTGATGAAAAGTTCATTGACATAAAACATAACTCTGTTTCTTTCCCCACGGATCTACTGTGTACTTTCTCGCTGTTTTTGTATTCATCACTTAAAAATGTAACTGATGAGAATTGCTATCCATACAAAGCATATCTGGCAGCGGAACATTGTAGTCAAACTTTCTCAACATGTTTGTTGACTTGGGTCTTCTCAGTGTGAAATATATTGCCATTAGAAAAATTAAAATGTTCAGAATTACCATTGGTGTGCTTCCCTCTGGGCAATGACTCTCATTCAATGAGGAACAGTCTCCACAAGGAGCCTACAGAACATAGAAAAAGAGTAGTGATGTTAGCTGGAAGCTAGTGAAAACCATAATTTATAGAGTGGGTTTTGTGATGCCTCATGCCAACAGCGGCCAGCGCATATTGGAGAGTAGTGGGAATTCCTGGTCAGTTGTTGTAGGACTGGTGGATCCACTGGGATAAAATGATTAATTCTCACAGCATGACTGAAGGAGGTGGCCTGAAGCTCAGTGAAGTATTCCTTCCAGTTTGCCTCACCAGCAATGTTTCTCAGGTAGGCTCGGAAGCTAGTAGCATGGCGGGGATAGTATGGTGCCAGGAGGAACATCCTGCTCCTACATATATCAGACATACAAGAAGTGGGGTGACATGGTGGCTCAGTGGTTAGCACTGCTGCCTCATAGCGCCCAGGGACCTGGGTTTGATTCCAGCCTCGGGTGACTGTCTTGTGTGGAGTTTGCACATTCTCCCCGTGTCTGCGTGGGTTTCCTTCCACAATCCAAAGATGTGCAGGTCAGGTGAATTGGCCATGCTAAATTGCCTGTAGTGTTAGGTACATTAGGCAGGGGTAAAATGTAGGGGAATGGGTCTGGTTGGGTTACTCTTTGGAGAGTTGGTGTGGACTCGTTGGGCTGAAGAGTCTGTTTCCATACTGTAGGGATTCTTAAAAAAAATTATGCACCCAGGCTCAGATACCCAAAATAGTTTGGATTAATCATCCTGGGTCTAAAACCCCAATTTGCATTTTGCTTTAAATGTGCAGATTCCCTTTTAGCTCAAACATGGAGATTATTTTAATATGACTTATCAGTTCAATACCCTATCCGGATGAAGAACAAAAGATAATCCCATGGGCAATGCACTTTAATTCCACAAAATCATCCTGTAACGTGTATAACACTGTCATCAGATAGAGGTTTTCAGGTTCTGTATAAATTAACATATATTACATCATGGGCTGAGAAATGGCAGATGGCGTTCAACCTGGATAAATGCGAAGTGATGCATTTTGGAAAGTCGAACTCGAATAGAACATAGAACATAGAACATAGAACAATACAGCACAGAACAGGCCCTTCGGCCCACGATGTTGTGCCGAACATTTGTCCTAGCTTAAGCACCCATCCATGTACCTATCCAATTGCCACTTAAAGTTCGCCAATGATTCTGACTCTGCTACTCCCACAGGCAGCGCATTCCATGCCCCCACCACTCTCTGGGTAAAGAACCTACCCCTGACATCTCCCCTATACCTTCCACCCTTCACCTTAAATTTATGTCCCCTTGTAACACTCTGTTGTACCCGGGGAAAAAGTTTCTGATTGTCTACTCTATCTATTCCCCTGATCATCTTATACACCTCTATCAAGTCACCCCTCATCCTTCTCCGTTCCAATGAGAAAAGGCCTAGCACGCTCAACCTATCCTCGTATGACCTATTCTCCATTCCAGGCAACATCCTGGTAAATCTTCTCTGCACCCTCTCCAAAGCTTCCACATCTTTCCTAAAGTGAGGCGACCAGAACTGCACACAGTACTCCAAATGTGGCCTAACCAAAGTCCTGTACAGCTGTAACATCACTTCACGACTCTTGAATTCAATCCCTCTGCTAATGAACTCTAATACACCATATGCCTTCTTACAAGCTCTATCCACCTGAGTGGCAACTTTCAAAGATCTATGAACATAGACCCCAAGATCCCTCTGCTCCTCCACCTTACTAAGAACCCTACCTTTAACCCTGTATTCCGCATTCTTATTTGTCCTTCCAAAATGGACAACCTCACACTTGGCAGGGTTGAACTCCATCTGCCACTCCTCAGCCCAGCTCTGCATCATATCTAAGTCCATTTGTAGCTGACAACAGCCCTCCTCACTATCCACAACTCCAACAATCTTCGTATCATCTGCAAATTTACTGACCCACCCTTCGACTCCCTCTTCCAAGTCATTAACAAAAATTACAAACAGCAGAGGACCCAGAACTGATCCCTGCGGAACTCCACTTGTACCTGGGCTCCAGGCTGAATATTTACCATCTACCACCACTCTCTGACTTTGACCGGTTAGCCAGTTTTCTATCCAACTGGCCAAATTTCCCTCTATCCCATGCCTCGTGACCTTCCACATAAGCCTACCATGGGGAACCTTATCAAATGCCTTACTAAAATCCATGTATATTACATCCACTGCTCTACCCTCATCCACCTGCTTGGTCACCTCCTCAAAGAATTCAATAAGACTTGTAAGGCAAGACCTACCCTTCACAAATCCGTGCTGGCTGTCCCTAATCAAGCAGTGTCTTTCCAGATACTCATAAATCCTATCCCTCAGTACCCTTTCCATTACTTTGCCTACCACCGAAGTAAGACTAACTGGCCTGTAATTCCCGGGGTTATCCCTATTCCCTTTTTTGAACAGGGGCACAACATTCGCCACTCTCCAGTCCCCTGGTACCCTGAATATAGGATTAAAGACAGGATTCTTGGCAGTGTGGTGGACCAGAGGGATCTGGGTGTGCAAGTACATAGATCCCTCAAAGTTGCCACCCAAGTGGATAGGGTTCTTAAGAAAGCATATGGTGTTTTGGCTTTCATTAACAAGGGGATCGAGTTTAAGAGTCGTCAGGTTTTGCTGCAATTCTACAAGTCCCTAGTGAGACCACACTTGGAATATTGTGTCCAGTTCTGGTTGCCCTACTATAGGAAAGATACAGAGGCTTTGGAGAGGGTGCAAAGAAGGTTTACCAGGATGCTGCCTGACTGGAGGGCTTGCCTTATGAAGAAAGGTTGAATAAGCTCAGACTTTTCTCTCTGGAGAGGAGGAGGAAGAGAGGAGACCTGATCGAAGTATATAAGATAATGAGTGGAATAGATAGAGTCAAAAGCCTGAGACTTTTCCCCAGGGCAGGATTGACTGGTACGAGGAGTCATAGTTTGAAGATATTAGGGGGAAGGTACAAAGGAGACGTCAGAGGTAGGTTCTTTACACAGAGAGTTGTAAATGCATAAAATGCGTTGCCAGCTGTGATTGTGGAAGCAGAGTCATTGGGGACATTTAAGGGACTGCTGGACATGCACATGGATAGCAGTGAGTTGAGGGGTGCATAGGTTAGGTTATTATATTTTACATTAGGATTAAACCTCGGCTCAACATCATGGCCCAAAGGGACTGTTCTGTGCTGTACTATTCTATGTTCTATCTATGTTCTATCATTTTGGTAACATTGGATATTTTGCTCAATACTTCCTTTAAAAATTGCTCGTAAATCTACTGCATTAATAAACTCTACAAGCAAAATAAATTATTGAATACTATATAAAATAATCAAATTACTATTAGCAGTGACATATTGCTTGACTTTACCGTGATTATGCGGTAGTGAATTTCATCACATCTTTTTGGCAAGATGGGAAGAATTGAAGGAGGAATAAGGATGCCATCCAAAGTGTGAATGATGCCATTTGAAGCAATAATATCTCTTTTCTGTAAAGGAACTCCCTTGTCACCCAACAAAATCTGGCCCTATTAATAGACAGAAGAGAATTTTATTCAAGAAAATTCATGCTTAAATCAGGATGACATTATTTCATAATCATTTCCAGATTTCTGCTCAACATATTACATTGGAGCATGTTCTTAAGCAGAAACTTATAATATATTGTGTCAATTCATCACTGCAAAAAATATTCTCACCATTATTTTGTGCTCCAGAAATGTGTCCTGAGGATCTATAATGTTTAAAAATAATAAAATTCAGCTATCCAATTATAGCTTGAGAATTGCCTAGAATATTTATCTTCCCACTCCTGAACTGTTATCTATGGTAGCTGAAGTAACTCCATGAAGGCCAGTATCCTGTCACCAAATCACCCTTTATTTACACATGCATAGTACAAGATACTGGCCTAGCTAGCTCAGAGCCAGCTCCTAGAGTGAACAGAACCCCTGACACTCCTGCTTATATGTCAGCCTGGGGTCCCTATCAAGGGACTTATATTCTATGAGGACCACTTGGCTGACCTCATTACAATCACTATTGCGTTGTGTTGATACTGCACTGTGCGGACATTGAGCTGTGCATATATTGATAGCCGTGCCTTCATCTGCCAAGGATGAAGCTTTGGAATTTCTTCTCTAAATCTTGACTTCACTGGACAAGCAGCAGCTTCAGCATCATCATTTAGCATTTTTAAAGTGTAGCTCTGTATCAAATGACCTCTTTTGTTAAAAAAGATAAATTAAATTTCTGGTATTTTGTAATTTCTTCAAAACTGGATCCAAGAATTTAGAATTGTAAGTCACTTTATTTTAATGAATAATCGGCAAAATTAAAATTCTAAAAACTACAATAAAATATTACATAATATTGATATTCTGTATAAAACATGGAACCTTTACATGGAATTATTCTTCTACAATTGCCTAGAATATTTATCTTCCCACTCCTGAACTGTTATCTATGGTAGCTGAAGTAACTCCATGAAGGCCAGTATCCTGTCACCGTGGGTGGCACAGTGGCACAGTGGTTAGCACTGCTGCCTCACAGCGCCAGAGACCCGGGTTCAATTCCCGCCTCAGGCGACTGACTGTGTGGAGTTTGCACGTTCTCCCCGTGTCTGTGTGGGTTTCCTGTGTGGGTTTCCTCCGGGTGCTCCGGTTTCCTCCCACAGTCCAAAAAATGTGCAGGGTCAGGTGAATTGGCCATGCTAAAATTGCCCGTAATGTTAGGTATAGGGGTAAATGTAGGGGTATGGGTGGGTTGCGCTTCGGCGGGTCAGTGTGGACTTGTTGGGCCGAAGGGCCTGTTTCCACACTGTAATGTAATCTAATCTAATCTAATTGGTAAATCTTCCACAATCCTTTTTTTTTCAAACTGACCAGGGGTGCCAGAATACTGGAGCAATTTGTGTCAAATCGTGAGATTACCTCAAAATAGGAAGTCTTATATTCACAAAATACTTTACCATTACTTTGAGAAATATTATAAACTGAGTCACATGTATTAGTTTTGAAGAAAACTTAAAGAGAGAAAAGAAAAAATATTCTTACTGCTTTTAGAAATGTAAGATCAATTGAGATTTATAACTATTTTACATAGCATTATTTGAAAGTCAAGGATATATCTCTACTGTAATCTATGGATTTTTCTTTTTGACTATACAAGTACATTTTCTTTCCTTGGCTTCATTTGCATATGTATCACACTTACGTTAATGGTAACATTGATAGATATTATCTGGTTTGCCTTCGTCAGGATTCGAGGCATTGTTGACAATCTGTCTGCTGGCAACTAGAAAATTAAACACAAGATTATGGAAATGCTTTTTAGATTCAGTACATAATATGGTTAACAAAATACTGTGAACAATTGTTTTTTTTTTACGAACTTCAGCTGTAACTAAGCTTCTTCCCGATATTCGTGTCTGACTGCTGCCAAGTTTAATCTGTAGATCTCCTGACAGTCAGCATTAGTGCCCCTTGGCTAACCAGGAATGTGCTTTCAGGTCAATAACAGCCCTGCCAACTAACACGCCTCCCAATATGCAGTAGTATGTCATTATGACGTGTTGAATTTTGATATTTCAACCAAAAACCGGCAAATGCTCCCCACGGGAGATGAAAATGCAAGGATTAAATTGAAACGTAACCCTTCAATCCAGGACTCAATATTCTACTGCTTGACCTTTTCCTTTGACTTTTACCCTGAACATTTTGAAGAAGAAAGCTGCTTACATTGCCAGATGCAAAGATATGATGTTTCACAAGCTCTTGAAGTTTTGGCCGACCCTTGTTTTAAAGAAAACAAAAATGCAAGAGTTTACATGGAAGCAATGACTAGATAGGAAGTTCAACATTTCACTGATGATTCCAGATAGTTTAAGTGTGTTGCTGCTTCTGTTAAAAGCCAAGGAATATTTTTTATAGGCTTTCATTTGTAACAATTATAACTTGTCTCTGCTTCCTTCTTTTTTTCATTATTTTCAATCGGCAGAAATCAGCTTATTGTAAATCTACAATCCAGCACATGACACTTTCTCTGCACATATTATCAATCAAGTAGAAATAATATTATTTCCAGTTGTCGAGCCTAAACTTGCTTGGGATCTGATCTTAATTTAATCAGTTTCTATCCAACCAATGCAATATATTTCTTGGCTTTTAAAAAATTAATTTCCAACTGTATTTCACAATCTAAAGTTTCACACATGAATAATCATCCTTTTCATACAGACTGTTCGAAATGGTAATGCAATTGCAATTTATGAAGTTGTGGCATAAGAATCATATAGCAGCAGAAGTACAGATAGTTCTGTAAATGTTTGCAAATGCTAGAAGTTAGAGGAATAATGTGCATCACCCAGTCGCTGTGTCTTCACTGGGGAACACTGTAAAAGAGGATTTGCAGCTGATTCATCATCTCATAGGCCACAAATATGAATGTATTGGCCACAGAAGAAATACTCTACATAATGAAACACAACAGTTAAGTCCTCCACTGTTGCAATACTTGATGAGGTCCCATAACATCTATGACTGAGAGTGGAGGGAAAACCATGCTCACGACATTTAGGAGTTTTCCTAACCATGACAGAGCTCTGGGTAGGGTTTTGAACTTCAATTGGGGCATAGAACAGAGGTAGGCATACATTATTACCAGTGCTACTGGCTGGCATTGTAGGTCCCCAGCTCCATCCTACACACAGGCCATTTACCAAGGGGCAGGATGGTGGGATGGCAGGATTATCTTGCCACACATGACACATGCTGAATGGCCAACTACTTTTGTGAATGACCATATATTAATTTTCCAATTGATCTCCAGATTCCTGGAGCTTGTGTTAGGCACCGTGAGGACTTCTCCCAGTGACAAGAGAGAAGACACACCTCAGATGAAGCTCCCTCTCCCTCACTTATCTTCCATGACATCCTACTACTGTTTCATGATATATGGCTTCTAATTTTCTCTCCAGCTTCAAACTCCCACCATCCATAATAAATTGGGCAATTCATGCCTTCTGGTCATTAATTGGCTACTGTGGACAAAAATAGTTAGTGGTCTGTTTCCCACAGTTGAAACTTTTGACCCCTTTATGATCTTGTTGATGGAGTCCAGAAACTTGCAGGAAAACTCTACCCCTTACCTCCAAAACTCATTACAACCATTGTGAGAAAATGCCAAACCTGCACCTGTATTAATGCTATCACTAAGCAACAAAGTCATTCCTTTATCAGCCACAAAATAACTATTATTAACATAATATCACAATTGACATTTCAATTGGTGGCTCAGCATAGGGAAATTAAGAGAAAAGTCATTTTTGCCCAATTAAACTGAAATATAGTCATTAAAGGCTGGATATTTCAGGAAGAGGCACAACCTTGATCCTTCCAAATTGAGAAATTTCCTGATCTAGCAGATCCACCTCTTTGAAAAGGATTTTTGCCTGCTGTATTTTTTTGAAGGGGCAAAGTTGGCCTGGAACTAGGCCCAATGTCACAGAAATGTTGCTCAGTTGGCCAGGCTATTAGGCTGGGATGTCTGTCTCCATTTACCAGGAGATTGGCCCAGTTTACTAAAGCACCCTCTATACTTTCCACCCATCATAGCCATTCAGCCAGCATCAGTTTCCCTGACTTTGCAAATCTGCCAAAATGCTAGGAATGGTATATTTTCCTAGTTCCTTCATTCTCTGTGCATATATATACAACTTGATCTTTATTTAGGATATACTAAGTGCAATCAGTACTGGGAGAAAAAACAATCATCACATTGCATTTCACTATTTTTCACAAATTTTTTAAAAAATATACTTGTTTGAATTAAAATTTAAAGTAACCTTGGAAAAACAGTCATGATTTGGCGATGTCGGTGTTGGACTGGGGTGTACAAAGTTAAAAATCACACAACACCAGGTTATAGTCCAACAGGTTTAATTGGAAGCACTAGCTTTCAGAGCGCTGCTCCTTCATCACAACCACCTGATGAAGGAGCAGCTCTCTGAAAGCTAGTGCTTCCAATTAAACCTGTTGGACCATAACCTGGTGTTGTGTGATTTTTAAATTTGGAAAAATAGAGCATCATTGTAATATTACAATCTGGACAGCTTGAACAAGTACAATTCTTATTCATTTTTGTTTGTGCTCCTACCTCACCAAACATATAGAATAATGTTCCATCTCTCATCTTGTCCACTGCATCATTACTTGGCACAAAGACTGTGTAAGGACCAGGGCCATCCAGTATGAAAGGGAGATCACAATTCTATCAAAAGATTAAATAATAAAATAATTCTAAAATCATAAAAGTTAATAAAAATTCCACCTATGACGTATATTGCACTATAATTGAGCAACATTATGAATAAAATATCAAGCATTTTTCTCTAAGAGCAATTTAAAGGCATTTTTACAAGGAAGTACTTTTGTTTACAAAGCAGGGAGTTGCAAGATTAAAAAACACATCCAATACAAAGGATCTTTTATAATTGCCCAATGTTATTCACTGCTAATATTGATTTTGTTGAGTTAGTAATGTCACAATGACAATCACTTCGTTTTAAGTGAATGCTATTAACTCAGCTAACCCATTCCACAGAATCATTCCTTATAAAAGAAAATAAACTCAAAAGAAAATAAAAATCTAATGGGCTCATAATTGACACAAGGATGACTTTTTCATTTGCATTATGGAGCTTTGGAAAAAAGTATATTTTCCAGGATTCAACTGAATCCTCATTGCCTGAATCATCAAAATGTTTATTATGCATTCATTAGCTGCTGAAAAGCTGTTTTAAAGTGCCAGATTTTATGGATTTTGTCACTTCGCAGCCAAGACTTTTTTTTCAAGAACATGTTTTTCTTAAAGGAGGAGATGCAGGGGTTGGAATAGGAGGTCAGAGTGATAAAATCAATTCAGTAACATCTAAATTTAAAACACATGATCTATTTCCTGTGTGACTGCAACTTTTCTGGACACAATACACATGCAGAAAACATATTTTCTGGATTGGGCACCAATCATTTTGGCTGATTATTAAAATGGTGTCAAAGTCTACATTGAAGCAATTGCAATATCAATGTGCCATCAGCCACTGTAAAGCATTGGTTTTCGCAGTGCCTTTGGAAGCAGAGGCACCAATACTGACAGGCACATTAATGTGAATGTAACCTCTGGGACCATTTACAGTCATCCTTCTTTGCTGTCAGCAGTCTTGAGTTTTATAAATCGATCAAATGGTTTTCATTTGCTAAATGTGACTGGACCTTTCTTAGGCAGGGAAGGAGGTGTGATGGATCAACTACGAAATCATGATTTATGTTCTCAAAACTACATCTTGAAATGTTTCCACAATCAAAGTACGTAAATGAAACATGAGCCTACATTAAAGCCAACAGTCTCAGAATCATATCAACATTAAAGTAAGTATTACTTCCAGGGAATTCATTAAACAGAAGCCCAAAGTTACATGCAACTAGTCTTTCAGTTTTGATAGGCCAAATATTTGGAATGTATTTACCTCAAGAATGGTTTCAAACCTACTAAACAACTGTCCTGCAGCAAGAATATCAGCAACAGTTTTCTATTTGAGGGAAAAATAAACAAAGTAAGGTACATACATATTATTTACCAATCTCTGCATATCTAACAAAATGTAAGAAAGAAATGTTGAAATGGGTAGACATGAACATAACAAATACATGTGAAGAAATGCTTTGCTTTGTAAGTACAGAGAATTGAGAGAAGCTAAATAATTAATTCCTCAAGTGCTGATAATCAGTAGACTTTTTCAAATAAGTGCAGAAGATTCAGCCGCCAGAACTACAGGGATTGATTCCAGCTTCTCACATAAGAATGATAGAAGTAACATTTCTTAATTCAAAAATGAAAAGAAAATTAGATAAAAAGCATTAAATACACTAGTTAAGATAGAAACAGGATTAATTTCTATAAAAATCACAGACTAAAATACACGTGTGAATAAGTATATTAATATCACAACATTACTTTTTTTATATAAATGATACAATACATTAGTCATTTAGTAGTACTTATGTAGAACTTAAATTTGACAAAATACACATTTTGCCTACATTCTTGGTCTTGCACTAATCAGGACAATTCACAAGAAATATGAATAAAGGGAAGAGCCAACATTTTTATTGTATGAGAGAAAAGATGACAAGCAGACTTTCATTAGTAGAGACACTGCCACGGAGAATGCAGCAACTAATGATGACTGACAGCTAACTAACAGACATTGTCTACATTTCAAATGAGGCAGGTTGTCTCCTATTTGTCGAATCAATGCCCTGAGAAGTGAGCCAGCAAATGACCATCATCAATTATCCTGGGATAGAGGGGGCATTTTGAGGTTTGCAATCTGTAACTCATGAAGGGCTGCAGGGATCATTTCTGGGTCCACAATTATTTACAAATATATCTTAATGACTTGGAAGAGGGAAGTGAATGTACTCTTGCCAAGTTTGCAAATGACACAAAAAGAGGTGGGATGGCATGGCCTGAAGATGACACGAAGTTTCCACATAGGGATACAGACAGATTAATGCAGTGGGCAAAAGCTTGACACGTGCAATGTGAAGTGAAATTATGTGAAAAATGTGAAGTTATACTCTTTGATAGGAAGAATAAAAGGAAAGGATATTATTTGAATCAGGATTTGGGAGATCTCATGCAGACATTCCAAAAGCACTAGCATCCATTTTCAGCTGTTAACAGGGAAGGCAAATAAAATGTTGCCTTTATTTCAAAGGGAATGCAATATAGAAATTGGAACTAAAAAACAACAGGCATCAGTCAGGTCACATCTGGAATACTGTGAACAGTTTACTTCCCCTTATTGAAGGAAAGGTATACAGGCTTGGAGACGGTCTAAAGAAGGTTCATCAGGTTGATGTTGGATATGGAAGGATTTCCTTAAAAGATGAGGTTGAGTTAGTTGGGCTTAGTACTACCTAGAATTTGGAAGAATGAATGGAGACCTTAAAGGAATATATAAATATTATTAGAGGGTTGATGGGATGGGTGCTGATTTTCAATAGGTCATCAGGACTGTTTGGGATGTTAGTGAACATAAGTTCAAAGAAAGACAGAATGAAAAAAGTCAATTAAGTATGTGAAAGTGAAGGAGAAAAGACTCCTCATTAGATTTTTCAGCTGCATTGTAGGGAAATAACTAAACTACGTGGATTCCGTGTAGGAGAGAAGACATGAGTATTTGAAAATCGGTGATGCATTCAGGCAGAATTGTCCTGGATGATAGGGGACAGCTAAGGGTTGGAGTCAGGATCAGGAAAAGCCAAGGAGTTGCGACTACTCAAGAAGCCCGGTGACACTAATAGATGGCAAAGTTCACAGTGAGGGTTGAAAGTTCATTAGCAGTGTTTGCATGATGCAACGAGCAAAGTTAGACCTCATGGAAAACCACAGCTAAGATATAGCTTTAGTGAAGCTCGTTATCCAGTCAAAAAGCTGGAGCCAATGAATGAGTGCAGTTTCCAGAGTCCAGGGAAATGCAGACTGAGAAATAGAGGTTAATCGGCCAGAATAGAAGCAGACATTGAGGTAGTCCATGATGGACCAGCTCTTAAGAGGTAGCTTCAAGATCAGGTCAGCAAAAGTGAACACCTTCAATGACATTTGATGATCTATCATCTCATTAAAATCCAGAGGTAGTTGCTAAATAATCTTTGTGGATTAGTGGTGCTGGAAGAGCACAGCAGTTCAGGCAGCATCCGAGCAGCAGTAAAATCGACGTTTCGGGCAAAAGCCTTTCATCAGGAATAAAGGCAGAGATCCTGAAGGGTGGAGAGATAAGCTAGAGGAGGATGGGGGTGGGGAGAAAGTAGCATAGAGTACAATAGGTGAGTGGGGGAGGGGATGAAGGTGATAGGTCGGGGGCGGGGGGAGGGTGGAGTGGATAGGTGGAAAAGAAGATAGGCAGATAGGACAGGTCATGGGGACAGTGCTGAGCTGGAAGTTTGGAACTAGGGTGAGGTGGGGGAAGGGGAAATGAGGAAACTGTTGAAGTCCACATTGATGCCCTGGGGTTGAAGTGTTCCGAGGCGGAAGATGAGGCGTTCTTCCTCCAGGCGTCTGGTGGTGAGGGAGCGGTGGTGAAGGAGGCCCAGAACCTCCATGTCCTTGGCAGAGTGGAAGGGGAGTTGAAATGTTGGGCCACAGGGCAGTGTGGTTGATTGGTGCGGGTGTCTCGGAGATGTTCCCTAAAGCGCTCTGCTAGGAGGTGCCCAGTCTCCCCAATGTAGCGGAGACCGCATCGGGAGCAACGGATACAACAAATGATATTAGTGGATGTGCAGGTAAAACTTTGATGGATGTGGAAGGCTCCTTTAGGGCCTTGGATAGAGGTGAGGGAGGAGGTGTGGGCACAGGTTTTGCAGTTCCTGCGGTGGCAGGGGAAGGTGCCAGAATGGGATGGCGGGTTGCAGGGGGGCATGGACCTAACCAGGTAGTCACGGAGGGTACGGTCTTTGCGGAAGGCAGAAAGGGGTGGGAGGGAAATATGTCCCTGGTGGTGGGGTCTTTTTGGAGGTGACAGAAATGTCAGAGGATGATTTGATTTATGCGAAGGTTGGTAGCGTGGAAGGTGAGCACCGGGGCGTTCTGTCCTTGTTACGGTTGGAAGGGTGGGGTCTGAGGACGGAGGTGCGGGATGTGGACGAGATGCGCACCTCCACCCCTCCAACACATCTCGTCCACATCCCGCACCTCCGCACTCAGACCCCACCCCTCCAAGGACAGAACGCCCCTGGTGCTCACCTTACACCCTACCAACCTTCGCATAAACCAAATCATCCGCCGACATTTCTGCCATCTCCAAAAAGACTCCACTAATATCATTTATTGTATCCGTTGCTCCCGATGCGGTCTCCTCTACATTGGGGAGACTAGCAGAGCACTTTAGGGAACATCTCCGGGACACCCGCACCAATCAACCACACACCCTGTGGCCCAACAGTTCAACTCCCCCTCCCACTCTGCCAAGGACATGGAGGTCCTGGGCCTCCTTCACCACTGCTCCCTCACCACCAGACGCCTGGAGGAAGAATGCCTCATCTTCCGCCTCGGAACACTTCAACCCCAGGACATCAATGTGGATTTTAACAGTTTCCTCATTTCCCCTTCCCCAACCTCACCCTAGTTCCAAACTTCCAGCTCAGCAATGTCCTACCTGCCTATCTTCTTTTCCATCTATCCACGCCACCCTCCCCCCGCCCCTGATCTATCACCTTCATCCCCTCCCCCACTCACCTATTGTATTCTATGCTACTTTCTCCCCACCCCCATCCTCCTCTAGCTTATCTCTCACCTTTCAGGCTCTCTGCCTTTATTCCTGATGAAGGGCTTTTGCCCAAAACGTCGATTTTACTGCTGCTCGGATGCTGCCTGACCTGCTGTGTTCTTCCAGCACTACTAATCCAGCATCTGCAGTCATTGTTTTTACCTAAATAGTCTTTGTGATCTATCTTGACTGTTTGATGTTTATCACATGCTAATTCTGGGATTTAGAAATAAGTTATACATTTACAGTATATTGTGTTACTGTTCTAACTTATGTAGTACTGTTGTTCAAAACTGTGGAATTATGTGGCTTTATTCTATTAGCAAGTCTCTTCTCACCTTCGATTTACTTTAAAGAGCAAACGATTACAGGCTCCCTGAGATTGTAACATAATTTGGTGATCTCAGCTGGCATTGTAGCAAAGTTGGCAGTCTGGTCTGGGATCATAATGTAATTTGGGGCTCTTGTGGGATCTGTAATCCACAGCAAAATACACATGCTGGAACCTGATCTAGTTACGGCTGATTAAGATTGTTAATTTTACGGTACATAGTGAAAATCAAGCCGGCTTTGCGAATTGCTATGACTTTTCTGGGGAGAACAGATTTATCTCTGAGTGATTTGCAAATGGCGGTCAAAACGAGGCAAGCAACATTAGCTGAAAAGTTGCAGTTAAAATTAAAAGCAAAGGCAAAGTGTATAGTCAATGTGACAACACGGTATCTGGGATTGGAAGGAGATAAGAGTCTAACCCAGGTGGAATGCAGATTGAGTTGGCTAGGATTCAGTTACAGATGAAGTAGCTTGAGACAGAAAGAGAGAAAAATGTTTGAACTTGAACTTCAAGAGTTCAGAAAATCATGAAACAAACTGGATAAAAAGATAGTTTAGGCTATGGGTAGCAAGACAGTCCCCTATTTTGGCTGAAGAGGGAAGTCCCATTTTTAAAAGCAAACTACTGGCGATGCTGGAATCTGAAACCAACAGAGAAAATGCTGGAAAATCTCAGCAGGTCTGGCAGCATCTGTAAGGATGCTTTGACAAAGGGTCAGTTAGACTCGAAACATCAGTTCTTTTCTCTCCTTACAGACGGAAAATCTCAGCAGGTCTGGCAGCGTCTGTAAGGAGAGAAAAGAACTGATGTTTCGAGTCTAACTGACCCTTTGTCAAAGCATCCTTACAGATGCTGCCAGACCTGCTGAGATTTTCCAGCATTTTCTTTTTTGGTTTCAGATTCCAGCATCCACAGTGATGTGCTTGTATCCAGTGTTTAACCCACTGCCATCTCTCTCTCCCAGGAATGCCTACCCTGAAGAAGTACTACTCTTCTCTTCAACAGGATTTTCGTTCAGCTTTGACAAAGGGTCAATTAGACGCGAAATCCCATTTTTAAGTTTGATTTAATCAAAAATCTTCCTTTTGTTCATAAATGTATGGAATTGGAGTATAAAGTCATTTTCTCTCATTGGGGTGTTATGGACTGACCATACGCCCTCAAAATTAAGAAGGTAGCCCAGACCCTAACATTTTCTTATTTTGAAAGTAGATGTGAAGTGCATGCTCCATATGTGGTGCGACTGGTCAAACTAAACAACGTTAAGCAAAACACAATTTATTTAAATGCTATAGTCAGACTACAAACAAAAGAAAGAGGAATTTAGAACAACATAACTATTGGAAAACTTAACTTAATAATAGATAAAGTATCTATTACTAATTAACTGTTCCAATATAGTAACATCAATAAACACACCCCTTGGCAAAAAGGCAAATTCAGACACAGATTTTTACATGCAGTTCTCCAATCCAGGAGGAAACTACATTGAGAGATTTCAAAGAAAGTAGAAGCTGGAAATCGTTTAATGAAGCTTCCAACTCTTGAGACCCTAAAAAGCTTCTGATGCTAAAGCTAAACGAAAACTAGAAAGCCTGGTCTGTGAGATCTGGCCACATCCATTCAGGCTGTTTCCATTGTTCCAACCTTTTAAAAAACCTAAAGGCCTCACAGTTGCTTACCCTAGTGGTTCTGGTAGAATGCTCAGTGCCTTTGTCTCACAACCTCTCTTCAAAAAAAAGGACAAAGTAATCTCTTAAAATAACAGCATTGTCATAGGGGAATGTTGCTAAACAATCAAAGGCCAAAGGATACATGGGCACTTACGCTACAAATTGTCCTGACTGGTGAAGCAAGAACATATAATTTAGTATTTTGAAAAAACAATTCTCAGATGATGAGACAGTTAGAAGTGCAGGTTTGTAATGCTTGTAACCTTTCTAATGAAGCTTAATAGTTAAGTTTAGGATAGAAAAGATGAAACCCAGTGAGACATTTGTTGAATTTACTGGAGACAAGTGAAAAATAATGGGATCACTGGTATAGTTCACTGAGTTCTAGCAAATGTTTGAAAATGTGATGGAAATTATGATTTTGGAAGAATTCAAGAAGAGTATTCCAGTAAGAATTGAGTCCCATTTGGTTGGTCATCAGTTACCTAAAGTCAAAGAGTCAGCGGGTCCAGTTGATGTACATAATATTTCTCACAAACAGCTAAGTGTTGGTTTCTATCTGGCAACATTACAAATGGAGTCGCTGGGGGAATAGCCAAGATTCTAGCTTTAGGTTAAAGGGAAAAGCTGTTTCAAAGCTGTGCTAGAAAGGATAATATAGAGAAGGAAAGTAACGTTATGAAACCAGTATGTTTTCGTTGTCATAAGAAAAGGCATTTAAAAGTAAATTGTTGTAAGTGCAACAGTAAACCAGAGAGAGTGACAGGAATACTTAAGGGGTCTTCAGAAAATGCAGTACCAATAATAGAAATGAATGTTAAACCAGTGGAACTGATGCACATAATAGGAATTTCCACAGGGCACATTGACTCAGAAAGTGAAGTTTGGAAGGCATTCCCTACTTCTTACAGTGAGAAGTGATGGCAGTGTCAAGGATTACAACGGGTTTATATTTGAAAAGTAAGTCTCTCCATTTTTGCCCAAGGAAAAGCCTGAGAAGATTTTTATCCTGAGGGACATTGATATGGCTCAAAGCTTAATGCTATCAAACAGTGTTGATGGGAAGTGTGTGTCTTTCCCATTACATAAAGAAAATTTAAATTGTGTCCTGACAAATGAATTGTGTTTGGTTAGAATTCTTCTTAAATTGCATATCATAAACATAGATTTTATATTGGGAAATTATGTAGTAGGCACCATGGTTTTACTGCGACTTGGGAAAGAGTGCCCCAATTCCTAAGTTATGTTTGTGAATAGAAACTCTTTGCCTAATTGTAATTCAGTTAAATAAAGAATCGGCTCAAATAAAAGTACTGATGTGTCCATATCTATAATACGACTGTAAGATATGGGAGCAAAATTAGGCCAAGGCTTGAAACGTTTCTCAACCCCATCCTACTGCCTTCTCCCTGTTAAGTTTGATCCCCTTACTAATCAAGAACCCATCCATCCCTCTTAAATACACTTAATGAATTTGTCTCCACAGCCTTATGCAGCAAGGAGTTTCACAGAGTCACCATTCTTTAGCTGAAGAAATTCCTTCTTATCCCAATTCTAAAGGGTCGTCCCTTCACTCTGAGGTTGTGTGCCCTCAGTCCAAGTCTCTCCTACCGGCAGAAACATCTTCTCCACATCCACCCTATCCAGGCCTCTTAGTATTCTGTAAGGTTATCAAATGTCCTCACATCCTTCCAAACTCCATCAAGTACAGACCCAGAGTCCTCAACCATTCCTCATGTGACAAGCCCTTCATTCCTGGGATTATACCTGTCAATCTCCTCTGGACCCTTTCCAGATTCAACTCACAGTTGAGAGTTTGCTAACCACCTCTTTGAGTATTCACACAACTGAGCTTAGATTTTCTCAGCTTCAAATAACCCTGTCACAGTTCTAACTGAACACCTCTCATCTGGAACTTTCAAATGAAACAACTTATGCAGAGGTAACATATTTCTTAGCAGTTCTAAATGATTTCTCTCCTTCAGGAGAAACTACTTTGCACAATATAACTTCCACCAGAATGTCTGAGAACTAAAACCAAAAGACTTTTGAAGCTGTAGCTTTTCTCCAAAGCAAAAGAAAGAAAATTCAGATCCTTCCACCAGGAAACAGCCTATGGAACTTCATTATTTAATCTGTCCAACAGTAAAAACACATCCAATGAAAATAAACCCCATTACATTCCAGGAAATCTCTCTCTCATATTGGGTTTCAATGAAAAACATGGGTCTAGAAACGTGAACATTTTCCCATTAAATCCCTTCTTACACATAGAGACTAAAACCTACATGTTACTAGTTCAAACTTTAAAATAGATTATATCAAAATATACATAAATCACACACCTTACATCATGCATGTACTGACATTAGTTTAACCTTTTATAGATTTGTAAATATGATATATCTAAGTATGTAAATGAAGGATAGTATAAAGTCTGTAATAAACTATTTGTTAGAAGTTAATGGTAAAAATCAGTTATATTTTGAAAGTCATTTCACGATAACAAAACTTTTTTTTGCTGATGGTAATGGTATGATGAAATACTGTATTTACATCCTTTTTTGTTTTACTGAGCATGCTGCCAGTATGGTTGGTAATATTCATAAAACAGGCACTTCCAAAAGTTGCTCCACTCAACATTCAATTCTGCCCAGTAACTGGGGAAGGACCTATTGCAGGGTTTTCAATAGCTTACTCAGAACAGTCAACAGTGAAGAAAGTCAATAAGTTTGTGAAAAAGACAGAGAGTAAACTATGTTAGAAGTACTAATTTTTTAACTGTATTGCAGTGAAGCAACTGAATTACTCAGGTTCTGTGTAGGAGGCTCAATGAAAAGAAGTCCAGAGCAGTTGACTATCTCTATGCTGTTAGAACCCAGGTAGAAATGGTTCTAGGAGATTGAAGGTAGCTAAAGGTTGGAGTCAGGGATCAGTAAAAAGTTATTTAATTGTGGTGGGTCTCACAAGTCACTTGCTACTATAGATCAAAATAGTAAGTGAGTGATGGATTAAAAAAAAACATTAACAATTTTTGCTGAATGCAACATTAGAATGCAGAACAAAACACAGGCAAGATCTCGCTTGGTGAAGCTGGGTACATGAATTCGTTTATTCAATATACTATTATATATAATATTGAGATGTGAGATTTACCTGTGGATCCCCAAGTTTTTCAATGTTTCCAGATAAAAACCGGTCAATTGTATGAATGATACCATTCGATGCTGCTTTGTTGCCCCTCATGATGTTGTACCTTTTATTTTGAAATATAAGCTGAAAGTACTTTGCACAGAAAAATTAGAAAGTAACGTTAGTAAACAAATTGGTTCCTCAGATTGGAAATCTTGAAGTTCCTAATTGGAGCAATATCTCGAGTTGCTTTGAAAGACTGCAATCCTCTATTGTGTTACTTTTCTGAACAACTGTACAGATATAGACAGAGGAATCTATGTATCACAGACTGAAGGATGTGGGAGCATTGTAACACAAGGCGATGGCACAACAATTTATGTCTTTGAAATAAAATCCTGTAATTTTAATCTAATATTTTAACAGAAGACATCACTAAAATGACTAAAATGTATGACTAAAATAAAAGATCAGAAATGTGAGAGCATGTAACACCATTTGATTAGATTACATTAGATTACATTAGATTACATTACAGTGTGGAAACAGGCCCTTCGGCCCAACAAGTCCACACCGACCCGCCGAAGCGAAACCCACCCATACCCCTACATTTACCCCTTACCTAACACTACGGGCAATTTAGCATGGCCAATTCACCTGACCCTGCACATCTTTTTGGACTGTGGGAGGAAACCGGAGCACCCGGAGGAAACCCACGCAGACACGGGGAGAACGTGCAAACTCCACACAGTCAGTAACAGATAACTTCTAAAGCAATTTCCAACATATTGTCTGTTCTACCCCTGTCCCAGACCAAGCTTCTCCCCTCCTTAGGACACTGACATCCTTTGTTCTGCTATGCCTTAAGGAACGTACTTATGATGTCACCAGAAGCAGCAAGAATTCATGGACAGGCTAATTGAATTGGTAATCATGTCTACTCCATCAAAACCTCAACAAAGATCTTCTGGGCAAGGAAGAGAGTCCTACACTTTACTGGATGATGGGTGCTGGCATAATGCCACAGTGAGTCCACCATCAATTATATGCTTTAGATACAGACAACACTTTTGCCATCATTAGAAATATGTATACCCAATCAGAAAGATCTGTCATAGATTTTTTTTGTCACACTTGGCCAGCAATTGTTCAACATTTCTTCACATCTGCAAAACATTGGCACCAAAGGACATTGGGCACGCATGCAGAAAATCTGGTTTCAAAAGCCAAGCTAGACCCCAAAACATGACCTAGATGGCCAACAAGGTGGCATGACACCTCAATACTGGCAGCAGGGAAAGTCATCCAAACAAATGTGTACAATATATATTTTAAAAGCTCACTAAGACTCAGATATATGATGATTTCCTCTGAAAACTACCAAATGTCCTTGCTTTATGTTTCTTGGATGAGCCCATAAAAATTCATCACTTTATATGACATAATGAGGACAAATATTGCTGTTAGGCTGTACTCTTTTTGAAAATTTACTCAATTTATTCAGAAGACCAAGCAGAGGTGAACAGCCAAAGGTGTACAACAAACCGAGCTTTAGCAACCTTTTGAAAATGACCAAGTTAACTGTCAAACTCAAGCACCAATATCTAATGGTATAAAGAGATCAGACGCTGTTACAACTGTTAGTATGCATATTTCCCAAAAAACAGGTCAACATACCCATAATGCCAAAATTGATATAGGGGCTTGTGTCAACATATTGCCATGACACAAGCAAAAAGTCATGTACTCCAACAAGTGGTTCTGCATGGTGCAAGTTAGAAAAGACTCTCTCATCAATTGTCTGCAGTCGTACCAATCACACTGCAGTGCCAATATGCAAGTCCAGATTGGATTCCCAAAATCTTCTATGTGGTAGATGCCAAACGTCCAGCAGTGGCATATGTACAGATCTCGGTGTCATAACCAGTCATGAGATTCAAACCATACCAATGGTGGGGAGAATAAACAGAGCACAGATTTCCCTCTTCAAAGACAGTGAGAATGAAACATCACCAGCGAGAACAATTGAAATGTGTACTAGACAGAGAGTGCAATACAGAAATCTGATCACAAATACCCGTATACCATAAAGGATTTATAACATATGGAAACAGCCCATCAATTGAGGACATTACTGATCATAGCACCATATTGCAAAAATAAACTGGAGGCCACTTCAGCTCAATGTATGAGATGTCAAACATGCACAGAGAAACGAAGAAGAAACCCCTGATAACAATGAGTGTGTGGCAATGCTGAACAGTGTAAAGCCAACCAAGTTGTCAGTCAAGAGCACAGAGAAAAGCTCAAACTCCCGCAGGTGGTATATGATCAGAATAAGTAGTCAAGCCTCCAAATTTATATGTAAAATTATATACTATAACAAAGTTTTAATTATTCAGCTTGTTAACTTTTTTTTAAAGTCGTTTATACACAGCTGTTTAATTGTTGAATTAACGATGTGTATGTACAGCTACATACATCTGTTCAGGACTTCTTTTTGGAAAAAGGGGGATGTTGTGTTGTGTCTCACAACAGATATGTGATATACCTTTAAGGGACATGCTCATGATGTCATCACCATATTGTGGCATGTGACCTGATGGTACATAGATTTCAGTTTCTATCTCACTGAACCTGCTTATACCATGACATGCATCATGATGATGTTACAGAACATTCAAATAGCTTAATTTGAACACAGTCATGCAAATGCCAATGACTGTAGCATGCATAGTTAAATACTAGGTACTTTAATAAAAAGGTCATTGAATTCTTTTGTACTATTTGATCCACATGTCATTTGTATGTAATGGGAGCTAATACAAGTATGGCATCATAATAGTTGAAGATCATCAGTTATCACGTCATATCACATCAACTTGAGGAAGGCGGAGAGGAGACAGGTGCAAGAGACCCCGGGAGAAGTACCTGTCAGGAACAAGTTGAAGCGTTTGGAAGCAGAGACTGATGACACTGCCAGTTCACAAGGCGGCCAAGTTTGTCGATCAAATGTTGCCGCAGAGGCAGAGCGGAAGAGTCGGACATCACACAGAGCCATGGTAATAGGGGACTCTATCGTGAGAGGAACTGACCGGGGTTTTTGTGGCAGCAGACGGGATTTAAGGATGGTGTGTTGCCTTCCTGGTGCTAGAGTGAAAGACATCGCGGACAGAATGCAGGAAATCCTCAAGGATGAGGGTGAAGAGCCAGAGGTGGTGGTATATGTCGGCACAAATGATGTCGGGAAGAAGAGGAGGAACATACTACAGCGAGGCTTCGGAGAACTAGGAAGAAGGCTGAAAAGCAGGACGTCCAAGGTGGTTATCTCCGGTTTGCTTCCAGTTCCTCGGGCTAGTGTGGCCAGAAACAGGGAGATAATGGACTTGAACGTGTGGTTGGGGAACTGGTGCAGGAAGCAAGGATTTAAGTTCTTGGATCACTGGGGTATATTTTGTGGTAAACATAAATTCTACAAGAGAGACGGCTTGCACCTTAATAGGTTAGGGACCAGCATTCTGGCAGGCAGGTTTTCTACTGCAACACCGCTACATTTAAACTAAGTAGCGGGGGGGAGGGGACAAGCTGGATGTTTAAAAAGGAAATTGAAGGGATAGTTAGAACAAGAGAAGTCAAGAAAGACAACCGTATTAATGAGGCAGAAAACTCGGAAAGGGATCATGCTGTAAGGTTGAGTGAAATAAGGGTTGATGGGAAGGGTGAGAGCAGTAACAAATTAAAAATACTATACATGAATGCACGAAGCATTAGACATAAGATGGATGAGCTTGAGGCTCTTTTGGAAATTGGCAGATATGATATTGTGGGGATAACTGAGGCGTGGCTTCAAGTGGACAGGGCCTGGGAAATGAATATTCAAGGATACACGTGCTATCGTAAGGACAGACTGACGGGCAGAGGGGGTGGGGTGGCCTTGTTGGTAAGGGACGATATTCAGTCCCTTGCGCGGGGGGACCTAGAGTCAGGAGATGTAGAGTCAGTGTGGATAGAGCTTCGAAATACTAAGGGTAAAAAGACCCTCTTGGGAGTCATCTACAGCCCCCCAAACAGTAGTCTGGATGTCGGATGTAAGTTAAATCAGGAGCTGAAATTGGCCTGTCGCAAATATGTCACTACAGTTGTTATGGGGGATTTTAACATGCGGGTAGACTGGGAGAATCAGGATGGTATTGGGACTCAAGAAAGAGACTTTGTGGAGTGCCTCAGAGATGGATTCTTAGAGCAGCTGGTGCTGGAGCCGACCAGGGAGAAGGCAATTCTGGATCTGGTATTGTGTAACGAACCAGAATTGGTCAGAGACCTCGAAGTGAAGGAGCCATTCGGAAGTAGTGACCATAATACAATAAGCTTCAATCTGCAATTTGAGAGGGAGAGGGTACAGTCGGAAGTGACAGTACTTCTGTTGAATAAAGGGAATTATGGAGCTATGAGGGAGGAGCTGGCCAAAGTTCAATGGTGCAATACCTTAGCAGGGATGATCGTGGAGGAACAATGGCGGATATTTCTGTGTATAATGCAGAAGTTGCAGGATCAGTTCATTCCTAAAAGGAGGAGGCATGGGCGGCCGTGGCTGACGAGGGAAGTAAAGAAACATATAAAGTTAAAAGAGAAAAGGTATAACATAGCTAAGATAAGTGGGAAAACTGAGGACTGGGAAGCTTTTAAAGAGCAACAGAGGATTACAAAGAAGGAAATACGCAGAGGAAAAATGAGGTACGAAGGTAAACTGGCCAAGAATATTAAGGAGGATAGTAAAAGCTTTTTTAGGTATGTGCAAGGCAAAAAAATGGTTAGGACAAAAATTGGGCCCTTGAAGACAGAAACAGGGGAATACATTACTAGGAACAAAGAAATGGCAGAGGAATTAAATGGGTACTTCAGATCTGTGTTCACTTGGGAAGACACAAGCAATCTCCTTGAGGTAACAGTGGCTGAAGGACCTGAACTTAAGGGAATTTATATTTGCCAGGATTTGGTGTTGGAGAGACTGTTAGATCTGAAGGTTGATAAGTCTCCGGGGCCTGATGGTCTGCATCCCAGGGTACTGAAGGAGGTGGCTCGGGAAATCGTGGATGCATTGATGATTATTTTCCAGAGTTCAATAGATTCGGGGTCGGTTCCTGAGGATTGGAGAGTGGCTAATGTTATACCATTTTTTAAGAAAGGTGGGCAAGAGAAAGCAGGAAATTATAGACCAGTTAGTCTGACCTCAGTGGTGGGAAAGATGCTGGAGTCTATTATAAAGGATGAAATTGCGGCACATCTGGATAGTAGTAACAGGTTAGGACAGAGTCAGCATGGATTTAGGAAGGGGAAATCATGCTTAACTAAGCTTCTTGAATTTTTTGAGGATGTAACTATGAAGTTGGACGAGGGAAATCCAGTAGATGTAGTGTACCTGACTTTCAGAAAGCTTTTGATAAAGTCCAACACAGGAGGTTAGTGAGTAAAATTAGGGTGCATGGTATTGGGGGCAAAGTACTAGATTGGATTGAAAATTGATTGGCTAATAGGAAACAAAAGGTAGTGATAAACGGCTCCATTTCGGAATGGCAGGCAGTGACCAGTGGGGTACCGCAGGGATCCGTGCTGGGACCACAGCTTTTTACAATATATGTTAATGATATAGAAGATGGTATCAGCAATAACATTAGCAAATTTGCTGATGATACAAAGCTGGGTGGCAGGGTGAAAAGTGATGAGGATGTTAGGAGATTACAGGGTGACCTGGACAAGTTAGGTGAGTGGGCAGATGCATGGCAGATGCAGTTTAATGTGGATAAATGTATGGTTATCCACTTTGGTAGCAAGAACAGGAAGGCAGACTACTACCTCAATGGAATCAATTTATATAAAGGGGCAGTACAGAGAGATCTGGGTGTTCTTGTACACCAGTCCATGAAGGCAAGCATGCAGGTACAGCAGGTAGTGAAGAAGGCTAATAGCATGCTGGCCTTCATAACAAGAGGAATTGAGTATAAAAGCAAAGATGTGCTTCTGCAGCTGTACAGGGCCCTGTGAGACCACACCTGGAGTACTGTGTACAGTTCTGGTCTCCAAATTTGAGAAAAGACATTCTGGCTATTGAGGGAGTGCAGCATAGGTTCACGAGGTCAATTCCTGGAATGGCAGGATTACCTTACACTGAAAGACTGAAGCGACTGGGCTTGTATACCCTTGCGTTTCGAAGATTGAGAGGGGATCTGATTGAGACGTATAAGATTATGAAAGAATTGGACACTCTGGCTGTAGGAAACATATTTCCACTGATGGGTGAGTGCCGAACCAGAGGACACAGCTTAAAAATACGGGGTAGACCATTTAGGACAGAGCTCAGGAGAAACGTCTTCACCCAGAGAGTGGTGGCTGTGTGGAATGCTCTGCCCCACTGGGCAGTGGAGGCCCACTCTCTGGATTCATTTAAGAAGGAGTTGGATAGAGCTCTCAAAGATAGTGGAATCAAGGGTTATGGAGATAAGGCAGGAACAGGATACTGATTAGGAATGATCAGCCATGATTATATTGAATGGCGGTGCAGGCTCGAAGGGCTGAATGGCCTACTCCTGCGTCTATTGTCTATTGTCTATTGTCTAACTTTCAGTGCCCAACAAATAGCTCCTCATGTATGAGCCAACACAGTGAGACTTGGCATATTTCTCAAAAATCGCTAATTTGGCATATTATTTAATCACAGTCTATCACCCTCTCACCTGAGGAAATTGTTGAAAATGCATTAAGCAGTATGGTGTACCTAAAAATACCATCTCTTAAATTTCATTATTGGAGTTCAGCTAGTAGCTAGATAATGTTAAGTTTAATAATAGCAATGGAAATGTTATGGTCCTTTATCTTTAATCCACAATATTTTCACAAGGCTGAGAGAAAGCAAAATAATTTGACCCTGGAGGAGCTGAACCTGGTTGAAGGGTCAATAACAAGGGGACATGATTTTAAGGTGAAGGGGAGGAGGCTTAGGGGAAAAGCTTTTGTACCCAGAGGATGTGATGGGAGTGTAGTAGAGGCGAGAAACCTCACAACCTTTAAAATGTATATTTATGAGCTCTTGAAATGTCATAACACGTGCTGGTAAGTATAGTTGGGTCAATGGGCCAAAGGTCCTCTTCTGTACTGTGTGAGTCTCTGCCTATGACTATGAGGATGGGAGGGTATGGAGGAAAAGAAATAAAAAAAAAACAAATTCTTCTCATAGCTTAACCTGATCTCATCAGATAGGGAACTAGAAATTCTACAAATGATGTTATATGTTCTCTTGTTTCTGATCTTACTATAGATGAAAAATCTCAAAAGGTTCTTCTCAAGGGCATTCATCAAAGACATCCAGGAGCAAAAACCCACAAAGCATAGAATACAACCAGATGCAAGTACTTCCTATCAAACAGATGCAGTGCAATCTGGAAATACTTACATGGTTTGAAAAGTTGTGGAGCCATTTGAAACTTTATTTAAATCTCTTCCAATTTATGCTACCTACACACTTTTCACTTCAAATATCAATGATGAGTTCACCTTTTGTAAAATATTCCAAATAATTGATTCAGCAATCCATACATGCAATCTGCTACAAAAAATGTATCCTAATCAATAATCAAAGATACATCAATAAATTAAACACGATATTTATCATTCCTACCTAAATGCAGCTCAGAGGACAACACTTAAATGCTTTCTCTGATGTGTTTTATATTTCTTGGGATATAGTTTTCATTCATTGTAAATTATCACTATATTGTCTGTTTAGTCTTAATAGCTTCATGTCTGAATAATAAGAGAGAAGCCAGGCTGCTGTCATTGTCACCTCTGCAGCTGAGCAGAAAGTTGCCACAGACTGCCAGAGGTGATTGTTTCTTCATTTAGTGTCTCCTCATTCTGTAAAGGTTGAGCAACTCCCACCTTTCCATTGGAAGAGAATTAAATATATATTTCTAATCTACCTGTGAAATATTTAATCTTTGAAAATAATCGGCAACATGTACAATATTCAAAATGAAACACCATACTATAAAAGACCCTACCTTTCTTGTCTGGGTCACTTCAACCGTATCACCAGTCAATGTTTCAAAGGTTGTAATATTTTTAAAGTCCTCAAGTAGTAAAACACCAGGTACAATGTGCTGCTTGCATGAAAACTTCTTGGTATCAATTACCTTTGTTGAAATACAACATGGATAGAAAATGAAAAGAGTATCAAAGGAAATCGGTATCAAGTTTAATGCTTGGAAAGATCAATGATATAACTTGATATATTTATTACATTTTTGAGTTGTGGTTGATTTAAAATGAGTTTGTAACATCTGAGGCTATTTTTCCAATATTGGTCTCACTATTTGTACAAAACTGGATTGAAGATAATTGACAGTTGGCTATATAAACTGGCTTTTTCACTGAATAAAGTCCAAGAAAATGCTTTGTTACATTTTCCTAAGTAAAACATTTGAAGGAATGTAACACAGCATTTTGGATGGAAGTTAAAATCATAAAATTCAAAAAGGAAGACTGCAAAAATGGAAAGGAAAATTTATTTATTACATTTAATTAAATTGAATTAATAGTACAGTAATTATATACAATTTGGGTAGATTTGTTAGGAAAGGTCAGCATTTGTTCCAGTATTATAATATATGGTATAAATTACCTCTCAAAAGTTGTCCAGCAGGATACCTGAAATTTCCTAGTGTACAATTTCCAAAGGTAAAAGCCTATCAGAAAACATATTTCAATTTTTCTTCTATAGCTATGCTTAAAACAGAGCATCTAGCTTTTCATATGAAAATAATTTAATATTGAACAGAATAAATAGTCCTTGAAATACTATTCATCGGAATGTCCCTCTTGGAAAAAATGCAAATATGTATCTGCACCCCCAGGACAATTTTTTGTGTTAAAAATTAATAACTGCACATTATCAGGAATGAGTGACAAAAGGTGTCAAATTGAAAGCCTGCCATGCACAATACCGCAGATTTAGGTTTATTTGCAAACTCCTAGATGTGATTCTCTCGAGAACACTTTGCTTGAATCTGACAAAGCTGATTACCATCAAAAGCAGAAACAATACAGCACTGGACCGATCAAGACTGAGCCAACACGTGATTACTTTCTTAATGAAAAACCTTTTTCCTTTATGCGGTATTTATCCCTCTATTCTCTGTCTATGGATTTATCAGTCAAAATGCCTTTGCAACTGCTATCTGCCTTCACTACCTCCATTCCAGGCACTTTCCACTGTGTGAAAAATTTGCCTATCACATCTCCTCTAAACTTACTCCCTTTTACCTTAAATCTATATCCCCTAGTAATTGACATTTCTAACCTGGGAAAAAGACTCCAACTATCCATTCTCTCCATGCCTCTCATAATTTTGTAAACTTCTATCAGGACACCCCTTGGGCGTTCAAGTGAAAACAAACCAAGTTTGTCCAATCTCCCCTCATAGCTAATACCCTCCAAACCAGGCAACATCCTAGTAAACAGTTTTCATACACTCTCCAAAGCCTCCACATCCTTCTGGTAGTGACTAGAACTGTACATAATATTCCAAATGTGGCCTAAATAAAGTTCTACAGAAGAGCATGACTTCCCAATTTTTAAACTCTATGCCCGGTCGAAGAAGGCAAGCATGCCATATGCATTCTTGATCACCTTATCCACTTGTGTTGCCACTTTCAGGAAACTGTGGACCTATAAGCCTAGTTCCCTCTGTATGTTAATGCTATTAAGGGTTCTGCCATTTACTGTATACTTCACTCCTGCATTAGATCTCCCAAAATACATTACCTCGCATTAAACTCCACCTGTCATTTCTCCGTCCACATTTCCGGCCTATCTGTATCCTGCTGTATCCTCTGGCAATCCTCCTCACTATCCACATCTTTGCCAATCTTTATGCTGTTGGCAAACTTAGTAAGCAGGCTGTGTATATTTTCCTCCAAATATATATATTATAAACAACAGGCGACCCAGCACTGATCCCTGCAGAATAACACTGGTCCCAGGCAGAAAAGCACTGTCCCATCACTACTCTGTCTTCTATGACCCAGCCAGTTCTGTATCCATCTTAGCAGCTTATTATAGATCTCCTGTGACTTCACCCTTTGTATCAGCCCATCATAGGGACCTTGTCAAAAGCCTTGCTAAAGTTCATGTAGACAACCTACTATGATCAATTATCTTTATCACTTCCTCAAAAAGCTCAACCAAGTTTGTGAGACATGACTTTCCCTGCTCAAAACCATGCTGTTTATCGCTAACAAGTCCAGTTTGTTCCAAATGTGTATGAATTCCATCCCGAAGAATCTTCTCCAATAATTTCCCTCTACCGACATAAGGCTTACTGGCCTGTAATTTCCTGGATTATCCTTGTTCCCCTTCTTAAACAAAGCAATAACATTGGCTATTCTCCAATCCTCTGTAACTAAAGAGGAAACAAAGATTTTGTACAAGGCTCCAGCAATTTCCTCACCTGCCTCCCTCAGCATTCTGCGTTAGATCCAGTCAGCTCCTGGGGACTTGTCTGGCTTAATGCTTTTTAAAATATCCAACATCACCTTTTTTACTTTTGCATTGCCCAGAATATCACCTTACCGCTCACCATCCACTATGTCCTTCTCCTTTGCGAATACCGATGCAAAGTATTTGTTAGAGACTTCACCCACTTCCTCTAGCTCCACACATAAATTCTCCTTTGTCCTTGAATGGACTTACTCTTTCCCTAGCTACACCCTTGCTCCTGATATATGGATGAAATGCCTTGGGGTTTTCCTTAATCCTGTTTGTCAAAGACATTTTAGGGCCCCTTTTAGCCTTCTTAATCCCTTGTTTGAATTCTTTTCTGCAATATTTGTATTCTTCAAGGGCTCTGTCTGTCTTCAGTTTCCTAAACCTTTCATATGTCTCAATTTATTTTGTCATCCAGGTTTCCTGAATTTTGCCATCATTATCTTTCATTTTTATAGGAACATACTGGTCCTGAATGTTAACCATACTGGCCTTTAGAAGTTCCCACATGCCACATATGGATTTACCCTCAAACAGCTGCCATAGTCTACATTCCCTAGTTCATGCCTTAAATTGTGCTTTCACTACTCTTATCCTTATTCATAAGTAACTTAAAACTTACAGAATTATGGTCAATGTTCCTGAAATACTCTTCCAGTGAAACTTCGATCACCAAGCTGGGCCTATTCCCCATTACCAGGTCTAGTGTGGTCCCTTCCTTAGTTGGGCTATTTATGTATTCGAAAAACCATCCTGCACATAGCTAATAAATTCTCCTCCATCCAAGGGAGTCCCAGTCAATGTAGGGCAAGTTAAAATCAAAGTTTTCCATAATCTGTTCATATGTGTGTTCCACTATCTCTTGCTGGCTGTTAGGCCTGTAGTGCAATCCCATCAAAGTGACTGCACCCTTCCTATTTCTGAGTTTTACCCACATGGTCTGGCCGGATGAGGCTTTCAAGGTGTCCTCCCTCAGGACAGCTGATGTTAATAGTTGGTTGGTTGAAAGAAACTCCAGAGAGTGACAATATCAAGATTACTGAGACATGAGAGAAAGTGGGTTCACAGAAGAGTGACTTGCTGATGATAACCAAGTTCATAAATTTCAAAAGTGAAAGCTGTTGCTGGAAATTGCCCCCAAACTACCCTGTGTGAATAACAAACAACATAATGTAAAACCATGTAGCTAGTGTTACAATTCCAGAGGGGGTGATGTTACTGTTTGTGTTCCTGGAAGACACATCTTTGTTGTGTTTATTATTTAAAGTGAAATTTATCTTTTTACATGTCAAATCATTTCACTGTTAGCTTCTGTTAACTTGTGTTTGCTCTGATTCATGTTAAAATACAATTTACAAAAAGTGAATTTGGTAGTAATTTGGTAATACAAAACTTGAGTATTGTTGAAATATACTTTTTTATTTTTATTTTTAATCTTACATTCAGTAGGACATTCACAAGAATCCAGTGTAAAAGGGAACAATATTTTATACTGTATGAGAAGAGAGTGCTAATTGGTTGAAGCATTGCCATGGAGAATGCACAAGTTAGACGATCACTGACAGTTAACTTTGCCTAAATTTAAATGAGACAGGTTGATGCTGATTCGTCAAGGCCTTGTCTTGAGGAATGAACGAAAGAATGGCTGGCACCTATTTTGTTAAGTTGAAACTGGTACAGTATGAACTAGTCAAATGATTGAGCAATTTTCTTCAATTAATCTTGAGAAAACTTTCCATCTACATAATGAAGGATTCCTTCACATTTGCAAGGTCCATACAGGATTTGCAGCTTGACAGCATGCCAAGTCCATGTGTTCATTTGACACTGACATACTGTTCGCCAATGTATCATTCAAGAAAGCTACAAGTATTTGCATTGCAAAACCATATTATACTATCTAACCCTGCTATTTAGAGTCATAGAGTCATAGAGATGTACAGCATGGAAACAGACCCTTTGGTCCAACCTGTCCATGCCGACCAGATATCCCAACCCAATGTAGTCCCTCCTGCCAGCACCCGGCCCATATCCCTCCAAACCCTTGGTGTGAATCAGTATTTGCTGAGCTTATGAATTCAGCAACTTATGCAGTTGAGTTCAGTTTTAACAAAACCACCTATGTACAAATAGATGGTGTCTCCACGGGACAACTTCTAAGCACAGCGCTCGCAAATATCTTTGATATGTTCAATGAGCAACGGCTCTTCAGTGGAATAGCACCTAAACTCCTACACCTCGCACATGCCCAAAATATAGGTGATCTATTGCTATAGATTAAACTACGGCTGTATGGAATAGGTTCATGTGCTTAAATGCACCTTCGAAATTGAGCAGTCAAATGAGCAGTCACTTTTTTGTGTTTGTTGTAAAATATACTAGTGACTCTCTACTATTATCTGCTATAAGCCTGCCTTATTGCTCAATGCAGGCATTGGGATTTCTATAGTTGCATACACTGTAAGATTTGCTTTATCAGCAATCTTATAAAGAGCCTGAGCTATTTGCAAATAATGCAAATTTGAAGCTGAAATAGAGCACATCAGAGCCATTCTGGGGCATAATGGCAAACTTGATCAGATTATTCCTCGCTATATATGTACAAACTCCTGAACAGACCAAAGCACATCACAATCAGTCCTGATAAATACCCAGTCAACTTGAAATTACCCTGCTAAGGTAAGGCATCTCAAAAATATCAGCAACAAGTAAAGGTAGCTGTTTCATGCTGCTACTATGAAATTGCAATAACAATGGTATTTGCCACTAACAGGATGCTGCCATTATGCCAAAAGTCAGTTCTGTCTATCACACAAATGAATGGTATATGAAGCTCAATGTCAATGTGATGGTAGATATGTGTGTTGAACATCCTAAAGGCTGACAGATCATATCAAACATCTCTCTTTGGCTGTTCAGAACATGCAAGGTATTGATTACACCCAACCAGCTAGCATTTGCAAAACTCAAAACAGTGTCCAAAATTAGATGTGATTCTCTGCAGTTGTCAGCACTTGCGAAATAATCCCAATTGAGCTGAAAATTACAGAATTTAAGATTATCGGTCATGGTATGGAATTGTTAGATACAGTGGAAACAACATATTTTAGTGCCCATGACCCTGTTCTTTGCAGACAGAAAGTGTCTGTTTCAATTCAACACAATTGGTGACTGGCATTCTCATTCATTTCTTAAGGTGATGCCTTGATCAATCAGAGTCAACCTGCCTGATTTAAATTTAAACACAGCTTGGCAGTTAAATGTGAATAATCATCTAGCTCATGCATTCTTCATGGCAATATCTCTACCAAAGTTCAATTGCCAACCATTCAGCATTTTCTTCTCATACAGCATAACATGTTGTTCCTCTTTACACAGGTATTCTTGTGAATGTCTTGTCGAGCGCAAGATTAAAAAAAACTTTAACAAAATGTGTCTTTTTGAGTAATACTTACATTGATAATTTCTTTATTTGGTGTTATTTGATAAATTTGGTTATTTTGATAGTTTTCCAATGAAGAATATTACAAAATGTTGTTTCTATGAGTTATTAAACCCTTGGAAAAGGACATTAATTCCGAATAATCTCAACAAAGGAATAAGTCAGAAGATTTTTTTTTCATATAGAGTGCAACTGGGGCGAGGAATACTTTTGATTCAGAATCTGCAACATCATTGAAATGTAATGTGAAACACATTTGAAAAGGCAAGCAAATAGGGAAGAAGATAAACTGTTCAGACCAAATAGCTCCAACTGAAAATATAGTTCTTCAGCTTAAACCACATACAGGTAGTTCTTCTATAACACAATAAGCAGAACCACTGTATCCACCGGTTCGGTTGCCATGGTTTCAGTTATCCGCGTTTTACTGCAGCCTGTAAATATTACATGGAACATTCCAGAAATAATTCCGGGGCTACCGGGGAGGTAAATTTCCCATTTAAATATAGGGTTCGCTACTATCTGCGGTTTCAGGCACCCACAGTAGGTCTTTGAATGTATCACCTGCGATATTGGGGGGGGACACCTGTGACCCCATGCCATATAAAGATCGTGACACAGATTATAAGCATGAAATAAAACAGTCTTTGTTAATTAGAAGTCCATTTTCCTTATCTTTTTTTCTCTACCTTCTCCCTGTCCTATGTGCTAAGTGCTGAAAGTGTGTTGCTGGAAAAGCACAGCAGGTCAGGCAGCATCCAGGGAACAGGAGAATCGACGTTTCGGGCATAAGCCCTTCTTCCTATGTGCTAAGTGGCCATACAACAGAAGTAGGGTGGAGAGTGTAGTGCTGGAAAAGCACAGCAGGTCAGGCAGCATCTGAGGAGCAGGAGAATTGACATTTTGGGCAAAAGCCCTTCATCCATTCCTGATGAAGGGTTTTTGTCTGGAACATCGATTCTCCTGCTCCTTGAATGCTGCCTGACCTGACCTGCTGTGCCTTTCTGGCACCACACTCTCGACTCTCATCTCTACCATCTGCAGTCGTCACTTTCGCCTAAACAACAGAAGTAACACGCTGTATTGGTGACACCTGACCCTGTCTGACGCAAATAAGTTTCAACATTCCTGAGTTCTTAATCTTGGTAATCCCTAGTTTGTAACATTATTTTTCAGGATTCTGTCACAGTACATTGAATCCCAAGCTTCTTACAATTCCCAAAGTCTCTAATGAGTAATATGCAATGCATAAGAACATTCTGTCATCCATGAGCTCATAGATCATTTGATAAAGAAGAATCTGGACTTCTGTAGTTTTCCATTCAAAATTATGAATTGGATTTTTCAGAGTAATCTGTTTTATATGTGAATAGGAGTATATTTTCAACTTGTCTTATCCATGATCTAAGGAAACTTACCTGGTTGTTTTTTAGTTTCTTAACTAGAGGAAGAAAGACTGTAAACGGTCCCATGTTACTCAATGTTGATGTACATCCATTTTCTGAAAACATTAGAAGAAACTTCAGGCAAAACATATTTAAGCATCTCTTTTACAACAAAACAAATCTGCTACCGATGAGAATTCGAAACAGGACATTACTACAAAATTACTTATGAAGCAATAAAAGCGCAGATTTTGCTGTCAAAATCATGATGAGGCATAAGGAAATCCAAAGGTCATGTTTCAGTTGCAATGTTGCTAACTTTGTGAAAATACCATCTTGTTGCTGTCTCACTATTGGGAGAAAGTGAGGACTGCAGATGCTGGAGATCAGAGTCAAAAAGTGTGGTGGCTGGAAAAGCACAGTCGGTCTGGCAGCATCCGAGAAGCAGGAGAGTCGACATTTTTAACATAACCTCACCTTCCCCCAACATTCCTGATGAAGAGCTTATGCTCGAAACGTCGACGCTCCTGCTCCTTGGATGCTGCCTGATTGGCTGTGCTTTTCCAGCGCCACACTTTTTGACAGCTGTCTCACTACTGACATGCTTTGAATGATATGAAAATACTGTATTTGTATGTTGATATAAACTAAACTTACTGCAAAACGTTGTCATTTCAAGCTTAAATATGCTTTTAGTGATGTTAAGTGTGAATTTGCTGCCATTCAGCAGTGAAAATTAACTCGAGAGTGTGTTGCTGGAAAAACACAGCAGGTCAGGCAGCATCCGAGGAACAGGAGAGTTGACGTTTTCTGATTAAGAGCTTTTGCCCGAAACATCAACTCTCCTGTTCCTCGGATGCTGCCTGACCTGCTGTGCTTTTCCAGCACCACACTCTCAACTCTAATCTCCAGCATCTGCAGTCTTCACTTTCGTCTAATGAAAACCAATTATTTAATTAATTAAATCTGAAGTTTCATTTCTTCAGGAACTGATTGCTGTTGGAGATTTTAAAAGTGGAGAACACAAAATAATTTTAATTTTACTTTTAAATTTGCTTCTTGACTATATTTCTTAATCTGACCACTTCTTTCTTTCTGTCGTAGATTTGACATTGAATTTTCCTGCTCTCATATACACTTCTGTCTCTGTCCTTGTGCTGTTAATTCACAATCGTTCAATCTGATTGGTTCAGAAGATACACAGTAACTTGTTCTGTTCCTTCAGGTATCAGGTTTCCCTTGCTGCAATGTTGTCAACATGCACTTTCAACAATGTGCCACGTAAGAAATGCAAAAATATAAACACGCAAGGTCATGTCTAATTAAACACAGATGTCAGTAGATGCTCTGTTACAGCATAACCTGACCCACTGACTGGATTCACACTCAGACAAAATGTTGGATGGAAGCAAGGCAGATTACAATTTGTGTGGACCCAAGGTCGACCTTGTCATAACTTCTCAAAACTACCTCGTTAAAATATTTTGGACAAGCTCCAGATTTCAAGAAGCCATCTGATTGGGACTTAACCAATCGGGTATTAATATAAGTGTGTTGTTGCAGCATTTAAAGCAATTGTAGTAGTTTAAAGAAGGGATATCTACAAAATGGCTTTAGAACAAAGCACCGTGTTTAGTTTAAAATCTGTGTCTGGTCGGTCTGTGGCTGGCCGAAGAGTCCCTAGGTTTCTTGAATGCAGCTATGAAATGCTGGAGAAAGCAAGATGAGTCTGTTTGGCGGTGGATCCAAGCAGATAGCTTAGGAGCTATGGAAAAAGGTGGACAGCAAGTTCCTGCTAATTCAATGACCTCAGAGACCAAGCTTAAAAGGGCTTATCAAATCTGGCAAAAGAATGCCTAAATATTTTCCGAGAATCCACTGAACTAATAATTCTTTCTCCAAAAAACTTAAATTGAATTGAAAATCATGAAATGGAGCTGCCCTGATTTCATTGAGAACATTACGTCAGCTTCCTGCTGTATCATGTTTATGTGGGACAGGCACTCAGTTTTTACAGCATGGTAGGAATATGGACAAGGGATGGCACTGGTTCTAGAACACAACATTGCCTGCATGTGTTCGAAAAGACACAAGGTGAAGTTGCAGCACAAGGCATGTAGCCATTGTATTATGTAACTACAACAAAATGAAATTATTTTCAGACCTAGAAAGCCTCTTAAATAAAAGCAGCCTGCTGTCACACATAATTCACAATTGACTTCATACTTTGGAGGAACACAGGATTGTATTTTCACAAATAAACATCAAAAGGAAGCACAGTGCTAGGAAGCATCAGAACACCTCAGTAATGGCTTAATATTAATATATTAACATTATTTTTCATGCAGATGTCCTGTCTGTCAAGGTTGAGAGTAGCTTATGTTTAGATTTAGATTCCCTACAAGCCCTTTGACCCAACCAGCCCACATCGACCCTCCGAAGAGTAACCCACCCAGACCCATTTTCCCTCTGACTTATGCACCTAACGAGGCAAAACAATGACTGCAGATGCTGGAAACCAGATTCTGGGTTAGTGGTGCTGGAAGAGCACAGCAGGTCAGGCAGCATCCAAGGAGCAGCGAAATCGACGTTTCGGGCAAAAGCCCTTCATCAAGAATAAAGGCAGAGAGCCTGAAGCATGGAGAGATAAGCTAGAGGAGGGTGGGGGTGGGGAGAAAGTAGCATAGAGTACAATAGGTGAGTGGGGGAGGGGATGAAGGTGATAGGTCAGGGAGGAGAGGGTGGAGTGGATAGGTGGAAAAGGAGATAGCAGGTAGGACAAGTCCGGACAGGTCATGGGGACAGTGCTGAGCTGGAAGTTTGGAACTAGGGTGAGGTGGGGGAAGGGGAAATGAGGAAACTAGTGAAGTCCACATTGATGCCCTGGGGTTGAAGTGTTCCAAGGCGGAAGATGAGGCGTTCTTCCTCCAGGCATCTGGTGTTGAGGGAGCGGCGGTGAAGGAGGCCCAGGACCTCCATGTCCTCAGCAGAGTGGGAGGAGGAGTTGAAATGTTGGGCCACGGGGCGGTGTGGTTGATTGGTGCGGGTGTCCCGGAGATGTTCCCTAAAGCGCTCTGCTAGGAGGCGCCCAGTCTCCCCAATGTAAAGGAGACAGCATCGGGAGCAACGGATACAATAAGTCATATTAGTGGATGTGCAGGTAAAACTTTGATAGATGCGGATGGTTCCTTTAGGGCCTTGGATAGAGGTGAGGGAGGAGGTGTGGGCACAGGTTTTGCAGTTCCTGCGGTGGCAGGGGAAGGTGCCAGGATGAGAGGGTGGGTTGTAGGGGGGCGTGGACCTGACCAGGTAGTCACAGAGGGAACGGTCTTTGCGGAAGGCGGAAAGGGGTGGGGAGGGAAATATATCCCTAGTGGTGGGGTCTTTTTGGAGGTGGTGGAAATGTCGGTGGATGATTTAGTTTATGCGAAGGTTGGTAGGGTGGAAGGTGAGCACCAGGGGTGTTCTGTCCTTGTTACGGTTGGAGGGGTGGGGTCTGAGGACGGAGGCGTGGGATGTGGAAGAGATGCGTGGGAAGGGAAATTGCGGTGTCTAAAGAAGGAGGTCATCTGGTGTTTTCTGTGGTGGAACTGGTCCTCCTGGGAGCAGATACAGCCGAGGCAGAGGCATTGGGAATAGGGATGGCATTTTTGCAAGAGGTAGGGTGGGAAGAGGTGTAATCCAGGTAGCTGTGGGAGTCGATGGGTTTGTAAAAAATGTCAGTGTCAAGTCGGTCGTCATTAATGGAGATGGAGAGGTCCAGGAAGAGATGGTCCAGGTAAATTTAAGGTCAGGGTGGGATGTGTTGGTGAAGTTGATGAATTGCTCAATCTCCTCGCGGGAGCATGAGATGGCGCCAATGCAGTTATCAATGTAACGGAGGAAGAGGTGGGGAGTGGTGCCGGTGTAATTACAGAAGATCAACTGTTCTTCGTAGCCAACAAAGAGACAGGCATAGCTGGGGCCAATACATGTGCCCATGGCTACCCCTTTGGTCTGGAGGAAGTGGGAGGATTCAAAGGAGAAATTATTAAGGGTGAGGACCAGTTCGGCCAAACGAATGAGTGTGTTGGTGGAAGGGTACTGTTGGGGACGACTGGAGAGGCAGAAACGGAGGGCTTGGAGGCCCTGGTCATGGCGAATGGAGGTGTAGAGGGATTGGATATCCATGGTGAAGATGAGGCATTGGGGGCCGGGGAAACGGAAGTCTTGGAGGAGGTGGAGGGCGTGGGTGGTGTCTCGAACGTATGTGGGGAGTTCCTGGACTAGGGGGGATAGGACAGTGTCGAAGTAGGTAGAGATGAGTTCAGGGGGCAGGAGCATGCTGAGACAATGGGTCGGCCAGGGTGGTCAGGCTAGTGGATCTTGGGAAGGAGGTAGAACCGGTCAGTGCGGGGTTCCCGGACTATGAGGTTGGAGGCTGTGGGTGGGAGATCTCCTGAGGTGATGAGGTTCTGTATGGTCTGGGAGATGATGGTTTTACCTGGATTACATCTATTCCCACCCTACCTCTTGCAAAAATGCCATCCCGTATTCCCAATTCCTCCGCCTCCGCCCCATCTGCTCCCAGGAGGACCAGTTCCACCACAGAACACACCAGATGGCCTCCTTCTTTAGAGATCGCAATTTCCCTTCCAACGCATCTCGTCCACATCCCGCACCTCCACCCTCAGACCCCACCCCTCCAACCGTAACAAGGACAGAACGCCCCTGGTGCTCACCTTCCACCCTACCAACCTTCGCATAAACTAAATCATCCGCCGACATTTCCGCCACCTCCGATCAGACCCCACCACCAGGGATATATTTCCCTCCCCACCCCTTTCCACCTTCCGCAAAGACCGTTCCCTCCGTGACTACCTGGTCAGGTCCACGCACCCCTACAACCCACCCTCCCATCCTGGCACCTTCCCCTGCCACCGCAGGAACTATAAAACCTGTGCCCACACCTCCTCCCTCACCTCTATCCAAGGCCCTAAAGGAACCATCCACACCCATCAAAGTTTTACCTGCACATCTACTAATATAATTTATTGTATCCGTTGCTCCCGATGCGGTCTCCTCTACATTGGGGAGACTGGGCGCCTCCTAGCAGAGCGCTTTAGGGAACATCTCCGGGACACCCGCACCAATCAACCACACCGCCCCGTGGCCCAACATTTCAACTCCCCCTCCCACTCTGCCGAGGACATGGAGGTCCTGGGCCTCCTTCACTGCCGCTCCCTCACCACTAGACGCCTGGAGGAAGAACGCCTCATCTTCCGCCTCCGAACACTTCAACCCCAGGCATCAATGTGGACTTCACCAGTTTCCTCATTTCCCCTTCCCCCACCTCACCCTAGTTCCAAACTTCCAGCTCAGCACTTGTCCTACCTGCCTATCTTCTTTTCCACCAATCCACTCCACCCTCTCCTCCCTGACCTATCACCTTCATCCCCTCCCCCACTCACCTATTGTAGTCTATGCTACTTTCTCCCCACCCCCACCCTCCTCAAGGTTATCTCTCCTCGTTTCAGGCTCTCTGCCTTTATTCCTGATGAAGGGCTTTTGCCCAAAACATCGATTTCCTTGAATGCTGCCTGAACTGCTGTGCTCTTCCAGCACTACTAATCCAGAATGATGCACCTAACAGTATGGGCAATTTAGCATGGCCATTTCACCTGACCTGCACATCTTTGTGATTGTGGGAGGTAACCGGAGCACCCGGAGGAAACCCACGCAGACACAGGGAGAATGTGCAAGCTCCACGCAGACAGTTGCCCGAGGCTGGAATTGAACCTGGGACCCTGGTGCTGTGAGGCAGCAGTGCTAACACAGTTGCCCGTGTTGGGCTATGGATTTATAGAATCATATGCACGGCAACAGACCCTTCAGTCCAACTCGTCCATGAAGAGCAAGTTTCACCAAACTAAACTAGTCCCATTTCGCCCAAATCCCTCTAAACCTTTCCCATTCATGCACCTATCCAAAAGTTGTAACTGCACCTGAATCTACCATTCCTCAGGTATTTCATTCCACATGCAAAACCACCCTCTTTATGAAAATCTTGCCCCTCAGATCCCTTTGAAATCTTTCCCCTGTCACCTTAAACCTATGCCTTCCAGTTTGGATTTCCTCACCCTAAGGAAAAGACCTTTGCTACTCACCTTATCTATGCCCTTGGTGATTTTATAAAGCTTCAGGTTGAATGGAAGCCTTTAATTTTACTCACAAAGAGAAGGGCCTATGTATAATGGAATATTTATGCGGGGGAGGAAAAAGGAGTTAATTGAGCGGACAGATGTGTTTGCTAAGAGGACATTTCTGTGTGGGTGTGGCTTGAAAGTATTTCCCAAGCAGCACTATAAAGGTGATCTGGTTTCAACACGTTGTGAGATTAGAGGGGGAGAGGCTTAACACTAGTGTTCACCATTATCTAAGCCTCAAAGAGATACGAGTCTATCCAGATCAGTGGATGTACTGAACCAGTACTCAGTAGCAGGAACACAGTTGAAATTTGCACAGATAATGTTGTTTCTCTCTCAGAATTAAGCCACATCCAATACAGCCATTCTCCAAGTTAAATAGTGGCAAGAATGGTGTCTTAAAAAGGAGTTTTCAAATCCAAGCCATCTTCTCACTCCTATTAATTGGTGGTCTTTGTATTGGCCAGTGAAAATCTACAGGGTTCAGAAGAAAGGGCCATGTTATAATAATTCAAACATAAAATAGTTGGAGAAATATTGGAAAATTTACCAAACATCTGAAGTGACGCAGTGCTGTACTGGTTGGTGATAAGTTTTTGGATCACCTCCCTTATGGAGCCAATGCATTTACGGCCATCTCCAATCTCATCGGGTTTACAGACACACCTGAACATTAAAAAGAACAGCATAAATGAATCAACCACTGTGATCCAATGAACTTGCATTTATTTTAAACATAGTCTAATATAAAGAAACTTTTGAAAGAGTCTTTTTAATGGAAGTTATGCTCAGCTTATATTTAACAATTTCAGTTGCTTCTACTGGAAAAAAAAATGCACGTTGGATTCAGGAAAAACTGATTCAAAGATCTTACCGTTAATGATAGGAAGACAAAAAAATTAAAAGTCACATCTGTTCATAGGAAATAACAAGGAAAAATACTTGCATTCATAAAGCATCTTTCATCACTTCCAAAGCACTTTAGTCAGTGTAACCATTGTTGTAATGTAGGAAACACAGCAGCCAATTTATGCACAGCAAGCTCCAAGAAACTGCAATATGTAATGACCAGATAATATGTTTCTTTGTGATGTTGAGAGGCAAATATTGAACAGGAATAAATCCTCTGTTCTTCAATGAATGGTGTTACGGGTTCTTTTATATACACCTACTGGGTCACACATGGCATTGCATTAACGTTTCAAAAGACAGTGCCTCTAACAGCACAGCACTTCAGCTGTGATCTTTGTGCTCAAGTCCTAGGAGCGAAAATGAACTTTCCCAACTTTCTGACCCAATGAAGCAAAGCTGTTACTAACTGGATTACAACTGACAGCAAAAGTAGATTTTGAAAATGTTCACCATCGCTTTGGAGATGTCACTAAATGAACTACATAATAGTAAAGTGTCTTTAATGTGACAAAACATCCCAAAACATTTCACAGAGACATTATAGAATTAAATACAACACATAGCCATATGAGAAGATAACAAAACAAATGAACAAAAGCTTAGTCAAAAAGGTCAGATTTTAAGGAGTTTCACAAAAAAGGGAAGCAAAGTAAAGAGGCCAGTGCATTAATATGATGACTGGGGTCTGTATGTCGTCAACAGAAGCGAGCTGAAACCATCCTATTATAAGCTAAAAAAAATTATTACCCACAAAGTAGACAATTGCAGGATTTCATCAGACTCTTTCTTTCTCTCTAAGGTTCTAGCTAAATGGGATCTGAAATCAACTGGCAGCACCAATGCTACAGTAACAAAACAACTATTACTATTGTAGACAGGCTTAGGAGAGAACTCCAGCGATTAGGGCCATTCTAGATCATGTGGTAGTGGAATTAACCTCAGGAAAAGTGTACTCATACCTTCATGAAGCCATGGGAAAAATTAACAGAAAGATTGCAATTAATCATTTCAAACATCTTAGCTGGCCATTCTACATTGAGCTAACTAAGGGTCAGAAAAAGTGAGGACTGCAGCTGCTGGAGATCAGAGTCGAAAAGTGTGGCGTTGGAAAAGCATAGCAGGTAAGTCAGCATCTGAGAAGCAGGAGAGTCAGGTGTGCTTTTCCAGCACCACATTTTTCAACTCTGATCTCCAGCAGCTACAGTCCTCACTTTTCGGCCCTAACTGAGGCTCATATTTTTAAGAAACACAATATAACATTATCCTTCATTAGATGGTGATCAGGGTTCTAAACTCATATCCTTTTGCCTTTACATAGTCCATAATCCCTCTATTCCCTGCCTATGCAAGTATTTGCTAAGATGCCTCTTAAGTATTGTCATTGTTTCTGCTTCTACCACATCCTCTGGCAATGCACTCCAGAAACTTAACATCCGTGAAAAAAGTTGCCTCTCACATGTCCTTTAAACTGTCCCCCTTTTATCTACTGCATCCCCTAGTAATTGAGATTTCTATCCTGCAAAAAGGACTTCAACTACTTATTCTATCCATACCACTCATAATTTACAAATCTCTATTAGGTACCCTCTGTCTCCAACGTTCAAGTGAAAACAATCATGTCCAATCTCTCCTCATAGCTAATACACTGCAAACCAGGCAACATCCTGGTAAACCATTCTGTAGTTTCTCCAAAGCCTTCACATCCTTCTGATAGTGGCAACCAAAACTAAATATAATATTCCAAATATTAAAGTTCTATACAGTAGTAACAATGTTTATGATTAGATTACTTACAGTGTGGAAACAGGCCCTTCAGCCCAACAAGTCCACACCAACGCACAACCCACCCACACCCATTCCCCTAACACTATGCGCAATTTAGCATGGCCAATTCACTTAACCTGCACATTTTTTTGGATTGTGGAGGAAACCGGAGCACCCTGAGGAAACCCAAACAGACACGGGGAGAATGTGCAAACTCCACACAGTCAGTTGCCTGAGGCAGGAATTGAACCCGGGTCTCTGGTGCTGCGAGGCAGCAAGTGCTAACCACTGTGCCACCGTGCTGCCCACATATAATCCATATCCCAATGATGAAGGCAAGCATGCTATTTACCTTCTTGACCATATTATCCATTTGTGTTGTCACTTTCAGGGAACTATGGATCTGTATGCTTAGATCCCTCTGCATGCTTCGAAAGGTTGTGCCATTAACTGTATACTTTCCTCCTGCATTAGATCTTCCAAAATGCATCACCTTGCATGTGTCTGGATTAAATTCCATCTGTCATATCTCTGCCTAAGTTTCCAGCCTAACTTTATCCTGCTGTATTCTCTGGCAATCCTCAGTATCTGCAACTCCCCAATCCATCCACATAATTAACACATCAGACCACCTGTGATCTCTTCCAAATCATTTATATATATTACAAAAAGTGATACTCCAGCACTGATCCCTCTGGAACATCACTGGTCAGAGGTCTCTCGTCAGAAAAGCACTGCTACTTTCTGTCTTCTATGATCAAGCCACCTCTGTATCCAACTTACCAGTTTACCATGAATTCCATGTGACTTTGTGTATACTGTACACATTACAATTATACCTGTGAATTTATGGTCTCCTCTAGATTTCTTCATTGTATGGAATAAATGAGCAGCACATTTATTTTCCAATGGTGATATGTGTTTAATGAGATCAACAGCAGAACATCAATATCAAAGAATTTGCTCGCAAACACTTACTCAAAATTTCCTGGTGACACAGTTACACACTTTGCTGTCTTGTTACAGAGTGATGGCTTGCAAACATCTTTCAAGATGCAACTCTGTGAAGAATTTGTGGCGACAAATCCATCCTTGCACTTGCAAGAAGACTTTAAAAAGAAAATAATTTTTTATAGAATTCTTTGTCTGTTATAAAATCACCAGAGGCTTCATATATGTAACTTGAAAACATGCATGGGTCAAACAATTTTCTTTTATTCTTTCCTGCTCTGGCCCATAGCTCTAAAGGTGTAGATTATCCTCCTGTTCAACTACTGAAAATAAGTAACCATTCTGCACATGAAACACATGAAGCTGAGTACTAGAAACAGTTTTGATTGTGGACCTTGCTCACACCAATCTTATTTGTCAAATCTGCTCACAACATATATATTCTTGGTCAGATTACTGATGGTGGGGGTTGGTTAATTCAGTTCCTGGATGGCCTGTTTGCAATGTAAGGTCAGCAGCATGGGTTCAATTTCCACACTGAGTTTATCATTAAGAACTCTCCTTCTCAACCTCTCCCCTTGCCTGAGGCATGGTGACTCTCACTGTATAACACCAGTAATTGTGCATCTCTAAGAGAGCAGCCCTATGGTGTGGTGGGATTGTGGCGACTTTACCTTTATTTCTATTGGACAGCAATCAGGAGTGGAAATGCTGGACGCTTTCTCTCCCAATGAGCTAGATTTGTTGAGGCCAATTGAACTGTTCCCTATTACCCCTGCTTACATTCTCTACAGGTCAAATCAGAAAATATCAGTACAAAACCAGAGACTTACTATCAACTATTACCAGGGAACTGAACCAAGCATGTTATACTGAATTACTTTGATTTCAGATCATTTAATAACAAATTTTCGTGAATAAATCGTAAATAATAACATGCAAACTGAATCAAGTATTTTGTTAAATGTACCTTCCCTGGTCCCTCGTACATGCACAATGTAGAATTTTCTGGACAACCACCATTATCTACACTACAAGGATTGATTGGTAAACAAATCTTTCCATTTCCACGATAGTTAAGATGACAGGTACATTTATATTTTCCTTCACCAAGGTGTTCACAGTCTGCATTCTTGTCACAGATGTTTGTAGTACATGGATCTATTGCTAGAATACAGAATGACAAATAAAGGATTTAATTATAAAATACTGAACATAAATTTCTCTGACAAATATGTTATATAGTAACAATCTATAAAAACTGGCACCACCCAAAGAGGATGAAAGAGTTTACATAATAATCCTGTATGTATGAATTAATTATTAACAATCATTTAATTTGTACTGTGCATCATATACTCATTAATATAGATGAAACCGTTGCCAAATGCTTTCTGGTGTGGTACCACCTACGTTCAAAAATATTGGCAACATTTTACATCATTTAACTGGAAGATCAGGTTGCATGCAAGTGTGAACATGGTCTGGTCAGGCCACACTTAAGAAGTAATGCACACTGCTCTGTCTCCATTCTATAAACAAGATGGAGAAGCACTGGCTTGCGTGCAAATGAAAATTATATGTCAAGATGCTACCAGAGCTGAGAGCTTACTAATACCAGAAAGTTGAACAAGTTCCAGTTGCCTCTTTTGAAAAGAGAAGACTTACAGATGACCATACAGGGTGGAATTTCCCCTTCCCTACTGTGGTAAGAAAGATGGGAAAATATGGAATTTTAAAAAATCAGGATCTCAACACTGAGCAAGTTTTTACAATTTTCCCCTCAAGCCAAAAATGGTGACCTCAGAATATTACCGTTGAGCAGCGAGTACCATCTGTCCATGCATTTGCATTTCACTAAAGCCCAACTTGCTCCATTTACATGACACTCCCAATTCTTCTCTCTTTCTTCGAGAAACTAGATGGCACAAACTCCGGACATACGAATCAGAGCAGGGATTTGGTGGCTACAGTTCACCAAATACAAATCGCAGCCCTCAGTCAACAGTTTCTTCACAACAAGGCCCCCTGCACGGTCGATCTCACTGCCTGCCCACGCTGGCTGGAGAAAAATGCAATTAACGGGCATTGCAACTTGTTGCATCATGTTTCGGTTTGGTTCAGGTGGACGATCATTGCAGGGTGAAGTAAGTTTTGTGATGGCAATACAAGTAGGTAAATAAGGAATAAACTAGGAACTGATACGTGAAGCCAGTATATTACAGCAGAAGGACCATGGCCACCACCTTCCTTGACTCTTCATCCGTACAAGTTATCATCAGCAAACACACCCACCTCACCACATTACAATACCTGCTGGTAGACCAATTTACACATTGCAGCCTAATAACACATTACTTCGGAACTCAAGGACACCCATGTCTTGCATGATTCTGCCACATCAGTTTGAGCGAGGGGGCAGATGCATCTCTTGCATCTACAATGGATGCATTCTATGGTTGCTTCCTTAGCACTCACTCACTTTGCACTTACTTAGTGCTAGCCTCTATATACTTCATATTGCAGCCTCACTGACTTCAGTGCTGACTGATGAGCTGACAGCCACTGTGTGACTTAGGTGCCTTTTAGTACACCATCTTCCGTATGCAGTCACAGGCTGACAGCCATTGTGACCCTCGGTACAAAGATGTAGATTGCAAAAACTGGACAATTGCAGAGGCACAGACAGTCGATGTCCCTGCCTGCCTGCGATCCCTCACCGTGAGCTCTCAGACAGTCGATCTCACCACCTGCCTGTGACCCCTCACCATGAGCTCTCAGACAGTTCATCTCCCCACCCGCCTACAATCCCTCACCGTGAACTCTCGGACAGTTCATCTCCCCATCTGCCTGTGATCCCTCACCATGTGCTCTCAGACTATCGATCTCCCCATCTGCCTGTGATCCCTCACCCTATGGTCTCAGACTATCGATCTCCCCATCTGGCTGCGATCCCTCACAGAGTGCTCTCAGATAGTCAATCTCACCACCCGCCTGCAATCCCTCACCATGCACTCTCAGACTATCGATCTCCCCATCTGCCTGTGATCCCTCACCATGTGCTCTCAGACAGTGGATCTTGCCAAGTGCCTGCGATCCCTCTTGTGTGCTCTCAGTAGATCTCACTGCTTGCATGGGATCCCTCAACTGTGTGCTCTCAGTCGATCACCTTGTCTGCCTGCGATCCCTCACCATGTGCTTTCAGACAGTCGATCTCCCCGCCTGCCTGTGATCCCTCACCCGGTGCTTTCAGTCAATCTCCCCACCTGCCTGTAATCCCTCACCATGTGCTCTCAAGCCGTGGATCTCCCCGCCTGCCTGCAATCCCTCACTGTGTACTTTCAGACAGGCTATCTCCCTGTCTGCCTGTGATCCCTCACTGTGCGTTCTCAGACAGTCGATCTCCCCGCCTGCCTGTGATCCCTCACTGTGTGCTCTCAGTCGATCTCCCCGCCTGCCTGTGATCCCTCACTGTGTACTCTCAGACAGTCGATCTCCCCACCTGCCTGTGATCCCTCACTGTGTGCTCTCAGACAGTCGATCTCCCCGCCTGCCTGTGATCCCTCACTGTGTGCTCTCAGTCGATCTCCCCGCCTGCCTGTGATCCCTCACTGTGTGCTCTCAGACAGTCGATCTCCCCGCCTGCCCACAGGGACTGGAGAAAAGTGTATGCCTTAACTGGGATTGCAATTTGTTGCATCATGTTTCAGTTTAGTTCAGATGGATGATCATTACATGGTAAGTTTTATGATAGCAATGCAGATAAGTAATAAGAAATAAACTCGGAACTGATACATAAAGCCAGTATATTACAGTACTACAAACATAGGTGGCATGAACATTCAGCTGCTCTGCTAATCTTGCTTCTTTCGCTTTTGTCTTTGGACCTGCAGTTTTTATTGTTCATTTAGCTAATAGGTCAATACAATACAAATAAAAATTACTGGGAATGCTGCCGCATCCCATATCTGATATCCGAACTACATAATCTGACTGGAGTCTCCAAAACAAACCACAAGCACACAGAAGTGAGCTCCTGTACCTCCAGGAGCCAACAACATCCAGGATGTTCCAGAGGCCAACCTGCAGTATTACTTGTATGATTGAGACATCGCGAACCACAAAATGAAGCAATAATGCTGGGTGATGAACTTGGATTATCTAAAAATAAACCAGCAATGTGAAATGGGAAAATGAATTCCTGTTTATAACTGTAAGAGAGTTGACCTTATGCGCACCGAAGTATATCAATAAGTGGGGAAGGGAACTTGGAGCAAAATACACAGTGACACACAACATATTCAAGGATAGTTTTCCCTTAAATAGTATGCTCCGGAAAAGGGAAGTTTGCGAGAACTGAAGGCTGCTTCAAAAACTCCTTTTTTTTGAAAATCAGCAGCGAAAGGATTAGGCCTGAACTGAAGCATCATCTTGCTTTGCCATCCTTTAGCTAAACACAAACAATCACTCACAGGTGGTATATTGATTAAAGAGGCATCGACTGTGGCCGCTGAATTCAAAGATTTTAATAAACAGGATTAAAAACTAACAGCAATCCACAGCATGTCACTTGGTACTTCCACAATAGCAAGACGAGTGGAATCTTTGGCTAAAGACATCTTTCAGCAACTACTGTAGGACCTGAAGGACTGTGAATAAAGTTCAATGAAATCCATTGACATGAATGACACAGTTCAACTGTTAGGTTATTGTGAACATAATTCAGTAGGATATGGCAACTAAAGATGATCTTCTCACCCTTTTGCCCATAAAGAGAGAAGGGGGGGGGGGGGGGAATGAGGATAGTTCCAACTAATTCAAAAAGATACGTGCTTGACAAAAACAATCCAATCAAGAATCCAGTTTCCACCAGCTATGTGGACTTTGTAACATTATCAGTAAGGATTGTAAACTTGATTCAAGTATCAGCCCACCAGCATCTCTTGTTTAAATCCTTATTCATCGAATTTGATTCTGCCTACAGTGAACTAATCTTCCATACTAATGTGAGGTGATTAAGTCCAGGGAAGGTTCTGCAAAGCTTTGTAGATCTGATGCCTGAAACAGTCACTTTTCAGGTGTGAAGTGTACATTGAGTTCTCAGATAATGCGTGGCTGCTCATCTTTACCAATATAACATCAAAACCAATTGAACTGAACTGTGAATTGCAGGAAGGACACTCAGCACATATGATCGGTACTGTGAATGCATTCAAATTGAAACAGGATCTATGGTGCTCCCAAGTGAAAAATTAAATCCTGCAACACGTTCCAAGTCTGAAGGAAATATACCAGAAAACGTCAAAGGCAAATAAAAACGGTTCCACACAGAAAACATCTGTGCACACCTGAGGAAGTTAGCAGAAGAATTCAACAGGCAATTTCAGAAATCAGTGTGCTGCTACAAATCATTGTGCTGTTGTAAATCAATTTCTTCATGTTGACTTTGGTGAGTTGGTTGTGGCATTTGGTGGGTTGATCTTTAAAATTATAAATGGACTGGAAAGAGCAGAGTGGGGAAAATGACATGTCTACTCATGGCTCATAGTTTCTGATTTGCCCACAATACTCAGATAGTTCCTTATGAATCCACTAGGGAAATGAAGAGAAATGTTTTTACTCAAAGAGTGATTAGAATTTGGAATGCTGTGCCAAAAAGTGATTAAAGCAAGTAGTTTAGATGTTTTCAAAAGGAAACTAAACAGGTCTATTGGAAAGATATGCTGAAAAGTTGGACAGATGAAAATAACATGGGAGGAGACTCGTGTGGAGTGGGAACCTTGTCAGAGAATGGCCCGTTTCTGTGATGTATAATCTACGTTAGGATGTGTGTCAAGCAATACACACTTAAAATCAAAATTATTAAAAATACATAAGTAAACAAAAATACTGTAAAACAAATATGTTTGATGATCATGGTATTATACTTTCATATACCAAATAAATGCTTATATTATACGAAAACATTGCTCAAGTTTCGGTTAAGAAGAAATTTGACCCAGCTACAATCTCCCAGATTCACGTTAAATTTATCAAAACATAGAACATAGAGCAGTACAGCACAGTACAGGAACTTCAGCCCTTGATGTTGTGCTGACCTTTTATACTACTCTAAGATCAAACTAAGCTACATACCCTTCATTTTACTATCATCCATGTGCCTATCCAAGAGTTGCTTAAATGCCCCTAATGCATCTATAATGTCTTCTATACGCTTCCTTCAAATCCTTTAATATTTCTCTTCCTTAAATGCTTACCCAATTCTTTCTTAAAAGCTATGTTTGAATCAACTTCAGTAGAATATATTCCAAGTTCTAACAATTTCATGTGAAAGCTTTGTTGCATTCTATCTCCAAGTTTTTAGTATTAATCATTAAATTATGTGCCCTGCTTTGATCCCATGCAATTGAAAAGAAAAGCTTTCATTATTTACACTTTCAAATTCTTTTAAAACTTTGAATACTTTAATTAGGGCCTGCTTTAGCCTTCTTGGCATTTGTAAATGCAGTTTGGGTTTCTGCTTAAACCTCCCATACATCCTCTCACCCACCAACATGTCAACAAATCTGCATAAGGTTAGAATGTGAAAAGTTACTAACTCCATGAAAACTTGAGTTTTAGAAAATCTATTTAATAACACGTTTCTACACTTAGCTTGACTTATTTTCACAAAGAAGAATGTTTGTCTGAGAAATGTTTCCAACATCTGCAGTAATCTGCTTTTCAATGAGTCACCTTATTGGGGAATTAAATCACTTGGAATTAGTAGCATTACATTTACTCAGAAACAGTATTATCTGCAGATCTTTGGTAACTCAGGCACACATTCAGTTTTGAAGCAATATAACTAAATAATAGACTTCTGGCTACTTCAAAGAAGACTCCCACACCTATGTTAACCTAATCTTTTCTTATTCCCTATAGGAAGACTCGTAATTGATACCAGAGTCTTGCCAATAACTTAGCTTTAATTAAAATATAGCATTTCATCACCAGAGTTTTGGCCACACCACAAAGCAAGCGATTTAAATAAATATGGAAGACCATTGAGTATTACTGCACAAAGGCACCCCATGAGTGTTTGCATGATACATTCAGCCTATAATGAAGGGGCAACAATGACTCATGATCAAAATATCTATTTCTTTTCTAACACATGTTTGACTGTGATCTGTGACTGCGACTGTCTTGACACTATTAGGACAGAGGAAATAGTCAAGCTTATGCCAATTCTGAAATATCGCTCAATGTTATTCCCCTATCATTCCCTAATATACATTTTTTTTCTTTTCCAAATCTTTAGCTACTTCCATTTCATGGATTCTGCTTCCAATCTTTTTTACAGATGCTCCCTAGAAAGCATGGTATGGCAACTGCTCTGCCCAGGACCATAAAAAAACTACAGAGAGTTGTAAACACAGCCCAGTCCATCACGAAAACTAGCCTTCCAATCTTTGACACCATCTACACCTCTAGGTGCCTCAGGAAGGCAGCTAACATAATCAAAGACCTCTCCCACCCCAGTTATAATCTCTTGCAGCAGGCAGAATATACAAAGGCTTAAAAACACATACTAACAGATTCAAGAACAGCTTCTTCTGCATAGTTCTTAGACTTCTGAGTGGATCTCTCAAATTGTAAATTTAATGTTGATCTCACTCATTGTGCACCCTGCCCACAGCCATAAGATTGTACTCTTCGTTATGTTCTATCACCTAATGCACTTTATATGGTATGGTGTGCCTGTACTGCATGCAAAACAAATCTTTTCACTGTACCTAGATACATGTAACAAAAATAAATTAAATCAAATCATTGTTTTGGTTGAGGCCCTTCAGTTCTTTGCAATCTTTCATAAAGAAAAAAATTTCTCCCAACCTTTCCCTTCCATCATTAGTTGATGGTCTTAAATGTCTCTCACTACTAACTTATTACATTGCCTTTTCAGTAAGTTGTTCATTGCATTGTGCATTAATTACTTTTTCTTTTCAAATGGAATGGAGATCTCTAGCCAGGCACCCTGTGAGAACAAATTAAGAGAACAACAGCCTTGCGCCAAGTGTTTTTACAATAGTACACCCATCAAAACAGCAACGAAATACATTGATCGACAATGGAAAAACACAACTGCCAAAAAATGATGAAAACAAATGGAATATGGGAAGAAAGTAGTTGAAAACACATAAATAAGACTCTACCCCAGTTTAATAAATGCACTGCACAAATGAAAAAAAAGCAAGTACTTTGTAAACATTGATGGTAAAGGTTTTAAAAATAAATATCATGAACTGGCGAAAACCCATTATTTTCATTCTCAAATCTTGAGCAAAATTCTCTGCAAACTGTTAAGTGCTGAGAGAGTAAACTTCCTTACCCTTACAGGTCCTTTCAGACTTCAGAAAACCAGGCAGACACTTGCAGGTGAATGTCCCCTTTGTTTCTTCGACACACTGTGTGTTTTTTCCACATTGCAGTGACTTGCAAGCAGAATGCTCTGAGGAAAAGTAACAATTATTCCACCCTTTGTACATTACATTATCACATTCATATTGTAACATGATATGCTGATGATATGAAAATTGAAAGCATTGGAAACAATAAGGAGGATAGTGTAACGTTTCAACAAGACATGGACAAGTTGAAGGAATGGGCAGACAGGTGGCAGAAGAAGTTCAATATGGAGAAATGTAAGACAATTCATTTTGGTAGCAAGAATATGGAAAGAGAACATAAAAGAAAGGACATAATTCTAAAGAAGGTGCAGGAACAGAGGAACCTGAGTGTATATGTACACAAGTCATGGAAGATGGCAGGACAGGTTAAAAGAGTGGATAATATTGCATTCAGTATCCAGCATTTTATTAATAGGGGCCCAAAGTATAAGAGAAAAGTGGTTGCCTTAAACTTGTCTATGACATTGTCCAACCTCACCTAAAGTATTTTTGATTGTTTTGGGTGCCACATTTTCAGAAGAATGTGAAAGTACTGGAGAGAGTGCAGAAAGAATACTCAAGTATGATTCCAGGGATAAGAAACTTCAGTTATGAAGACAGATTGGAAAGATTAAGATTGTTTTCCTTGGCAAAAAGAAGGCTGAGAGAAGATTTGATAAGAGGCGCTCAAAATCATGAAGGGCAAGGACAGAAAAGATAGAGAGATACTGTTCCCACTCATGAAGGGGGTGAGAGCAAGACGGTGCAGATTTAAAATAAATGATAAAAAGAAGCAAAAGGGATTTGAGGAAAAACTTCTTTTACACAGTTAATGGTTATGGTCTGCAATGTGCTACTGGAAAGTCAGATGGAGGCATGTTGAATTGAAGGATTCAAAAAACAATTAGACTAAATTAGTCTAGAGTCATAGAGATGTACTGCATGGAAATTGACTCTTCGATCCAACTCGTCCATGCTGTCCAGATATTCTAGGTTCTGAGGGTCACTTGACCCGAAACCATTAATTCTGATTTCTCCCCACAGATGTTGCCAGACCTGTGAGCCTTTCCTGCAATTTATATTTTTGTCTCAACATCCTTGTAAATCATATCTGAACCCTTTTAAGTTTAAAATCGCCTTTCCTGTAGCAGAGAGACCAGAACTGAAAACAGTATTCCAAAAGTGCTATAACCATTGACCTCGCAGGTCCTATACTCACTGATGAATAAAGGCAGGAATCTACCTGCAACTCCACTTTCAAGGAACTATGAACCTGCACTCCAAGATCCCTTTGTTCGGCAACACTTCCCAGGGCCCTATCATTAAGTGCATAAATCCTGCTCTGATTTGTCTTATCAAAATGTAGCCCCTCACATTTAGCTAGATTAAATTGCAGCTACCACTCCTTGGTCCATCAGCCCATCTGATCAAGGTCCTGTTATACTCTTGACTAGATCTAAAAAGGAAGAATTTGCAGGGTTACAGGGAGAAGGCTGGGGAGTGGCATAAACTGAAAGGCTCATTGGGAAAGCTGGTGCTGACATGATGGACAAAATAGCCTCTTTCTTCAACGTAATGATTCTGTGATTCTAAGATACTGTGATTCTACAGTACTGCGCTGCAAGGAGCAATTGTCCCACCATATCAGTAAATAATTTGAATTTGAGCTGTTGAACTTGATTTAAAAACAGGATCTGGTCATCCATAATGCAAAATTTTTAAAATGTCACTCCAAGGAAATCTATAAACTAAATATCATAACTGAAAACACTGTTTCTTACGATTAATAACAAGAATCCTGAATTCAACTTAAACAATGCTGCAGAACTCAATTATCATCAGTGCGGACAATCTAGCAGTTAAACGTTTCTAAGTATGACAAGGCCACAGAGAATAGTTCATTCCACACTTCTTCCTGCAATATTCCTCCTCTTCCTATGTGTCAAGAAAGTTCTATTGAATAATGTTTTCCTTCCCTTCCACTTACCAATTCAATCTGAGAGATTTTGTATTTAATGGCTATTCCCAGCTGGAAATAGTAAACTTCATCATTCTATATAGATTTGCACCCAAGCACTAGACTTGACAGCATGAAACTTTTTGTCACCTGGTTTTCCAGATTTTCACAATCTGTTGCCAGGTACCTAACTGTAGCTGTCTTGAGCATAATAGAGACTTGGGTGATTTGCCTTATATGCCAAAGCATTTACCTACAATTTAGGTACATGTAGCAAAGATTAAGGGGACGAACCACTGCTGACCATCACTGCTAATTAACAAAATTAATGTACAAATTGACTTTCAATACTTTAAGGCTGAATATCCAGACAGGAGCTGTATGCGAAAGGAATTTGGTGCTCTAGAAAGTTTGCAGTTTTTCTAAAATATATACAGCGTAAAAATAAACAATTTGGTGGAAATAAGAAAATGTACAACAGAAGTAAATACAAACAAAACTTTCTCCAGATAAAGTTCAAATCGATTCACATTCTCTCAGTTCATTTAACAATGGTGCTATAGCTAGTTGCAAAAAGACTAAATTCCAAAGTAAAACTGCCTTGTGCTTCACTTTTGTTTGTAAAAAAAAGTATTTTCTCCATTTTTTTGGGAGCCTGGGCTGCTGTACCTCACACCTTCCCAGGTGTCTTTGAGATCTTCATCAAACCGACCACCAGGATTTACACCTGTTCTGTCTGAACAAGAGCCTGTTTTCTGCTTGCTGACTCTGAACAATGATGAGGCCTAATTCTTAAGGGTGTAAGTGAGAGAATTCCAGGAGAGATCCTTATTCTGCTCTCCGTAGTGCATCACACTAGGTCTGCTGATACAGCAGGAATAATTTTAATCTGACTAACCAAGCAGGAAATTCAACAGTGAAGCACTGATTTTACACCATGCCTCAATTTACTTCTTGTTGACCTCAATGGGGAATATAATACTGGAATCCCTACAGCGCAGAAGCAAGTCATTTGAGCCATTGAGTCCAAACCATCCCTCCATACAGCATCCCAGCAAGACCCAGCCCCCTACCTTATCCCTGTAACCCTGCATTTCCTATGTCTAACCCACCTAGCCTGCACATTCCTAGACACTATGGGGAATTTAGCATGGCCAATCCACCTAACCTGCACATCTGAGCACCCGGGGGAAACCCATGCAGACAAGGGGAGAACATGCAAACTCCACACAGATAGTTGCCCAAGGATAGAATCGAAACCAAGTCCCTGTACTATGAGGCAGCAGTGCTAACCACTAAGCCACCGTGTCACTCCAGATGTTTCACCCAATCCTTTTAGATTAGTGGGATCGGCTGAAGCTGCCCCATTACATCATATTTCAGTGCTTGTAACTAACTTACAGTAAGAAAGCATAATTACCTTGGTCACACTGTGGCCCAGTGTAACCAGAAAAGCAAATGCACTTTCCATTTCCAGTGATCCCATTGCTGCAGATTCCATGTACACACCTGCATCCTTCAAATAAACACAATGGAGTTAAAAACAGCAAACAACATTTTCAGTATCAATTCTGATTGCCAGCAAGTAAGATTTTTCAATAGTTTAAGGTTGAATGCATTTAAGGAATTTTAAACATTGATATTACAGCAATAATTTGAATGTAAACTCAGTATCAGTTGCATCATACATGCCAGGAATGTAACATGTTTGATCTTACTGTTGTGCTGAGGTTTGCTGGTTCCCAGCCAAGATTCTGCAATTCGCTTCAATGGCCATTGGTTAAGGTGAGGAAAGGTAGTGTGAGTTACCACTGTCTAGCGAGTGACTACTGATTGTAACATGAATCCAAATCTCAGCTCATCGTGGCTTAAGATACAACTCACAAATTTTCTGTCACTATCCTCTTTCATAGTAACAATCTATAGGGCCAGCCTGGTCTAGCGTGGGAGAAGAAACTCACCTGACAGTCTAATGAGAAGAGTCTCTGACTCTTGATTTAAATAAGACGTGGTTTACTTCATGGTAGCAAATAGGTACCGATTACTTTAGCATGGTCAACATTGTTACTGAAACAACAAGGAAGGTTTAAATATTAGAATTTATACCTTCGAGATCATAAGGAATTCCCTTCCCTTGCCAATGGGTCCATGTGACATTATCGTGTTGGGAAGTGCTTAACGCACTCCTCAGCATTAACGGTTTCAGGTTCGACATTCTTATACAACAGTGAACTCTGATGGAAGGATGCATGTTTAGTGAAGGTAAGATTGAGGTTTGTTGTGATGCTCGCAGTTGAAAATCTTGGCAACACATGCTCAAATCTCAGGCATGGAAACCAGATATTTGCATACAATTTGGTAGACATGCAAAGCCTATATAATTACACCGCTAACAAGGAGACGAGGCCTTTTGAAGAATCGGGGAGCTCAAATAATTAGAGCATAGAAATAAAAAAGGAAGAAGTTCATAATAAATAGTGCTCAAATAAACAGAAAACAGTTGTCTTTTGCTTAACAAATGATTTTCAATTCAAACTGTGAAGTTCACATGTTTATTCACTGTGACTAGGTTTTGACTAGTAAATTATCCTACTTTTCTCTCTACAGAATTAAAGCAGGTTAAGAGATAATAACGAGACTTTCAATTCAGATGCAGAAAAAGGAATAAAATATATCATCAATAAAAGAGACTTTATATTTAATGTAGTGACTTTCACAACTTCAGGGCATCACCATAATGCTTCACAGCCAATAAAGTATTAGAAACACAGAGTCATAGAGATGTACAGCACGGAAACAGACCCTTCGATCTAACTCGTCCATGCCAACCAGATATCCCAACCCAATCTAGTCTCATCTGCCATCACCTGGCCATGTCCTGTAAGAATAATAGGGTGGTTATGGTAGGGGATTTTAACTTTCCAAACATAGACTGGGACTGGCATAGTGTTAAGGGTTTAGATGGAGAGGCATTTGTTAAGTGTGTACAAGAAAATGTTCTGATTCTGACACGTGGATATACCTACTAAAGAAGGTGCAAAACTTTACCTACTCTTGGGAAATAAGGCAGGGCAGGTGATTGAGGTGTCAGTGGGGGAGCACTTTGGGGCCAGCGACAATAATTCTATGAGTTTTAAAATAGTGATTGAAAAGGATAGACCAGATCTAAAAGTTGAAGTTCTAATTTGGAGGAAGGCTAGTTTTGATGGTATTAGGCAAGAACTTTCGAAAGCTGATTAGGGGCAGATGTTTGCGGGTAAAGCAATGGCTGTAAAATGGGAAGCCTTCAGAAATGAGATAACGAGAATCCAGAGAAAGTATATTCCTGTTAGGATGAACGGAAAGGCTGGTAGGTGTGGGGAATGTTGGAAGATTCTACTTTTCTCTACTTTTCATCATTTATATAAGTGATTTGGATGTGAGCATAAGAGGTATGGTTAGTAAGTTTGCAGATGACACCAAAATTGGAGGTGTATGGGAGAGTGAAGAAGGTTACCCCCAATTACAATGGGATCTTGATAAGATGGGCCAATGTGCAGAGAAGTGGCAGATGGAGTTTAATTTAGATAAATGTGAGGTACTGCATTTTGGGAAAGCACATCTTACCAGGACTTATACATTTAATGGTAAGGTCCTAGGGAGTGTTGCTGAACTGAGACCTTGGAGTGCAGGTTCATAGCTCCTTGAAAATGGAATTGCAGGTGGATAGGATAGTGAGGAAGACGTTTGGTATGCTTTCCTTTATTGGTCAGAATATTGAGTACAGGTCATGTTGCGGTTGTACAGGACATTGGTTAGGCCACTTTTTCAATATTGTGTGCAATTCTGGTCTTCCTGTCTAAAGGATGTTGTGAAACTTGAAAGGGTTCAGAAAAGATTTACAAGGATGTTGCTTGGGTTGGAGGATTTGAGCTATAGGGAGAGGTTGAATAGTCTGGGGCTGTTTTCCCTAGAGTGTCGCAGGCTGGGGTGTGACCTTATAGAGGTTTATAAAATCATGAGGGGCATAGATAGGATAAATAGACAAAGTCTCTTCCCTGGGGTCAAGGAGTCCAGAACTAGAGGACATAGGGTGAGAGGGGAAAGATATATAAGAGATCTAAGAGGCAACACTTTCACACAGAGGGTTGTACGTGTATGGAATGAGCTGCCAGAGGAAGTGGTGGAGGCTGGTACAATTGCAACATTTAAAAGGCATCCAGATGGGTATATGAATAGGAAGGATTTGCAGGGATATGAACATAGAACATAGAACATAGAAGAATACAGCGCAGTACAGGCCCTTGGGCCCTCGATGTTGCGCCGATCCAAGCCCACCTAAACTACACTAACCCACTATCCTCCATATACCTATCCAATGCCCGCTTAAATGCCCATAAAGAGGGAGAGTCCACCACTGTTACTGGCAGGACATTCCATGAACTAACGACTCGCTGAGTGAAGAACCTACCCCTAACATCAGTCCTATATCTACCCCCCCTTAATTTAAAGCTATGCCCCCTTGTAATACCCGACTCCATACGCGGGAAAAGGTTCATACTGTCTACCCTATCTAACCCCCTAATCATCTTGTACACCTCAATCAAGTCACCCCTAAACCTTCTTTTCTCTAGTGAAAACAGCCCCAAGTGCCTCAGTCTTTCCTCATACGATTTTCCTTCCATACCAGGCAACATCCTGGTAAACCTCCTCTGCACGCGTTCCAATGCCTCCACATCCTTCCAATAGTATGGCGACCAAAACTGCACACAATATTCCAGATGCGACCGTACCAGAGTCTTATACAACTGCATCATGACCTCAGGACTCCGGAACTCAATTCCTCTACCAATAAAAGCCAGTACGCCATATGCCTTCCTCACCGCACTATTTACCTGGGTGGCAACTTTCAGAGATCTGTGTACATGGACACCAAGATCCCTCTGTTCATCCACACTACCAAGTATCCGACCATTAGCCCAGTACCCCATCTTTTTGTTATTCTTCCCAAAGTGAATCACCTCGCACTTAGCTACATTGAATTCCATCTGCCACCTTTCTGCCCAGCTCTGCAGCTTCTCTATATCCTGCTGTAACCTGCCACATGCTTCCTCACTGTCAACAACTCCTCCGACTTTCGTATCATCCGCAAACTTGCTCACCCAACCTTCTAACCCCTCTTCCAGGTCATTTATAAAAATGACAAACAGCAATGGTCCCAAAACAGATCCTTGCGGAACACCGCTAGTGACGGCACTCCATGAAGAAACTTTGCCATCAACTACTACCCTCTGTCTTCTTCCATCCAGCCAATTCCTAATCCAAACCTCCAATTCACCCTCAATGCCATATCTCCGTATTTTCTGCAGTAGCCTACCATGGGGAACCTTATCAAACGCCTTACTAAAATCCATATATACCACATCTACCGCTTTCCCCTCATCAACCTCCTTCGTCACCTTTTCAAAGAATTCAATAAGGTTTGTGAGGCACGACTTGCCCTTCACAAAACCATGCTGACTATCCTTGATCACATTATTCCTATCCAGATGTGCATAAATCCTATCCCTTACAATTCTCTCTAAGACTTTGCCCACAACAGAAGTGAGACTCACCGGCCTATAGTTACTAGGGCTATCCCTACTCCCCTTTTTGAACAAGGGAACCACATTTGCTATCCTCCAGTCTTCTGGGACTACTCCTGTAGACAAAGAGGACATAAAAATCAAGGCCAATGGCTCTGCAATCTCTTCCCTTGCTTCCCAGAGAATCCTAGGATAAATGCCATCAGGCCCAGGGGACTTATCAATTTTCACCTTTTCCAGGATTTCCAACACCTCTTCTCTACATACCTCAAAGCCATCCATTCTACTTATTTGTGACTCAGTATTCTCATCTACAACAATGCCCTGTTCCTGAGTAAATACTGAAGAAAAGTATTCATTCAGTGTCTCCCCAATCTCTTCCGCCTCCACACGCAACTTCCCACTACTATCCTTGACTGGACCTATTCCTACCCTAGTCATTCTTTTATTCCTAACATACCTATAGAAAGCCTTAGGGTTTTCCCTAATCCTATTGACTAAGGACCTTTCATGTCCCCTCCTTGCTGCTTTTAGCTCTCTCTTCAGGTCCTTCCTGGCTACCCTATAACTCTCAATCGCCCCAATTGAACCTTCACGTCTCATCTTGAGATAGGCCGCCCTCTTCCATTTAACAAGGGATTCCAATTCCTTATTAAACCACGGCTCCCTCGCACGACCCTTTCCTTCCTGCCTGACAGGTACATAATTATCAAGGACACTCAATAGTTGCCCCTTGAACAAGTTCCACATATCCTTTACACTCTTGCCTTGGAGTCTACTTTTCCAAGCCACACATCCTAAGTCATGCCTCACCGCATCATAATTTCCCTTACCCCAGCTATAACTCTTGCCCTGTAGTACTCACTTATCCCTCTCCATCACGAGTGTAAAAATCACCGAATTATGGTCACTATCCCCAAAGTGCTCACCTACCTTTAATTCTAACACCTGGCCTGGTTCGTTACCCAGAACCAAATCCAGTATGGCCTCACCTCTTGTTGGCCTGTCTACATATTGTGTCAGGAAACTCTCCTGCACACATTGAACAAACACTGACCCATCTAACGAACTTGAGCTATAGCTTTCCCAATCAATATCAGGAAAGTTAAAGTCCCCCATAACAACCACCCTATTACTGTCACTCATCTCCTGAATCACCTTCCCAATCCTTTCTTCAATGATTCTAGGACTATTAGGAGGCCTGTAAAAGACTCCTAACAGGGTGACCTCACCTTTCCTATTCCTAACCTCAGCCCAAACTACCTCAGATGGCAAGTCCTCATCCATCGTCCTTTCCACCGCTGTAATACTATCTTTGACAAGCAATGCCACACCTCCCCCTCTTTTACCCCCACCTCTGACCCTACTAAAACATTTAAATCTCGGAACCTGCAACAGCCAATCCTGTCCCTGTTCTAGCCATGTCTCCGTAATAGCCACAACATCGAAGTCCCAGGTACCAACCCACGCTGCAAGTTCACCTACCTTATTTCGTATACTTCTTGCATTGAAGTATACACACTTCAAGCCACTTCCCTGTTTACAGGCACCCTCCTTGGAAATTGATGCCATGTTCCTCACCTCCCTACACTCCAGGCCCTGCACCCTGAAGCTACAATCTGGGTTCCCATGCCCCTGCCGAGTTAGTTTAAACCCCCCCCAAGAGCACTAGCAAACCTCCCCCCAAGGATACTGGTTCCCCTCAGGTTCAGGTGTAGACCATCCTGTTTATAGAGGTCCCACCGTCCCCAGAAAGAACCCCAGTTATCCAAAAACTGGAACCCCTCCCTCCTGCACCATCCCTGAAGCCACGCATTTAAGTGTTCTCTCTCCCTATTCCTCGAATCTCTATCACGTGGCACGGGTAACAAACCAGAGACAACAACTCTGTTTGTTCTAACTCCGAGCTTCCAACCTAGCTCCCTGAAAGCCTGTCTAACATCCTCAGCACTCCTCCTACCTATGTCGTTGGTGCCAATGTGGACCACGACTTCGGGTTGCTCCCCCTCCCCCTCCAGGACCCGGAAAACACGATCAGAGACATCACGTACCCTTGCACCTGGGAGGCAACATACCAAACGTGAGTCTCTCTCGTTCCCACAAAACCGCCTATCTGTGCCACGAACTATCGAGTCCCCAATTACTACTGCTCTGCTCTTCTTCACCCTTCCCTTCTGAGTAACGGGGACAGGCTCCGTGCCAGAGACCTGAGCCCCGTTACTTACCCCTGGTAAGTCATCCCCCCCACAAGTATCCAAATATGGGCCGGGTGCTGGCAGTTGGGACTAGATTGGGTTGGGAAATCTGGTCGGTATGGACGAGTTGGACTGAAGGATCTGTTTCCATGCTGTATTGTTGAAGTAAAGTCACTGTTGTAATGTGGGGAAACAGTGGCAATATCCCACAGATGTCATGATCAGTTGGTTTGATTTCTAGTGATTTCAGTTGAAGAATAAATGTTAGCCTTGAAACTTATTGCACTTTCTCTAGTCCCATGGTTATGCCCACATTAGACAGCCTCAGTTTTAATGTTTTATTCAAATGGATTCCATCATATTTTGATAGCCTGGAGTACACACTCATGTCCTTGAACTCTTTGACACCTCTGGGATAGTTGGATATTGATAGTAAATGGAAAATTTGAGAAAATGTTCATTATCATAGCACTGATGAGCATAAATGTCAATTTGTTTTGCTCCAACTTCTCCTCCATAAACACATTTACAGTCAAAGTTGCCAAGAGCAGACTACAATTAAACAGAAAACAAAAGAATTGGCATTTCTTTATCAACTTTCACAAAAGATCATCGAAAGCACTACATTGCCAAAGAAATAGTTTGTAAGTTTGATTATAATTTTCCTACATCGCATCTCAGAGTCAGAGATGAACAATTAAATAGTCTGGTTTGATTGTGGAAATTGAGGGAAAATTGGTTACCAGACAGTAGGGGAATTCCTCATGCTAGCCTTCAAATTGTGCTATGAGATCATTTACTCTCATCTTCAAGGAGCTATGTTTAATGTCTCAACTGAAAGTTAAGCCTCTGACAGTACTCAGTCAGTAAGGCATACAAATTTCAGCCTGAATTAAGAACAAGGGCTTGGTGTTTCATCCTTGAGACAGGTACCAGGAGAAAGGATGATTCCTGGCCAAGCAACCCCGTCTCAGGAGCAAGTGTCAAAAAAGAGAGGATCGTCATGGTCGGGGGGTGGGTGCAAATCATGATTGTGTTTGTAGAGCCAGACAAGGGCACCCACTCTGGTGTTATAGTTGATAGTTAAAATTTAAAATGGCCTCCTGGACCCCACATCCCATGAACACATCATGCCCCATCCATCCCATCTTATGCCCTCAGCACTCTCACCAGGTCCTCTCACACTCTCCATGCTAGGCTATGCTCCCACAAACCCAAAACCCTCATAACACCCATGAGAATCAATGCCCTTCCACTCATAGTCATGCACCCTTGTTGCCAGGCTATGGTCCCCTAATGCCATGGCCTCCCATGCAACCGTGCGTGGCTTTTCTATCACAAGTCACCCCCTGTATCGAAGCAACAAACTATAAAACCAACATTATTTGTAAAATGAATTTTAAAATTAGCACATTCATTATTTGCCATTTTTGTCAAAAAAACTCTTTTTTTATACTACAAATAAAACTGACAATTAACCAGACTTTTGCATTTATGTACCAAGTATCAACAGCAGAAACCTCAAGCTCTTGCATCTTTGTAATTTCATGTAAATAAATACAGGGGAATTAACAGAGGAAATCAGACAGCCACAGCTGTCAATCAAGCATGGGCTCAGATGACAGAGTATTGGATGTCTGCGCTCTCAGTCAAGAATGGACAATGAGGCTTGGCTTATAATTAGTCTGGCATGTGAAAGATGAGGAATAAGGGCTCATGAAGGTTGGTTGGTTGGCATGGTATACAATAAAAGGGGGTGGCAGAAGGAGGACCTTTTGACATTAACTTTAAAACAATTATCTCACAGACTAGTGTTCAGCACATTTCTGATTAGATTAGATTACTTAGAGTGTGGAAACAGGCCCTTCGGCCCAATAAGTCCACACCGACCCTCCGAAGAGCAACCCACCCAGACCCATTCCCCTACATTTACTCCTTCATCTAACACCAGGGGCAATTTAGCATGGCCAATTCACCTAACCTGCACATTTTTGGACTGTGGGAGGAAACCGGAGGCACCCGGAGGAAACCCACGCAAACACGCAGAGAATGTACAAACTCCACACAGACAGTTGCTTGAGGCAGGAATTGAACCCAGATCTCTGGCGCTGTGAGGTAGCAATGCTAACCACTGTGCCACCGTGCAACCCACGGTGCTACAAATGTGCTACGAAACACTAATCCTTTAAAAGCTGAGGCTAGTCCATGAAAATTGTGAATGAGCAGGACAGGCCTCTCTCTGTAATGCAGCTGGCCTGGTTGACAGTGCTGGGTGCAGCATCATGACCCATACCAGTTTGCAGCCTTAAAATGCTGATGGATTTTGGAAACCTCAGCAATGGGAATCAGCAATTCTACAATGAGGAATGGTCCACCATTTTTGAAGTGCTGCCAAATCAACACAACTTGGCAAAAAAAACCAAAGCCAAGAAAACTGATTTGTCTTTTGAACTGTTCCCACTATCCAAGGAATCCTGGCCAAGAAATTATTTAATTACATGGCATCCAATCACTACAGGAGATATTCATTTAGATTGCAGAGATTAAGGTTTACCTTCCATTAATTGTTCTGAAACAAGGCAAATTGAAGGTGTTGAAACTAGCACAATAAACCCCTAAACTAAACTTGTTGTTTCATTCACTATCTGTCATCAATAATGGTTATTTTATTAGATTTAAGTTCAATATTGTAAGGCAAAATATTTGCAACATTATGAAATGGACTGTGAACCTCAGGGGCCAGAATATATTTGCAGAATGGAGCCAAAGAGTTTTGAATTGCATCAAATGATCTGAGCAGGGACTTCAGTGCTTTGCAGAACTACAACCATCACTCAGAATGCTGATTGTATTAACAATGACCCAATGTCACTCACACTTCCAATGAACAGAGCAAAGCATATAATACTGCAGATGCTGGCAATCTAAAGTAAAAGCAATAAATGCTGAAAGGTTTCAGCAGGTCAGAAATTTATCTATGTAGAAAGAAGCATAAGCTGAAGCTCTCCGACCATTATAACCACATGAATCAGGAGGAGTAGACTATTTGGCCCTTCAAGACTGCTTTGCCATTCAGTAAGATCATAGCTGTTCTGTTTATGTTACAACTTCCTCATTCCCATCTTTCTCCAATACCCACAATTTCCTTTCCCAACAAGAATCCATCCAATTCCATCATAAGATTATTCAATGACAGTGTTTCCAATGCTTCCTAAATGTTAGAACCTTTGCAGATTTTTTGTTATTTTTATTTTCACTCTTTTATCAACTTTGCATTGGAGCTGTGAACTGGGGATTTTAAGCTGAAGATAATTTGTGCACTTTGGGAAACAGGTTGTGGTAAAAGAAAAAGAATAGATTGAACAAACTTTTGTTTGCTTGTGAGGTTAGACCTGGAGGTTAATTAATTCTGGATTAAGGATTCCTACAGACATAGTGACCCTGGGAAGAGCACTGTGTTTAATCAGTCATTGACCTACAGAGTCTTACAGTCATATAACATGGAAACAGACCCTTCAGCCCAACTGGCCCATGCCAAAAGTTTCCCAAACTAAACTAAATTTACCCGCACTTGGCCCACATCTCTTTAAATGTTTTCTATTCATGTACTAAGTGTCTTTTAAATGCCATAACTGTACCTGCACCTACCATTTCATCTGGCAGTTCATTTCACATTTAAACCACCCTTTGTGTTAAAACATTGCCCCTCAGGTACCTTTTAAACTTTTTCTTCTCTCACTTTAAAAATATATACCCTAGTTTTGAACTCACCCTCCCTAGGGGAAAGGCCTTTGCTATTCTCCTTATCTATGCCCCTCATGACATTATAAACTTCAATAAGGTCACCCTTCAATCTCCTCCTCACCAGTGGAAAAAAGTCTCAGCCTATCCTTATAACTCCAGTTCTGGCAACATCCTGGTAAATATTTTATGAACCCTCTCCAATTTAATAATATCCTTTCTATAGCAGAGTGACCAGAACTGTACACACCACTCCAAAAGTGGCCTCACCAATATTCTGTATAACTTTGACATGACATCTCAACTCCTATACTCAATGAGGGCAAGCATGCTAAATTCTTTTCTTAACCACCCTGTCTACCTGTGATGTAACTTTCAAAGAACTATGTACCTAGGTCAGTCTGTTCGACAGCACTACTCAGGGCCCCACCATTAACTATCTAAGTGTTGTCCTTTTTGTTTTACCAAAATGCAAGACCTCACATTTATCCAAATTAAACTCCTATCTGCACTCCTCAGCCCACTGGTCCTATTAATCAAGATTCCTTTATAATCTTAGGTAACCTTCTTCAGTTCACCAAACCACCAACTTTGGTGTCATCTGCAAACTTACTAACCTTGCCTCCTTAATTCTCATCCAACTTACTTACATAAATTACAAACAAAAGTGGACCTGGCACTGATCCCTGCAGAATACCACTGGTCACAGGCTTCCAGTCTGGAAAGCAACCCTCCACCACCACCCTCTGTCTCCTAAAATCAAGCCAATTTTGAATCCGATTGGCAAGCTCTCCCTGAATCCCATGGAATCCAATTTTACTAATTAGTTTACTAGGTGGAACTTTGTCAAAGGCTTTACTAAAGTCCATGTAGACAATGTCTACTGCTCTGCCCTCATCAATCTTTTTGACTATGTGCTCAAAAAACACAATTAAGTTTGTGAAACACAATTTCCCATGCACTAGGCCATGCTGACTATCCCTAATCAGTCCTTGCCTCACCAAATGCATAGAAATCCTATCTCTCAGAATCCCCTCCAACAACTTACCAATTTCAAACTCACAGATCTATCATTCCCAGGCTACTCCTTGCAGCCTTAAATAATCAAATGTTAGCCACCCTCCAGCTCTCCGGCACCTCACCCTTGGCTGTTAATGATACAAATATCTCTGCTAGAGGCCTTGCGATTTCTTCCCTAACTTCTCATAACGTCCCTGGATACACTTGATTAGATCCTAGAGATCTATCCATATTTATGTTTTATAAAACCTTCAGCACTTCCTCTTCTGTAATGTGGACTGTTTTCAAGAATTCAATATTTATTTCCCTGAGTTTCCTAACCTCCATTTCTTCCTCCACAGTAAAAACTGATGAGAAATGTTCAACTAGTACCTTTCCCATCTCCTGTAGTTCTCTCGTTGAGGGTCCTATTCTCTCCCTAGTTGCTCTTTAGCTCTTAACGTTCTTGTAGAATCTCTGGAAGCTCTTAACGTTCTTGTAGAATCTCTGGATTATCCTTAACCTTATCTGCTAAGGTTATCTCATATCCCCTTTTTGTTCTCCTGACTTCCCTCTTAAGAATTCCCCTACACCCTTTATGTGCTTCAAAAATAGTGAATGGAGCGTAGTGTGGATCTTGCAGCTACTCCTGAGTTTGAAAGTCTTTCTTGGGTTTTCCTTTGGTATTTCTAGAGCAGAGCAGAAAAGTTCTCATTTAAAATTATTTTTTGAACTTTTAAGTCCAAAACAAAAGTAACAAAGAAAAAGGTAAGGGTGGAGAGATTGGATAACATTAAGCTTGTGGAAGAGGCTTGTCCACATGTTTCGAGGAGTTAATGGATCCACAGAGAGAGTTTTTTTTTTGTGTTGTTGTTTCCATGAAACCCGGAAGATTAATCTTTTCAACTTGTTTGTCGGGGTTTTGATAGTAGCAGTTCAGGGATCAGAGAGTGATATTCCATTCTACAGATCTGGAGATTTGAGAGCTGACTGATAGAGGATTTGAGGAGGAGGCTATTTTCATTTGCTGGGAGTTTCAGCTAAGTAATGGACTTTGACATTTCAATTTTCTTTTCTCTTTTGCATGCTTAAAATTAAAAAGGAAAGAGAATGGTAAGGTAGTTTTTTTTGTTAAAAAGGGTGCTTTTTTACAGTTTCTTCTTTTATGTGTTAAAATATATCATTTTTTAAGTTCTCCCAGCATAGTGTGACAGCAGTAATCCGTCTGCAAATGCTGGATGATAAAAGTGTGCGTTATTTCAGGGAAATCTAAATGAGTAAATTTTACGGGACAATTATGGCAGTCAACAGAGTGGTATGCTCCTCTTGTCAGATGTGGGAGATTTGGGAACAGTTGACTGTCCTTCAAGACTATGCAGGAGGTGTGTTTGGAACTGTCTCATATCAGACTGTTAGGATACAGCTGGAGTCACAGTTAAAGTCACTGAGGAGTATACAAGAGGCACACAGTCTGATATAGATTTAGAAAGGTGGTCACACTGCAGCTACTGTCAAATAGATAGATGGCTGACTGTCAGGAGAGATAGGAAAGAAATGCAGAAGTCTCCTGTGGCTATTCCTCTCTAATCAGACCTTGAGCACCAAGAATAAATTAAATTTAAGCGGGGTTTCTCAAGATTCAAAAGAGCAAGAGTTATAGGGAACTCTCCTGGCAGGGAATTCTCCAGACAGGAGATTTCGTGGCTATGATGGTGAATTCAGGATGGTATATTGCCTCCCTGGTGCCAGAATCAAGGTCGTCTCAAAACAGTTGCAGCATATTGTCAAAGGTGACAGTGAGAAGCCAGAAGTTGTTATACACATCGGTAAGAACAACATAATTAGGGAAACGGTTGAGGCAGATGAAGGTAAGGCATGTATGGGAACATGAGACTGGAACACTATAGCTACTACAGAAATATGGCTGAGGAAGGAACAGGATTGGCAGCTCAATGTTCCAGGGTTTAAATGCTATAGAAAGGATAAAAAAGGAGGTCAGAGAGGAGGGGGAGTGGTGTTTTTGATTAAGGAAAACATTACTGCTATACTTAGGATATTTCTGAGGGATCATCCAATGAAGCTATATAGTCATAGAGATATACAGCATGGAAATAGAACCTTTGCTCCAATTTGTCCATACCGACCAGAAATCCTAAATTAATCTAGTCCCATTTGCCAGCATTTTGCCCATATCCCTTGAAACCCTTCCTATGCATATACCAATCCAGATGCCTTTCAAATGTTGTAATTATAGCAGCCTCTACCACTTTCTCTGGCAGCTTATTCCATACGTGCACTACCTTCTGCATGAAACAGTTGCCCCTTAGTTCCCTTTTAAACCATTCCCCTCTCACCTTAAACCTTTGGCCTTTAGTATATACCTGGGTAAAAAATCTTTACTATTCACCCTATCCATGCTCTTCATGATTTTATAAACCTCTTTCAGGTCACCCCTCAGCCTCCAACGCTCCAGGGAAAATAGCCCAACCTATTCAGCCTCTCCCTATAGCTCAATTCCTCCAACTCTGACAACATCCTTGTAAATCTTTTCTAAACCTTTTCAAGTTTCACAAACTCCTTCCTATAGAGGAATTGAACACAGTATTCCAAAAGTGCGAATGTCCTGTACAGCCGCAACATGACCTCCGAACTCCTTTGCTCAATGTACTGACCTAGAACTGCAAGCATCCCAAATGCCTTCTTCACTATCCTATCTATCTGTGACTCCACTTTCAAGGAACTATGAACCTGCACTCCAAGGTCTCTTTGTTCAGCAACACTCTCCAGGATCTTACCATTAAGTGTATAAGTCCTGCCCTGATTTGCCTTTCCAAAATGCAGCACCTAAATTAAATTCCATCTGCCACTCTTTGGCCCATTGGCCTATCTGATCAAATCCTATTGTACTCTGAGGTAACCTTCTTGGCTGTTCACTACACCACTAATTTTGGCATCATCTGCAAACTTACTACCTATACCTCCTATGTTCATATCCAAATTATTTGTATAAGTAACAAAAAGCAGTGTACCCAGCACCGATCATAGTGGCACACCACTGGTCACAGGTCTCCAGTCTGAAAAGCAACCCTCCACCACCACCATCTGTCTTCTACCACCAAGCCTGTTCTGTATCCAAGTGGCTAGTTCTCCCTGTATACCATTTTATCTAACCTTATTAACCAGTCTGCCATGCAGAACCTTGTCGAACACCTTGCTGTAGTCCATATAGATCATGATCACCGCTCTGCTTTCATCAATCCTCTTTGTTACTTCTTCAAAAATCTCAATCAAGTTTGTGAGACACGATTATGGATAGAACTCAGGCCTAAAAAGGGGATGATCACCTTAATGGGATTGTAATTTAGAGACAAAAAAACTGCAGATGCTGGAATCCAAAGTAGACAAGCAGGAGGCTGGAAGAGCACAGCAAGCCAGGCAGCATCAGCTGTTTTACATTATAGTACAGAACCCCAACAATCAGAGGAAAATTGAAGAACAAGTATGTGGAGAGAACTCAGATATATGTAAGAATAATAGGGTTGTAATAGTTGGGCTTTTTTAACTTTCCAAACATAGACTGGGACTGCTATAATGTTAAGGGCTTGGATGTTAAGAAATGTAAGAACATTTTCTTTATCAATATGTAGGTGTACCAACTAGAGAAGGACCAAGACTTGTCCTTCTCTTGGGAAAAAATGGTAGGGCAAATGACTGAAAGGTTAGCACTTTGGAGGAGCACTTTGGGACCAGTGGTCATAATTCTATTAGTTTTAAAATAGTTATGAAAATGACAGGCCTTGTATAAAAGTTAAATTTCTTGATTGGAGTAAGTCAAATTTTAATGGTGTCAGACAAGAAATTTCAAGAGTTGATTGGAGTAAACTGTTCCCAGGTAAAGGAATGATTGGCAAGTGGGAGGCTTTAAAAAGCAATATAGAGTAGAGTGAAGGGTAAGACTGGCAAGAGTAGGAAACAATTAATGAATAAAGATAATGGGGCTCTGATCAACATAAGAAGGAGGCATATATTGGAAGTTGGTTATTTACAAGGTCAGTAGCTGGGAATTGGTTCCAACTAGTCTGGAAGAGATCTTATGTACAAGCAGATAGTAGATGTTGAATGATAATTGAGACCTCAGGAAAAGACGGTCTGTCTATCAGGGCAGAACCAGGCATGAAGTTTTTTTTTTGAAGAGAAATGTTGAGCTGCTGACACAGCATGAAGATTTGAAAGCTCCCTGCCTAACTTCCCTCACAGCTTGTGGAAGCCTAGAGAGTAGAAAGCGTAATTAGAAATATTATTACCTGTATCTGAGTGAAACAAAAATTGATCCTGATAGACATTCCTAGAAAAGCAACTAAGGACTCCACAACTGTGCTTATTAGATTAGATTCCCTACAGTATGGAAACAGGCCCTTCAACCCAACAAGTCCACACTGACCCTGTGAAGAGTAACCCACCCAGACCCATTCCCCCTGTTTACCCCTGACTAATACACTATGAGCAATTTAGCATGGCCAATTCACTTAAACTGCACATTTTTGGATTGTGGGAGGAAACCAGAGCACCCGGAGGAAACCCACGCAAACACAGGGAGAATGTGCAAACTCCACACAGACAGTCACCTGAGGCAGGATTGATTGTGGGTCCCTGGCGCTGTGAGACAGCAGTGCTAACCACTGAGCCACCGTATCGCCCCATAAAACAATGCATTGTGAAAATCACTAAAGTAATCTGGCCAATTTTGTTATTTTCTCCTTTATTTGTGGGCGGCACGGTAGCACAGTGGTTAGCACTGCTGCCTCACAGCGCCAGAGATCCGCGTTCAATTCCAGACTCAGGCGACTGACTGTGTGGAGTTTGCACATTCTCCCCTTGTCTGCGTGGGTTTCCTCCGGATGCTCCAGTTTCCTCCCACAGTCCAAAGATGTGCAGGTTAGGTGAATTAGCCATGCTAAATTGCCCGTAGTGTTAGGTAAAGGGGTAAATGTAGGGGAATGGGTGGGTTGCTCGTCGGTGGGTCAGTGTGGACTTGTTGGGCCGAAGGGTCTGTTTCCACACTGTAAGTAATCTAATCTAAAGCTACTTATCCCTTAACTGTGTTTGTTTATCTGTGTCTTTTGTGCGAATGGGGCTGAAAACTGTTTCACATTTAAACCAGAGACATTAATTAGATTACCTTGGTGTTTCATTTTTCACTGCTAAATTTATTGTTTATTTAATAAACTGTTAGGTTTTTTGCTTAAGATACTAAACCAGTGTCTGGAATTGTGAATAAAGAGATAGAAAGGCTGATATGGTTCCGCTGTCTGTCTCTATATAACATAAGGCAGAGCTCCAAAGCTGTACTAAACGGGCAATCCCTAATTTTAAAAGTGTGTCCCCCAGAGTAAAATATTGTTTCCAGATCAATGTTATTGAGGCCTTATAGCCTTCAATGAAATTACCTTTGCTCTTCTAACCTCTGGTAAAAACAAGATTAACAAATCCAATCTTTCCTCAGAAGAAAACCCAACTATCAATCTCGTAAAGCTCCTCTGAACTGCCAACAATGGATTTATATCTTTCCTGAAATAAGGAGATCTAAACTTGGATGATAGATCCACCCGTGTAATTTTTTTCTTTATAGTAAGGATGTACTTATTCTGAAATATCCCCTTAAATATCTGTCACTATTTCTCTATCTCCCAGCCTCATATGCCAGCTCACATTTGTTTTCATTCCCATAAAGTTGTCCTCTTTAAGTTTAAATATTAGTTTTAGACCCATGCTTTTTGCTTTCAAACTGGATATAAAATTCAATCATATGATATTCACTGCTACCTAGAGATGCAATAACTCTGAGCCCATTTATTAGTTCTTTTACAATGCACATTAACAACCTTCATTGGAGCTGGAATATTACAACAGAATCTTGATTAGATGAGCCAATAGGCTGAGGAGTGGCAGATGGAGTTTAATTTAGATAAATGCGAGGTGCTGCATTTTAGAAAATCAAATCAGAGCAGGACTTATACACTTAATGGTAAGGTGCTAGGGAGTGCTGTTGAACAAAGAGGCTTTGGAGTGCAATTTCATAGTTCTTTGAAAGTAGAGTCACAAGTAGATAATATAGTAAAGAAGGTGTTTGGTCTGCTTTCCTCTATTGATTGAGAGGTCATGTTGCAGCTGTACAGGACATTAGTTAGGCCACTTTTGGAATATTGCATGCAATTCTGGTCTCCTTCCTATTGGAAGGATGTTGTGAAACTTGAAAGGGTTCAGGAAAGATTTACAAGAATGTTGCCGGGTTTGGAGGACTTGAGCTATAGGGAGAAGCTGAATTGGCTGGGGCTGTTTTCCCTGGAGCTTCAGAGGCTGAGGGATGACCTTATAGACGTTTATAAAATCATGGGACATGGATAGGATAAATAGACAAGGTCTTTTCCCTGGGGTCGGGGAATCTAGAACTAGAGGGCATAGGTTTAGTGTAAGAGGGGAAAGATAATAAAAGGGACGCAGAGGGTGGTGTGTGTATATGGAATGAACTGCCAGAGGAAGTGGTGGAGGCTTGTACAGTTACAGCATTTAAAAGGCAGCTGGATGGGTATATGAATAGAAAGGGCTTGGAGGGATATGCGCCAAGTGCTGGCAAACAGGACTAGATTAGGTTAGGATATCTGGTTGGCATGGATGAGTTGGATCGAAGGCTCTGCTTGTGTGTTGCACATCTCTATGACTCGATGTATATATGTTAATCAGGGCAGAGAACACTCTGCCAATCATTTACAATAGAGGATTCCCATTGCATGTTCCCCTCCAAGCCATACGCCATCCTGATTTGGAAACATATCACTGTTGCTTCAGTGTCGCTGGGTCCAACATCCTGGAATTCTCTCCCTAACTGTGGGTCTACCTACAGTACATGGACTGCAGCAGTTCAAGAAGGCAGCTCAGCGCCACCACCTTCTCAAGGACAGCAAGGAGCAGGCAATAATGCTAGCCCAGCCAACAATGCCCACATCCTATGAATGAATAAAATATAATTGTTCTGCTGCACACACCCTTTTTTTTTAACATTTCCTGCTTTGGGAGAGGAAATGCAGACTATGGTTGATGTCTGAAGTTGTTAAAGTCAATAATAAGACCAGAAGGCTGTGAAGTGGTTAGTAGAATTCTGAGAGTTATTTTGATCAAAGGATGAATCAGACACTAAATGGGTGTTGTGTTAATGAAACACATCTGTTTGAAAGTTTGTATTATCATGCTCGATTAGTCTTAACACTGCTCAGAGGTGCTGAATTAGCTGTCTACTGGTTTAGGACTGAAATGTTGATTAGATGCATATCTAGTGGAGCATGGGTTCTCAGACTCTATATTGGAGATCTTTGATGGAGAAGATTCAGAAGTAGAGGAATACCCTATTTCTGAGGATAGGAAAAAGTCTTTTGCTCCTGACTATCAGTCTTTCATACAGCCTTTGCTGTCTGGGTTCATCATCTCCTCCCATTCCTCCTCAAGACACCAATGCTCAAGCACTGCCTTTCTCCTGGTGACTCCCATAAGTTATCAGAAAAATTAGAGCAGCATAGTACTTACTCTTTTTAGGTGAAGTCTAATTTTCAGAATAAGTGTTAGTAATGTTTCAACAAAATGTTCCCAACATGCTTCAAATGTCCTCTTCAAAACCTCCAGTAGCAAATGAACAATAAATTAACCTAAAAGCAGTGCTTGAATTCTCCACAATGCCTAGTTTATTCCAATTCAGATGATTATTGTTAAGTGAGGTCACTATATTAAGTGTTTTCAACCACAATGGTGTGCATCCTCTTTAAGGAATACTACTGGGCAATCTAATCTGTCAATTATTAATTTTAATAATTGCCTGGGCAATGGAAAGCTATTAATGAAGGACCTTTGTGATGTGGTGATAGTGTCCCTATGCCAGACTTGGGAGGCTTGGTTCAAGTCACACCTGCTCCAAAGGTGTGTAATAACATCTCTGAACAGGTCAATTAGGGAAAAAAAAATTTAAATCAATTTGCACTAAATGAGTGGCAAACTGTATTGTAGGGGTTGAGATTCCATTTTGGTTATCTCTTTGCCTCAAAACTGCCCCAAGATACTTTTCATTGAGCTGAGGCTAATTTGTTTTTGGAATAGTGAAGGTGCCAAGGTCAGACAGGTCACAGTGGGATACATTCCCCATTCACCACCACTTTTTCTCAACCTGGCCAAACATTGAATAACTTCCTCTGAATAAAAGAATTATTCTTTCCACTATTTCCCAAATTTAGATCTATTCAACAGCTGTTCATCTGCAACATTTTCCAGTTCTGATTGAAAGTCATTATCCTTTTTCTCTCTCCACAGATGCTTCCTGACCAATGGAGTATTTCCTGCAGTTTCTGTTTTCACTTCTAATGAATAGAAATGGTCCCTTAATTATTGCACAACTGTGCTTTCTTAGCATTAAAACATGGAAGTATTGTTCATTGTTTTGTACTGACAGGAAACTGGGAGCTAATGGCTTAAAATTCCTTAATTACATTTAGAACAACACTTTAACTTGCCTTGAACACAATGGTGAGTTCAAACATCATGAGGTCAGAAACATGTTACAGCATCATAATCTAAAATAAATAATGATTTAGAAGAAATGGGTTCTATGTTTTGGAATACACTGTATTAATTTTTATTTAAAGAAAATGAACAGATCCATTTTCTTTTTGCCAATCCCCAACCAGAAACCTGCATATTCCACAATTTCCCATTTGACTGAAATGGTAAATCTATTCACTATAGTTATGTTTTAATTTGTTGTCTCACAAGCAGCATCTAATTCACAAAGTTGGGGCTTCAAATGTTTCACTAGTGGTCCGGGGTCTTGCTGAAAATCAGGCCTCCATCTTCCGTGCCTGATGAGCAGCATGGCTAATTTTGCAATTCACCTTCCTTGAGGGAAGTAAAGTGAAATCATGAGCACAAGCCCTACTTTTACTGGACAATCAGGTGATCTCAAGAGGTTGGCAGAGCTTGGCCATACAAAACGGGCACAACAAAGGCAAATAGGTATGGCCCACTTAATTGAGAATGCCCTTAAAGCAAGGTTGCTGTTGTTACTGAAAATGAAAGTTTTGAAGTCCAGTTTTTGGCAGTCAACATTTCTCCATTGTTCATTCAACATCCCGCATATGTTTCTTTCCCTATTGCTGCCTTTTTACTGAAGGCCAAGACTTTTTTGAGATGCACATTTCTGGAGCCTGGCTAACTCCTGCTGCAGCACAGGCTAAGGGGATGAGAGTCCTATTGAGTGTTCTCAGAGTGCTGCTTCAATTAAACAAACAAAGGCATTTCATCAGCACACAGCACTATTAGATCCAACAAAACCCCAAGACAATATAAACTTCAAGATTAAGGTGTTACACAGGTATACACATGCAATAGAATGAATTACTCTGCAGGCACAAGACCAGAGTTAGAGGATTTTTGACACAGGGTTGGGCTGGAGAAGTGGGGATTGTTACGCAATGGAGATTGGAAGGAGATTTTATAGAGGTGAGCAAAATTATGACAGTTTTAAACTGAGGTAGGCAATTAATAGTTGCCCTGATTAACAGATGATACAAGGACTAGGGGTACAGATTGAAGGTCGTGGGGAAGAGAAAAGGGGAGATGTTAGCAAGCATATTTTATGTAATGACTGTAATGATCTGGAACTCACTATCAATGTAAGTGATGGAAGTAATCAATGTTTTCATTGGTAAATGGCTGGACCTTAATGGAAATAAACTTGCTGAATAGAATGTGGATATGGTACTGACTAGGTTATTCTACAGAGAGCACATGTACTCAATGGACTGAATGGCTGTGTTACATGCAGTTCTAATCCTAACACTCCAACAGAAAGACTCCTCCTTTGCCAACACAGAAGCAAAAAAGCTCAGAAAAAATTGTCATTTATTTTGAATATCATCAGAACTTCCTGTCAAAGAGAAATTAGGAGTCATTGATAGGTTAACTCACCCAATTTCAACATTTTAGTGGGGCATACACTTAATATTACCTATGAGCTGTAAGGCCATTGCAGTTTTACATCCATTAGCACATGATCTCATTGCACCCTGTGCGACTTTGACTTACTTCAGTTGGCTGCTATATTTCCTATTTGCAATAGTAACTTCAACAGTATTTCTTTGATACAAAGGTGCAATCTAAGATTGTAAAGGCACAATGCAAGTGCATTTTTTTCACTCTTTACTTCTAGTAATGGATATCTCCTTCCACTAAACAATTTTAGTTTTCCCATACACTGTAGCTTCAAAAACACGCCATGCATTACTTCAAACTGATGCTTGTTCTTTCAGCACTCATGTTTTTTGTAGTTCTACTCAACAAATACTGACTGTACAAAGAAGAATCACAACAATTATAACTTACAATGCTACTTATCATGATTGTTTGATATAAGTTCTAAATTTTAATTGATCATTCTTTCAAAGGTCCTACTCCCCAATCTGAAGCGGGACTGAAATGTTCTCTAAATGGAAAAAAATAATTATGTTTGCAAGTTATTAACAGAGCTTACAGCCATTTGAGGATGATTGTATCTTTTAATATCCGAGATGCAAGATCATGTCCTGTGTCTGTAATCCCAGAGGTATGTTTGGCACGCATTGATTGCCAGCACATGTCATTCTCTGACAAACTTAAGGACACATGCAAAATTTGTCAAAGCCAATGTGCCTGCTGTTGATACACAAATAATGTTCTGTGATCAAGAGGTGATTGGGCAGCACGGTGGCACTGTGGTTAGCACTGCTGCCTCACAACATCAGGAGGCAACATCAGCTTTGGGTGACTGTCTGTGTAGAGTTTGCGCGTCCTCCATGTGTCTGCATGGATTTCCTCCCAGTGCTCCTGTTTCCTTCTACAGTTCAAAGATGTGCAGGTGAGGTGGATTGACCATGCTAAGTTGTCCCATAGTGTTTAGGAATGGGTGGGCTAGGTAGGTTAGCCATGGGAAATGCGGGGATAGCGTGTGGGTCTGGATGGGATGTTCTGTGCAGCATCGATACAGACTCATTGGGCCGAATGACCTCTATATGCTCTGTAGGAGCTCTATAACCACTACCCTAATTTTGCCAGATTATTGCCTCATCCATAAAGCAACACTACAGTCAAGCTACAGTATCTGAATATTTCCTGTATGCAACACAGTGATTATAAAAAGAAATGATGCAGATTTACCTCAATCTATGAACACCTTCAGTATCAGGGAAACTGCCCCTACATCAGACTGCTTACAGCAGTTAGCTTAAGTTGTTTTCCTAAATTTGATGCTTGTCTAGCTTTCTTTCAGTGCATATAATGCTGTCTCAATCAGTCTGAAAGCTTACTGTGTTGCACAATCAATCAATGTAGGAATTGAGCTGGCCTCAATTGAGCTGTCACAACAACACATTTGGACATCTCCTCGGAATCATAAGTACATGTATGAGCAATTTTAAGCCAGTTCTCACAATGCAGTGTCTCTCTGGCAATATATTCATTTTTTTCTTTGGCATAGTGAGTTTGGTTTCAACAGGACAGAAATATGTGTAAACTGAAACTTAGAATATTGCACAGCAACTGCTCCAATACACAGGCACACATCCCAGTGACTCACAAAAGAGGGCAGGAAATAGAATGGATCACCGTGATGTCATCTTGTCTGCAAGTCTGAACTGACCAGACAAAGGGTGAAAAATACAGACTAAAAAAAGTGCTTCCTTGGACAAAAATGGTGGATCATTTATGTTTGGGGAAGTACATAAAGGGCAAATATGGGCTGGGTATAAAATTGGCCACTGATTTGCTATCACCCGTTTTGCAAAGAGCAATCTCATCTCCAAGAAAGTCAACTAAATAAACTTAACAATTCGTATCTAAGAAGAAAAGTTAAATATTTTATGTTTTCTCCGTAATTTATTCAATATTAGGTTAAAATACAGACAATTTATTTGATGTTTTTGTTTTCATTATGTCGATTGCTAGATCTAACTACTGCAGAAACTACAATGGACAAAACTGATCTTTGGCATTTGAAAAGAAATTGGGCAACACGTAAATTTTGTGCTAATGTTGAACTCTTAATGAGTGAAGTTTGTTTCATTATTCTAACTCAAAGTTACAGAAAAAAAATCTTCCTACCCAAGACACAGTCAGGGCCGTAAGCTTCCTCATCTGCACACTCCTCACAGACACTTCCTTTGTACTTTGGCTGCAGCAGAAGAAAATCAGTTTCAACAGTCTAGGAGACAACCCAAGAATCTGCAGAAATATTGTTATCTGGAGCTTCTTTTAACATTGTGTTACATATGAAGAAACATATTTTAAAAGTAGTGAACTGTCGTCTGAAAAACCTGGTGAGCTTTGCTTGTACCAGCATTCTAAAAAGTCTCTGTGATGACTTCAATTAGAAAATAATTCCAGCATTACAGAACAGAAAAGTGTAACAGAAAAGTGTAACGGAAAAGACTGCAATTAATCTGCATGTAAATAATCCAACACCATATGGCTGAGGTAGATAACTAGAAATGTACGTGCATAAAACAGTAAACAATGCAGGACAGGGAAGGAAGTAAAAGGGGAGGGTGGGAGGAGTTGCATTGCTGGTCAGGGATGATATCACAGCAGTGCTAAAGGAGGACACCATGGAGGACTTGAGCAGTGAGGCATTATGGGTGAAGCAGAGAAATAAGAAAGCTGCAGTTACATTGTTGGGGCTGTATTACTCGCCTCCCAACAGTGAGCATGAGGTAGAAGAACAAATAGGTAAACAGATTATGGAAAGATGTAGAGGCAACAGGGTGGTGGTGATGGGAGATTTTGATTTTCCCAACACTAACTGGGATACACTTAGCGTCAGAGGTCTGGATGGGGTAGTATTTGTAAGGAGCATCCAGGAGAGTTTTCTAGAGCAGTATGTCAATAGTCCGATGAGTGAAGGGGCCATATTGGACCTGGTGTTGGGGAATGAGCCAGGACAGGTGGTAGAAGTTGCGGTGGGGGATTTCTTTGGGAACAGTGACCACAATTCTGTAAGTTTTAGAATATTCGTAGACAAAGATGAGAGTGGTCGTAAGGGATGAGTACTAAACTGAGCCAAGGCCAATTTTATCAAAATTAGGCAGGAGCTGGGAAATATGAATTGGACACAGCTATTTGAACAGAAGTCCACATTTGATAAGTGGGAGGCTTTCAAAGATACGTTAAAGATAGTGCAGGATTGGCATGTCCCATTGAAAGCAAAGGATAGGAAAGGCAAGATTCATGAACCATGGATGACAGGAGAAATTGTACGATTAGCCAAGAGGAAAAGGGAAGCATACATAAGGTCCAGGCAGCTAAGAACAGAACGGGCCCTAGAGGAATATTGGGAAAGGACCAGTCTTAAACGAGGAATCAAGCAGGCTAAAAGGGGTCATGAAATAGCCTTTAACGAGCAGGATTAAGGAGAATCCCAAAGCCTTTTATTCTTCCATAAGAAGTAAGGAGATAACTAGAGAAAGGATTGGTCCACTAAAGGATAAGGAAGGAAAGCTGTGTTTGAACCTGAGAAAATGGGTGAGATTCTCAATGATTACTTTGCATCATGTTCACTGAGGAGAGGGACATGATGAATGTTGAGATTAGAGTAGAAGTTTGATTACTCAGGATCACGTTAACATAAATAGGGAAGATGTGTTGGGTAGGCTAGAGGTTATTAAGGTGGACAAATCCCCAGGACTGGATGGGATCTATCCTAGGTTGCTGAGGGAGGCGAGAGAGGAAATAGCTGAGGCCCTGATAGATATCTTTGTAGCATCCTTAACACAGGTGAGGTGCCGGAGGACTGGAGGGTTGCTCATGTTGTCCCCCTGTACAAGAAGGATAGTAGGGATATTCTGGGTAACTACAGACCAGTGAGCCTGATGTCAGTGGTGGGAAAGTTGCTGGAGAAGGTATCTACTTATAAAATCTATTTATATTTGGAAAAGAATGGGCTTATCAGTGATAGGCAACATGGTTTTGTGCAGGGGAGATCATGCCTTACCGACTTAATAGAGTTCTTTGAGGAAGTGACCAAGTTGATAGATGAAGGAAGGGCTGTAGATGTCATATACATGGACTTTAGCAAGGTGTTTGATAAGGTTCCCCATGGTAAGCTAATGGAGAAAGTGAAGTCACATGGTGTGCAGGATGTTCTAGCTAGGTGGGTAAAGAACTGGTTGAGCAACAGGAGACAGAGAGTAGTAGTTGAAGGGAGTTTCTCGAAATGGAGAAAGGTGACCAGTGGTGTTCCACAGGGATCAGTGATGGGGCCACTGTTGTTTATGATCTGGAAGAGGGCACTATTGGTATGATCAACAAGTTTGCAAATGACACGAAGATTGGTGGAATAGCAGAAAGCATAGGGGACTGTCAAAGAATACAGGAGAATATAGATAGACTGGAAAGTTGGGCGGACAAGTGGCAGATGGAATTCAATCCAGGCAAATGTGAGGTGATGCATTTTGGGAAGTCTAATTCAAGAGCAAATTATACAGTAAACAGAAGAACCTTGGGAAAAGTTGATGAGCAGAGAGATCTGGGAGTTCAGGTCCATTGTACCCTGAAGGTAGCTGCACAGGGGGATAGAGTGGTCAAGGGGCATATGGCATGCTTGCCTTCATTGGACGGGGTATTAAGTATAAGAGCTGGCGGGTCATGTTAAAGTTGTACAAGACATTGGTTCAGCCGCATTTAGAATACTGTGTACAGTTCTGGTCGCCACATTACCAAAAGGATGTGGATGCTTTGGAGAGGTTGCAGAGAAGGTTTACCAGGATGTTGCCTGGTTTGGAAGGTATAGCTATGAAGAGAGATTGAGTAGGTTAGGATTGTTTTCATTAGAAAAAAGGAGATTGAGGGAGGGCCTGATTGAAGTCTACAAAATCATGAAAGGTATAGACAGGGTAGATAGAGATAAATTTTTCCCAGGGTGAAGGATTCAATAACAAGAGGTCATGCTTTCAAGGTGAGAGGTGAAAAGTTTAAGGGGGATACACACGACAAGTACTTTACACAGAGGGTGGTAGGTGCCTGGAACACGTTGCCAGCAAAGGTAGTAGAGGCAGGCACGGTAGATTCGTTTAAGACGCATCTGGACAGATGCATGAGTAGGTGGGGAGCAGAGGGATACAGATCCTTAGGAATTGGGCAACAGGTTTAGACAGTGGATTTGGATCGGCTCAGACTTGGAGGGCCAGAGGGCCAAAGGGCCTGTTCCTGGGTTGTAAATTTTCTTTGTTCTTTGTAATGCGCAAAATAGTAAGGCATTGATGAAACAGTCACTTGAAATGAAATTATCTTCCAAAACAAAATTCCTTCACCAAAAAAAAGCCATTTCACAAACTGTAAGAAGTTCATGTGTAAAAGTTCATCATGGTAAAAGGGATATACCAAGCAATTAAATTAATATGATATTAAGAAATGTGAACTGACCTCACAAATGCAGGTTCCATTCCCTGAAACTCCATCCAAACATATACCATGTCCATTGCAAGGATTTGTTGACCCACCAGGGCATTCTAGAGCAGAAAACATGTTATTATTTTACATGACATTAGCATTTTTAGATTTTGCATCTAACAATGTATTAAGCAAGATCTACAACAGATCATTTGCAAAACATTATTTAGTAGCAAAACAATATATAGGCCCCAAACACAACTTCCAGGTGAAGCAGTATTGTATTTGTACTTCCTTCAATCTAGTTTACTTTATTTGTTGCTCAGAATATGGTCTCCTTTGCATCAGCAAGATGAAAGGCAGACTAGGTGACTGTTTTTTGGAGCACCTCTGCTTCATGCAAAAAATGACCCTGACCTCCCAGTTGCTTACCATTTCAATAAACCATCTTGCTCCCTTGGTCACATTTCTGTCCTGGGATAGCTGTGATGTTCTCATGAAGCACAATGCAAGTTCAAGGACAAACACCTCATTTTTTGCTTATGCACTTTACAGCTTCACAATCTCAACACTGAATTTCATATATTCACAAACAGACTGTATTATACCTGTTTTCTGGTTTTCTTACATTTCCAACACCCCACAACCCCATCATCCGTTGCCTTGCCTTGTTTGTGTCTTGTTTACTTTGCTCTTGGTAGACCAAGTCAAGTGAAATTCACCTGACGAAGAAGCAGCGCTCTGAAAATGTGTGACTTCAAGTAAACCTGTTGGACTATAACCTGGTGTCACGTGACTTCTGACTTTGTCCTGCCCAGTCCAAGACCAGCACCTCCACATTATTGCTCTTAGTAGAGAGTACCTGTTCTCTCCCTTTCACACCTTAATTTATACCTATTTTATAACTCTTTTTCTCTTTCACCATCATTAAAAATCTCTTACACACAGTAAGGATTCAAAAGGTTGCTACAAACTGGTCATTTGTTCTACTGATGCAGTAAACCTAAATTCAACTTTCCATAAATATCTTCTAGAATGGAGGATATGAGTTATGTGAATGAAGAATGTCTTGAAGCTAATTAAATTGCTACTTTTTAGGACTGGTACAGGGATGATAGCCTAAATGTCTTCCTTCCATATGAAAGATTTTATTATATTCTTTTGCACATAAAAAGCAAGGCACAACATCACATATAGAAATAATGAATGGAAAATAATAGTATATTTGTATTATAATTATTGCTGACTACTTTACCTAGTAATATCATTCAGCATTGTTCTAGCCTTCTTTATTGCTGTACTAGCCTCTAGTATCCAACAAAACAAGCATTCAATCCTCTAGGACCATCTTGCACCTGGTATTTGCTTTGTGAGGGCCAGGGAGAGATTTTCCCAAAAAGGTTACCACTGTATTTTGGAGTGATGGCATAAGTTTTGGACTTGGAATTTTGAGGTGAGTAACTCATGTCTTGACTCCTCAAACTGAAACTTTGTTCTCTGTGTATGATCTGTAAAGTACAAGTCAGAATTGCTTAGTTGTGTAAGAATCATGATGGAATATTGTCCACTTGCCTGAACTGCCACTGCTCTATTAACACTCAAGAACACTCAAGGGGGTGGCACGGTGGCACAGTGGTTAGCACTGCTGCCTCATAGAGCAAGGGATCCAGGTTTGATTCCATCCTAAGGCAACTGTCTGTGTAGATTTCCTCCAGGCACTCTGGTTTTCTCCCACAGTCCAAAGATGTGCAGGTTAGGTAGATTGGCCATGCTAAATTGGTCATTGTATCTAGGGATGTGCAGTCAAGTAGATTAGCCATAGGAAATTCATGGATACAGGGATGGGGTAGGTCTGGATGTGATATTCTTCAGAGGTATGGACTCGATGAGTAGTAGCAATTCTATGAAGAAGCTTAACACCATTCAGGACAAAGCAGCCTGTTTGAGTGGCATCCCAAACACCAATCTAAACAATGATTCTCTCCAAATACATGATCTCTATCACCTAGAATGACAAGAGCAGTAGAAATATGAGAGCAAATTTCCCTCCAATTTTTATCCAAACATTTGGGGGAAAAACTTGGATCTCACAACAGTAACATGGGTGTAGTGACAGCTCATGAATGGTTCAAGAGGGTGATTCACTGCCATGATCTAAGGCCAAAAAGGAATGTGTTATGTATTATATTGGGACAGGGTCCTTTCAAGAGGTGAGTGACACTGGTGTGTCATCAGCCAGGTTTGCCGGCTTCTTCTGACTTGTACTGAGCTTTTACAAAGAGCACAGCTATGGAATAAAGTCACCTACTGGGTTGTGGCAATCAGTGAGTGTGTATGTTCTTTAGTTCTGACTAGAGTCTAATAACTGCTCAATAGAGTATAACTGGTGGTGGCAGTGGGATCACCAGGATTAGATTGAGAAAGAAAGAGAAGAACAAGTAATTGTTATTTCATTCATTGGTGCATCCAGACATTGCACCAACAGAAGAGGAACCATACCCAACCACCGACCCAATATGAGAGAGAGAGAAGGAAACATGGAAGTTCTCTTGAACCATGTACCGAAACACACCTCATGCAACTACCCAGAACTCACTGGCACACACGTTGTTTAAAAGGAAATTAATTATGAATCATGCTTGTTCTGTTTCTACCTGAAAAAACACTCGAGATTGCTGAGAAGAATCAATTAGGCGAAATGTCCAGAAGGGAAACGGACTCCAAAATGTGTAATTTTCATCAGGGCAACCAAGTACTGAGCCAGAACTACAGCACTACAGTCAGGTGGAAGCTGCCATTTTGCTCGAATTATTCACCAAATAAGCAGCACAATGTTATTAGGCAAATTTGCAAACGCATTTCAGAACCCATGCCTATATGCTTCCTTTTCCCACTCTGTTTGCTGGACTTGGCTCCAATTCCAATTGCTTCTCTTCATTGCCATTCTTGCTATCAACAAGCGAAGCTTGCCCAATGATGGAAAAATCAAAAACGTAACTCCCAATAATTCTGAATACTGATGACCCAATAAAAGTTAGCAGTCAGACCTCAACACTGCTATTATTGTGTGGGCATGGACAATTCCATTTAAAAGAAAATTCACCACACTTTTTGATCAAAAGGACAGCTTTTGTTCTTTGTTTCCAAACCATTATATTTGAGCCATGTAGCTAAATGCATTTTGTGCGCAAATTACCAAATCATGACCACATACTCTAAACTTTGATCTATGAAGCATAAGTATGTTTAAAGTTGTAATGCGGCATCCCCTTGAAGTAGGGTCAAGAGGGCTAATATTAGTCAGGTTAAAATTAAAATGCATTATGATCTTGAAATATTTGGTGTAGCTATGCTTGATTTCTTCCAAGTTGTAGCAATGCAGCCTGTTTAAGCATATTATTCTTTGCAACACAGAGCCAAGAGTCAAAAAGGCATGGAGGTGAATTACCATGGCAATTAGCAGAATCAAGGCTGAAGCTTGAGATAACAGGAGCCTGCATGAGGTTGAGAATTATAAATAAATGTGAAAACTCGGTATTTTTGAGGAGTTCTTTGGGTAACTAAGCTGATGACCTTCTTTCTTGTATATGGTCCAATAAAATCTTTGCTTGCTTGAGCGAAGCAGATTTTAAAATGGTCGATTTTTATCACAACAAACTAAATCAACTTCCAATACTCAGTAGCTTGGTGGATAAGTATGTTAGATATAATTGTTAGATATTTAATGGTAGCAAATTAAAGAATGTTAATTATATCTAGTTTTGTAGGAGAGATAATAGGATGACAACAGCTTTACACTATGCCTCCATATAGCCTACCTTAAAGGCTGCATAGATAGAAATACCATGTCCATGCATTCTCACAAGCAACTTATGATAGATCTTTCAAGACATTATTTGAAAGGGTGATGATGAGCCACTTACTGAACCTGCTGCAGTCCTTAATGTCTAGGTACACCACAGTGTTGTTAAGGAGAGAGTTCCAGGATTCTGACCAAACAATGATAACTGATTGACAGTTTAGTTCCAAGTTAGGATGATGTGTGACATGCTAGGTGGTAGAGTCTGCATAGTTCAGTGGTGTGCCAGTGGTGGATGGAATGAATTAGACTACATAACCCTGTGCAGTGTTGAGATTCTTCAGTGTGTTGGACTGCACTCATTCAGGTAAGTAAACAAGGAAAGTAGGTACGCCATTACACCCTTGATTTGTGCCTTGTGGGTGGGCAGACTTTCGGACATCAGCAAGTGAGTTACTCATTGCAGATTTCCCAAACTCTGATCTGCTTTTGTTATCAAAGGTATTTACATGGCAGGTCCAGCTGGTCAATGTTGATCCCAAGATATTGGTGACAATGGATTCAGTAATTATATTGCTACTGTTTGTCAGGAGAAGATGGCCAGATTCTCTAATATTGAAGGTTCTTGATGTCAAGCACATCTGTGAGAGAAATGTTACTTGCCATTTCATCGGTTCATGTCTTAAGGTTATCCAGATCTTGCTGCGTGTGGATACGAAACTCTTCAGTATCTGAGGGGCTGTGAATAGGACTGGACACTGTACAATCATTAGTAAATATCTCTATTTCTTACTTGTGGCAGAGGGAAGGTAATTGATGAAACAGCTGAAAATGATTAGTTTAGGACACTTCCACCAGGAATATCCTGCTGCTAAGTTGGCTGACATCCACTAACCAAAGTCACCTTTCTTTCTTTCAAGGCATGACTCCAGCCAGGGGAAAGTGTTCTCCCAAATCCCATTGATTTAAGTTTTACGATGGTCCCATAAAGTTGCACTCAGTCAAATGCTGCCTTGTTGTCAAGAGCATTTATTCTCAAGTCACCTGTGGAGCTTAGCTTTTTTTTGTCTCTGTTTAGACCGAGGCTATAATGAGGTCAGGAGTTGGAAGAAGTCAAACTAATTATGAATGAGGAGATTATTGGTGAATAAATTCCACTTGGCAACACTGCTGGGGACTCATTTTATCGCATTGCTCATGATTGGAAGTAGGGTGGTAACTGACCAGATTGCATCTGGTTTTCGATGAACACAAGTAGACCTTGGCAATTGCTCACTTTGTTATGTAGAATCCCAGTCATGTTGCTATGCTGAACATTTTTGCTAACAGTGCAGTTAGCTCTTCAACATAGATCTTCAGTACAGAAGTTGGTGTTGTTAGGCTCATAGCCTTTTCTGTATCCAGTGCCATCAGCCTTGATACCATGTAGAATGAATCAGATTTGCTGAAAATGATAACTGTCATGTTACAAATATCACAAGTACCAAAATGGATCAGATATTCAAGACTTCTCACAAAAATGGTTGAAAATATTTCAGTCTTATCTTTACAGTTACATGCTGGACTCCGGTGAAGAGGGGTTCCTCTGCTCCCCCTTCTCCTTCTCCCAATTATTTGTTTAATTATCTATTACAGTTCACAACTGAATATGGCCAGACTGTAGAGATTGATTCAGATTCATTAGTTGCAGTATCACTTCACTTGTTTTTAGCATGTTTCTTCTGCTCTTAAGCTTCACAGGTTGGTCTCTAATTTTTGGGTACACCTAGTGCTGCTCCTGCAATACAATCTTCATGGAACTAGGCCTGACTCTTGTCTTGCTGGCAATAATGGAATGGCATTATGCTGCATTGCTGGAGCATGACGTGATGGATTGTAGTGGAGAATAATTCTGCTTCTGCTGTTCCACGCAGCCTCTTAAGAGCCCAGTTTTAAGCTGCTTGAAACAAAAACAGAAATTGCTGGAGAAACTCAGCAGGTCCAGCAGCCTACTCATTTACCTCTCTTGTTCCCCCCACCACATCTGCTTCAGCATAAATACCACTTTTTCCTAGCTACTAACAGTTCAGAAGTAGAGTCACCAGACTTGAAACATTAACTCTGTTTTCTTCCAAATAATGCAGCCAGACCTGCTGAGTTTCTCCAGCAATTTCTGTTTTTGTTCCAGATCTCTAACATCCACAGTTCTTTGTTTTATTTAAGCTGCTCAATCTGTTCTAGTTAGCACCTAGTGGTACAATGTAACAAAATGAAGGAAGTTCTCAGCGCGAAGATGAAACTTCAATGTGATGATCATTCTTCCCAATATTATCATGGATAGATGCAATTGTGACAGATAGAATGGTGAGAATAACTTTAAATAGGGTTTTCCCTCAAGTTGGTTTTCTCATCACTTGCTCCGGGACCAGTGTGCCAGATATGTCCTTTAGGGCTTGGCCAGTTTGATCAGTAATGTGGTTACTGAAGCACACTTGATGATAGACACTGAAGTCCCTCAATCAGAGTACATTCTGCACCATCGATATGCTCAGTTCTTCTTTTACAGAGGAACACTGATGGGTGGTAATCAGGATGCGATTTTATATTTTATCCATATTTTGATTTGATGCATGAGATGTCATACGATTGGGTGTTAAGGTTGAGGATTCCCTGGATCACTTCCTCCTGAATGTGTGCTACTGTGTCACTACCTCTCATGCCTCCTCCTTCCGATGGGACAGAAAATACTACAGATGATAAAGAAGGAATCCAGGATATTGGTTGTTAGGTACAAGCATGACTATTTTAATTCTTTAGGACTGCTCTCCCAATTTCGGCCCAGGTCCCCAGGTGTAAGTGAGGAGGACTCTGTACAGTAAGTGGGAGTCCCGAAGTCAATGCTCGGGGTGTATTCAGTCATATCCTTCCTCTACATTTTCATAGTGGTTTGATACAACTGTCAGAGGAGAGTTCAGAATCAGCCAAACTCCTTTAAAGCTGAAGTCACATGTTGGCCAGACACGAATAGCAGATATCTTTCCCTTTTTGTGAACCAGGCAACAAGCAGCAGTTTCCACAGTCACCATCACTGATAAAAACTTGTTAATTCCCGATTGACTAAATTAACAGAGTTTAAATTCCTCAGTTAAGGTGGTTGGGTTTAAACCCACATGTCCAGCTAATTAATCCATGTTTCTGGACTACTAGTCTAATAACATAAATGCTATGCTACTGCAAGCTGGTCAGCCCAGAGTATACTATGATAGACTATAAGTGACACAGACTTGTAGCTCTATATTGAAACCAGTTATACGCAAATTGCATTTGATTCGTTTCTAAAATCCGGTTGATTATATGAAATAATTCAAGAATATTGAACTTTCAATGCAGCTCAGAAACGAAATTGAAATCTTTACCTATAATACTACAGAAAACGTAACACCGATATTGTTAAAATCAATATTTATCAAGTGGAACAAGAGATTAAATTTATCAGTCACGGTATATGCAAATATAAAACTGTCACATAATTTGCATCCCAGAAAGCATTGTAGTAGGTTAGTCTCTCTCACTTACAAGATCAAATCTCATTACTCACCTAGGCAGTCCTGGCTCCAGAATCCTGTACAACATTTGAAAATTGTGGCCGTTTTCGTGCATAAGTGTCTGCAACCAACTTGCCGAATCAGCTGTTCTCCACCCAGGTCCACAGTAAAACTTTAAATGTAAATACATCATAATCATAATATTGTTAAAATACTGTGCAGAATGAATATTATATACATTTAATTATATTCTGCTGCACAGGGAAACCATGACAGCATGTTTTTATAAGTTGTATGCGTGATAGACTCGAACATTTCAGAGTTAAAAAGTGATCTTCAATCACATCTTAATCATTTTAACGCTCAAACGTTTGTGAAGAATATTTTTAACTCTGAGTGTCATATCACTTTTTTTCTATAGTGCGATAACGAATGGAAGTCGCCCCTTACGTTTATTTACCAACAACCCAGGAGAGATGGGACTGAGATGTGGAGAAACTTCTTTACTCAGGGAGTTATAGGATTTGGAATGCGCTGCCTGGGAGAATGGTGGAGGCAGTTGCCATAAGAGGATTTCAAAAGAGAACTGGATAAATATTCGAAAGTGAGAGATTAAAGGAGATAGAGCTGGAGAAACTAGCTGAGTAGCTTTTTAGGAGACTGTACAGACATGATGGGCTGAACGGGCTCCTTCTATATTGTAAAACTATGATGTTGTGATTATCTCACTATCAACCATCCTCTAAAGTACAAAACTCTGCTAATATAACTGAACTTTGCACTATTAACACCTGAAAATGAGAATGTTCATTACCATTTTCCTCTTCTCTAAAGAATTGCGTTTTGTGTCTAGTCCTCAAATGCTCTCACAAGTCAGCTTGCTCAGGGTTCCTTGCTGAAGGTCGGACATGTTGTCATTGTGATATCTTTGCAACTCTAAAATAATACGCATCACATAGCGAATCAACACCAAAACAGAACTGGTTTATTCTGACACATACAAATGCTTTGTTCTGATGTATACATATGGCCACAACAGGATGCTATTATATTTTTCTTAGTTTCTCTAAGGAGGTTGTGGAGAGTCTGCACTTTGAATTAGTGAGTCCTTTTGCCCAGGCTAGCAGGACTATATATAGAAATCCCTGAATGTTTGAATATTAACAGCACTTTTGCCGTTTCTTGTATGAAAGCCACTGACCTACGTAACAATGTCTGTGAAATCAGATATAATCTGAAATCATGGGATTGCTACTAGGAGCTCTGGTGTTCACGAGGTACCATTTGGGAAGATTTGCACTTGAAGGACTCTATCACCTGACTCTATCACCACAGGGAGAATGATTAAAATGTTGCTCTTTGCTAACACAGCATTTGTCATTTGCCAAAATTTTCCTGACAACAGTGAAAATTCACCCTCTGAATTGGAGATTTGGTTTGATTTATTAATGTCACATGTACCAAGAAACATGACAAATACAGCTTTGCATGCTAACCAGACAAATCATTCCTTATGTAAGTACATCAGGGTAATAGAACAGAATAGTGTTACAGCTACAGGTGCAGAGAAAGATCAGTTCTAGTACATGAGAGTCAAGATTAGAGTGGTGCTGGAAAAGCACAGCAGGTCAGGCAGCATCCAAGGAGCAGGAAAATCGACATTTTGGGCAAGAGTCATTCATCAGGAATGAGGCAGGGAGCCTCCGGGATGGAAAAATAAATGGGAGAGGGTGGGGCTTGGGAGAAGGTAGCTAAGAGTGCAATAGGTGGATAGAGATGGGGATGAAGGTGATAGGTCTGAAGGGAGGGCGGAGTGGATAGGTGAGAAGGAAGATACATGAGAGGTCTGTTCATAAATCTGATAACAGCGGGGAAGAACTTCTTAACTAAGTTGGTGGGAAAAGTTGATGGGCAGAGAGATCTGGAAGTGCAGGTCCATTGTACCCTGAAGGTTGCTGCACAGGTGGATAGAGTGGTCAAGAAAGCATATAGTATGCTTGCCTTCATTGGACGGGGTATTGAGTATAAGAGCTGGAAAATCCTGTTAAAATTGTACAAGACATTAGTTCGGCTGCATTTAGAATACTGTGTACAGTTCTGGGCGCCACATTACCAAAGGGATGTTGGCGCTTTGGAGAGGGTGCAGAGAAGGTTTACCAGGATGTTGCCTGGTATGGAAGGTGCTAGCTATGAAGAGAGATTGAGTAGGTTAGGTTTATTTTCACTAGAAGAAAGGAGATTGAGAGGGGACCTGATTGAGGTTTACAAAATCATGAAGGGTATAGGCAGGGTGGATGGAGACAAGCTTTTTCCCAGGGTGAAGGATTCAATAATGAGAGATCATGCTTTCAAGGTGAGAGGTGGAAAGTTTAAGGGGGATACACGAGGCAAGTATTTCACACAGAGGGTGGTGGGCATTTGGAACGCGTTGCCAGCAGAGGTGATAGAGGCAGGCACGGTAGATTCATTTAAGATGCATCTGGACAGATGCATGAGTAGGTGGGCAGCGGAGGGATACAAATATTTAGGAATTGACCAACAGGTTTAGACAGTACATTTGGATCAGCTCAGGCTTGGAGGGCCGAAGGGCCTGTTCCTGGGCTGTAAATTTTCTTTGTTCTTTGTCATATTTTCAAACTTCTGTATCTCCTATCCAATGGAAGAAGGTGGAAGAGAGTATAAACGGCGTGGGAGGGATCCTTCTCAGTGTAGACAGAGTCAATGGGAGGAAGGCTGGTTTTCCTGATGGATTGGGCTATGGCCACAACTCTGCGATTTCTTGCAATCTTGGGCATAGCAGTTGCCATACCAAGCTGTGATGCATCCAGATAGAATTTTTCTATAAAAATTCATAAGAGTCATTGTGGACATGCTGAATTTCCTTAGCCTTCTGAGGAAGTAGAGGCATTGGTATTCTTTCTTGACTGTAGCATCAATATGGATAGACCAGGATAGATTGTTGGTGATATTTACTTCTAGGAACTTGAAGCTCTCAATCACCTCCACCTCAGCATCATTGATACAGAGAGGGATGTGCCCTCCACTTCATTTCCTAAGGTCAATGACTAGCTCCTTCATTTTACTGACATTGAGGGAGAGATTGTTGTCTTTATAGCATGCAACTAAGCAGTCCATTTCTTTACTGTATGATGCCTCATCGTTCTTTGAAATCCAACCCACTACAGTGGTGTCATCACAAATTTGTAAATGGAGTTAGAGTTAATATTGGCCTCACAGGCATGAGTGTATAGGAGTATAGTAAGTCGCTGAGTACACAACCTGTGGGGCACCAGTGGGGCACAAGTCAAGGATCTAGTTGCAGAGGGAGAAGCAAAGTCCTAGGTCTCAGAGTTTGGAGACGAGTTTTGATGAGATGGCTGAGCTGTTGCCATTCCCATCTCTGGGAATACCCCATGATGGTGTATAGATAATTGTCATCCTTCCTGATTCCTTTCACCACCTCAGATCTCGTAGCCCATCTTCAATTGTACGGTAAAATCCCAAGTTTGTTATATTTGTGTAGTGTAGGCTGGCTGATCAAGAAAGTACCCCTTGTGGTAGTTTGACAGCTTCCAATACGGTATAAGCTTCAGGCACTGACGTAGGAAGTGTTCATCCTATTCTAGAAGCTATCCTGTAGCCAATTGCAGAACTCTGGGATCAGTTTTCTTGTGAAGCATAAGTGGAAAAGACAACTCTAAAACCAAAATAAAATACCGTGGATGCTAGAAATCTGCATTAGAGACATTAAATTTGTTGGAAAAATTCTGAGAGCACCTGAGGAGGGAGAAACAAACTTAATACTTGGCGTCTCAATGCATTCCAAACAAGCATCATATTGGACTCGAAACATGAACTCTGCTTCTCCAGCATTTAATGTTTTCATGACAAAGACAGCTCTCCTGGCACATATTGGGAGATACTAATAATGTCCAAAAGCACAAATTTCAGTATACTGGCAGTGTAAAGATAGAACCTTTCAAGTATTGCACACTGCATCATGGATGCTTCCTTATCCAAGCCTTGCAGTTCTATGAAATATGCCAAGGACTAACTTTACTCAACATTAGCGTATTTTAAATGGTAACTGCAAAAAGCAGTAATAAAGGGACATTTTGTACAGATAAATAAATCCCAGAGCTAGCAGGCCCAGACATGAAGCAAATTGTACCATATTCTGATTGAAAATACAAACTACACAACAATTGTAACAACTACAGTACTATTGAATAATAATCTCAACATTATATTAAATCTCAACATTACAGAGTCATCCAACTAGACACAAAGCTGATGCAACACCAAAAAATTGGGAATTCTGCCAAGGGACTTCATTTAAATAAAAGTTAAATTACAATTATCCACAGTTTGGCTTCCTTGTGGCCCTAAAATTACCATTTAAAAATGTGGCTTAAAAATCTCACACTTCCTACTTTCAAACCTATTGTTGCACTCAGTGCCCTGACTGTTATAGTTCCAGATGAGATACCCCAAAATGTTAAGCTCCCAGGCGAGAAGGGACAAATTGTCTTGCCTTCTTTATTCACCCACCCCCTTGGTTTGTTTTGCAACAAGTTAAGCTAAAAATAGATCCTTTCCCTTGTGGGAACCAGACCCAAATGACTTAGGTTTGAAAAGGAAACTATTTAAGCAGGCATTTTTGAGTTAACAAATAGTGAGCTTATTATCAATAAACACGAGAAGAATTAGTAACGCACCACACACACACACAAATTAGGAATGAGGAGAGTCAAAAAAGTAAAAAGAAATACATGGATCAGTCTCTGAATTATTTATGAAAAGGTGCTATTGAACTTTACAGCAGTTACAGTGAAGGTCACCAGCAGCATTTACACTGGTAATTGAAATACTGATGACAAGATTCTTGGTTTGGCAGATTGGTTGAATTTGTCTTGTTCTGATTCCTTTTGATTGTAACTAAATTCCAGCAACCAGGATGAGAGAAGGTCCTTCTATTGTCTTGCTTCCTTTTGTCTGGCCTCTAGCTCAGGGACTTTGACTTCTCAGTGAGCAAGTCCCTTTATCTGCAGCACTGGAGTAACAAGAGGATAGTTCTTCAACTGTGACCTGCACTGCTCACTAGCGCTTGAGCCCAGGCTTGTACACATGGATACCTTAGTCCACACACACACACACACTCCATTAGCACATGCTAGCAGAGATGGAACTTTTTTTAACCAATTCTTGTGTATTTTTCAAACAGAAAACATAAAATGTGTCTGCAGTTTGGGACATACCCATAAAAGCGGCTGACTGTTGAACTGGAGGTTGTCCAATCTCGCACTACGTTTGTAGTTAAAAGAGATTATAGTCCAGTCTCTTTAGTCTCGCCTCTTGCCCCTTTGAAAGCTTGTTGTTTGAACTAATTGGTTAGTTCAGTTGGCTGGATGGCAGGTTTACAATGCATAGTGACGCTGGCAGCCTGGATTAACTGAGGTAACAATGAAGGACTCTCCTTCTCATCCTCATCCCTTGCTTGAGGCACAGTGACCCCCCTTAAGTTAAACCATCACCAACTGTCTCTCTTTTGTGGAACAATGGCATTCCCTGTTTGACGTTCCTTTCACATTTTTAGGTGTGACATTCCAAGGGTCTCTCACTCTCTCTCTCTCTCTCTCTCTTTCTCCAGACAGTCACCTAATTTACATCTGTAGCCACTTTTGCTGTATCAGTCCTCTTTTTAAAAAACACATTTTGGAATTGCATGTTGAAAATGTTTATTGCAATTTTGCAGTTCTGATCCAAGGTCATGACACCATGCAAACTACAAATCTGGCTCTGCATCACCAGCACAAACATGTTAAATTAGGCTATGTAGGAAATTAGGAACACAGAAGGAGTAGGCCATTCAGCCCCTCCAGTCAACTCTTCATCATGACTAACCATCCACCTCAATGCCATTTTCCCATACTATCCCCCATCCCATGATATCTTTAGTATTTGGAAATATATAGATTACTGACATGAACATATTCAATGACTGAACATCCATGGCCCTCATGAATTCCAAAGGTTCATGATCTTCTGAGTAAAGAAATTTCTTATCAAGTCAGTCCTAAATGGCTTGCTCCTTACTCTGAGACTATAGACTGTGAATGCCATAGTGTTAAGGACTTGGATGGGGAGGAATTTGTTAAGTCTGTTCAATAAAACTTTCTCAACCAATATTTAGATGGCTCTACTAGAGAAGAGGCAAAACGTGATATCCTCCTGGGAAATAAGGCACAGAAAGTGACTGAGATGTTAGTCAGGGAGCACTTTGGGACCAATGACCATAATTCTATTAGTTTTAAGTAGTTGTGGAAAATGATAGCCTGGTCCACAAGTTAAAGCCCTAAACTGGGGCAAGGTCAATTTTGATGGTATTAGACAGGAACTTTCAAAGTTGGGGGAGGCTGTTCACAGGTAAAGGAACACCTGACAAGTCGGAAGCTTTCAAAAATGAGGTAACAAGAGTTCAGGGACAGCTCCTTTGGTTCTAGACACATGCTGAAGGAAACAACCTTTCCGCATCTACCCTGCATATTCCCTGAATAATCCTTTAATATCACCTCTCGTTCATTCTAGAAAATGCAAGCCAGCCTCCTCAACCATTCCTCTTAGCTCAGTCCAGCCGTCCCAGAAAACCATCTGATGAACACCTCCTGCACTCACTCTATGAAAGTATATAGTTTCTTAGGTAAATGGATCAAAACTGAAAGCAATAATCTTCGTGTGATCTCACCCAGATCCTATAAAATTGAAATATGTACAGTAATCAGATTATACTACATTATACTATATTATACAGAGTGCTATAGCCATGGGATATCTTTCTGTGGTATATCTTCTCTAATCATTTGGTGTTAAGTTGTTTAATTGCGCTTGAAGTGTTGCCTTTCATGGAAACTACCTGCAGTCTCTGATCCCGAAGTCTTGAGTGATCTTCTGGAAGCCTCGAGGACACAAGAGATTTTGGCTTATCGCACAGGAGGTACAGGCTGTGGCTGTCGTCAGCTTCATCTGCTCATTGCATTTTTGACGTTTCTAAGATTGTTGAAAAACAGGAAAAGAAAAGGCACAAAATGTTTATGTCAGCCAGATCAGGGACAATTTTCAGCTTCACCTCTTCAGTTGTCAACTAACAGATGAGTTGCCTGCCCCTTATTAAATCTATGTGATGGTCATTTCCATTCACCATATTGGGGATAAAAATTGGATTCATTGTGCAACTCAGAAATGCACCAGGGTCTGAACCAAAGATGGTCACAGTTAAAACCTCACTCTCAATTATAATGCCAGAAAACATATAAGTGTTAATTTATTAATTTCCTGTACAAATCTACTGTATTTTATGTAAAAAGAGCTTTTGAACTCAATAGTCTAAACTGGATTACTTTTGTCACTTTGTTTATTATTTGGAAATGACCAACCAACAAAAAATAATTTCAAAGAGAATTTGAAAGTCCAAAATGATCCATATTTGGTCAATTCATTGGAACTGAGAAATAAGACGGGCGTCATCACTTTAATGGGATTATACATAAGCCCTGCAACAGTCAGCAAGAAATTGAGGAGTGAATATGTAGGGAGATGGCAGATAGCTATAAGAATAATAGGTTTGCAATAATAGGGGATTTTAACTTTCCAAACATAGACTGTGAATGCCATAGTGTTAAGGGCTTTGATGGGGAGGAATTTGTTAAGTCTGTTCAATAAAACTTTCTCAACCAGTATGTAGACGGCTCTACTAGAGAAGGGGCAAAAACGTGATATCCTCCTGGGAAATAAGGCACAGAAATTGACTGAGATGTTAGTCGAGGAGCACTTTGGGACCAATGACCATAATTCTATTAGTTTTAAAGTAGTTATGGAAAATGATAGCCTGGTCCACAAGTTAAAGCCCTAAACTGGGGCAAGGTCAATTTTGATGGTATTAGACAGGAACTTTCAAAGTTGATTGGAGGAGGCTGTTCACAGGTAAAGGAACACCTGACAAGTGGGAAGCTTTCAAAAATGAGGTAACGAGTTCAGGGACAGCACGTTCCTGCTACTGTGAAGGGCAAGGCTGACAGGAGTAGGGAACACTAGATGACTAGTGATATTCAGGCTCTGGTCAAGAAAAAGGAAGCATTTATCAGTTATAGACAAGTGAATCCCTTGAGGAGTATGGGAGATCAGGGGTGTAAGAGTACACTTATGAGGGAAATCAGAAGGCAAAAAAGGGGCCACAAGCTAGCTTTGGCAGATAAAGTTGAGAATAATCGAAAGAGATTCTCCAAACATATTAAGGGAAAAAGAGTAACTAGTCAGAGAATAGGGTTCCCTCAAGATCAACGAGGCCAACGATGTGTGGCTCCACAGGAGATGGGTGAGATCCTAAATGAATATTAATTATCAGTATTTACTGTGGAGAATGAAATGAAAGCTAGGGAATTCAGGGAAGCAAATAGTGATGTTTGAAAAGTATCCACATTACAGAAGAGAAGGTTCTGGGGGTCTTAAAATGAATAAAGGTTTATAAATCCCAGGACCTAATCAAATGTATCCCAGGACATTGTGTGAAGCTATGGAAGAAATTGCAAGTGCCTAGCAAAGATTATCAATAGCCACAGCTGAGGTGGCGGAAGACTGGAAGATGGCTAATGTTGTGCCATTATTTAAGAAAGACAGCAGGGAAAAGCCAGGGAACAACACAACAGTGAGCCTGATGATGGTGGTGGGTAAGTTATTGGAATGGATTCTGATGGACAGGATCTACATGTATTTGGAAAGGCAATGACTGATTGGAATAGTCAGCCTGACTTTGTGCATGGGAAATCATTCTCATTAACTTGATTGAGTTTTTGAAGAGGTGACCAAAAAGATAGATGAAGGTAGAGTTGTGGACCTTGTTTACATGGACTTTAGCAAGGCCTTCTACAAGATTCCACATAGTAGAATAGAAAGGTTAGATCACATGGGATCCGGGGAAAGCTTGCTAACTGGATACAAAATTGACTTGATGGTAGGAGACAGAGAGTGTTGGTTGAGGATTGTTGTTTAGACTGGAGGCCCATGACCAGTGGTGTGCCACAAGGATCGATGCTACATCCACTTTGTTCCTCATTTACATAAACGAGTTAGATGAGAATATAGGAGGCACGGTTAGTAAGTTTGTGGATTACACCAAAATTGGTGGTGCAGTAGACAGTGAAGAAAGTTATCTAAGAGCACAATTGGATCTTAAGCAACTGGGCCAGTGAGCTGGGTAATGGTAGATGGAATCTAATTTAGATAAATGCGAGCAGTTGTATTTTGATAAGACAAACCAAGGTAGGACTTACACAGTTAAAGATAGGACCCTGGGGAGTGTCTTCAAACAGAGAGATCAAGGGGTGTAGGTACATAGTTCTTTGAAAGTGGCATCATTGGTAGATAAGGTGGTGAAGATGGCATTTGGCAAATTTGCCTTCATTGGTTGGAACACTGAGTACAGGAGTTGGGACATCATGTTCTGGCTGTACAAGACATTGAATAAGGCCACATTCGGAGTACTGCATACAATTCGGTTCACCCTGCTATAGGAAGGATGTTATTAAACTGGAAAGGGTGTAAAAAAGATGCAAAAGGATGTTACCAAGAATGCAGGGTTTTATAAGGAGAGGCTGGATAGGCTAGGACTTTTTTCCTTTGAGCATAGGAGGCTAAACGGTGACCTTATAGAGATTTATAAAATCATGAGGTGCATAGGTAAGGTGAATAACCAACTCTTTACTCTAGGGTAGGGGTGGTCCAAAAATGGAGGGCATAGATTTAAAGTGAGAGAGGCAAGTTTTAAAAGGGATCTGAGGGGCAACTTTTTCACATAGCGGGTGGTGCATATATGATGCAGCCAGAGGAAATGGTAGAGGCAAGTACAATTAGAATGTTTAAAAGACATTTGGACAGGTGCATGGAAAGGAACAGTTTGGAACGATATGGGCCAAAGACAGGCAAATGGAACTAGTTCAGCTTGGGATAGCTAGTTGGCATGGACGAGTTGGGCTGTAGGGTCTATTTCCATGCTGTATGACTGTGTGTGAGGTTCACTGGTGAAATCAGAGGCCGAAAAAAAGTCTTTGCTCCTTATCTCAAATATCTGTATTTCTTCCAAAAGCCAAAAGCTTGTGTTCCCACTCTGATATATAATATTTATCAGGGGTGGGGGGTGGTTAGATGGCTTGCTATGCTAAGTAATGCCAATAACATGGATTTAATTCCTGTGCTGGCCAGTGTTACCATGAAGGGCTATCCTACTCAAACCCTCTATTCACCTCAAACACGATGACCTTTGGGTTAAACCAAGTCAAGTTTCTCTAAGACAAGAGCAGCCCTACAGTCCAGTAGAACTTTGGCAATTTTACTTTTATGTAATATCACTGGTGAACAACACAGTTCATAATGAAACATGAAAATTATTTTAGTGTCCATATTACGTATGTTTAATGTCAATACAACTTATGACTTTTTAAATAAAATTAATTAGCATAAATGGAACAAAAATTGAAGATATTTAGAAAGCACCTTTCAGAGTGAAGATAAAACATGAGAAATTTGAATGAATGGAGGTGGGAGGTAACAAGCGTAAATCATCATTATAAGAATTATAACCGAGCCAGTTAACGTGATCAGCCTGTATTTTGAATGTGCAGACAAAAAATTCTAAAAAGTGAATGAGGCATTTGTGAATTTCATTTTCACTGTGCAATATGTTTAATGTAACATTTAATATTATCATCATATTCTGTACACAGCATTGAAACGGTGTGCTAATATAGCACTGACAGGAATGTACAGTCATCCATTAATCTAATGCTAAACATTAATGCACAGAGGAATTAAAGAGTTTATTAAAAGTCAGGATTTTAGATGTATGTTTTGGTACGTTCTGTTACCGAGGCATTTGCTATTAAAATATCGTAATTTGTACAGAAAAATATCAGAATGAAAGTCCTTTTCCCACACACGACCATTGCAACATAATCCACCCCACCCAATTTCTACCATCATGCATTTGGATTCAGTTAACGACTCAATTTTAACATGCACACAGAAGAAAACAAGATGCTCAAATAAGCACATTGATGCAAGAAGCAAACAAAAACAACTATAGATATCCAGGGGTCACCTCAGTGGTGCAATTTTTGATTTGTTGCCCTCTCTATTCTTCAGTTACAAGGATCTATGTCAAAGCAACCCATCAATAAGAGCTTCCTGATCTCGAGTCAGGCCAGGAGATCTCACAACAGCCCCTGCAGTATTTACCTCCACTCCTGTATTTTTTTCCTTGATTCCTTCACTGCACATGGATGCCACAGACATGGCCATAATTTATGTCCACCCCAAATTGCCTCTGGCCTTGAATTCAATTACTCTTGAATTCAATTAGCTTACTAGGGCCATTTCAGAGGGCAGTTGAGAGGCAACCTCATTGCTGTGGGTCTGGAGTCACATGGAGGCCAGGCTGGGTAGGGATGGTAGCTGACCTTCCCCAAAGGGGAACTAGATGGGTTGCTGACACACTGATTAAGACTAGTTCTTAATTTCAGATTTATTAATCACATTGAAGAGGAAGTGGTGGGAATTGAACCTCTGTACCCCAGGACATAAGTCTGAGACTATGAATTTCTACAGCAGTGACAATACCACTACATCATTTCCCCAGGGAGACCTTAACAGAATGTCGATGAAAAAGAAATTGCTCAATCCATTTCCAACCCGGAGGGAAATCTGCCCCTGCAAAGGGGAATGGGGAAGGTGATAAGGGAAAGAACACGTTAACTGTTCCCTCTCCCAAAGAAAAAGAGCAGAGAGGGCGAACCTAGTAGGATAGGATAGGCACACGTACAATATCAGAGTGCGGTGTCACTCACTGTAACCTGGGCTCCTTACCTTTCCGTTCTGGGCTGTTGTAGACTGTGGGCACTGAGTGAGCAACAGAAACAACCCCAGTGCTGCCAAACGCCACAAACTGACACTTTCCATTGCTTCAGCATTCGTCAGCTCAGATCGACACGCCGTTTTGTTTTTCTTAGTTTGTTGTTGCTCTTTCTGCTTGCTCTCGCTCGGCGATCCTAGAGGTCACCGCGGGGGAGAGCCGAGTGGATCCAGATCCCCAAAACACACTGGCCGGATTGAAACAACAACTGGATGGGGTTGGGTTAGGGAGAGGGGAGGCAAAACGATTATCTGCTGTGCGCCTCGACCAGCTCCCAGCTTCAAGTGGACATGAGGATGGGAGTTAAAGCGACAGTACTGTAGCGAGGGTTAGAGTCGGGTTTTTTTTGGTGGGGGGGGGGGGGAATCACGCGGATGGAATCAATGCTTCGGGAATGATTTACTTCTCTTTGATATAGAAATGTATATCTATAAGGACCCAAGTATTTACATTTAAAAGTAGTCCAGAAACCAGGAACATTGGAGATTTCCTACTGCCGTATCAGAGCGGGACAGATGTTCGGAAATCCGCCGGTTCCTACACTGACATTGAAAATAATAATATCCCAGGTTTTGGGAGGGAGCAGGGGGTGGCCCGGGATGTTTCCGCTCGATTCAGTCGTCTCCCATTCACTGCTGATCAGTGCAGATTTCTGATCTCTCACCCTGCACAGTGCAGACAGTCCAGTCCAGAGCAGAGAAAGGAAAACGCACACACACACAAAGGCTTCCGGACCGTCCCTTCATATCTTACACTTCGAGGAGGGCGCCTTCATTCCGACTCCTCACCACCAAAGCATTGAGAAAACAAACTCAGTTCTGAGTAACAAAGCTCACGCGGTGCGGCGGGATCTGTCAAAGCATTCGCCGTTTAATGTTCACATTGTGGTCAGTCCAGCAACACATTCCAGGTCCACTTCCTTCACGAAAGCAACAACAGCAAAAACACGGCGTTTGCACATTTTTCGGTCTCCTGCAATAACTCAGGGCTTAATGAAATTTTCTAGTCAAAGAAGGACTAATAGTTGCAATGGTTAGCATTTTTTTTCTTGCTATCTCTCACAGGACGTAGTTGGTTATAAATATCCCGATATTTGGTCCACAAAACATTCCTGACGGGTGTACTATTGCAACTTTCGTCATTGGATGCAGTTTCGGTGATAAATATTTCTGGTCTTTCCTCTATAATTTGCCTTCGCCTGTCTGTTCTTCAATAATTGCCACAGTTAGTCCTTTATGGCTCTTGGTCTGAGCGTTTAGATTTCAGGCACTACCATCACAAGGCGCCGCAGTCCTGTTATTGGTGGCTGTCTTGATTTGAAAATATTACAATTCGAGGGTATTCAAAATGCATCCACATCCAAGGCCACTTGAACAAACTTTCGTTTCCCTCCTGGCTACGTGCATCTTATTCAGCGACATGTTGAGTCCGCAAGTTATATTTTTAAAAGTTCAATCGAGTTTCCATTCGCTGTTTTAAGTGATGCTGACGTCCGTCTGAATTCATTTTCACTGTGATAGTCTATTCTCAACCAGTCCCCATTCAATATACCAGGTGCCATTCAATGCCAGCCAAGATATGCCATTTCAATCCTTATTCAAAGAGCTATGTAGCCATGCCAACCCAATCCCCATTCAATATCTTAGGTAGTTATGCCAACCCAGTATGCCATTCAATGGGCTAAACAGTTATGCCACCTTTGTGCACATTTAGTGGGCTATGAAACTATGCCAACTTGGGCGATATTCAATATATTAGATGGCAGTTTTCCATAAGTTAACTACTTCAAGCATGAAATATCCTCTCAGTCACCATTTAGATCAAGCTTTGCTGCATCTGTAGTCATCACCCTTTGTTATCTTTTCCTGCTTTAAGACAAATCACTTTTTAGGCTCAGCAATTCCTCCATAATGATTTCAAATTATCAATTACGTTCCTTGGTCTTGAAATTTCACCAAGAAATTCTCACCATTCTTCAATGAATAAACATCTTTTGTTTGTTTTGTTTTCGTCTTTTGGACTCTGTTTTGCCAGTTGGTAGCATTCTGTCTTTGGAATCAGAAGTTTGTGACTTAAAGTCCCATTCTAGACACTTAAGCACAATATCTAGGCTCCTGTCTAATCTGAGGGAGTGATGCATTATTAGAAGAGCCATCTTTTATTATTAAATTGAGGACCCATCTGCTCAGGGCACTATTTTGATTAAAGCAAGGCTTTCTCTGGGTAACTTCATAGAAGAATCTCTACAGTGTCGAAACAGGCCATTTGGGCCACACCAACCCTGAAGAGTAATCCTCCCAGACCCATTCCTCTCCCCTATTACTCTATATTTACCCCTTACCAAACATCTAATCTACACATCCCTGAACACTATGGGCAATTTAGCATGGCAAATTCACCTAACCTGCACATCTTTGGATTGTGGGAGGAAACCGGAACACCCAGAGGAAATCCACGCAGACATAGGGATAATGTGCAAATTCCACACAGACAGTCGCCCGAGGCTGGAATTGAATCCAGATCTCTGGCACTGTAAGGCAGCAGTGCTAACCACTGAGCCACCATGCTGCCCTAACTTGACCAATACTTATCCCTCAATCAACATCATTAAAGTAGATCATCTAGTTGTGAATACAATGCTGTTTGGGGGAACCTTATTGTGTTTGAATTGGCTGCCAAATTTCCTAAATTACAACATTGACAACACTTCAAGAGCACCTTGAATTCAGGAGGAACCTCTCAGTATGAAAAGTAGTTAGAATGAATGTTCCCTCTAAATTGCACAGTGGTTTGGAGTATCTGTAAACGTCAATCCAATCCTGTTCCCAGAATTACTTCTGGGTCTGAAATTTGGTACCATGCACAGACGTCAAAGGTCTGTACAACAGCATGAAAAATCAAAGGGAACACAGAGTAGAATGTGTAACTCTCAGTCCCAGGGAGTAATTGAAGTGAATAGCATTGATGCATTTAAAATAAGCTGGCAAAACATATGTGAGAGAAGGAATATATTGATGGACTTAGATAAAAAGAATGATAGAAGGACATTAGTGTGTAGCATCAACATGGGCATAGAGCAGTTTGGACCATGTTTCCTGTTGCTGTACTATAAACATTGGTTTAAGCATTTTGGGATACCCTGATGCTGTGAAAGGTGCTGCATAAATGCAAAGTTTTACTTCTTTCCCCCTACCTTTTCTTGGTACAAAGACTTCAAATGTTATTCTATTAATTCTCTAAAAAGTATCAGTAAGTCCTTTTTGTTCTTATCAATCTATTTAAACTCCCTAAGGATTTCCTTGAAAATGCTGCTCTACAGCCGAACAATGCTAACTGTTTGCCCATCTGGCTTCCTGCTAAACTCAATGGCATAATTTTAATTTTTTAACTATTTTATAATTTTGACACAAATATATTTACTTGCCATTTCTCAGAAAAAAAAATCATTTAACTTTCATCAGCCTAGTGGCTAAGTGACTGTGCTTCTTTTGAATGTCATCCATTGTCTTCAAATGTCTTTCTCAGTGCAATTTGCAAATCCTTAGTCATCATGCTCTTGTGAAGAAATGGATTGTTAGAAACTATTATTAAGATCCCAGATCTGAAGATAATACTTTTGGCTATGGATTATGTTCAACAAAAATCACAGAGCCCACTTACAGAAATATCTTCAAAATTTGGGTCCATCCCTTTATGTATTATTTGCAAGTGAGAACATTTACAAATATATTCTCCTAGAACAATCACTGGAAGAACATGCTGGAAAGTCTGATTTCCACTCTTGTGGCTCAGTCAGTACAGAGAATACAAATTAGCAAAATGATCCTTTTACTCCCAATTTAAAAACTAACTACACAAGAAAGTCCTTTATCTATCTAGAAATGTTTATTGCTGGGAATAGTACATTGAGATAGATAGAAAATGGGTTATCAGACAGGAAGCAAAGAGGAATTCATGAGTCTTTTTCTGAACATCAGGCAGTAACAAATGAGGTTCCACAAGGATCAGTGCAAGGACCCCAGCTATTCACAATGCATGTTAATAATTTAGGCAAAAGAACTAATTGTAATATCTCAAAATTTGTAGATGACTGAAAGTTGGCTGTAAGGGTGAAGGAAGAAGAAATATTACAGTATGATTGGCACAGGCTGCACAAGTGGGCAAATGCATGATAGTTGAAGTGTAAAGTGGATCATTCTAAGATTATACATTTTGGTAGCAAAACTAGGAAGGCAGATTATTATTTGAATGGCTATACATTGAGAGAAGGGAATATTCAATGAGACCGAGGTGTTCTTGTGCATCAGTTGCTGATAGGTGCAGCAGACAATAAAGAAGACAAATGAAATGTTGGCCTTCTAGTGAGATGGTGCGAGTACAGGAACAAGGATGTCTTGTTGCAATTGCACGGGGTATTGGTGAGGCCATGTTTAGGATATTGTGTGCAGTTTGGGTCTCCTTATCTATGGAAGGATGTTTTTTGCTGTAGAGGGAGTGCAGCAAAGATTTACCAAATTAATTCTTGAGATGTCAGGACTGACATATGGAGAGAGATTGAGTCAGTTAGGATTATAGTCACTGTAGTTTAGAAGAATGAAGGAGATCTCATAGAAACTTATAAAATTATATCAGTAGGGAACTACAGAACGGTGAGCTTGATGCTGGTGGTGCACAAATTGTTGGATGGATTCCTGAGGGACAGGATTTACATGTATTTGGAAAGGCAAAGACTGATTCTGGATAGTCAGCATGGCTTTGTGCATGGGAAATCATGTCTCACAAACTTGATTGAGTTTTTTGAAGAAGTAACAAAGAGGATTGATGAGGGCAAAGCAGTGGACATGATCTGTATGGACTTCAGTAAGGTGTTCAACAAGGTTCCCCATAGGAGACTGGTAAGCAAGGTTAGATCTCATGGGATACAGGGAGAACTAGCCACTTGGATACATAACTGTCTCAAAGGTAGAAGACAGAGGGTGGTGGTGCAGGGTTGTTTTTCAGACTGGAGGCCTGTGACCAGCGGAGTGCCACAATGATTGGTGCTGGTTCCACTACTTTTCATCATTCTTATAAATGAATTGGATGTGAACGTAGGAGGTATAGTTAGTAAGTTTGCAGATGACACCAAAATTGGAGGTATAGTGGACAGCGAAGAAGGTTACCTCAGATTACAGTGGGATCTTGATCAGATGGGCCAATGGCCTGAGGAGTGACCAGTGGAGTTTAATTTAGATAAATGTGAAATTTTGGGAAAATGTAAATTTTGGGAAAGCAAATCTTAGCAGTACTTATATACTTAATGGTAAGGTCCGAGGGAGTGTTGCTGAACAAGGATATCTTGGAGTGCGGGTTCATAGCTCCTTGAAAGTGGAGTCACAGGTAGATAGGATAGTGAAGAAGGCGTTTGGTATGCTTTCCTTTATTGGTCAGAGTATTGAGTACAGGAGCTAGGAGGTCATGTTGCGGCTGTACAGGACATTGGTGGGGCCACTTTTGGATCATTGCATGCAATTCTGGTCTCCTTCATATTGGAAGGATGTTGTGAAACTTGAAAGGGTTCAGAAAGGATTTACAAGGATGTTGCCTGGGTTGGAGGATTTGAGCTATAGGGAGAGGCTGAATCGGCTGGGGCTGTTTTCCCTGGAGCATTGGAGATTGAGGGATGACCTTATAGAGGTTTATTAAATCATGAAAAGCATGGATAGATTTCAGAGACAGGGTAATTTCCTTGGGGTGGGGGAGTCCAGAACTAAAGGGCATAGGTTTAGGGTGAGAGGGGAAAGATATAAAGGAGAACTGAGGAGCAACATTTTCATACAGAGGGTGGTACGTGTCTGGAATGAGCTGCCAGAGGAAGTGGTGGAGGCTGGTAAAATTGCAACATTTAAAAGACATCTGGATGGGTATATGAATAGAAAGGGCTTGGAGGGATATGGGCCAGGTGCTGGCAGGTGGGACTAGATTAGGTTGGGATATCTGGTCGGCATGGACGAGTTGAACCAAAGGGTCTGTTTCTCTATGTCACTATGACTAGACAGATTAGATGCAAGAAGTGTGTTTCCAATGGTGGGGGAGTCCAGAATCAGGGGTCATATTTTAAGGATACAGGATAAACCTTTTAGGACTGAGATGAGGAGAAATTTCTTCACCCAGAGAGTGGTGAGCCTGTGGAATTTACTGCCAGTGATATCACCCATTTTTCATCATTTGGGAATTCCAAAGATAAATTTTCAACTATCTTATTGTTGTTTCAGCTTATGCAGTCTATTTTAGTTCACTAGAAAATGTTTAAGGCTAAAACATTATGTGTTTTCAAGAAGGAGGTAAATATATCTCTTGTGGCTAAAGAGATCAAAGGAAATGGGGGGGGGGGGGGAGGTGGGATTAGGGTAGTAAGCTCAATGATCAGCCATGATTCTATTGAATGGCAAAACAGGCTCAAGGTGCTTCTTTTTTTGTTTTTCTTTATGTAAGAGTTCAATATTTCAATGAAGGTAAAGATAAAAATATTAGAAACCCAAATGCAAACAGGTTATCAGTAGGTGGGTGCAAACCATGCCCACTAACATCCGCACACGTTCTAAAATTTATCTAATATTAAAAAAAATTATCTGCACTGTTTTATTTCAGTGACATGTGCTGCTGGACCAGCAATGTACATTATATTTAGAAACAAAACATTTCTGCAAATTAATAGATGAATATATTTTCTTTGCAGGTTCAGGTGATATCACGGGCTAAGAAAATGATGTTTGAACAATTTTATTATCATCTGAACACACGATGTGATTGTTGTCCTTATAACAATCCCCTACCAATCCATTATTTTACATAATACATCAAATAGATGCGTTTAAAACAGGAACTCAGATTTCTCCAGTTTCCTCATTTCCCTTCCCCCCACCTTGTCTCAGTCCCAACCCTCAAACTCAGCACCACCTTCCTAACCTGCAATCTTCTTCCTGACCTCTCCGCCCCCACTCCCACTCCGGCCTATCACCCTCACCTTATCACCCTCACCTTAACCTCCTTCCACCTATCGCATTTCCAACGCCCCTCCCCCAAGTCCCTCCTCCCTACCTTTTATCTTAGCCTGCTTGGCACACTTTCCTCATTCCTGAAGAAGGGCTCATGCCCTAAACGTCGATTCTCCTGCTCCTTGGATGCTGCCTGACCTGCTGAGCTTTTCCAGCAACACATTTTCAGCTCTGATCTCCAGCATCTGCAATCCTCACTTTCTCCTTTAAAACAGGAACAGTAAACCTAACCAATTGTTGACATGTTACTCTTTCAAAGGCACACTTTCCTTTCGTTGCCAGATGTCAGAGTTTGGTGAGTTTAGTTAGTGCTCAACTGACGTATAACAGTGACATATAAGAGATTGAACTGGGGTGGTTTATTGCCAGGTTTTAATCTGCAGTGGATCTTTAGGATATTATACTATATTAGTTTAAATAAATATTATAACTTTATTTACATTACACATTCAAGCCAGTGCTGATTCTGCACTCGAACCCTTCCTCCTCCTCTTTGTCTAATCTTCACAAGAATTTGTAAAAGAGTGAATTTTCTTCCTTAACATGAATTCCAAATTTAATAACATGATTCCTAATATCACCCATTTTTTTCATTTGGGAATTTGGAAGATAAATTCTCAACTATCCTAATGATGTTTCAGCTAATGTAGCCTATTCTTTAAAAAATGTGTTTTTAATTATTAATATTTAATTGTTAGCTTGCCTGATTTGCCTGGCACCTGCAAGGAGATCAAAAATAATAAGAATAGTTTTACCACTAGAGGGCAACAGAGCATTCACATGATGTCAGAGAAGACTAAATATTTTAATAAAACAAACCAGATTGTCTCTCCCCACCCTGAAAATAACTTTACTCTTTAATAATGAGACAGCTGTGCATTACTGAGTGAGATCACTTCCCTTAATGGTTACAATTAAAATTGGCAGAGAAAAACTGCTCAGCTGTCCAATTCTTAAATGTTTAAACTTAATTCATACAGATCCATTATTAAGACTGATTAATACTTCTTTCCTAATAGCAAATTGATTTGCCATTTGAGTCAAATAACTCAAAACATTGCTATTAATTTGGTAAAGTTTTTAAAAAATCAAATCTGGCACCAGGATCTTGGGAGAGTTTGATATGACTCCCTCCTGTCAGAGGCCCTATCCATTTGGTAGGGACTGAAATATTGAAGTCTGCTGCATAATCATGCAGCCCTGTTGGCCCTGGGGTTAGAAGAGGCAAGTTTGATGGGGTTGGCTGTGGTGTGGAGTGGGTCAGCCAGAGTGATAGCTGTCCATTTTGGGCTGTGGAGCCTGGTAAAGTAATCCAGTGCTCCACTAAAATGAAGATGAACTCACCTCAGAGTTTTGGTGGAACCAGCTGTTAGGCTGGAGAGTTCTGATTCATTGTGTGAGGGATATGGATTGACGCCAGACTGGGGCAAGGACACATTGCATTGAAGTTTAATTAATGATAAGACTTGGCAGTGATGATTTCCTGGATGGTTTCAGGACATCAAAAAGAAGTTTTTCTCCTTATAATTGTGGAGTTTTATCTCTTTTTTTAAATGTCTTCCACCAGATGACATGGGTTTTGTGTGTGTTTGAGAGAGAGTGGGTAGGGCATAGTGTGGCAAAGTGAGTGAAAAGTGCAAAAGTGTATAATCCCAATGTTCCAGCCAGCACGATTTGGTTGTTCAAATAGTGGCATTATGTGTGGTACTGGAAAAGCATAGCTGATCAGGTAGCATCCGAGGAGCAGGAGAGTCAATGTTTTGAGCATAAGCTCTTCATCAGGAATGTTAATGCACATTCCTGATGAAGAGCTTATGCTTGAAATGTCGAGTCTCCTGCTCTTCGGATGCTGCCTGACCGGCTGTGCTTCTCCAGCACCACACTTTTTAACTCTGGTTTCCAGTACCTGCATCCTAAATTTTTTCTAGTGCCATTATGTGCATGGCAAAGTTGGCACCAGGTCCTGTAGACGTAATTGGATATTCATTTCAATATATAAATAAGCTGACAGCCCTCTTCAAATGGTGTGCTCAAAGGCTGGCAAACTAGCAATGGAACAATAAGTGCTCTCACACACCATTTTAAGAATGCAATGACAGTTTGAACAGTCAGGAGACTTGGAAATTCAGTTCCTTTTATTTTGCAATTTACAATTTCTTAAAAATTGTAAAGTAGAAAGTTTTCTCATTGTATATCACTGACAAAAGCTGAGATTCTTCCACTTTTTCTTTCACCTGCATGTCAAAATTGCAGTAGAGGCAAAGCCCAGGCAACTCACATGGAATGTATAAAACCAGCTGAATTATAATTACCATATTGATCACAAATACCTGAACTTGTTCAGGTTTTAAGAAATTTACATCTCTTAATTGACTCACACTTCTATGATATATTTATATATTGGGAGATGAAAGTGGTCAAACCAGACCAAGGTGAGGTTCCCAATTCATTACAATTTCAAACGGGATACCTCAAACTTTTAAGCTCCTGTTTTAGGAGGGATGAACTGGCTCCCCTTCATTATTCATCCTTCCCCTCATTTGGTAGCGTCAACATTCATTTAACAAAGACAATTTGCCTTGTGGGTACCTATGTCCCAGATCTAAATGAGCTTATGTTTTAAAAGAAACTAATTTAACCAGGTTTTCTTGGGGCAGCACAGTGATTCAGTAGTCACAGTGGAAGGGACCCAGGTTCAATTCCAGCCTTGGATGACTGGCTGTATAGTGTTTGCACATTGCATGTTAGGTGGATTGGCCATGTGTCCGGGGATGTGCAGGCTAGTCAGATTAGCCATTGGAAATGCAGTTACAGGAATAGGGTAAGGGGTGCAATGTTCTTTCTTGGTGGGTGTGAACTTGATCGGCCAAATGGCCTGCTTCCACACTGTAGGGGAGTCAATGATTCTTGAATTAAGATAAGCAATAAATAAATTCATTAATTATTACACAGAAGAAGAAATACTCATGCAACATATACGCACAGATTAGAAATATGGAATGAGCATAAGAAGGTAATCAGTCCTGCAATTGTTCACAAAAATTTAGTATTGAACATCACACCCATTACTGTGGAAGTTCCTCGGAGCACTGACATTATTGAGTTAAAAACCACAACACCAAGTTATAGTCCAAAAGGTATGATGCTACTCCACTAACTACCTGATGAAGGAGCAGCGATCCGAAAGCATGTACTTTCAAATAAACCTGTTGGACTATAACTGTGTGATTTTTAACTTTGTCCATCCCAGTCTAACACCAGCACCTCCACATCATTAATAATTGACCAATTGTTTTCATGATCCTTAGTTTTGCAGATTGATTGAGATTCAGTTTTAATCCCTTTTATCATGATTGAATTCCAGCATGTTTTTATATTAATTCATGGGATGTGTACATCGCCAATGAGACCAGCAATTATTGTCCATTCCTAATTGCCCAGAGGGCATTTAAGAGTCAACTACATTACTATGGGTCTGGAGTCACATGTAGGCCAAACCAGGTAAGAATGGCAGTTTCCTTCCCTAAAGGACATGAGTAAACCAGAAAGGTTTTTCCAGATAATCAATACTTCCAGACTCATGGTCATCATTAGACTCACTATTCCAGATTTTTATTGAATTCAAATTCCACCATGTGCCATGGCAGGATTCAAACCCCAAGTCACCAGAACATTACCTGGGTCTCTGGATTAAGTCTGCTGATAATACCACCACACTGTTGCCTGCCCTTGGAAGAGAGAGTCCTCGCAGAGTCATAGTGTCACACAGCACAGAAACAGATTTCGGTCCAACCAGTCTATGCTGACTATGTTCCCAAACTCTGCTAGTCTCATTTTCCTGCATTTGGCCCATATCCCTCCAAACCTTTCCTATTCATGAACTTACCCAAATGTCTTTTAAACATCGTAACTGTACCCGCTGTAACTGTACCCCAGTGAACTATTCTCACTGTAAAGAAGTTGCCCCTCATGTCCTTTTAAAATCTTCCTCCTTTCACCTTAAAAATATGCAGCTTAGTGTGGAACTCTCCCACCCTAGGGAAAAAAACCCTTTTACTCTTTTCTATGCTTCCCATGATTTTACATACCTCAACAAAGTCAACCTCCTATGTTCCTAAGTCCCAGACTATCCAGCCGAGGAAGCTGACTAATTTTCTGTAGAGATTGTAATCTTTAAGTGTTTGTATCAAATGCAGCTCTGTCCATACATCTCTGCTGCTCAATAATGCATATCGGATTTAGCTATCTGAAACAGCCAGCCAGTGGGTTCCAAGGAAGGTCATGAATCATTCAGATACCTCGGGAACATAGAGTCATAGAGTCATAGAGATGTACAGCATGGAAACAGACCCTTCCGTCCAACCCGTCCATGCCAACCAGACATCCCAAACCAATCTAGTCTCACTTGCCAGCACCCGGCCTATATCCCTCCAAACTCTTCCTATTCATATACCCATCCAAATGCCTCTTAAATGTTGCAATTGTACCAGCCTCCACCACATCCTCTGGCAGCTCATTCCATACACGTACCACCCTCTGTGTCAAAAAGTTGCCCCTTAGGTCTCTTTTATATCTTTCCCCTCTCACCCTAAACCTATGCCCTTAGTTTTGGACTCCCCGACCCCAGGGATAAGTCTTTGTCTATTTATCCTATCCATGCCCCTCATAATTTTGTAAACCTCTATAAGGTCACCCCTCAGCCTTTGACGCTCCAGGGAAAACAGCCCCAACCTGTTCAGCCTCTTCCTGTAGCTCAGATCCTCCAACCCTGGCAACATTCTTATAAATATTTTCTGAACCCTTTCAAGTTTCACAACATCTTTCCGATAGGAAGGAGACCAGAATTGCACGCAATATTCCAACAGTGGCCTAACCAATGTCCTGTACAGCTGCGACATGACCTCCCAACTCCTGTACTCAATACTCTGACCAATAAAGGAAAGCATACCAAACGCCTTCTTCACTATCCTATCTACCTGTGATTCCACTTTCAAAATTAATCTCTCATTATTTCAAACAACAGATATTAGTACAATGCAATGGAAAGTTAACAGTGATTGTTAGTTACATGTCTATATGCTAGAATATATCCAATACTCATTTAAGATGTCAATATGTCTCCTATTGTGATGTGGAGGAGCCAGTGTTGGACTGGGGTGGCCAAAGTTAAAAATCACACAACACCTACTGAAATGATATATTGAACAAACTTAACAACAATCTAGGTTTGTTCAATATATCATTTCAGTTGCATGACAGTGTAATCCTTTGCTATAAATTCTGTGTCTTACGGTCCTGCTCCACAACTACCTGATGAAGGAGCAGCGCTCCGAAAGCTATGCTTCCAAATAAACCTGTTGGACTATAACTTGATCTTGTGTGATTTTTAACTTTTTCCTTTTGTAAACAGTTCTAAAGTAGCCTTTTCTAATGCATTATGCTTTTTGTGTGTGCCCTAAAAACATATTCCAGATAAGTTGCGAAAATCTGACAGAATAACTGTAGACTGTGGGGTAATGGAAGAAGTGGGAAATTGATGTCAGAAATTCTTAGTACGAGGATCTAAAAAATTTCCAAAGCAGTACAACAAAACAGACTGAATAATTCCAGTGAAGAATGATCAAATATAATTTCAGAATAATTACTAAATATGCATAGGTCTTAGTCACCCCTCCTCTAGTACATGTCCTGAAGGAATTAGACCCACAACCTTGTGTACATGCCTCAGGACCTTACATGCTGCATGTCCCTCAACATGACCTTTGCGCACAGTCTACAGGGTTAGTCTTTGGCAGCCTGACTGAGACAGTATTATAAGTGGAGCATTTCCTTCCCAACCTGTCGATCATGGGTTTCTGCCTCTTTATGAATACCTTTCAGTTACACTTGACAGAAGACATGGATATGAACCTTGCCCGAATCTCATGGTAGCCTCAAGGAGGGGAAGCCTTTGTGCTTCCTTCTCCAGCTAGCCCAGAAATGACTGAATGAATCCCGTGACCCACTCATCCTCCATTGGCAGATTGTTAAAGTGCAGACCTCAACTGAGTATGGAACAGGATAAATTTCACCAACATCAGACCATGGGCCAAGCATGGCATCTGCCACGCTGAGATTGTTGGAATTCTGGGAAAGTATCCCTTTGAAATGATCCTGAATACTCCAACTGGAAGCCTCACAAAAGTGAAGTTAATGGAGTCAGGATGGAAGGGTTGCCAAGCGTCCACCAAGTCAAAGGAATTGATCAAGTCCCACAACTTCCCCACCAAAGTGAAGCAAGGTATGATTCCTCTGTGGTCCCTCACCTTGGGATTGCAATTAAAATCCATCTGACACCTCAAAAAAAAAGGAAGTTGCAATCACCTTTGCTGATGGAGCCAAAGAGAATGGACACTTCTCCAAAAAAGTGTTTTTGGTGAGGCCTAGCCTGGGCAGCCCACCCATCCATAAAATGAAGCACACCCCACCCCCTCCCCCACTGAAGTCTACTAGTCTAGCACTGACTCCTTGACCCCCAAGCTCCAGTTAAAAATGTAGGGACTGATGGGGGGCAAAAGCCAAACACATGCTTTATAAGGTCAACTATATCAATTGGACAAAAGTTAATTAGGAAGGCAAAGCTAATTCCTGTGTGTTGTGTGATTAATGAGGTGCAGATGCATGCAGGTTGGGTTCTGATGGTGACATGGCCAATTCGTCTTCTGAGGATGATGGACTTAATTGCTAAAGTTTAACTCAAAGGCATGAATCTGAATTTTGGACTCTCGCCCAATGAAGTCATCACATTGCCGTTATTCTTGCCACCCCTGGGAACAGATAATCATACCAATGGCTAGAATATGTGTAATTAACTTGAACTAAGTGGCAAAATAGGTTAGTGCTGTAAGTTTTGTTTTACTGGAATCTGCTAAGGACTTCATTTCTCTAGACACTAAGCTGTTGGAGTCTTAGGTAATAATTGTTAGCCTAGACATAACTCAATAAATACAGAAATAGAAAAGGCAGACTATAGAGCTGTGATCAGGCTTTTCATTTAACTTTTATTAATTAGGATACCCACTGAAATCTAAAATTGGAATGGAGGAACTGAATAGGAGTTATTTTTGTTGATTAACATGGTTCCGTATTTTGAGAAGAAACAAGGAACTCCATTGAATGGTCATTTATTCTTAACAACATTTATGAACAGCTTCATATAAATAAAAGGTGATAGGACAGATATGGACAATGAAACTTTTAGAGGTATTTTGTGGCCAGGAATAGAAAGTTACAATTGATCAAGAGAAGCATGAGATGACGGAAAGAAAGAGGGATGGAAGGGCTCACTTATTAACGGTTAGAAAGTGTGTGTGAAGGTTCAAGGAGTTAATGACTGGTGTATAATATTAAATGTGGGCTTTCACCGTCTGGGTTAACCAAAGAACTAGACATGTATTAGGTAATTCATTTAAATTAAATTTTTGTAGAATAATATTCATTGGTAATAAAACATCTGGGACAATTCTTGAGAAGTAAGAGGTCATATAGTGGTAGTGACCTTACCTCTGCACCAGAAGGTCTGTATTCAAGTCCCATCTGCCCAAGATATGTTATAATGTGTCTAAGCAGGTTGAGTAAAAACTTTCTGCAAGTAAAAATGCAATAGATAGTGGATCAAGAAGACTTGGGCCATTGAGAAGAAGAAAGACAGGTTTGAACATCAGATTTGCTGCCCAATTGGGACCATCATTAGCTATCTGTCACTGATATGTATTGTTTGCTGTATAAGTAATCCAACTGGAACTCAGCACTCACTATATTGGCTGTATTGATTAGATACAGCTCACATATGCAATCTCTCAAAAGTTAAAATTATTACAGCAAACAACTTTGCATAATTGTAGAATCTTATTTGTGGGTACAGTATCTTATTCAAATTCAAATTCAAGATTCATTCAAGATAGCGGGAGAGTGGGAGGCTGAACCCAGGGCCTGTCCGTTCCCATCAGCTTTCTTTCTGTTTTTATTTATTTTTGCTTTTGCTCTTTTCCTTTGGTTTTCTTTTAGGCCTCTGGATATGCCTTAGCGCAATATCTCGCGGCGAGTGAGGATCAGATCCTGGGCTGACTCCCCCAGCTTGGACTCGCAGGCTAGGCTCAGGGTCCAAGGCCACAGCTAGGCCTGGGTGCCTGAAGGAGGAGAAGGGTGATCTCAGTCTGGCGTTACAGTGTGGTGGTCTTGTCTCAGTGTGGTGGTCTTGTCCCCTTGTCCTGGTGTGGCAGTTTTGGCCCAGCACAGTGGTCTTCTTTGGCAGAGGCCTCCAGCCTAGTATCGAGCATCACCACATGGCAGTTTTGTCCCTGCTGCATCTTCAGGGTATTCCATCATTCCTAAATTGTCTTTCCCAGAGCCCATGAACTGTTAACTGAACTGTGATGAACTTTGTCTTAGTTTTATTTTTTTTAAATTATTATGTATGACTTCTGTAGGTGCTCTGATGGGGCAATCTATAAAACTTTTCAGTGTATTTCTCTTGTAAAAGTACACAATAAATTTCTATTCTATTCTATTCGTAAATAAAAGAGAAAATGCTGAAAACTCAAGCCATCTGGTAGCATCTATGAAGCGAGAATCAGAGTTAACTTTAAAATCATTTGCTGCCAGATTTGCTGAGTATTTCCAGCAATTTCTGCTTTTATTCCAGGTTTCCAGCATTTGCAGAATGTTACTTTGCAGTAAAAGAATTCAACACTGACAATGTATCTTTTCATAGAGACTGATGTTATTACCCAGGATGAATTTAGGGTTTATGTGAGTAAGGGCCATGTTGAACTCCCTACTAACTTGCTACCTAATACCACAATAAGAGCAAACTCAACCGCTTATTCATCATCCTAGGCGAAGAAAGTGAGCAGACCTGTAAAGGTGTCTGATGAGAGAAACCAGACTGCACTGTCCAAACTCTACATGATGTGGATGTGGGAGAGGGCCCTCTGATAAAACAACAACCCTACTGGATAGACCCAGAAAAGGTGTCTTAGGTTCTGGAGGAGATTAACGCTAAGGGCATCTTCGTCCCACAGAGCCAGAGGATTGCTGTCTCATTAGAGAGAGAGAACTGTCAGTGATTTAACCGGAGGGTCTCCACTTCTTAGGCAAGGGCAGAGGTTGAGACAATTACCTCCATGGTAGCCTAAGCAAGTATGACCCTACACTGTCATAGTCACTTTGAATCACAAAGCATCTGTCCATCCAACTGAGCCAACTGACCCAAAGGAGGAAATTAACAACATGTGGCAGCACCAACTAATACAGCCTAGTAGCCGGAAATACCCAGTTATGCCAAGCTGGATGACTCAGCAAGGTTCTGCAGTGGTCACTGAAAAGTTGATGCAACATCCAAAGCCAACTTATACCTGATACCCTGGCTAAAGATTGCATGGTTAGCGTGAGTAAAAATCACCTACACTACCAAGATAGATTTACTCAAGGGGAACAGGTAGATTCTCTTTACTGAACAAATGAAGGAAGTGTCTATTTTTGTAACTTCAGATGGTTGTATCACTGTTGAGTCATGGCATTCAAACTCTGAAATACACCAGCCACCTTTCCCAAACAGATGAACTGAATAGTGGAGGCTCATCTAATTGTGTAGTGTACCAAGGTAACCCCCTAGTATACACTAACACCTGGGAAATGCACTCAGAGCAAGTGCGAGTGATCCTCTGGGAAATATGGTCAGCAAATTCAATGGTTAGTCTCACAAAGAGCAAGATTGTTAAAGCAATGTGACCTACTTAGGATCAAGGATGAGAACGGGCGGCATAGTCGCATAGTGGTTAGCACTGCTGCCTCACAGCGCCAGAGACCCGGGTTCAATTCCAGCCTCGGGCAACTGTCTGTGCGGAGTTTGCACATTTCTCCCCGTGTCTGCATGGGTTTCCTCTGGGTGCTTTCCTCCCACAGTCTAAAAATGTGCAGGTTAAGTGAACTGGCCATGCTAAATTACCTGTAGTGTTAGGTGAAGGGGTAAATGTAGGGGAATGGGTCTGGGTGGGTTGCTCTTCGGAGGGTCGGTGTGGACTTGTTAGGCCAAAGGGCCTGTTTCCACGCTGTAAGTAATCTAATCTAAACTGCCCAAGGCAACAAAGGTACAGGCAGTAGCACAGTTTCCCATTCCTACAACAACATGGTAAATCATGACATTCATGGGAATGCATGGATTCTACTTAAAATATGTCACAGTAGCCCCTGAAATACTTACAATAGAAAAGAAACATAATATGGACTTATAATTGCAAGCTGTTTTTGAAAAGCTGAAGGCTATTTTAACAAGTGAACCTGTGCTTACAGCTTCAAATTTTAAAAAAGGATGTGAGAGATAATGTTTTGTTTAAGTACATGAATAGGAAAGATTTGGAAGGACATGGGCCAAATGCAGGTAGTTTGGGAACATGGTCGACATAGACTAGTGACTCAGTGACTCTATGAGAGATTGATAACTATTGTGAAGCATTTTGTATCTGTTATACGAATCACTTTCCATTCAGTTTTAAGATGAAATGTTATATTAAAATAAACCAACGTTTCTTCACTGCTGCAAACACATTTCTATATTTTTAACAAATTTTGGTTTGTAAAATCTGTCGTAGAACAGAAATCACCCAATGGACCACACGTGAGACAATTATGAACAGTAGCCAACATGCAGATAAACTCAGTTTTGACTTAATAATCTGCATTGACTGAGTTTAAAATACATTCACATCTTTTACTTACTTTGGCAAGACTGTGAACTAAATAGTATTGTTTCTGTGATTTTAATAGTTAAAAAGAACACTAATAACGAAAGTACAGTTCAATTTCTTGTAAGCAAGCAGAAAGCAACTCTCACACCCAGATGTCAGAACACTCAGAGTACACAACTGAGTAATTGTGGAACACCCTGCCTATTTCATAATAATCTACAATTCCGAGTAGTTCCATAATGCCCTTTTACAATTGCACTTAACAAGCTGAATTCTGTTACACTGTGTTCTCTATTACTAACAAATTGAATAGCATTCATAACTTGTGTATTTTTTCTTCAATCTATTTATTCATACAGATATAGCATGCTTTCAGAAGTCATTTAAGGTCTTGAGACTGAGCCCGACATTTTCTGCATGACCTCTATCCTGCATGGTCAGCACTTTGGCTGATTGAGGCAATGTGCACCTTTAAGTAGGTTAAAGTTGCACTGTTTTATTGTTTGCACATATTTGTCAGTTAGGCTTTGCCTATGGAAGAAAATTTTGCAATATTGTTGATCATAATAATATTTTGCCTAAATAGTACAGTAATGAATTCTGGTTTGTTACAATTACATACAGGATTAAATCCAATTAATTATAAATATGTTCTTCATTAAGCACATTTCCAAGAATACTGCAAACTTCTGTGAAACTTGAAAGTGTTCAGAAAAGATTTATAAGGATGTTGCCAGGGTTGGAGGATTTGAGCTATAGGGAGAAACTGAACAGGCTGGAGCTGCTTCCTCTGGAGCATCGGAGGCTGAGGGGTGACTTATAGAGGTTTACAAAATTATGAGGGGCATGGATAGGGTAAATAGGCAAAGTCTTTTTCCTGGGGTCAGGGAGTCCAGACCTAGAGGGCATAAGTTTAGGGTGAGAGGGGAAAGATATAAAAGAGACCTAAGGGGCAACTTTTTGACACAGAGGGTGGTACGTGTATGGAATGAGCTGCCAGAGGAAGTGGTGGAGGCTGATATAATTGCAACATTTAAGAGGCATTTGGGTGGGTATATGAATAGGAAGGGTTTGGAGGGATATAGGCTGGGTGCTGGCAGGTGGGACTAGATTGGTTGGGATATCTGGTCGGCATGGACGGGTTGGACCAAAGGGTCTGTTTCCATGCTGTACACTTCTATGACTCTTTGACTCCACACATTTAGATTCCTTCTTAGCTATTTGGAACTTTCAAAATATTTGTGGTTCAGAAATGAATGATTGGATCTGGAGGTCAGGTAGAAAACACAAATATTATGTTATACTCCACCCCACTGAAGGATGATCACAACATCAGTGGAGTTTGCCTTCATCAGTCTGAATTGGATGTTGAGTTTCCTACCTCTAAAAAACTTGGCATGACTGTATTGCATCACCAGTCTATCAGCCCAATATTAGACAAGACCGGGATTAGTCTATTCAGTTCTAAGCTACACATAGGAGTAGCTTAGAACTGAGTAGCTCTTGTAGTACATCATTCAACTGAGGTATATATAAGAGACTCCTTTGGTGCTTTGTGTTCAAATCCATTATCAAATTTACTGATGTAAAATCAAGCTTTAATGTTTTTGCTGGAGTTGATTACCAATCAAAGAAAGAATGAAAGAAAACAGGAAATTCTTTTAGGTTTAGATATATAGAAGACAATGGCTTACCTCTCAAACTATTACTTTTTAAAAGCTTGCATTTGCACAATCCCTTTAAAGACACCCCAAAGCAATTACAAGCAATTCTTTTTCAGATAGTGCACTGAGATCCTTTATGTTCACTTGGTTTACCATCTCCTTGGAAAAGCAGCATTTTAGATAGTACAACATTCCCTCAATACCGAACTCAAGTGCCAGCTTGAATTTGTACTGATAGTTTTGGGGTAGGCCTAGAACCCACAATCTTCTGCTTTAGAAGTAAGAGTGCAACCCTGGGGTTACCAACCCACAATAGTAACCATAGAACCTTCAGGAATTAACGACTAATCAACTCAGCATTGAGTAATATCATAGGAACATGAAAGCACATTTATCTTAGTGTTTTCACACAATATATTAGTTGTAAAATTATAGGAGGTAGGAGAAGAAAGCTGTTGGATTTACAATTGGGTAGCAAAGAGCTTGTCTGTGTTCTAATTGACAAGTTATGGTGTAAGGCCACCACGGACATGGTGGGTGACTAATGGTGGAAGAATAGGATTGAAGATGTCAGCTTTATGATATAGCCTCCGGTGGCATAAATCCAATTGGAGCTGACAACCTGAACTATCACTGACCCATACTGACAGCATCAACAAGCTATAGGTCAGGCTCACTTCCTAGAAAAGTCTCTCTTGAAAATGATTCTTTGGTCATTGTTCATTGCATTGAAAAAGTTTGTTTTATTTCAATTTGTCTTTTATCTCCTTAATGACCATGCCACTATGATTGTCCCAGTTTATATCTGTAAACCAAAAAAAAATCTAATTTTGGATTAACATTAACTTTACGTGTTTCCTATACAGAAAAGGCACTGCACACCCACACACATTCTTGTTACCTCCTCACTTCACCACTCCCATATGCAACTGGTCAGCCTCCCAGATTCTACTTTCCCTCAACTCCAGATTTTCCAAACCTCTGCTCTTCATATCATAACTCAGAGCAAACACTTCTCACCTCATCCGCCATACACCCCCATCCTCATGCTCACTGGATCCCCCTTAAGCATCAATGTTAAATGATAAATGTTAAATCATCCTTGTTTTCAAACCCCTCGAGAGGCCTTTCCCTTCCTATTCTGTAATCACCTCCAGCTCCATAATTCTCAGAGATATCTGTGCTCTTTTAATTCTGGCCTCTTCAATGCACACTGATTTTAACCAGAAGTGGCCATGCCTTCACCTGCTTAGCTCTAAATCTCTGGCATTGTCTCTTTAAACCTCTCTTTCTTTCAATCTCTTTTCTTTTTGCAGGCATTCTTTGACAAAGATTTTAGATACCTGCCTCATTATCCTCTCATATGGCTTTTATCAAAACTTGCTTTATAATATTCCTGTAAATATATACTAAATAGACCCTAATTGAACATGGGAACATAGAAAATGGAAGCAAGAGTTGGCCATTCAGCCCATCAAGCTGACTCCATCATTCAATCCAAGCATGATTGGATCTCAAAGCCATAATTCTGCTCCCTTTCCATCCCCTTAACACCTTTCGTGTACAGAAATATATCTATTTATTTCCTAGATATCTTAGTGATTTGACCTCCATCACAGTGTGTGTGGTAGAACATTCAACAAGGTCACTACCCTCTGAGTGAATACCAGTACATCTTTCCTCATCTTAGTCCTAAATAGGACTATTTCTCATTTTGCCCTATAACTAACAGTGATATAAACACAAAACTTATTTGTCAAGGGTCTAAATATGGATGACATTACTGAATGCTTTGAGAATTCCCAGCTCGGTTTCATGCATTCCATTGCCTTCTGGACTTTAAGATAAAAACAAAATAGTTGATGACAAGCAATAAGTGACATCAATTTATTTTCTATAAACAGATTATTCAGAAAGCAGGCCTAGTTTATGGTATTAGAAAAATTGCATCTGCACATTATTGAGAAACTGTGGCTGTAATTGAGCAATACAAGAAAAAAATTTGGTTTGTGTCATGTGGAAATGGACAGATTTGAGGCACTAGATACAAAGAAGAGTTTCAGACTGTGACAGAGGCAGTAAGCTGGAGGTTGCTCAAGATGAATTCACTCACCCACTGGCAATTCTCACAGGGATTCTCTCGCAGAAAATCAGCAGAACCTCCAAACAAATGGGGCAATTGTTCAAACAAAAGGTTCTCCTCCACAATTTATCATGGACTTCACACATTATGGCAGCTGATCGAGAGAATGCTAATGAAATTCAGGTTGCTACCTTATACTGTAAAGAGAATCCTACTTTGCACTAATCCTCAATATAAAGTGTGAATAACTTCAAATTATAATGAAGCAATCTCCAAGCCAGTCAGCTCACCTCAGCAGCTGATGGTTTGAAATCCCATCTGTAAAATGTAAGGTAAAATTCAGTCTTCTGTAGATCAGCTCCCAAGGGCAAGGTTTAATGGTACCTTGGTGAAAGACTTCTTCAAATGCCGAAAATCATTCCCCCAACTTGTTATCCTATGTACTCCTCAACTGGATCAAGATAAAAATAAATATATAGTTAAAAAAGATGAATAAAGTTGTATTCTATTGCATTGTGTCATCACGGCATCACCCAATTGGGTTTTGCAAGTGCTTATGTGAATGCAATCTCTTAACAAGAGGAAAATTCAAATCAATTATCCTCCACCTACCATTGATGGAGAATGAATGCATTCCTAACACTATCATGTATCTCTGCTTTTCCTGAGATAATTTCTTGCCAAATTAATGCAATTTAATTCAATATGCCACATTATAATGGAAATAAGAGATAAATGACCTGATATTGGGACTATTGTACCAGAAATTCATCTGATATAAAGCTCCATGGCAAGTTTTTCAGTGAGCTAGTCTATTCTCCCACAGCCCCTAGACTGTTCTGTTTCAAACATGATGTCTTCAATCTTCATGGAGGAGAAAGTGAGGACTGCAGATCTTGGAGATCAGAGTCAAAACATATAGCACTGGAAAAGCACAGCAAATCAGATGGCATCTGAGGAGCAGGAGAGTCGACATTTTGGGCATAAGCCGTTCATCAGGAATATGGGGTGGGTCCCAAGGGGGCTGACCACTTCAACTCCCCCTCCCACTCTGCCAAGGACATGCAAGTCTTGGTCCTCCTCCACCACTAATGCCTAGCCACCCAACGTCTGGAGGAAGAACATCTCATCTTGTGCATTGGGACACTCCAACCACAGGAATCAGTCGATTTCACCAGTTTCCTCATCTCCCCTCCCCCACCTTATCCCAGATCCAACCCTCCAAATTGGTATTGCCCTCTTAACCTGTCCTACCTGTCCAACTTCATTCCCACCTATCTGCTCCACCCTTCGCTCCAACCTATCACCATCACCTTCATCTACCTGTCGCCATCCTAGCTACGTTCCACCCAGTCCTACCCCCTCCCATTGGGACCCCCCCACCCATATTCCTAATGAAGGGATTATGCCCATAACTTTGACTCTCCTGCTCCTCGGATGCTGCCTGACCTGCTGTGCTTTTCCAGCGCCACACGTTTTGACTCCATCTTCAATCTTCACATCAACTCAACTTGCCTTAACAATCCAATCCTCCATTAATCTCTCCCTCATTTAACCTCTCCTACTTGCAATTTGAATCATCCCCTCAATATGACCATATCACTTGGCCTTCTTAATCTCATCATTTCAATCTATGCCAAGACCACCTCTGATTTTCTCTTGTATTTTTCACCACTTACATTCCCCCATTAAACCTTATCTTCTGCTGTCCCAGTCCCTGGAAGAAAAATTGTTGTCCAAGTCACTTACAATGACACTTTTAAACTTATGGTTTGTCATCACAGTCAACAAAATACTCCTGAAGCTATTTGATTTCTCAATCACACACTTGCCCTTATCTTTGATTTTCTTGTCCAAGGTAAAAGTTCTACTCTATATAACCCTAGTTGTATCCTCCAGTAATGTCTTGATCCTTGTTCCATTAAAGTACAATAGACACAGCCTGGAACATGTAAGATGCCCAGCTGGCTTAGTCATTCATTGTCAGAGCTGGATAGATGCAATCTGTAGTATCAGGCCTTCTTCTCAGTGTCCAAATCTCCCCCTTCTCAACAATCATGATGAAATAGAAGGATAAATCCCAACATTTTTTTTCCCAACAGCTAAATGTATCCTTAAACCCCTCTCACAGAGAAGAGGGGGAATTTGTTCTTTCAGAGGGTAGCGAATTTGTGGAATTCTTTATCACAGAGGGCTATACTTCATTAAGTAGAGGAGACCTCCCCATACCCACGGGGGATTCATTCCAAGACCTACCGCGGAAGCCCAAAACCACGGATAGGAGCGTACCCATTAATTTAAATGAGAAATTTACCTTCCCAGCAGCCCCCTCCTCCCTGCTTCTAGAAGATTCCCTACAATATGTTCGGGCCACAGTAAAGCGTGGCTAACTGAAACCGTGGAAATTGATTCCGCGGATAGGAGTCACCCTGTATATCAAGGCTAAGATAGACAGGTTTTAAGTCAGTAAGGCAATCAAGGGCTATGCAGTAAAGGCTGGAAAGTGGGATTGATGATAGTCAGTGTCTGCCGGAGCAGACATGATGGGCCTTCTTTGCTTCTGTTTGTTATGGCATTATGGTCCCCAGTCTTTTCTACCCCAACGTTCAACAACATTTGCAAGGAATACATTATTTGTCACTAAGATTGAGACCATTTAATAACTCTACTCCATCCTCCTCTTCCTCAAGCTGACCAAACAAAGGGCCAGTGCTGTCCTAGCTTAAACTTTCTCTAGTTTCTGTCCTATCTCCCCTCAGGAACTCTCTGAGTACATTTTGTTCCTGAGAACTCCCTTGGGAATTATGGTGTTCTCCCAATTATGTTACAGATTTGGAAAATGACAATGCATTCAAGAACTTTCAAAAGGAAAACGGGGCAGTGATTTTACAAGATACAGTGGTCAAGGGTGAGACTCTTGAGGAGATGGTGCCAGTGGTGAAAGATTTACTTTCAGCCACCTAGATTCTAATTAATTTTAAAAACCTGTTTGTCACCCTAACTCTCTTTCATCTTCATTACCCTCCTTAAAAATTAGCACTTTGCCAAATTTTGGTCACTTGTTCAATTGTCACCTTTAACTTGATGTTTGTTTTTAACTAATTCTGAACTGGTGATATGTCTTGGGATATTTTCCTACATTTAAGGACATAATTGCATGTAAATTCTCACTGTAAAATGTTTCCAAGAAGCCATGTGCTTAGCACCATATCATTCCATGGGGTTTACAATGTCATTTTACTGGAAAACATTAAGATGGACAGCTTCTGAAAGGACGCAGTCAGTTTGTTTGCTTTCTTCTATTTGGTGCAATAAAACAATTTTGATGCAATAAAGTACTTGAATTTATTCCAGATGTTACTGTCATAATAGCCATAGCTATATACTGGAAATATTTTCGGGAATAACTAGTTATTGCTGGACAAAAAAAAAGGGAATATGTTCATATTCATTTCCAGTGAACAACGAGTGAAGTCTGAATTTGTTGAATTCTCTATATTTGTTAAAATACTCTTGCAATGAAGGGAGACTTGTATTTTCACTTCCAGGAGTATCTCTTCAAAACTGTGGCCTAAGTTTCCACAGTGCCTAAATGAACAATGCACCTGTGCAGGTGCTGCCCATAACATCAGCTGGACCCCACAGGATACACAGGTTTTCTGCACTTGGGCCAATGATCTCCCTGTGTCCAACACATTGACATCACCCTGTAAGCACAACTGATGAGGGGGCTTGGGAGAGGAGGTGACATGGAGGGTGGGGCCTCAGCAGGCACTGGGTCAAAGGCTAGAGGTGAAAGGGAGAGTCAGTACCAAGAGAAGGAGCAGGGAGTGGCCTGCACTGAGAGCAGGAGCAGTGAGAGGCTTGCACCAGAGGGGGTGAGGACAGCCTGCTAAAAGGAGAGGAGGCAAGGGGAGGCCTGCACCAGGACTAGGGTAAGGCCTACACTGGGAGTGGGAGCAGAGAAGCCAGCCTCTGATTATGCATTCTGTGTATTTTTTTTACTTCTTAAAAAAATGAGAAATCTGAAGAACTTTTCCAAATGCATACTTCCTTCATCTTTGAGAGTTGCTGCTACTTTCTGCCACTTACCAATGACATTGGCTTTTTCTTTACACCTACAGGTGACATTTATATGAAAAACAACATTTTCAAAAAGGATTGGGGATGAGTCAGGGCATTTCTATATTACTGTTTTAATCAAAGCACACTGTTTTAATTAAAAGAAACAGAGCAAACAGGCACAAAATTGACACTTAGTAGCAGAGAACTTTTTATTTCATTTAAGAAAGTTGTAGTAAGTGATTATGAGAATCTATTAACAAGCCAGTCTCTTAACTTGCAATTTAAGAACGTGATAGTAACTAAACCATTTTTAACGAAACTGTGATAAATAATTATTCATTCACGGGACATAGGCTTTAATGCCCATCCCTAATTGCCCTGAGGGCAGTTACAAATCAACCACATTATTGTGAACCTGGAGTCACATGTTAGCCAGACTGGGTAAGAATGGCAGATTTCCTCCCCTGAAGGACATTAGTGAACCATATGGGTTTTCCTGACAATCTACACCAATTTCATAGACATTATTGGACTCTTAATTTCAGATTTTTAACTGCATCCAAAAATCTACCACAATGGGATTTGAACTTGAACCTCCAGATAAATGTTCAGAGAACATCTCTAGGATACCCACACCAACAAACCCCGCCGCCCCGTGGCCGAACACTTCAACTCCCCCTCCCACGCCACCTGGGCCTGCTCCATCGCCACTCCCTTACCACCTGACGCCTGGAGGAAGAACACCTCATCTTCCGCCTCGGGACCCTCCAACCCCATGGCATCAGTGTGAATTTCACCAGTTTCCTTATTTCCCCTCCCTCCACCTTATCCCAGTTCCAACCTTCCAGCTCAGCACCACCCTCATGGCCCGTCCCTCCTGTCCATCCTCCTCCTTCCCACCTGTCCGCTCCACCCTCCCCTCCGACCTACCACCATTAACCCCATCTCCATCCACCTATTGCAGCCTGACCTGCTGTGCTTTTCCAGCACCACACTCTCATCTCTAGAAAAGTAGCTTAACAACAATACCACTAGGTCATTGCCTCTCTCTCAAATTTTCAGAGAGCAGTAATGTATTTTCTCTTGGGTAGCATTTAAAAGAGAATCCAAACACCTCCAAAGTTGTTTTTGCACTAACCCACGATTTAGAAAATAGCATCCACTGGAGGAGGAAAAAACATAATTAAGAAGAAAAAAAATGTTTTGTGGCAGGAATTCCAATGTTACTGTTCATTCCAGATTTATGTAATGACAGGAAGTCATTAAGAAACATGGTCAAGTTTAAATTGTAGAGATAGGAAGAAGCATTTTTGGTGGCTTTAAGATAGCTGAGAAAGCCTTAACAGATATAAAGTGTCCAAATTAGGTAGAATGAAAATGCAATCAGACAGCAAGACCAAACGTCTTTTTAAATTTAGTGGTCATGCCAAATTGAAACATATGTTTACTTTTCAGCAAATGATTTTTTTTGTTCGAGTTGCATGCTCAAAATTGTGATGATGGAAATCAGCATAATGTTATTAAACTGAGAAAATACCCTGAGTTTTGTTAGGTAATGACTTCATTCCAAGATCAAAATGAGATAGCAAATGGTTGCATATGTGAGCTCTGTAATGATAGGTATTTATGAACAGTGAGAACGTTAGTGATAGATTTCAAAATGCAAACAAGCTGTTGGAACGGAGGAAACAGTGGCAGATGAAGTTTAACAGAGCAATGTAAAATGATACATTTTGGTTAAGAAGAATGAGGAGAGGAATATAAACTGAAAAGTCTGATTCTAAAAAGGTGCAGGAACAGAGGAAACAAATATATATGTCCACAAATCTTTGAAGATGGTGGGGCCGTTTGAGAAATCAGTTAAAAAGGCAAACAGGACCCCATTTATAATTAGATGCATATGGCACAAGATCAAGGAAGTTATGATGAACATTAATAACAGGCTCAGTCTGAGATGGAGTAACGTGTCCAATTCTGGGCACCTTAATTTGGGAGAATGTGAGAGCTTTGGAAAGGGTGCGGTATAGCATCCACAGATGAGGGACTTCAGTCACCTGGATAGATTGGATAAGCTGAGGTTTTCTCCTTAAAGAATAGAGGGGCAACAAACCATGAGGGATCTGGACAGAATAACTTAAGACAAACTGTCTATCTTGAGAGCCAAGGGTATTGATTTAAGGTGAATGGCAAAAGAACCAATGGAAATGTCAGGAAAACCCTTATTTGCAATGAGTGATCAGAGCTGCAAGGACTTGCCTGAGAGTAAGGTAGAGACAGGTTTCACCATAGCTTTCAAAATACCGTTGCCAATTGGCATGTCCTCAATGCAGTCAATGAACTGGGCGGGGTGGAGGGGAGGTGCAAAGAGATAGTGAGAAAAGAGGATAGACCTGATTTAGAAGTTAAAGTTCTAAATTGGAATAAAGGTAATTTTGTGGTAATGGGCAAGAACTTTCAAAAGTTGATTGGGAGAGGCTATTCGCAGCTGATGGGACAGTTTGAAAGTGCGAGGCCTTCAAAAATGAGTTAACAAGGCAGTATGTTCCTTATAGTTTGAAGGGCAAGGCTGTAAGGCTGGTAGCTGTATGGAATGCTGGATGACCAGAGAAATTGTGGGTCTGGTCAAGAAAAAAAAGGAAGCATATGGCAGGAATAAATGGCAGGGGTCGAGTGAATCCCTTGAGAAGTATAAAGGCATTAGGTGTATACTCAAGAAGGAAATCAGGAGAGCAAAAAGGTGATATGAGATACCTTTGGCAAATAGGGTTAAGGAGAATCCAAAGAGATTCTCCAAAAACATTAAGAGTAAAAGAGTAACTAAAGAGGAAATGGGGCATGTTAAAGATCAGCAAGACTGCCTATGTGTGGAACCACAGGAAATGGGTGAGATTCTAAACAAGTATTTCACATCAGTGTGGAGAAGAATATGGAAGCTACAGGATATGGAGAAATAAATAGTAATAACTTGAAAAGTGTCCATATTACAGAAGAGAAGGTGCTGGACGTGTTAAAATACATAAAGGTAGATAATCCATGATATCTGATCAGGTGTATCCCAGACCTCTGTGGGAAGCTAGGGAAATGATTGCTGGGCCATTTGCTGAGATGTTTGTATCATCGCTAGCCATAGGTGAGCTGTCAAAAGACTGGAGGTTGGCTAATGTAGTGCCATTATGTAAGAAAGGTGGTAAGGAAAAAGCAGGGAACTATAGACTGGTGAGCCAGTGGTTGGAAGGGATTCTGACGAAAGGAATTATTTGTATGTATTTGGAAAGGCAAAGACTGATTATGAATAGTCAACATAGCTTTGTGTGTGGGAAATCATGTTCCACTAACTTGATAGAATTTTTTTAAAATAGAATCCCTACAGTATGGAAACAGGTCCTTTGGCCCAACAAGTCCACACGGACCCTCCAAAGAGTAACCCACCCAGACCCATTCCCCTACTATCCTATATTTACCCTGACTAATGTAGCTAACCTACACATCCCTGAACATTATGGTCAATTTAGCACAGTCAATTCACCTAAACTTCACATCTTTGGATTGTGGGACGAAACCAGAGCAAACCCACGCAGACACAGGGAGAATGCGCAAAGTCCACACAGACAGTTGCCTGAGGCTGGAATTGATCCTGGGTCCCAGGTGCTGTAAGGCAGCAGTGCTAGCCACTGAGCCACCACTTTTGAAGAAGTGACAAAGAAGATGGATGAAGGCAGGGTGATGGATGTTGTCTATATGGACTTCAGCAAGGCCTTTGACAAGGTTTCACATAGTAGACTGGTTAACATGGTTAGATGGCATGGTATCCAGGGAGAGCTAGCCATTTGGATACAAAATTGGCTTGAAGGTAGAAGTCAAAGGGTGATGATAGAGAGTTGTTTTTGGATTGGAAGCCTGTGACCAGCAGTGTGCCACAAGATTCAGAGCTGCATCCACTGCTTTTTGTTATTTATGTAAATGATTTGAATGTCAATATAGGAGAAATGGTTAGCAAGATAGGTTGATGGGCCATGGTGTGGCAGATGGAGATTAATTTAGATAAATGTGAGATGCTACATTTTGGAAAGGCAAATCAAGGCAGGATTTATACACTTAATGGTAGGGTCCTGGGGAGCATTGCTGAACAAACATACCTTGGGGTGCAGGTTCATAGTTCCTTGAAGGTGGAGACACAGGTAGACAGGATAGTGAAGAAGGTGTTTGGTATACTTGCCTTCATTGGTCAGTGCATTGAGTACCGGAATTGGGATATCATGTTACAGCTGTATAGGACATTGATTAGGACCCTTTTGGAATGTTGTATTCAGTTCTGGTCTCCCTGCTATGGGGAAGATGTTGTGAAATTTTAAAGGGTCCAGAAAAGATTTATAAGGATGTTGCTGGGGTTGGAGGGTTTGAGCTAGAGGGAGAGGCTGAATAGGTGGATGCCATTTTCCCTGGAGTATCGGACACTGAGGGATGACCTTATAGAGGTTTATACAAACATGAAGGGAATGGAGAGGGTGAAGAGCCAAAGTCTTTTTCCCAGGTTAGGGGAATCCAAGACTAGAGGGCATAGGTTTAAGGTGAGAGGAGATTGATATAGAAGGTACCTAAGTGGCAACTTTTTCACACAGAGAATGGTGGATATACAGAATGAGCTACCAGAGGAAGTGGTGAAGGCTGGTACAATTCCAACATGTAAAAGACGTTTGGATGGGTACATGAATAGGAATGGATCAGAGGGATATGGGCCAAATGTTGGCAAATGGGACTAGATTCATTTAAGAAATCTAGTCAGCATGGACAAGTTGGACCGAAGAGTATGTTCCGTCCTCTAACTCTATGACTATGATTCATAACTATGAATTCATGCATTTAACCCTTATTTAACTTATATGATTCAAGTTAAAGTAAACTATCAGTTCCACTTAAGTAGGTTAATGGTTCCTTAAGAATGAAAAGTCATAGTCATAGAGTCTGAGAGTAAAACTCTTATCAATACCATGGTTAAAACAGATACAGATAAGACAGAAAATACTAATATGTTACAAAGGGGAAAGCCATATTAAATCTCTACGGTATACCATTTTGAGTCCATTGCTTGAGTACCTTCTTGCTGAAACAGAAAGATTAACACTTGAAGACAGATTCAGCAGCTGTGGTGACTAGTTCAGTTCTTGAACAGTTGGACTCTGGAGGTTAGCAGATTTAAGAGGGAGAGACAGTTCTATGTTCCTCACTAGTTCTATGTTTACAACACTTTTATACTGTTTGACTTTCCTTCAATAGAAGATTATTTTGATCTGTACACCATTCTCTTTGTTTTCACTCAGTCAACATTCTATTCCCCCATTCCTGGTACACACCCTCTTTCCAACTTCCACTGACACTATTTTCCTTGTGTCTTATTCCTGGGGATCTGCACCCAGGACAGCTGTACAATCAGTTTTCATATATTTTCATTTTGCAAAAGTCATCTTTCCAACTGTGAGGACTGATTAGAACTGGTCTGGAGTAGAGTCATCTATTATCTATTAGTTGAGAACTGTTCTGAAGAAGGGTCACTGGACTCGAAGCATTAACTCTGCTTTCTGTCTGCAGACCTCCTGGCCCAGCATATCCCCCACTTCACCATCACCATCAAGCCAGGGATCAACCCTGGTTCAATGGAGAGTGCAGGAGGGCATACCAGAAGCAGCACCAGGCATACCTAAAATTGAGGTGTCAACGTAGTGAAGCTAGGAGAAAGTAAGGACTGCAGATGCTGGAGATCAGAGTCGAGAGTGGGCTGCTGGAAAGGCATAGCAGGTTAGACAGCATCCAAGGAGCAAGAGAATCGAAGTTTCATGCAAGAGCCCTTCATCAGGAATGAAGCCTCATTCCTGATGAAGGGCTCTTGCCCAAAATATCAATTCTCCTGCTCCTCGGATGCTGCCTAACCTGCTGTGCTTTTCCAGCAGCCCACTCCCGAACCTGGTGAAGCTACCAATCAAGACTGCTTGCAGGCCAAACAGCATAAGCAGTAAGTGATAGATAGAGCTAAACAATTCTATAACAAACAAATCAGATCTAAGCCCTGCATTAGTGAATGGTGGTGAACAATTAAACAACTCACTGGAGGAGGAGGTTCCACAAATACCACCATCCTCAGTGAAGGAAGATCAGGGCAAAAGATAAGCTGAAACATTCGCAACAATCTTCAGTCAGGAATGCCAAGTGGATGATCCATCTCGGCCTCTTGCAGTGGTCCCCAGCATCAAAGATCCCAGTCTTCAGCCAATTCAATTCTCTGTACATAAACAGTTGGAGGCACTGGATACTGCAGAGGCTATGGGCCCTGATGACATTTCAGCAATAGTACTGAAGACTTGTGTTCCAGTCATTGTTGCTCTCCTAGCCAATCTATTCCAATGCAGTTACAACACTGGCATCTACCTGACAATGTGGAAAATTGCTCAGCTATGCCCTGTGCATAAGAAACAGGACCATTTACAACCCAGCAGTCTACTTAATTATCAGTAAAATGATGGGAGGTTTCATCAACATTCCTCTCAAGCAGCACTTGCTCAGCAATAACTTGCTCATTGATACCCAGTTTGGGTTGCACCATGGCTACTCAGTTCCTGAGCTCATTAGAGCCTTGGTTCAATCATGGATAAAGGAACTGAATTCCAGAGGTGAGGACAGAGTAACAGCCCTTGGCATCAAGGCTGCATTTAACCAAGTGTGATATCAGGGAGCCCTAGCAAAACTGCTATCAGTGGCTCTCAGGAAGCAAACTCTCCACTGGTTGGAGTCACACCTGGCACATAAGAAGATGGTTGTGATGTTTGAGGTCAGTCATCTCAGCTCCACGACTCCTCTATCGAAGTTCCTCAATGTCGTGTCCTAGGCCCAATCATCTTTAACTGCTTCAACATTGATTTCCCTCCACCATAAGATCAGGAATGGGATGTTCACCAATCATTACACAACATTCAAGCATCATTCATGATTCCTCAAATACTGAAGCATCATGTTCAAATGCAACAATATCAGGACAACATCCAGGCTTGGGCTGACAAGTAGAAAGTAACATTCCATACATACAAATGCCAGGGAATGACCTTCTCCAAAAAGAGACAATCTAATCACTGTTCCTTGATGTTCAATTATATTACTATCACTGAAGCCCTCATTATTAACATTCTTAGCATTAGAACTGACCAGAAACTGAACTGGATTCGCCACTTAAATACAGCAACTACAAGTGTTGGTCAGAGGCTAGGAATACTGTGGTGAGTAACTCACTTCCTCAGTCTCCAAAGCCTGTCCACCATCGACAAGGCTCAAGTGAAGAGTATGATGGATTACTCCTCACTTACCTGGATGGGTGAAGCTCCAGCAACACTCAAGAAGCAGAGTAAAGCAGCCCACTTGATTGGCACCTCATCCACTCCTTCCACCACCATCACTCAGTAGCAGCTGTGTGTAACATTCACAAGATGCACTGCAGAAATTCACCAAAAATCTTTAGACCGCAACTTCTAAACTCCTGACCACTTTCAACTAGAAGGTCAAGGGCAGCAGATACATGGGGACAACAGCACTTGCAAGTTTACCTCCAAGCCATTTGCCGTCCTGACTTGGAAATATTTCACCGTTCCTTCACAGTTGCAGGGTCAAAATTCTGTAATTCCCTCCCTAAGGGCATTGTTGGTCTACCTGCAACATATGGACTGCAATGGTTCAAGAAAGCAGCTGACTACCACCTTCTCAAGAGGAACAAGAGATGGGCAATAAATGCTAGCCCAGCCAACGATGCACCATGGGTGAATAATTTTTAAAAAGCTGCTCATCATGCTGAGTTTCTTCAGTAATTTCTGTTTTCATTTCAGATTTCCAGCATCCACAGTTATTTGTTTTATTTTAATCTGGGTGAATTCTAAATGTCTCCCTTTTGTGATTTGAAGCTGGGAGAAGAGACTTTAGTTGGCTTTGAAATAGTCTAATGTAACAGACATGGCCTACCAGTCTGTCTTGAAGAGATTTTTAAAGAGTTTGTTTTTAATGTAAAGCAGAAATGTTCTGTAGTGATTGTAACAAGGTCAACCAGGTGGACCTCATAGAAGAGGAGAAAGTGAGGACTGCAGGTGCTGGAGATCAGAGCTGAAAATGTGTTGCTGGAAAAGCGCAGCAGGTCAGGCAGCATCCAAGGAGCAGGAGAATCGACGTTTCGGGCAAGAGCCCTTCTTCAGGAATCCTCATAGAATATGAGTTCCCTGGTTGAGGCTATTAGTCTGTCCAATTAGGGAGCCCTGGCTGACAGATATAGATAGAGGTTCCACTCACTCTGAAAGCTGGCTCTGAGGAAGCCAGACCAGTACTATGCATGTGCAAATATGGGGTGACTTAGTGACAGGTTACCAGACCCTGTGGAGATATGTCAGCGGTAACAAGAATGGGATTAATGATGTAACCATGGCAAAAGAACCTACTAGCTGAAGCACAATAGGACTTCAAACAAGCACTACAACTGGCTTTGTCATTAGAAAATGCGGCAAGTGGAGCCGATGAGTTACAGGGTATTGCCGATGGGAGTGGATAACCTGGCCAGGCTAACTGAACTGAGGAGAAAGTGAGGTCTGCAGATGCTGGAGATCAGAGCTGGAAATGTGTTGCTGGAAAAGCGCAGCAGGTCAGGCAGCATCCAGGGAACAGGAGAATCGACGTTTCGGGCATAAGCCCTTCTTCAGGAATGGGGAAAGTTTGTCCAGCAGGCTAAGATAAAAGGTAGGGAGGAGGGACTTGGGGGAGGGGCGTCGGAAATGTGATAGGTGGAAAGAGGTCAAGGTGAGGGTGATAGGTCAGACTGAGGTGGGGGCGGAGAGGTCGGGAAGAAGATCTCAGGTTAGGAAGGCGGTGCTGAATTTGATGGATTTGACTGAGACAGGGTGGGGGGAGGGGAAATGAGGAAACTGGTGAAATCCGAGTTCATCCCTTGTAGTTGGAGGGTTCCTAGCCAGAAGATGAGGCGTTCTTCCTCCAAACCCCGTAACTGAACTGAGGGGACATCACTTGAGTAAAGGCAATTGCATAGCTTCATTCAGGACATATCCTGAACAGAGGGACTTTAGGTCAGCCCACAGCAAAACCCCAAAACAAAGCCAAATCTTGGCTCAACTGTTAACATTTTCTTCAGGCCAGCAAACTATTATAGCTGCTGACAGTATGCAGACTTGAGACAGCAAAAGAGTCCCATTATGTCTGACTTGAGAAAGAGAACTCACAGGCCAGTATCCAGGAGAATGCACAGCCTGGAAAGTCCACCTAAATCTGGCATGGAACAGTTAACTTGCCTTGCAACATCCAAGTCAGAATCAATCCAAATAAATATCTGGTTAAATAGTCACCTGGTTCTAATGGAGATTGATACCAATGTGGATGGATCAGTGATTTCAAAACAAGTCTGTAACAAAATTTCACTCTAGACTCCAATCTTTAAGTTCGCTTAAGACCTCAGCTAGACTGAGAATCTATACTGGACAACCTTTATAATTGAAGAGTACAACTTTGGTTCCTGTCTCATGAGAAGCAGCTGGTTCAGGAACCATTGTTTGCAGTAAAAGGCTTGGACCCAAGCTTGATGGGGCGAAGTTGGTTGAGAAATATTCTCCTGGATTGGCTCAGCACCTCTTGATTAGAAAATGGCTGCCTGAGTGAAGTGCTAATTAAATACCTGGAAGTTTTTCAGGAACGTCTAGGATCTATCAAAGGAGCTAAAGCCACTTTGCATGTTGGCCCACCAGGAAGCAATTCTATGATTCTGCCCAGTGCCATTTGCCTTACTTGCAAAAGAAGAGACAGAACTCAGGAGGCTGGAAAGCAAAGGAATCATCACAACCAGAATTGAAACCTTCCTGGTGAGACCAGTATTTTATTAGGGGGACTAAGGTCAGTATTTTATTATGGGGACTAAGAGTGATTGTCTCAAGCAATGGTTGCCAGCAGATACTCTCTGCACTCCACCAGAGTCATCCAAAATGAGGAAGTTATGTCTGGTGGTCAGGATTGGATGGAAACATAGCTGCATTGGAGGGACAATGCCCAGAGTGCGAACAAGGACAAAAATTACCACCAATAGCTCCTCCACATTTGTAGGAATGGCCGTGCAAACCCTGGACTCAGTTACATGTCAACTATGCTGGCCTTTTCATGGGCTCAATGTTCTTAGTCATTGTGGATGCCCACTCAAATAGCTGGACCTGTGTACAGTTCGATCGTCAAACATGGGGATGATAACAAAAAAGCAGCGAGCGTCTTTAGCAATATACAAACTCCCAGAAGTGTTGGCCATCATTTACCAGTATGGAATTCAAATGTTTCCTAAAGTTGAATGGCATTCGGCACATAAGGACTACTATGTACTATCCATCATCTAATGGTCTGGTGGAAAGAACAGACTAAACTTTGAAGACAGGCTTAAAGAAACAGCCTACAACTTCATTCGATACCAAACTCTCCCAGTTCCTTTGTGATTATTGAAACACCCCTCATGCAACCAAGCTCCAGCAGAGTTGCTAGAGAGGAGAAGACACTGCACCAGGTTAAATCTGATCTTTCTGGACCTGGAGGGAGGATGAAACAGCATCAAGAACATCAATGCTGGATACAAGACTTCTGCAAGTGAGAGAAGCAGTTTACTAGGGGACAAAGTCTGGTGCCAAAACCATGGAAATGGCCTGCATGGGTAAGAGGCATGGTCGGCACAAGGTCTGTGACGTACAATGTTTGGGTAGGTGAGGTGATCCTTCACAAGCACGTGGACCACATGAAAGCTGAAAAGTCGCAAACAGGACAGGAGCAAAACATACCTAGCCCCTTAGAATATCCAGAAGGGCTGTCAAAACCCTATGGGTTCTCCCCTCCATCTAGCATCGAAGAAACCTTGGAGTCTGAGATGGACGTGGTGGATATTAGTGCCTCAACACCTTTACCACCTGAAGAACAGGATGGATTTCTTCCAAGATGCTCCAGGCACAAGAAATGGGCTACAGCCAGGCACTCACTGCCCTTATCCAAGGCTGAGTTGGAGGAAACAGGCCTGGTCCGAAAATGCCCCAGGACAGGCTACAAGAAAAAGAACAGGTCTACGACCCTGGACTTAGCAGGGGAGTGAGGTAATGATTGTAACAAAGTCAGCCAGGAAGACCTCATAGAATATGAGTTCCCTGATTGGGGATGTGAACCTCATACAATCAGGGACCCTGATTAACACACATTAACATGGAATATGATTCACTCTGAGAGCTGGCTCTGAGGAAGCCAGACCAGAGTCAAGTACAATGTAAATAAAGGGTCACTTGGTGATGGGATACTGGGAGTTATTTAATGTCCTTTTAATACTATTTTTGTAAAACCATATAATATCCAAATAGCAAACCATAACAAAAGGGTTTGCATAAGTACCTGAGGGGAAAGAAATTTCAGGGCAGTGGGCTGCAAGAAATTAAATTGTCTTTGGGAGGGAAGTTCAGAAAGTCTTAACATACAAAATGGCTTCCTTTTGTGCTATACTTATTCTTTGATTAAATGATGCTGTGGAAGTTTTGACTGTAAACAGTAATACAGGTTAGTTAAAGACAGATCTTTACCTCCAGCATAGAGTCAGCTCATTAAACGCTTGATCCTGTCTCTCATACATAAATATTCTCCAAATGTAGTTAAAATCCATGGCTAGGAAACAAAAACAATAAGCTGAAATTCATTTGTATGGAATGGACTCTCAGCAGATGGTGCTATTGCGCTGAATAAAGAATTCTCACAATTACTTAGCGTACATAGCTATCAACGTCCAATATATATATCGTACACCATGACTAAAATGCCTGTGCTTTCATTAAATTTGGCTTAATGTTGCCTTTCTCAATGACCAGATCATTAAGCCAAAGTTGGAACACTGAAGAAGGAATACAACGATGCTACAAAATTCTTTGTCGAAATGAGAGAACTGAATAAGTTTCAAATTTGCTAGACAATACCTAGAACACTGAGGGAATGGAATGTTATATTCTACAGCAGGAAGAACTGAACCATTCTGATACAAAGCAGGTTTTTCTGAAAATTCTTCTAAAGCTTCAAAATTAATATTTCTGAAAAATTTGATAGTGTTCTCCTGTTGTGAGGACAGTTGGTAAGTATTTGTAAATGAATCTGTATGCCCTTCATATTTTCCAAACTTGACAAACCAAGGAAAAATAATTGGTATCACATAATACTGGTGTTTCAATATGACGTCAAGAGAATAAAGAATTTGCATTCATATAGCCCCTTTTGCAATCCTAATGTGCTTTACATTAATGAAGGAATTTTGAAGTGTAGCAATTGTTGTAATATAGAAGATACCATGGAAGGGGAAGATGCTGCCTTACAATTCCTCACAAATAGGTTTCCCAGGATCACCTAGACAATAAGGAACTGTTGGAAATAGATACATTTCAGAGATTAGGAAAACAGGTCCTCTTGGTTCCATGCCTAAAGTTAGATTTTATGGAGAAACATAAAGGAGGAAAGAGAGATAGAGTTAGTGGGACTTAGGAATTCCAGAGCTTTGAGGCTTGGCAGCTGAAGGTACAGTCACCATTTAATGTCATGGACACACAAGGGACCAGAATTGGAAAAGTGCAGATATATCAAAGTCAACAGATGAACAAGACCATGAAAGGATTTGCAAGCAAAGATAGAATTTGAACAGCAACACATTGCTTAACAGGAAACTAATATAAATCAGCAAGCAGAGAAATGCACAAGATTTGATGTGGGTTAGGCTATAGAAGTAGAATTCCTACAGCGTGGAAGCAGGTCCTTTGGCCCAACAAGTCCACACTGACCTTCTGAAGTGTATCCCACCCAAACCCATTCCCCATTGCTCTACATTTAGCCCTGACTAATGCACCTAACCTACACATCCCTGAACAGAATGGGCAATTTAGCATGACCAATTCACCTAACTGGCATATCTTTGGACTGTGGGAGGAAACCAGAGCAAAACCACACAGACACAGGGAGAACATGCAAATTCCACACAAACAGTCACCCAAGGCTGGGATTGAACCGAGGTCTCTGGTGTCATGAGGCAGCAGTGCTAACCACTGTGCCACTGTACACCCCAAATGCGGATGAGTTTTAGATGACTGCAAAGTCACAAAAAGAGAAAGTTGACCAGGGGAAAGAAAATGCACAAAATAGAAAAAAAAATAAAGTTTCAACATTTATTTAATCCCACCATTAAAACATGTTATCAGCAACTCCTCAATAAGTGCATGCTTTCTTTAACTGAATTTGTTTATTGTCAATTTTTTGTGCAGTGGAAATCTAGACAATATTAATTAAAAATAAAGAAATTGGCTAAATCAGCTGTTTAAAATGATTTTTTTATTTTTAATTGACTTTAAATGAAGATAGTATGAATAATTTCACTATATCAAAAATTTCTAAATTCTCAGTTAACAGAAAAATTACACTTGTCTTGAAGTGTGAACATCTGGTTTTGTGCTAGAACAGTTGTCACATGCACAGAAACAAAGGAACAGAAAGAAGCTATTTAAATCCTCAAACCTGTTTCACCAGTCAATTAGGACATGTCTGCTCGTCAAACTCCTTAAAAACCCAGAACTGCTCACAATACTCTGGTTGTGGTCTGAGCAGACCTTTTCATATTGAAACTGTAATGATGGATTCATTCCTCATTAAAAGACTGAATTTGAGTTTGCATATTTCCATTTAACAGCCAAATTGCTTTGAACCCCAAAATCACAGCTGAAAGTTATTCTGTTTCACGAAGTTCCTTTCAAAATGTCTCAGAGAGCCTGCAATTCCACAGTTCTCATTTCTGTTTGCTGATTTACAGATTTCATGGAGGACTGTTACCTGCCCATCAGAGGTTATATGGCCATAGTCAAGCAGTGGCTATGATATGTTAATAACCAACTACATTTTAAGTTAAGACCTATGACAAGTTGAAAGATGGAATTCAGTCAGAATTCTGATGGGCTTCCATGAGAAAGAAAAATCACCATAAAAACTGTTGGATCATTGCAAAACTCAACTGGTAGATTAATGTCATTGAATTACACCCAACCAAAGGCTCCTCAAATAGCTTTAAATAGTAATGTCTTCTGAGGTAGCCATATAAGACATTTACATGTACATAAAGCACTACATCTCCTGCCAATGCACTGGAACCGGAAGCTAGTGTCATTGACAATATATATTTCCCTCCCCAGCCCTTTCCGCCTTCCGTAAAGACAGTTCCCTCTGTGACTACCTTGTCAGGTCCATGCCCCCCAACAAACCACCCTCCTGTCCTGGCACCTTCCCCTGCCACCGCAGGAATTACAAAACCTGCGCCCACACCACCTCCCTCACCTCCATCCAAGGCCCCAAAGGAGCCTTCCACATCCATCAAAGTTTCACCTGCACATCCACCAATATCATCTTTTGTATCCGTTGCTCCCGATGTGGTCTCCTCTACATTGGGGAGACTGGACGCCTCCTCACAGAGCGCTTCAGGGAACATCTCCGGGACACCCACACCAATCAACCCCACTGCCCTGTTACCCAACATTTCAACTCCCCCTCCCACTCTGCTAAGAACATGCAGGTCCTGGGCCTCTTCCACCGCCGCTCCCTCACCACCCGACGCCCGGAGGAAGAACGCCTCATCTTCTGTCTCGGAACACTTCAACCCCAAGGCATCAATGTGGACTTCACCAATTTCCTCATTTCCCCTCCCCCCCCCCCACCTTATCCCAATTCCAACATTCCAGCTCAGCACTGTCCTCATGACCTGACCTACCTGCCGATCTCCCTTCCCACCTATCCACTCCACCCTCCCCTCTGACCTATCACCTCCATCCCCACCCCCATTCACCTACTGTACTCTTTGCTACCTTCCCCCACCTTTCTCTCTGACCTATCACCTCCATCCCCACCCCCATTCACCTATTGTACTCTTTGCTACCTTCTCCCCAGCCCCACCCCCTCCATTTATCTCTCCACCCTAGAGGCTCTATTCCTGATGAAGGGCTTTTGCCCAAAACGTCGATTTTCCTGCTCCTCGGATGCTGCCTGGCCTGCTGTGCTTTTCCAGCACCACTCTGATCTAAACATTGACAATATCATTGCCTGTCCACACTACACTGAAACAAAGAACTAGTGGCACTGATATCATTGTAGTGTATGCATTATTGATGCCATCACCCACACTCCTTGAATAATCTGCTCACTGATATTCAGTTTGTATTCTACTAGGGTCACTCAGCTCCTGACGTTATCGTTGCCTTGACCTAAACATGGACAGGAGAGCTGAACTCCAGAGATAATGTGAGAGTGACTCCCCTTGACAGCAAAACAACATTTGACAGAGTGTGGGATTAAAGAACTCTAGTAAAGCTAGAATAAATAGAAATTGGAGGTAAAACTCTCCACTGGTTGGAGTCATAACTTGCACAAAGGAAGACAGTTGCCGTTGTTGGAGGTCAATAATCTTTGTCCAAGGATATCTCAACAGCTTCTTTCTGTTCCTTTGTGTCTGTGCATGTGACAACTGTTCTAACACAAAACCAGATGTTCACACTTCAAGACAAGTGTGAATTTTTCTGTTAACTGAGAATTTAGAAATTTTTGATATAGTGAAATTATTCAAAGTAGTATCTTCATTTACAGTCAATTAAAAATAAAAAAATCATTTTAAACAGCTGATTTAGCCAATTTCTTTATTTTTAATTAATATTGTCTAGATTTCCACTGCACAAAAAATTGACAATAAACAAATTCAGTTAAAGAAAGCATGCACTTATTGAGGAGTTGCTGATAACATGTTTTAATGGTGGGATTAAATAAATGTTGAAACTTTATTTTTTTTTCTATTTTGTGCATTTTCTTTCCCCTGGTCAACTTTCTCTTTTTGTGACTTTGCAGTCATCTAAAACTCATCCTCAGAATAATGTCCTAAACCCACCTATCTTTGACTGCCTCATCAATACCTTCCCACCATCACAAGGTGAAAAGAAGGGATGTTCACCAATGATTGCATAATTTCAGCACTGTTTGTAGTTCCTCAAACACTGAAGCAAACCACGTTCATATACAACCAGGCTTGAATGATATTGAATAATACCTGGGCTGACATCTGGCATTATTTGCACCATACGAGTGCCAGAGAATTCAACTATCACCCCTTGATGGTTGGGCATTACCATCTCCACAATCAACATCCTGGGCTTGTCATTGACCAGAGACTGAAGTGGAAATATAATCTTCCACAAGTGAAAGATGCTTTTGGTTTGTTTGTTGGATAAAGTCAAACTCTGATGTTTGTTTATTTCATTCATATACTGTTGTACAGAACCGAACACTTTAGTGACTTTGTATGTACATTTTTTTAATGAATAAAGTATATTTTAAAATTAAAAAAAAAGAAACTAAACTGGACCAGCTATATAAAAGCTATAGCTGCAAGAGCAGGTTAGAGGCTGGGAATTCTGCAGGAAGTAACACATCTCCTATTTCCCCACTCACAGTCCACCATCAACAAGACAGGCAGGAATTGATGAAATGTCCTCCACTTGCCTGGATGGGTGCAGCTCCAACAACACTAATGAAACTCGATATCATCCAAAACAAAGCAACCTGCTTGATTGGCACTATATCCAGCAGCTTTCGCATTCACTCCCTTCAACATCACCGCACACTGGCAGTGGACCATCTATAAGATGCACTACAGTAACTCACCCAGCCTCCTTTGAAGGCACCTTCTAAACCTTGGACATCTACCACCTAAAAGGACAAGGGAAGCAAATGCAGGGGACAACACCACCTGCAATTTTCCCTCCAGTTCACACACCATCCTGACTTGGAACTATATAATCGTTCCATTATTGTCACTGGGTCAAAATCCTGGAACTCCTGATAGCATTATGGGTGCTCCTACAATTGAAGGATTGCAGCAGTTCAACAAGGCAGCTCACCCCATTATCTCATGGTAAATTAGAGATGGGCAATGAATGCTGGCCCAGCCAGAAACACCCACAATCCTTAAATAATAAAACATTTTCAATATTAAGTAACTGTACATTTGGTGGTTATTGCTGGCAGTGACCTCACAGGCATTGCAAATACATGAACAATAAATGTGCTCTCTGCAGTTGCAGGGACAGCAACACAGCCTACAAGAAAAGCTACAACAAGTAAAAAAATCCGACAGTTCTTTCTTCATCTGTAAATTGCCTTAATTATCAAATAGGCAAGATTATGGCCTTTTCTCCACCAGAGGGGAAGTGAACTATCCAGTCAGTACTCAATCTTAGTAATCAGTTTAGTATTTTAATAAGATTTTAATTTTAATATTAGTGAGACCTTACATGTGATCTATTGTCAAGCCAATCTTAAACTTAATGTTTACATGCAGTGAACTGCAGTGATACACAAACCGAAGGTGCTGTACCTTTACTGGCTCCCATGCAGAAACATAACTTAGAGAAGTAACATTCATTTATGTTTATTGACAGTAGCTAGATGCAAGATCATTTGAATCTGCATATATTACATCAGCTGACAGAAAGAACAGATCAGCCAAACGTCAAATAAAAGTCATATGAAACAGCTAACATTAAAACTATTCAAGCTAGATGTCTGCATTTAGATAGCACTGAGATAGCCACACAAAATTACTTAGCATTTTTGGAACTGGATTAATTTTAGACTGTAAAATTTCATTTAAAACCACAGTGTTGAGAAATTTCTAGAATACTATATAGTTCATCTTTCGTCAAATAGAAGTTGATTGACAACAGCTGTTATGCGTTATGATATGAAATGGCTAGTCAATAAGATTTTCAATAAGTTTTCATTACCAAGCATGAAAATATAAGTGTGTTCTTCTCTGAACAATTCCTACATCTGGAGCAATACATAAAGGCGAAAAGCTTAAGTCAGACCACATCCTGTTTCAGAGCTGAAAATATGTTGCTGGAAAAGCGCAGCAGATCAGGCAGCATCCAAGGAGCAGGAGAATCGACGTTTCGGGCATGAGCCTGAAAATTTCCTGAAGAAGGGCTCATGCCCGAAATGTCAATTCTCCTGCTCCTTGGATGCTGCCTGATCTGCTGCGCTTTTCCAGCAACACATTTTCAGCTCTGATCTCCAGTATCTGCAGTCCTCACTTTCTCCACATCCAGTTTTAGCCCAGTGCACTTGACCTGTATTTCTGGTCGGAGGTGGAGACATTATGTATGGAACAGAATACCAACATTAAAGAATTGGACCAGGCAGCATGTCGATTGCCATATTAATTTCCTCCAGTACTGCTTGTCAACAGTCAGGTGTCTTGTGTGTCACTGTAAAGGTGAACTGTGAAGCTGTGTCTTAAATCCACGCAGAGGCAGTCACCAACTTGGAGCATTAGTGACTGTGGGGCAAATAGCTTCACTGAATCCAGGAACCTGATTCATATTTTTCAGATGACCAGCTGGGAGATGGCTTGAGAGTGTGTGGATTTCTTCAGTGAATGTTCTATGGGTGACTGGATAAGCAGAGGATGGGGTTAACACAATAAAGCATGCAGAGCAGTACCAGCATGTGTCAGATTGGCGACTGCAATGTTTTACTGGAAATATAGTGAGAGCCAAACAAAACGAACGGAAAGATTGTCTTTTAAGGCGAAGCGGGGGAAGGGAGAGGAAACTGTCTTCCTGTTTTTCTGCTGTGAAAGGAATTTGGAAATTGGCAAGAAAAATCAATGTTTTTCAGAATAGCGTAAATTCGAAGCAAACTGTTCGAACTTCGAAACCTTACTTCTGGAGATTGTCCTTTTCTTTTAAACTGCCCCCTGTAAAGTTATTCTTTACCAATTATTTGTAGCCCTTGTCACTACTAGTGCATAGGAAACCTAGTGCCTCCAATTTAACTTTTTGATGGCATCAAAGTGGAACAGACCCCAGAGAGCAGAAGATGTGGCTAAGATCCAGATGATTAGAGCTGTGTCCCTTTGGAATTGAATGAGATTTTGCAACCAGTTTTTTTTAATGACAGGCCTAAGATGACCTTGTTGAAAAGGAGCCAACACTTCAATTAAAGAACACAAATACTGAAAACTATTTCCCATCTGCTTAAACTAAAATTGAGAAAGGTGCCCTCTTCATCCATCTGTGAAGGGTTTGCAAAAAGCAACATCAGCAGTCATGGATTCTCAAAGACACCAACAAATTTTAGGCTTTATTTGTTCCAGCTTGCCAGTACATCTTGGTGCTGTCTTCTGTTACATGGTTCGACGAAAGATGTTTTATCTTGGATTTTGTCTGAATCACAAAGATTTATTTGTCTCCTTACAATGTATTGTTGTTTACACAAAAGCTAAATTAGGTCACTGGTTTACCAGAAACTTAGCTGCTACTGAGGCACTTCCTCAGAAACAGAACAACAGAAAAAAGTACAGACATTGAAAAACAAACTTTAACCATGCAACAAAAGAAAAGTCCCATCGTGGTGGTTCTAGGAGAAATAAAAGGATTGATTTACCTGCCTGAAAATGGATTTGGCAGACTTACCACCACAATGGTTCCAATGGTCAACTTACTCTCATTTCTAGAAAGGTCTATCAACAGCCAGTTGAAGAGCCTGCCTATTTCAGGCAGTAGGTCCCTTATAAAATGCAAACTGAGGTCAGTTATTGAACAGGCTTTGAATCCCACTTTAGGTTAGATCAAAGCATCAACAGCGTGCTTCCTGACAATGTTCACATCACTTCACAAATAAATCTTGGATGAATAAGTGTTAAATTATTTCTGTGGCACCAGCATGAGCAGGGCTGCTCCTCCCAGGCCTCTAAAAATAAAAAGGACACTGCAATCCCTCCCCCTTCCCAGAGGAGTTTTCCCCTTCCAGATTTAGATTGGGTCACTTAGCAGCAGTAGGCCAACAACAATGCTGGACTGGTTGTAATCCAGCTGTCCACTGCTTGTTCCATTTAAATGAAATTTCACTAGCAAAATAGATCCAGCCTCTTCAGATCCAGAAGGGGCAAGCTACTGGTGTTTTCTACCTCTGGGCTGTCCTGTCAGTAAAAATGGACCCCAAGCTTTGTGAGTGAAGAGACCAGTGACAAATGAAGTTAAAATGAGTGGGATTTGTTTTAAAATGCCACAATTGCTACAGTTTATCTCCAAAATGATACAAAATTGGCTCAGTAGCATCACTACTAACCTAGTTGGCCTTATCTGTCAGATAAGGCCAAGGGAGATGGTGAGCAGATCAACTAGAGAGGCAAACCTGTTTGATTTTGTCCTCACCAGTTTGTCAATGACAGTATTGGTATGGGTAAACATCATACAGTCCTTCTGGAGAGGAAATACCATCCTCACATTAATAAGTACAGTAAAAATAACAATTATTCATAATAAAACCTAGTCCTTAATCTAACAGTAAATAACTCGTAAAGCTTCAAAACATTTTGATACAAATAGCTTTCTCTATTATAATAGAATTATATTCAATGTCCTATTTGCTTTGATTAAATTTAAAGTCAAAGCCTTCAGTGGACTTTAATATAGATAATGAAGCTCTTGTTTGTTGGTTGGAGAACCACCGAAAGCCCTCACATTGCCTAGATTTTGGAAATTAAGTGCCAATCAGGCACAAAACTGGGCAGAAGTAGGCCTTTCCCTGGGATCAAGGTCCCCTGCAGCAGAAATCCCTAACACTGATCCAAAAGCAGACTAATTTGAGGCTGGCAGCTATATATTGTTTGGCAGTGTAGGAGGGTGGCAATCATGGGTATTGCACCCATCTGAGATCTAGATTCACCGAAGAATCCACTCCAGAGGTAAGTGATAGTGGAATGTAGGGGCCATGGGAAAGTAGGATTTGCAGCATGACTAGGCTACTCCCTAGTCACATCCTTCAATCAGATATTGAGTGCATTTGAATGAAAGACATTCCCTGGAAGCCTGCAAGCAAATCTAACAGGTAGCATTTAAATACCCACTGAATGGCCTCAGTTTACAGTGGGGCAGGAAGGATGTTCAGGAATGTCCCTGCCCAGACTTCATTGGGACAGAGGTATGTAGGTGCTGCTTTTTCCACCACTAACCTTCTGTTAATTAAATATCCTTTCTACCACCCAAACCCGTCTTACAACAGATGATGTTGTGCATGGTGGGGGTCAAATCTCTGTCAACATCACCTGGTGTGGCTCTGGAATTTCAATCTCTGCTGCATTTGCTGCAGATGAGGAAGTGGGCTGACAAGGTACGTGATTCTCTGGCCTCTGTTTTCTTTGATCATCTTCTCAGCCAGATGAGCTTTTTGTTTCCACTTGCCTTTTCAAACAGTCAACCTGCAGAGGTCACAGCCATCGGTGACTGTCTTCCAGTTGTCAATGTCAGTAATTACCATCTCCACAGCTTACTTGTAGATGTGCTTGTAATGAAGGATGCAAAAGGCTTGAAACCTACTGGTAATTCACAGTGCAGAAGGTCTTTGGTTAAATGGCCAATTCCCATCTGATGAGCATTGCCAAGTCAACACAGAGACCATTGGTTTAGTAATGAGTGTATGCTGCTAGAATTTGAACATTCCAGGGCCTCTGAATTGGCGACCTTGTCCTGTCAACTGATGCCAAAGATACGTCTGAGACAATAAAGGTGCAAATTATTCCGCATTTCCTCCTGACTAGTAACTGTTGTCCTGATTCCACTACTGTAGAGATGTGTGTAAAAGACACAGGTTGGTTTAGTGATCTTTGTGGGGTTACTGTTATCCCACATTTTCTCAGTCAGATTTGAAGTAACAGCTGCAGCTTTTGTAACGCATGTGTTGATATCTAAATCATGTGGCAGCCTGTAGGTGATTGTGGAGCCTAGATATATGAAACAGTCAACAACCTCCAGCATTATATTGTCAAAGTTGACTGATGGCAACATGGTAACACCCTGGACCAGAACACTTTCTTCCCGATGCAGATGGCTAACCCAATCTTTTTACATGCATGTCTTGAATTTATACACCATTTCTGAACAACCGCTCCAGTCACAAGATTTTTTTTCATTCAATGTCATAAATGACTTGACTCAAAGAACTCTTTGTTCAGTCTGTTACTGCTTGTTCTCACATATAATGGCTAGTTATAAACTCTGTTCCTTAACTCCATCACTTTCCCTGACAGCTGAGGCAGACTAACCTCGAATCCGAAATGAGCTTCTAACTTTATATTTGCGTCATTTTAAGATCACAAATTTCCAACTCCATAAAATTGTCTGCCTCTGTCCCCACCTCAGTTCATCCTATGCTGAAATCCCTCACTAAATGTTTTTTATTAGCTCTAAACAAGGCTCTTCCAACATACTCTTGGCCAGCCTCCCACATTCTACCCTTCAAAAACTTGAGCACATCCAAACTTCAGCTGCTTGTGACCCTAACTCACTTCATTCACCCTTGATCCCTACAATCATGGATGTGCATTGGCTTCCTAACAAACCAAACCTCAGTTGTAAATTCTCATCCGTATTCTCAAATCCTCCATAGCTTCATCCCTCTCTATCTCTGTAATCTACTTCAGCATTACAACTCTGAGAGATAATTGCACTTATCTACACTGGCTTGAATATCCCCAGTGTTACCTGCTCTACCATTGGTGGCCTCGTCTTCAATTGCTTCAACCATGAGCTTTGCAATACCTTTCCTACGACTGCCCAGTGCTCTCTCTTGCTCTCCTCCTTTAAGGTACTCCTTCAAACTGACCTCTTTGACCAAGCTATTGAACAACTGCTCTAATATCTCCTACATATATCAATCATCTAATTATATGAACCACTTGGATTGTTTTGCCTCTTGATACAAGTTCAATTACCAATCCTAATGGCTATAAGTTGGGAAGGGCTATTGCCCTTTTAATAAGGATTCCTTGAATAGCCATGATGAAGACTGCAACATCTCACTGTGGATCCAGCTAGCTGTGACACTAGGAAGGGTGGTTGAAAGACAGAGTTGTGGAAAACAGGTATATTGTTGTCCTGAGAAGGATGTGCAATACAGAATGAAAGCCATTTGTCAGGAAGTAAGATTCACACCTTCTCCAGTTCTGCGCAAGAGTGTCGTGCAAAGATGATCTGACAATCTGGAAACTCCGGTCAACACAGGACCTCAAATTCAATAAGACAGGCAACTGAGCAGTGCTAGCTGTCATGCAAGCTGGCAGAGCTGAAGCCAAGGTTCCATCACGATGACTATGTTGAACAGAATGGTATTCATTATCTACAAAAAGCTTTGCTATAAATTAAAGCTGAACACCTCCATGGCCTATATGCAAACTCATGGCAGACTAATCATTGCATCAGGTATCATGTGATGTTTGACCACAAGCCTTCTTCAGTAACCTGGACCCTTGATGCCTGCAGCTCAGTCCTCTGCTGAAGAGCCGGTATGTGATCATGACCTACATTTTCTCCCCATGCCCAAGCTCCTGCAAACTTACAATGTGTTAGATAGGAGGTATTGCTAAGTAAAAGCTGTAACAGTGTTGGAAGTGTGAATATGAGCAGTGATGTTTAATGGGCTGAGTATAAAAGCAAGCAGGAGAGAGAAGTATTGTGGGAGTGAGATTTGAGGTAATAGAGGTGTGAGCAGAGAGTGAAATAATAGCGTCCTTACCTTGACAATGTCGTGATGCTACCAAATTAAAGGCAATTGTGTCTATGTTGTTGGGGAAAAGCTCCTGACACTGACTTCGTCAGTGGCCTATTCCCAGTAGTAATGTTACCTGGAAGTTATTCTTCTCCTAAGGAGGGTGCAGGGGAAACAAGGTCTCTATTCTCCTGTGTGCACTAACCTGGATCAGGGTTTTAAAAGCAGCACTGGAAAGCCTGGACGCCCATTGTACAGGCTTTGCAGCCATTGATTTTTGTATCCAGGGTGTGCCTCTTATTTCAGAAGAGTTGACTATCTTTCAATTGAATCAGACATGCTCAATTTCACCCTACTCCCCTCAGCCACCCAAAGGTGTGCCTCAATGAATAGAATGGATAGCACTAGCCACATGACCTTATCATTTAAAATGATGTGTTGGAACTCATGAACAGATCTGTTCGAAGAGCACATCAATTTACTAAGATTTTCATAGGAACAGGAGTGGGCTTATCCAGCCTTTGGTGCCTGTTCTGCCATTCAATGAAATCATCATTGAACTGTGGCCTAACTCCATCTACCTACCTTTGACCCATATCCCTTGATACCTTTGCTTAAAAATATATCTATCTCAAATGTAAAATTAACAACCGATCGAGCATCAACCATCGTGGGTGGACGTGAGGTCTAAACATCTACTGTCCTTTGTGTGTAGAAGTGATTCCTAACATCTTTCCTGAACAGGCTGGTCCTAATTCTCAGACTATGCTCCCTAATTCTAAAATCCCTAACCAGCTGAAACAGTTTAGCTCTACCTGAAGAAGTGTCACTGGACCAAAATGTTAACTCTGCTTTTTCTCCACAGAGCTGCTGAGTTTTTCCAGCAATTTCTGTTTTCGTTTCTGACATGTAGCATCTGCTGTCTGTGGGTTTTTTAATCCTTTATTAATGAATTAATGTCTATTAATGAATTCCTATGTCAAACGTTTTTATTCCTTCAGCAATAAAATCAAACTCTATCGATAAATCTATTCCAACTTGATGCTGTGCAAATCATACCAATTCAGTCTCAAAACTCAAATTTAATCGCATTGAAATGTAGAAGGTATGTTGACCCAGAATGTGACTAAGAGCAAACAAAATCTTCAAACTCAAGAGTCATTGATCATTCACTAAATGAGGCTCCAAAAATTATTGGATTCAGTATTTCAAATGGACACTAAACATTAAAGCTTTCATCCAGTGTTTTTTGTAAGGTTATGTTTAACTTGCTATGTTATCAGATCAGTTGGGAAAGAACACTAGTCATTTTCTAGCTGTAGACATTGCAATTATGAGTGTAATGGGATGTAATAATAAGGCTGATGATCTTTCGCAACAAAATTTGCAAGATGCTGCAAAACAAAAATCATAGTCATACTTCCACCATATGTAACAAATCTGGCAGTGTACTTCAGTCTGTTTTGAAGTCTTTGTTTCCTCAGGGTACAATGTTCATGTGCGTGTGAAGTTGAAATTTTTCAGATGTTTCCAGAAAATGCACATAAACCAACAAGAAAAGTAAACATGTCACTCATTCTCCTGAAAACATTTCACCATGTTCAGAATCAACTGCTGACAAAGCTGGTAATGATTAACAGTTAAAGCAGTTACAAAACCAGCTTTGGATCACTAATGGTCTTTCTTTGGAAAGGTTCATCTGATCTCCTGATTTATCCTGCAAAATAAGAGTAAAGGGGTCATCCAACACAAACTCTTCTGTTTGTAAAGCTGCTCTGACTCTCACTGTGAACTTCTGTATAATTGCATTTCAGTTCACTAAAGTAAACTAAATGAATTGTCAGATCCCATCCCATGTTCAGTTCTGAGTGCTGCTCCTCATTAAACATGTACAGATTTTGCAGATTCACCCAACTGACAGCAGGACATGAATTGTGAGGACAGAAAGCTTAAATGTAGCATTATTTCCTTGAGTATTAGAAGTTATAGGTGATCTATAAATGTGTCTTGAAATGTGAAAATGGTTCAATAGATTTGATACAAAAAAATGATTTCCATTGTGAGGGGAATCCACAATAGGGCAACATATTCTTAAAGTCAAGAGTGTGGGGCTGGAAAAGCACAGCAGGTCAGGCAGCATCCAAGGAGCAGGAGAATCGACGTTTTGGGCATAAGCCCTTCAACAGAAAAGGGCTGATGAAGGGTTTATGCCCAAAACGTCGATTCTCCTGCTCTTCAGATGCTGACTGACCTGCTGTGCTTTTCCAGCACCATACTCTCGACTCTGATCTCCAGCATTTGCAGTCCTCACTTTCTCCTTGCATATTCTTAAAACTAGATTTAGGCTGTTTGAATTGAATTCAGGAGGAATGTTATCACAGAAGTTATTGCTGAAGTCTGGAACCGTCTCCCCAGAAAGAGTGCTGATTCTGGGTCAATTAAAATTTTCCAAAGAGGCATTGAGAGATTTTTCGTAGGAAAGTGGCTGAAAATGTGTTGCTGGAAAAGCGCAGCAGGTCAGGCAGCATCCAGGGAACAGGAGAATCGATGTTTCGGGCATAAGCCCTTCTTTAGCCCTTCTTCAGTCACACTTCGTAGGGAAGTGTCAGTTGAGCGGGGGTGGGTGGAGTGAGTGGTTGGCACAGTTTGCTAGAGTGTGGTCGGGAATATTGTATCAGCAAAGGCAGTAATTAATGACTTGGTTGAGGAAAGTGAATGTATTATAGCCAATTTTCCGGATGACACAAACATAGTTGAGAAGTTAAGTGAGTGGACAAAAGCTTGGTAGAATGGAATATTATGGGGGGAAATGTGAGGTTATACACTTTGGCAGGAAGAATAGGGAGCAGAGTATTATTTAAGTGGAGAAAGACTGCAGAAAGCTACAGAGCAGAAGGATTTGGGAGTCCTCATTCATGAATCACAGAAAAGTAGCATCCAAGTTCAGTAGGTAATAGGGAAGACAAATGGGCTGCTAGTTTTTATTTCAAAGGCAATGGAGTATAAAGGTAGGGAAGTTTTGCTAAAACTATACAGGGCTCTAGTCAGACCACAGCTGGAATCCTGTGAACAGTTTTGGACCCCTTATCTGAGGAAAGATATAGTGGCATTGGAGGCGGTCAAGAGAAGGTGTGATAGGCTGATATCTGGTATGGGGGGACTGGCTCATGAGGAGAGGTTGAGTAGATTGGAACTGTATACATTGAAATGTAGAAGAATGAGAAGGGACCTTATAGAATCATATGAGATTCTTAGAGGATTTTACACAGTAGCTAACGATAGGTTGTTTTCCTGTTTAAATGGGCTTAGGACCAGAGGGCACAATCTCAGAATAAGAAGTCACACATTTTTAAGACAGAGATGAGGATGTGGAATTCTGTACCTAAAAGGGCTGTTGAAGCTGTGTCATTAAGTTTATTCAAGTCTGAAAGAAGCAGTTTTTAATCAGTAACAGAATCAAGGGTTATTGGGAAAAGACAGGAAAATAGAGTTGAGGATTATCAAATCAGCTCATTGAATGGTGGGGCATACTTTATAGGCTGAATGGTCTACTTCTGTTGCTATGACTTATGGTCTTAATTGGGTATGGGCCACGATTAGCAATTCTTGGATAATTTCAAGACAAGTTACAGAGAGAGAGAGAAGGGTATCAAAGAATATAGAGCAAAATACAGATAAACCATGATCTAATTGAATGGCAGAACCAACACAGAAACAGGTCTCATGACCCTCTGTGAGAAACAAAACTCTCCTTATCTTGGTTTCAAATAGGTCACCCCTTACTTTTAAACACTAATGCTCTAGTTCTGAATTCTCCCACAAGAGGAAACATCCTTTCCACATCCTTTTCTGTTGAGACTTCTCAAAATCTTTTAAGTTTCAATCAAGTTGCCGCTTGCCCCCTTAAACTCTATGTCCAATCTTTCCTCATAAAACAATTAGATTAGATTACTTACAGTGTGGAAACAGGCCCTTCGGCCCAACAAGTCCACACCGCCCCGCCGAAGCGCAACCCACCCATACATTTACCCCTTACCTAACACTACAGGCAATTTTTAGCATGGCCAATTCACCTGACCTGCACATCTTTGTGACTGTGGGAGGAAACCGGAGCACCCGGAGGAAACCCACGCAGACACGGGAGAATGTGCAAACTCCACACAGTCAGTCGCCTGAGGTGGGAATTGAACCCGGGTCTCTGGCGCTGTGAGGCAGCAGTGCTAACCACTGTGCCACCGTGCCGCCCGCTCAAGACAATCTGCTCATTCCAGTTATTAGTCTGATAAACCTTCTCTGAAGGTTTCAACACATTTAAGTTCTTCCTTAAATAAGTAAACCACAAATGTGCTCAGCAGTTGAGATATGATTTCACCAATACCCTATTAAAAACTGACGCATAACCTCTGTACTTTCGTATTCAGTTCTCCTTACAATAAACGATCATATGCCAGCATAATAATTTTTTGAATTCATGCTCAAGACATCCAGATATCTCCACATCTCAGAGCTCTGCAATCTTTCACCATTTGGATAATTTTTTTATTCTTCTTGCCAAAATGGACAATTTCACATTTTTGCATGTTGTACTCCATTTGCCATATCAAGCCCATTCATTTAACCTGGGAGGAGAAAGTGAGGACTGCAGATGCTGGAGATCAGAGCTGAAAATGTGTTGCTGGAAAAGTGCAGCAGGTCAAGCAGCATCCAAGGAACAGGAGAATCGACGTTTTGGGCATAAGGGCTTATGCCCGAAACGTCGATTCTCCTGTTCCTTGGATGCTGCCTGACTTGCTGCGCTTTTCCAGCAACACATTTTCAGCATTGACTTAACCTGTTTATATTCTTTTCTAGCCTCCTTATGCCCTCTATCTTTGTGCCATCAGAATATTTAGCAACCATGTTTGGTCCCTTCATCCATGTCAATGATATAAATTTTAAAACGTTGAGGTCCCAGCCATGATCTCTATGGCACACCAATTGTCACATCTTGCCAACTAGAAAAACATGTATTTATGCCTATTGTCTGTTTTCTGTTAGCTAGCTAATCTTCAATTCATGCTAACATGTGACACTCTACACCATGAGCTTTTATTTTCTGCAATAACCTTTGATGTGCCATTTTAACAAATGCCTTCTGGAAATTCAAGTACAGTGTATCCACTGGTTCACCTTTATCCAGACCAAACATTACTTCCTCAAAGAACTCCAATAAGTTGGATAAACATGACTTCCCCTTCACAAATCATGTGTCACTGCTTCATTACCTGTTCAGCTAATCTTCCTTCTCTTTATTTTCTATTAGTAGTTCCTCAGACTCACTTTCCAAAGGACCAATTCTTGTTTTGTTAACTATTTTGTTTTTTAAGTATCTATAGAAATTCTTATTATCTGTTTTTAGTTTTCCTGGCTAGTTTTCTCTTGTACCCGAGAGGTAAAAACAATGACTGCAGATGCTGGAAACCAGATTCCGGAATAAAGTGGTGCTGGAAAAGCACAGCAGTTCAGGCAGCATCCGAGGAGCAGGAAAATCGATGTTTTGGGCAAAAGCCCTTCATCAGGAATACAGGCAGAGTGCCTGAAGAGTGGAGAGATAAATGAGAGGAGGGTGGGGGTGGGGGAAGGTAGCAAAGAGTACAATGGGTGAATGGGGGTGGAATGAAGGTGATAGGTCAGAGAGGAGGGTGGAATGGATAGGTGGAAAGGAAGATAGGCAGGTAGGACAACTCATGGGGACAGTGCTGAGCTGGAAGTTTGGAACTAGGGTGAGGTGGGGGAAGGGGAAATGAGGAAACTGGTGAAGTCCACATTGATGCCCTGGGGTTGAAGTGTTCCAAGGCGGAAGATGAGGCGTTCTTCCTCCAGGCGTCGGGTGGTGAGGAAGCGGCGGTGAAGGAGGCCCAGGACCTCCATGTCCTCGACTGAGTGGGAGAGGGAGTTGAAATGTTGGGCCACAGGGCGGTGGGGTTGATTGGTGCGGGTGTCCCAGAGATGTTCCCTAAAGCGCTGTGCTAGGAGGCGCCCAGTCTCCCCAGTGTAGAGGAGACCGCAATGGATACAATAAATGATATTGGTGGGAGTGCAGGTAAAACTTTGATGGATGTGGAAGGCTCCTTTGGGGCCTTGGATGGAGGTGAGGGAGGAGGTGTGGGCGCAGGTTTTGCAATTCCTGCGGTGGCAGGGGAAGGTGCCAGGATGGGAGGGTGAGTTGTTGGGGGGCGTGGACCTGACCAAGTAGTCACAGAGGGAACGGTCTTTGCTGAAGGCAGAAAGGGGTGGGGAGGTAAATATATCCCTGGTGGTGGAGTCTGTTTGGAGCTGGTGGAAATGTCGGCGGATGATTTGGTTTATGCGAAGGTTGGTAGGGTGGAAGGTGAGCACCAGGGGGGTTCTGTCCTTGTTACGGTTGGAGGGTGGGGTCTGAGGGCGGTGGTGCAGGATGTGGACGAGATGTGGAGGGCATCTTTAACCACGTGGGAAGGGAAATTGCGGTCTCTAAAAAAGGCCATCTGGTGATGTCTGTCGTGGAACTGGTCCTCCTGGGAGCAGATACGGTGGAGGCAGAGGAATTGGGAATATGGGATGGCATTTTTGCAGGAGGTAGGGTGGGAAGAGGTGTATTTCCAGGTAGCTGTGGGAGTCGGTGGGTTTGTAAAAAATGTCGGTGTCAAGTTGGTCGTCATTAATGGAGATGGAGAGGTCCAGGAAGGGGAGGGAGGTGTCAGAGATGGTCCAGGTAAATTTAAGGTCAGGGTGGAATGTGTTGGTGAAGTTGATGAATTGCTCAACCTCCTCGCGGGAGCACGAGGTGGCACCAATGCAGTCATCAATGTAGCGGAGGAAGAGATGGTGAGTGGTGCCGGTGTAACTACGGAAGATGGACTTTTCTACATAGCAAACAAAGAGACAGGCATAGCTGGGGCCCGAATGGGTGCCTATGGCTACCCCTTTGGTCTGGAGGAAGTGGGAGGATTTGAAGGAGAGATTGTTAAGGGTGAGGACCAGTTCGGTCAAACGAACGAGAGTGTCAGTGGAAGGGTACTGTTGGGGACATCTGGAAAGGAATAAATGGAGGGCTTGGAGGCCCTGGTCATGGCGAATGGAGGTGTAGAGGGATTGGATATCCATGGTGAAGATGAGGTGTTCGGAGCGGGGAAATGGAAGTCTTGGAGGAGGTGGAGGGCATGGGTGGTGTCTCGAATGTATGTGGGGAGTTCCTGGACTAGGGGGGATAGAACAGTATCAAGGTAGTTGGAGATGAGTTCAGTGGGGCAGGAGCATGCTGAGACAGGCTTGTGGATCTTGGGAAGGAGGTAGAACCGGGCAGTGCGGGGTTCCCGGACTATGAGGGTGGAAGCTGTGGGTGGGAGATCTCCTGAGGTGATGAGGTTCTGTATAGTCTGGGAGATGATGATTTGGTGATAGGGGGTGGGGTCATGGTTGAGGGGACAGTAGGAGGAGGTGTCCTCAAGTTGGCGTCTGGCTTCAGTGGTGTAGAGGTCAGTGTGCCAGACTACACCCCCTTTATCCGCTGGCTTGATGATGAGGTTGGGATTAGAGCAGAGGGATTGGAGGGCAGCACGTTGTGAGGGTGAGAGGTTGGAGTGGGGGAGGGGGGTAGACAGGTTGAGGCGGTTAATGTCCCGGCGGCAGTTGGAAATGAAGAGGTTGAGAGCAGGTAATAGGACAGCGCGGGGTGTCCAGGTGGATGGAGTGTGTTGGAGGTGTGCGAAGGGGTCCTCGGAAGGTGGTACCCTAACATTTTCCTTTCTTATTTGCTTTATTCATACAAACACAAGGTGCTGAATAGTTCACTGTTGTTTATTGTTTCCTGGGCTCCAAATCTCTTGTTATGTAGTAAACAAAGAATTAAAAGACTGTTAATTTGTTGACATCCAAATCAAATAGAAAAATGTATGTCATGTTTCATTGTCTTTTTCTTGTTAAAAGGTCAGATAAAAGTTGACAGACTTACAACTGCCTTCATTTATAATACTAGACAAAAGGGTTTTACCTCCACAGTGTTGTGTTAATTATTTTTATGCATTAATATGTAGTAATGTAATCAACGTCTTTGTTATTTTCCAAGTGCAGTGGTTCTCATTTGTCAGGTTCCAGCTATAGTTAATACATTGCGTTTTAATTTATTTTTTCTTCAATGTTGGCAAAGTTGACAGCTGTGTTTGTTGTCTCACCCTGTTGGCCTGAGGCAGTATGATTCTCTAGATAATGTGGAGCTGCAATCATGTATAGAGCAGAGCGGGGAGGAATATCAGCTCCTTTCCTAAATGCACTTCATGATCTATTTTTAATGGAAATCCAGCAGCTTTGAAGTAGCAGATAATAGTTTTCCAATTACCCCCAGTGGTTGAGTTTAAACTCATGCCATGAAATTGAGCTCCAATTGATGCCAGCACAGTGAAAGTGTCCCTGGCAGATTTTGGTGCAGGTCCCAAAGCTGGGAAGGTGACTATTGCGAATGTGTTGTGCATGTGCCAGAAACATAAGGAGTGATCAGATCGTGAGTTCAAAGAGCTGTGCTGGCTGGTTTGACACCAGTTTCTGAAACATGGACTGTGCAGGCCCAAACCTGCTAATCGCCTTCGGTTGAAAACACAACCAGCTCTGCAAGGCACCTCCTATTAGCTGCTTTTGGCTTCCTGCTACTGTGAGAAAATGTGTGAAAGTGTTGTAGATTGTGTTTGAAGCTCTGTTGGCGAGCTGGTGCATCCGATCAGGGAGGGTGGATCCCACAACCTGGAGGGTAGCATTCTGAGCATGTCAGGAGCCTGAATCACATTTCCTCTGTCTGAGCCACCACTGCAACGCTGAAACATTGGATGGCTTTTACTTGTGGTGCAGTGGAAGTTGAGGCGGCAATCACTGGATGCCGTCATGAAACTGGAAATTCACATTGGAAAGAATGGACTCCAAGCTGCATTGAAGACAGATTCATCCATGTTCTTTTAAAGTGGAAGAAGGTTCTGCAGTAAGTCTGTCAACTGACCACACATCAGGGAATGTGCTAACCACCTTGCTATTCACCTATAGTGTGACACCTAACTGCAAACACTTATTTGAAGACAAATACACTTTGTTCCAGCTTTGGTGATCATTACATTAGCCATTGTCATGTTTGCAATTCTCCTGATTGGCACCTCATCAAAGTCCTCATCTCAGTCCCCTTTGGCAGAAGGCATCTACGATCTCGGCATCTGGAAAGCTGGCACAGACACTGTAGTTCTCTCCAGGGCTTGTTGCAGCCCACATGTGTCCAATGACTCACTGCATGCAGATTCCAATTGTGTTCTCACTTTTAAATTTCATTCAGCGCCAGTATATTAGCTGCCTCTCTAATTGGAAACAGAGAGTCAGGATAAGTGGATCTTTTTCAGTCTGGCTAACTGTAACTAGTGGAGTGCCACAGGGATCAGTGCTGCGGCCTCAACTCATTACAGTCTAAATTAATGATATTTTAACAATAATAATTGATGACGGGACTGACTCTATTGAAGCCAAATTTTTTGATGATGCAAAAATATGTGAGAAAGTAAGTAGTGAAGGGGTTTTAAAGTATCCAAAAAAGGGGATTGATAGGTTAAGTGAGTGGGCTAAAATTTGGCTGATGGAATATAATGTAGGAAAATGTGAGATTTCTGCTTTGGCAAGAAGAAAATAAAAGCAGCATGTTATTTAAATGGAGGGAGGGGGAGCAGAAAATGACATTGCAGAGGGGTCCTCATGCCCATGGTCAAGAATCACAAAATGCTAACATGCAGGTAAAATGAGTAATTAGCAAGGCAAACAGAATGGTGATTGGGTGTGGCATATAAAAGTAGGGAACAATAAGTCTTTTTCATTTCTACTCCTTTCAGTTCTGAAGAAAAATAATATTTGATTTGAAATATTAACTCTGTTTCTCTCTTCACATTGCCAGATTTTCCAGCGTTTTCTATTTCAGATTTTCAGTGGATGTATCATTTTTATATTATCAATTTAAAAGTACGGAGGTATTGTTGCAACTGTGCAGGGATCTAGTGAGATTGCACATGGATTGGTATGCAGAGTTTTGGTCTCCTTAATTAAGGAGGACCATACTTGCCTTGAAAACAGTTCAGAGAAATCATGAGGCAGATTCCCAGGATCAAGGGTTGTCTAATGAGGAAAGGTTGAGCAGGTTCAGCCTAAGCTCAGTAGAGCTTAGAAGAATGAGAAGTGATGTTATTAAGAAACACATGATTATGAGGGGGGCAGGAAAAGCTAGATGCTGACCTGCTGTGATCTCCACTACAGATTCCAGCATCTGCAGTAATTTTCTCCTACATTGTGTTTAATCAACTGGCATCTTGACTCAAAACATTAGCTTGCTCTCTCTCCGTGGATGCTGCTTGACCCGTATTTTTTTTTTTGTTTTCAGTAGATGCTGAGAGGATGCTTCTCCTCGTGATGGAATCTAGAACTGAGGGCATAATTTAAAAATCAGAGCAGATGAGCAGCAATTTTATTTCTCAGAGGGACATTAATTTTGATCTATAATGAAGTCAAGCATTATGGGGGCACAGGCAGGAAAGTGGAGACACAATTAGATTAGCCATGACTTTATTGAATGTCAGAGAAAGGTCAGTGGGCCAAATTGTTGCCTCCTGCTCTCATTTCTTACGACTTTATCTTATTGTATACTTGAATGTTAGATAAATGCTGTTATGTCTCTTACTCCAGAGATTGCTGTAGCTGGCAGGCAGGCAGCAGTTTACTGAATCATAGAATTGTTACAGTGCATAGGGAGGCCATTCAGCTACTCTGGCTTGTTAATTGAGCATCATTACCTACAGCCAAACTCCTGCCTCATCTCTTGCACATTATCTTTATCCAAATAATTATCCAATACCCTCGTGAATGCCTCAACCGAACCTGCCTCCATCAAATTTCCAGGCAGTGCATTCCATGTCTGATGCATTGAGTGAAAAAGTTGAAATGAGGTCAGGATGTGTTAGAAAACAATAGATTCATGTTGCACATATGTATGATAAAAACAGCAATGCACCATTTAGCCTCTTCAGCTGTACAATAAATTCACGGATGATCAGCACCTCAAATCTTTCTGTAACCCTTCACACCTTCACTGAACAAAATAAAACAAAATAAAACACAAGTATTTGGAAAGGCAAGGACTGATTCGGGATAGTCAACATGGCTTTGTGCGTGGGGAATCATGTCTCACAAACTAGATTGAGTTTTTTGATGAAGTAACAAAGAAGATTGATGAGGGCAGAGCAGTAGATGTGATCTGTATGGACTTCAGTAAGGCGTTCGACAAGGTTCCCGATGGGAGACTGATTATCAAGGTTAGATCTCATGGAATACAGGGAGAACTAGCCATTTGGATACAGAACTGGCTCAAAGGTAGAAGACAGAGGGTGGTAGTGGAGGGTTGTTTTTCAGACTGGAGGCCTGTGACCAGTGGAGTGCCACAAGGATCGGTAATAGGCCCTCTACTTTTTGTCATTTACATAAATGATTTGGATGCGAGCATAAGAGGTACAGTTAGTAAGTTTGCAAATGACACCAAAATTGGAGGTGTAGTGGACAGCAAAGAGGGTTACCTCAGATTACAACAGGATCTGGACCAGATGGGCCAATGGGATGAGAAGTGACAAATGGAGTTTAATTCAGTTAAATGCAAGGTGCTGCATTTTGGGAAAGCAAATCTTAGCAGGACTTATACACTTAATGGTAAGGTCCTAGGGAGTGTTGCTGAACAGAGACCTTGGAGTGCAGGTTCACAGCTCCTTGAAAGTGGAGTCACAGGTAGATAGGATAGTGAAGAAGGCGTTTGGTATGCTTTCCTTTATTGGTCAGAGTATTGAGTACAGGAGTTGGGAGGTCATGTTGCGGCTGTACAAGACATTGGTTAGGCCACTGTTGGAATATTGCATGCAATTCTGGTCTCCTTCCTATCGGAAGGATGTTGTGAAACTTGAAAGGGTTCAGAAAAGATTTACAAGGATGTTACCAGGGTTAGAGAATCTGAGCTACAGGGAGAGGCTGAACAGGCTGGGGCTGTTTTCCATAGAGCGCCGGAGCCTGAGGGGTGACCTTATAGAGGTTTACAAAATTATGAGAGACATGGATAGGATAAATAGACAAAGTTTTTTCCCTGGGGTGGGGGAGTCCAGAACTAGAGGGCATAGGTTTAGGGTGAGAGGGGAAAGATATAAAAGAGACCTAAGGGGCAACTTTTTCACGCAGAGGGTGGTACGTGTATGGAATGTGCTACCAGAGGATGTGGTGGAGGCTGGTACAATTGCAACATTTAAGAGGCATTTGGATGGGTATATGAATAGGAAGGGTTTGGATGGATATGGGCTGGGTGCTGGCAGGTGGGACTAGATTGGGTTGGGATATCTGGCCAGCATGGATGGGTTGGACCGAAGGGTCTGTTTCCATGCTGCACATCTCTATGATTCCATGACTCTAAGTAGTCTTGGTTTCAAAACTGTCAACCTAGCCGCAACAGTTTTGCTGGGGAAGAGTTCCAGATTTCTGTAAGTTGTTAACCCATTTTGATAACTCTCGTATTTGAAAATAGCTAAAATAGTTACCAGAAAGGTACAATGTTCAGCCTCAAACCTTTGTTCAGATTGTGGATGCCCAATCAATTTTATGTGGATTACATCTTCATTTACAGGAGGATAGATGTCACACCAAAACCTAATGTCTTAACATTGTAAAAAGAAAAGCAGCAGAATCAGCTGTACGTACAAAAACAGAAAGTGCTGGAAAAACTCAGCAGGACTGGCAGCATCTGTTGACAGAAAGCAGAGCTAACGCTTTGGGTTCAGTGACCCTTTTTCACAATGGTACATAGTTGTTCCTATTAGAAACATGTGAATGTATTAATGACACAGTTAGCTCTATTAGGTATGCAACTGTAAAAATTTACTGTAAGGGCGATGAAAATTTAAACAGCAGGTACTGCAAAATTCAGGTGGTGTTTTTGATTTATTGTATTATTTGCTCAGGCTGCCACTTTCCAGACTACAACTGATGCCAAAATTATATTCAATTTTGTTCCAAACAAAAGTTAACATGTTTGTTGTTTCCTACCCGCAAAATGAATGACTATGTTTTATATACGAGCAAATTCAGAATAATGAAAATACTTCAACATTTACTTGTTCAGTAATATTTTAAAAGAATCACAAATTTCAGAGTGTGACATGACAATAATGTTTCCCCAATAACTAGACGTGGTAGAGCTTTCTCAAATATGTTTTTTTCTGTATAATTTGCTCCAAATTTGTATATCCATGTCAATATGTATGTCGATTATCTTCCATGCTGTAATGTATACTAAATACTAGCAATAATTCCAAAACTCAGATTTTTGATGGAATATTCAATAGAGATCATCCATGACAATAAGTTAATTGAACATTATGTACAGAATATCCAAAGATTAATTTAGCTGCTTTCAGGTTGAAGGTTCAGGTCCAAATCCAATCTGAACAATTGCTGCTCCATCTGTAGACTGTCCACCATCAGTAAAGTGACAGAAAGTGTCATTAACTGTGCTAACAAAGGGCATTTATTCACCTATATCTAGAGTAATGATGCTCGGTTTGGGTTCTGTCAGGGTCACTTAGTTCAGACTTCATTACAGCCCTAATCCAATGAAAGGTCATTTATAAAGCAGCTGAATATAGTGGGATCTAGGAATTAGGTTTTCTGAGGAATCAATGGAAATTTTTCCTGACTCCCAAAGATGTCCAGCTGTTTCATTGATGACCTTCCCTCCATCAAAAGATGAGAAATGAGCATGTCTGCTCCTCAGCAGTATATAAAGCAATTTATGCCTGCACATAGCAAGACCTGGACAACATTCAGATTTGGGTAGACAAATAGCAATGCATGTCACACAAGTGCAATACAGTGACCACGTCCAGCTAGAAAGCATTTAACTATCTCCTCTTGACATTCAACAGTGATACCATCTCTGAATTGCCACAAAATCAAAGGATGGCAGCAGTGGTGGTCAGCAGTGAAGCAACAGTCGGGACTGAAGCCTTGCGAGTCATTGCGAAGCCTAGTGCCCAATGGACATCATCAGCAGCAGTCGGTGGAAAAGGCAGCTGGCAAGCAAGGGCGGGTCTTAACCCAGTGCAGGTGAAAGCATGCCCCTCTTGGGCAAAGCCCAGCTTGAAGCATATGCAGGCCGATGGTTTCAGAAAGGACTGTATTGTTTGACTTTTAACTTTATTCTTTATTTTTCGACTTGTATACTAGAATCATAGGGATGTACAGCCCAGAAACAGATTCTTTGGTCCAACCCGTCCATGCCGACCAGATATCCTAAATTAATCCAGTCCCATTTACAAGCACTTGGTTCATATCCCTCTAAACCCTTCCTATTCATATACACATCCAGATGCCTTGTAAATGCTGTAATTGTACCAGCCTCTACCACTTCCTCTAGCAGCTCATTCCATACGTGCACCACCCTCTGTGTGAAAAAACTGTCCCTTAGGTCCCTTACTAAGAGGGCCATAGTGTTGAACTTTGCACTGCTTGACTCTTTAATTTTTTTTAACTTTTAAACCAAGAAGACTGTTGTGCTGAACTGTTTAACTTATTTCTTTATTTTTCTACTTCTGTAACTAAGATTTTTTACCGAAGTACTTTGTACCTAAGATGGCACTGCGTGTGGCGAATTGTACACTCTTCGCTATACTCTTGTACCCCGTACTTGAATACATGTGACAATAAAACCTAAATAAATAAACAAAATCATCACTAACCAAAGGATCTGCCACAGTAATACTGGGGCTACAAGAGTAGACCAAGGACTGAGAATTCTACAGTGAACAACTTTCTGACTCATTAATGCCATTCTACCATTTACAAGACACAAATCAGCAGTGCAATGGAACTCCATCCACAAGCCTGGATGAATGTGGCTCCAACAACACTGAGAAAGCTCAACTCTATCCAGGGAAAAAAAATCAATCTGCGTTCACCAACTTAAACGCTCACAACCCCACTCCCAGGCTCCTCCACTTGTACACACTGGCCCCCCTGCTTGCCCTCACCATGAGCATCACATCACCCCATTGCCTTTTCTTGCCTACCTGATTAGCCTGTTGATTTCATGCTATTATCTGCAATTTTATTCCTCACTATCAAAAATATGGCTGATGTTTGTTATATCTGCAAACTTCTTAAACACACCCCAACCCTTAAGTCTAAGTCATTGACATAGCCCACAAAGACATCAATACAGAGTTTTGTCTACCAGTACTCTTTAGTTTCCTATCACAAGCCAAACTTGGATCCCGGAGGTTATTCCTTCTTTTGCCATTCTGCATCTGGTATCTTGTGAAAACCACAAGAAATGCAGTATCCTCATCAACCTTTCCTGTTCCCTCTGCAAAATATTCAATTCATTAATCAGACATTGTCTTTTTTTACAAATCCATGGTATGTGTTTTTAATGGATTCATATCTTTTTTAATGATGATTTTTACTGTCCCTCAGGGTTGTTTCCAATGTACCCACTACCAAGATTAGAATGACTAGTATATGGTCACATAGTCCATCTCTTCCACCCACTTAAACAATTTTGCATGATTAACAATTTTCCAGAACCTCCAACACAAATCGAAAGCCAGGGAGGAACAAGAAACCTCCATGATTTCTATGTAGCTTCACTTTGGAGCCTGGAATACACTACATATAAGCATGTTGATTTAGCCAATTTCAAGGATGATGAACTCTTGATTGATACTTCCTCTCATGAGTTTCTACATTCAATATTTTACACTGCTCCATAACCAAATTATATATTGATCCCTGACTTGGCAAAAATAAACACAAAATCATTAATTAAAAAGAGTCTACATCTTACTCCTTCACATGCAAGTTGTTGTTTTATCTCTACTCAACTCTATGTTTTCTTTAGCTATCCTCCTACTGTTTGTATACTTATGAAGCATCTTTGCATTTTCCTTGATTTTACCTCATAAACTTTTTCCAATCCTGATTTTCCTTTCCTTATTTCCTTTCAAATTTCACTTCTGCACTTAGATACTCCATTACGTTTTCTGCTGTACTGAGTTCCTGGTATAAGCTTCCCTTACAAGCTTCCCTTACAAGCTTTCCCTTATGCTGCCTCGCAGCGCCAGGGACCCGAGTTCAATTCCCGCCTTGGGCAACTGTCTGTGTGGAGTTTGCACATTCTCCCCGTGTCTGCGTGGGTTTCCTCCGGGTGCTCCAGTTTCCTCCCACAGTCCAAAGATGTGCAGGTTAGGTGAATTTGCCACGCTAAATTTCCTGTAGTATTAGGTGCAGGGGTAAATATAGGGGAATGGGTCTGGGTGGGTTGCTTTTTGGAGGGTCGGCGTGGAATAGTTAGGCTAAAGGGCCTGTTTCCACACTGTAGTGAATCTAATCTAAGCTAAAAAGTCTTTAAATGTTGACCAGGTCCCACTCAACTTCTTCTCCATTGCCATTGTGAAGTAAGTGCAAAATGGATTTTCTGTGCTCTTATAAAATTAATTTGGACTGTATTTATAACAAATTGTGGTTTGTGAATGTATTCGCGAGAGGAAGAATTAACATGTTAAGTAACAGTATAATTTATGAATATATGCAAAGTGGATTTTTAGTTCATTTGAACACTTATTCATAGGAGTTTACAGAATTATCATATTAATTATTATTTTGGTACAATACTCTATATAAGTTGATATTTTTGGATTTTGCTGCCTTGTCCTATCCAAACAGTTGTGCCCTTCCCTCCAAAAAATGTTGCTCCTTAAGGTTAGTGTTAGAATTTCACACTATGAGTTTTCTAATGCTTATTGTGCTTTGCTGCAGGGCTAAATTACTTTTATTTGGAAAATCAAACTAGCAAAAATGTTTAAAGAATTTCTTGAATGCAATTACTGTGTTTTTATATATAATTACTTGATATCCTGTGGTGTTCTTGATTGTTCAAAATAAAACTGTTCTTTGACATATTTATATCTCTCCTCTTTAATTAATTCTTTCTGTTCTTTGCTCTTAATTTTCTGATCAACCACGCTTCTTCTTTCTCCCTTTACTTGTTCCTCCTTGTCCCCACCTTGCCCCCATACTCCAAAAGCCCAATTCCATACCCAAACTACACCAACCATCTCTGTCAACCTTCCTCCCATATTTCCCCAAATCCCACTTCCATGGTTTGAAATGATTGTCTTGAGCTTAGCATAGGCTGCAGAAGATGGTTTCCACTTATCATTACAACAGAAAATGATGGAAATACTCAGCAGCTCAATCAAGATCTGTGGATAGTGAAATAGATATAAGGTTATATAAATATAAATAAATATATATAAATATATATAACAATGCCTATCATCAGCATTGAGTGCTGATTAAAAATAATCAACCTGAAATGTTAATGCTGTTCCTCTCTCCACAGATACCGCCTGACTTGCCAGTGTTTCCAGAATTTTCAGTTTTAATTTCAAATTTCAAGCATCTGCAGTATTTTCCTCTAGTAAGAAAGAACTGACCTTGTCGTTGCTCTGGTGAAACATTTGATATCATGAAGCTGCAATATACATTAATGAGAGAGAGAGAGAGACTGAGAATTTCTTCTTCGGTTTCAGATAGCATAACTTAACATTGTGGCAAGTGACCAGTATGTAAGTGGAAGAGAAAATCAAAGCTGTGACTATAGGGGAAGACTACAGGAGCATACTTGGCACTTTGAGATGACATATAATGAAAAAAACTAAAGATTGGAATTGTCCACCAAAACAGGGAAAAAAGGAATTTAAAAAATGAAGAGAAAATCCAAGCTATTGATTCTTCTGCTCTTGCCTTGTCTTCTCCCATTCACTTTATGTCTTTCTAATTACTAAATGTATCTATCATCCTGACTTTGTTTTACCTGCTGGTTGAAAGTCCTGAAGTTCTCTCCCAAACAGCATTGGGACAGTAACTACATCACTTGGACTGCTGAGAGTGATGCAAAAAATGGAAATCAAATAATGTTACATTCTTAAATTGTAAAATATATTAATATTGCAGAGGGTATCTGATATTCTGTAAAGGAGAAGCAGTCTCAAGCCCTGTTACATAGATTTTGACTGTAAATATTTAACACAGCCTATAATGAATACTTATTTTCAAGTATCCTATTGTTATATTTGGATTATTGTCAGTTGCACAACATTGATCTAAAAACATCATTAATACAATGTCAATGATAAAACACCATCATTTTCCAGGGCCTGTCAGCGTCCTAAGCAGGATATTTGCTCAACGTTACCACAAACATGTTTAACTTTGGACAGCAAGTTTACAAGGTGTATCATGAATTTTCTGGCTGCTATGGACAATATATTACACAATGAGCTGCCAGAGGAAGGGGTGGAGGCTGGTATAATTACAACATTTAAAAGGCATCTGGATAGGAAGGGTTTAGAGGGATATGGGCCAAGTGTTGGCAAATGGGACTAGATTACTTTAGGTTATCTAGTCAGAATGGATGAGTTGACCGAAGAGTCTGTATATCTCTATGACTCTGTGCTGTACATCTCTATGATTCAATGATTTATCAGCAGATTGATTCTTATATAATAAAAGATTAAAACAATAACTTTGAACCATGTTGACATGTACATCAATTAGATCCCAGCATTTTCGAAATAAGGAACTCCATGTTGAACCTTCACATTTATATGCACGTAAACGAGCTACACACATCCAAAATATTACAATTTTTAAAATTAGGTAATTTTGCAGGTATACACATACTGAGTCAATATTATATAAATGTTCCTAACAGAAAAAAAGCTGCACAAAATTCAAGCGATGTTTTCTCACCTTTCAATAACTGACTTTCTTTCTATCTGCTAGTCTACATATAGTTACAAATATCTATTGGTTGTTGTGTAATTAAGATATTGTTAACACGTCGCAGTTTCGCTGGACTGTCCTTTGGCTGGATAATGGTACAAATCTCTCCCGTGGTAGAAGAGGTTTACATACCTTAGTTAAGAGCAATGCAGGAGCCCATAGTTTAATAAAAGCAAAATACTGTCCCTTCATGAACATCAAATAAATTCCATTGTTGCGTGACTTCGAAATTTAACAAAAAATGGTAAAATTGTGTGGGAAGTCTCAATCCTGTCACCCCTAATTTGTCAGTTTACCTCCAGACGCCTCCTGCTTTGGTTCACCATACATTCCGATGATGTAACAGCCCTAACCTGAGAGCCCTCTTAAAATATTTAAAAGCTCTTTATATGCAGCAGAGAATCAGCCTCATTACAACAAATCACAGCTCTTGAAATCCTTTCTCCAGCCTCAGTCATTTCCCAAACAGAGAAGCCTGGATCGGTTTTCGCTCAAGATGCGCATGATTTGGATGCTCCTTTATCTGATTCCTGGTGTTTTGACACGAGCCGCTCACGGGCTGCTGCTGGGGGCGGATTTAAGTAAGTTTGGAAATTTAGCATCAACTCATTACCCCAAAAATGGATCTTTGGAAAGGCAACTTTAATCGCTAAATGCAGTAGTTTAATTTTTTAAAGTAAATTGAAGCATGAACTTTTGTTTGACCAAAATCTTAACATCTGCAATGTGTTATTATCGAGGACTGGGTGGGAAAAGGGGTTGCAGGTATCTGAATTCTGCAAAGGTTTGTCGCTAGCCCTTTTTTCAAAAAATGACGAGTCTTTGGAGGAGTGGACGGAAGATGGGAAAAGTATTGGTAAATCTTCCTTTCAACAACCAAGTATCAATAGGACTCCATTTATACAGCACATAGCGCTGAAGGATAGTGCCACCTTTTTAGAATTCAATATTTTAAAAACTGCAAGTTGAAAGAATACGAAAATTTGGGGAGTTGGGCAAAAGCCACTCTATGCCTTGTGTTACCATCTCGGTGTACATGCATCTCCTTCACCCTGACCAGGTGAGTCAGAGCCATTCAAGAGGACAGTACATGGTTGTATTTAACCAAAGGTGTGAGGGAGGGAAAGCAGGCGACTGACGTCAAATCACTTGAAGGTGCATTCACGAAGGGCCGAATGATCTCTTTCTGCGCCGTAATTCTTCTGTGATTCTGTCAAATGTCATTCTTCCCAAGAGGCTTTACTTTTGTACTATTTACACTTCCAGTCCAGGTTGTCCATCCCAGGTGTAACGTCTCCAGTGAGATATTCCTTCACTGCTACCTTGTCTGCAGCAAACCTGACACACAGATGTTGGCCAGGGAACAGGGTAGTGTGCTAAAGTGGCAGGCAACTTAGGTCTGCTTAGTCTCAGGCTTGCTGCAGTGTTCCAGTGAAGCTCAGTGTAAACTGGAAGAACAACACCTCATTTTCCACTTGGGCACTCTGCAGCCCCTCCATACTCAATAACGAGTTCAATACCTTTAGGGTCTGAACTCCCTCGTGTCCTAGCCCTCTACGACACAAATCCAGGCTTTGTTATCACATAGTCTGCTATTACAGACTACCTATTGTTAGCCACTAACAGTCCCCAAAAGCAGAGAGTATAGTGCTGGAAAAGCATCCGATGCTGCCTGACCTGCTGTGCCTTTACAGCACCACATTCTTGACTCTGAGCTCCAGCATCTGCAGTCCTCACTTTTTCCTAGTCTCCATTAGCAGCCATTCATCCTCCCAGCCAGATCGTTGTCCATTCCTTTGGCTGTCCAACTGTTCTTCTCTCTCTAACCCTACCTACTGCTTTACTCCTTGCCATCCCCCAACCCTATCTTCTCAATATAAAACCAACATTTTCCTAACTACCACCAGTTCTGAGGAAGGGTCACCAGATCTGAAATGTTAATCTTGATTTCTTTCCACAGATGTTGTGAGATCTGCTGAGCTTTTCCAGAAACTTCTGGTTTTGTTCAGTGAGAAAAACTAGCTTTGCAAATAGGAGGTGAGGAGAAGAGTGGACAGGTTGGGGAAAGGGTGCTATTTCTGGAAAGCTTTTCCATCTGCTGTTAAAGAATTTTAAAGAAATTTGGAAATATAATACTAGTCACTTATTTGTGACTAAAGTGACAATATTAGGATTTTAAAAAAGTAGAAAACAAATAAGTCAAGGTGGAATGGTCACCCTTTCAGAGAACTATTCTCCTAACTCCTGATCCACAAACATATTTATTGAAGAAATGATGTACATTATGAAGCAAGTTTCAATTCTTTTAAAAAGGAAATTGCCTCCTGGCTCTGAACAGGCTCTTTAAGGCTATTACCCAAAGTTTCCACAAGAAGGAAAAGGAAATTGGTTCAATTTTTAAAACTTACTTTATTCCAATATCCATTCCTTTCATGTAGGATTTATAATGTAAAATTACTCCAGAATTGTGCATTTTATATGCTGTCTTTAATGAAAATGTCTACAGGGTTGCAAGGAGAAAGACATCTAACTAAAAAAAGTTGGAGAGTGTGACTGTCAGAAGTAACAATGTAGAGTTTATCATATAGCAGGAAAAGCAAGGGTCCCAACACTGACCCCTGGGAAACGCCACTGCAAACTTTATCCTAGCTGGAAAAACACCCATTAACCATTCCTCATTAGTCAGTATCTTATCACTCAGACGGTTTCATACTGCCCTTTTAATTCCATGAGATTTAACTTTATTCACAGGTCTGTTGTGCAATATTGTGTCAAAATGCTTTAGACATCTGTGCCCATTGCATCATTACCATTGTCCTGATCAAAGCTCATCATTTTACCTCATCAAAAACTTCAGTAAGTTAGTCAAACATAGCTTCCCTTAGAGATTCACATTGGCTCTCCTACACTTGCATTTTTTTCATGTGACCATTCATTTTGTCTCAAGTTATTAAGATTGATGAAGGTCATAGATATCTCAGTGAAGAATAAAGGACCACTATGTGGGCCATGAAGAATATTGTTTGACACAAAAATATTAGTTCTTCTTTAAATGTTGATGCACTTATGCTAAGATTCTAATAGTGACTATCTTTATTTGCCAGTTAATACTTTTAACTTTTTTTAATTGCTTGGCCCCAGTAGCATTGCATCTTAAATGTGATCATAACACATTAAATTACATTGTATCCTCTCCAGTCTGGAAATCTATTGTTTCCGAACTTGAGATGTTTGGAATGGTTTGAACACCCCCAAGTAACTAGGGACCATGTAAGATGTAGTATTTATATAAATTAAATATTATTACTGTTTTGATAAAACATTGTATTCTTTTATGCTTCAGATAAATATTGATATATTTGTTTTCTCGATTAAATACTAATGGGCACTCCAACATCATTCTATTATCCAGAGAATTCTGGGATCTGGAAATGACTTGGTCCCAAGCATACAGTTTGGAGAGGTGCAACAAACCCTGCCCTGAATGCAACTCCATTACAGAAAGATTCAAAATTCAGTTAAACAATGTACTGAAATCCTGAACAAAATGCAAAACTGATACAATGTTATAACTTGGCTTGATCTTGAATTTAAATGCACCCTTGTGTCCTTTCTAGACCGGTGTTCACCAAGCCTAATTGGGAATCAATGGCAGGAGCCACCATCGCTGGGTTGCAAATTTTGCCGCTGTTTACAGTTGGGCAAAGATCTCTTCCAAGAATGTGAAACGTGAGTAAATCATCATTCAGACCCTAATCAATCTTTGTCCATGAACAAATCAAAACTAATCAATTCAGATTTTTACTATGACTAAATGTTGACTTGTGCCCAACTCCTAATATCATTTAAAGGTCTCCTAAAAGTCACCACTTAACTCTCTTCTTCCCTAAACCATGCCACTTCACATTACCCAGACCACCTTTTTGTACTCAAATATCCTCCATTGCCACCACTCAGTACCAGCTATGTTCAGTTCTTAGGAATCTACAAAAGCAATGGGAATTATTGTAAAATCACTAGTAAAACCATTGAACCTCTTAACGACCCAAGAAAACCTTGAATTCAAACTCCTCATAATTGACATAGATCCAAAGTCCCTCAACTAATCATTTAAATTCCTTAGGCTTGTAAACAAAAACTACATCAAAGATATAATCTGTTGTTATAGGTTCATAAGTTTCAATAGTTCTTGGAGAATATCTTCTGAGAAAATGCTTTTGAAGCCCAGCCAAACATTCATATGGGACAATTGCCACAGATGTCTCAGGCTTCACTGATAGAACAGATTTTTATTTTGATTCTAAAAAAAAGCATCTGTCAATCAATTAAGTAGCACTAGGTCCATGACATGAGGAGTCATAGTCATAAACGTGGAAACAGACCCTTTAGTCCAACCAGTCCACAGTGATCATAATCTCAAACTAAACCAGTCTCAGCTGCCTCATGTACTTACCTAAATCTCTCCAAACATTTCTTATTTGTGTACTCATCTAAATGTCCCTTAAATGTTCCTCTAAAAGTTCACAAACTACTATGTAAAAAAAATCACCCCCATGTCTTTTTAAACTCTTTCTCCTCTCACCTTAAAAATATGCCCCCTAGTCTTGAAATCTATCACCCTAGGTAAGACACCTGACATTCATCTTATCATTTCCCCTCATGATTTTATAAACCTCTATAATGTCACCTCCCAACCTTCTACGCTCCAGTGAAATAAATCCCAGCCTATCCTTATAACTCAAACCCTCCATTTGCAGCACCATCCTGATAAATCTCTTTTGACCCTCTCCAGCTTAATAATATCCTTCCTATAACATGGACACAGTATTACAGAAGAGGCCTCACTGGCGTCCTGTACAACCTCAACGTAACATCTCAATTCCTATACTCAAAGGTCTGAGCAATGAAGGCAAGCATGCTAAACAACATCTTTTCTACTTAAGATACAAGAAAATTATGGCCTATATATTCACAATTCCATAATCCATAAACTTTGCCATCCAAAACAAAATGCTTTTATGTCTTCATGTGCACCAAGTCATTCTCACTTATTTACCTTGATTGCTGGTCTATATTACCTTGCAGTTGCAGGCAGGCAACATACTGATCTAAAAATTCTCATCCTTGTTTTCAAATCCCTCCTTGTCCTCACCTGTTCCTCAAACACACTTTCCCAACTCTAATCTCATCAAGCACTACATCCCTCTGGGATAACTGCATACTGACGTCTTATGCACTCCCAATCTTAATCCATTATTTCTGGCCATTTTCATGTCAATTCTGGAATGTACAAATTTCTCCATCTCGCTACCTCACCTTCTTCCTTTAACATGCTCCTTTATACTTACCTTTTCACCAAACCTGAAAATTTCTTATGTAGTTGTAAAAGTCTGTGGTATAACGTAAACTTGAAGCTCCTTGGAACATTTTATTACATCCAGCAAACATGATGAATTTTACATTGCAGTTTGACAACTGGTCTATGTGTATACTTTACACTAATTATATATTAAAATGATTAATACTATTTAAGTGGTTCAAAACTGGCACATGTAATTAAGAAATGATGTTGAGGCAGATTTTGGAATAAGCCTAGCATACTTATACAATTAAATTTAAAAAGCTATAGATATTGGAGATATGAAGTTCAGAAAATGCACAACTGACCAAAAAGTATAGATAACCAGATGAGGATGCCCAGTAGAACAGGAACTCAGTTAACAGCCAGCTCAAGATATTCATCCATATCATGGATGTCAACTAGCCTGTTGTGCATTTTCTCTTTTTACACCTGCAACTTACAGTAAGAATACAATACACTATACAGGAATAGTGCCAGAAGACTGGATGATAGCAAATGTTGTCTCCTTGTTCAAGAAGGGGAGTAGAGACAACCCTGATAATTATAAACCAGCGAGGCTTACTTCAGTTATGGGTAAAGTGTTAGAAAAGGTTATAAGAGACAGGATTTATAATTATCTAGAGAGGAATAAGTTGATTATAGTCAACATTGTTTTGTGACGGGTAAGGTTGTACTTTACAAACCTTATTGAGTTATTTGAGATGGTGACCAAACAGGCAAATGAGGGTAAAGCATTTGATGTGGTGCATATGGATTTCAGTAAGGCGTTTGATAAGGTTCCCTACAGTAGGCCATTGCGCAAAATCCAGAGGCATGGGATTGAGGGTGATTTCACGGTTTGAAATTGGCTCGCTGGAAGAAGACAGAGGATGGTGGTTGATGGGAAATTTTCATCCTGGAGTCTTGTTACTAGTGGTGTACCACAAAGATCTGTTTTGGGCCACTGAAGTTTGTTATTTTTATAAATGACCTAGATGAGGGCGTAGAAAGGTGGGTTAAGTAAATTTGTGGATGACACTAAGGTTGGTGGAGTTGTGGATAGTGAAGGATGTTGCAGGTTACAGAGGGACATAGATAAGCTGCAAAGCTGAGCTGAGAAGTGGCAAATGGGGATTAATGCGAAAAAGTGTGAGGGCTAATGGTAAGATTCTTGGTAGTGTAGATGAGTAGAGAGATCTTGGTGTCCATGTACATAGATTCCTGAAAGTTGCCACCCAGGTCGATAGGGTTGTTAAGAAAACATATGGTGGGTTAGCTTTTACTGGAGAAATTGAGTTTCAGAGCCAAAGGGGATCTTGCAGCTGTACAGAACTCTGGTGCGGCCATACTTGGGAGTACTGCATACAGTTCTGGTCACTGCATTATAGGAGGAACGTGGAAGCTTTGGAGAAGGTTCAGAGGAGATTTACTAGGATGTTGCCTGGGATGGAGGGAAGATCTTATGAGGAAAGGCTGAGGGACTTGAGGTCATTAGAGAGAAGGTTGAGAGGTGAGACATACAAGATAATCAGGGGGTTAGATCGGTTGGAAAGTGAGAGCCTTTTTCCTCAGATGGCGATGGCTAGCACGAGAGGACATAGCTTTAACTTGAGGGGTGATAGATATAGGACAGATGTCAGAGCTGGTTTCTTTACTCAGAGTAGTAGGGGTGTGGAACCCACTGCCTGCAACAGTAGTAAACTCGCCAAATTTAATGGTATTTAAATAGTCTTTGGATAGACATATGGATGAAAATGGAATAGTATAGGTTAGATGGGGTTCAGACATGTCTGACGCAACATCGAGGGCTGAAGGGCCAGTTCTGTGCTGTAATGTTTTATGTTCTTTATGGTCACCACGAGATCCTGCAACCAATGAATACAATTAACATTACCACATCTACACTGTCAAAAATGCTATATTTCTCTTACAGAATGTTCCAACCCCTCCAAAGGCTTTCCATTTTCTTAATGGACTTTCAAATATTGTGTGTTTTTAATGGCCTTCCAGAGCACCAAATTAAAATGGTGTGCAGGAGGAAGTCTGATTTTCATTCCCTATTTAAAATAGGAAACCTGATCTTCCTAGAAGTGTTTTGTACATCCGCCATTCTTGAATTGCAAAAGGGCTAGTGAGTTCTGGGTTCAATACCCTCCTGTGCTACATAAAACCATTTCTGCATCATATGGTTTAAGTGTAAGTTCATGTATGTTCCCCTCTCTTCTCATTGCAAATGTTTGCACTAATGGACAATGGGATGAGATCACCAAATAGGCAGATAACAATATAATTCCAAATTTAAGCTATCCGCCTTTGATGTTTTCCAAAAAACAGTACCCTAAAGCTCGCTTTGAAAATTGTCATAATCGAGCTACATTAAGTTTGAAACTACTCAGCTTGCATAATAGTTTGATCAAGATAATGATAAATCAGTACTCTCTGAGCAAATAAGTTTATGTAACTCTCTGTTTAAAAGGTCTGGTTTTAGACTTTTGAGAGCTTTAGATGCCATTTTAAACAAAATTTTAAAACATTATTCTCTTGAACATTTAATTTGCAATTTCCTCCTGAACTAATATACTAATCTGTTATTCACAACAGACCAATGAGGCCTTCAGCTTGGCCGATTGGATGTGAAAGAGTTCGTGTTGACTGTAACTACACAATAGTAAGAACAAATAGACCTGACATTCATTGTCCAGGATGGTCGTACACCAGCTACAAATACCTCATCCGAGTGACTGGATTTATTTGGGATGCAGAAACTGGAGTGATTGGCACACCGGAATTTAAACAAAGTGATTTAGCACAGCACTCGGCTCCCTCAAACATCAAACAGGAAGAGATCCTAAACACAGGAAGCCCAGCTCAGCTGAGCAGCATTAAGAAACAAAAAAGACGACTGAAAGCCAAATTAAATACTAAAATAAAGAGGAAGCAATCGTAGATGCTTTATTAAGCAAGCATGTGAATTGTACATAGCTTGACAATTGGTCGAGGTATATACTTTACACCACTTATATATTAACATGGTTAATGCTATTTAACGGATTCAAAGCTGGCACATGTAATTAAGAAATGATATTAAGACAGATTTTGGAATAAGTCAGCATACTTTTACAGATAAATTTGAAAAACTATAAACATTGGAGATGCAAGGTTCAGAAAGTGCACAGCTGACCAGAAAGTATAGATAAGTTATTGGATAAGGAGATCCAATAGAATAGGAACTCAGTTACAGCCAATTCAAGATATTTCCCCATCTCATGGATGTTGAGTGGCCTACTGTGCATTTTCTCTTTTCACACAAGCAATTTACAATAGGAATAGAATGCTTCTAGACCACATTGTACATCCAATTTCACTTGCAGTCCCACCAAAGAACACTTCTATAGGTTGCTTTGATTCAAATACTGCCACCACTTTTTTTGATAGCTTGAATGGTGTCCATTTATGACTAGAAGAATTACTATTGGCAAAGCTATATTCTGCTTTATTTTCTTTAATTCTGAATGAAACCAATTAAGAATATTGACTCTCCTGTGCAAATTGTTAACAATGTCTGACTGCATGAGGACCTAGACTCGACCAAACTAGTAAGTTTTTGTTTGGTAAAGGTAACATACAAACAGAAAAATATTTTCTACTTTGAAAAACAAAACTTCAATAAATCTCTGTTGAATCTTTTGACATAAAATATATTTTAAAAATATATACGTTTATATACAAGCACAATTAAGTTTAGAAACACTAATTTTGTTCCAGTTTGATAGGCTCGGGTACTGCATTAACTATTATCTCGCAGGAGGGATATTTGGAGAGGACTGTTGACTGTACAGTTAACATAATTTGTAATCTTTCTGCAGAAAAGTACTGTGATCACTGTACAGGTGTTGCTAACATAATGACATGTAGTCATATGGTCTGTAACTGTTAATGTTTGAAATTAATGACATATGTTCATCATTAAAAGTGTTTGAAATTGTGATGGACCAAAAGTTGTCTTACAAGCATCTTTAAAAAGCATTCTTATAAAATATTTTTTCCAATTTGATAGCAGATTTTGTTCCTAATTACTCAAAGCTACTTTTGTTCCAGTGGGTTTACTTCCAGGTTCTACCATCAGAAACTTGTAAATGGCTAACGGCCCAATCATTATACTCTCATGAATATTTGCCCAATGCATTTAATTTGGAATTTCATCATTGCATATCTTTAAAAGGACTATCAGTTACAACTCCTGTATGAAGGGATCTATGAAAGAAAAATGAAAACAAAAGACATACATAACCTGAGATATCAGCAAAGTGTGAATGCAGACAATGCCAAAGGCAGTCACAATATAATATATAGCTTAAACGTACAGTTAGCGTTTACAAGTACAGTGTTTATGTAACAGCAAAGTTTGAGATTTTTCTCTGTAAATGCCCCTTTTTCTTATTTTGAATGGGTTTGTCCATGGGATGTTTCTGTTGTCCACTCCTAATTGCCTTCAAGGTGGAGGTGAGCTGCACCCACAAACCACTGCAGTCCATATGTTGTAGATACACCCACAGTTTGCTATTAGGGAATTCCAGAATTTTGATGCAGTGTTAATAATGAAAGACAATATCACTCCAAGTCAGAATGGTGTGCAACTTGGAGAGAGACTTGAAGGTGGTGAAAAAGTACATAAGAATGTGCACTCAAGTGTTGTGCTCTGGTCACAAATGAGGTTATTAGTACGATGAAGAAGAAAATATAAATAATAGGTTTGCATGTGTATAAACAGAACTGTTTTCTTATGAAAGCTTACCCAGGTGCATGCTCAAAATATGGTAGGGACACTGATGGCTGGTGGAGAAAACAAAATAGGGACAGGCAGGTCCCCAAATAAAGTAATTTTATCAAAAAAAGGGTACTAAAGTAACAGCACCTTATTCTGGACAAGTGCATGTGTACAAGGTCAGATATTTGGAAGGAAATTGTAAGGGCAAATACTAGTCACATCATTATTATAAAATTCAAATTGAAGCGATCAGTTAGTTAATATGATTGATCTACATTTTTAACCACCATTATGTCACTTAACTGAATTTTAGTATTTGAACATAAATACTGAAAAAGAAAATTGAAAAATAATTGCTGGTTTGAGATCTTGTGCCATAGCTTTTTTGGTACATGGCGTACAAGAATTAATTCACTTACTAGCTTGCACAGGTTTTGAGGGGTTGGAAATGTAAATAATACAACTCAAAATCTGTATGACAGCTCTGAGCAACTCAAATTTTAACATCAACTCTGAGAAATCAACTAGCAGTATATCAACATAGTTCCCTAATAAGGAGTTACAAGGGATGATGTGAAGACTTCACCTAAGCCAATCTAACACCAACCATAAAAATGCAAAGAACAGTACATATGCCACAGAATGTGACAAATATAAAGACCATCAAAAGGCCACAAAGTAGTTTATAAGAGTGGCTAAAAAAGCATTAAGAAAAGAAGCTTGCAAGGGACATAAAAGACAAGGAGAAATGTTATACTAATAGAAAAGGGAAAGCAGCTATTTCAGAGCACTATTGGCTCTCTGAAGGCTGAGTGGGGATATTGTCAATGTCCACAGGGGAAATGGCTGACATGCCGAACCATTATTTTGCTTCAATATTTAGAGCAGAAAAGGAGGATGGCTCACCTAAGTCCCAAAAAGTTAAGTGGATCAGGGTCAGGGTCTAAGTAAAGTCCCCAAGAGACCATTAGCCAAGGTGGATGCCCACGGAACAGAGGGCAAATTACTGACATGGATAGGAAATTAGTTGAGTTAAATACAATGGATGTCCAATGAGATTGGTGGCTTCGGGAGCATAGCTCTTTAAACCATCATTAATGGGTGCAGAAATTAGTCGAGGTGGCTAATAGAATGCCAGTCTTCATATCTAAAGGGCTGGATTACAGAGATGCAGACATTATGTTGCAGTTATATAGTTAAACCCCACTTTAGAGTGCTGCAAGCAAATCTAGGCACCATGCCTTAAGGAGGATATTTTGGTCCAAAAAAAAGAGTTCAACGTAAATTTACAAGGATGACATTTTGAAGGATGAATTCAAGGGTTATCAGGAGAGACCGGACAAATTAGACCTTTATTCACTAGAATTTAGACAGTTAAGGGGCGCTCTAATTGATGCTTTCAGGATATCAACAGAAAAAAAAGCGTAGATAAACCATTTCTACTGATTGAGAATTCAAGAATCAGAAGGCAATATCTAAGAATTAGGGCCAGGCCATTCAGGAGAGATGTTCGAAAGCATTTCTACTTGCAAAGAGTACTGAAGGTTTGAAACACTATTTCAAATAGCGGTCATAAAGAACTGATCATTGACTTCAGAAAGGAAGGGAACATGCCCCCATCCACATAAATGGAGAGGAGATTGAGAAGGTTGAGCGCGTCAAGTTCCTGGGAATGTCGATAAGAGTCAACCTATCCTGGACTTCCCACATAGATGCGACGGTCAAGGCACAATAACGCCTCTTGTTCCTCAGGTGATTCAGGAAATTTGGCACGTCCATAAAGGACGCTTACCAACTTCTACAGATGCACCACTGAAAGCATACTGTCCTTGTGCATAACAGCTGGTATGACAACTGCTCTGCTCAGGACCATAAGAAACTACAGAATGTTGCGTGCACAGTCCAGACCATCACAGAAGCCAATCTCCCATCCATGGACTCTGGACACACCTCCCATCCAAGGACACACCTCATTGTTCTGGAAAAGGTGCCATCAAACACCCCGGTAATGCTCTCCCATCAGAAGATACAGAAGCTTGAACCCATGCACCAGCAGGTTCAAGAACAGTTTCTTCCCGGCCGTTACTAGACCGATGAACAGACTCTCTAACTTCAAAATAACATTTATCTTGCTTAGTACACATGCTATATGGTGTAACCTTTATGCCTTACTCTGTTCAGGTTTTTTTGTTCACCCTATGATCTGCCTGTACTGCTCGCAAACAAAGCTTTTCACTGTACTTAGGTACAATGTTCACCCCCGCGTGACAATAAATCAAATTGTTCAATTCAAATCTGAGATAGACAGTTTTTTAAATTTAGCAAGAGTATCAAGGGATATGGATCCAAAGCAGGTATATGCAGTTATGCCACGGATCAGCTATGATCTCACTGAATAGAAGAACAGACTCAAGGGACTGAATGGCCTACTCTTCTTCCTACATCCCACTTGAAATGTTACAATAATAGTTGTATAATTTACATTGAAATATTAGAAAAAACATTTTAACATTTTTCTAGAACTACTGTAAACATTCTCCACCGGGTTCAAATGAAGGCACCATTCAAATTTAAAGGACATCACAAACTTATTCTTTTCACAAAATAAGATGGTTGGGATAATTTTAAGAAGTGCTGGATGTAATGGCAGATAGACAATTACTTATATAATGTGCAATATGTGGCTATATGATATGACAATCAAAACATAAGTTTTAAAATCGTTCCACAGTTAGGAGACTCCATACTACATCTAAGGTGGTATTAATTAGCTTTTAACAACACCATTGGACTAATTTTCATGTTCTACTCTTGCTGCAGGGAAGCTATATGTATGATACTGGCTCTAATCTTTGACTAATACCACTTTGGAATAGATGGTATAAAGAGGAGGATTTTGGAATAACTTGACATTATATTTTCCAGTTAAGGACACCAGCAAGAATCTTACATATAACAAATTACTAGCAGAACTCAAATCATTTTACATTGTCAAAGCTTCAGCACGCTGTGTTCATCAAGGAAGGCCACATTTCCAAATGTGAAAAGTGACAATATTTAACTTTTTTAAAAATTTACTGGATATTCATTTACACAAATGTGCTAAGAAATGTTTGGATTGTTGGAAGGAAATGATTTCCTACTGATGCAAATGTAAAGTGGTTTCTCAATTCTCTGCAGATTAGCAGTTCCCTTTTTTATCTCAAACAGTGCTGGCCACAACCAGACCATTTTCTCTTTATTGTTTCATAGGATGTGAGCAACAGAGGCTAGGTCTACATTTGTTCCCCATCTCTAATTGCCCTGGGATTCAGTGGCTTGCTAGACCATTTCAGAGGCATGGTAAGAATCGACTATGTTCAAATAGGAACGGCAGATTTCTATTCCCTAAAGGACATTTGTGAACCAGCTGGGTTCTTAAAATCACAGTTAATGATAGTTTCATTGTCACTATTACTGAGACTAGCTTTATATTACAAATTCATTAAATTCTAACAGCTGCCATGGAGGGATACAAATCCAGGACCCCAAAGTATTAGCATGAGCCTCCAGATTACTAGTTCACCACCACTACACCATCTCCCCCATAGCAGTAAATTAATAACTGCTGCCTAACTTTCTCATTCCAGATAAGGAAGAGAACAAGTTAATTTGAATCTATATCTCATTAATGTTATAGTACTATGTAATAATATTCAAAATGCAGCTTAATCTAGTAGAAAACTATTCATTAAGTATCATAAAAATTTGATTAAAGCAAAGTACCTTTTTTAAAAAAATCCAGGACCAATAACTTTATTTCAAATTCATTATAGCAGCATGCTACACAAAATTGTCCATTAGATAAACATTGCACTTAATATTTCAAAAACGTACAAGCATAACATATAAGTGACCTCTATGTTCAGTTTATATTGCACAAAAGCAGGATGCATAAGTGTGTACAACTTGTTTACACTGAATTTGTAAAAGATAAACTTTAAAAGCCCTAAACATCAAAAACAAAACTAGTCTGACTCCCATGATATTTACAATCCCCAAGAGGGCTGTACAAATAATTGTTAATCATCAGTACAATTTAGTTTATAGCTTATTGGTCATACTTGGCATCAACAAAAGGTTAACCAGTAAGTTCAACTGGCAGTTCTCTACTGCAAAGCAGCTCCCACTGTCTAGCAAGCAATGCAATCAGCTTCTCACGACTTTCAGGACTGGCTACAAAGAGACACCACTGAACTTCACTGCTGGCATTGCACTGGTATTTTCTATTTGCAGAAGAGGCATTAAGTGGATGTTCAAAATGGTCAAGCATCATGTCACTTAAGAGGTCACGGTTCTGCACATCATCAAACACAAATGTGATGGCCTGTGGATAAGTCTGATAACCCATGAGTACGCGATCAAGATCGCGGATCCTCCTGGCGTCAGTTAATTTGTACTTATCCCTTTGTGGAGGCTCCTTTGCAAATTCTGGCAATGGGTAACTGACATAATCTTCTTCAAATAGAAGCATATCGTAGCTAGTCAAAATTAAGGTTTTAGGATGTAGAGAACTTTTGCTAGTATGAGAAGGGGTCTCCAGAAACTTTACTTGAAATGCTAAAACATACAAAAGTATATTAGATGTCTGGAGGCTATTTGGTTCCTGTATGTTTTCTGCTACTATAAAAGTCAAGTCACCAACTTCTTCTTCACTTGGGTAAATGAATTTCACCCTGGAGTGGACAATTTCATAATTTTCCATTTGACCTATTCAGAAAAGACGCATACAGGTTACAAACAGCCCTTGCAAATTAACATATTTTACATAAACTGAATTGCAAACCAATATATTTAATTTTATTTGGTGTTGCCTCTAAAGAGAATCACCCTTTAGGAGGAGTTAAATAGGAGCTATAACAATATTCACTCAAATTAAGATCCTTTTTGTGCACAAGTAGTAGAATGGACAGTCTATTCAATAAATTGTAATCAGAATCTAATAAAACATTTAACTCCAAAATATACTGGGAATTATGTATCAATGGTGAGAACTTATTGGATGATTATCTTCAGATTTATGTACTAAATTCAGTTCACACTGCCAGTCTTATCAGCACCAATCATATGCATGGAATCTGATAGGATAGTAACAATCAGAAAATTTACATCAAGAATATCCAGACAATTTGAAGGTCTTGATTACGATCCTAAACGGGCAGTATTATAAACTTTAATGTTCAGGTAAGAAGAATCAGTTACAGATCATGGGTTTTTTTTCCTATATACCACATTCTTAAAATATTCTAGAAACTAATGCATAAATAAACAAGTAGCTTCCATTGTGCAAATCACTAAAAGGGTGAGTGTAACCAAAGGACTAATTACAGATTTTAGGTAAGATTTGGTTGCACAATTTCCTTTAAATAGCTTTTCAGGGTAGACCACCCAAAACTTTACAATCCAGTTTACATTACCTGTGCTTTTCTTTCCAAATTCTGTATAGAAATCAAGCTCTACCGGTTCTGGTGAAGGTGTCCGTTCCAACAAAGATAAAACAGCCATTAACTGCTGCACAAAGTTGTGTGTGGTATAGCTGTCCCTGGTCAGGCAAGCAACAATGTGTTCAGCAGATGGGCCTAGATCAAAAGTTATAAAAATACAGTGAAGCAACAATATGTTTTAAAATGTTGAATTTGTCGGAGCTATAACCACACTGACACTCCAAAGAGTAACCCACCCAGAGCCATTCCCTGACATTTACCCCTTACTAATAGACCTAACACGATGAGCAATTTAGCATGGCCACTTCACTGGACCTGCATATCTTTGGTCTGTGGGAGGAAACTGGAGCACCTGGAGGAAACCCCACAGACATGGGGAGAACATGCAAACTCCACATAGACAGTGGCCTGAGACTGGACTCTGGTGCTGGGTGGCAGCAGTTCTAACCACTGAGCCATCGTGCCACCCCAGAAGCTGCATTAAGTGTAGTACAGCTTTCCCTCATTTTGAAGAACACTTTTTCCAATAATAAAGTTTTTAAACAGTGGAAAATTTTAACTTGTTAGTCGACTGTGCTTTGATGACAAAGCACATTTATTAGAACATAGAACAGTACAGCACAGAACAGGCCCTTCAGCCCACGATGTTGTGCCGACCACTGATCTTCATGTATGCACCCTCGAATTTCTGTGACCAAATGCATATCCAGTAGTCTCTTAAATGTCCCCAATGACTTTGCTTCCACAACTGCTGCTGGCAATGCATTCCATGCTCTCACAACTCTGTGTAAAGAACCCGCCTCTGACATCCCCTCTATACTTTCCTTCAACCAGCTTAAAACTATGACCCCTCGTGTTAGTCATTTATGCCCTGAGAAATGGTCTCTGGCTATCGACTCTATCTATGCCTCTCATTATCTTGTATACCTCAATTAGGTCCCCTCTCCTCCTCCTTTTCTCCAATGAAAAAAGTCCGAGCTCAGTCAACCTCTCTTCATAAGATAAGCCCTCCAGTCCAGGCAGCATCCTGGTAAATCTCCTCTGAACTCTCTCCAAAGCATCCACATCTTTCCTATAATAGGGCGACCAGAACTGGACGCAGTATTCCAAGTGCAGTCTAACCAAAGTTTTATAGAGCTGCAACAAGATCTCACGACTCTTAAACTCAATCCCCCTGTTAATGAAAGCCAAAACACCATATGCTTTCTTAACAACCCTGTCCACTTGGGTGGCCATTTTAAGGGATCTATGTACCTGCACACCAAGATGCCTCTGTTCCTCCACACTGTCAAGAATCCTATCCTTAATCCTGTACTCAGCTTTCAAATTCTACCTTCCAAAATGCATCACCTCGCATTTATCCAGGTTGAAATCCATCTGCCACCTCTCAGCCCATCTCTGCATCCTGTCAATGTCCCGCTGCAGCCTACAACAGCCCTCTATACTGTCAACGACACCTCCAACCTTTTGTGTCGTCTGCAAACTTGCTGACCCATCCTTCAATCCCCTCATCCAAGTCATTAATAAAAATTACAAACAGTAGAGGCCCAAGGACAGAGCCCTGTGGAACACCACTCACCACAGACTTCCAGGCAGAATATTTTCCTTCTAGTACCACTCACTGTCTTCTGTTGGCTAGCCAATTCTGTATCCAGACAGCTAGGTTCCCCTGTATCCCATTCCTCCTGACCTTCTGAATGAGCCTACCATGGGGAACCTTATCAAATACCTTGCTGAAGTCCATATACACCACATCCACAGCTTGACCCTCATCAGCTTTTCTAGTCACATCCTCAAAGAACTCGATAAAGGTTTGTGAGGCATGACCTGCCCCTCACAAAGCCGTGTTGACTGCATTTAATCAAGCCATGCTCTTCCAGATGGTCATAAATCCTATCCCTCAGAATCCTTTCTAACACCTTGCAGACGACAGATCTTATTAAAGATTAACTTTACACATTGCTGCAATAGTGATTTTTGAAAATTCACAAATTCTCCACTTAAAATGAGCTTGATAATTTTATTACATTGGCCAATTCTTCAAAAAGAATTTGACAAAAATATGCATTAATTGGGAATCTGATCTGTTCTACAAAAATTATAAACTAAGAACGGATATAAATATCATGAGCAGTCAACTTTGGTACCATCATATTCTGTAGTACTCAAAGGCTGCAGTAACAAATTGTAGAAGAGAGTGACCAGGGATGAGGGAGCAATTATGTGACAAGAGTAAAGTCATTTAAAGCAGAAATTTTAGTCGGAGAATTACTAGTGATGTTAAAAATTATGAAGGATTCGGATACAGAAGGAAAAAGGATAAACAATTTCCACTGGAGGAAAAGATAAGTAATTAGAACACAAATTTAAGATAATTAGCAAAATAACTAGAAGGAAGATGAAGAGAACAGGGAGACTTTTCTTGATCTGGAAGGAACTACCTGACAAAGTGATGGATTGATAGATGGGGAAGGAGCAGAGGTATGGAATGACTCTGATAGCTCTCTCAAAGAGCTGGCTAAGACATGATGGGCTGAATTGCCTCCTGTGCTGTAAGATTAACAAGATGAAGGAAATAAATTTGAACTGCAAAGATTTCATTGTTTAAAAAAGGACTGAACTTTATTAGACAAGGAGAAACTCCACACTTCATATCAGCATTAAAACTCCAAGAGTACTGGCTGACATCTATCAGCAATGCATCATTTTGCCAAAATGTGTATAGATTTTTAAGAAATACATCTGAAGTTTACCACTGTCCCTTTTTATAACAATGAAACAATGTAAGATTAGATATTTTCTAGATACTAGCAAGACTGAACCACTGACTGCAAATATGATTGACTTACCAGTGATGCGAAAATACTGATCAAAAAGGCCTACATGCACAGACTGCAGATCATTTAGTTTTAGGACGAAGCAGAAGGAAAGCAGTAGGCAGGTATTTTCATAGTCAAAAGATTGTTGCTCATTCCAACATCCTAATAAAAATTTATGAAAACAGGTCATTACATTTTACTGCAATCTTAATGTATTCAAATATATTTATTCACTTTATATCCCCCACTTAATCTATATTGCCAAGACAGAGGTCCAAAAAGCAACAGTTTTACTCTCTTTAAGGTAAAGCTGGCATAAGATTCAGAAGGCACTAATTTATTATTTATCAATGGAACTCTCCAATCTACTTATAATTACAAAACAACGTTAAATGCACAACTCCTCTACGTGATATGAATACTCAAGGTATTCGTCCACACCAAGTAAGCCAAACTCAACTTCAGTGTCATCAATGGTGGTAAAAATTGGTTTTAGTTTAAAAGGAAGAAAATACCAATGTTTTTGTAACTTGCATTATTTGATCACTTCCAACCTACGCAGTGCACGGATGTCAGGTGAATGGTTTAATCGCACCCTACTCTTCCCAGGTCCACTTTTGGGCACTCTCCCAAACCTTCCTGTAGTATAGCTTTCATGCTAAAAGCTGAGAAAAGATATATTTTTACGTCAAATACTTCCATAGCTTCTCAATTCCAATTGCAATACAAATATCACAGGAGCATACATGATGGCAAAAGGTACTTTGTCCCACAATGCCCATGCCAGATCTTTGAAAGAGCTATTCAACACCTCACAGAAAATGAACTGGACTAGCCATGAAAGAATATTATGGCTACAACAGCAAGTTAGATACTTGGAATTCTGCAGCAAGTAACTCAACTCCTGACTCCTCAAAGCCTGTGCACCATCCGCAAAGAACAACTCAGGAGCGTGATGAAATATGCTCCACTTATTGGATGAGTGCAATGCAGCAACATAAGTAGATTGATAACATTCAGGACAAAGTTGCCCATTTGACCAGCATCTTATCTCACACTAAAGCACAGTGGCAGCAGTGTGCAACATCCATAAGATGCACACAATAACTCACCCAGGCTCCTCCAAAAATGCTCTCCAAGTCTGCAATCTCTACCATCTAGAAGGACAAGGGCAGCAGGTACATGGGAACACCACTACCTACTAGTTTCCCTGAAAGCCAGCAACTACCCTGACTTGGAACTATCACCATTCCTTTATAATTGCTGGGTCAAAATCCTAGAGCTCCCTCTCAGCAGTACTATAGGTGTACTAGACCAAATAAACTGCAGAAAATCAAGACAGCAACTTACTACCACTTTCAGGGGTTATCAGGGATGGGTAATAAATGCTAGCAATGAACTAGCAATGCTCAAATCCTATGAATGAATGACAAACAACTCCCACTCTTTCTCCTAGCCTTACAAATTTTTCCTTTCCAAATTTATGCCCAATTTCCTTTTAAAATTTATTAGTGGCATTACTCTCAGCATTATTTCAAGTTATCCAGATTAAATGAGCCAAGGTGATTCCATCCCATTTGTGATCAACAGTATACTTAGGTGCGTATTACTTATTAAGACCCAAATGACATTTTCATGTTCTAAAATCAAACAACAAAACTCATACTTGCAATAAACAGGAATTGAAGATAATTGCTACTACATAAGGTAAGTGGTATTTCAATAAACACAAATCAATTAATCCTACCAGATTGATCAGCAAGCTGAACGATGGCATCATCCAACACAAAATATAGTGCTTTGGTTGAGAGCATTATGCAGGCAGTCACTTCAAGCTCAGAACATTTATAAAATACGACCGAAGACCAAGTTAAATGCTTCAGCTCCTCATTCTCAACCTGCAACAGCATAGTGAAGAAAAATTTGTGAAATAGAGGATAAAGAAAAGAAAGCATCTAAAAAGGTATGATAAAAAAAAACTGTTCAACCAATTCTGCTTTTATCCATCAGTTCAGTTTGAAAATACTTTATCCTTTCATATAATAGACCTACTGTATTTTTTAATTCATTCACAAGATGGGAGTGTCACTGGCTAGACAGCATTTATAGCCCATCTATAATTTCCCAGACATCAATTAGAGCAAAAAAAAAGACAAGACAAATTGCTGAGAGAAGGAACATTTGAGTCCTGAGCAAACAATACAAATACATCAGCAACAAATGTACATTCACTGAAGATCATTCTAAAAATGTGACCACAAATTTGACAAAATTAACTCAGACATCAAAATGAGTCAAATAAACAAACAAACTGGAAGCTTACTATGCAGACAGTCAAACGACAGGAAAAGCAATTCCTAGCACATCCAATTGGCACATAGAAATTAAAGTGCTTGTGAAAAAGAGATGGTTGAAGTTAAGAAAGGCAAGATAAGCAAACCAGAGCGCCCAGAATGACCAAACAAAAAGTAAAATGAAGCAGAAAAGGGTTGCTTATGACAAATCTCAGGTTGATAAATACAATTAAGCATGAAGCTGAACATAGAACATTAACAAAGGAAGTGAAAAAGGAAATAAGATAGACATCCACAGCTATATAAATGGTAATGGGTAGTAAGGGGTGGAATTGATTAGGGGCCAAAAAAGTACATGTCTGAGGTACTAAATTGGTACCTTGCATCTGTCTTTATGAAAGAAAGAGGATGCTGCTGAAGTCATTATGAGACAGGACATTGTTAATGTACTAAACATCGACTGAACAGAAGATATTAGAAAGGCTGGCTGTTCTCAAAATTACCAAGTCATCAGGACTAGAGAAGTTGCACCAGCAGATACTAGCTTAAGCAAGGATGGAAATTGCTGAGGCACTGGCCAACAGCATTGTAGAAACACAAAATTCCTAATGTGGGAGCACGCCATTCAGCCTATCAATTCCACACTGAACCTCTAAAGAGCAGCCCACCCAGACCCACTCCCCAATCCTATCCCTGTAACCCTACATTTCCCATGGTCAATCCACCAAACCTGCACAGCTTTAGACTATGGGAGGGAAGTGGAGCGCCCAGAAAAACCTAATGCAGACATGGGGAGAATGTGCAAATTCCATACAGTTGCCCAAGGGTGGAATCAAGTCCAGGTCCCTGGCACCATGAAGCAGCAGTGCTAACCACTGAGCCACTATGCTGCCATCAAATCATTTTCCAATAGAGAGGTGGTGCCAGAGCACTGAAGAATCTTAAATTTCACACACTTGGTCAAAGAAGGATAAACCCATCAACAACAGATCAGTCAGGTTATCCTTGATTGCAGAAAATGTAGTAATGATTATACTTAAAATGAAACCAGTCAGTTGGACAATTGTGGGTCAATTAAGAAAAGCCAGCATAGATTTATTAAAGGCAAATCATGTTTAACAACCATTACGGTTTTCTGATGAGATAACAGTACAAGTTGTGATAATATGGTTCAATTTGGTGATGGTAATGATTTGGATTTCCAAAATGCATTTTCTAATGATTACCAACCAATATAAAGCTTATGGAATAAAAGTCATAATGATAGCATGATTATAAATTTGTCAAGTGTCTGGAAATAAAGTAGTTGTGAACATGTGTTTTTCAGACTGGAGGAAGATGTGCAGTGGGGATTCCTATGTTCGGTTCCATAACCACTTTTATTGACATATATTAATGATATAGACTTGGATGTACAGGGCAGATGGCACATCACTTAGTATTACTATAAATAATGAAGATATCAAGAGAACACAGATTCTTGGTAAAATGGATGTATATCTAAAAGGTGAACTTTAATGTTCAGAAATATAATTTGATGGGATTAATGAGAAGCAGCAGAATAAAACAGAGTACAATTCTAAAGGGGTTACAAAAACAGAGACACCTGGGAGTAATAATCATTAAAGCGACAGGGCAGGTTGAGAAAGCAGTTAAATAGGCATAAAGGGTCTTGGAATTTCTACACAGAGATACAGAATACAAAAGCAAAACAATAGAGGAGAACCTTTATAAAATGCTGGTTCATATTTAACTAGTGTTGCTAATTGAGGGCAGCAAAGATATGAGATATTAGATAGAATACTGAAAAGATTTACATGGATAGTTCCAGGGATGTGGAATTTCAGCCACAATGTATAAATTGGAGAAGCAGGAGTTATTCTTTTTACATGAGAGAAGGTTGAGAGGAGAACTGATACAGCTGTACAAAATCACAATGGACCTGCACAGAGTAGAGGGAAACTATTCCCATTGGTGGAATGGTCAAGAGCCAGAAGGAATGAAAATGAATTTCAAGAGATAGAATCAATTGTGGCTTTCATAAAGGAATTCAACAAACACCTAAACAGAAAAAGTGTTCAGGGGTATGGGGAAAGGATAGGTGAGTGAGACCACCCGAGTTGCCTGTGTGAGCTAGTAAAAACACAAAAGGCTGAAGGGTTACAGTACAGGAGAAGGACAGTCTATGATTCTAGACATGATTTTATGATATCGAACAAATATCTACAACTCCCCTACAAGACAGTGAAGACAAATAAGATATGGGTAAGGCAATTCTGAAAATACTCATACACACAGTGCTATTTTCATGTGGTCAAAGCCTCCCTCAAGTAAGGGATAACAAGCCATTGAAGATTAGCATTGCAGTTAAAAGGCTTGCCACCACTATTATATCCAAATGACCTCATCTATGATGGCTGAAGCAATGAGGATATCGACATGTATGCATCCCAACCATGTTATATGGATTACCTCAGCTACACTATTGTGAAAATATTCCACAATGGCTCTTCCTTTCAATCCTGCCAGATGCGAGAGAGACTGGGAAGCAGAAAGATAAAAGGGACACTGGTTTTCTTCAGTTAGTTTTTGCAGCAGTGCCTCTGAAGGATACAGCAGAGAAAGGTTCAGCTCTGACCTGATGTTTGTTTGGTTGCTGTATAAAAACAGAAAATATGCAGACTTAAAAAGGAATACATGTTACAGGAAATGTAATTAACTGGATGATGATATTGAGACAGGAAAAAATAATGGAAGCTAAATGTCTGCATGCAACAGAATAGTAGGCTCCAAACACTGGTTTTCTCAACCTACTTCCTAGCCTAAATTATTTAAACTTTTATTACCACATAATGTGGCAGTCACCATGCGCAGTGCTCCATGTGCTGGGTGTATTTCAAATTCTTGTGATTTGGTATGACAACACAGTTGCTTAGTCCTGTGCACCCCAAATCTGTAAAATAATCTGATGAAAATGTCATCTTAAAGACTTGAGGGAATCATCAACTTATAAACCAAGTACAGAGGTATACATCAAAAATTGGGTAACCTTATCTATGATGATCTTCAGAAGTCCATTTTAATGCAGAGGCAGAAATAATGTTATCATTCCTTCAAAATTGCATTTTGCATAAATACAAAGGTAATTCAAACAGACAAGATCTTGATTAGACTATAAATGGAATATACTGAAGAGTCAATGGCCATTCTACTGTAGGGTGAACATAGAATCAATGTACAAGGCACAGGAATAATCTCCCATGTCTTAGCAGGACTGATGAGTTTATAGTTTGACACCGAGGCGTTTCGCCACTGCTTCACCCCCACAACACTCACTATGAGCTGACAAATTCTGTCACTGTGAGACTCTCACTGTTGAGGCAGAGAAAGCTTTAGGAAAACCTAATCTAAAAAAAAAGGATGATAATTATGAATTAAGCTATTTCCTATAGTCAGCAAGGTGTTAACAAATAGGCGTAAGTTCAAGATAAAATAAAAATATTTCTGTGGAGATTAGGAAAAGTTTCTTCACACTAAAAAGCTGACAAATTCTGTCACAAACTGTTGTTAATGCAGTGACTTCCTTTTTTTGTTCACAGGATGTGGGCGTCACTAGCTAAGTCAAAATTTATTGCCCAAGAGTAGGTGATTGTGAACTATTGCAGTTCACTGCAGGTAGGTGCACCCAGTGCTGTTAGGAAACAATTCCAAGGATTTTGATCCGGTGAAGTAAAGAAATGGGGTAAATTCCAAATTAGGATGCTGGGGAGCTTGGAGAGAGACTTATAGGTGGCAGTGCTCTCATGCTCATGCTGCCCTTGTCCTTTGAGGTGGTACAGGTCATCAGTTTAAAAGATGCAACTGAAGGATAAATACTGTTACCACCTTGTATCAATGAAAGAGAGAGTAAGGTTTTAAAAGGAGCAAATGGGAAGGCAATCATGCAGGTTGTTTTGCCCTGCAGGGTATTGAGCTTCCAGAGAATGCTATTGGAGTTGCACTCACCAAGCAAGTGGAGGATATTCCATTTCACACTGCTTGGTGCTTTGCAGATGGTGAACACGCTTTGGGAATACAGTAAGTGGATGAAGTGAATATCATTGCAGAATTCCTAAGCTCAGATCTGGTCTTGTAGCTGTGATATTTATATGTTCGATCAAGTTCAGCATCTGGTCAATGGTAACTCAATGTTGATAGTGGGAGGTTCAGCAATGACAATGTCACTGATTGTAAAAAGCGATAATTAGATTCTCTTTTTGGACATGGTCCTGGCCTCACATTTGATTGGCACAAATGCTATTTGCCTCTTATCACCCCTACCCCGGATGCTGTCCAGGTCTTTATTTAAAAATGATTTACAGAGGAACCTCGATTATCCGAATATCAGATTATCTGGCAGGATCACAAGGTCCCGATGCTTGGCTAAACTATGTTATCTGGCATTCGATTAACCAAACAAAATACTCCCCATCCATGTCCTTCGGATAATCGAGGTTCCTCTGTATTTATGGCTGTATACATCACTGACTGGGCTAGCATTTACTGCCTTTTCCTAAGTGCCCTCAAGAAGGTGGTGGTAAGCTGCCTTGTTGAACCACTGCAGTCCATCTGCTGTAGAATCACAATGCAGCTAGGGAGGGAATTCCAGTATTGACCCAATAACATTAAAAGGAACCTGGCAATAAATTTACAAGTCAGAATGGTAAGCAGCTTGGTTTAAGTCTTGTTCCACATTGCAATGGATTGCTTCAGAATCAGAGTTGTCATGAATTGTGCTGAACACTGTGCAAACATTTCCAATTCCCAAAAAAGTCATGGACGAAGCACCTGACGATGGCTGATTCTAGAACACTATCCTGAGAATCTCCTCTAATGATGCTCCGGGACTGACCAACAACCATATCCTTCTTCATGTCACATGTTACTACAATCAGTGGAGAGGTTGCCCCAGTTCTGCTGCAGCTCCTGGATGCAACATTCAATCAATTGTTGTGTTAATGTCAAGGGCAGTCACTCTCATCTCATTTGAGTTTAGCTCTTTTGCCTATGTTTCAATCAGAACAGGAGGTTAGCAGTATGTGTTGGCAAATTGGCCAATTTCTATGTTGCAATACTTAATCATTCTAAATTTCAATGCAAATTTTCCAGTCTGTCAAGCTTGCTAGAAACCATTTTCATGAAGTGTGTGCATGCGTTGTTTATATAGTTTGCTGTGGTTATTAACCTAGAGGACCCAATTAAATTATTAATGGAAAAAAGGTACATGATGGAAGTTTTAGTGTTTTAAGTACAGAGTTAAACAAGCATAAAACTAAGACAGCCTTCAGCCATCAAAAAAGATTATCTAAATTGAAGTGGTGTTATCAATCATGTTACCTCACTCAACACCAGAACAAACAAAGTCTTCGGTTACAAAAACAGAAATGGCTGGAAAATCTTAGCAGATCTGTTCTGAAGAAGTATCACTAGACCCAAAATGTTAACAATGACTTCTCTCCACAGATGCTACAAGACTGGCTGAGATTTTGCAGCCATATTTGTTTTCGTTTCGTATTTCCAGCATCCACAGTTCTTTTAGTTTAAAGCGTTGGGCTAATTATGGGCACATCTGTAAACCAAATTTTCAAATCATGGAACAGCAAAAGCTTCTATAAAAGGATTCTACTCATCAATTACTTGATCAACAGCCACATAGAGATCGTTCTTGGACAGCTACTTTAACACTTGCTGGCTATAAGTCAAATTTCATTTCCAACTCAGAAGTTAAAACCTTGTATAAAAGTATAACATATGCATTAAATTTGATAGATTTTATACAAGCACCTAACACTGCTATCAAAACTCAAGTTCACCAGGCAGCAAGGGAGACATTCCACTTCCAAAGCAGAATGAGCACATTCACAATTTATCATTAACAAATCATACAAATTAATCAATATCAATCAAAAGATCCCCAGGACAACTACTCCTACCTTCCTATATGCAAAGACATGTTGGTTACAGAATGGGAAGAGGCGGAGGCGACTCTTTCAGATATTTTACTTTAGATTATCTCCCTTATGAAACTCATTTTAGATTGAACAACCAACCATATGTTGTCTTGTTATTACCTTTTGGTTTCTGGAGATTGACTCATAGTATCTGCAGAACGTTTTTCCAAGCAGCTGTGATCTAGAGAAGCTCTATGTATCACGATCGACTTGACACCCTGAAGGCTTGCTCTCAGTTGACTGAACAGTCGCAAGAAGTGGAATTTCTCATGAGGCAGCACAAAAACTGCAGTTGCAAGTTGGTATCCAATCAAGAATTCAAGCACATGGCCATCCGAAAATGCAACCATTTCAACAGCATGGGATCTCTGTTTTTGATTTAAAAGCAATGTAGCCAGTGGAACTCTGTTCAATTTAAATGGCCATCTTACAACCTCCTTTTCAGAATCAGGATTCCTTTCAGCTGCTACACAAAAATCTATCCTTACAAAATAAAGATTCTGAGCTGTCAAAAACAGCAGACACGGTATGTACAGAGGCTTGAGACTCTCTTCTTTCCCTGGAAGAATTAGTGAACAGATTTCAGAATACAGAGAGTTCTTAGACTTCGGCTTAGTGCAACTGACCACGTCCATACGTGGAAGAGAAGGATTCAACACTTCAAACTGATCCTGCAGTATGAGGTTATCGTTGATCAAAACATATGCAGCAAAACTACCTTTAATTTCAGTATCATTCAATGAAAACTGCTGACGTTGCAGAAGCTGAAGAATGAAGTCTTTTAGAAGCGGTCCCTCATACTCAAGCATAGGCAACTTTGAAATAGATTCTGATTGTTGATACAGAACAGTTTTTAAATACATGTAGAAATCTTTGAGATTCTGGGAATCAGAGATGAAAAAGAAACAACCATGGGACTTCATCTTCAGTAAAAGACACATTTCTGGCACTTCAAAGTCTATTTCCAAAATTTCTGATAAGGGAAAACAGGATACCATTTGCATTTGAGATAAAGCACTTTGCATATTCCCCAAGAATTCATGTTGGGGAATCTGAAGTACAGCTACAATATTGTCAGTTAACACAATGCAAGATGCATACAATCTTAATCCCTTATCTACCTGAATACAAAGTGTCCATAGTACTTTTAACACCTTACTGATCTCAGCTTCGCTATCAGCAGAAACATTAGCCAGATCATTGCCTGAGTTACATTCAAAATTAGTGTCACCTTGATCTAGTCCCATTTCAAAATAGCCAGCTTCAGAACGGAAGATTGCAGAATGGTCAGCAGGGTTTCCTTGGCAATTAATTAGCGCTTTATTGCTATGTAGCTTCAATGCAGCTTGGTTAATCATTCCAGACAGATGTGCAGCAAAGTCATAATTACTGGTAGTATACGAAACGCAGGAGAAAGGGAGCACAAGTGTCATTGTGGAATCGTTTAGTGACTTCAGCAGATCAGCTTGGGCAATTTCACTTGCAGGATCAAACCTTTTTGGAGGAGACAAAAGGTTGAAATCTGAGTCAGTGAAAATTAACATCATAATTATCTCAGACTATTGTAACAGTGATTAGTTGCAAAAACAAAATGGAACTGAAAAATAAAAGGAACACCGCAGTGTTGCAAAGATTCCTCCAGACTGCATATACAGATAGCTGTGAATACAAGTTTCAGTTCTGTGTCTTGAAAAGACCTTGTGTTGACAAATATACAGAAAACAGAAGATGCCACACTTTGCAAAGTTGGTGGCACTCTTCCTTCATTTGAGATGAAGGACTTGAGCACCACAGCACAAGCTGTGTTAAGCACTGCCGAGTGTGGCAATCATCTACATTAGCTGCAGAGGAAGACAGTGGGCTGAGGTATACAAATTGTCAGCCTCAATTTACACAAGGCCCTCTTCTCAGCCAGCTCAGCATTCAATTTCATTTCACCTCTTCCAATGTCCTTTCAGTCATTCTCCAGAAGTCACAGCAGTAATCTAAAATAAATAAATTATATTTCTCAGAAAAATATATGTTACACACTTGGCATGGTACATCAGTTATCAGTAGATCATCTACATATCTGAAATCAGGCATTGCATCCCAATTACCAATGCAGGCAAAGAATAGAAACAGGGGCTAGAAAGGCAACTACATCAGCTAAGTGCAAAGTAGACCTGTTCTTAGGTGTTGAAACCAACAGGTAGCCAAATCAAATGTGTAAGAAATTTGAGAAGTTCTAAAATTATAGTCCCAGAAAAATAAACTAGCCACTTTAAACAAATGTAGGAAATGGACCTCTCAAAACCATCACAACTTGTTGGTACTACAGCAGTACCTGAATGACATACCTCATATGTGGACACATAGGACACTCTTCAAATGATTCCTTCTCATACTTCATCTCCTAATTTAAATAAAAATGAAACAAAGGAAAATCTAATCAGATTTCAAACTTTGGATTCAAATTATTTTCAACTGAAGAAACAAGAAGTTGCACAATGTTTTCTTTAGTCTGTTCTTCCTGTTTCTTTTTCACCTCTTATAGAGTCAGAGTCATACAGTACGGAAGCAGACACTTCTAAAGTATTTTTCGCTACTGATTAGATGAAAGGAAATGTGCAGGAGGTTCTTTCATCAATTAGCTCTCAGATTCACTTCCCCTATGGGGAAGTAGAAAGTGCAGACCCAGGCAGATATACTTCAGTGACTTACTGAGAATTGTATCCTACATACCAATCAATCCTACAGTCAGGTAACTGCGAAGCACATCACTGCCAATATTGACAAAGGTGCTGCAAACATGGCATAACACATGGTATGAATAAGGATTACAGAAACCAGAGTAGAATTTGTAATAAAAATCATATAAATCAGAACACAGAACAAAACCAAAGGGCTAATTACTAAATTAAAACAGATCATTGATTAGATTCCTATTAGAATGGTGCTTCAAGTTTGCATATCCTACTTGAGGGACGATGCCAAAATGATAGGGCAAATACAAAGATTCATAGTACCAGCTTGGCAAGGAGAGATTTTAGGAGAAAGTGAGGACTGCAGATGCTGGAGTACCAGAGTTGAAAAATGAGGTGCTGGAAAAACACAGTAGGCCAGGCAGCATCCGAGGAGCAGGAGAACCGACATTTCGAGCATAAGCCCTTCTTCGGGGAAACTTGACTCTTTCTTAAAACGGACAAGTGTAAGAGGACATCTGATAAGTATTCAAAATTATGTAGCACTTTAATAAAATAAATACAGGAAAATCAATTGCTCTATTTAGCAGTCCATAACTAAAAGGCAGCAATCAGCAGCAAATGAATGAAGGGAAAAAAAAGAATTTACTTTTTTATACAATGACTGTTTGGTAATTAAATGCCTAATCAAATAAAATAGAAGAACAGATTTTAAAAAATAAATATTTGGAAGGGTATGAAAGTGGTTAGTTCCTCCAGGAGTCGACACAGTTACAATGGGTCAAAATTTCTTCCCTTGGACTATGAAATTTTCTGATTCTAGCCAATCAAGGAATTGCAATGATTTAAAATTAATGAAGTCCAATAGCCTTGACCTAATATCAAACTTGTAACTATGCAATTCCTAGCCTTAACAGCCTTTTTGATGGTGGGGGTTAGATCTGGAACTTTGTTCCAGATTTTCACCAACATTTTGTGAAGTGGTTCCTATTGTACCCAAACAGTTCAAATCTAAATTTTATGGTTTTGGCTCTTGATCTGAAGTGTGACATCAGAATGGATTGTTTGCCTCTATCTACCAGTTTTCAAGTATCTAACTACTATGGAAGGAAATACCTCTTTCCACCCTAGTGTCAATTTGGGGAATATATTCTTCCTGAGTTGTGGGATTCCATGAACAACAAACAGATGGAAGGCATTCACATAATCTGAACTATCACTAAACAAAGATATTAAAAGAGGTGCAAAATAGTTGACACACACTACTCAATTTCTACCAATCAACTTTGAAATGGACACAAGAACATTACCTTACTCATGGTATCATTCACACTTGCTATGTCACAGCATCCCTGGGTAATTGTAGAAGTCATAGGAGTCAAACTGTCATTTTGATGTAGATTGCTGATTAGGGCCGATTTAGTATCTATTTCTGCAATAGAAAAATGAAAATATGAAATTATTTACCAACAGCAAAGCTGGAATCAAAAACTGGATTCATAATGAACAAGTGCAAAATGCTTTAATAATTTTACTGATTTTGGTTGCATTATATTTTAAAAGTATATTTGCAGAATGTAATTCACGATCTCAAGCACATTACTTTCAAGATTTAGCAATACAAAGTTTATTAGTTTATGCAAAAATAGCAGTAATACTCTATAACCTTTATGTGAATGCAGGATTGTGAAGAAGCAATCAAATTACTTGAAAAAATGAATTCAAGCTTGGTGAAATAACCCAAAACTGGAATGGCTCCACGGGTAGTTTTATAATTGCCATTGAGTCAACAAGAATATTAAAACACTTGGAGATCCAAGTGTTCTTAATGAACACTGTTATAAGCAATGAATGTAGCTATCAGATATCTACAAAATGAATCTTTTGGATTCTTATAGCAGCTTTCAATGACAACTCAAGTGCCTTATGATTGTAGGTATTGCTGAAACATAGGTAACACAGCAGCATATTTATGCACAGAAACCTTCTATAATCAATGGAGTACTGACTGAATAACCTGATATTTTGTGATATCAGTCAAGGGATGAATATTTGTTATGACACCAGTGATAACTTCCCAGTACTTCTTCAAAATTGCGTTGTGGAATCCATTGCTTCAACCTGATCTGGGGGCTGGGAAGGTGGTACATTTTACATTTAAATCTAGTCTGAATGCCAACATATTCAATAATGCAAAACTACTGCAGAGGAGTAAAAGCAAATTACTGCGGATGCTGGAATCCGAATCCAAAAGAGAAAATGCTGGAAAATCTCAGCAGGTCTGGCAGCATCTGTAAGGAGAGAAAAGAGTTGACGTTTTGAGTCTAACTGACTCTTTGTCAAAGCTTTGACAAAGGGTCACTTAGACTCTAAACGTCAGCTCTTTTCTCTCCTTATAGATGCTGCCAGACCTGCTGAGATTTTCCAGCATTTTCTCTTTTGGTTACTGCAGAGGAGTGTCAGTTTTAATTTTTGGGCACATCTTACAGTATGATTTCAACCCACAGCTGCATTATTCAAGAGAGTACTAGCTACTGCCAACACCCAAACAGAAATCAGTCTCAACTGCAACACCCCTACAAATAAACAGCTCACCAATATTCACCACGCACTCAAAAGTGGTGGTCAGTCAAACAATTTGTCAGAGGTAGCTAATACCTGTAAAATTCCAAAATCAGTGCACAGCAAAATAAAAATTTTAAAAAGGTGCTGGAAGAACAAGAAACAAGAAAGAAAAATTACAAATTAGAATGCCACCCAATTCAGAACACGCAGCAAAAATGAAGAAACTCATTTCTACCATTTCTCGCCTCTCTTCCTCATCAGTAGGGAACGCTGTACCCCAGCCCAAAATATAATATTTAAGTGTTAAAATTCAAACTTATGCACTCTGTACTGTTTTCCCCCACTGGAGACTCAATGTGTAGAGAAGACACAGGAGAAAGTGAGGACTGCAGATCAGAGTTGAGTGCGGTGCTGGAAAAGCACAGGTCAGGCAGCCTCATAGGAGCAGGAGAATCGACGTTTTGGGCATACGTTGCTTGATGAAGGGCTTATGCTCAAAACATTGATTCTTCTGCTCCTCAGATGCTGCCTGACCTGCTGTGCTTTTCCAGCATCACACTCTCGACGAGGAGAAGGTTCAGGAAGACATTGGTAGGTAGGAATTATACTAATAAGCCAACAGTAGTTAGATAGGAAGTACAGGAACTTGAGACACGTACAGCATAGATTACATGCCCAAGATCAATCTTTGAAACTGTCAGTTTATATTTTCTAAAATAAAATTACTAATTTGGCTTATCCTGTGAAAACATTCTTAAAAAATGCAAACAGAATCAGGATGTTCTCATAAATAATTAGCAGTTATTTTTTCAAGCAAACTATTTTGCTATAATCTCCACTTTCCCCAAATAACAAAGTTTCAGTTGAATGAAGTAGTATTAGAACTCAGTAGTAACACTCAAGGGAAAACTGCCCTAAACAAATCAGTGCATGTGTAATATTATTTAGAAAACAAGATAAATAACTGGAACATAAGGTACAGGGAAAAAAAGATTGGTCAGAAAATCATCGAAATTCAATTCTGTTCAAGGCTGATCTTCATATTAAGAGGGATCAATAACTCAATGTTGCAAAAATGTCACAACATATTCAAAAGTCAGTACTTTAGCGTGCTGAGAAAGTTAGAAGGTCGGAGCAATAAATGTACAGTACAATTCTGATTATCTGAACATGATTTATCCAATTTTCCGATTATCCAAACAAAATCTCAAGGTCCCATAAATGGCATTAGGCAACTCAGCATTTCAGTTATCAGTTAAAGGGCATTATGGAGTGCATTGCCGGATAACAGAGAAACGTTCGATAATCGGCACTCATAAATTACCATTTGTTTACGATCAGATCAATTATCTGAACAAAATACTCCCCCACCAGTCTCATTCAGATAATCGAGGTTTACTTTACATTTAATGAAAAGAAGAGGGGAAATGTTGAAAGATAAAGAATGAGAAATGTCTCTTAGGCATTACTGTAAAGTGGGCAGTATTGAACTGACAGCACGTAAATGTTCAGCTAATGGAATTAAATACTACACTGAGCACAGAACAAACAGTATTGAACTGACAAATATGAACTAAAATCAATTTCCAGCTTAATGTGAAGTCTACCATGGTTGTTATTTGACAACAACTTCTAGAAAATCCAAATTATGCAGTTCAGATATTGTTTGTGTTCAGTATTCATACAGGATCTAGTGTTTCCTGTAACTTAGGTCATTATAATCTAAGACCTAGTTATACTATGCAAGTTTGTTGTGTTATGATGTGAATCAGATACTGGATGTAAACTCAAGTCATCGCACAAGTGCTTCACTAATCTTCTACAAATTAGACTAAAGAACACTGCAATGGAACAAGATCATCAGTAAACCAGTGAGCTGTTATGAAGTAACAGAATACTGACGAGACAGAATTTGAAATCTTTTTCATAAAATTCATTATACACACAAGATTAAGCAAGTTATGCACTCCATTTGGTGGCAGGACCAGAGAAGCTGGGGCTGTTGACGTTGAAGATAAAATTAGGCAAACAGTAAAGTTTCCTATACGGTAAAGACTAAGTTTACAAAGTGTCAGAACACTGGAATGTACTAAAGAAGATAGATGCGTCAAAAATTCAAAATGTTCTTAAAAGTGGTCTTTCAATATTCAACTGCCACTGTATAACTATAATATCCCAAACTTTCATAGACTTAAATAGGGTTTAAGAAACGATAAATACTGGCTTAAATGGTCTGGTTATGATCATCTGAACCAAGTACACAAATACATTAAAAAAGGGACACAAACTCAAAAAGCTCACATTTCTGAAAGTTACACATTGAGATGAAAGGTTCTTTGTGTAGTCAGCTTAGAAAAACAATGAGGAGAATCAGACATACAAATAGACCTGGATCAATTTTGAACAGAAACAGCCTCAATCTCATTGATCCACAGGGAGGGAGGGGGAGGGGGAGGGGGAGGGGTGGGAGATTTGCGGGGAGGGGTGAGAGGCACACCTGGGGGAGGAGTGCATCAGGTGATGGGATGATGGGGGAGGCAAGGGGGGTGAATGATGGGGGAGGCAAAAGGCGGAGGGGATGATGGAAGTGCCTCCCACATCATTCTCCCCCCCCTTGCCTCCAGTCATTTCCCCTCACCTCCCCCGTCATTCCCCCCTTGTCTCCCCCCACCCTCACACCCCCTCAAGGGGCACAAGGGGCAAAGGGCATGATGGGGGAGGATGGAGTGGGGTGGAAAGGAAGGACGGAGTGTGAGGGGAAGGGAGAGCGAGGGGTGTGGACGTGAGGGAGCGAGGGGTAGAGGAAGGGGACGTGAATGGAAGGGAGGGGTAGGGGAAGGGAAGAGGAGTGAAAGGGACGGAGGGGGAGGGGAGGATGGAGAGGAGGGGAGTGGAAGTGAGGGGCGGGATGGAGGGTGGAAGGGATAGAGGGTGAGGGGAGGGGAGTGGAAGTGAGAGAGGGAGGGAGTGGAAGGGAGGGAGTGGAAGGGAGGGAGTGGAAGGGAGGGAGGGAGCGGAGTCGAAGGGAGGGAGGAGAGGACAGTGGAAGGATTGAGGGAGTCGAAGGGAGTTAGGGAGGGGAGTGGAAGTGAGAGAGGGGTAGGAGTGGAAGGGGGGGGAAAGAGAGGAAGGAGGGAAGAGAGGGAGGGAGTGGGTGGGAGGGAGTGGGCGGGAGGGAGTGGGCGGGAGGGAGTGGGCGGGAGGGAGTGGGCGGGAGTGGAAGGGAGGGAGTGGAAGGGAGGGAGTGGAAGGGAGGGAGTGGAAGGGAGGGAGGGAGCGGAGTCGAAGGGAGGGGAGGAGAGGACAGTGGAAGGATTGAGGGAGTCGAAGGGAGTTAGGGAGGGGAGTGGAAGTGAGAGAGGGTAGGAGTGGAAGGGGGGGGAAAGAGAGGAAGGAGGGAAGAGAGGGAGGGAGTGGGTGGAGGGAGTGGGCGGGAGGGAGTGGGCGGGAGTGGAAGGGACGAAGTGGAAGGGGAGAAGGGACGAAGTGGAAGGAGGGGAATGGACGAAGTGGAAGGAGGGGAAGGGACGAAGTGGAAGGAGGGGAAAAGGAGGGAGGGAGGGAGTGTGGGGGAGGGAGGGAGGGAGTGGGGGGGAGGGAGTGGGGGGGGAAGAAGGAGGGAGGGAGTGGGGGGGAAAAGGAGAGAGGGAGTGGGGGGAAAGGAGAGAGGGAGTGGGGGGGAAGGAGGGAGGGAGTGGGGGGGGAGGGAGGGAGTGGGGGGGGAAAAGGAGGGAAGGAGTGGGGGGGAAAAGGAGGGAAGGAGTGGGGGGGGTGAAAGGAGGGAAGGAGTGGGGGGGGTGAAAGGAGGGAAGGAGTGGGGGGGGGAAAGGAGGGAGGGAGTGGGGGGGAAAAGGAGGGAGGGAGTGGGGGGGAAAGGAGGGAGGGAGTGGGGGGGGGAAAGGAGGGAGGGAGTGGGGGGGGAAAGGAGGGAGGGAGTGGGGGGGGGAAAGGAGGGAGGGAGTGGGGGGGGAAACGGAGGGAGGGAGTGGGGGGGAAAAGGAGGGAGGGAGTGGGGGGGAAAGGAGGGAGGGAGTGGGGGGGAAAGGAGGGAGGGAGTGGGGGGGGAAAGGAGGGAGGGAGTGGGGGGGGGAAAGGAGGGAGGGAGTGGGGGGGGAAAAGGAGGGAGGGACGTGGGGAAAAGGAGGGAGGGAGTGGGGGGGGAGAAGGAGGGAGGGTGTGGGGGGGAAGGAGGGAGGGAGTGGGGGGGGGAAGGAGGGAGGGAGTGGGGGGGGGGAAGGAGGGAGGGAGTGGGGGGGAAGGAGGGAGGGAGTGGGGGGGGAAGGAGGGAGGGAGTGGGGGGGGGGAAGGAGGGAGGGAGTGGGGGGAAAAGGAGGGAGGGAGTGGGGGGGAAAAGGAGGGAGGGAGTGGGGGGGAAAGGAGGGAGGGAGTGGGGGGGGGAAAGGAGGGAGGGAGTGGGGGGGGAAAGGAGGGAGGGAGTGGGGGGGGGAAAGGAGGGAGGGAGTGGGGGGGGAAACGGAGGGAGGGAGTGGGGGGGAAAAGGAGGGAGGGAGTGGGGGGGAAAGGAGGGAGGGAGTGGGGGGGGAAAGGAGGGAGGGAGTGGGGAGGAAAGGAGGGAGGGAGTGGGGGGGGAAAAGGAGGGAGGGACGTGGGGAAAAGGAGGGAGGGAGTGGGGGGGGAGAAGGAGGGAGGGTGTGGGGGGGGAAGGAGGGAGGGAGTGGGGGGGGGAAGGAGGGAGGGAGTGGGGGGGGGAAGGAGGGAGGGAGTGGGGGGGAAGGAGGGAGGGAGTGGGGGGGGAAGGAGGGAGGGAGTGGGGGGGGGAAGGAGGGAGGGAGTGGGGGGGGGAAGGAGGGAGGGAGTGGGGGGAAAAGGAGGGAGGGAGTGGGGGGAAAAGGAGGGAGGGAGTGGGGGAGGAAGGAGGGAGGGAGTGGGGGGGATAGGAGGGAGGGAGTGGGGGGGATAGGAGGGAGGGAGTGGGGGGGATAGGAGGGAGGGAGTGGGGGGATAGGAGGGAGGGAGTGGGGGGGAAAGGAGGGAGGGAGTGGGGGGGGGGAAGGAGGGAGGGAGTGGGGGGGAAGGAGGGAGGGAGTGGGGGGGGGAAGGAGGGAGGGAGTGGGGGGGGCAAAAAGGAGGGAGGGAGTGGGGGGGGAAAGGAGGGAGGGAGTGGGGGGAAGGAGGGAGGGAGTGGGGGGAAGGAGGGAGGGAGTGGGGGGGAAGGAGGGAGGGAGTGGAGGGGGGAAGGAGGGAGGGAGTGGAGGGGGAAGGAGGGAGGGAGTGGAGGGGGGAAGGAGGGAGGGAGTGGAGGGGGGAAGGAGGGAGGGAGTGGGGGGGAAGGAGGGAGGGAGTGGGGGGGAAGGAGGGAGGGAGTGGGGGGGGGAAGGAGGGAGTGGGGGGGGGGAAGGAGGGAGGGAGTGGGGGGGGGGAAGGAGGAAGGGAGTGGGGGGGGGAAGGAGGAAGGGAGTGGGGGGGGGAAGGAGGGAGGGAGTGGGGGGGGAAGGAGGGAGGGGAGTGGGGGGGAGGAGGGAGAGAGTGGGGGGGGGGAGGAGGAGGGAGTGGGGGGGGGGAAAGGAGGGAGGGAGTGGGGGGGGGGGAAGGAGGGAGGGAGTGGGGGGGGGAAGGAGGGAGGGAGTGGGGGGGGGAAGGTGGGAGGGAGTGGGGGGGGGGAAGGAGGGAGGGAGTGGGGGGGGAAAGGAGGGGAAGGGGGGGGAGGGAGTGGAAGGGGGGGAGGGAGTGGAAGGGGTGGAAGGGAGGAGTGGGGGGGGAAGGGAGGAAGGGAGGGGTGGGGGGGGGAAGGGAGGAAGGGAGGGGTGGGGGGGAAGGGAGGGGTGGGGGGGGAAGGGAGGAAGGGAGGGGTGGGGGGGAAGGGAGGAAGGGAGGGGTGGGGGAAGGGAGGGAGGGAGTGGGGGGAAAGGAGGGAGGGAGTGGGGGGGAAAGGAGGAGGGAGGGGGGGGGGGGGAAGGAGGGAGGGAGTGGGGGGGGAAGGAGGGAGGGAGTGGGGGGGGAAGGAGGGAGAGAGTGGGGGGGGGAGGAGGGAGAGAGTGGGGGGGGGAAGGAGGGAGGGAGTGGGGGGGGGAAGGAGGGAGGGAGTGGGGGGGGGAAGGAGGGAGGGAGTGGGGGGGGGAAGGAGGGAGGAAGTGGGGGGGGAAGGTGGGAGGGAGTGGGTGGGGGGGGGGGGAAGGAGGGAGGGAGTGGGGGGGGAAAGGAGGGGAAGGGGGGGGAGGGAGTGGAAGGGGGGGAGGGAGTGGAAGGGGTGGAAGGGAGGAGTGGGGGGGAAGGGAGGAAGGGAGGGGTGGGGGGGGAAGGGAGGAAGGGAGGGGTGGGGGGGAAGGGAGGGGTGGGGGGAAGGGAGGAAGGGAGGGGTGGGGGGGAAGGGAGGAAGGGAGGGTGGGGAAGGGAGGGGTGGTGGAAGGGAGGGAGCGGAGTCGAAGGGAAGGGAGGGAGGTGGGGGTGGTGGGGGTGGGAGGGAGGTGGGGTGGGAGGGGAGGTGGGGGTGGTGGGGGTGGGATGGAGGTGGGGGTGGTGGGGGTGGGAGGGAGGTGGGGGTGGTAGTGGTGGTGGGAGGGAGGTGGGAGTGGTGGGGGTGGGAGGGAGGTGGGGGTGGTGGGGGTGGGAGGGAGGTGGGGCTGGTGGGGGTGGGAGGGAGGTGGGGCTGGTGGGGGTGGGAGGGAGGTGGGGGTGGTGGGGGTGGGAGTGGGTGGGAGGGGGGTGGTGGGAGTGGGTGGGAGGGGGGTGGTGGGAGTGGGTGGGGGGAGTGGGTGGGAGGGGGGGGGTTGGTGGGGGTGGGAGGGAGGTGGGGGTGGTGGGGGTGGGAGGGAGGTGGGGGTGGTGGGAGGTGGGGGTGGTGGGGGTGGGAGGTGGTGGGAGTGGGGTGGTGGGAGTGGGTAGGGGGGGTGGTGGGAGTGGGTGGGAGGGGGATGGTGGGAGTGGGTGGGAGGGGAGTGGGTGGGAGGGGAGTGGTGGGAGTGGGTGGGAGAGGGGTGGAGGGGGTGGTGGGAGTGAGAGGTGGTGGGAGTGAGGGGTGGTGGAGTGAGGGGTGGTGGGAGTGAGGGGTGGTGGGAGTGAGGGGTGGTGGGAGTGAGGGGTGGTGGGAGTGAGGGGTGGTGGGAGTGAGGGGTGGTGGGAGTGAGGGGTGGTGGGAGTGAGGGGTGGTGGGAGTGAGGGGTGGTGGGAGTGAGGGGTGGTGGGAGTGAGGGGTGGTGGGAGTGAGGGGTGGTGGGAGCGGGAGGGAGGGGGGTAGGTGTGGGAGTGAGGGGGGGAGTGGGAGGGAGGAGGAGATGGGGTGGGGGGGCGGGGAGATGGGGGGATGGGAGCGGGAGGGAGGGGATGGGAGCGGGAGGGAGGGGGAGATGGGGTGGGGGGGCGGGGAGATGGGGGGATGGGAGCGGGAGGGAGGGATGGGAGCGGGAGGGAGGGGATGGGAGCGGGAGGGAGGGGATGGGAGCGGGAGGGAGGGGATGGGAGCGGGAGGGAGGGAGGGGATGGGAGCGGGAGGGAGGGAGGGGATGGGAGCGGGAGGGAGGGAGGGGATGGGAGCGGGAGGAGGGAGGGGATGGGAGCGGGAGGGAGGGGATGGGAGCGGGAGGGAGAGAGGGGATGGGAGCGGGAGGGAGAGAGGGGATGGGAGCGGGAGGGAGAGAGGGGATGGGAGCGGGAGGGAGGGGATGGGAACGGGAGGGGATGGGAGCGGGAGGGGATGGGAACGGGAGGGGATGGGAACGGGAGGGGATGGGAGCGGGAGGGAATGGGAGCGGGAGGGAATGGGAGCGGGAGGGAATGGGAGCGGGAGGGAATGGGAGCGGGAGGGAATGGGAGCGGGAGGGAATGGGAGCGGGAGGGAATGGGAGCGGGAGGGAATGGGAGCGGGAGGGAATGGGAGCGGGAGGGAATGGGAGCGGGAGGGAATGAGAGCGGGAGGGAATGGGAGCGGGAGGGGATGGGAGCGGGAGGGAGGGAGGGGATGGGAGCGGGAGGGAGGGAGGGAGGGGATGGGAGCGGGAGGGAGGGGGGGAGGGGATGGGAGCGGGAGGGAATGGGAGCGGGAGGGAATGGGAGCAGGAGGGAATGGGAGGGGATGGGAGCGGGAGGGAGGGAGGGAGTGGAAGGGAGCGGGAGGGAGGGGATGGGAGCAGGAGGGAGGGGATGGGAGCGGGAGGGAGGGGATGGGAGCGGGAGGGAGGGGATGGGAGCGGGAGGGAGGGGATGGGAGCGGGAGGGAGGGGATGGGAGCGGGAGGGAGGGGATGGAGGGGATGGGAGCGGGAGGGAGGGGATGGAGGGGATGGGAGCGGGAGGGAGGGGATGGGAGCGGGAGGGGATGGGAGCGGGGGGGGGGGATGGGAGCGGGGGGGGGAGATGGGAGCGGGGGGGGGGATGGGAGCGGGGGGGGGGATGGGAGCGGGGGGGGGGATGGGAGCGGGGGGGGGATGGGAGCGGGGGGGGGATGGGAGCGGGGGGGGGGGATGGGAGCGGGGGGGGGGATGGGAGCGGGGGGGGGATGGGAGCAGGGGGGGGATGGGAGCGGGGGGGGGATGGGAGCGGGGGGGATGGGAGCGGGAGGGAATGGGAGCGGGAGGGAGGGAGGGGATGGGAGCGGGAGGGAGGGGGGGATGGGATGGGGGAGGGGGGGAGGGGATGGGAGCGGGAGGGAGGGGGGGGATGGGAGCGGGAGGGAGGGGGGAGATGGGAGCGGGAGGGAGGGGGGGATGGGAGCGGGAGTGAGGGGGGGGAATGGGGGCGGGAGGGGGGGAATGGGGGCGGGAGGGGGGGAATGGGGGCGGGAGGGAGGGAGGGGTGGGAGCAGTAGGGGGATGGGAGGATGGGAGTGGGGGGAGGATGGGAGTAGGGGAGGGTGGGAGCGGAGCGGAGCGGGGGTGGGGATGGGAGCGGGAGGGGGGATGGGAGCGGGAGGGAGGGAGGGAGGGGGGATGGGAGCGGGAGGGAGGGAGGGGGGGATGGGAGCGGGAGGGAGGGAGGGAGGGAGGGGGGGATGGGAGCGGGAGGGAGGGAGGGAGGGGATGGGAGCGGGAGGGAGGGCAGGAGGGGGGATGGGAGCGGGAGGGAGGGAGGGGGGATGGGAGCGGGGGGGATGGGAGCGGGAGGGAGGGAGGGGGGGAAGGGAGCGGGAGGGAGGGAGGGGGGGATGGGAGCGGGAGGGAGGAGATGGAGCGGGAGGGAGGAGATGGAGCGGGAGGGAGGAGATGGAGCGGGCGGGAGGAGATGGAGCGGGAGGGAGGAGATGGAGCGGGAGGGAGGAGATGGAGCGGGAGGGAGGAGATGGAGCGGGAGGGAGGAGATGGAGCGGGAGGGAGGAGATGGAGCGGGAGGGAGGAGATGGAGCGGGAGGGAGGAGATGGAGCGGGAGGGAGGAGATGGAGCGGGAGGGAGGAGATGGAGCGGGAGGGAGGAGATGGAGCGGGAGGGAGGAGATGGAGCGGGAGGGAGGAGATGGAGCGGGAGGGAGGAGATGGAGCGGGCGGGGATGGGAGCGGGCGGGGATGGGAGCGGGCGGGGATGGGAGCGGGCGGGGATGGGAGCGGGCGGGGATGGGAGCGGGCGGGGATGGGAGCGGGCGGGGATGGGAGCGGGCGGGAGGGAGGAGATGGGAGCGGGAGGGAGGAGATGGGAGCGGGAGGGAGGAGATGGGAGCGGGAGGGAGGAGATGGGAGCGGGAGGGAGGGGATAGGAGCGGGAGGGAGGGGATAGGAGCGGGAGGGAGGGAGGGGGGGATGGGAGCGGGAGGGAGGGAGGGAGGGAGGGGGGGGGATGGGAGCGGGAGGGAGGGAGGGAGGGAGGGGGGGGATGGGAGCGGGAGGGAGGGCGGGAGGGGGGATGGGAGCGGGAGGGAGGGAGGGGGGAATGGAGCGGGAGGGAGGGAGGGGGAGATGGAAGCGGGAGGAAGGGAGGGGATGGGAGCGGGAGGGAGGGGGGGGATGGGAGCGGGAGGGAGGGAGGGGATGGGAGCGGGAGGGAGGGAGGGGATGGGAGCGGGAGGGAGGGAGGGGATGGGAGCGGGAGGGAGGAAGGGGAATGGGAGCGGGAGGGAGGAAGGGGAATGGGAGCGGGAGGGGGGGGGATGGGAGCGGGAGGGTGGGGGGGGGAAATGGGAGCGGGAGGGGGGGGATGGGAGCGGGAGGGGGGGGATTGGAGCGGGAGGGTGGGGGGGGATGGGAGCGGGAGGGAGGGGGGGTGGATGGGAGCGGGAGGGAGGGAGGGGATGGGAGCGGGAGGGAGGAAGGGGAATGGGAGCGGGAGGGGGGGATGGGAGCGGGAGGGGGGGGATGGGAGCGGGAGGGGGGGGATGGGAGTGGGAGGGAGGGGGGGAATGGGAGCGGGAGGGAGGGGGGGGGATGGGAGCGGGAGGGTGGGGGGGGGAAATGGGAGCGGGAGGGGGGGGATGGGAGCGGGAGGGGGGGGATTGGAGCGGGAGGGTGGGGGGGGATGGGAGCGGGAGGGAGGGGGGGTGGATGGGAGCGGGAGGGAGGGAGGGGATGGGAGCGGGAGGGAGGAAGGGGAATGGGAGCGGGAGGGGGGGATGGGAGCGGGAGGGGGGGGATGGGAGCGGGAGGGAGGGGGGGAATGGGAGCGGGAGGGGGGGGGGAATGGGAGCGGGAGGGAGGGGGGGATGGGAGCGGGAGGGTGGGGGGGGGAAATGGGAGCGGGAGGGGGGGGATGGGAGCGGGAGGGGGGGGATTGGAGCGGGAGGGTGGGGGGGGATGGGAGCGGGAGGGAGGGGGGGTGGATGGGAGTGGGAGGGGGGGTGGATGGGAGCGGGAGGGAGGGGGGTGGATGGGAGCGGGAGGGAGGGGGGATGGGAGCGGGAGGGAGGGGGGGATGGGAGCGGGCGGGGATGGGAGCGGGCGGGGATGGGAGCGGGCGCGAGGAGATGGGAGCGGGAGGGAGGGAGGGGATGGGAGCGGGAGGGAGGGAGGGGATGGGAACGGGAGGGAGGGAGGGGATGGGAACGGGAGGGAGGGAGGGGATGGGAGCGGGAGGGAGGGGATGGGAGCGGGAGGGAGGGAGGGGGAATGGGAGCGGGAGGGAGGGGGGGGGGAATGGGAGCGGGAGGGAGGGGGGGGGAATGGGAGCGGGAGGGAGGGGGGGGGAGCGGGAGGGGGGGGATGGGAGCGGGAGGGGGGGGATGGGAGCGGGATGGTGGGGGGGGATGGGAGCGGAAGGGAGGGGGGGGATGGGAGCGGAAAGGAGGGGGGGACGGGAGCGGGAGGGAGGGGGGTGGATGGGAGCGGGAGGGAGGGGGGGATGGGAGCGGGAGGGAGGGGGGGATGGGAGCGGGAGGGAGGGGGGGATGGGAGCGGGAGGGAGGGGGGGATGGGAGCGGGAGGGAGGGGGGGATGGGAGCGGGAGGGAGGGGGGGATGGGAGCGGGAGTGAGGGGGAGATGGGAGCGGGGGGGGGGAATGGGAGCGGGAGGGAGGGGGGGATGGGAGCGGGAGGGAGGGGGGGATGGGAGGGGGAGGGAAGGGGGGATGGGAGCGGGAGGGAAGGGGGGATGGGAGCGGGAGGGAAGTGGGATGGGAGCGGGAGGGAGGGGGGGATGGGAGCGGGAGGGAGGGGGGTGGATGGGAGCGGGAGGGAGGGGGGGGATGGGAGCGGGCGGGGATGGGAGCGGGCGGGGATGGGAGCGGGCGGGGATGGGAGCGGGAGGGAGGAGATGGGAGCGGGAGGGAGGAGATGGGAGCGGGAGGGAGGGAGGGGATGGGAGCGGGAGGGAGGGAGGGGATGGGAGCGGGAGGGAGGGAGGGGATGGGAGCGGGAGGGAGGGGATGGGAGCGGGAGGGGGGGGGGGGAATGGGAGCGGGAGGGAGGTGGGGGGATGGGAGCGGGAGGGGGGGGATGGGAGCGGGAGGGGGGGGATGGGAGCGGGAGGGAGGGGGGGGATGGGAGCTGGAGGGTGGGGGGGGATGGGAGCGGGAGGGTGGGGGGGGATGGGAGCGGAAGGGAGGGAGGGGGGTGGATGGGAGCGGGAGGGAGGGGGGATGGGAGCGGGAGGGAGGGGGGGATGGGAGCGGGAGGGAGGGGGGGATGGGAGCGGGAGGGAGGGGGGGATGGGAGGGGGAGGGAAGGGGGGAAGGGAGCGGGAGGGAGGGGGGGATGGGAGCGGGAGGGAGGGGGGGATGGGAGGGGGAGGGAAGGGGGGATGGGAGCGGGAGGGAAGGGGGGATGGGAGCGGGAGGGAAGTGGGATGGGAGCGGGAGGGAGGGGGGGATGGGAGCGGGAGGGAGGGGGGGGATGGGAGCGGGAGGGAGGGGGGGATGGGAGCGGGAGGGAGGGGGGGATGGGAGCGGGAGGGAGGGGGGGGGGATGGGAGCGGGAGGGAGGGGGGGTGGGAGCGGGGGGGGGGGGGTGGGAGCGGGAGGGAGGGGGGTGGGAGTGGGAGGGAGGGGGGGGATGGGAACGGGAGGGAGGGGTGGGATGGGAGCGGTAGGGAGGGGTGGGATGGGAGCGGGAGGGAGGGGGGGATGGGAGCGGGAGGGAGGGGGGGATGGGAGCGGGAGGGTGGGGGGGATGGGAGCGGGAGGGGGGGATGAGAGCGGGAGGGGGGGATGGGAACGGGAGGTTGGGAGGGGACGGGAGCGGGAGGGAGGGGGGGGGAATGGGAGCGGGAGGGAGGGGGGGATGGGAGGGGGAGGGAGGGGGGGATGGGAGGGGGAGGGAGGGGGGGGATGGGAGCGGGAGGGTGGGGGGGGATGGGAGCGGAAGGGAGGGGGGGGATGGGAGCGGAAGGGAGGGAGGGGGGTGGATGGGAGCGGGAGGGAGGGGGAATGGGAGCGGGAGGGAGGGGGGGATGGGAGCGGGAGGGAGGGGGGGATGGGAGCGGGAGGGAGGGGGGGATGGGAGCGGGAGGGAGGGGGGGATGGGAGCGGGAGGGAAGGGGGGATGGGAGCGGGAGGGAAGTGGGATGGGAGCGGGAGGGAGGGGGGGATGGGAGCGGGAGGGAGGGAGGGGATGGGAGCGGGAGGGAGGGAGGGGATGGGAGCGGGAGGGAGGGAGGGGATGGGAGCGCGAGGGAGGGAGGGGATGGGAGCGGGAGGGAGGGAGGGGATGGGAGCGGGAGGGAGGGAGGGGATGGGAGCGGGAGGGAGGGAGGGGATGGGAGCGGGAGGGAGGGAGGGGATGGGAGCGGGAGGGAGGGAGGGGATGGGAGCGGGAGGGAGGGAGGGGATGGGAGCGGGAGGGAGGGAGGGGATGGGAGCGGGAGGGAGGGAGGGGATGGGAGCGGGAGGGAGGGAGGGGATGGGAGCGGGAGGGAGGGAGGGGATGGGAGCGGGAGGGAGGGAGGGGATGGGAGCGGGAGGGAGGGAGGGGATGGGAGCGGGAGGGAGGGAGGGGATGGGAGCGGGAGGGAGGGGATGGGAGCGGGAGGGAGGGGGAGGGGATGGGAGCGGGAGGGGATGGGAGCGGGAGGGAATGGGAGCGGGAGGGAATGGGAGCGGGAGGGAATGGGAGCGGGAGGGAATGGGAGCGGGAGGGAGGGAGGGGATGGGAGCGGGAGGGAGGGGGAGGGGATGGGAGCGGGAGGGGATGGGAGCGGGAGGGAATGGGAGCGGGAGGGAATGGGAGCGGGAGGGAATGGGAGCGGGAGGGAATGGGAGCGGGAGGGAATGGGAGCGGGAGGGAATGGGAGCGGGAGGGAATGGGAGCGGGAGGGAATGGGAGCGGGAGGGAATGGGAGCGGGAGGGAGGGAGGGGATGGGAGCGGGAGGGAGGGAGGGGATGGGAGCGGGAGGGAGGGAGGGGATGGGAGCGGGAGGGAATGGGAGCGGGAGGGAATGGGAGCGGGAGGGAGGGAGGGAATGGGAGCGGGAGGGAGGGAGGGGATGGGAGCGGGAGGGAGGGAGGGGATGGGAGCGGGAGGGAGGGAGGGGATGGGAGCGGGAGGGAGGGAGGGGATGGGAGCGGGAGGGAGGGAGGGAGGGGGGGGATGGGAGCGGGAGGGAGGGGGGAGATGGGAGCGGGAGGGAGGGGGGGGATGGGAGCGGGAGGGAGGGGGGGGATGGGAGCGGGAGGGAGGGGGGGGAATGGGGGCGGGGGGGGGAATGGGAGCGGGAGGGGGGGGGTGGGAGCGGGAGGGGGATGGGAGGATGGGAGTGGGGGGAGGATGGGAGTGGGGGGGGGGTGGGAGCGGAGCGGAGCGGGGGTGGGGATGGGAGCGGGAGGGGGGATGGGAGTGGGAGGGAGGGAGGGAGGGAGGGGGGATGGGAGCGGGAGGGGGGGATGGGAGCAGGAGGGGGGGAGGGGATGGGAGCGGGAGGGAGGGGTGGGAGCGGGAGGGAGGGAGGGGGGATGGGAGCGGGAGGGAGGGGGGGATGGGAGCGGGGGGGGGGATGGGAGCGGGAGGGAGGCGTGGGAGCGGGAGGGAGGGAGGGGGGATGGGAGCGGGAGGGAGGGGGGATGGGAGCGGGAGGGAGGGGGGGTATGGGAGCGGGAGGGAGGGTATGGGAGCGGGAGGGGGGGGATGGGAGCGGGGGATGGGAGCGGGAGGGGGGTATGGGAGCGGGAGGGAGGGGGGTATGGGAGCGGGAGGGGGGGGGATGGGAGCGGGGGGGGGGATGGGAGCGGGGGGGGGGGGGATGGGAGCGGGGGGGTGGGAGCAGGAGGGGGGGATGGGAGCGGGAGGGGGGGATGGGAGCGGGAAGGGGGGGAGGGAGCGGGAGGGGGGGAGGGAGCGGGAGGGGGGGATGGGAGCGGGAGGGGTGTGGGAGCCGGAGGGGTGTGGGAGCCGGAGGGGTGTGGGAGCGGGAGGGGGGGTGGGAGCGGGAGAGGGGGATGGGAGCGGGAGGGGGGGATGGGAGCGGGAGGGGGGGGGGGGGATGGGAGCGGGAGGGAGCGGGGGTGGATGGGAGCGGGAGGGAGGGGCGTGGATGGGAGCGGGAGGGAGGGGGGGATGGAGGGAGATGGAGGGGGGGGGATGGGAGCTGGAGGGGGGGGCGATGGGAGCGGGAGGGAGGGGGGGGATGGGAGAGGAAGGGAGGGGGGCGATGGGAGCAGGAGGGAGGGGGGGGATGGGAGCGGCAGGGGATGGGAGCGGGAGGGGATGGGAGCGGAGCGGGAGGGGATGGGAGCGGAGCGGGAGGGGATGGGAGCGGAGCGGGAGGGGATGGGAGCGGAGCGGGAGGGGATGGGAGCGGAGCGGGAGGGGATGGGAGCGGGAGGGGATGGGAGCGGGAGGGGATGGGAGCGGGAGGGGATGGGAGCGGGAGGGGATGGGAGCGGGAGGGGATGGGAGCGGGAGGGGATGGGAGCGGGAGGGGATGGGAGCGGGAGGGGATGGGAGCGGGAGGGGATGGGAGCGGGAGGGGATGGGAGCGGGAGGGGATGGGAGCGGGAGGGGATGGGAGCGGGAGGGGATGGGAGCGGGAGGGGATGGGAGCGGGAGGGGATGGGAGCGGGAGGGGATGGGAGCGGGAGGGGATGGGAGCGGGAGGGGATGGGAGCGGGAGGGGATGGGAGCGAGAGGGGATGGGAGCGGGAGGGGATGGGAGCGGGAGGGGATGGGAGCGGGAGGGGATGGGAGCGGGAGGGGATGGGAGCGGGAGCAGGAGGGGATGGGAGCGGGAGGGGATGGGAGCGGGAGGGGATGGGAGCGGGAGGGGATGGGAGCGGGAGGGGATGGGAGCGGGAGGGGATGGGAGCGGGAGGGGATGGGAGCGGGAGGGGATGGGAGCGGGAGGGGATGGGAGCGGGAGGGGATGGGAGCGGGAGGGGATGGGAGCGGGAGGGGATGGGAGCGGGAGGGGATGGGAGCGGGAGGGGATGGGAGCGGGAGGGGATGGGAGCGGGAGAGGATGGGAGCGGGAGAGGATGGGAGCGGGAGAGGATGGGAGCGGGAGAGGATGGGAGCGGGAGAGGATGGGAGCGGGAGGGGGGGGGAATGGGAGGGGGGGGAATGGGAGGGGGGGAATGGGAGCGGGAGGGAGGGGGGGGATGGGAGCAGGAGGGGGGTATGGGAGCGGGAGGGAGGGGGGTATGGGAGCGGGAGGGGGGGGATGGGAGCGGGGGGGGGGGGGGATGGGAGCGGGGGGGGGGGGGGGGATGGGAGCGGGGGGGGGGATGGGAGCGGGGGGGTGGGAGCAGGAGGGGGGGATGGGAGCGGGAGGGGGGGATGGGAGCGGGAGGGGGGGAGGGAGCGGGAGGGGGGGAGGGAGCGGGAGGGGGGGATGGGAGCCGGAGGGGTGTGGGAGCCGGAGGGGTGTGGGAGCCGGAGGGGTGTGGGAGCCGGAGGGGTGTGGGAGCGGGAGGGGGGGTGGGAGCGGGAGAGGGGGATGGGAGCGGGAGGGGGGGATGGGAGCGGGAGGGGGGGGGGGGATGGGAGCGGGAGGGAGCGGGGGTGGATGGGAGCGGGAGGGAGGGGCGTGGATGGGAGCGGGAGGGATGGGAGCTGGAGGGGGGGGCGATGGGAGCGGGAGGGAGGGGGGTGATGGGAGAGGAAGGGAGGGGGGCGATGGGAGCAGGAGGGAGGGGGGGGATGGGAGCGGCAGGGGATGGGAGCGGGAGGGGATGGGAGCGGAGCGGGAGGGGATGGGAGCGGGAGGGGATGGGAGCGGGAGGGGATGGGAGCGGGAGGGGATGGGAGCGGGAGGGGATGGGAGCGGGAGGGGATGGGAGCGGGAGGGGATGGGAGCGGGAGGGGATGGGAGCGGGAGGGGATGGGAGCGGGAGGGGATGGGAGCGGGAGGGGATGGGAGCGGGAGGGGATGGGAGCGGGAGGGGATGGGAGCGGGAGGGGATGGGAGCGGGAGGGGATGGGAGCGGGAGGGGAGCGGGAGCGGGAGGGGAGCGGGAGCGGGAGGGGAGCGGGAGCGGGAGGGGAGCGGGAGCGGGAGGGGAGCGGGAGCGGGAGGGGAGCGGGAGCGGGAGGGGAGCGGGAGCGGGAGGGGAGCGGGAGCGGGAGGGGAGCGGGAGCGGGAGGGGATGGGAGCGGGAGGGGATGGGAGCGGGAGGGGATGGGAGCGGGAGGGGATGGGAGCGGGAGGGGATGGGAGCGGGAGGGGATGGGAGCGGGAGGGGATGGGAGCGGGAGGGGATGGGAGCGGGAGGGGATGGGAGCGGGAGGGGATGGGAGCGGGAGGGGATGGGAGCGGGAGGGGATGGGAGCGGGAGGGGATGGGAGCGGGAGGGGATGGGAGCGGGAGGGGATGGGAGCGGGAGGGGATGGGAGCGGGAGGGGATGGGAGCGGGAGGGGATGGGAGCGGGAGGGGATGGGAGCGGGAGGGGATGGGAGCGGGAGGGGATGGGAGCGGGAGGGGATGGGAGCGGGAGGGGATGGGAGCGGGAGGGGATGGGAGTGGGAGAGGATGGGAGCGGGAGGGGGGGGGAATGGGAGGGGGGGAATGGGAGGGGGGGAATGGGAGCGGGAGGGAGGGGGGGATGGGAGCAGGAGGGAGGGATGGGAGCGGGGGTGGGATGGGAGCGGGGGTGGGATGGGAGCGGGAGGGAGGGAGGGGTTGGGAGCGGGACGGGAGGGGGTTGGGAGCAGGAGGGATGGGGGCGGGTTGGGAGCGGGGGGGGGGTGGATGGGTGCGGGGGGGAGGTGGGATGGGAGGGGGGGTTGGCAGCGGGAGGGGGGATGGGAGCGGGAGGGGGGATGGGAGCGGGAGGGGGGATGGGAGCGGGAGGGATGGGGGGAGGAAGGGGACTGGAGGAGAGTGGAAGGAGGGAGGGCAGGGGAGCGGCAGGGAATGGAAGGGAGGGAGCAGGAGGGGTGGGGAGTGCAAGGGCAGGACAGAGAGGAGGGATGGAGAAAAAATGAGGATGGGTAAGGAGGAACAAAGAGGAGAGAGGGGAACGATGGGAGGGGCGGGGGAGGGGAACGATGGGAGGAGCGGGGGAGGGGAACGATGGGAGGGGCGGGGGAGGGGAACGATGGGAGGGGCGGGGGAGGGGAACGATGGGAGGGGCGGGGGAGGGGAACGATGGGAGGGGCGGGGGAGGGGAACGATGGGAGGGGCGGGGAGGGGAAGGGGAGGGGAACGATGGGAGGGGCGGGGGAGGGGAACGATGGGAGGGGCGGGGGAGGGGAACGATGGGAGGGGCGGGGGAGGGGAACGATGGGAGGGGCGGGGGAGGGGAACGATGGGAGGGGCGGGGGAGGGGAACGATGGGAGGGGCGGGGGAGGGTAACGATGGGGGGGCGGGGGAGGGGCGGGGGAGGGGAACGATGGGAGGGGCGGGGGAGGGGAACGATGGGAGGGGCGGGGGAGGGGAACGATGGGAGGAGCGGGGGAGGGGAACGATGGGAGGGGCGGGGGAGGGGAACGATGTGAGGGGCGGGGGAGGGGAACGATGTGAGGGGCGGGGGAGGGGAACGATGGGAGGGGCGGGGGAGGGGAACGATGGGAGGGGCGGGGGAGGGGAACGATGGGAGGGGCGGGGGAGGGGAACGATGGGAGGGGCGGGAAGCGCGTGATGGTGAGGGGCAGGGCAGGAGAGTCACAGATTCAGAGGTATAGAGCACAGAAATAGGCTTCCTAAACTAAACGTGTCCATTTGCCTGTATTTAGGCCTATATCCCTCTAAACCTTTCCTATCCATGTACCTGTCAAAATGTCTTTTAAAATGTTGTAAATGTACCTGCCTCTACCAGTTCCTCTGGCAGCTCATTCCATATATACACACTATGCTTTGCATGAAAAAGTTGTTGCTCAGATATCTTTTAATATTTCTCCTTTCATCTTAAACCTATGCCTTCTAGGGAGAAGGGGGCAGAAAGTGAAAAAGCAAGCACTCATGTGACATGCAGGCACAAAGCAAGCGCACGTACATGTGGCAAGCACAGAGCAGAAAAGTGTGCGTGTTAGGCAAAAATTGGGAGATCATACGAGACAGGCAGAGAGCAGAGCACACACCAAACAGGCAGAGACGCAAGAGCATACACACACGTGCAAGACAGGCAGAGACCAAAACAGCAGTGCTCGATCCAAGCAGACAGCAAGAGAATACACATGCACAAGCATGACGGGCAGACAGCAAGAGAGGGAGAAAGTGCAAGTGCAAGGGACTGATACAACAAGGGTGGACCAGGAGACTGGGGAGGGAGAATGGAACAAAAATGGATTACAGATGTGACCAGTTTTTCATGTTATTCAATTTAATATTGGGACTTCAAGACCGAAGTGCTTTTGGAGAAAATATAGCATTATTGCTCAATACTGCAGCAGGCCCAGGACAGAAATGTTGGGAGAAGAGCAGCACAGTTTATGAAAATGGCAAGCAAGTAGGTAGTCTGGGTCACTCCTAAGGATAGAGAGAATATGATGGCTGAATGGCTTCCTTCTGTGCTGCATATTGTCTACACTTCCAGAAAGAAAGGAGGTGACCTAACACAGCTGTTTAAATTGACAGAGGGAGAGAGAATTGATTACAGATGGAGACAATATCAGTGGCAGAATGGTCAGTAACCACAGGATACAGATACAAGATAACTGAAAAGAGAACCAGAGAGGAGGTGACATTCTGCTTAAATCAGCAGTGGAGAATATTTCCTGAAAGAATAACAGAAATGTATTTACAATGTAACTTGAAAAAGGAAATTGGACAGAACTTTGAAAAAAGAAAAGCATTGCAGGACACTGAGAAGGAACAGTGGACCCTAAATCAACTGGATAGCTGTCAGAAGTACAGATAGACAAATGGCCTCATTCTGAACTAAGATGTTTCCATATTCATTTTTGACTAGAAATCTTGAACAAGTCAACATTTAAGCAAATAGTTCACTACCACTGTATTTATCTGCCTTCAATTTTCTAGGCTTTCCATTCGCTTGTTGTAGTTAGACACAAAGTTAAAGCCTGACCTTGGAAATGGAGAGCTGGTATATTGTCTAATGACTGACAAATCAAAGCACTAATTAATCTAATGAAGCCCCTCCTCTCAGTTACTCCATGCTGATCTCATGAAAGAAGCTATTCAAATATATTAACCATTGGACTGACCTAATGACATTCAATTTCTTCAAATAATGTGATATGTGGGAAAATCATTCTGATAAACTTCAGCTGAAATCTTAACTTCTTGCTCAAAAGCTGATTTAACATCTTACATTAGTAGGATGATATTACATGCAGCTGTTCAAATATTCCCAAATTCCTGCCAAGCCAAACAATTATGATCCAAAGTACATTTAATTTTAAAAGACAAGCAGGAACATGGAAAATCAGGCAAAATGATGATAATGCTGGAAATCTGAAACACAGTTCTTACGAAACCCAGCAGTAACCATGGAGACAAAAACAGAATTAATGATTCAAGTGTGGTATGACCCGTCTTCAGAACTGAAGAGTCATAGCGGACTCAAAATGTTAATTCTTTTTGGCTCTCCACAGAAACTGCCAGACAGCTGAGTTTCTCCAGCATTCTCAGTATCTACTGCATTGGAACTTAGCTTCCTCCATTTGCAGATTTAGAGCAAAGTTGCAAGGGATGACTTATTTACATGCTTGAACTACGAGTTCAACTGCACGAAAGATAGGAAATCTTCTTAAATAAAACTATGCAGTCCATTTTAGACATTAGATATTAACAGGTGCAAGGTACTTGCCTCTCTGTTATTAAGCTTTCAAGGGCTGAATGAGAAGTAAATAAGTTGCCTGCTTCTAGATAAAATATGTAAATTATGCCCACCACAAATCAAACTCAAAATTTCAAGTATCAATTAACTCACTTGGCTTTTAAAAGGAGACTGAAAGAATACCTCAAGTATTTTGTGTAAAAGTTAAGTGGAAGTGGTCTATCCCTTTTATGCATGCACATCAATGCAGAAAACAAACAGTAGAACGAGAAATAAAACAGCCTCAAGCTCAGCCACCAGTCATTGAAAAACAACTTGGAACATCAATTAAGGGAGAACTCTGGTTCACCTGGAGTTGCATCATTATGCAGAAGCAAGATAGCAGTTGGATTCAATTGCAGTCTCGCAACTTACAAACATTCAAAAATCTGTAAACTGCAACTACCTTTTACTTCCTGTCTGCATCGGATAACATTTCCCCCTTTCTTTGTAACCGTTGTTTTCTGCACATTTGTTACCACATTTATTATGTTTGCAGAGTAATTAACTTCCACTTTCATTCAACAAAGTTTGTGAATTGCCTTTGCTTTAATTTTTGATCAGGTTAACTCTTTTTTTGAAGTGTGATGACTACGTGCTAAGGAAGAAACAAAAATTGTTCTGATTGAAAGGGGTCAAAAAGGAGGCTGTGACGCTGCTCATCTAGTCATAATAAAGAAAACACATAGGATTCCTAATATTAGAACCTCTGGGCATTACAGAGCATATGCAAGTAAAATTAGACAAAAAATGCAAAACTAAATCAGATGCCAAAAAGTTCAATATTGCTGAAATAATACAGGCGTATAGAAGGCCTAAGGGTGAAAGCCAAAGAGCAAGTCCAGAAACCAAAGAGAGGGCATTAAAAAGTATTATGGCAAGTAAAATCAAGGAAAGCCCAACAATGTTTTATAAATACATAAACAGTAAAAGTATAACTAAGGGAAAAGAGCACGGACAATTAGAGACCACAGAAGGTAATCAGTATGTAGAGGGAAAAGACATTCTGACTGAATATTCTGCTGTTTTCACAAAAGGAGGAAATGAAGCAGACAATGTATTTAAGCAGAAGTGTGAAATAAACAATGTGACGTTCGTGTTTAGCAATAACTTGTACAGCATGGAAACAGACCTTTCAGTCCAATTGCTCCATGCTGACCAAGTTTTCCAAACTAAACTAGCCAGAGTTGTCGACATTGGCTTTTGAAAAGGAGCCTGGAAGAATACCTGAAGCATTTTGTGTAAAAAGTTAGAAGTGGAAGTGTCTATCCCTCTTATGCACACACATCAACGCAGAAAGCAAGCACTAGAACGAGAAATGGCCCACACCAGCAGCCCGATACATACATGATTACCTTGGCTGGAGCTGGCAGCATGGTGTAGCAGAGGAGAGGAAGGACAAGCAGCATTAGAAAAGCAGCTGGGATTGGACCCTGGAGCAGCGAGTCTCGATTCCTCACTGATCTAACAAAGAAATGGCACTGATTTAAGATAACACAATACCAAGTTTATTGTAGCAGAGTCTGAGTACTAACTTTAGGAATAACACACATTAGGAATAGTTAGTGAACTCTGAACAAAGATATATCCCCCATCCACCAAAGATATTTCAGACAAAATCATTACTGACAGAATCACAGCTTAGATTGTAAATATGCAAATCTAATGCTGTAGACCCAATAACAAGTAGATTGCTTCCTTTATATCTCAAAGCTTAATAACAAATCCACCTAAAATATTCCATGCTGATTATTCACCAATGACGGAGCGCATCAAGGAAGGAAAGTCAAATCGTGTTGCAATTCAGAATTCTTCTGTAACAGGGATCCTAACCTTCACAGTGGATGGTATCTCAGTAGCAACCATTCAAAACACCATCAAAAAAATACAAAGTGAACATAGAAGCAAGTTTTATTACAGCATACCTACCTTTTTATCTGTATTATTCATTCGATCTTTTGCTTCTTTTGCCTTCTGAATTGCCTTTAGCACCTCAACTGTATCGAGTTCCTTTTCCGTTGTAACAGTATTATCCAAACAAACCTAGAAGATGCACAAAAGCAAATAAGCTTTTAGGAGAACTTCACAGAGCATTTTGCAGTACCACACGTTTTGACAAATTACTCAATTTCAACAAATTTCAACTGAATTTTCAATTCAAGAAAACAAATGTACCTTCTGAAGAAAGATTAAAGACAGGAATACAAAAAATCCTGAGCCAGCTTTACTGTTTCATAAACAAAGAAATACTTTGTTTAATGCATAACATCTCAAACAAATTAGCTTCTAGGACTTCAAACGTCATTAGCACAATTTTTGATCATAGATTATATTAGTTGTTATTTCATTCTATAGTTCTTAGCTTCAGAGTCTCTGAAAATTGATCAGCTCTACATTAAACTCCAGCATATGCAAAACACAATGATGATTTATGGTAAATTTAATTCCAAAACACAGTTACATTAGATGTCTAAAAACATTTTCTGATGTCATTATCTGTAGTCACTAATGTATCTTTGATTTAGAGTAGTAGTGAAATGTCAAAATTGCAATTATTCAATGTCTTACTGTCATTTTAATAGTATAGCCCAACAATAACAAAGGGTTATATTTTTACAAGACTCAAACTTTCTACATTCCACTCAAAACAAAGTACTCAAACCTTACCTCTGAGGCTCGATCTCCAAACTGTGCAAGCACCTTTGTTCTATAATCAGGAATAATGCTCAAGGGGTTGTTTTCCAGACAGACCTTCTCAAGGCATGGCAAATTCCCAATGTTTCTGATTTCTTCTATCTAAAAAAGTTTATTTACATCAGGATATTTAGCAATTTCGATAGAAATGCATACTTTTCTGAGTATACCAAGCTTATGGTAGTTAAGCATAGTACTTACAAACACCTAGCCCCATGAAGTATCTCACAGAATATAAAGTACAAGGTATCTATGTGATATAAACAAACATAACCTAAATATATCATTGTAAGAAATGTACAGACGTCAAGAAATAAATCCTTAGGTTGGTGGATGGGTTGCAAGTAGGCTGTTTAGTCTTGGTTCGTGTCAAGGTTTTAATGCTATTAGAACTGCACTCATCCAGACAGACAGCATTCAATCACATTCTTAACTCCTGCCTTGTAGATGACAGACAAGGGTTGAGGAATTAGGTGGTGAGCTACTTGTCACGGAATTCCTAGCCTCTGACCTGCTCTTGAAGGCACAGTACTTAAAGTACAGGAGGTGGTCATTCAGTCCATTGTGCCTGCACAGACTGCTCAAACGATTATCATTACCTCGTCCCAATGTTCTGCTTTTTCTCATACCCTTTAAAATTATTTTCATTTCAAACAAATCATTGCCCTCTAGAATGACTCATTTGAACCTGCCTTTACACTTTTCCATATAACTAACTATTCACTGTAAAAATATATTTTTTTCTTGTTTCACCCTTACTTCTTGAAGAAGTACTTTTAACCTTGTTCCTCTTTGAAGCAGAAACAGTTTCTGCCTATTTGCACCATTCAGCCACTCATGATTTTGAAAACCTCCATTGGATCTCCTTCGCCTTCTTCTCCAAAAGAGAGTACAAACCCAACTTCTTCAATCTATCCTCACTACTGAAGTTTCTCTTATGGAACCATTTTTGTAAATCACTTCTGCACACTCTCCAATGCATTCACATCTCACCTATAAAAGGTGGCACCAAGAACTGCACACAATATTCCATGTGCGATCTCAAATGTGTCATAGTTCATCAAAATCATATCACCTTCTTATTCTTGTGCTCCACGCCTCCTATAAATAAAACTGAAGATGCTGCATGCTTTACTTATTGCTCTCTCCACCTGTCCTGCCACCTTCAATGTTGTGTGTATATCTACACCCAGGATATTTGTACAGTTCTTCACGTACAAGACTCAACCTTTCTACATTCCACTCATTTATGACTGGATGTGCCAAGACTACAAAGTTTAGATCTGATCCACTTAGATTAGATTAGATTCCCTATAGTGTGGAAACAGGTCCTTCGACCCAACAAGTCCACACCAACCCTCCGAAGAGTAACCCACCCAAACCCATTCCCCTACATTCACCCCTGACTAATGCACCTATCACTATGGACAATTTAACATGGCCAATTCACCTAACCCGCACATCTTCACACTGTGGGAGGAAACCGGAGCAACCGGAGGAAACCCATGCAGACACGAGGAGAATGTGCAAACTCCACACAGACAGTTGCCCGAGGCGGGAATTGAACCCGGGTCCCTGGCGCTGTGAGGCAGCAGTGTTAACCACTGGGCTATCGTGCTGCCCACTTGTTCTGAGATTACTTAGCTTTGTCTCCTGCCTATTGCATCCACTGTTAAGTATGCTGCAGAACTACTTGCATAGCTTCAGAAGGTTGATACCTCCATTCTGGGTATGGCTGGCAATGCTCGGGCATGCCTTCGCACTTTTCATTGATCCCTCAGTTTATTATCAGAGATATGGCACATGCCAGGTTGAGGTCATAGATGGTGGTTAAAATCAATTCTGCTGCTGGGGGCTCAAAGCGCTTCATAGTGCGAGTTGGTTCTGTTCTAAATCTATCACATGTAGCACAGTGGCAGTGCTTCACAACATGGAGAATACCTTCAATTGGAAGTAACTTTGCTCCCCAGAACAAGATTGGGTTCTGGATTGCTAATCCAATGACATGGTTGCTAGACCACTACCTCCCCCATCACTATGCCTCTATACTTCTCCTCCAAAATGTCATTTCATTTGTGAATAAGATTAACTTACTCTGGATGATTGCATTAACATCAAAGCATCAGCAGAAACCAGTCTCCTCTTAATCAAGCCTTCCCATCTGGCTATAATCTTCCTCCCGTCATCCCATCAAGGCTGTCACAGGGGCAGTTCCGATCACATACTTATGTCATCATTACAACCACATTTTTCCACCACTGGAACATCAGCTGACCTCTTCATTTTGTCAGTTTACAGGTTGTTCTGTTATAATGCAAGTTTCATCAACACAAATTCGCTGTAACATGAATTGGTGACGCTGTTTCTACAGTGCAAACTTTTAAAACACGTGCGGATTGTAACACAATTACAGTGCCAACATAGTAAGTGCTGTTTCTAAAGGACAAATTTTCTATAACATGGGGTCGCACAAGAACACAACTATTACGTTATCGAAGAACTTCCTCTATTAGCTGCAAAAATCCTAATTTATTCCTTCTTAGTTCTAGAGTGCTCCAATACCACTACTGGCTGACCTTCCACATTCTATTTTATGTAGAAAATGTCATTCAAACACTACTTAACACATTCCATCCAGCTATCAACTCCATGCTCATTGACATACACTGGTTCCCAGTCATACAGGAATCTTGATTTTGAAAATCTCACCCTTGATTTCAAATTCCTTAAAAGGGTTCACCTCCCTATATCATTAATCTACTCTAAATCCTCCAAGACATTTTCATCCATCGAATGCTGGCCTTTTGAGCACTGATAACTCCACCACTGGTGGTGCATGCCTTAGTTGTCTAAGCCCTGTGATGACTTCATACAACTCTTTTTATTCCTTTATCTCAATATTTCCTTATTTGGCAGCGTCACATATTTTGTTTTATAATGCTGGAGTTTGCTTTGACATATTTTCTTGCCAAAAGCACAATAAAAGCTGCTGGTGCAAGAACAATCCAGGTACTATTCCAGAAGAGCAAATCTCTTCTGTATCTTTGCTGGTATGGTGCTCAGACTGAACAATATTCCACTGGAAATCAAATCACATTTTTAAGAACATTTAGCAAAAGAATCCAATGTTTTAAATTTACATAATGACCAAACATGCAAATTACCTGCAATACTTTATTATTGCTGAGATCTAAGTTAACTAGTGAGTACAGTTTGTTAAGACCCAACAGGCTTTCCAATTGGTTTCCAGACAAATTTAAAGTTTTGATGTTTCCAAGTTTTGTGTGAACACCTTGCAATAGTGTGATCTTGTTGAATGACAAATCCAAATGAATGAGATTATAGAGATGCTGTAAACAACGGAAAACAAAGAAAAGACAAATTAAGCATGCAAGAGGATTGTATTAATACACGGTACAGAAAAAAAATGACTTAGTGCCATTATACTTGGTTTGAGTAAGATACAATATCAAATACCCAACAGTTCTCAATAACAATACGAAGATGGCAGGCAAATATTTGCAGTTTAACTGGTTATCTCAAATGTTTCCTGCTGGTACATGTACTTTTAAATATCACTCACTTTCCTTGGAAGTTAAACTGTCAAAAATCTAATTCAGTTGTCGTACCCATATCCCTCATAACGTTTGTAAAAATACCAAAAGAACCACGGATGCTGGAAATCAGACACAACAAAAACTGCTGGAAAAACTCAGCAAGTCTGGCAGCAGCTGGGAAGAGAAATCAGATTTAACATTTTGGGTGCAGTGACTCAAAGGAGGGTTTGGAACAAGAGTCACTGGACCTGGAACATTAACTCTGATTTCTCCCCACTAATGCTGGCAAATCTACTGAGATTTTCCAGCATTTTCTGTTTTTGACACTTATTTTAGTGGTGTCTAAACATTTATATTGCACCCACTATAGCCAAGTCCAGTGCATTTGTATACTTAAGATCAATAATCTCAACATACACTCCTGGATGACGGAAGTCTGAAAAACATCCATCAACCAACAATAAATACATTACCAACTTGGCTTGACTAGTGGGGTACTGCATGGACTAATGCTTGGGCCCTAGCTGTTCACCATTATTTAGGTGTGGAGACCATATGCCTTACACTCCTACCTCTGAGCCGGGAGGCCTGGGTTCAAGTCCCAACTGTGCCAGAGGTTTGTAAGACCATCTCTGATCAGGTTGATTAGTAAATATCTAGATATGGAGGTCAATAAAAATACTTCCAAATTTCTAAATGATATCAAATTGGTGGTAACAAGTACTGAGGAGAATGCTAAGAGGTTTCAAGGGATTCAGACAGACTGAGTGAAAGGATAAGAGCATAGCAGATTGAATATAATGTGGAGAATAGTTAAATTACCCACTTTGGTAGAAGAAATTTAGTTGCAGTCTACCTCTTTTATGGTGAGTGATTGGCAATTGTTGTGTTCCAAAGGTGCCCTAGAGTCCCTTATTCATAAGTCACTGAAAGCGAGCATTCAGGTACATCCATTTTATTCTACACGTCACTTTGGAAGATTATACTTAGGTAATGAATAGCATGAATAGTGATTATCACTGTTTTTTTCGAACTGTCATTTTTGTCAAAGCAACTTGCTTTTTTAATAAACGGTAGAGACTGACCACAAGATAAATCCCAAATATATTGTTTTTCTTCCTTCCCCCACCAAGACTATGAAATAATCAATCTTGTGGGAAGATTGTAGGTTCTACATCCTCTTACCTGTAGATTTTCCATTACTGTTATTTCATTGTAACTGAGATCTAGAAATTCTACTTTCGGAATTAATTTCTGTAAAACAAATGAAAAAATTACAAATGACACATAGTGAATTTGGATATAAAAACAGTAAGGAGGAGAAAGTGAGGACTGCAGATGCTGGAGATCAGAGCTGAAAATGTGTTGCTGGAACAGCGCAGCAGGTCAGGCAGCATCCAAGGAAACCGGAGAATCGACGTTTCAGGCATAAGCCCTTCTTCAGGAATGAGGAAAGTGTGTCCAGCAGGCTAAGATAAAAGGTAGGGAGGAGGGACTTGCGGGAGGGGCGCTGGAAATGTGATAGGTGGAAGGAGGTCAAGGTGAGGGTGGTAGGCCAGAGTGGGGTGGGGGCGGAGAGTTCAGGAAGAAGATTGCAGGTGAGGAAGGCGGTGCTGAGTTCGAGGGATTTGACTGAGACAAGGTGGGGGGAGGGGAAATGAGGAAACTGGAGAAATCTGAGTTCATCCCTTGTGGTTGGAGGGTTCCTAGGCGGAAGATGAGGCGCTCTTCCTCCAACCGTCGTGTTGCTATGGTCTGGCGATGGAGGAGTCCAAGGACCTGCATGTCCTTGGTGGAGTGGGAGGGGGAGTTGAAGTGTTGAGCCACAGGGTGGTTGGGTTGGTTGGTCCGGGTGTCCCAGAGGTGTTCTCTGAAACGTTCCGCAAGTAGGCGGCCTGTCTCCCCAATATAGAGGAGGCCACATCGGGTGCAGCGGATGCAATAAATGATGTGTGTGGAGGTGCAGGTGAATTTGTGGCGGATATGGAAGTATCCCTTGGGGCCTTGGAGGGAAGTAAGGGGGGAGGTGTGGGCGCAAGTTTTGCATTCCATGCGGTTGCAGGGGAAGGTGCCGGGAGTGGAGGTTGGGTTAGTGGGGGGTGTGGACCTGACGAGGGAGTCACGGAGGGAATGGTCTTTTCGGAACGCTGATAGGGGAGGGGAGGGAAATATATCCCTGGTGGTGGGGTCCGTTTGGAAGTGGCGGAAATGACGGCGGATGATATGTCGGGGTGGAAGATGTTGGTAAAGTGGATGAACTGTTCAACCTCCTCGTGGGAGCAAGAGGCAGCGCCGATACAGTCATCGATGTAGCGGAGGAAAAGGTGGGGGGTGGTGCCAGTGTAGCTGCGGAAGATTGACTGTTTGTCGGGGTGGAAGGTGTAGGATATCTTCGTAGGATATGTGGAACAGTCCATCTTCCGTAGCTACACAAGGAGGTTGAACAGTTCATCCACTTTACCAACACCTTCCACCCCGACAAAAATCCACAAACCTGACTCCCCCGGCCGACCCATTGTCTCAGCCTGCTCCTGCCCCACCGAACTCATCTCTGCATACCTCAACATGGCCCTGTCCCCCTTAGTCCAAGACCTCCCTACCTACGTTCGGGACACCACCCATGCCCTCCACCTCCTCCATTATTTTCGCTTCCCCGGTCCCCAACGCCTTATCTTCACCATGGACATCCAGTCCCTGTACAACTCCATCCCCCATCACGAAGGACTCACAGCCCTCCGCTTCTTCCTTTCCCGCCGTACCAACAAGTACCCTTCCACTGACACCCTCCTTCGACTGACTGAACTGGTCCTCACCCTGAACAACTTCTCTTTCCAATCCTCCCACTTCCTCCAAACCAAAGGAGTAGCCATGGGCACCCGCATGGGCCCCAGTTACGCCTGCCTCTTCGTAGGATATGTGGAACAGTCCATCTTCCGCAGCTACACTGGCACCCCCCCCCCCCCTCCCACCTTTTCCTCCACTACATCGATGACTGTATCGGCGCTGCCTCGTGCCCCACGAGGAGGTTGAACAGTTCATCCACTTTACCAACACCTTCCACCCCGACCTCAAATTCACCTGGACCGTCTCAGACTCCTCCCTCCCCTTCCTAGATCTTTCCATTTCTATCTTGGGCGACCGAATCAACACGGTCATTTACTATAAACCGACCAATCCCCACAGCTACCTAGACTACACCTCCTCCCACCCTGCCCCCTGTAAAAACGCCATCCCATATTCCCAATTCCTTCGTCTCCGCCGCATCTGCTCCCAGGAGGACCAGTTCCAATACCGTACAACCCAGATGGCCTCCTTCTTCAAAGACTGTAATTTCCCCCCAGACGTGGTCGACGATGCCCTCCACCGCATCTCCTCCACTTCCCGCTCCTCCGCCCTTGAGCCCCGCCCCTCCAACCACCACCAGGACAGAACCCCACTGGTCCTCACCTACCACCCCACCAACCTCCATATACAGCGTATCATCCACCGTCATTTCCGCCACCTCCAAACGGATCCCACCACCAGGGATATATTTCCCTCCCCTCCCCTATCAGCGTTCCGAAAAGACCACTCCCTCCGTGACTCCCCTGTCAGGTCCACACCCCCCACCAACCCAACCTCCACTCCCGGCACCTTCCCCTGCAACCGCAAGAAATGCAAAACTTGCGCCCACACCTCCCCCCTTACTTCCCTCCAAGGCCCCCAGGGATACTTCCATATCCGCCACAAATTCACCTGCACCTCCACACACACATCATTTACTGCATCCGCTGCACCCGATGTGGCCTCCTCTAAATTGGGGAGACAGGCCGCCTACTTGCGGAACGTTTCAGAGAACACCTCTGGGACACCCGGACCAACCAACCCAACCACCCCATGGCTCAACACTTCAACTCCCCCTCCCACTCCACCAAGGACATGCAGGTCCTTGGACACCTACATCGCCAGACCATAGCAACACGACGGTTGGAGGAAGAGTGCCTCATCTTCCGCCTAGGAACCCTCCAACCACAAGGGATGAACTCAGATTTCTCCAGTTTCCTCATTTTCCCTCCCCCCCACCTTGTCTCAGTCCCAACCCTCGAACTCAGCACCGCCTTCCTCACCTGCAATCTTCTTCCTGACCTCTCCGTCCCCACCCCCACTCTGGCCTATCACCCTCACCTTAACCTCCTTCCACCTATCGCATTTCCAACGCCCCTCCCCCAAGTCCCTCCTCCCTACCTTTTATCTTAGCCTGCTGGACACACTTTCCTCATTCCTGAAGACGGGCTTATTCCCGAAACGTTGATTCTCCGGTTTCCTTGGATGCTGCCTGACCTGCTGCGCTTTTCCAGCAATACATTTTCAGCTATAAAAACAGTAAGGACCTACTGAATTCAAATCTCACAAAACAAGAATGATGGAAGCGCTACCATTACATTCTGGTGCATTTAAACTTTGAACAAAGTTTGAAACTGAAATTCATCAATTGGATGGGGTGAAGCTAAAGCCTCTGGGGAAAAAGATCTGAGGACTTATTATATCATTTTGTTGAAGAATATCAACTAACTAGATGTGAGAACAGCATTAGTAAATACAAACATGAGAAATAGAAGACTAGATCATACCAAACAATGGTGACACACAATGGTGACCAATCTTCTCACTCAAATCAATTTTCTCTCCCACTAATTAGTCATAAATTCCAAGGCATTAAAAATGTACCAGTCTCAACCTTAAACACAACGGTGCATACATAACCACTAGAGTAGACAATTTCAAAAACACACAATCCTCTAATGAACAGATTTCTCACCTCTGACCAAATGATCAATCGTGAGGCTATGATCCCATATTTCACATTCGTCAACCAGAGAAATAACCTCTTTGTACTCTCGCAAGTAACGCCATAATATTGAACCTTTCAATTAGTTCACCTCTCATTCTTTAAAGCCTAGAGATTATTGGCCCAGTTTACTCTGTCTCTCACCCTAAGGCAACCTTGTCAATCCAGAAAACAATCAGGTGAATCTTCACTGTTATTATCATCAACACAAGGGCGGCACGGTGGCACAGTGGTTAGCACTGCTGCCTCACAGCGCTAGAGACGCGGGTTCAATTCCAGCCTCAGGCGACTGACTGTGTGAAGTTTGCACATTCTCCCTGTGTCTGCGTGGGTTTCCTCCGGGTGCTCCGGTTTCCTCCCACAGTCCGAAGATGTGCAGGTCAGGTGAATTGGCCATGCTAAATTGCCCGTAGTGTTAGGTAAGGGGTAAATGTAGGGGTATGGGTGGGTTGCGCTTCGGCGGGTCGGTGTGGACTTGTTGGGCCGAAGGGCCTGTTTCCACACTGTAAGTAATCTAATCTAATCTAATTTAATCTAAAAAAAACACAAATACCGTATATCGTTCGATGTAGAAATCAAAATCTTGGTCAGTATTCTAGGTGTAGTCTCAACAAAACAAACATTTTATTAAGATTTCCCAACTCCAATGCTCCAGTTCCCTTGTGACAATGACCAACATGCAATTTGCCTTTATAATTGCATGCTAAATATCCAAGGGCAAATCTTCAGCCAAATGATGCTTCGAGAAGAATTCTACAACAAAAGTACTGATTTCAACTTATGAAAATGTTCAGGTTCATAAGTAAACTGGTCACCATATGAGAAATATACTGAGCAACAGGGATAAAAGGAGCTAACGACATTGGTTTATTTTAGAGGGGGAAAAATCCCATTTCAAACTATTGAATATAAAAAATTTGTTGAATATTCTTGGAATTCTTCTAATATGAAGGGCCACAATTCTCAGAATAATCTGTCATTATTTTCTTTTTATTATCAAAGGTGACAACTTTTTTAATGCATACTCATTTATTGTGTATTCTAACGTGCCTATGGAGTCCGAATCCAGGCAAGCGGTGTAGACAAAGAAGTATTGTTTGATTTTGTTGGAACTCTAAATCTTGTCTTTTATCTTTAGTTACCTATATTCTTTGCTGGTAAAATTAAACAATGCCATCACATGATTGCATTCCAGACAGCCCTTTCACATGGACTTTTCTCAAGAGTCTGTAGCGGACAAGGCAAACTTCCTGAGGTTTGCCTCAAGGCATCTTGATTCTTAAGCTTTGTCCACCTTGCAGGCAGTGGCCAAGATGTGAATGCAGACTACCTGAAGGATTTCATACCCGGTCATTCATACCGTAAGCCCACTTAAATTAAATTAGATTGCCCATTGGAGTTAGGCACTGATGACGACTAATTATTGAGAGAATTATTGCCAAATGATGACAGAGCTCCCTCATTTTCACATGATGCCATATCTAATTTCTCTCAAAGAACAGGCAAGCAGCATCACAACTAGACATCCCTTAGGAGGTCAAAATTAACTAAACTCAATTGTGAAACTTACTTCCCTGTATGTTCAACTAAGGTGGGAAAAGAGTACAGAGTCTGGAAAAAGTTCGCACATTCAATCAAGTAATGTAATTATGTCACAACAAAAAGAAAGCATATCAAAGACACTTCTCATTGCAAATGGACAAAAAAAATTACAAACTGACCTATGCCTCTGCAAGGATCAAATAGACAATTGCAACTATTAGAATGTCATACCATAGCAGTAAGCTTTACAATTATAACTTAATTCATCATAACTTTCAGATTTTCTTGCAACTCCACTATATTTTATCAAATCTATAGACAAGCATGTCGACTTGAAAGCAATAAGCAGGTTTACAGAAAGTTAAATGGCAAATATAGAACTGGTTCCAAATTTATTACTTACCAAGTTCAACCTCATTGTTTTATAAAAAAGGAATGCATAGGAATTTTATACATAAAAGTCTATTTTTTTTCTCTCAATCCCATACTGGTATATAAGTCATATTTTTAAGAGGCAAATAATATTTAAATTCTAGGATTCGGAGAGACTTATTTGCAATAATTTGTCTTTATACAAGACTTAAATCTGTACAGGAACACTCGCCATGGTGCTTGATGAGCTGTTATGATGGGTTGAAAGGAATTTGATGGAACACTTAGTTTTTCTGCCTCTCTCAGGAGGTGCAGGGAATTTCCGGAGAGAAAAAATAATCAATAGTTTGAAGCACAGATGTCGCCAGCTGAGATATGGGAGTCACCATAAATGGACCTAAAGAGCCTCAATTTGAATGCATAAAAATGAACCATTTTTCCTTACCACAGATTCATCAATATTTGATATCTGGTTACGACTCATATCAAGTGTGGTCAGCATATTCCATCTTGGGACCACAGCAGCAACTGGATGCTCAGAAGCCACCCCCTCCACTTCCCACTGTTCAAATTCAGAAGCCTCTGGTACAAGCATATCCTGATTAAAACACAAGTTTATCATCCTGATTAATACACATTTATCATCAAATAACTTATAAAAGGTGGAGATTGCCATCACTCAAATCACAGAAACAATGAAGAATTTCCAATTTAAAAATTTCCTCAAAATATAAAAACCTTTTCCATTGCACAAAAAAGTTAACTTTTTAAATTGTCTCACTTAATTTGCAACATGGCATTTTGATTATTTCTTCTTTCAGTCTTATAGATTTGGTCCTAGGTGTTTGACATCACTATTTGCAGTAATGTGATTGATAATGATTTTATTAATGATTAATGATGTTAAACAGCTGAACGAGAGTCTTGACAAGAACAAGGGCAGCAAGACATGGGAATACCATGGAGAAGGAGAGGACTGCAGATGCTGGAGATCACAGTCAGAAGTATGGTGCTGGAAAAGCACAGGGCAGGCAGCATCCAAGGAGCAGGAGAATCAACATTTCAGGTAAAAGTCCTTCATAAGGAATGAGGCTTAATGAAATCAAGTTCTGTGAGGGAGTGGAAAGATAAATGGGGGGGGGGGGGGCAAGGCTACTGAGAATGCGATAGGTAGGTGGATGTGGGGGTAGTGATGATAGGTCAGAGAGGAGGGAGGAGCGGATAGGTGGGAACAAAGATGGACAGGAGGGACAGGTCACAAGGGCGTTGCAAAGTTGGAATTTGGATCTGGAATAAGGTAGGGGGAGGGAAAATGAGGAAACTGGTGAAATCCACATTGATCCCCTGTGGTTCTAGGGTCCCAAGGTGGAAGATGAGGCATTCTTCCTTCAGGTGTCAGGTGGTTAGGGTATGGCGATGGAGAAGGCCCAGGACCTGCATGTCCTTGGCAGAGCGGGAGGGGGGGTTGAAGTCTTTGGCCAAGGGCGGTGGGGTCGGTTGGTGCGGGCGTCCTGGAGATGTTCTCTGAAACGTTCTGCAAGTAGGCGCCCTGTCTCCCCAATGTAGAGGAGACCGCATCGAGAGCAACGGATACAGTAAATGACACGGGTGAAAGTGCAGGTAAACCTCTGATTGACGTGGAAGTGAGGAGGAGGGGAGGTGTGGGCACAGGTTTTACAATTCCTGTGGTGGCAGGGGAAGGTACCGGGAGGGTAGATGGAGGATGTGGACCTAACAAGAGAGTCACGGAGGGAACAGTCTTTACAGAAGACAGATAGGTGTGGGGAGGGAAATATATCTCTGGTGGTGGAGTCCATTTGTAGGTGGCAGAAATGGCAGAGGCTGATACGATGTACACAGGAGGTTGGTGGGGTGTTGCGGTTGGAGGGGTGGGGTTCGAGGGTGGAGGTGTGAGCAGTGGATGAGATGCACTGGAGAGCATCATCGACCACGTGGAAGAGGAAATTGCGGCCTTTGAAGGAGGCGGTTATCTGGTGTGTTCTGTGGTGGAACTGATCCTCCTGGGAGCAGGTGCGGTGGAGGTGGAGGAACTGGGAATAAGAGATCGCAATTTCACAGGAGGCAGGGTGGGAGGAGGTGTAGTCCAGGAAGCTGCGAGAGTCAGTGGGTTTGTAGAAGATATCCGTGTTGAGTGAGTCACCGTTGATGGGGATGAAGAGGTCCAGAAGGGGACGAAGGTATCAGAGAAAATTCCACCTCCACCTTAGGTTCATCTGGACCACCTTAGACCCCTCATCAATGGTGACTGACTCAACACGGACATCTTCTACAAACCCACCTTCACTCAAAATGCTTCAGCCATGCCAAATCACTCCATTTGGCGTTAGTCATTTAGACTTTAGTGGTTCCAGAGGATGGCTCTGCACAATGTTCCCAAGCACAATGAAGAATACAAACAAACAAGGAGTAAATATTCAGCACCTCAGTCATTTAATGTGATCAAGGTTGATCTAATTGTAACCTCAAATCCATCGTCTCAGGCTAAGCAGATGACCAATGTAACTCTCACAACCCAGGAGCAAATAAAATGAGTAAAAGTAGTTGTTGAGTAATTGTAGCTTTGCTTAAAATCATGCTTAATTTCACAGTTCACCTATTGCTAGAAATAATCTGCATTTGAAACGGATTTAAAGTCACTACGAGTTGTTTGGGATATTTTGTCAAAATTTCAATAGTTTATCATCATTTTTCTAGAAATACTCAGTGGCCTTTATCTAAGGAAAGCAAGTAATCTGCTATTTTACTTAATAGAATTCAGGAAGTGCTCAATCAGAATGACAAATCCCACTTGTTCCAGAGAAAGAATAGGCAGAAGAATGGAGGTCAGGTAGTGCAGAAACAGCTGCTAGAGGACAGAGAAAGGGGGAGGATGGCACCTTTCACCATCCTTTGCAGAATCAAATCACTTTCACCTGAATCTTCTCCACCAGAGTCTCCAGTGATAGGGTTAAGCACCTGTGCACCCTGAACCTTATTTCTAAACCATATTGAAATATTCCATTCTGTATCAGGCAAGATGCTGACACCTTCAAGTGAAGTAAGTGCATGCAAACTGCTGCACCACAAAATCTCTTCTAATCTGCACAAGTGCCGAACCACGTCTGTTTTATCATCCAGGTACATTTAAAACCATTGTAATCAGTCTGTTCCAAAAGTTCAGACTAAAACTAGACTTTCAAACAAGCAGACTCGGCATCTACTTCCACTCTTTCACAAAAATAAATCCTCAGCATGTTATTCATTGACCGCTAATTATTGCAACTCCACTGAAAAATAGTTTGAAACAGCACAGCCATTTTTCAATAAAATTATGTACCATCAGGCAAGGGATAAATCAAGCTAAAAGCGACTCAACATGTATATACAGATACACACAAGCATTCAAAGGCAGACAAAATGAGGGTCCATACTTTCATTGAAGCAGTGGTAAAAGCCACACTCATTGTTGCTAGTGAGTTCTTCAGTGAAGGAAGTCCAATAATTTGTTTAGCTTCACAGTTATTTATCTGTAACAATACAATACAAATGTTAAAAATCAAGACAGACAGGATCACAATAGAGGCTAAATCAATTATTAAACACCATTCATCCTATAACATTTTCAAATTATCAGTTTTGCCAGACAGGCAAATAAACCAAAGTTTTCATGTTTATATTTCTATGGGCCCACCTATTTCCACATCCTTCAAACTCTTTTCCCTTGATCATCTATTTTTTAAAAAATTTATTTAATTATCAACCGATGCCACTTAGTGCCTCAATCACTAGTTCTGCTAGCACATATCGCAACATTAAAAAAGGGTTTTCTACTTTGTCTTAAATCTCTTACATTTAACCTTATAACATTTTAGTTAGTCCCAGTATTCTGGCCCCTTGCAGTAACTGGAAACAGTATTCCAACCTACTCAACGTCAACTTTTCAAAATCTCAAGTTACTCTGTAAATTCCTTTGTTTGTAATGATATCTCAAAATATCAACGTTTTCAAGAGAAACTTCATCAAGATGGCAGCATAGTAGGGGTTTGCCTTTTTCTCTTTCCTTTTTCCTGTCTCTTTTTTTTCCTTTACTTACCTCTTGTCACAACTTGGCTGGCATCATTAGCGGAGAGGGATCCCAGCACGGACTCGTGGTGGCAGTTTACGACCCCAGAGCAGATTCAAAATGAACCCTTACTTACTTATCCAGGGCAAGCTCAGGACCTAGCATCAGAATAGGCAGTTGCTACAGTGGCAGAAGCGACATCAGCAAGGTGGCAAAGGATCAGTGACATTGTCGTTAGTTGGGTCGGGTGCTCACAGTGACAGACCGGTGATGGTCAGGCATCACGGAAACATCGACAAGATGGACCCAGCAGTGAGAGATATGAATCTGAGATTGATGGGTTCGGCACAGGCGGTGAGGCAGTGGCAGAGGAGATTTGAACCAGAAGCAAAAGATGGTTCCTGAAGAGTGGCAAATTCAACGTTGGTTGGTCCAGTGTAGGCAGCAGCAAGGCAGTGGAGGATGGGTGGCAATGCAGCTGTCATTGATGAGCTGGACTCTCTTTCAGCTCTATCTTTCTATTCTTTCTTTCTTTCTTCGAGGGCGGCACGGTGGCACAGTGGTTAGCACTGCTGCCTCACAGCGCCAGAGACCCGGGTTCAATTCCCACCTCAGGTGACTGACTGTGTGGAGTTTGCATGTTCTCCCCGTGTCTGCGTGGGTTTCCTCCGGGTGCTCCAGTTTCCTCCCACAGTCCAAAAATGTGCAGGTTAGGTGAATTGGCCAAGTTAAATTGCCCGTAGTGTTAGGTGAAGGGGTAAATGTAGGGGAATGGGTCTGGGTGGGTTGCGCTTCGGCGGGTTGGTATGGACTTGTTGGGCCGAAGGGCCTGTTTCCACACTGTAAGTAATCTAATCTAATTCTTTCTCTTATTCGTAAATTATTCAAAATGGCGCAGGATCATTGCAACAGTGGACATGATTTTCATTAAATTTTACTGTTTTTCTCACTGCAAAGTTCACATAATAAAAAAATTCGAATAAAGTTTCAAAGCTTAATTCAAATCTGCACTCTTTCAAATGACATTACGCTTCATGTTTCCACTGAATTCATAGAACATAGAACATAGAAGAATACAGCGCAGTACAGGCCCTTTGGCCCTCGATGTTGCGCCGATCCAAGCCCACCTAACCTATACTAACCCACTATCCTCCATATACCTATCCAATGCCCGCTTAAATGCCCATAAAGAGGGAGAGTCCACCACTGCTACTGGCAGGGCATTCCATGAACTTACGACTCGCTGAGTGAAGAACCTACCCCTAACTTCAGTCCTATATCTACCCCCCCTTAATTTAAAGCTATGCCCCCTTGTAATACCCGACTCCATACGCGGGAAAAGGTTCACACTGTCAACCCTATCTAACCCCCTAATCATCTTGTACACCTCAATCAAGTCACCCCTAAACCTTCTTTTCTCTAATGAAAACAGCCCCAAGTGTCTCAGTCTTTCCTCATACGATCTTCCTTCCATACCAGGCAACATCCTGGTAAACCTCCTCTGCACCCGTTCCAGTGCCTCCACATCCTTCCTATAGTATGGCGACCAAAACTGCACACAATATTCCAGATGCGGCCGCACCAGAGTCTTATACAACTGCATCATGACCTCAGGACTCCGGAACTCAATTCCTCTATTGCTGATTCCTCTATTCCTCAATTCCTTTATTGCTTCCCTTGCTTTCCTGTAATCTCGAGTCCTAAAATTCACAAAGTACATAAGATCATTGCATACAGACTTACACCCAATTTAAAGTAAAAGGAATGTAGCTAAGAGATGCTCATGCAATTTTTCAAAACAGACATTAAATCTGGGAACAGCCTTTCCTCTTGTAGAGACTGCTCAGCACTGTTTGAAGAGCAGGGAAGTTCTTCCTGTATCCTAATCAGCATTTATCCTTCAACCACTGCTTCAAAAACAGATTAACTGCTCATTAATCTCTTTGCTGCCGGTAGAATTATTGTAAGGGTAATAGCCAAATAGAGATGCTTAGCTACAATTTCAAAAAGGCATTAGTGAGATCTCATTTGAAGTACTGTATACAGTTTCAGCCTCATTTAATAAATAATATAAATGCATTCACAAAAGTTAGCTCAACTGATATTGAGATCTAGGCGAAAGTGAGGACTGCAGATGCTGGAGATTAGAGTCGTGCTGGAAATGCACAGCAGGTCAGACAGCATCAGAGGATCAGGAAAAACAATGGTTTTGGGCAGGAGTCGTTCATCAGGAATGAGACTGGAATCCTCGGTGTTGGAGAGATAAATGGGAGGGGGTGGGGCTGGGATGTCAGTTGTTGCTGATGGAGGTGGAGGGGTCTAGGAAGGTGGGGGGAGGAGGTGTTAGAGATGGTCCAGGTGAATTTAAGGTCGGGGTGGAATGTGTTGGTGAAATTGTAGCCGACAAACACACAGACATAGCTGGGACCCATGCAGGTGCCCATGGCTACCCTTTTCGTCTGGAGGAAGTGGGAGGATTCGAATGAAAAAGAGCCAGAACCTCATCCCCTCCCATTTATCTCTCCACCTCCAAGGCTTTCAGCCTCATTTCTGATGAAGGACTCCTGTCCAAAGCGTCGATTTTGATGTTCCACGGATGCTGCCCGACCTGCTGTGCATTTCCAACACCACTCTAATCTTGATATTGAGATATGGCAAGTAAGAAAGATCTAGTGAAGTTTAGAAGAATAAGAAGCATTTATGAAACAAACAAGATCTTGAGAGGATTTGAAACTGTTGATGGTGAAACTAGAAGTTGGGAATGCAGGTTAAAAATAGGCAATCTTCCAATTAAGAGAGAGATGAGGAGATACTCTGAGAACTGGGATCTTTGAAATCATCTTACTCAAAAGATGATGGAGCCAATTGCTAAATATCTTTGATAGAGAGGTAGATCAACCCTTGTTGGTCAAGCAGCTCAGGTTACCAAGGGTAAACGTGAAGATGGAGTTGAGGCCTCACAGTCAGATCTTACTGAATTGCATGGTGGACTGGAGGACTCAAATGGTTTACTACTACTCTTAAATAGTACATTTCGGTAAATTGTTTGCATGCATTCTCTGGAAACATGAATCATACTTCAACTGAGATGGAGAAGCTGTGAACAGCAACTTGCATTTATAATAAATCAAAATACAACAAAGCTGCATAAGATGATATCATGCTCAAGTTACACATGGAAGGAATTTCATTGATTACTGAGCATTCACTTTTGCATCCCACAACTTCTAGTAATTTGGACTGCATCCAGGGTGAGAGCAAGAAAAAAACATCAATTTGATTCTTTCCTCGCAAATTTAATGACACTATTTCATTCAAACCAGCTACAACACCTTACTTTTTTTTGAGAGACTTATCTCAAGTCAACCAGAAATTAGTTTCCTTAAACATACAGACCCTGTCATATTATATCTCGACTGATTTACTGTTGGCTGGAAACTAAGGAAAACATGATTTAGAGAACTTTTTAAAACACAAATTTAATATAAATTAACTCAATTACCCTCTTTTACTGACCTCAATTTGATGGACAGACTTGAAAATTGATAGATTGAATTTAAGGAGATGTTCTTCAATGTTACTGCTCCCAACAGATCCTCTGGTGCCTGTTATCTGTTACAAATGAAAATAATTTAAATGAAAAAAGCAGAAATATTGACAGTTTCTGCTGCATGAAAATGGAAGCTCTTCCCATGCCAAATTTAAACTTCAGCTGAATTGTCTACAAAGAGATACAAAATAGAGTTAAAGATTTTTTTTTTAAATCAAGAAAGCAGCATTTTAAAGAAATGTAAAACAGGTCAATGCCATTCTCAAAACTGCCTGATCAAAAGGACAGAAACATAAAATGATTCACATTAATTCCAAAATATTCTATCCAGAAAACATTTAGGTGTAATAAGATTGTTTCATTTACAGTGTATGCTTTTTGCACCACAACAAACCTCATAAGCAACTAATTAAGTTATTGAGAAAACATTAACAGACATAAATCAAAATTTGCAAGCTATAAAAAGGACAGTGTAAATTCTGCCAGTTTATATTAGATTTTACTATTGCCTTTTTGAAATTATACATTTTTACCTTTAAATACTTAAGTCTACATGCAAAATCCAGGATGTGTCCAAGGTCAGTCTTGGCATCACCATTGGCACAGGTGGGACTGGCTAGTCTTAGCTGTTGAGTGATCGCATACAATTGTAGTGGTCGAAGACAAAAAGCTTCACCTACCAAGAGCAACTGTTCACCTATAAGAACGAATTAAGAATAAAAAAAACATTTGGAAGTTAAAAAAAAGCTAGAATACAAGTATGAATGGCATGTTGATTCAGAATTGGAAAATTTGCAAATATATTATTTATTATTTACACCCTGGTCAACCTTTCATGCTAATTCTTGAAATTACATCTCTTTCCTTCCTTCCTTCCTGGAAACAAGCATGCCAAGATGAGCAAGCTCCTGTAAAACACTATGGCAAGTTCAAAAGCTAGATGAAGACTTATCACTAATTTTCAGCTAAAAGGTTATCAGCTAGCTCTCTTTTCTGTCTTAGCCAGTGTTATAATCCTGAACAAGACCACCTAATTACTATACAATCCCAGATGGGAGCAGTAACTTATTAAAAGTAAACAAAGTTTGACATTACAGTTACTTACTAAGAGAATAAAGCACAAGATTCCATTGTTTTGAACAAAATAAACTTGACAAAGTTCAGCAAAGCAAAATAATACAACTTGACTCACAGAGCTAATTGGTAAACATGAAACAAAACAATCAAACATTTGCCTTGGAACTTCCTCAAAGTATTACAGACTGCCTCCATAATCATTTCTCTGAAGACTGCATTTTATTCATCCAAGAGATGAGGACATTGCTGACTAGGCCAGCATTTATTGCCCATCGTAGAGTTAACCATATTGCTGTGGGTCTGGAGTCACATGTAGGCCAGACCTGGTAAGGATGGCAGTTTCCTTCCATAAAGGACATTAGTGAACCAAATAGTTTTTTTTTTTAAAATCAGCAATGGATTCATGATCATCACCAGACTCTTAATTCCACCATCTGCCCTGGTGAGATTCAAATTCAGGTCCCAGAACATTACCTGGGTCTCTGGATTGACAGTTCAGTGATAATACTACTCAGCCATCACCTCCTCTAATACCTTAATATTCCAGGACTGGTCACAAGTAATGACCAGCACAATGTTAGCCTTTTAACTAAACAGTAAGACCAATAAAATTCTAACAGGACTAGACAGAACAAATTTAGGAAGCAAGTTCCTGATGATCAGACAGTCCAGAATCAGGAGTCACAGTCTAAGATTGTAGAGTAAACAAATTAGGATTGAGATTAGGAGAAATGCCCTCACCCAGGAAATGGTAATCCTATGTGACATCCTTGCCACAAAGTGATTGACGCTAGAATACTGGATATTTTCAAGAACAAAGTAGATTTCATTCTTAAGGCTGAAGAGCGTACAAGGGTATGGGAGAATGTGGGAAATAAGGCACTGAATAGGATGAACATCCATAACCATACTGAATGATGGTGTAGATTCAAATAGCTAAATGGCCTACTCCTGTACTGATTTTCTATGACCACACTCTTAATTACTCCAAGGCCAGTTTTTCTCAGCTGCATCAAGAAAATACCTTATAAACTTCTATGCCGCAATTCTCAACTGCGCTAAATTATCAATAGTTCCCAGGAATTTATTTTCACCTCAAAATGTTCACAACATGGTATTGGTAAATAGCATGAGGCTGCAGAGCCACCTATCTGCAACTGCTCAGCTACATACAGAAAGTCTGAGATGATGGCTCTGACTAAAACTGGACTTTTGAATTGCTGTTCATGGAACTAGGAAAGGTTACAAGTGACCAATAACACAGTCACAGTTGTACTACTCAGCAGAATCAAATGTAACTAGTTGTGGAACAGTCTGTGCTGAAGTTCGTGTAATCATGCATGGACAAAAAAATTATATTTTAATTACCATTCACATAAATGGCAAAATAAAAAAAAAATCTCTTACGGTATTATCAACAATAAGATGATAATTTAGTTAAAAATATGGCTGTGATGATTTAGCTGTTAAACCCGATAAAACTGTCACTCAAGTATATTTTACGGGGAACTGGTTTAGTAAGAGAAACTTAAGTAAATGTGGTTGTTTTCTAACTCTTGATCAATCATACAGCAACTGTAATTGCTTCTAAATTTTGTTTCTACCTCAGGAAAACCCACAAGTAACTTGTTTGCACTTTATCAGGCAAAACAAAAAGCCACCTTGTATCTGTAATAAAGTAACACTGAGAATGAGATTATGTTAGCCATAATGTTTTTCATATGTACTAGAATGTTAAGGTTAGTCACATTATACCATGCAGCATAAAATGTAAGGAATATTGTTGAGCCTTTATCCCTCTCAAGGTGGGAAAGAAAATTGAGGTATCAGTTACAAAATGGTGCTCCTTATCTTTTGTTTGTCATTTAGTGCAATGTTCTGATCCTGGTGGCGGTACTACTGGACAAATCAAATCGCAGTCTCTTTTACAACAGAATTTTATCATATAAAAGGACAAAAATCAAAAAAAATTATCTAGATATAGAATTAGGAAAAAATCTTAAGTCACCCAACAAAAAAAAACTTAATTTATCCCCAAACACCAATCAACCAAGTAACCTCGACAACAAATCTTGAATGTTAATTTAACTGACTTTGCTCAATTCTTTCCTCTGAATTTTGTGGTGTTCTTAAATGAATACTCTCAAAACCAAGAGTTCAGACTCTCTCAGCATTTTAAGAACCTTCAAACTTCTGGGGAAAAAAAAATACAAATCACTGCTAGTTGACAAGTTGCACAAACTAAACACTTCTACTGAGGGAACTGTGCTTTCCCTGACCTGTTCTGTTCTTTTTGTTGTAATGCATCTGGCTTCAGTCAGGTATCCTCTAAAGTGCCCAAAAACCTTTAAACACTGGGTTTTTCCTAAGCTTATAAAATCACTGATTATCCTAAACTTCAAAAAAAAAACCAAGCTAATGGTCCTTGATATTTTCCTCACCTGTCAGAAACCACCACAGAATTAATAATCATCCATTAACACTCCAGGAGTTCCCTGTTGTTAACATCTATTGAATTATGTCACTTTTCTGGAAAGAATGTCTGACCTACATTTATTCTTTTCAGAAACACTTCAGAAAAGTAATCAAGCCTATTTGCCACTACTTTAAAATTCTAATGTTCTAAAGGGCATGATTTCAAATCCCACCGTGGCAGATGGTGGGATTTGACATCAATAAAAATATTAAATAAAAAGTTAATCTATTGGCAACCATGTGACCATTGTCAACAGTTATAAAAACCTATCTGGTTTACTAATGTCCAAACCTGGTCTGCACTACATATGATTCCAGTTCCACAGCAATGTGATTGATGCTTTAGAATTAGAGTTACAAGTGGGGACTAAATGCTGGCCAAGCCACCACCACCCAGTTCCCAAGTCCAAATGTAAAAAATAACTTCAATACACGTGCTTCATTACTAACATAATGAAATTATTGCAGTCTTAACAAAGACACCAGGCAGAAGACATTTGCAATAGCATTATGTCAAAACGTTTAAAATTCAGAATCAACAAGCATACCTTTGTGAAACAGTTGTTCAGCAAGGGCAGCCGTAATGCCATTTATCTCCTATGAAAGGAAACAGAATTAAAAAGATTTATACGTTTAACCAAGTTTTACATAGGTAGATAATTATTAAGAATCATACATTTTTCCAAAGTTGATTCTTCACCTATTTCAAAATGAGAATTTTTTTTGTCACAAACCAACTTTGTGAATGCAAAAACATAAAAGCCTGTCTCCGGAATTTAGAGAGTGTTCAGTCAGTGATTAACTACTCCTTTAGTGGCGTATTTTAAAATCAATGTGATATTCTGAAAGCTGAGAAGATCTTAGAATTATTCCTCATAAATCAGCATTGTGAGACAAAGAGAGGCAAAGATCATTTAGAACATTTCTTTGTAAAACCAGCATTAGTTATGCATGACTTATAAATATGCTCTGCTTCACAAATACCTAATAGATCTTATAAGATTAAGATTTCTCTTACATATTACAAATGGACTTCCAGGGAATTTTATGTCAGTCTATTGAGTAACCAATGATCTGGTTGAAATGATGAACTTTTATTACATCAGATATTGATAAATGAAACTAAAATAGATTACTGGTGTATATAATTTCAATTTGAGTGTTTAAAGTGTTAATACCACAAAAAGAAAGATTGATTTCAGCCTGGAATTTATTTAATTAAGGACAGAAAAGGTTTGTTCTTGAGGTATTATCACTAGACTAGTACTGAGTTGTCTGACTAGCCACGATCATAATGAATGGTGCAGCATGCTCTATTTTTCTTTGCTTTCTATAATACTGACTATATTATCTAGCTCCAAGGGTGAAAGCAAATTTCAGCACCTTAAGTATCTTAAAGTTGCATTTTACGTTTGGAAAATAAAGCAATCTTATAAACAGTAAAGACATTTGGAGGACTTTTAAAAGAAGGGAAATTGAAGGCAAGGATATTGTAAAGTGTAGCTTTAAAAAAAAACTTTAAAAATGTCACATTGACAATCACCTGATGAAGGGTCAGCACTCTGAAAGCTAGTGCTTCCAAATAAACCTGTTGGTCTATAACCTGGTGTTGGGTGATTTTTAAACTTTGCCCACAGGAGAATTGTGTATTCTGGATTACAGTCTCTCCTATTGGAATAAATAAAACCTAGATTGCTCCAGAGGTCTGATGGAAATAGTGCAGATTTACCAGAGGGGTGTAGAGTTGAAAGAGTTTAGATATAGAAAATTAGTGAGGTGTGTACTTTTTCAACAGGAAAAAAATTTGATACACATACAAAGTTACTGTATTTGTACGTGTTAAGAAACTTTTCATTTCAAGTATAGAGGATAAGCAAGTTATGCAAGAAAATCTAGGACATTAGTGTCAGGTATAACACTGCTTATTGAGAATTGTATTGTTACTTGACTAATATGAAGAGTGAACTAAATAACTGAAAGCATGTATAGCAAACAATTATCCACAAGTTGAGTGAGTCAATAAAAGGTTTTTCTTGATTTACATGAGTTTTATTATAAATCTAATTTAACTTAGTCACATATTAGTTTTCATCTTTCCAATCTGGTCCCTTCACTTGCCAGAAGAGAACATTCTACTGGGCTCTCAAGTACAAAGTCCAATGAGTATAACTTGCTCTCAGTCAAATTAGGAACTTTCCTGACTGTCCCTTAAAAGACCTGCATTTCTACCATTGACAACCTGTATCAAATTTTACCAGAACTATTTGGTCATTTTGTCTTTTTTAAAAAGATCGATAATCTGAAAGAGTGGCTATAAACTGTCAGATTATCACAACTGCTTTGTTGGCATCATTTGAGAAGGAAATAAGCCATCCTTACCCTATTTAGCATATATAAATGTAGTCAGACACCAACATGGAGTTCTTAACTGCCTTCTGGATGTGACCAAGCAAGCCACTCATGCATCAAATTTCTGCATACAGCAGTTTAAGAAGAATCAAAGTATTTTATTGTGGCAAGTAAGAATGGGAAACATTACCAATGACAGTAATATCTACTGAGAGCATTTTTAAAATTTGTGATGGATTGGGGAGGAGAAAGTCTGCACATTAATCTATCTTAAACTTAATAAATGCATTTATCAATACAAACAATTAATTATGTCAAACGTGCAAAACCAAGTGCTTAAGCACCAAATATAGAGTACAAGAAATTTACACTCAAAAACTTACATATAGATGAAAATTCAGAAAGAATGATAAGACTTTTGGTGCAGCAAATGGGAACTTTGCTATAAGCATTTGCAAATAGACTTCTAATTCTTTCTGCCTTTTTTCTACAAACGTTTTGGATTTTTTGCCAATGATCTTCTTTGGTGGAAGGAGGTTTTTGTCAATCTTCTTTTCCGCAGTCAGCTAAAACAGAATAAAGATGTTAGAGAACACATTTCTTGAGAGTGAATTGACAGTTGTTTTGGTACATTTCTTTTTTATTTGATTGATTTATTGTCACATGCACCCAAGTACAGTGAAAAGCTTTGTTTACAAGCAGTACAGGCAGATCATAACTGTACAATTAGTAACCACAGGAAACTCCACAAAGTTATGGTGTCTTTGCATTTTTACATAAAGCAAAGGCATCTGTTCCAAGTGCAAAGCATTCTCTAAAGTATGAGGAAATGGGAACCAACAAGTACTTTGCAACATGATAATTACAGGTAGAGCAACTTGTTGGAGCAGTGAAGAATAACTGATTTCACTAATTAATGGCAGGTACAGAAAACAACTAAAATGATACAGAACCAAGTGGAAGTGGGTTTTATCCCTAAAAGATAGATTATATTCCATTAATTATGGAAGGTTCATCATCGAAGTGTGCCTCAGGGGTTGACAGATAAGGGGGGGGGGGGGGGGGAAGGGAGCTTCTGTTCAGGAAGAGCAATCAACTTCAGATTGAAGAAAATTCCACCCACTGCCCTTGGAAAATACTTCAATCTGTTTCGTGCACTAAATTTTCCATGATTAACCTTGGAATTAAAGTATAATTTTATCTTAAACATTAAAAAACATTCAGAGCAAGTGGAAATAATATAGCTTTGGAACAACTAAGTCCTAACAGCCCACATGTAACGAGACTCAATACTGACCTGACTCAGCCAGCATGAGTCGTAATTGTTTCCTCTCAGATGGGCAATTCTACTCCGCACAGAAATACCACCTGACCATTAAAGCTATCAAAAGATTGGAAGCATACACATGACTAGCCCAATATCACTCAGTGACTTCTCCTGGGAAGCATGAATTTGATAAGCAAGTCTCTAAAAAGGGGCAGCACCACTTCTGCATATCAAGGGACAGTCAATAAATGCACCCACATTCCAAGAAGAAAACAATTTTCCACTTTAACTATTAATGCAACATTTTCAAATTAAGATTTTTAAAAATTAAAATATTATGAAGAAGTCGCAGAAATAACAGGTGGAGGTCACTGTTCCCCACTTTGCTGTGCCAGCTTAGAATCATAGAATCCCTACTGGGCAGACTATCTGCACTGACACCCCAACCCCACACCAATCCCCATAACCCCACATTTCCCATGGCTAATTCACCTCGCCTACACAACTCTGGGCACTATGAGCAATTTAGCGTGGCCAATCCATCTATCCTGCACATTTTTGGACTCTGGGACAAAACTTGAGATTAGAAGAAACCCACACAGATACAAGGAGAGCTTTCAAACTCCACATAGACAGTACCCAAGCTGGAACCAAATCCAGGTTCTTGGTACCGTGAGGCAACATTGCCAACCACTAAGCAACCAGCATTCGAAGACTCAAGGTCAATTAATTTTATATAGTACTTCTAATCAATGTTGCCTATAGCCATAAAAGATATACAGGACCAAAAAACTAGAAGTACAAAGCAATGCCTCATTATTTGACTCAATAGAAATACTTGTAAAACAGTCCTCTACATTTTATATTTTTCAGTCAGAACTCTTATAAAATTACATTTCCTTGTTGTTTTATTCAATAGTCTTCCCTTAAACAATTTAGCCAATAATTTTCAAGCATGTTGCATTTCTGCATTACAATCCACAGGAAAACATTGCAAAATCTCTATCTGTGCAAAGAACATTCACCTTAATTTATTTTTCTGTAGATAATCCAGCATTTTGCCTTTCATTTCAAATTTATCAGTATTTAAAACAATCCTTTCTATCTTTGGTAATCTTCTCAACTTGTGTCTTAATCTTCACTGCTACACTTGAAAACATTCCAATTTACTCAAACCTGTGTATAACTATTACCATGTATTCCCAATAATACTCAAAAACCTTCCATGTTTCCCCAGTGTCATAGTTATACAGCACAGAAACAAACTCAATCTTTTCTTTAATTGAGTGCCAGGATCTAGATATAATAATTTAGCTTGGCCAATATCTTGTTCAAAGTACTTTTATTTTCGATACCCCATATATAATAAACACAGAATCCCATTCTTCTTAAATTTTTAATAAGAATTTATCTTTGCTTTCCAATCTGTGTTCCAAATGTACATTCGAAAAATGCCTTGGCATATTTATGTCAAAGACAAAAACCCAAATCTTTTGCTGCTGTGAAAATGTACTGTGCTACAGTTCCCCACGCCAAACTGCAACTGCGAACACTCCACCCACTCTATCCTATTCATACCCTCTTGCAATTTCATCCAATATTCATTTACTGTAGCCCTTAATTTGATATCCCATGTGCTCATATCCAAATAATATAATATACAGGCTAAGGAAGGTAGGTAACTTCAGCAGAGGTTAATGGGGCATATCAGTATCCACACACTCCTGTATAGTTTGCTATCCATGCAGATATATTTGTCTTAGTTTATTTTTAAAGTTTTCTACTGGCACTTTACTAACCACCTGAAAATCCACAAGCAAAATGAATCGCACATTCCTCTTAGTTAATAAATTCAGATTCCCTCAAAAAAATTCAATCAAACACTATCTGTCCTTTAGAAACTCATGACAACAAACCTGGATTAGGCTAAGCCTCCATGAGTACTAAATTTCATAACATTTTATATATACTTTTGAGTAAACTTCTGGAATGAAGAAAAATAATTACTTTTTTGGTTTTACACAGTTGCACCCTCTTTCCCAAGGGCACAATATCTACAACTCTCCAGGCTTTTTTAAGCACTAACACCACCTTAAAAAAATTGTTTCCTTAAGGATTAGAATACATATGTGGGTTTAGTAACATTAATTTTTGATATAGGTTTGCTCGCTGAGCTGGAAGGTTCATTTCCAGACTTTTGGTCACCATACTAGGTAACATCTTCAAGAAATCCAAACATATAAATAGAAAGCAAGAATCATGTACACTGCTTCGCCTGAGGCCCACTGAAGATGTTACACAGTATGGTGATGAAACGTCGAGAAATGAACCTCCCAGCTTAGCGAGCAAACCTATATCCAGAGATTCAACCTGAGCTACAAATCTTCTCAAAACTCACTATGACGACATTAATTTTTAATTCCATTTGCTCAATTGATTTAGAATCGTATCTAACTTGAGCACAGAGCTGTTATAGAATCATAGAGATGTGCAGCATGGAAACAGACCCTTTAGTCCAACCCATCCATGCCAACCAGATATCCCAACCCAATCTAGTCCCACCTGCCAGCATCCAGCTCATATCCCTCCAAACCCTTCCTATTCATATACCCATCCAAATGCCTCTTAAATGTTGCAATTGTACCAGCCTCCTCCACATCCTCTGGCAGCTCATTCCATACACATAGCACTCTGTGTGAAAACATTGCCCCATTGGTCTCTTTTATATCTTTCCCCTCTCACCCTAAACCTATGCCCTCTAGTTCTGGACTCCCCCACCCCAGCGATAAGACTTTGCCTATTTACCCTATCCATGCCCCTCATAATTTTGTAAACCTCTAAGGTCACCCCTGAGCCTCTGACCCGCCAGGGAAAACCTGCCCCAGACTGTTCAGCCTCTCCCTATAGCTCAAATTCTCCAACCCTGGCAACATCCTTGTAAATCTTTTCTGAACCTTTTCAAGTTTCACAACATCTTTCTGATAGGAAGGAGACCAGAATTGCACGCAATATTCCAACAGTGGCCTAACCAATGTCCTGTACAGCCGCAACATGACCTCCCAACTCCTGTACTCAATACTCTGACAAATAAAGGAAAGCATGCCAAACGCCTTCTTCACTATCCTATCTACCTGCGACTCCACTTTCAAGGAGCTATGAACCTGCACTCCAAGGTTTCTTTGCTCAGCAACACTTCCTAGGACCTTACCATGAAGTGCATGAGTCCTGCTAAGATTTGTTTTCCCAAAATGCAGCACCTCGCATTTACCTGAATTAAACTCCATCTGCCACTTCTCATCCCATTGGCCCATCTGGTCCAGATCCTGTTGTAATCTGAGGTAACCCTCTTCGCTGTCCACTACACCTCCAATTTCGGTGTCATCTTCAAACTTACTACTAACTGTACCTCTTATGCTTGCGTCCAAATCATTTATGTAAATAACAAAAGGTAGAGGACCCAGCACCAATCCTTGTGGCACTCCACTGGTCACAAGCCTCCAATCTGAAAAACCACCCTCCACCACCACCCTCTGTCTTCTACCTTTGAGCCAGTTCTGTATCCAAATGGCTAGTCCTCCCTGTATTCCGTGAGATCTAACCTGGCTAATCAGTCTCCCATGGGGAACCTTGTCGAATGCCTTACTGAAGTCCATATAAATCACATCTACCGCTCTGCCCTCATCAATCCTCTTTGTTACTTCCTCAAAAAAACTCAAATCAAGTTTGTGAGACATGATTTCCCGCACACAAAGCCATGTTGACTATCCCTAATCAGCCTTGCCTTTCCAAATACATGTACATCCTATCCCTCAGGATTCCCTCCAACAACTTGCCCACCACTGACGGCAGGCTCACTGGTTCCCTGTTAAACATAACCTAACTTCAGCTGAGAATACTATTGCTTGCTGAGAGGCTCAAGACACACGGAACATAGCTTAAATGATCCAAAATGTGCATTCACTATAATTAGTACAATTAGCCAACATGAAACAGCAATGCCAGCCACTTTAGGAAAGTGTGGTGCAGACAAAAATGGCATATACCAAGAAAAACACATTATAGATTTTATAAATATAATTTTAACATTAAATTATGCATTCAAAATCAAACTTGACTCAGGTTAATCATGATGCCTATTTCAAACAAACTAATAAATACACTGTAGTAGCAGTATACACTCTAGCATAAAATTATAAGCCCATAACAAGTAAAAGAACACCACAGCACATCACCGCAAATATGTTTGAGGGAGACACAAAACCCTTGCCCTAATGAGGTTTAAAAAGGAGCCCCAACATATCCACATTATCAGACCTGTGTACTTAATTGAACATTATTTTTGATAACTAGGGAGAGCACTTTGTGAAGTAATACTCTTGATTTCTTAAATAACTGATATTATTAGTTTGCCAAAGAGAGTAAACAAGGATTCAATATTCACTGGTTCAGAAATTCAGGGGCTTCTGCTAGCTTCCTCAACCACTGGAGCAAGCACTGAAATCCGGTTGACAAGTTTTGCGTCAATTTGAAGTGCACTCCTGCAGAAAACTCACATAATAGTTGTGTTGTTGCATACCAGATTTCCCAGCATAACCTGCTTCACAGAAAGTTTACCAGAAGATGCCACGCAACTTGCAGTTAATAACTAACAGGAATAGTGACAAAACAATAAGTGTTTTACAGTAATAAAAAAACTTGCCTTTTCATGAAGCTCATGAAAATCATTGTAGCGGTGTTTAACTGTCCATTGATGATTCCCAACTTTCACTTCTATGATATATACCTAAGAAAATTATAGGTTTTCATTAGTAGCTGTTACTAATTCGCAGAACTGAATTAAATAATTAGGGAAGGAAGAGTTACACATTTGATGCTTTTCCAACAGCAATCAGGTCATGGAAAATCCTCAGTACATCAAACAAGTACCTTTAAAATATTAATATTCTTTCAGTGCAGTAGGATAGTGAAAAGTCCTTCTGATACCAAAAACCCTGTAACTTATAACCAAATTAACCACAATAAACGTCTAAGCAATCATACAGCAGCCATCCATTAGATCAAGTGTTCATTACTTCCAATGCTAATACAATGCAGTTTGCAGCAAGGTACACTGCAACAACTTGCCAAGAGTTCTTCTTCAATGGCACCTTTAAAACCCACGGCTACTACCACCCACAAAACAATGATGAGTAAGGCAATGGGAACATCAGAATTTCCAAGATGCATCTTACCTAGCTTGGAAATACACTGTGGAGAGAAATCAGTGTTAACGTTTCGGGTTGAGTGACCTAAAAGTTAACTCTGATTTCTCTCCACAGATGCTGTCAGACCTGCTGAGCTTTTCCAGCAATCTCTATTTTTGTTTCTGATTTTCAGCATCTCAATTCTTTCAACTTTTATTTGGAAATACACTGTGTCAAAATCCAGAAATTCCTGACCCGGCAGCATCAAGATGCTACGTTCAACACACAGACTGCAGCAGTTCAAGTTGACAGATTACTACCTTCTTCCCAAAGGTAATTGGGGTTAGACAATAAATTCTGGCACTGCTAGTAATATCACATCCCATGATTTTTAAAAAATATTAAAGCATTCATGATTTGTGAATATCCAGATTTCAAGCATTCCATCGATGCTACCTGATGAAACAGAGGAAGATTATTTCTCACAAAATTCCTACTATTCCAGCTGAACATTAATGACCTAATTGCTTTTCCATCATGATCAATATACACATATTTAATTGAATACCATTCCAAGACACTATATGAAAAGGTACAAAATTTGATTGCGAGGGGGAGGGTGACAGGTGACTTTTCTTACCATCTTCTATTGTAGTGCAACACACAGGAAATATCAAAATTATTAAAGATGAAACAATGCAAGAAAAATGTTTATGCAGTTTTGGATCTATAGACAAAACTTTTAAAGAATAAAATGAACATTAATAAATTAAGTGTTAAATTAAACCCATAAACAACAATCCAATCACATTTTCTCCATCAATTCAGTGCAGACTCTGTTCAACAAGCGATTTACTACTGGCTGTGTTCAAATATTTACCAAAGTTTGGGAGAAGATTTGTAGCTCGGATGTTCGTTGTTGTGGTTCTGTTCGCCGAGCTGGGAATTTGTGTTGCAGACGTTTCGTCCCCTGTCTAGGTGACATCCTCAGTACTTGGGAGCCTCCTGTGAAGTGCTTCTATGATGTTTCCTCTGGCATTTATAGTGATTTGTATCTGCCGCTTCTGGTTGTCAGTTCCAGCTGTCCGCTGCAGTGGCCGGTATATTGGGTCCATGTCGATGTGCTTGTTGATTGAATCAGTGGATGAGTGCCATGCCTCTAGGAATTCCCTGGCTGTTCTCGGTTTGGCTTGCCCGATAATAGTAGTGTTGTCCCAGTTGAACTCATGTTGCTTGTTATCTGAGTGCGTGGCTACTAAGGATAGCTGGTCATGTCATTTCATGGCTAGTTGGTGTTCATGGATGCAGATCGTTAGCTGTCTTCCTGTTTGTCCTATGTAGTGTTTTGTGCATGGGATTTTTTGTTTTGCAGTCCTTGCATGGCACTTATCCACTGATTCAATCAACAAGCACCTCGACCTGGACCCACTATACCGGCCACTGCCACGGACAGCTGGAACTGACAACCGGAAGCAGCAGATCCAAATCACTATAAATGCCAGAGGAAATATCACAGAAGCACTTCACAGGAGGCTCCCAAGCACTGAAGATGTCACGTAGACAGGGGACGAAACGTCTGCAACACAAATTCCCAGCTCGGCGAACAGAACCACAACATATTTACCAAATCCAAAGTGGGGTATACTAGACTTGAAACATTAACTTTGTTCCATTTTTCACAATGCTGTCAGGTCTGAGTTTCTCCAGCACTTTACTTTTATTTCAAATATTTATTAACTGGTTTGTCAACATGCTTTTACCAGTGTACAGAAATCCTGATTCATCTTGTCTGAAACTTTGCCAGAGATCAACAGCAAAAACAAATCAGAATATGCACTGAAAGAACAGGCACCCGCACCTTCAGCAGTAACACCCAAAGCTAATATGCTTCTGGCCTGCAACAGAGCATGTCAAGCATTCTACTCCACACAGACCATCAGCAAACTTGGAAGCCAGCAAGCTGCCTTCACTGAGTGGGAAAGGGAACCCCGATAAGTGAATAATTTTACAGAGCTACCCATTACAATGGTTCAAAAATTAATTCAGAAACCAATATATTGCAAAGAGACTACCTTCCACTGATTTCACTCTGCAAAGTTCTTTCTAAGTACAGTGAGCAATTCAGAAAATCCATGTGGACATGTTGACTGTGACAACTTACAAAGGTGACAGATTCAACTCAGGAGATTAACGTTAGGTGTCTACTGAACTTTTGTCAGAACTGAAAGCAGCTCGGAGAAAAAAAGTATATGTGTGCAAGCACATGTCTGAGAGGCAAACAAAAGAAATTGCTGATCCTAAACTGAATAGCTGAAATTCTGTTCCTGGCAGTACCCATACAAAACAGGACCTTAAGACATTGGGGGATGGGTTATGAACATGGAGGAGGAAGTTTATGTGCTGAACTTGTTGAGTCCTGAAGGCTGTAAGATCCTTAGGCAGAAGATGGTGTGTTGTTCCTCCTGCTTACGTTGAACTTTGTTGGAGGACTACAGCAAGCCTGAGATAAATACTGGAATGGGAACTCAATGGTGCAACGTGGCAGGCAACTGGAGACTCAGAGTCAATTTTACAAATAGAATGTAGGTGTTTCACAAAGCCATCACCCAGCCTACATTTCGTGTCATGTACAGAGACACTGTGAACAAGAAATCCTGAAGACTAAATTGAATGAAGCGCAGGTAATTCACTGCTTATCTGGAAGGTGTTTCTGGGGTCATGGAAAGGAGGCAGTAAGTGGACAAATTCTGTATCTTCTGTGATTGTATGGGAAGGTGCCATGAATGTGAGGTTGTGTCGGCAGTCGAAGAGGAGGGATGGACAAGGTGTCCCAGAGAAAATGGTCCCTTTTGAATGCTGACAAGGGAGGGGATGGAGATGCATGTCTAGTGGTGGCATTCCACTGGGTGTGTTGGAAATGGTGGCTTATGCTTTGGAGGGAGGAGGCTGGTCGCATAGAAAATAAGGACTGGGGTCCCTGCCATTGTTGTAGAAGGGAAGGGGGAGGACAGAAGAGCAGGAAATGGGATGGACGTAACCAAATCTAACTCTCAACTAAAGCACATTTCAAAGTCAATATTACAGTTTGAACATTCAGGTATTGATTACTGAATATTTAAGCAACAAGGCAGGATTTGCCAAGAGTGAGCTCCACAATGTGCATTAATCTGCTATAAAATCAACATTCTGCACTACAAGGAACAGATGCAGAATGTTCAAAAGGGGTGACTTCTTTGACTCATATGAGCAATATATAGAACAACTTTACATATGCTAAGTCAAGTCTATTACAATTAAAATCTTCAGTACCATACTTTCCTTTCTAATAAGCATTAGAAAAACAAGCATTTTTTAATTCTTTCTTGTTACCCAACTTCAATGAATATTTTTCACACAAACCATAAGACAGACACACAAAAAATTTAAAAAAAGCCAGAAACTAAACTCCAAAACAGGACACTATAATCTTATGTTCCAAACCTCAAACTTCAGAAGCTACAAATAAAACTGAAAGAACTGTGGATGCTGTAAATCAGAAAACCAGAAATTGCTGGAAAAGCTCTGCGTGTCTAGCAGAATCTGTGGAGAGGAGTGAGAGTTAACCATTCAGGTTCAGTCACCCCTTCAAAGAAAGGGTCACTGGACTTCAAATGTTAACTCTGAGTTCTCTCAACAGATGTTGCCACATCTGCTGAGCTTTTCCAGCAATTTCTATTTTTGTTGTTCAAGCTTACTAGGATGTTGCAGAGGTTTGAGGGTTTGAACTATAAGAGGAGGCTGATTAGGTCGGGGCTTTTTCCCTGGAGTGATAGAGGCTGAGGGATGACCTTACAGAGGTTTATAAAATCATGAGGGGTATGGACTGGGTGAATAGCCAAGGTCTTTTCACCAAGGTAGGGTAGACCAAAACTAGAGGGCAGAGTTTTAAGGTAAGAGGAGATAGATTTAAAAGATACCTAAGGGGCAACTTTTTCCACATAGACTGGTGCATGTATGGAATGAGCTGCTAGATGTGGTGGTGGAGGCTGGTAGGATTACAACATCTAAAAGGCATTTACATGGGTATATGAATAAAAAGGGCTTAGAGGGATATGGGCAAAATGCTGGCAAATGGGATCATTTAGGATATCTAGTCAGCATGGATGAATTGATCTGTAGGGTTCGTTTCAGTGCTGTACAACTCTAGATTCTACTATGAACACCTGAAAAACTGGAAATGCAGCAAGAAAAGTACATTTCTAATTTTAATTGAATCAGGTTAAATAAGTTTTTAAACTTCAGATCTGACTGGATTCAGTAAATATTAGGGAGCTTTAAGTTAGTAACTTACAGCTGGGCTTCTACCTATCATTTGTTCATGCATATAATTTATAATTAAGTGAGCGCTTTTCAGTTTTGACCTTAGGAGATTTTAAAAGTCAATAATAGTGGTCTTGTACTTCTATTCCTCCATTATTCTTGCCAAATGCAGTTCCTTACCCACAGTTACGTCTCTTGCCTGTCTAATGTAGAATTGAATGACAACAATGCTTCTCACTAACTTTTCATTTGCTTTTGGCTCAAACAAGAATACATATGAGAATGATTTGATCAAACGAAAAAATACAGTCTGTCAGAAAGCAATGAGTCTTCCTCAAAAGTTCAAGATAAGTGAACATAGTCATGAATATCATCCAGTTATAAAAGCAGTATTGGTGCAGGCCCTACTGATCTCACCAGAACATTTATTAATTTCATTAGAATCTTTTCTCATGCCTATTTGTTCTGAAATTGGCTTCTTGCTTTATTGGGTTGACTGGAAACAATATGCATTATAGCGCATCTTAAGTGTAGGACCAGATTCTGTGCTTCATAAGAATAATTACACATCTGATATCAAGTTCAGAAAGAACATACAAAGACAGGTGACCAACAGCCTGGTGAAAGAGGCAAGATTCAATGAAAGTCATGAAGGAGGAAAGAGAGTGATGGATAAGTTTACAAAGTAAATTGTAGAAATTAAGTTCTTAGCAATTGAAGACACAGTCATCATTTGGAATGCTCACAAGCCTAGAATTGGAGGTACACAGATTTACTAGTGGATCATAAGGTTGGAGATTTTCGCATGTCACATGTGAACCTTGACAGAGTACCAACTATTCAAACACAACTAATGTTTCCCACACTCAAGCAGATAGTTTTCCATCTGGGAAAACATTAAATAATAATCAGAAACTTATGCAATCGCTTTCCAATCCTCTTATGAACCCAGCAGTACATGTGACAATCATAACACGAACACCACCCGAGTTGAGAGCATCCAACTACAGAGGTAACAATGAATCCAACTTTAAAGACGAGGGAAGAAACTGGACACCTCATAGGAAGGGTAAAAAGACGGATTCGGGAACTCCCCATACAATCTGCTGTATACATCAAAAAGATACTAGTAAGTATGAAGAGAAAAATTAATCTGATCCACTTGCTAGACAAGGAAGGCAATAGGAAAAGAGGTTGTAACCCGTTTCTACCGAGCTTCATACAAGTCGCGCTCATGAAAAGGAATGTAAAAATATATTAACATTTCCACGTATACGCGCCTAAATTCATCTTGGATCCAATAACAATAACCAATTGTGATATATTTTAGATTAAAATTGAAATACTGCCGCTGCCTAATGTCAGCAGACTGAGGGCAACTTGGTGACAAGCAGCAAGTGATAGAGAAGGTGATGCCTCTCCACCCAATTTAAAAACCGGTTCCTTCTCTTTGGGCCCCGCATCCTGCAGTTCAGCCGAGATCCAAGCCCCAGCTGCAGCCAAATATCATCCTTCTCACCGTGTAATTTTCCACGAGCTCCGACCCGATTATACGAATTTCTTTCCCTTCGACAAGCCCCTCTGCAAACCGTCCCGCCTCCATCGTGACCCTGGTAACGTAAACAAGGAGAAGAAATTAAATAAATATCCTCCCCCACTCCTCAGCCTTGGCTCCGCATAGCGGCCATTTTCACTCAGCTCCCGGCTACCAGCAGCAACAACAACAAACTGGACTGACATGCGCACAACACCAGCGGCGTGGGCCTGTCACGTGCTTCTTGCTCGTCCTCCTGAGCGCGACCTGTCAATCAGTGATTAGCGCTGCATCTCGCAACTCATTTAGAGTGATAGAGATGTACAGCATGGAAACTGACCTTTTTGGTGCAACTCGTCCATGCCGATCAAATATCCTAAGATAATCTAGTGCCATTTGCCAGCATATAAAACAGCCCATATTCCCTCTAAAGGCGAAAGTGAGGGCTGCAGATGAGAGTGCAGAGTGTGGTGCTGGAAAAGGCAGGTCAGGCAGCATCCGAGGAAGGTGTCTTGGATGCTGCCTGACCTGTTGTGCTTTTCCTCTTCATATACCCATCCAGATGCCTTTTAAATGTTGTAATTGTACCAGCTTCCACCACTTCCTCTGGCAGCCCATTCCATAGCTGCACCACCCTCGATGTGAAAAAGTTGCCCTTTAGGTCCTTTTTATATCTTTCCCCTCTCACCCGAAACCTGTCTTCTAGTTCTGGATTCCGCCAACTCCAGAGAAAAGACTTTGTCTATTTATCTTATCCACACTCCTCATGATTTTACAAACCTCTATACACTTCAGGGAAAACAGTCCCAGCTTATTCAGCCTCTCCCTAAATCTTCTAACCCTGGCAACATCCTTGTAAATCTTTTATGAACTCTATCCTTCTTACAGGAATGAGACCAGAATTGCACACAATATTCCAAAAGTGGCCTAACTAATGTCCTGTATAGCTGCAACATGATCTCCCAACTCCTATAGTCAATGCTCTGACTAATAAAGGAAAGCATACCAAATGCTTCTTCACTATCCTATCCATCTGCGACTCTACTTTCAAGGAACTATGAACCTGCACTCCAAGGTCTCTGTGTTCAGCAACACTCCTAAGGACCTTACCATTAAGTGTATAATTCCTGCTCTGATTTGCTTTTCCAAAATGCTGCAAACCTCACATTTATCTAAAATAAACTCCATCTGCCACTCCTCAGCCCCTTGGCCCATCTGATCAAGATCCCATTGTACTCTGATGTAACTTTCTTCGCTGCCTACTATACCTCCAATTTTGTTGTCATCTGCAAACTTACTAACTTTACCTCCTATGTTCACATCCAAATCACTTGTGTTCTTCAAATGTATTTGCAATTTTGTCACTATTGCAGTTCACAATTTTAACGGCAATCTTTAGTACCGTGCCTTACTACTATAGACAAATACATGTAAGGGTAACTATTCAGGCCATTTTTGATTTGACCATTCAAACACTCTTCATCCAGATTGCCCCATTACAGCATCAACAGCTTTCATCGCAATAAAATCCACAAAAAAATTCAGACAAGCAAAAAAAACAACAAGTTGCATCAGTACAGATGGCCGACAATGCAGTGGAAGAAGCTGGTTCCAAGGGGTGACATAAAGGGTAATAAGAGTCTAGCAGCTGAAAGATTCAATCCTTCCACTGCCAGCACTAAGAGGCAACAGTGTGTACTTTCTACAAGATGCACTGCAGAAATTCACTAAAGATCCTTAGACAGCACCTTCCAATATTGGTAGATGGACCATGACAACTGAGTCTTTTCCCTCCCACTCCAAATTCCTTTATAGCCCAGATAAGATATCATGAACCCAGACTCCAGGCAGGCAACACAACCTTTGGGCCACAGAATACAGTGTCTATTTCCCTGACTATACTGTCCCTGATTACAATGACAGTTCTCTTCTCTGCCTATTCTTGAATGGTTCCCACACTGCTATGGTAGTTTGCCACTACTTTCATCCACACAGTGAGCAAATATCTCAAGCCTATTAGACAAGCTCAAGGACTGAGGCTCCTTCAACACTACCTCCTGGATCCCTCTACCTGTCTTGTGGTCACACCCACCTATCCCTAACCACTGACTGAATTTAAGGCAGTTAAGCCTTGTGAATTATCAATCAAAATTAAACACAACACTGGAAGTGTAGTCTAATTAGAGCACTGTTTAAAAAGGTTATGCCTTCCATTTACTTATTTAATTTAGTTTTGCTTCCATAGGTCAAAATTCCATTACTTCTGATTATTGCTTTCCAATGGTTGGATATTTTAATGGATAAGTCAAGTAAGACTGCCCAACCTCTGTCAGCACATTTCAGGTTGGTTGAATGCTGGAAACTACACCCATTATCCTGATAGGGGTAGGCAATGGTCCAGTCGTGTTATCACTAGACTTTTAATCCAGAGACTCAGATAATGTTCTGGGACCCTGGGTTTAAATCCTGCCAAGGCAAATGGTGGAATTTAAATTCACTAATGATCTGTAAATAAGAGTTTAATGACACTCATGCTAAATGTCAGAGGAAAAACCCATCAGATTCATTAATGATCTTAGGGAAGGAAATCTTCGATCCTTACCTGGTCTGATCTACATACGACTCTAGACTGACAGCAATGTGGTTGACTCTTAACTTCTCTCTGGGCAATAAGTGCTGGTGCAGCAGTGATGAATCCTATGAATGAATTTTAAAAATGCCAGTTGGCTTTTGGTGAAATTTGGTGAATATGAAGTCAGGAATTTAGTTATGGTGTCATAATGATAAAGGAGGTATGTCAGTTCCTCTGTTTTTCATTGTCTTGAATGGTACGGGTCAATATTGACATTTTTACTGATAGTTCAGTATTACCATTCTTTTGAAGCCGACCATAATTTTAGGATATTGGGCATGTGTAAATTAGCACAGATATCTTGAAGTCACAGTCCCTCTGCCCATCCCACTCATGCCCACACGTCTCGGAATTGGCAATAATGAAATCTATGAGAGTTTCAACTTTACTGCGCCCATTATGCCATTTGAAACTGCTTAAAATATTTACCCTTTACTGGTTTTAACAGTGATGTAATTCATAAAATTTGATGATCAAAGGAACTTGACTAGTAAAAATAATTTCATCATCAGGAAGTGTTATCAACTGGTTAATAAAAAGAAATTTTGAGCCTAATTTTAAAAATAAATGTTTTGAAATAAATATTTTTTCAGCATGTTTTACCCCACACCATGTGCAATCTTTACTTGATATAATATTTTTAAGGTGTAGTTTCAGTTTCTGTTTCTTCTTACAGTGTGGAGTTGAGGTGGCTGTGAAAATCCTGTCATGCAATTAGCTGTCTATACTGTCCAATAACATTGCTCTGATCACAAGCTGTCAATTCCTAGCCAAGAAACCCACTACTAACACGTTGGAATACAGCAAGACAGCAATAAAAAAATGGCAGTCTTCTCAGAAACATCATTGCATGTCGAAGTAAAACTTACTTTGTGGCAAGTAAAAAGCATCTTTGCTCCACCTACCTATCTTTCACCCCGGCCCCTGTCACACAGGATGACCATGCCAGGTGCATTCATACACTATATCTCAATTGAAGCCAGAGTTTTGCCAATTTCCTCCTTGCAACATTTCCTGTAAGTGGGCAGCCGCTGAGAAGGCAAATGGAGGACACACCCCTGCCTGTATCAATGGTGCTGAGGTGACGATGGCCAAAAACTTCAAGTTCTGGGAGTAAAGATCACCAACAATCTATACTGGTCCAACCACATCGAGGTCTCTACTTTCTCATGAGGCTAATGAGATGTGGCATGACCACAATGATTCTTACCAATTTTTGTAGATGCACCCCAGAAAGCATCTTATCCAGATGTATCACAGCATGGTTTGGCAACTGCTCTGCCCAAGACCACAAAAAATTATAAAGAGTTGTGAACATATCTCAGTCCATCACGAAAACTAGCCTTCCTTCCACTGATTCTGTCTATGTTTCCAACTGCCTCGGGAAAGCAGCTAAAATAATCAAAGACCCCTCCCACCCCGATTATACCTCACTTTCACCCTCTTCCATCTGATAGAAGATACAAAAGTTTGAAAGCATGTGCCAACAGATTCAAGAACAGCTTCTTCCTGGCTGTTATCAGACTTTTGAATAAACCTCTTGTATATTAAAGGTGCACCTTCTCTGTAGCTGTAACACTATATTCTGCATTCTGTTCATTTACCCTGATGTACTTATGTATGGTATGATTTGTCTGGATAACATGCAAAACAATACTTTTCACTGTATATCAGTATATGTGACAATAATAAAGTCAAATCAAATCAAGTCACATGTCGGTACATATCTTCTGTTTGGTCAAAAGCTTCTGCTCTGCATATTACCCTCCAACATCTGCACATTGGCAGGTGAAGTTACAGAGAACACTTCTAACTTCCTATCCATTCCAGATAGACAGTATCCATCACTTCTCCCCCACCCCAGTCCCTTCATCAGCATAAATATCCCCTTTGCCCGCCTTCTTTCAATTCTGACAAAGTGTCACTGGACTCAAAGTATTAATCTTTCTCTCTACAAATGTTGCCAGATCTGTTGATTTTCTTCGGCACTTTCTGTTTTTGTTCAGCTCTGCAGCTTCACAGTTATTTGTTTTATTCAAGAAACTATTTCAGTCTTGATTAGACAAATACTGGAACAAAAAGAATTTGCAACTCCAGGGCAGAGGTACACGCTGGATCACAGGGCTGTAGGATCAGTCTCAAGTCCAAGTTCAGCCAGTGAACAAACTTACATTGGAGACTATGTGAGTCAAAGTAATAAAAATGCATGATTAAAAAAAGGAAACCTTAAACAGCTCAGTGACGAGGCTGCAAATGTGGGAATTTTTTAAAAAGTTGCAGCTCAAATCACTATTGCTGCCATAGCACTGATACCATGAGGCATGGTTGCAGAAAAACATGGAACCAACAGGGCCAAGAGAGAAAATTGCATATTCTGGGACTAGAAATTTTGGGAAATCAAGAAGCTAGTCTCATAAAACAGATAAGCACTGGGGCAATTTAAAAAAGTGAGTGATTCTGGTCTGATCATGGAAAGGGAGGAAATCTCCATTACATCTGCATAAGATGGAAGATTTTTTCAAACTGAGCTGCAAAAGGTTTAAATTCCCCCTTTACAACTGCAAAATATGGGATAACTTCTAAACTTGATACCAAGTCAGGTGCAGAACAAAATAATACACTTCTGTACACAATAGGGATTATGGCAACTGATGTTATTCCTCATCAAGAGTTAAAAGAAGCTACAGACACATTCGAAGAGCTCATGGGAGCCTTTGACAGTTATTTCAACCTCAAAACTAATACAATTCTTAAAAGTGAGATTTAACAGAAGAATACACCATCCAGGAGAATCCATAAATTACTTAATATTTCTACAGACGAATGGAAAAATGTAAATATGGAGACTTAAAGTCAGAATGCATAAGTGGCCATATTGTCTTAAGTGTTGCTAATGAGGCTTCACCAAATTTAATACAACCAAAGAAGATATGGAGAAACGTCTTCAGCCAGATAGTCGTGAATCTATGGAATTTGCTGCCACAGAAGGCTGTGGAGACCAGGTCATTAAGTATATTTAACACGGAGATAGATAGGTTCCTGATTTTCAAGGGAATCAAAGGTTACAGGAAGAAAGCGATTGAGAAACTTATCAGCCATGATTGAATGGTGGTGCAGACTCAATGGGCTGAATGACCTAATTTTTTAGATTAGATTACTTACAGTGTGGAAACAGGCCCTTTGGCCTAACAAGTCCACACTGACCCACAATCTACCCAGACCCATTCCCCTACATTTACCCCTTCACCTAACACTACGGGAAATTTAGCTTGGCCAATTCACCTAACCTGCACATTTTTGGACTGTGGGAGGAAACCGGAGGAAACCCATGCAGGCATGGGGAGAATGTGCAAACTCCACACAGGCTAACCATTGTGCCACCGTGCCGCCCACAATATCTGCTCCTATGCCTTATAGTCTTATGGTCTTAAGATCTGATACACATAGAAACTAGGGAGAGACGCAGGCCATTCATCCCTTTGCACCTGCATCGTCATTCGTTATGATCATGGTTAATGATCCAACACAATAAACCATTCCTACCTTTCTCCCACATTCTTTGATTACTTTAGACCCAAGTGCTATGTTCAACTCCTTCTTGAAATCATACAATCTTTTGGCTTTGACAGCTTCCTGTAGTAATGAATTCCACAGACTTAGCACTCCATGGGTGAAAACATTTCTCCTCATCTCATTCTTAAATGGTTTACCCCATATCCTTACACTGTGACCCCTGGTTCTGGATTCCCCTGTCATTGGGAATACCCTTCCAACATCAACCCTGACTAGTCCTGTTAGAATTTTATATGTTTTTAGGATTGCTCCCCCCTCATTTGTCTGAACGCCATTGAACATAATCCTGACCAATTCAGTCTTTCTTCATAATTAGTCCTGCCATCATAAGAATCATTCTGGTAAATCTTCACTGCACTCCTTCAATAGAACATTCTTCCTCAGATAAGGAAATCGGAAGTGCACACACAATATTCCAGGTATGGTATTGCCAAGGCTCTGTATAATTGCAGCAAGACATCCTTGCTCCTGTACTTGAATCCTCTCACTATGAAGGCCAACATACCATTTGTCTTCTTTACCACCTGCTGCGCCTGGATGTTTACCTTCAGCAACTGACATACAAGGTTTCATTGCATATCCCCCTCCCTCAAATTATAGCTATTTAGATAATAACCTGCCTCCTTGTTTTTGCTAAAATAAGCGAATAACGCTACATTTATCCACATTATACAGCATCTGCTACACATTGGCCCACTCACTCAGCTTGTCTAAATTACAATAAAGAATCACCTTCCAACAGCTCACACTGCCATTCAGCTGTGTGGAGGTATTACATTTAGTTCCCTCATCCAGATCATTAATGTACATTGTGAATAGTTAGGGCTTCTAGAAGTGATGCCCACTTGTCACTGCCTGCCATTCTGACTCGTAATTTCTTGTCTGCCAACCAGTTTTCTGTCCATCTCAATACACTATCCCAATCCTATGCACTTTAATTTTACATATGAATTCTTAAGTGGGACATTTTTGAAAGCCTTCTGAAAGTCTAAATAAACCACACCTAATGCTCCATCCATCAATACTACTTGTTATGGCCTCAGAAAATTCCAGTAGATTTGTTAAGCAAGATTTCACTTTCATAAATCCATGCTGACTCTATCAGATTCTGCCACTATTTTCAAAATGCTAGAGAAACACTGTAGAAAGTGAAGTAGAGGTCTGGAAGTAACACAGATCAATTGATCAAAGGGGGAAGATCAAACTTGGCGCCAGGGATCATAGAAATCCATTAAATTCATAAGGTGCAAAACCACAAACCACACTTAAACCAATAAACCGATGCAGCAAATAGGACAGACACTAGATGACCTTGACAACACTAAGGAGCAAAACAACCTCATAGATGTGAGTAGTGACAAGCTATTAAAGCTAAATGTTTGTAAAATAAAAGGTCACTTACAGAAAATGTGCTGAAGCTGGACATAGCCACAGAAAAGCAAAATATCAAAGAATTATTGACACAAAGAGATACATTTGGTAAAACAGTCTCCGATAGAAGACAAATTCCAAGTTTTCCTAAATTATGGAATTGATTCAGAACAAACATATTGGTACATTCAACCATAAGACCATAAGACATAAGAGTGGAAGTAAGGACATTTGGCCCACCAGGTCCACTCCGCAATTTAATCATTGCTGATGGGCATTTCAACTCCACTTACCTGCACTTTCCCCGTAGCCCTTAATTTCTTGCAAGGTTGAGGATTTATCAATCTCTACCTTGAATACATTTAACGTCCTGGTCTCCACTGTGCTCCATGTTAATGAATTCCACAGGCCCATTACTCTCTGGCTGAAGAAATGTCTCCTCATTTCCATTCTAAATTAACCCCCTCTAATACTAAGGCTGTGCCCATGTGTCCTAGTCTCCCTGCCTAACAGAAACAGCTTCCCAGCGTCCACCCTTTCGAAGCCATGCATTATCTTGTCAGTTCTATCAGATCTCCCCTCAACCTTCTAAACTCTACTGAATACATTCCCAGGATCCTCAGCCGTTCATCATATGTTAGCCCTACCATTCCAGGGATCATCCGTGTGAATCTCCGCTGGACATGCTCCAGTGCCAATATGTCCTTCCTGAGGTGTGGGGCCCAAAATTGGACACAATATTCTAAGTGGGGCCTAACTAGAGCTTTATAAAGTGTCAGAAGCACATCGCTGCTTTTATACTCCAATCCTCTTGAGATAAGTGACAACAATACATTGACTTTCCTAATCGCAGCCTCAACCTGCAAGTTAACTTTTAGAGAATCCTGGACTAACACTCCCAGATCCCTTTGTACATCAATTTTAAGAATTTTCTCACCATTTAGAAAATAGTCCATGCATCTATTCTTTTTTCCAAAGTGCAAGACTTTGCATTTGCTCATATTGAATTTCATCAGCCATTTCCTGGACCACTCTGCTAAACTGTCTAAATCTTTCTGCATCCTCCACAACTCCTCAGTATTACCTGTCTGTCCACCTAACTTCGTATCATCGGCAAACTTCACCAGAATGCCCCCAGTCCCTTCATCCAGATCATTAATATATAAAGTAAACAGCTGCAGCCCTAACACTGAACCCTGTGGGACACCACTTGTCACTGGCTGCCATTCCGAAAAAGAACTTTTTATCCCAACTCTCTGCCTTCTGTCAGACAGCCAATCCTCAATCCATGCCAATAGTTCACCTCGAATACCATGGGCCCTCACGTTACTTAGCAGCCTCCAGTGAGGCACCTTATTAAAGGCCTTTTGGAAGTCTAGATAGATAACATCCACTTGGTTTCCCTGGTCTAACCTACTTGTTACTTCTTCAAAGAATTCTAACAGGTTTGTCAGGCGTGACTTCCCCTTACTAAATCCATGCTGACTTGTCCTAATCTGACCCTGCACTCCAATACATGGGACACCTAATACCACACATGTACACACACAACTAGGAGATCTCACACCGAAGTGAAAAGGTGCTTTGGTCTCAATCTCATTGAAAAGGTGGAGAAACTTAAACAACACAAGCTAAAGAGTTCCTTTGAAGGTGAATTTCCCCATTTTTTTCAAAAAGTTCGGAAGGTTAAAAATCAAATAAAGCATTATACTACAAAACTTGTTTATTTAACAGCAAATACTGCATCCATAAATGAAATAATTTGAGAACCAATTTGCAGAAATGACAATAATGAGTATTATTTTTCGGATCACAAAACCAGTAGAGTGGTGTTCAAAAATTAATGTAGAAATGACTGCAGAAACTCAACAAGCCTGGCAACACCTATGAGGACTGCAGATGCTGGAGGTCAGAGTCGAAGAGTGTGGTGCTGGAAAAGTACAGCAGGTCAGGCAGCATCCAAAGAGCAGGAGAATCGACATTTCAGGGATAAGCCCTTCGAGAAACAGAGTCTATCTCAAGTCTAGTATGACTTCTTCTGAACAGTGGAACGGTGTTTGAGTATGGTTAGAGTACCCAAGACTAATAGTACTGTTCAAATTTGTGTCGGCCTTACACAATTCGTCAAGGCAATAGTGACAGAAATTCACTCTATGCCCACCGTTGACATGACTCTAGGAAGGTTGCTTACCACATTTATAACTTTCTTTGGAAGATTCTGTTTTAAAAGATTACCACCTAAAATTGTACCTGCCCCTACAATTTTTCAATGAACTTTGTATTACATTTTTCATGGCTGTTGCAGTGGCAAATGCTATGTGGGTGACATACTGATCCATGATCAGAGAGAACATGATGTTGTTAAAGTTTTTACAAGAAGAGGGCATCCCACTTAATAACATGTGTGACCTCTCTACAGAATTCATTCTTTTTTTGAGATACATTGTCCATAATGAAGACATAATTGCTAATCGACAAAGGAATAAAGCCATTATGAATTTCCCCACTCCAAGCTCAGTTCAGACCAGGATCTTCAAAGATTCTTTTTACTTAACCCAAATGTTTTCCTGACCCTTTCAGGCAAGTCCTTAAGAAGGTGCAAGGATGGTATTGGAATCCTCATGAAATACATTCTTCAGAAGATTAAGCAGTATGCACATCTATAAATATCTTGTCTCTTTATAATCCTTTATTTCCAATGATAATAAGTGTATAATAATAAAGGGGAAAAAAACTGTACTGTTTTGGAGAAACAGCAGGATGGGGAGACTAATTAGAGGGTGTTTGCAAACAGCCAACACCAAATGGGTCGAATAGCCTGCTGTATGGAACTGTGATTGTATGAATTGCTTTTCTGTACTGAAAAGATCTGCTGATCAATTTGTTGTTAGATAATATAATTCCAAAAAAGTGATGAGCATGGTCACTGTTGCCTTGATGCTTTGGTCTATTGACATGCTGCAGTCAAGTAAACAGCTAAATGTCAGCGTCGAGACTGTGGCGCTGGAAAGACACAGCAGATCAGGCAGCATCTGAGCAGCAGGAGGATCAATGTTTTGAGCAGGAGCCCTTCATTAGGAAGGGTATACCTATTCCCTGTGCTCTACCTGTAATAGTGTGCAATTCACTCATTAATGCACTTATCCCAAATGTTTTCCTTAAAAATAAAAAAAATGATATATATTCCCTGTGTTCTATCTATAATAGCTTTTTTCTCCACCTCATCTCCCACACGTAGTGACTTATGTATACACAAAAGTCCTGTAGGTATTCGCAACCACTTGATATTTATCCCATGTGGCCATTCTTCATGTGAGTCTAATTTACCAATAGCCAGCAAGCTACCATGAAGCTTCACAGTCATGCTCCATTTCATTATTCCTGATGAAAGGCTTATGCCTGAAATGTCGATTCTCCTGCTCCTCAGATGACCTGCTGTGCTTTTCTCGCACCACACTCTCAACTCTGATCTCCAGGTTCTGCATTTTAACCCATTTGATCTTTTGTTACACTGATTGCTAATTTCTTCCTTCCTTTCCTCTCAGTGGGTGAGGGAAAACTTCACTGGCACTGGAACGTGTCCAGCGGAGATTCACACGGATGATCCCTGGAATGACAGGTCTAACATATGAGGAACGGCTGAGGATACTGGGATTGTATTCGTTGGAGTTTAGAAGATTAAGGGGAGACTTAATAGAGACGTACAAAATAATACATGGCTTGGAAAAGGTGGATGCTAGGAAATTGTTTCAGTTAAACGAGGAGACTAGGACCCGTGGACACAGCCTTAGAATTAGAGGGGGTCATTTCAGAACAGAAATGCGGAGGCATTTCTTCAGCCAGAGAGTGGTGGGCCTGTGGAATTCATTGCCACGGAGTGCAGTGGAAGCCGGGACGCTAAATGTCTTCAAGGCCGAGATTGATAGATTCTTGTTGTCTCGAGGAATTAAGGGCTATGGGGAGAACGCTGGTAAGTGGAGCTGAAATGCGCATCAGCAATGATTGAATGGCGGAGTGGACTTGATGGGCCGAATGGCCTTACTTCCACTCCTATGTCTTATGGTCTTATGGTCTTCACAACCAACTGAAATCCTATCCTCAAATGCAATTTTTTTTTCTTACCTACCCTCAGCAAAAATTACTGAAGAGTAGCAAAAAACAACAACCTTCCGATTTCTTCCCTTAACACATGAGCATGTTAATGTTAGTTATGGTGGCCCAATGACTAATCTGGTTAAAATTGCCTAAAGTTGTACTGGTAAAGGAGGAAACCTGTGATTTTCTTGAGATGTATATATGCCTTTAGTATTCACCGCTTCAACTACTGAATCTCAGGATTGTTAACTTGCAGAAGGTCTTTCAGCCCATTGTGTCTTCCTCAGCTGTCTGAGAATTTTGATTTAATGCCAAACTCCTAACTCTTCCCTGTAACCCTGAACATTGTTTCTATTTAAATAATAATCTATTGTCCTTTTGAATGCCTCAATCAAATTTGCCTCCACCACACCTCCAGGCAGTGCACTCTTGATACTAATTACTTATTGTGCAAAAAAAATTTTCTCAGCTTACATTTACGTGTTTTGTTAAGCACATTAAAACTGTGCCCTCTACTTTTCAATACTTCTGTTGCCCATTTCTAATCACCCTTCATCTTGCCTGGCCATTTCAGAGGGCTGTCAATAGAACAGTCAACATAACAGGCAATCACATCTCAGCGAATTTAGTTATGTATTGGCCAGACCAGGTAAAGGTAAAAACAATGACTGCAGATGCTGGAAACCAGATTATGGATTAGTGGTGCTGGAAAAGCACAGCAGTTCAGGCAGCATTTGAGGAGCAGTTACTGCTCCTCGGATGCTGCCTGAACTGCTGTGCTTTTCCGGCACCACTAATCCAGATCAGGTAAAGACAGACACTATCTTCACAAAAGGACAAGAGTGAATCAAATGGATTTTTATGACAATCACCATATAGTCACCATTAGACTAGCTTCTTTTACACAGCCATATCTATTGACACCACACACATACACATTACGCACTGCATCAAAATCCATGCATGTGTGTTTACCGGAACCAATGGACACACATTTAAACAGGTTCATCACCAATGTGCGAAATTGTGGAAATCAAATAGGCACAATATTGAACAAGATGAAGGGCTTTTGCCCTAAATGTTGATATTCCTGCTCCTCAGATGCTGCCTGACCTGCTGTGCTTTTCCAGCTCCACTCTAATCTAGACTCTGGTTTCCAGCATCTGCAGTCATCGTTTTTACTCACAATATTAAACAATACAAGGGATTGCACCCCGAGGTTTGGTGTGGTTATGTGTGAGATGTTGACTATAATGGTGGGAGGGAGGGGATTTGTGAGGGGGTGGGTGTGTGGTGGGGAAGAAGGGAGAGGGTGGGGGTGCTGAGAGAGAAGAAGTGGTCCTTTCTCCTCACTTCACTGTACCCCCGTCTGCCCTTCCCATCTGCCCCCTCTACCCGATCCTTTTTCTCTCCCACGCCAGTCCTTTTCCCCTTACCTTCTCTGCTTCTGAGACCTCACTCCATTTCAGTACCCCCATCCCCATTTCCCCATCCCTCTCCATCACTGCCCCTGCTGAACTCCATTTCAATAGCGTGCTCCTTTTCTGCACACACATCGTTCCTTTGCATATGACGCTATCGAAATTCTACATGATGACACAGGGTTTGACCGTGCATGCACGGATTTGATATGGACAAAATCCTTGTGTGTGCTTGTTTCTGGAATCCTGCGCTGTGCAACTGCAAGTGATGCTAGGTGTTAGCGCACACCTTTTTTTTTAGATTTCCACCATCTGCCATGGTGGGATTTGAACATGTATGCACCAAACATTACAAACAAATACAAAAATAGCTGGAGAAATTCAGCATGCTTGGCAGCATCTGTGGAGAGAAGGCAGAGTCAATATTTCAATGGGACACAAAACATTGACTCTGTCTTCCTTCCACAGATGCTGTCAGACCTGTTGAGTTGCTCCATCAATTTTTGTTCCAGATTTCCAACATCTGTAGCTCTTTGTGCTTTTTCCCCCACCAAAATTACTCTGAACCTCTTGATTACTCCAAGATATTAGCACTGTGCCACCATCTCCCCTAGTTAAAGGGTAAAGGAATGGGCTTCTGGACTTGTAGAAGTTTGTTGTCATTGTTGTGCAGGTTGCATTGCATTCAATTAATATTTATCCTACTTTTTGTAAAGGGTAAGCCAGACAGTGAGATACTATTCCCAGGAAGCTTATGGCAGAGCACAAACACTAAATGCCATTCATCCCAATATTATTTTGGAAGAACAGCTCTGGTCTATGAGGTACCCATATTTTGTTTGCTGGCAATACCACAGTTCAACACCAGGTGGTGATAGAGAGTGTGCTTTCTCAATGCTATTCAGTACATTAACTATGTATCCTAATTAGATGCAGTTTTGTTTTGTACAGTTTACATTCACACTTGTGTAAGAAATAATTGTTTTAAAAAATCAATTTAAAAATGAGAATGCCAGGTTATGCTAAGTTTTCTTTTCTCGTTCAGGAAAATAATAAGTGGTGGGGCGGGGAGTGAAAATCAGGATTTGGAAAATAAAATATCTGGCAAGGCATCTTCTGAGTTGATCATTGTAGAATTCACACAAAAGTGGTCTTTGGAATCTGGTTGCTCTTAGACCTTGCTTGTGGATAGTTTTCTGAGGAAGGAGGCGGATAAGATAATTGCTTGCCTGTCTCGCACCCTCATTCATCCAAGCAGCCAGACAACTCCTCACTCACTCACTTCCTTACTCAGCCACCCAGCCATTTACTTATACAACCAGCCACTCATTCACCACCCAGCCATTCATACGATTGCTTGCTCACTTACTCACTCACTCACTCGCTCACTCACACACCAACCAGCTATCCTTAGCTGTGCAATTGCTGCAAGTGCATCTCCCTATCATCTCCCTGTCTCTTGTCCCTGGTCATCACTGGGACTGTGGAGTCTGCCTTCCCTTGCCAGTGGTCTCCTTTTTGAATACAAGAAACATCATCCACATCCTGTTGGTGGAAGATTTAGATTTAGATTTAGATTTAGATTAGATTGTGGGTGGCACGGGTGGCACAGTGGTTAGCACTGCTGCCTCACAGCGCCAGAGACCCGGGTTCAATTCCCTGCTAGACTGGAAAGAACAGGCAGTCCCATTAGGGTGTGTGAGGGGGTGGGGGGAGGTGATGTGCAGAGAGAGGACATGATAACAAGAGAATGTAACAAGTAAAGCATAAAGAAAGGTAAGAAATGGGACTCAATTCACAATCTGAAAGTGTTGAACTCAATATTAAGTCCATAAACCTGGAAAGTGCTAGTCTGAAGATAAGATATTGTTCCTCCAGTTTGTACTGGTGATTCACTGGAACACTGCAGCATGCCGAGGATAGACAAATGGGCATGCGAGCAAGATACTGTGTTCAAATGACTGGCTACAGGAAGGTCAGGGTTGTGCTTACACACAGACCAGAGATGTTCTGCAAAGCAGTCACCCAGTCTGTGTTTAGTTTCTCCAGTGTAGAGTAGTCCACATTGGATATAGCGAATACAGTACACAAGATTGGAGGAGGTACAATTGAAACGCTGCTTCACCTGGAGAGACCATTTAGGCCTTGGATGGTGGCAGGGAGGAGATGAAGGGGCAAGTATTGCACCTTCTGAGTTACATGGGAAGGTGTTGTGAGGAGGTGGGGCCAGTATTGGCAGTTGTGAAATGGACTAGAGTGTCCTAGAGGGAGCAATCCCTGCCAAATGCAGATGAAGGAGTGAAGGGAAAATGTGTTTGGTGGTGGTGTTCTGCTGGAGTTGTCTTAAATGGCAGAGAATGACCCTTTGAATTGGGAGGTCGGTGGGATGAAAAGTGACAACAAAGGGAAACCGATCACACTGTTGTGGGTGATGGGGAGGGTCAAAGGTGGAAGCAAGGGTGATAAATCGGATGTGTTTGAGGGCCCTGCCAACCACAGTGGGTGAGAAACCACGGTTATGGAAGAAGCAAGCCATGTCAGCAGCACTGTTTTGAAAGGTGGCATCATCTGAACCGAGGTGACATAGGCGAAAGAACTGGGAGAATGGGATGGAGTCCTTGCAGGACCTAGGGTGTGATGAGCTGTAGTGAGGGTAGCTATGGGAGTCAGTGGTTTTGGAGTGGATGGCAGTCGATAGTTTATTCCCCAAAAGGAAAGGAAGTGAAGTGTTGGAAATGGACGGTGGAAGTTGTCAGGTGGTGGAAATTGGAGGCAAAATGAACAAATTTTTCAAGATCCTGGTGGGAGCATGAAGCAGCACCGAAGCAGTCATTGATGTACCAATAAAAAGGTTGTGGGAAGGGGCCAATGTAGGACTGGAATGAGGATTATTCCACATACCCCATGAAGAGGCAGGCATAACTGGGACACATGCGGATGGCCATAGCCACTTCTTTGACTTGGTAAAAGTGAGTTTTACTTGTTACATTCTCTGCTATCATGTCCTCCCTCCCCTCCCACACCCCAATGGGACAATCTGTTCTTTCCAGGAGGAGAAAGTGAGGTCTGCAGATGCTGGAGATCAGAGCTGAAAATGTGTTGCTGGAAAAGCGCAGCAGGTCAGGCAGCATCCAGGGAACAGGAGAATCGACGTTTCGGGCATAAACCCTTCAATCTGTTCTTTCCAGTCTAGCAGGTAGACACACTATTGTTCTGCCATTCTCACATTCCAATCACTTAATCTGAACAAACAGAATGAGGACCTATGCAGATACTGAAACCTTCAACTTCAATCAAAAGCACACAGTCGGTCAATGTGGCATTTTCTAAATTCCTACTTTGGAAATAAAACCAGTCTGATTCCAGGTTAAGATACGGACAGATTCTAAACAAGACTTTACACCTAAAATGCATTGTCTGACCTGAGTGTCATCTCTCTTATACTGATAAAACCTTAAGTTACCTCAGTACAACAGCTTGAAATAAATTCTTGGATTGAACAGAGAAAGAGGGGGAGGTGTGGCATTGTTGGTCAAGGACAGTATTACAGTTGCAGAAAGGATGTTTGGGTACTTGTCAACAGAGGTAATATGGGCTGAGGTTAGAAACAGGAAAGGAGAGGTCACCCTGTTGGGAGTTTTCCATAGGCCTCCGAATAGTTCCAGAGGTGTAGAGGAAAGAATAGCAAAGATGATTTTCGATAGGAGTGAGAGAAACAGGGTAGTTGTCATGGGGGTCTTCAACTTTCCAAATATTGACTGGGAACACTATAGTATGAGTACTATAGATGGGTCAGTTTTTGTCCAGTGTGTGCAGGAGGGCTTCCTGACACAGTATGTAGACAGGCAAACAAGGGGTAATGAGTCCGGCCAGGTGTAAGACTTGGAAGTAGGTGAGCACTTTGGTGATAGCGATCACAATTCTGTTATGTTTACTTTAGTGATAGAAAGGGATAGATGTATACCACTGGGCAAGAGTTACAGCTGGGGGAAAGGCAATTACAATGCGATTAGGCAAGATTTAGGAAGCATAGGATGGGGAAGGAAACTGCAGGGGATGGGCACATTAGAAATGTGGAGCTTATTCAAGGAAAAGCTCCTCAGTGTCCTAGATAAGTATGTACCTGTTAGGCAGGGAGGAAGCTGTAGAGCTTGGGAGCCGTGGTTTACGAAGGAAGTGGAATCTCTGGTCAAGAGGAAAAAGAAAGCTTAGGTTAGGGTGAGATGTGAAGGCTCAGTTAGGGCACTTGAGGGTTACAAGGTAGCCAGGAAAGACCTAAAGAGAGAGCTCAGAAGAGCTAGGAGGAGACATGAGAAGTTGTTGGCGGATAGGATCAGGGTAAACCCTAAGGCTTTCTATAGGTATTTAAGGAATAAAAGAATGACGAGAGTAAGATTAGGGCCAATCAAGGATAGTAGTGGGACGTTGTGTGTGGAGTCAGAGGAGATAGGGGAAGCACTTAATGAATATTTTTTGACAGTGTTCACTCTAGAAAATGGCAATGTTGTCAAGGAGAATACTGAGATACAGGCTACTAGACTAGGTGGGATTGAGGTTCACAAGGAAGAGGTATTAGAAATCCTGCAGAGTGTGAAAATAGATAAGTCCCCTGGGCCGGATTTATCCTAGGATCCTCTGGGAAGCCAGGGAGGAGGTTGCTGAGCCATTGGCATTGATCTTTAAATTGTTATTGTCTACAGGAATAATGGCAGAAGACTGGAGGATAGCAAATGTGGTTCCCCTGTTCAAGAAGGGGAGTAGAGACAACCCTAGTAATTATAGACCAGTGAGCCTAACTTCAGTTGTTGTTAAAGTGCTGGAAAAGGTTATAAGAGATAGGATTTATAATCATCTAGAAAAGAATAATTTGATTAGGGACAGTCAACACGGTTTTGTGAAGGGTAGGTCATGCCTCACAAACCTTATTGAGTTCTTTGAGAAGGTGACTAAACAGGTAGATGAGAGTAAACTGGTTGATGTGGTGTATATGGATTTCAGCAAGGCATTCGATAAGGTTCCCAACAGTAGGCTATTGTACAAAATGTGGAGGAATGGGATTGTGGGAGATATAGCAGTTTGGATCAGTAATTGGCTTGCTGAAAGAAGATAGAGGGTGGTGGTTGATGGGAAATGTCCATCCTGGAGTCCAGTTACTCGTAGTGTACTGCAAGGGTCGGTGTTGGGTCCACTGCTGTTCGTCATTTTTATAAATGACCTGGATGAGGGTGTAGAAGGGTGAGTTAGTAAATTTGCAGAAGACATTAAGGTCGGTGGAGTTGTGGATAGTGACAAAGGATGTTGTAGGTTACAGAGAGGCATAGATAAGCTGCAGAGCTGGGCTGAGAGGTGGCAAATGGAGTTTAATGCGGACAAGTGTGAGGTGATTCACTTTGGTCAGAGTAACCAGAATGTAAAGTACTGAGCTAATGGTAAGATTCTTGGTAGTGTAGATGAGCAGAGAGATCTCAGTGTCCAGGTACACAGATCCTTGAAAGTTGCCGCCCAGGTTGACAGGGTTGTTAAGAAGGCATACAGTGTTTTAGCTTTTATTAATAGAGGGATCCAGTTCTGGAACCATGAGGTTATGCTACAGCTGTATAAAACTCTAGTGCGGCCGCACTTGGGAGTATTCTGTGCAGTTCTGGTCACCGCATTATAAGAAGGATGTGGAAGCTTTGGAAAGGGTGCAGAGGAGATTTACTAGGATGTTGCCTGGTATGGAGGGAAGGTCTTATGGGGGAAAGGCTGAGGGATTTGAGGTTGTTTTCATTAGAGAGAAGAAGGTTGAGAGGTGACTTAATAGAGACATATAAGATAATCAGAGGGTTAGATAGGGTGGACAGGAAGACCCTTTTTCCAAGTATGGTGACAGTGAGCACGAGGGGGCATAGCTTTAAATTGAGGAGTGATAGATATAGGATAGATGTCAGAGGTAGTTTCTTTACTCGGAGAGTAGTAAGGGTCTGGAATGCTTTGCCTGCTATGGTAGTAGATTCACCAACTTTAAGTACATTTAAGTCGTCATTGGACAAGCATATGGACGTACATGGAATAGTGTAGGTTAGATGGGCTTCAGATTGGTATGACAGGTCGGCGCATTAAGACTGGATGCACATTAAGACTGTTTTCCTCAGTGGTGAGCGTAAACTTCTGAGACCCGAAAGTTTCTGATTTTGGGGTCGAACCTAGCTAGCCGGGAGGGGAAGGTGGGGGTGGTAACTGTGCAGGGATCCCAGGGGCAGGAATGTTCTTTGATCTATTTGCATATTAATCAATCAAAACCTGCAACTCCATCCTAACTGATTAAAACTTTCACAGCCATCTTAGATTTGTTCAATTCATTTGCATCAGTTATATGACACTTTGAACTTTTACTTATAAATTCTGTGTCTGAGGTCTCCCTCTCTCAGTAGCACCTCAAGAAGGAGCAAGGCTCCAAAAGCTTGTGTTTTCAAATAAACCCATTGGACTCTAACCTGGTGTTGTGTGATTTTTGACCTTGTCCAACCCAGTCCAACCCTGGCACCTTCATATCAATCAAAATCCATTTACACATACTCTTAACTATTGGGAGGGCAATTGACTCCAGAAAGAAACACCAGGAACACAATAGAACATAGAACATAGAACATAGAAGAATACAGCGCAGTACAGGCCCTTCGGCCCTCGATGTTGCGCCGATCCAAGCCCACCTAACCTACACTAGCCCACTATCCTCCATATGCCTATCCAATGCCCGCTTAAATGCCCATAATGAGGGAGAGTCCACCACTGCTACTGGCAGGGCATTCCATGAACTCACGACTCGCTGAGTAAAGAACCTACCCCTAACATCTGTCCTATACCTACCCCCCCTTAATTTAAAGCTATGCCCCCTTGTAATAGCTGACTCCATACGTGGAAAAAGATTCTCACTGTCGACCCTATCTAAACCCCTAATCATCTTATACACCTCTATCAAGTCACCCCTAAACCTTCTTTTCTCCAATGAAAACAACCCCAAGTGCCTCAGCCTTTCCTCATACGATCTTTCTGCCATACCAGGCAACATCCTGGTAAACCTCCTCTGCACCCGTTCCAGTGCCTCCACATCTTTCCTGTAGTATGGCGACCAAAACTGCACACAATACTCCAGATGCGGCCGCACCAGAGTCTTATACAACTGCAACATGACCTCAGTACTCCGGAACTCAATTCCTCTACCAATAAAAGCCAGTATGCCATATGCCTTCTTCACCGCACTATTTACCTGGGTGGCAACTTTCAAAGATTTGTGTACATGGACACCAAGATCCCTCTGCTCATCCACACTACCAAGTATCCGACTGTTAGCCCAGTACCCCATCTTTTTATTACTCTTACCAAAGTGAATCACCTCACACTTAGCTACATTGAACTCCATTTGCCACCTTTCTGCCCAGTTCTGCAGCTTATCTATATCCCGCTGTAACCTGCCACATCCTTCCTCACTGTCTACAACTCCTCCGACTTTTGTATCATCCGCAAACTTGCTCACCCAACCTTCTAACCCCTCCTCCAGGTCATTTATAAAAATGACAAACAGCAATGGTCCCAAAACAGATCCTTGCGGAACACCGCTAGTGACGGCACTCCAAGATGAACCTTTGCCATCAACTACTACCCTCTGTCTTCTTCCAGCCAGCTAACTCCTAATCCAAACCTCCAACTCACCCTCAATGCCATACCTCCGTATTTTTTGCAGTAGTCTACCATGGGGAACCTTATCAAACGCCTTACTAAAATCCATATACACCACATCTACTGCTTTCCCCTCATCCACCTCCTTAGTCACCTTCTCAAAGAATTCAACAAGGTTTGTGAGGCACGACCTGCCCTTCACAAAATCATGCTGACTATCCTTGATCACATTATTCCTATCCAGATGTTCATAAATCCTATCCCTTACAATTCTCTCTAAGATTTTGCCCACAACAGAAGTGAGACTCACCGGCCTATAGTTACCAGGGTTATCCCTACTCCCCTTCTTGAACAAGGGAACCACATTTGCTATCCTCCAGTCTTCTGGCACTACTCCTGTAGACAACGAGGACATAAAAATCAAGGCCAATGGCTCTGCAATCTCCTCCCTTGCTTCCCAGAGAATCCTAGGATAAATGCCATCAGGCCCAGGGGACTTATCTATTTTCACCCTTTCCAGAATTTCCAACACCTCTTCTCTACATACCTCAAAGCCATCCATTCTATTTAATTGTGACTCAGTACTCACATTGACAACAATGTCCTGTTCCTGATTGAATACTGACGAAAAGTATTCATTCAGTGTCTCCCCAATCTCTTCAGCCTCCACACGCAACTTCCCACTACTATCCTTGACTGGACCTATTCCTACTCTAGTCATTCTTTTATTCCTGACATACCTATAGAAAGCCTTAGGGTTTTCCCTAATCCTACCAACTAAGGACCTTTCATGTCCCCTCCTTGCTGCTCTTAGCTCTCTCTTCAGGTCCTTCCTGGCTACCTTATAACTCTCAATCGCCCCAATTGAACCTTCACGCCTCATCTTTACATAGGCCGCCCTCTTCCATTTAACAAGGGATTCCAATTCCTTATTAAACCACGGCTCCCTCACACGACCCTTTCCTCCCTGCCTGACGGGCACATACTTATCAAGGACACTCAATAGTTGCTTCTTGAACAAGCTCCACATATCAATTACACCCTTGCCTTGAAGCTTACTTTTCCAGGCCACACATCTTAAAGTCATGCCTCACAGCATCATAATTTCCCTGCCCCCATCTATAACTCTTGCCCTGTAGTGCACACTTATCCCTCTCCATCACTAGAGTAAAAGTCACCGAATTGTGGTCACTGTCCCCAAAGTGCTCACCTACCTCTAATTCTAACACCTGGCCTGGTTCATTACCCAGAACCAAATCCAGTATGGCCTCACCTCTTGTTGGCCTATCTACATATTGTGTCAGGAAACCCTCCTGCACACATTGGACAAACACTGACCCATCTAACGAACTTGAGCTATAGCTTTCCCAATCAATATCAGGAAAGTTAAAGTCCCCCATAACATCCACTCTATTACTTTCACTCTTCTCTTGAATCATCCTCGCAATCCTTTCTTCTACATTTCTAGGACTATTAGGAGGCCTGTAAAAAACTCCTAACAGGGTGAGCTCACCTTTCCTATTCCTAACCTCAGCCCAAACTACCTCAGATGGCGAGTCTTCATCCATCGTCCTTTCCACAGCTGTAATACTATCTTTGACAAGCAATGCCACACCTCCCCCTCTTTTACCCCCACCTCTGACCCTACTAAAACATTTAAACCCTGGAACCTGCAACAGCCAATCCTGTCCCTGTTCTACCCATGTCTCCGTAATAGCCACAACATCGAAGTCCCAGGTACCAACCCACGCTGCAAGTTCACCTACCTTATTTCGTATACTTCTTGCATTGAAGTATACACACTTCAAACCACTTTCCTGTTTACAGGCACCCTCCTTTGAAATTGATGCCATGTTCCTAACCTCCCTACACTCCAGGTCCTGCACCCTAAAGCTACAGTCTGGGTTCCCATGCCCCTGCAGAGTTAGTTTAAACCCCCCCCAAGAGCACTAGCAAACCTCCCACCAAGGATACTGGTGCCCCTCAGGTTCAGGTGTAGACCATCCTGTTTATAGAGGTCCCACCTTCCCCAGAAAGAACCCCAGTTATCCAAATACCGGAATCCCTCCCTCCTGCACCATCCCTGTAGCCATGCATTTAACTGTTCTCTCTCCCTATTCCTCGACTCTCTATCACGTGGCACGGGTAACAAACCAGAGACAACAACTCTGTTCGTTCTAACTCTGAGCTTCCAACCTAGCTCCCTGAAAGCCTGCCTAACATCCTCAGCGCTCCTCCTACCTATGTCATTGGTGCCAATGTGGACCATGACTTCGGGCTGCTCCCCCTCCCCCTTAAGGACCCGGAAAACACGATCAGAGACATCACGTACCCTTGACCTGGGAGGCAACATTCTAAATGTGAGTCTCTCTCGTTCCCACAAAACCTCCTATCTGTGCCCCGAACTATCGAGTCCCCAATTACTATTGCTCTGCTCTTCTCCACCCTTCACTTCTGAGTAACGGGGACAGGCTCCGTGCCAGAGGCCTGAGCCCCGTTACTTGCCCCTGGTAAGTCGTCCCCCCCACAAGTGTACCCCAATAGTAGGTACATCATCTGTATAACTGCTCGCCCTGATCTGACCTGAGGGAAGAGCTTTTTCAACAATAAGCTTCTGCACAAATAAGTTCCCCACAGGCTTCCAGCCCCACCAAGCAGCTTGGTGGAAGCTTTGGAAAGGGTGCAGAGGAGATTTACTAGGATGTTGCCTGGTATGGAGGGAAGGTCTTACGAGGAAAGATCCACAGAAGCCAAACGGAAAAGCTGAATTGTGAAGCTCAACCAAGGACATCATCACAAGAAAGAACATCCAAGAGGAGAAAGCCAACCAAGTGTATCCAAACAAGACCTTCCAGACACAGGCCTGTCCTGAAACAAGAAAACAGACAGGAAGAGCCTCAGAAACTGGATGCACATTAAGACTGTTTTTCTCAGTGGTGAGCGTAAACTTCTGAGACCCCAAAGTTTCTGATTTTGGGGTCGAACCTAGCTAGCCGGGAGGGGAAGATGAGGGTAGTAACTGTGCAGGGACCCCAGGGGCAGGAATCCTGATTAAAGTTCCTGTGATTAAAATTGTTGTTTTAGGTCTAATAAAGTATAATCTGTATTTTATTTAATAGAGTTATTGCATTATTTTCAGTTCTTTCATTACTGTACTCTGTATAATTGATAGTGTAAAATTCCCTGTTTATTGCATTTGCCTGTAATCCTTGTATTATATTTACCATTTTGAATTGTAAATAAAAGCAGAGATTCTTTTGTCTATTGCCTTCTTCATTTCACATTCCCTAAATAAGTCCGTTGTCAAGAACAAGGGATCTGGGGGTGATTTGAACCACCCAAAATCAGCAAATTAATAAGTGCAAACCAGAACCCTACAGGCCAAAACACTGAATGCTATCAAGAAGGAGTTCTCGTTGTTAGGGCTGAAGGGACCATAGAGGCAAAGCGGGAACAGGATACTGAGTTAGATGATCAACCTATCAACCAAGGGCTGAATGACCTATTCCTGCTCCTATTTTCTATATTTCTATTTCGTCCTTTGTGCCTGCTCTGTCATTCAATAGGATCATGGTTGATCATCCAATTCAATATCCTGATTCCATTTTGTCTCCACGGTCCCTTTGGCTCTACCAACTACATCTAACTCCTTCTTGATAATATTCAATGTTTTACCTCATACCCTTTCTCTGACAGAGAATTCCACAGGCTCACCAGTTGCTGGGTCAAGAAATTTCTCATCGTCTCAGTCCTCGGCCACCTATCCCATACCCTTAGACTGTGACCCTGTGCATGGCCTACTCCTGTTCCTTTTTCTGTGTTTCTGAGTTTTCTCCCTTCAACCTTCTCTTCTCCAAGGAGAACAATCCTTTCTTCTCCAAACTATCCATGTAGCTTAAGTTCCTCATTTCACTCACCATTCTCTTGAATCTGTCCCTTAATGATTATTAAAATTAATTAATTTTATGCTGTGAATACATTCATTGTCTGATATATTTCTGAATTTGATTTAAGCTTTCTTTTTCCTTCTACAGTTTTTCTGTTTCTTCCTGGTTCTATTTTTAGACATACTAGAAAATGGTGAGGTATCTTTTGTAAAACAAATGGGATGTTTTAGCTGCTACAATGCCATAATGAGGTAAATGTGGAAGCTAAAGTCTGCAAGAATAGTTGGGGAATATAAATAGTATTTTCAGCAATAACCTCGTAATTATATGTTAACTCTTTTATTCTTAGATTTCCCAATTCAATGAGTAACTTTCTTCTAAACGCTTGTCCACTTTGCTCTTAAAGTGGCCAATATATAATATGTATGAGCAGCTTTTAGCAGTCCAATTTGCCCTCATCTCATGAAAGCCTGTGCGTTCCACTCAGCACCTCTACAGCCAAGAGTGTACACAAATGAGCAAACTGGCTTCCTTCTGGACTGTAGCTTCTTATGTTGGAAACAGGTCTTCTGAGCTACCATCTCTTGAATCTATGGAAGGCAGTGTGCAATGAAAAGCAAGACATTATTACAAATTACACAGAGTATAGCAAGCTTTAAGGACTATCGAGAGGCAATAACATTACTGCAGTGGTTGACACTGCATCATTAATCATGCATTTGCTGAAGTCATGAGATTAGAGACAAAAAAAATGCAGATGCTGAATTCCAAGGTAGACTGGAGGAGCTGGAAGAACACAGCAAGCCAGGCGGCATCAAGAGGTGGAGAAGTCAACATTTCGGGTGTAACCCTTCTTCAGGACTGGGGTTGGGTATAAAGGGAGCTGCTGATAATTGGGGTGGGTGTGGGGGGACAGGGTAGTGATGTGGTGCAGATAAAGAGCAACCCTTCAAGTCTTCTCATTGACCCTTCCTACTAGCTACCAACTGGATTCATTCCTCCCATTGACCAACCAGGTTGCACCCTCTACCTATTTTCACCTATTCCCACCTCACCAACCTGCCGCCCTCCTTTATCTGCAGCTTCTTTTATACCCAGCCCCAGTCCTGAAGAAGGGTTACACCCAAAACGTTGATTTCTCCACTTCCTAATGCTGCCTGGCTTGCTGTGTTCTTCCAATATCCTGCTTGCCTACCTTGAAATCATGAGATTGCAAGAAATCATGCTAATCTTCTATTATCTATTGTCTTCCCCCCAGTGGAGCAGTGTGATAAGTGGTGTGGAAAATCCACAAATACATTATGACATTCTCACTGAGAATTGTGGTGTAATCACAGGTTTATAAGCATATAACTATAACTGACATTTATATATCACATCTAACATAGAAAACATGCCAAATCTTTAAAATTTATGAAGAAACTTGACACCAAGCTATAAAGATGGCTTTTGTGAATTGGCTTAATGAGGTGAGGAAGATAGAAAGGCAGAAGGATTAAAGAAGGGAATTCCACAGTGTGGAATCTAAACAGCTGAACTCACAGCCCCCAACAGCAGAACGAAGGAAAGGCCAGTTTCAGAGGATTGGAAATACAGGGTGGAGGCCTCTTTACTGACAATCAGCTCTCTGCCAACATTTGAAAAGATTAAAATGGGTTTAAAAGTCCCAAGGTGATCCGCTGCACCTGGGAACTTTCCACATTGATGAAAAGTGAGGTTAAGCCATGAAAGGTGATATGCTTGAAGTGGCCTTGCATCACTGGTTGATGTTTGATTGCAGTGATTTTGTATCTGAATTATACAGCAGGGATGGCACTGGTGCAAAGCACAAGCAACAATGTACTGCAACTAGTCCATTCAATGTTAAACCAAATGTGACCATTTCCACAATAATTAATCAACATTAACAGTAAACTCTCACGTTTTGATGACAGGTGAACTACAGCGACATAAAGAACTAAACAAAAACTAAACAGTATTTTTCACAGTTCAATTTAATGTTTATCTACTTTCGTGTTTACTTTTAAGGAACATCAATATTTTGTTTGAAAAATCTGATTATCTCCAACTGAACCATAGCAGAAAAATAATGTCAACCCTTCAACTGTAACTGTTCCCCTTGTGTATGTGAATATCTGACCACCTGCTGTCTCTTGCATTGAGTCATCAGTAACATTTTAACAGGACTTCCAAGGCTGGGAGACCTTGTATTATCCCCAGCGACATATCAAAGACAAGAAGGTGAAAGGCCAAGATGCCAGTTTAATTATGTCAAGACGATAATATTGCAACTCTTCCCCACCCCACCCCCATCCCCAAGGGTATTCAATTCTTTTTTTCAATACTTATCTGACACGTTGTCAGTGATTTACGGCTGTTCGGCTTGAATGAATAGCCTAGCATGTGTTTAACGTCCTGGTGGAAATCTGATCTCTATAAAAGATGTTGCAGGACCACTGATTGCAACAGCGCTGCATCCATCCTCAACCATGGAAGACATTTACAAAGCAGCGGTGAGTACAGTTCCTGAAGGAAGACACCAAGTTTCGCAGTTTATGTCTAAGTTTTTTCCATTTTTCTTGGTTCTGAAACATGCAAATTAATTGGAGGGACCTTATAGGGAAATTGGGCAATGACTAGCTTTCCAAGTATCTTAAGGCCGAATTTAGATTTCTTTGTCGATCTGATGTATACAAATATTCATACAGCAATATCATTGAATAACATTTTATTATAACTTTACCAGATATTGTAACAAATTTAAAAATGATTAGTATTCTTTCATTCATATTAAAGCTGTTTATGGACATATGTTTAGAAGTAGTTGTCGATTTTTGTAAAGTTAAACAGGTAAGCAGATGTCTAAGCGGAAAATGTATTTGCTACAAATGATAGTGAAAGAGCGAGACCAGTTTAACTCACTTTGTTTTTATTGAACTGAATGCAAGTCCAGTCTTTGAAACTAGCAAATGAAAAAAAAGTTAGTCTTCCTTAGCCGATAAAATACAATCGACAAGCGTTACTTGTGCTCCGGTTTCCTCCCACAGTCCAAAGATGTGCAGGTTAGGTGAATTGGTGATGTTAAATTGCCCCTAGTGTTCAGGGATGTGTAGATTACGTGCGTTCGTCGGGGTAAATGTAGAGTAATAGGGTCGGGGAATGGGTCTGGTGGGTTACCCTTCGAAGGGTCGGTATGGACTTGTTGGGCCGAAGGGTCTGTTTCCATACGGTAGGGATTCTATGATTAAAGTAGCATTTCCATTTTAAGCGAGCCTTAAAGACTCTTAATGATTCCAAATTCTGACCTATTTTTGTTGCAATACAACCTATGGACGTTTCCCAATGGAGATCAAACAACCCAATGTGATTTTACCATGGGTCCGAGAATTCAATTTCTTGTCGATTCAAACCTGTCGCCCTGATTTACTTTTAGTTCCTGTGGCTTATTTTGTTCAAGGTAACGTGTCATTACGACTTGGGTTTTATGAACCAAAACAGATTCCAATGTTAGTCCGAACCATAAAAGTACATTTCGTACAAATTAATCTATCTCAATTTGAATTATAATTAAGAGAAGCCTGCATTATTTCAATTCCTTTTAACAGAGGAATTTTTACAGAGGAATTTTAACAGAGGAATGCGATCAAGTGTTGCTCCCTCTATTTGAAGTTAATTTTGGCAGTGAGGAACCGGCTATCTTGGTGATAAGCTCCCACCATCAGGGACCGAAATGCTCCGCTAAAAATTTCAAGGATGCATGTCTACGTCAATCAAGGATACAAAAGCAAACCATGCGTGGTATTTGTCTTAGCTCTCCTCCACAGTTGTCTTGTCGTTTATCTTGTTAAAAATAACAAGGAGTCGTGTTACCAAGGCCACAGTGAACAACACTATAAAAGAGCTTGCTTTTGTTGGGTACCTATTCATGTCCAAACCATCCTGGCCTAGATGGGATGCCAGAACAATGACAGCAGCTGACTCTTTTTCATCACAGCTCTTTCAATAAAATCCTTCAGAAAACGTTTGAAAAGGTTAGGAAGAAATCTGAATGTAATTAGTTTGGTGTTAGGACCAGCCATCATCTAATAGGTATAACCAAACTCTCAAACTTGTAATGAGATATATGGAATCATGGAATCACTACAGAGCAGAAAGAGGCCATTTGGCCCATTGAGTCTACACCAGCTCTCTGAAGTGTATCCCACTCTGACCCACCTCTCCATCTCATCTCCATAAACCATTTTTACAACGGCCAATATACCTAGCCTTCACATCCTGGACACTATGAGGCAATTAAGTATGGTAAATCCATCTACCCTGCATATCTTTGGACTGTGGGAGGAAACCAGAGCATCCAGATGAAACCCAGGCAGACACAGGGGAAATGCACAAACTCTACATGAACAGTCATTGAAGCTGGAATCAATATAGTTACTTGATCTTCACTACAAACTTAAGGTTTCACAATAAGTTACTAATAGAAGATAGAAATAAGTCTTAGGCTTATTGTATCCTAATAGAACTTTCATGCAATGTACTGATGAATTTATTGCTTCATTCTTCACTAATGTTGGCTATACTACCATTTAAGACTGATTGTTCACTATCTGGAATATTTGCGTGCAAAACTGACCAATATTTGATCTCTTAGAATTGATAGGCAAAACCAAAGTAGAGCTTAGATTATTTGATGGTTCGAGACCAGTTGTAACATTTGATGTAAGAGTGAAGTTTGGCTCACACCAAATAGTTCCGAAGCTGTGTAACAGTTGGGAACTTGCAATAATAATCACAATGTATATTTATTACTTATTTAACATAAGGCTTAAAGAGAAAATGGAAACAAAACCAAAAGACAGAACTAAAAAATGACTAATTGCAAGTAAGGAAAAGATAATAAGAAAAGCAATGGCAATTCATAAATTGTTGAGAAAAACTGAAGAGAGTCAGTGAGGCAGAGCTTGGATAAAGAAGCAAAAAGAAAGAACCAGAGATCCCAACCATTTGTAACAAAATCAGACAGTGCTGGAAAAACTCAACATGTCTGGCAGCATCTGTGCAGAGAAAGCAGAACTAACATGGTCCAGTGACCCTTCTTCAGAACAATTTGTAAAACTGCCAAGGAAACTATTGTCAACGCATCCTTGAATTTATTTGCACATGCAAGTGAATGAGCAAGTAAAACAACTAATTATATCCAGCCCACATTCTAATAATGTTTGGTGCACTGATGTATCCATTATTGTCACTTCTTCAAACATATCTGAACTCAATCAGAATATGAAGTAATCTCAGAGCGAAGTATTTTCAATGCTTTTTAAACAAATCCTTCATGTTTGAGTTTGTCTGTCCCTTTAAATTAAACTATCTAATGAATAAGTTAAAAATAATATAAAATTGATAAATTCCACAAAATAAATGACAGGTTAGAAAATTAAACAGAATATGAAGAACTGCAAAAAATGATGAAAAGGTAAATATGGAGGGAGAAATTAGAGTATGAAAGAAGTCTAACTAGAAATATAAAGTCAGACAGTAAGAGTTTCTAGTTTTTTTAAAAAAGGATTATGTGAGTAAAATGAGTGTTAGTCCTCCAGGGAGTGAGTCTCAGGGGAATTGATAATGGAAACAAGGAGATGGAAAATGAACTGAATTCATATTTTGCATCTGTCTTCTATGCAGAAGATAAATAAAATTAACACCCCAGAAATAATTGTGAATCTATGAAGATGCAAGAGAGGAACAGGGCAGCATGGTGGTTCACTGGTTAGCACTGGTGCCTCAAGTGCCAGGGTCCCAGGTTCAATTCCTACCACGGCGACTGTCTGTGTGGAGTTTGCACCTTCTCCCAGTGTCTGCATGGGTTTCCTCCAGGTGCTCTGGTTTCCTCTCACATTCCAAAAGATGTGCAGGTTAGGTGAACTGGCCATGCTAAATTGCCCATATTGTGAGGTGCATTAGTCAGGGGTAAATGTAGGGAAATGGGTCTGGGTGGATTACTCTTCAGAGGGTCAGTGTGGACTTGTTGGGTCGAAGGGCCTCTTTCCACACTGTTAGGAGTCTAATCTAATCTCAGGAAGGAAATTAAAACATTACAACCACTAGGAAAAAGACATTGAGAAAATTATTAGAATTAAACTAAAAGAGTCCTCAGTGCTGATGGACTTCATTCTGCTCTGAAACAAAGTCACTGCAGAGACAGTAAATGCATTGGTTTCAATTTTCCAAAATTCTTGGGAAGGTCCTATCAGATTTGAAAATAGTGAATGTGACTCCTCTATTCAAGAATAGAACCAGAAAACAGGAGACTACAGGTTTGTTACCTTAACATCTGTCACAAGGAAAATGCTGAAATGTATTATTGAACAGATTCAGCATGGCACTGAGAAAATCTTAAAGCAATCAGGCAGAGTCAACATATTGTGAAAGTGAGTCATGTTTGACTAATATATTTGAGGAAATACCAAACCTTGTGGATGAAAGGGAACCTGTGGGTTTGCTGTAGGGTTAGATTTCTAGAAGGCATTTTACAAAAAGGTTACCATGCAAAATAAGATCTCATGGTATAGATAGTAACAAATTAGCATGTTTAGAATATCTAACAGAAAACAAAGTAGGCATAGATGAGTAATTTGTGGATTAGAAACATGTGACAAATCGTGTGCCACTGGATTCAGTGTGGCACCACAAATTGCATGAATGACATGAATGGAGGGACTGAATGTGTGGTTACTAAATTTGCTGATGACACAAAGTTAGATAGGGAAGTACGTTGGATATAAGGAGTCACCAAAAGGATATAGATAAATTAGGTGACTGGGAAAAATTGACAATTGAAGTATAATGTGGGGAAAATGAGAACATACCCACTTTGACTAGAAGAATAGAAAGAGAATGTTCTTTGAACAGAGAGAGATTGCAAAATTCAGAGAGAAGCTGGCGTCTAGGTGTCCTGGAAGGTTGGCATGCAAGTGCACCAAGTGATTAGGAAGACAAGTGGAATGTAATTTTTTGCTAAGAGAAGGGAACAAAAAAGTAGGGCTATTTTACTGTAGTTGTATAGGGATTGGTGAGACCGGATTCAGGAGTACTGAGCTCCTTATTTAAGAAAGGATGTAAATACATTACAGGCGTTTCAAAGAATATCCACTCAACTGATACATGGAGTGAGGTGGTTGTCTAATGAGGGAAAGTTGACAAACTGGGCCTGTATCCAATGGAGACTGAGAGATGATTTTTCTGAAACATATAAGATGCTGATAGGACTTGATGGCGAACATTGAAAGTCGAGAATGTGATGCTGGAAAAGCACAGCAGGTCAGGCACCATCTGAGGAGCGGGAGAATTGATGCTTCGGGCAAAAGCCCTTCATCAGGGAACATCAATTCTCCTGCTGTTCAGATGCTGCCTGACCTGCTGTGTTTTTCCAGCACCACACTCTCGACTCTAAATCTCCAGCACCTGCAGTCCTCACTTTTGCTTAGGTGAACGTTGAAAGGATACTTCACATTATGGGACAGATAAGAAGAAGGGGACACAGTTTAAAAATAAAGGATGACCCATTTAAGGCAAGAGATGAGAATATTTTTCTTTCAGATAGTTGAGAGTGTTTGGAACTCTCTCCTCCAGAGACCATTGGGTCATGAATATTTTCATGGTAGTGGTAGAGGGAGCCTTGAGTAACAAGAAGGTTGAATGGTATTAAGGCTCAGCAGGAGAACAGAAATGAGGCCAAATTCAGATCAGCCATGATCTTATTAAACGGCAGAGCAAGCTCCAAGGGGCTAAATGGCCTACTTTCTGCTGCTAATTTGTATATGCCTATGTCACATTCCATTCACAGAAGGTTACAACGGCCCAACCAAATAATACTAACATGTGCAGTCTGGTGTCGAGAGTGTGGTGCTGGAAGAGCACAGCAGGTCAGGCAGCAGCCAAGGAGCAGGAAAATCAATGTTTCGGGCAAATGCCCTTCATCAGGAATATTCCTGTGCTCTTCCAGCACCACAATTTCAATTTGAATCTCCAGCATCTGCAATCCTCACTTTCGCCTATGTGCAGTCTGGTGTTAATTACCTTCCAAACAGCATGTACTGAGCGAATGACTGAATATGTAATTGGAACCACAGCAACAAATACAGTAGAATAAAATAAACGATTGTAATCATGGTTAAAACTGAAAGAACTGTGGATGCTAATTAGAAACAAAAACAGAAGTTGCTGGAAAAGCTCAGGAGGTCTGGCAGCATCTGTGAACAGAAATCAGAGTTAACGTTTCGGTTCCAGTGACCCTTCCTCAGAACTGATGGTAGCTAGGAAAATGTGAGTTTTTATGCAGAAAATAGGGTATGGGAGGGGCTAAGAGGTTAATGCTAGTTGGGGATAGAGCCCGAAGAGAGATAAATACAGTTGGACAGACAAAGGAGTAACAATCTAGCTAGGATGATGAATAGCTGTTAATGGAGACTGTGAGTGGCTAACAATGGGTTGTGTGTAATAACAGATTATGTGATAAGAAGGCCTGATGTGTGGCAGTGGGGACTAGGACATGGGGGAGTTCACACCCTAAAATTATTGAAATCGATATTATGTTCCAGAAGGCTGCAGAGTCCCCAAGCAGAAAATGAGGTGTTGTTCATCCAGCTTACAATGAGCTTCACTGGAGCACTGCAGCAAGCCTGAGACAGAGATATTGGCTAGGTGGCAGAGTGGTGTGTTGAAGTGGAAGCGACTGGAAGCTCAGGATCATTTTTGCAGGCAGAACGTGCTCTGCAAAGCAGTTGCCCTAAGTATGCTTCATTTTCTCAGTTTTGGGAAGAGCACATTGTGATCAGTGAATGCAGGAGACAAGGTTGTATGAATGGCAGGTAGAGCGCTGCTTCACCTGGAAGGTATGTTTGGGCCCTGGGATACTGAGGAGGGTGAGTGTAAATGGGCAAGTATTACATCTTTGTAGGGGAAGGTGCCTTGGGGGTGTGGGGGCATTGAAAGTGAAGGAAGAGTGGACCAGGGTATCCCAGAGGGAACGGTACCTGCGGAAGACTGACAAGGGAGGGGAGGGGAGGGGAGGGGAGGGGAGGGGAAGGGAAGTGCTTCAGTCCATGTGATGTGGATACAGTCACAGTACTGTTAGAGAGGAATTTCTGTGATGTTTAACCCAGGGATATTGAAGAGAATGGCAATATGTTGTGGTTCTGTTCGCCGAGCTGGGAATTTGTGTTGCAGACGTTTCGTCCCCTGTCTAGGTGACATCCTCAGTGCTTCAAATGAACGAAAATACAGTAACTTACCTCTCTCCGTGAATTAAATATATGAAGGCATTCCTGTAATATATTTCTAATTTACAAAACAGAAATTGCTGAAAAAGCTCAGCAGGTCTGGCAGCATCTGTGCAGAGAAATCAGTTAATGTCTCAGGTCGAGTGCTATAAATTCCGGAGGAAAGATCACAGAAGCGCTTCACAGGAGGCTCCCAAGCACTGAGGATGTCACCTAGACAGGGGACGAAAAGTCTGCAACACAAATTCCCAGCTCGGCAAACAGAACCACAACAACGAGCACCCGAGCTACAAATCTTCTCAGAAACTTTGAAGAATGGCAATATAGTTTTAATTCAAAATGAGAAAAGCCTTAGAGGGAAAAGTAGAGGAATGACATAACTTAAGAACATAATAAAAACATAAAGAACTGCGGGTGCTGTAAAGCAGAAACAGAAACAGAAACAGAAATTGCTGAAATAACTCAACAAGTCTGGCAGCATCTGTGGAGAGAAATGTTCTGAGCAAGGGTCACTTGACCTGAGACATTAACTCTGATTTCTCTGCACAGATGCTGCCAGACCTGCTGAGCTTTTTCAGCAATTTCTGTTTTGTAAATTAGACATATATTACAGGAATGCCTTCATATATTTAATTCAAGGAAAGAGGTAAGTTACTGTATTTTCGTCCATTTGAAGGGACATAGCTGCAAAAAAGATCATGACTTCAGCACCATGATGTCCAAGATATTGGGCCATATATGAGTGAACAGATTTCCAGCAAAAACAATTGGCATCAAGCTCTCAGGCTAAATCTTGAATCTATTAATATTATATGTGACGACATTTGAAATGGAATTAATCGTCTATAAAGTGCTTTGGGACAATCTGAGGTCATGAAAGATCTTTATAAATGCAAACCTTTCTTTCAACCTTAGTTTGTTTACCAAATTCCAGAAACAATGCTATATCTCTCCCTGATTCTGTCAGTCCTTTTGTGTAAGGACAGTATGATGTTATTACAGGATCTTGTTACTCTATGCATCCTGCTGGGGTGTATGTGTCTGGTGGTAGGCATCTCGCTGGAGGTGGCGGGAAATGGTGAAAATGATTTTCAGGATGTGGATGCTAATGGGATGATACGAAAGAACAAGGGGAACCCTATCGCTGTTGTGGGAGGGAAGAGAAGGAGTCAGGGCTGAAGTGCTGGAGATAGGTCAGACCCGATTGAGGGCCATGTCAACAACAGTGCTGGGGAATCCTTGATTGAGGAAGAAAGTGGACATTTCGGAGGTTCTCTTATCTTCAGAATATATGTGACGGAGATGGAGGAACTGGGAGAATGGACTAGAGTCTTTACAGGAAACAGGGTGAAAGGATGTGTAGTCCAGGTAACTGTGAGTGTTGATGGGTTTATAATGGATATTAGTGGCAAATGTATCCCCAGAAATAGAAACAGAGATTTCGAGGAAGGGAAGGGAAGAGTCAGAAATAGATCAGGTGAAAGTGAGGGCAGGGTGGAAATTGTAAGAGAAATTGATAAACCTTTCTGGGTGAGAGAGGGAAGCAGCTTGTACTGTATTAGTAATGATGACCAAAGAGAATACATCAACATCTGCTTGGAAGAGGACAAGCAGAAGGGGAAATTCAGAATGGTGTCTATGTGTGGGGGCAAGTAGTAATTCTTAAATTTCACTTATGAGATTGGGGTAAGAATGATTGACATTCCTTAATGATCTGTTACTCAGCTAGTTCTCCTACTTATGTGACGTGCATAGGAAAGATGCAGTCCCTTGTGGTTTAATAATAAAAACAAAGCCATTTCAATGATCTTTTCTTCATTCATTCATGGGATGAGTGCATCACTGGCAATGCCAATACTTTTTCTGTAAATTTTTTATTGAGAAAACGATTTTGAGTTTTTTACAAATTATAAAATTACTACAAAATAGTATAACAATTTTATAATGTAACAACAATAACAGTAAACAATCGACTACTGTATTCCACAAACAGTTTAAAAGAAAAGAAAAACAAAAGCACATACTACAATTCAATAAATAAATTTAATAAAAAACGAAATTAAATCGAATTCAAACTAGGCAAATTAAACTAAATTAAGTTATAACGCAACCCCACCAAAGCTCCCCATCACCGAAAGTATCAACTGGCATACCCCTTTATTTGAAATTCTTCCTCCCGGGGCCCCCGGCCCACCAGACACAACCCCCGCGGCTACACGAAGGCCCTGACCAATATAGCTGACAAGTCTGCATCTGTATAGTTCAAAAAGGGCTGCCACGTCCTATAAAAAAGTTCCATTTTCTGGTGCACTATACTTGTAAAGAAGTCTGGGGGATGTGCTCCATAACTAATCTGAACCACCCCGAGATCCCTGAGGGATTCTCCGACACCCAGCTCATTAGAATGTTCTTCATCTCACAATATAAAAGGCTATTAAACAATTTCTTCCCATGTGCATCCAAAGAGGGGAGATTCGGCAAACCCAAGAGGAGGGTCACCTCTCTACCTTGACCTCGGTTCCCAAGACCCCTTCCAAGACACTCGCTAGAGCACCCCAACACCTACGAAGCTTGTGGCATGACCATAAGCAATGAGTAAGAGTACCAATATCTGTTTTACATTTGGGGTATATTGGATACGCTCCTGTCTTGAATTTCACAGGCCGCTCCAGTACCAGATAAGCCCTGTGGAGTACCTTCAGCCTGCGTCCTATTGCAAATCAAAATCTTCCTTCCATTCTCCCAAATATCCTCCCATGCCTCTGACAAGATCTCCGCGCCCAATTCCTGAGTCCAGATCCTGCACAGCTGCTCAATGTCCTTTGAGACACTACCTCCTAATAAATGACAGAGGGTGCTGACCGAGAGATTGCCCATGGACCGAAGCACTCTCCTCTCCACCTTAGACTTATAGGGACTAACCATTAATGTAGTCGTTTTCTGTATAAATTTCCTAATCTGAAAATAACGATAGAGTTCCCTCCTAGAGAGTTTATATTTCTGGCTCAATTGCTCAAAAAACATCAGGACCTCCCCGTCAAATAAATCTCCCAAACAGGAAACTCCTCTAGACGCCCAGAGCCTAAATACGGAATCCTGGCATTCCAAGTACGGGAGTAAAAAGGGAAGTTTTTGTAAATTGCCTTCACTTTTTCTCATCACTTTCCATGCTTTAACTGTATTAAGGACAATGGGATTTCTGCAATACTCCATAACAGTCCTCATTTTGTCCACAAACAACAAATTAATGAGGGGGTATTTTGCCTTGGAGGCCTCGGTGTTCAGCCAAATTGACCTTGGGTCCTGGCAAGCCCAATCAGCCACATAGGATAGTAGGGAACTCAGTTGATATTTCTTAAAATCTGGAAAATCTACACCTCCCATCCCCTGCGGAAACTGCAATTTGTCCAGCTTAATAAGAGGCTGCCAATGATGCCAGATGAAAGATCTGAGCCAACTGTAAAGCCTCCGTAGTGCTTGCCTCGGCAGCGTCAGAGGGAGCACCCGCATGGGATATAATAAATGCGGAAGAACATTCATTTTGACCAGAGCTCTTCTACCCAACCAAGATCCTCTAGCGCCAAAGGTCCTGCCTTATCTTCTCTTGCAACTGCACAAAATTAGTTTTATATAAGTGATCAAAGGCTGGAGTGATGAAAATGCCTAAATACAGGAAACCTCCCTGTGACCACCCGAAAGGGAATTGGATTCCACCCCCAAGATCGAGTACTCTGACAAGACCCCCCACAGGCGTGGCCTCCAATTTCATAAAATTGATTTTATACCCCAAGAAACAACCAAATATATTAATCAATTGCATTAAACAGGGCATAGATATTGTCAGATTAATTAGAAAAAAAGAACATTATCTGCATAAAGGGTGATCTTATGCCCTCTTGATCCTACCTCTGGGGCAATTATATTGGGGTCCCTCCGGAAAGTCTCTGCCAACGGTTCAATCACTAATGAAAATAGCAATGGTGAAAGCGGGCACCCTTGTCGGCTGCCTCTACCGATACTAAAACTGTCAGACCTTATACCATTAGTGAGATTGCTGTCTTAGGGTCACAATATAACACTGCTACCCACCTGGCAAAAACCCCTCTAAGACCAAACTGTTCCAGGACATAAGAGGTACGGCCACTCCTTCTGGTCAAATGCTTTCTCTACATCCAGGGAGACTACCAAGCCTAGAATCGACCCTTACTGGCAAACCTGAACAATATTCAGTATTCTTCTAATGTTGTTAGAAGACCTGCATCCCCTAATAAACCTACCTGGTCCTCCTTTATGATGGAGGGCAAGACCTTCTCCAACCTGAACACCAGTATTTTTGACAAAATTTTAAAATCCACATTTAATAGCGATATGGGCCTGTATGAAGTACAATCCTCCGGGACTTTCCCTCTCTTGAGAATAAGGGAGATATTTGCTTCTCACAGAGTGGATGGGAGGCAGTCCTGACTGTATGAATAACTGTACATATCCAACATTGGCCCGGCCAGCATATTTATAAACCCTTTATAAAACACACTCTAAATCCTCTGGACCGGGCGCTTTACCTGAGGAGCTGCCTCACTGCCCTCGTGTATCTCTTGGATAGTCAGAGGGGCATTCAAAATAGACACCTACTCTGAAGTTACACCTGGGAGGTCTAAGGTCTTAAAAAAGGACTCCCTCTTCACCAATTTGTTCTCACAGCTCTCCAACTGGTACAACTCAGAGTAGAATTTCCTGAATGCCACATTAATCTTTTTGGAGTCGCAAATGAGAGTACCAGCACACTCTCTGATGGATGTGATAGATCTTCTTACTGGCCAGATATCTACCTGGTTTATCACCATACTCGAATAACTCTGTTTCACAAAGGAAATCTCCCTGTTTGCTGTCTGGGTGAGCACAGCATTCAGAGCAGCACTGAAGGCTGTAATCCACTGCAACTTGAACACAGACGGCCTGTCAAAGTAGGCTATCTTGGCTGCCTACAGCCAGTAACACCCCCCCCACCACCGCCATCGCTTCTTCTAGCTGAAGCTGTGTCCCAAACCTATGCAAAACAAAATAAAAAACATTACATGCATCTTACAACAAGAAAATTAAAAGTGGGCATTCAGCATGTCTCACCCATACTTTGACGCTAGGCAATCCTGGTAGATAAAAAAAAACTCCCCTCCCCTCCACCCCCTCCCCCACCATCCCATACCAAGAGAGAGAAAAGAAAAAGGAAGGATTAAGAAAAAGGATAATGGGAGGGGAGAAAAAAGGGAGAAGAGAGAGAAAAAGAAAAAGGGGACCTCCACATATTAAAAGAACAAAAGCATGTAAAGCAGGCAAACCTGCAAACGGAGAAAAAAAAACAAAGTAAACACTATTGTCCATATTATTTGAGCCAGTCAGTCTATATTAATGTGTCCAGGAAGCCTTTTCTGATGAGTCAAAATTAAACACGGGCCCTCAATGGCTGAAACGTGATATTGCTGGATATCTTAAAGAGTACTGAATATTCAAGTCACTCAGCCTCCTCTTTACCTCATCAAAGGCCTTCCTCTTGTGGATCATGGCCACAGAAAAGTCTTGGAAGAACATAATTCTTGATTCCTTGTATATCAGAGACTGTAGATCCTTCCCCAGTGCTCTGGAAGCTTCCAACACCATTTGCTTATCTCTATAGTGCTAGAGTCGCACTAGGACCGAGAGGGAGCATTGGTCCGAACTAGGCCTGCGCAGTGCAATCCAGTGGGCCCACTCGACCTGCACCCAGCCTGCTCCAACTTCCAGCCTCAAAAACTGTGGGAGCCATTGCTCCAAGAAGCTGACAAGCTGGCCTTCTTTCTCCCAGTCCGGCAGCCCGACCAGGTGGATGCTCTTCTGAAGGCCTCAATTTTCGAGGTTGTCGACCTGGTCTACCAAGGCCTGTACCTGCTGTTCCAGGGCCTGGACCCGACCCACCGAGGATTCTGACGCAGTATTGGAAGCTGCTGTCCGCTGCTCCACCTCCACAACATGCTGCCTGAGACGCTGGATCTCCTGGTCATGCTTCTGCAGCATGGCCGAGATCAGTTCCAGCCTGGTCCAGGTCTCCTCCATCGCTGAATCAATCTTCTCTCAGAGTTTGCAAAACTCTGCGCCACAGGTAAGTTCCCAGGAGCGCTCGGGGAAGCTGACGCCACAGCCGCAGATGTATCCATTGCTGCCGGGGAGAGCCCTGCTTGGTGTAATCCTCACTGTCCTTTTCCCTTGGTCATCTTCCTTAATCAACAAAACTGACACACAGCAAATCTGGGGATCTAAAACAGCTGATTTTTATCACAATAACTAAGATGTGGGCAGCACGGTGGCACAGTGGTTAGCACTGCTGCCTCACAGCGCCTCAGGCGACTGACTGTGTGGAGTTTACACATTCTCCCTGTGTCTGCGTGGGTTTCCTGCAGTGTTCCGGTTTCCTCCCACAGTCGAAAAATGTGCAGGTTAGGTGAATTGGCCATGCTAAATTGACTGTATTGTTAGGTGCAGGGGTAAATGTAGGGGAATGGGTCTGGGTGGGTTGCGCTTCGGCGGGTCAGTGTGGACTTGTTGGGCTGAAGGGCCTGTTTCCACACTAATCTAAATAATCTAATAAAAAAGGAGGGTATGGTGCAGAGTTCAGTCGGGCAGACGTACTGGATCGCTGCATCTTGGATCTCAAGATCTCTTGCATCCCAGGCACTCACCACCCTTTGTATGAAAAACCTGCCTCATACATCTCTTTTAAAGTAACCCCTCCAGCCCACCCCAGCACCTTGTACCTGTGTCCCCTAGTAACTGACCCTCCACCTTGGGAAAAAGCCTCATACTTACCACTCTATCAATGTCATTCATAATCTTATAAACTTCTATCAGATCACGCCTCTACTGTTGCGTTCCAGTGAAAACAAAGCCAGTCTATCTAAACTTTCTTCATCGTTAAAATCCCCGATACCAGGTAACATCTTGGTAAACCTTTAGAATACAACAGGAGTGAAGAGAATTGAGGGAATTCCAGAGCTTAGAGATTAAGCAACATTGGTGGAGTGATTAAAATCTTCGTTGCTCAGAAGCCAGAATTGGAGAAACACAAAGATCTCAAAAGGTGTGGTGCTGGAGAAAGTTACAGAGACAGAGAGGGGCAAGATCATTGAGAAATTGAAAAGCAAGGAGGAATATTTAAAAATTGAGTCACTGTTGGATCAGAACCCACTGCCAATAAGCAGGGAGGTGAGATGTGGAGTGATTAGGAAACAGAATTTTTGATGATCTCAAGTTTATATAGCATTTCATTATCATGGCTTGAGAATCTTTTGAAAATGTCTGCTGGTTTGTGGCCATCTAAAAGGTGGTCAGTCATACACAAAAAAAAAACACCTTCAACAATGTTTAGTTTCAATTGTCTCTCAGTGAGCATCAAAGTTATTCTTATACAGTTCTCAGTGTTAGACCATTTGTTTGCAAGCATGCACTTAGTCTTTCTCACTTATCCTGTAGTTTTCAAATTTAATATTCACTTTCAAATAGTATCTGTGCATTGTGTTTGCAGAACCTAATTATTGTGTTTTTGTGATACAGGTTGAGCAGCTGACTGAGGAGCAGAAGAATGGTAAGGAGTCACTAAATACAATAAGAACATTAAAAGCAATGCTTAAAATATATTAAATATGCTGGTACTGAAATGTTTCTTTCTTTCAGAATTCAGGGCAGCTTTTGATATTTTCGTGCAAGATGCTGAAGATGGTTGCATTAGTACAAAGGAGCTGGGTAAAGTGATGCGTATGTTGGGTCAGAATCCAACCCCTGAGGAATTACAAGAGATGATTGATGAAGTGGATGAAGATGGTACAGATATAACTTATAACATATTCTGACATTATTTATCACTCTGTTACAATAATGAGCTGATGTGTATGTTATGGGGTCATAGTAGATTTAAGAATGAGGTAACACCAAAGTTCCCAGATCCTAATACTTGGCCATAACCTTTTTATAACATTTTTACACTAAGCACTAAATTACATTCTTTAAGCATTATAATGGAATTTATTTTCCTTTAAGAACCATAACCACAATGCCCTAATGTCCAATGGCACTGAGTGATGCCACACAGGTTCAATATTTACTTTAGAAAGTTTCTCACATCAATTTTCTCACCACAAAGACTTACTCAATATATCTGAAAAATCAAATGGAGAACGATGCCTCAAATGAGCTCAGAAAAATATTAAAACTCATCAGAACTGTTGTGGCACTGGTCTGAAATCAAGTCACCTGCCCACATTTCCATCAAATTTGATGAGTAATCTGGGGAGATTAGAAAAGAAAAAAATTATGAGAAAAGTATGAAGTCTGAGACACTTGGGGCTGTTTTCATTAGAGAAAAGAAGGTTTAGGGGTGACTTGATTGAGGTGTACAAGATGATTAGGGGGTTAGATAGGGTTGACAGTGTGAACCTTTTCCCGCGTATGGAGTCGGGTATTACAAGGGGGCATAGCTTTAAATTAAGGGGGGGTAGATATAGGACTGAAGTTAGGGGTAGGTTCTTCACTCAGCGAGTCGTAAGTTCATGGAATGCCCTGCCAGTAGCAGTGGTGGACTCTCCCTCTTTATGGGCATTTAAGCGGGCATTGGATAGGTATATGGAGGATAGTGGGTTAGTATAGGTTAGGTGGGCTTGGATCGGCGCAACATCGAGGGCCAAAGGGCCTGTACTGCGCTGTATTCTTCTATGTTCTATGTTCTAAGTCCTGGCCCCTCTGTAAAATTTTATATGTATTCCTGCAATTTTCTACTGTAAAATGGCTGACTGAGATCATTGACAGCTAAGCTCTAGGGGACCTTGTGATGCAGTGATAGTGTTCTTACCTCTGGGCCAGTTGCTCTGGGTTCAAGTCCTGTGTCAAAACTCAAAAGCTGTGGAGGTGTGTCATAAAACAACCAAGCAAATTGATTATTGAACTGTAAATCTATGTAAGAACAGGTGAGATTCCTGATCATTCAGCATTGTGAATAGCTGCAGCATTACATTCTCCCTATGTCAAAATTCTCTGGGTACAGCCTCTTGCCATAAACATCATCCTTGTTCTGAGGGATGACCACAGACGTGAAATTGAAAAACGGTGGCAAAGGAAGATATGAGTTGTTGACAAGTATTACCTAGTCCTTCATTTCAAAACAGAGATCTATTCACTGTATTCTATATTTTTAGTGTGCTTCATTTTAAAAAATAATGTTTCATCACAAGTTTTGAAATATCAGCATGTTTCCCTCCAAACACTGGTAAAACACTGGTGATAACAAATGCTTGAATGTAGTCACATATGTGAACTGGCGGATAATTCACATACTCTACAATAATCCATTGTTTGTTCATGAATAGAAGTAAAATTGTTCAGCACAAGTTTTAACATTATAGTAGTCAACTGGTCTTCTCATCACAATTTTACCATTGTTAAATCAGTAAGAATTGAAACGTAAAGGTAGCTGTGTATGTAAATAGATGCTCCTCTTTCTTCAGATTACAGGCCAACATGTTTAAGTGAGGAATAAAGTATCACATTCAGAGACTTGTCACAGCACCAGATACAGTTCATTCAGTAAAAGCAACATAGTGTGAGTTTGGATTTCCACTGAGCCAATTATAGGGTTGCAGGAAAATACCAGTCAATGTTATAATGCTGGTAGGTTGGAAGATTCATATCCATAGTGTCAGAGGGAATATCAATCATTTTTTTCACAGCGTAAAAAGTCTGTGGAAGTAGGCATATTTAAATTTATTCCAGATTGTAATAGGCACTAAGTTTCCAGGCCCATGATAACGATATAAGTCAAGTTCTAAGAGTAAATTGTAAGACCTATGCTTTTGTTATGAAACTGCATTCAATAATTCCAATAATGTTTCAATGAACATAATGAAAGTATAGCCTTGTACGTTATCAGTGATAGTTGACTTACATTGTGGTATTGTGTTTGATGAATCGGTATCCTATTTTCAGTTATCATACAAATTTGCAAGGCAAGAAATCAAAAAGCAGAAATATGCAATTCACTCATTAATATATTTATCCCATACTTCTTTTTAAAAATTAAAAATATCTATTCCCTGTGCTCTACCTGTAATAAAATGTGCAATTCACTCATTAATGCACTTATCCCATACTTTTCCTTAAAAATAAAAAATGATATATATTCTCTGTGTTCTATCTATAATAGCTTTTTTTTCCTCCACCTCATCTCCTATACATAATGACTTATGGATACACAAAAGCCCTGTAGGTATTCGCAACCACTTGATATTTATCCCATGTGGCCATTCTTCATGTGAGTCTAATTTACCTAGCCAGCAAGCTACCATGAAGCTGCACAGTCATGCTCCATTTCATTATTCCTGATGAAAGGCTTATGCCTGAAATGTCGACTCTCCTGCTCCTCAGATGCTGCCTGACCTGCTGTGCTTTTCCAGCACCATGCTCTCAACTCTGATCTCCAGAATCTACAGTCCTGGGGCAGCAGTGTGGCTCAGTCGTTAGCACTGCTTCCTTACAGCACCAGAGACCTGGGTTTAATTCCAATCTTGGGTGACTGTCTGTGTAGAGTTTGCACATTCCCCCTGTGCCTGTGCAGATTTCCTCTGGGTACTCAGGTTTCCTCCCATGGTCCAAAACTTTCCAGGCCATGCTAAATTGCCCACTGTGTTAGGTACATAAGTCAGAGGGAACTGGGTCAGGGTGGGTTACTCTTCGGTGGACTTGTTGGGCCAATTGACTTGTTTCCACACTGTAGAGAATCTAATCTAATCTCACTTTCTCCATTCCATTATGACTTGATGCAGGTAAAATCTCACGTATAACCAGATTCATTCCATAATGTAAGTGTTTCAACTGAGCCAAATAGCCTTCTAAAATATGCTTTAATTTTTTTCAACCAGGTGCAGTTCAATAGTTAATAGGAGTAATGAAAAATTTGTAATTGTATGTGCCATTGATGAAACTCCTTAACTAATTCATTAATGATCTTTCACTTGCAATGCATTGTATTATTAGAAATTTATTTTTGCACAGTAACAACTACATACTGGAATGCATCAGTAAAAATCTGTACAGGGAAAATCAACAGCAATGCTTACTTCATGAAAGTTAGATGTTAAACACAAAGCAGCAGCACAACATTGTTATGTCATTCTCTGCTGTGGTGTCTTACTTTCACAGCATCCCACCAAACTTTGCTTTTCTATTTCAGTGTAAACTGGATAAATAATAATAAGTAATAACTGAATAAGTAAACTGAATAAATAATAAGTAACTGAATAAACTGTTAAGCTCTCTTGAAAATCTCACTTAGTTGAATTATTTTATAAAATGCAATACTGTTATAATTGTGCATGCAAAGTGGTAAAGACAATGGGAGGACATTTGTGAAATGCTACTGGGTTATGAAAATAACACAATGATACTGTTTCTTATTTAGTTACACATTCCATATTTCCAGAGGTGAGGTAAACAATGCTTTTTTTTGTGATTTTGTATTGTTCATTAATTTGTGATCAATGTAAATATCTTCAGTTCTTCATTTCATTCAGGCAGTGGAACTGTTGACTTTGATGAGTTCTTGGTGATGATGGTGAGATGTATGAAAGATGATAGCAAAGGAAAATCAGAAGAAGAACTGGCAGAATTATTTCGAATGTTTGATAAGTGAGTATTTATTGTTTAAAATACATTTATAAACTCTCATATCTAGTCCTGTGCATCGATATACAAAGTCAGAAGTCACACAACACTAGGTTATTTGAAATCTCAAGCTTTATGAGCACTGCTCCTTCATCAGGTGGAGTAAAAAGCAGCATACAGACACATAATTTATAGGCAGAGTCCAAAAGATTGTGCAAATAGTATGGGTGGAGTGTTGACAAGGTGAATAATAAGTCTCTGCAGGTGATCAAAAGTGTCAGATGGTGTGAGTAAAATGTCAAAAAGAGTGGTGCTGGAAAAGCAGAGCTGGTCAGGCAGCATCCGAGGAGCAGGAGAGTCGACGTTTCGAGCATAAGCTCTTCATCAGGAATATGCATGAAACCTCGACTCTCCTGCTCCTCAGATGCTGCCTGACTAGCTGTGCTTTTCCAGCGCCACACGTTTTGACTCTGATCTCCAACATTTGCAGTCCTCACTTTCTCCGAGTGAGTAAAGTGTCAACAGCTGAATAGCAAGTGAAGGGATGACCTGTAATCGTATTGAGGCAGAGAGATAGTTACAAAAAATTAAAAATAAAGTGGTGCTGGAAACAAACCAAATAGCTGCAATAAACTAATAAATGTAAAAGTTGAATAGCCAGGGTCTGAACCGAAGTTATCCAAAACTGTACAAACTAAGATAGAGAAATCATAACAAGTTATCAAGATGATGGTTTCAAAACAGGAGAGTAAGGAAGATTTTACAGATATAGAACAGTATGATGGGGTTACATGCAGTGCGACATTAACCCAAGATAACAGTTGAGGCCAACTTCATGGGTATAGAACTGGGTTGTCAGTTCCTGCTCAATAATTCTACATTGTTGTGTATCTCGAAGGCTGCCTTGGAGGACGCGTACCCAAAGATTGGAGGCTGAATGCCCTTGACCACTGGAGTGTACCCTGACTGAGGTAACATTCCTGTCTGACGATTGTTGCACGATGTACATTCATCCACTGCTATAGTGTGTGCATGGTCTCGCCAATATATGATGCCTTGGGGCATCCTTGCCTGTAGCGTATGAGGTAGATAACATTGGCTGAGAGACATGAGTATCTGCTGTGTACATGGTGGGTGGTTTTCCAACATGTGATGGTAGTATCCATGTTGATGATCTGACATATCTTGGAGAGGTTGCCATGGTAGGGTTGTGTGGTGTTGTCAATATTGTCCTGAAGGTTGGGCAGTTTGCTGTGAACAATGGTCTGTTTAAGATTTAACAGCTGTTTTAAAACATGAAATGGAGGCATAGTGATGATCTTAGCAAGATGTTTGTCATTATCGATGATATGTTGGAGGCTGTGAAGAACATGGCATAGTTTCTCTGCTCTGGGGAAGTACTGAATGACAAAGAGTATTCTATTGGTCCTGTCCTGTGTCTGTCTTCTGAGGTCTTTGTGGTTTTTCACTGTGGCACATCAGAACTAGCAATTGATGAATTGAGCATTGTATCCCGTTATCAGGGAGTCTTTCAGCATCTGTAGGTGTCCTTGTGTTCCTCCTCACCTGAACAGAACCTGTGTATACATGGAGCTTGACGGTAGAGGATGGCTTCTTTAACATGTTCAGGGTGGAAACTGGAGAAGTGCAGCATAGTGAGGTTTTCCATGGGCTTGCAGTAGAGTGAGGTATTGAGGTGTCCATCCTTGATGCAAATGAGACTGGTTCTGCCGAGTAGTCCACAGAAAGTCTGACTTGGAATGAAACTTGTTGATATTGTTGTATAGTCAGTTCAGTGATTCCTCACCAGGAATCCAAAGGAAGAAAATGTCACTGATATATCTGGTGTATAGCATTGGTTGGAGGTCCTATGTAATAAAAAGGTCTTGCTCAAACTTGTGCATAATTATGTTGGTATATTGGTGTGCGCATTTGGTCCCCATGGTTGTTCCGTGTGTCTGGATGAAGAGCTGCTTGTCAGGATACACTTGAGCGGTCAAGGACATTCAACCTCCAATCTTTGAGTAAGTGTCTAACAAGGTGGCCTTAGAGATACACAACAAAGTAGAATCACTGAGCAGAAACTGATAGCCAAGTTCCAATAACCAATAAAGTATCACTTTATTTTTAATTTTTTTGTAATCTCTCTGCCTTAATCAGATTATACATCATCCCCTCACCTGCTATTCAGCTGCTGACACTTTAGTCACACTGTCTGACACTTTTGATCGCCTGCAGAAACTTATTATTCAGCCTGTCGACATTCCACTCACACCATTTGTTTGATCTCTCTGCCTATGAATTACGTGCCTTCACTCCAACTGGCAAAGGAGCAGTGCTCTGAAAGCTTGTAATTTCAAATAAACCTGTTAGACTATAACCCGGTGTCATGCGACTTCTGACCCTGTCCACCCAAATCCAACACCAGCACCTCCACATCTCTGCACAAAGGCCCAAACTACATGCAATTATTGAATTTATGTACATTTTTGTCAACAGAAAGAAAGCTGTAGATCTTCATTGTTCTGAACATTGAGCTACAGATAATTACACAAAGAAGAGCAAATAAAGATATGTTACTTTTTTCTTTTGGAGTAGAAATGACAGAGCTCACTATTAAAAGTTTGTTCCTGATTTAGACACTTAAGAGACAGGACATGTGCAGATAAAGGTGTAAATCAAAGATGAAGTTTGCACCTTCTCTCCATGTCAGCATGGGTTTCTGCCGGTGCTCCGGTTTCCTCCCACAGTCCATAGATGTGCAGGTTAAGTGAATTGGCCATGCTAAATTGCCCATAGTGTTCAGCGATATGTTAGTTTGGGGCAAATGCAGAGCAATAGAGTAGGGGAATAGATTTGGATGGGATACTCTTCGGAGGGTTGGCATGGACTTGTTGGGCCAAAGGGTCTGTTTCCACACTGTAGGGATTCTATTCTAGAAGATGATCCATCCTCCAAAAGGAGTGCCTCACTAAGAGATTTGCCAATCTAATATATGAAACAGCATGAAGTTTCTGTATGTAACCAATATATATATGCATTTTATTCACTGGAACAACTCAGGTCTTGTATATTCCAATGTAAAGAAAATTTTATCTATCCAATTAAGCCGTACCAAACAATATTGCTGACATGAAAAGTTAAAGGTTGAATGGATTGTTTAAAATTTATCTGTCCATTCTTTTAACTCTCTTAATCTCTTATCTCAAGTTTACTTACCTCTTTCATTCTGATTTCTGTATCAGATTTGACATTGAATTATGTTGTCTAACTGGTTCAGACATTGCACTGTTAAGTTCTTCACTCTGGGCAAAGCAAATAGCCAGTTGAGATACTCTGCAGAGAGCTCTGATTTGTTGTTGTTAGCTGACTGGAGCTTTCAGTGCAAAAGCTGATTAAAAATCTCTGGGCAAGTGTAATGATTATCTGGTACCCTCAGATTATTCTGGGGAATAACTCAGGTGCTGAAATACTCATATGATTGAAACCAACAGTTGTGAGAAATAAATTTGCACAGAATATATTTAACAAAATGTCTTAAAAGTCTCAGCATGTAGAAATTGTCAAAATATTCCACATAATTCTAAGAATTATGCTTTATTAGTATTTCTGCATGCATTTTTGCAATGTTACTTGTACCAACGATTTAACCTCCTATGAGGTAAAAGAGGCAATCCAAGAAGCAAAGAGATTTTTTTTTCTGAGCCACAGGATTCAGCAGTGCCATTGTAGCTATCTATAGAAATGTTACCAGTGGTGACTATTTTGCCTCCAGTCATATTGTAGTTTCTAATTTACAATATAGGCTCACAATATGACAATATCACAGTATTGGATTTTTAGAATCTGACAATGATATAGCACAGAAAGAGGTCATTTAATACAATGTGGTTGGGCCAGCTCTTTGAACGAGAAATCTAATTATTTTCAGACCCCTGACATTTCCCCATAGCCTTGGAAATTTCCAATTAAGTATTTATTCAACTCCCCTTTGAAAGCTGTAACTAAATATTATTTTATCACACTTCGTCAGTGCATTCTGGGTCATACTTGCTCACTACATTAAAAATTCTTCTCAATTTACCTCTGATTATTTTGCTAATTGCCTTAAATTTGTGTTTTTCACTCGGTTTTTTTCTGCTACTGACAATAGTTTCTCTTTACACTATCAAACCCCTTTCTGATTTTGGATAACCGTATTAAACATGATAAAGTTAAATCTTAAAAATAACTCAGCGATAGTTTCCTGCACCCTCCGTGGAGACAATATGTATGGTGACTTGAATATTATCAGTAGTCCTTTCCACATCTTAATGAGTGAAGAAACATACAAATAAAACTCAGTTTAGCTTAATCCAGGGCAATGGACGTTCAATATTCAATCCCTAGATAAAAAAAATTGGAAGTAAAAATGGATATACAGTGAAAGGGGCTCAAATTGATTTCATTGACATTTTAAATTCTTTATTGATGGTGAAGGCTAGTGTTTAGGGTGCAACTGCATTGTTGGTTTGAGAAATCAATTATGGTGTTAGAGAATTCACCATAAATAATATAAATTTGTATTAAGGAACAAGCTGTACAAGCTCATCATAATATTAAACCATAATGCTTGATCAATCTCACATTGTCGTCATTTTGATTTCTATAACCACCTGCATGGTAACAGAAATGCTGATGGTTACATTGACCTCAATGAATTAAGAACAATGCTGGAAGAAACAGGTGAATGCATCACTGATGATGACGTTGAAGAGCTTATGAGAGATGGTGACAAAAATAGTGATGGAAAAATCGATTATGATGGTGAGTTACATAATCACTACATGTGTTTTGCAATTTAGAATCTTCTGTTTATTTTGCAATCTTTACACCAATTTTGACAGTTCCTGAGTTTTTGAAGTACAGTAGCAGCAAAATCTATTGATCTGGTTTTCATTTCTCTTTCCTCACAGCATCCTGAGATGCTCCATGTCTCTGATTTTCTACCAGATGTAAACAATAGTTAAATTAGAACATAATAAGAAGCCATTTGGGACTCCTGTGACACAGTGGTAATGTCACTGCCTCTGAGCCAGGTGGCCTACATTCAAATCCCACCTGCTTCAGAGATGCATAATAATGTCTCTGAACACATTGATTAAAAAATATTTATACGAAGGGGGCTGGTTAGTTCAGTTGGCCAGACAGCATTTTTGTAATGCAGAGTGATGCCAACAGCATGGATTCAACCCCTGCACTGACTGAGGTTACCAGGAAGGACTGTCCTTCTCAACCTCTCCCCTCATCTGAGGCATGGTGACCCTCCGATTAAACCAGCACCAGTCATCCGAGTGAGCAGCCCAGTGGTTCATTAGAACTCTGGCAATTTTACCTTTACTATACTAAAAAGCCACATGAATCCTAACATTGCACTTTTTGGGGAAGGTCCTATAATTTTTGTGGTCTTCTATCTCTTTTGTATGGATACACCTAATGCATTCATATGTAATATTGTCCCCATTTTGTAACCGTCTGTCTTTCATTGTTTTACAATGAAATCCCCAAATCAATTCCATGATAACCTACAGTCTTCCTCAATTTTCTTACTCCACATATTTCTTTCTCTGCTTACATTTTATTTTCCAATTACTCCCCTTCCACACTCACTACCCCATCTTTATTGTACACCTGCCAAAGGGCCAAAGCACGTACTTCTCAGGTATCTAGTGACATCCCAAAGATTGCCTTTCTTGGCAGGCCACTATGGGAGGGTGTGGGGAAGTGAAGCATTATAGATAGCCCTCTTGGTGGATAAACATAAAAGTAATGATAGAAGATTGGAGTTTAAAATCAGCCTCCACAAATCCAATTCCTGAAGTCAGCAAACAACAGTATTTAATATATGGAATATATCAGCATAGCAGCTAAAAGAAAGTCTCAGCATGTTATTTGGTGATGCCCAAATTTTCTTTCAGGAAAAAAAGTGCACCATCTCCAATTAGCAACTCTCAATAGAAGTATCTTTTCAATATATTGTTGAAAACTTGAATTTAATATATTGTGATCTGTTCTATTTCAGAGTTCTTGGAATTCATGAAAGGTGTTGAATAAATGTCATAAGACCGATACTAAGAGTCCAGTTATTTACTTGTTGTGACACTTCTTTGGTCTGTTATGGATTAGTATAAATAGTCAACTGGCTTAGGAACAATCGATTTAAAACTACGGTCAAGTCCAAGATTCCATGTTATTCAAATACTTGTGGATTTCTATCAATGAATGTATATAATTGGATATTGAATGTAATCTTTTAAAATAAGAAAATTGGAACAGCTGTTGAAGGTCAATAAAGTTTTAACTAACATTGCAGCGAGTATGCATTTGATAAACTAGGTCTACTCATAATAACCTCAGTCTACGATCCTGACTGTTTGCAGTAATACAAAATCTGAACTAAACTGATTGAAATTTTACTCAAAACATTACCAATTAGTCTGCTTTATTAATAGTTTGTTATAGATCTGTGGGATTTCATTGGTAAAAGTTTGAGATTTTTTTTCTAATTTACTTATGGGGTGCAAGAGATGCCTGCTCATCTCTTATTACCACTGAGAAGGTAGTAATGAGCTATCTTCTTGAACTGTTGTAATACATTTGGTGTATGCATACACACAATGGCAATTAGGGAGGAATTTCCAGGATTTTGATCCAGCAACACTAAAGGAATGGTGATATGTTTCCCAGGCAGGATGGCGAGTGGCTCAACAGGATTACTTGCCTGCCAAACAGCAAAAGCAACAAGTGATAGACAGAGCTAAGTGAGAACACAACCAAAAGATCAGTTCTAAGCTCTGCTGTTCTTCCACATCCAATTGTGAATGGTGATAGTCAATTAAACAACTGACTGGAGGAGGTAGCTCCAAAAATATTATAGTCAAGAGTATGGTGCTGGAAAAGCACAGCAGGTCAGGCAGTATCTGAGGAGCAGACAAATCGACGTTTCAGGCAAAAGCTCTTCATCAGGCTGCCTGACCTGCTGTGCTTTTCCAGCACCACATTCTTGACTCTAATCTCCAGTACCTGCAGCACTCACTTTCGCCTCCAAAAACATAATAGTCATCAGAGAATCCCACCAGTGCAGATAGAGGCCATTTGGCCCACTGAGTTTGCACCAACCTTCCACAAAGCGTCCTGTCTGGAATCATCCCCCGAATACTGTAATCCCGCATTTCCCATAGCAAATCCACCTAACATCTTTGGACTGTGGGAGGGAACTGGAACACCCAGCGGAAACCCATGCAGCCATAGGGAGAATGTGCAAACACCAGACAGACACCCAGGCTGAAATTGAACCTGGGTCCCTGGCATTGTGAAGCAACAATGCTAACCATCATTGTCAATATCCCCATGGTCAAAAATAGATGGACCAATACATACACATAAGAGACAAAGCTGAAGAATTTGCTGCAATCTTCAGCCTGAAGTGTCACGTGGATTATATCAAGAAATGATTGGAGACAGTGGATACTGCAGATGCTATGGGACCTGACAATATTCCAGCAATAGTATTAAAGACTTGTGCTCCAGAACATGCTGCATCCAAACCCAAGCTGTTCAGATACAATACTGGCATCTACCCGACAATATGGAAAATGGCTCATGCATGCTGATATACAAAAGTCAGAATAAATCTAAACCAGCCAATACTGCCCTATCAGTCAATCATCAGTAAAGTGAAGGAAGGTGCAATCAATAGTGCTTTCAAGCAGCGCCTGTTCTCTGATGCTAGTGTGGGACTTGACAGGGGCATTCAGCTCCTGATCTCATTACAGCCTTCGTTCAAACACGGGCAAAAGAGCTGAATTCCAGAGGTAAAAAGTGAGAGTGACAGCCCTTGATATTAAGGCCATATCTGACCGTGTGGCATCAAGGAGCCCTATCAAAACTAGAATCAATTGGAATGATGGGCAGACTCTCCACTGATTGGAGTCAAACCTGCTTGTTTTTGTTGGAGGTTAGTTATTTCAGCTCCAGGACATCTCTGCAGTAGTTCCTCAGGATAGCATCCTAAGCCCAACCATTTTCATTTCCTTAATCATTACCTTCTGTCCATCATATGAGAATGTTCACCAATATCTGCGACTCCTCAGAGCAAATTTCTTTTCCCTAAAGGTGGGGGGAGTTCAAAACTAGGGGGCATATTTAAAAAGGTGAGAGGAGAACATTTTTAAAAAGACATGAGAGGCAATTTTTTTTTAACAGAGAATGGTTCGATGAACTACCAGAAGTAGTGGTGGATGCAGGTACAGTTACCATGTTTAAAAAGACATTTGAGCAATTACTTCAATAGGGAAGATTTGGAGGGATCTGGGCAGACAGGTGGGACAAATTAAGTTTGGGAGCATATTCTGATGGACTAGTTGGATTGAAGGATCTGTTTCCATACTGTATGACTATGTTCAAATACAACAAGATCTGGACAATATCCAGGCTTGAGAGTGTGGTGTTGGAAAATTAGCATCATTGAATCCCCCATCATCAACACACTGGGTGTTACCATTGACCAGAAACTTAAATGGACTCACTGTGGCTACAAGAGCAGTTAGAGGCTCGAAATACTGTGACGAGTACATCACCTCCTGACTCCCCAAAACCAGTCCACCATCCATAATACACAAGTCAGGAGTGTGATGGACTACTCCACACTTGACCCACCCCAACAACACAAGAAGCAGGAGTCCATCCAGAACACAGCAGCTTGCTCAACCGGCACCACATCCACAAGCATCCACTCCGTTCATCACTGATGCGCAGAAGCCACGGTGTGCACAACCTACAAGATGCACAAAGAAATTCATCAAAGATCCTCAGATTGCGCCTTTCAAACCCACAACAATCTCCATCTAGAAGGACGAGGTCAGAAGACACTCGGAACAGCACTATGTTCAAGTTCCCCTCCAAACCACTCACCATCCAAATTGGAAATATATTGACATTCCTTCACTGTCGCTGGGTCAAAGTCCTGGAATTCCCACTCTAGTGGCATTGTGGGTCAACCCACAGCAGGTGGACTGCAGTGTTTCAAGAAGGCAGCTCATCACCACCTTCTCAAGGGCAACGAAGGATGGGCAATAAATGCTAGCCCAGCCAGTGATGTCCACATCCCAGAAATAAATCAAAAGAAAAGCATACTGAAGAATTGGTCTCAGCCTGTTTAAGTTTGATTTAAGAGAGTTGACAGTGGATTTAGGACAATACAAAGGTAATAGAGTGGGATGAAATTATTTTATCAGAAGTAATGGCCTCCCCATCCTTGGCACAAAAGTCATATCGGCCTATGGCTCAAGTCCTTCCCAACTCCAAGTTGTTAAGTAATTGTTATTATCTGATTAAAAGCAAAAGATGACCATGAATGCTGAAGTATCAGTGTATTAGCAGCAACAAAGATTGGGGTGATCAGAGTGATATTGAAGTGAGGAACACAAGAATGAGACTTAGGGCACTAGAGCTAATGTGGTCAATAATAGAGAAGATAGTTGTATAGGTGGTGGACTAGCCTTTCTCACACAAAAAGAACTGACACTTGGATGAACATACTTCCTGACAGAAATCAGAGAATTCAGAACAGTTAGTAGCAACAGAATTGGATGTGGGAAATTAAGATGGGATAGGAATTGTAGAATGGCTTTCTGCGCTGTAGAAGTAAGAATGGAAAAAAAAACAAGAGATTGGTCAATATTTTAAGTGAAATAATTAATTACATTTCCAGGGAACTTTTAAAGTACAACCAATTATGGACACAAATCTATAACAAGTTTTGTTAAAGCTGTTATTGACAAGTACATTTGATAACATAATATTTAAAGTTTATAAAAATCAGTTTACTTTAAACTTAAGGAAACAATTACTGGGGAACAAATGCAATATCTTCTCATGATTCAGCTGCACTGTGGAGAATTGTATCCTGATACAATTACAAAAGGAATTCAATAATTGAAGTGTTACGGTAAGCCATGGTTAGTACATGCATATGCAGCTTTTCTACAGCAGTAAGGTTAAGAATTCTAACACACTGCTTTTGCTATGGGATGATTGTTTTACCGCAGAATTTTCACCACCCTTTAATCTTTGGAGACTAACCGAGAATAATATGAGTTTGCTAATTATACAGAACAGAAACAGATTATTAAGCCATACAGTTTACATCCAATTCCCTATATTGAACTATGGCCACAATATCAGGACACTTAAAACTAATGATCTGCTAAAAATCACCTTCTGTATCATCATCTACATACAGGAGTTTAAAAAATGCTTGCTGTTGAGAGTTGCAAAGTTTTAGGTCACTTTATATCAGTGTTATTACACTCCATATTTTTGCTGTGTAATCTAATTACTATAATTATCTGGTCTTGGCCAATTCCACTGATAGCTTTCAACTTGTCAAGTCACACTCTTTCTGCAGTCAGGGGACATGAAAACCCTATTTTTCACACTCTGCAATGAGAATATTTTGTCACATTCTCTCAATCTAAAGCTGGGACACAGAACCAGCCATTCAGTTCAACTGGACTATGCCAGTCTTCATCTTCCACATGAGCCTCCCCCCACCTTACAATATATTAATACAAGAAATTGAGGGTTTGGTTAAGAAAATGAAGGAAGCATATGTAAGATATTGACAGGATAGATCAAATGAATCCTTAGAAGAGTATAAAGGCAGTAGGAGTATACTTAAGAGGGAAATCAGGAGGGCAAAAAGGGGATGAGATATCTTCGGCAAATAAAATTAAGGAGAATCCAAAGGGTGCTTACAAATACATTAAGGACAAAAGGGTAATTAGGGAGAGTATAGGACCCCTCAAAGATCAGCAAGGCAGCCTTTCTGTGGAGCCACAGAAAATGGGAGAGATACTAAACGAGTATTTTGCATCAGTATTTACTGTGAAAAAGGACATGGAAGATATAGAATGTAGGGGAATAGATGGTGACATCTTGCAAAATGTCCATATTAGAGGAGGAAGTGCTGGATGTCTTGAAACACAAATGTGGATAAATCCCCAGGACCTGATCAGGTGTACCCTAGAATTCTGTGGGAAGCTAGAGAAGTGATTGCTGGGCCTCTTGCTGAGATATTTGTATCATCGATAGTCACAGGTGAGGTGCTGGAAGACTGGAGGTTGGCTAACGTGGTGCCACTGTTTTTTTTTATAGATATTTTTATTAGAAATTTAACATTTTTACAAGTTTCCAAAAATAAACAAAACTCTCAGATATAAACATTGATATACAATTAGCTCAAATATACAATAACCAAAATTTGACAAAAAAACAAAACAAAAAAAAAACGAAAAGAAAAAAAAACACAAACAAACAAAACTCAACTATCTACTAATCTAACCTACAACTAACCAGGGTGTATATTTAAGTCTCTTACATGCTCGGGATGTGTTAACATCAGATATGATAAAACCCGTATTCGTGCGGGATTCCTCCCCCGAGGGGCCGCGGACCAGCCAGGTCTGTAGTCTCAATTAAATAAAAGCCCTTGTTAGGATAGCCGAAATATCTGTATTTATGTAATTCAAAAAGGGCTGCCATATTTTATAAAATAATTCGGTCTTTCGGTGCACCATATTTGTAAGGAAGTCAAGGGGAATACATTCCATAATTAGTCTGTGCCAATTTGAAAGTCCAGGGGGGCCCTCCGCCACCCAGTTCATCAAAATATTTTTCCTTGCACAGAAAGAAAGAATAGAAAATAGTCTCTTCCCGTACGTGTCCAGGGAGGGAAAGTTCGAAAAGCCCAAGAGGAGAGATACGGGGTCCACTTTTATTTCCGTTCCTAAAATTTCTGTCAGGGTGCTTGCTACTTTAGTCCAATATCTACGGATCTTATGACAGGTCCATAAGCAATGTACAAGAGTGCCCACCTCTATTTTGCATTTAGGACACATTGGAGATGCTCCTGCCTTAAATTTTGCCAATCGAACCGGTGCTATATGGGCCCTATGAAGTATCTTCAGCTGGATAGCCTGGGTTCTGTTACAAATAGTAATTCTTCTAGCATTTTCCCAGATATCATTCCACGTTTCTGTGGAGATTTCTAGTCCCAGATCCTGATCCCATGTTTTAAGCAGATTATCCATATCTCCCGATACTTCATCATGTAGCAAATGATAAATATTACTGACGGAAGATACCCCCACTGGTCGTAGGACACTACATTCTCTATCGGATTTATAAAGACTATCTAATAACGTAGTCTTCTTCTGTATAAAATCTCGAATTTGGAAGTATCGAAAGAGGTCTCCATTGGGTAATCCGAATTTCTGACGCAGCTGTCCGAAAGACATCAGGACCCCATCTTTAAATAAATCCCCGAGACATGAGATACCCCTGGATCTCCAGAGTTTAAAAGTGGCATCTGTTAATCCCGGTTGGAATCCCCATGCTCCCACTATCGGTGCATAGGGGGATGTTTTATGTGAATTACCCTCATTTTGCCGCATTATATTCCAAGCCTTGATTGTATTCAGTATTATAGGGTTTTTACAGTGATCTGTAATGATTTTCCTCTTGTCTGAGAATAAAAGGTTAATAAGTGGGTATTTTACTTGAGAAGCCTCGATGTCCAACCAGATTGATTGTGGATCAGACAAGACCCAATCAGCTATATAACTTAATAGGGAACTTAATTGATATTTCCTAAAATCTGGGAAGTCCAATCCACCCCTTGCCTGTGGAAGCTGTAGCTTCTTCAGCTTAATGAGGGGCCGCCTATGGTTCCAGATAAAGGAACTCAGCCAGCCGTATAATTTACATAAAGCTGTCCTCGGCAGCATCACCGGAAGCATTCTCATAGGATATAGGAGACGGGGCAGGATATTCATTTTGATTAATGCTATTCTACCCAACCAGGAAATTGGCAGGTCTCCCCATCGCTGGAGGTCCTGCCTTATCCTTTCCAATAAATACACAAAATTAGCCTATACAACTGACCAAATACTGGGGTAATAAAAATGCCTAAATATAAGAAACCCTCCAGGGACCAGCGAAAGGGAAAAAGGGAACCGTCCGCTAAGCGGGGTATCACAGCAAGGCCACCCATTGGCATAGCCTCCGATTTTGAAAAGTTAATTTTATAGCCTGAGAATGCACTAAATGTATTAATAACTTGGATTAAGCGAGGTATGGACATCAGAGGGTTACTGAGGAATAGAAGAACATCATCTGCGTAAAGGGTAATTTTATGTTTACCTGTACCAATCCTTGGGGCCACTATATTAGGATCAGCTCGTATAGCTTCTGCTAGTGGTTCAATTATTAGCGTGAATAACAATGGCGAGAGGGGACATCCCTGACGGCAGCCCCTACCCACACTGAAGCTATCCGAGCCTAATCCATTGGTAACCACAACTGCTTTGGGATCACTATACAATGTTGAGATCCATTTGGTAAACACCTGTCCAACACCAAACCTCTCCAATGTGTAAAACAAATATGACCATTCGACCCTATCAAATGCCTTTTCCGCGTCTAATGAAACCACTACTCCTGGTATCTTTCCCTGATGACAAGCTTGAATCATATTCAGAGCCCTTCTAACATTATTGGATGATCTACGGCCCTTAATAAACCCCGTCTGATCCTCCTTTATAATATGTGGCAGTATCCTTTCTAATCTCAGTGCTAACGTTTTAGAGAGGATTTTAAAATCTACATTTAGCAAGGATATTGGTCTGTATGATGTACAATCTTCTGGGTCCTTTCCTTTTTTAAGGATAAGAGAGATATTTGCCTCTTTCAGCGAAGGCGGGAGACAGCCCTGACTATATGCATAGTTATACATATCCATAAGTGGACCAACCAGTATTTCTGTAAATTCTTTATAGAATTCAGCTTGGAAGCCATCTGGGCCCGGCGTCTTACCATTTTGAAGGTGCCTAATTGCATCAACTATTTCTTGGGGTGTAAGAGGAGCATTTAGGACCGATACTTGTTCCGGAGTTAGGTCTGGAAAAGTCAAATTTTTAAAAAATGACTGCATCCTCTTCGTCCTATCTTCACAATCCTGTGATTTATATAACTCAGAATAGAATTTTCTAAAGGTCGCATTAATCTTTTTATGATCATGAGTCAAAATACCCGTACTTTCCTTGATAGACATAATAGTCTGAGGGGCCTTTTTTTTCTTTGCAAGAAATGCTAAGTATCTACCCGGTTTGTCGCCATATTCATATAACCTTTGCTTTGCAAATAATATTTCCCTCTTAGCTGTTTGAGTAAGTGTAGTATTTAGAGCTGTCCTAAGAGCTGTAATCCTTTGCAATTTAATAATAGAGGGTCTATCAGTGTATGCTGTTTCAGCCGCTTTTAAGCGGGCTTCAAGCAGACGCTGTTGTTCTCCCTTTAATTTCTTCTGGGTCGCTGAGTAGGAGATGATCAAACCTCGTGTGTAAGCTTTGATGGTCTCCCACATCATTGACGGGTTGCTAGCTGTACCTGAATTAATTTCTAAAAAAGTTTTAAATTCTTGAGAGAAGTACTTTACAAATTTACTATCTTTCATTAAGAAGGGGTCCATACGCCAATGCCGAGGGGATGTCCCACTGTTCCTCGCCTTAGTTTCCATATATACAGCAGCGTGGTCAGAAATTGCTATATTACCTATTTTACAGGATGATATGGAATTTAAAAAAATTGAGGGGGCAAAAAACATATCAATTCTGGTGTGACATTTATGTGGATTAGAGTAGAAAGAAAAATCTCTACCCTGTGGATGAAGACATCTCCATACATCTACTAATCCTAATTCTTTGTTCAGATCCATCAATTGTCTAGATCTGGGAGATACTCCTGCAGTACTCTTGGGAATCCTGTCTATTTCCGGATCCATAATACAATTAAAGTCTCCCCCTATAATTATATGACGGGCATCAAAAGCTATCAATTTTGAAAAGGCTTCCGTTATAAATTTAAAGGGGTGTGCCGGGGGGCAGTACAAATTTAAAATCCCATATTCCTCTCCATTTATGAGAGCTTTAATCAAGATATATCGTCCAGATTCGTCTTTTATCTGCTTTAGGATTTTGAAAGGGAAATTCTTCCGAACAAGAATAACAACTCCCCTGCTTTTTGAGCTAAAAGAAGAAAAAAAGGCCTGATCAAATCCGCCCTGTCGTAATTTCAAGTGTTCTTTATCTGACAGGTGTGTCTCCTGTAGGAGAGCTATATCAACTCTTTCCTTCTTAAGATTTGATAATATTTTCTTCCTTTTAAGTGGCGAATTACTCCCCTTGACATTCCAGGTGCACCACTTAACCGATTGATCAACCATAATCCTCTGGGCCAATCCGAGACCCCTCGGGAGGGGGAACCCTATCCAGAACATCCCGAGCATGGAACATGTAAAATTTACAAAAATAAACCCTCTTTAATACACCCACAACAATACAGTAAAAAACTATTTCTAAATAAAAAAGATATAAAACGTATCTAAGTGGAGACTTTCCCCCTTGTTCCCAGGGGGCATCACTTCCTCTCCAAAAATCCCTCATATCCTCTTCCAACCAATGCCCCACCCTTGACCCAGGCACTCCTCAATAAAATGAGGAAAATTCAAATATAATACAAAGCTAGAGTTAACAGTGAGCACCTCACCCCCACCCCTACCAACACCTGGGTATATTTGGTAATATTAATACCATATATAAACATATAACTATAAAATTATAAAATTACCAGTTCAACAAATAATAATTAAATATGATAATACAAAATAACGAAGGGAAAAACAACCCCGCTCCTAAAGACAGAGGTAAAATCGAATAAGGTAACCACCTCCCCCCACCAACATTAACCAAATCCCCCAGCTTATATATACATACACATACATATATATATATATATATACATACATACACACACACACACACACATATACATACATCCCTCATATATACATAAAATAATAACAGAAAACAACTCCAGGGGGGGGGGGGGGAGAAAATCAAATCCCTCTCCCCACCCCCCATAATAATATTAAGCAATAAGGTAAGAAAAAAAAATGGAGGGGATATAAACCAAAACGGGGGGGGGGGGAAGGCAGACCAACATCCATTATGTCCTACAGTTTATCTAAGAGAGTCCAAGAATTCCTTAGCCTTTTCTGGTGATCCAAAGTTATATACAGATCCTTCATGGTTAAAGCGTAACATCGCTGGGTAGCGTAAGGAGTACTGTACATTTAAGTCCCTTAAACGCTTCTTCGCCTCGTCGAATGCCTTCCTCTTTCGAACCAGAGCCGGGGAAAAGTCCTGAAATAGCATGATCTTGGATCCTTTGTAGATCATAGCTTGGGGGTCTTTTCCGAGATTTGTAGAGGCTTCTAGGAGTATCTGCCTCTCCCTGTAGCTCTGCAGCCGGAACAGGACCGGGCGTGGGCACTGGTTCGAGCCGGGCCCGCGTATTGCTACCCGGTAGGCCCATTCCACCCTTACCTGGCCTGATCCAGCTTGCAGATTTAAAAGTTGTGGCAGCCACTGCTCCAGGAATGCTGTAAGCTGGCCTTCCTCTTCCTGTTCGGGAAGGCCCAGCAAACAAATATTTTTTCGACGGCCTCGATTATCGAGGTCGTCAATATGATTTTCCAAGGTCCGGATTCGCTGCTCGAGAGTCCGGACCTGATCCACGGCCGATTGAGCGGTTGTCTCCGAGGTCGCGGCCTTTAGCTCCTCCCCTCCGACTCGGCGTTGAATTTCTTCAATTTCACGGTCGTGCTTCTGCAGCGCGGCCGAGAGCGACTCCCAACGATTCCTGGATTCGACGATAAAGGCATCGATCTTCGAGTCAAGCTTGGAAAGCATTTCTGCAAGACTTGCTACTGTTGGTAAGTCCCCCGGGGCGGCTGTGGACGCCTCTGCTGCAGCTGGAGAGTGTGGGGAAGGGGTTCCTGCTTGCTGAGAGCTGCGGGCTCCCTTCCCTTTAGTCATTTTAACTGAGGATAAAGTTGCTTAAATGTAATGTTACACAACTAATTGAGTTACTAAACTATTAAAAATGATTTATAAATGATTTGGTGAGCTTGGTAGGGGGTAGGTGACCCACTGTGCCCAAGTCTTGGGAGGAGCACTATAGACTCAGTCTTACTGGGTCGCCGCCATCTTGGATCCCCGGTGCCACTGTTTAAGAAGGGTGGTAAGGACAAGATCAGTGAGCCTGACGTTGGTGGTGGGCAACTTGTTGGAGGGAATCCTGAGGGACAGGATGTACATGTACTTAGAAAGGCAAGGACTGATTAGGAATAGTCAACATGGCTTTGTGCGTGGGAAATCATATCTCACAAACTTGATTGTTACTTCTTCAAAAAACCTCAAAGAGGATTGATGAGGGCAGAGCGGTAGATGTGATCTATATGGATTTCTGTAAGGCGTTCAACAAGGTTCCCCATGGGAGACTGATGAGCAAGGTTAGATCTCACGGAATACAGGGAGGACGAGCCATTTGATACAGAACTGGCTCAAAGGTAGAAGACAGAGGGTGTTGGTGGAGGGTTGTTTTTCAGATTGGAGGCCTGTGACCAGTGGAGTGCCACAAGGATCGGTGCTGGGTCCTCGACCTTTTGTCATTTACATAAATGATTTGGATGGGAGCATTAGAGGTACAGTTGGTAAGTTGCAGATGACACCAAAATTGGAGGGGTAATGTAGCGAAGAGGGTTAGCTCTGATTACAACAGGATCTGGACCAGATGGGCCAATGGGCTGAGAAGTAGCAGATGGAGTTTAATTCAGATAAATGTGAGGTGTTGCATTTTGGGAAAGCAAATCTTAGCAGGACTTATACACTGAATGATAAAGTCCTAGGGAGTGTTATGGAACAAAGAGACCTTGGAGTGCAGGTTCATAGCTCCTTGAAACTGGAATCACAGGTAGATAGGATAGTGAAGGGAGCATTTCGTACGCTTTCTTTTATTGAGTACAGGAATTGGGAGGTCATGTTGCAGCTGTATAGGACATTGGTTAAGCCACTGTTGGAATATTGCATGCAATACTGGTCTCCTTCCTATCAGAAAGATGTTGTGAAACTTGAAAGGGTTCAGAAAAGATTTACAAGGATGTTGCCAGAGTTGGAGGATTTGAGCTATAGGGAGAGGCTGAACAGGCTGGGGCTGTTTTCCCTGGAGCATTGGAGGTTGAGGGGTGACCTTATGGAGGTTTACAAAATCATGAGGGGCATGGATAGGATAAATAGACAAAGTCTTTTCCCTGGGATGGGAGAGTCCAGAACTAGAGGGCATAGGTTTAGGGTGAGAGGGGAAAGATATGAGAGACACCTAAGGGTGGTACGTGTATGGAATGAGCTGCCAGAGGAAGTGGTGGCTGGTACAATTGCAACATTTAAGAGGCATTTGGTGGATATACGAATAGGAAGGGTTTGGAGGGATATGGGCTGGGTGCTGGCAGGTGGGAGTAGATTGGGTTGGGATAACTGGTCAGCATGGATGGGTTGGACCGAAGGGTCTGTTTCCATGTTGTACAGTTCTATGGCTCTATAAATATACCTTTTACTCCCTCGTGACCTATTGTAGCGATCTTTAATGCTCTTTACCGTAGTTCCTACATGTTGTAGGGAGATCCAAACTTCACTATGCAGTGTGTCAAGATATTTCTCCTGAATTCCTTATAAAATGTGTTAATTATTGCCTTTTATTAATTCCACTACTTTTGAAATTCCCCAAAGGCAGATGCACCATCTTTATATTTACTCTTCCAAGGCTGTTTCTTACTCTTCTTTTCCAAGAAAGTGCTCAAACCTTCCCCTAATTGATGACACTAGAACTTCCAGAATATAACAATGTAATTTTTGAAATATTCTTCAATGTCATACAGCACAGAAACTGACCTATCCATGCTGAACATAATCCCAAACTAAATTAGTCCCACCTGTCTGCTCCTGGCCCATATCCCTTCAAATCTTTCTTATTCATGTACTTACCCAACTGTCTTTTAAACGTTGTAATTGTGCCCACATACATCACTTCCTCAGGAAGTTCATTACATACTGAATCACCCTGTGTGTAAAAGGTTTGTCCTTCACCTCTCTCCCTCACCTTAAAAATGTGCCCCCATGTCTTGAAATCCCCCATCTAAGGAAAAGACACCTAACATTAATCCTAACTATACCCCTCATGATTTTATAAACTTCTGTAAGGTCACCGAAGTCTGGAGATCTAATCAAGGTATGGTGAAACAAAAACAAACTTTTAACTTAACAAGTTTGTTATTGATTTCTATTCCTCTAAAAACAAGGTTTCTTGCTAACCACTGTAACACATTTACTGGTTTGTAAATCTGTACCTCTAGAAGACATAAGAGTCCAGATAAAGGTCCATCTTTGTGCCTCTACTCTATTTGGATTTTTTATTTTGCAAGAATTAAAAGTCCTCCTTTTTGCTTCTACCAAAATGCAACATTTCACGCTTAGCTATTTTGAAAGCAAATTGTCATTTACACACCTGTTTGACTAGTTTGTTTAAAAATGCAACTTGAGGAGCAAAGGATGAAACAATGCACAATTTATCAATGCAAATATACCAAATGTTTGATGAAAAAAATTAATAAAATGTAACATTTGTCAGACTGGATTGAGTTTTAATAAATCTTTTTACTATACATTTAGCTTCATTGAGAAGCTTATGAATTTACCATCTTCAGCACAAACGTATTGTTAGCAAATCAGAAATTATGTTGTTCTTGGACAAGATTTAAAAAGAGGCTCAAGACCAAAGAGTAACAACATAACTATTAAAAAGCAATAGTGCAAATATCCTTTTAAGACATAACTGCACAGCCAAATGGATGCAGAATCCCAATCAATTCACAATGAAGTTATTTTATTATTTATACTAATAGTAACAGAGCAAATAGTTTAACATCTACTTTGTTTTCCTTTCCAAGTCAAAGAACTTGAATTAGGTTATAATACATAGCCTGTACTGTGTCACAGCAACTATTTTTGTACATTGCAGTTGTTGCCTTTTATGGGAAACTATGTCTTTGTAAGTACAGAAGCCCCCTTTGACAAGATGCCTTCCAAGGTTGGTGCTGAGACTGAAAAGCACTTCGGAACATAAAGAGGAAAATAGTACCAGTAGCTGCAATTCACAACCTAACCAATCACAGAATACAAAATTTCAAAATATAAGTAAATTTGAACATATTCTTTCTCCCTAATATATCTTAAACCTTCCCATTGCATTACTTAAAAAACATCATAGAATGAACCTAGTGACGACTTCAATAAATGTTCCATTGGGCATTGGTTGTGTCCTTAAGGAAAAGCATTAATTTATAATAAACCTATTCCCATCCCCAAATTTATAATCAGAGTGAATTATCATCAAAACCTCAAAGTTCAAAAGTCATTCACAAATGAACATGAATTTTGTTGTTAGTTTGATCTCTGAACTTCTGACACCCTCAATTCACCTCCGCTCCAATACAGCTTTTCTGTAATGCCTTGAACACACTTAGTGAACCCTTCTTGCAGATTAATATCACATTTTGTAATTAACCAATCCACATAGTTAGATTACCACATCAGATTTCATAACTGAAAAATTATTTTAATGGACAATAGCTTGAATTGACCATTGGTTATCAAATAGTTCACAAACACTCCTAAGCTTGGCAAACAAAATGGAAACTCCCATAATCCAGCTGCATTTCAATAATTTGTACTATGCATTTTATATACATAGCTGGCATTTCATGTTCATCCTAATTTTCATGTTTGTCTGCCCCATGCCGCCGACATTGGGTAGATCAATAATTCCTTACTAAACCTATCTTGGAGATACTCCTATTAATTATTTTCTTCAAAGTAATGAATGGACTGTATTCTCCACGTCTTCCAATATGAAATATCAGACTGACTATTTAACAGAACAGACATTCAACACAATTATGTCAAATTTTGGTGTCCTCCAAGTTCAATACAAATTTTTTCTTGTAATATTGCTGACTGGATGCAGACCAGATGCAGACCTTAGATACAGGGTGGATACAAGGTTTGTGAAGAGTAATAATAGGAAACAATAATCCAAAAAACTACAAACATTTATCATGAAAGTGTTAGACGGGGTAGGAGAAATTATTAAAACAGTTTCGGAGCAGTCTACAACAAATATACAATTTTCAACAACAGTTTTGTAGCACACCCAAACCAAGTCTAACTGCTTTAGCAGTCCAACTACCTCTTGTACATGTAATCCACTGCATTATTAAGTGATTACTTCATTATCAAAGATGATGTCCTTAGAAGGAGGCATTTAACAAAGACCTTTTACTGCAGTTCAGGTAAATTGTATTGATCCCACAGCACAGGAAATAGGTGTAGACCATTCTGCCCTTTGAGTCTGCTCCATCCTTTGTTAACGATCACGGCTGATTATCCAACTCAGTACCCTGTTCTTGCTTTCTCCCCATAACCCTTTGTCCTTTAGCCCTAATAACTATATCTAATTCCTTCCTGAAAACATTCAATGTTTTGACCTCAAATACTTTCCACAGCAGAGAATTCCACATGCTCACCACTTCCTTATACTGTGACCCCTTGGTTCTGGACTCCCCAATCATTGGGAACATTCTTCTTGCATTTATTCTCTCTAGTCCTGTTAATATTTTCTAGGTTCTGTGCAATTCCCTCTTATTCTTGTAAACTCCAGAGAACATAGTCCTAACCAATTTAGTCTCTTCATATGTCAGTCCTGCCACTCCAGCATTATTTAAAAATTCAAGGAAGAAGCAGGGAGTGCTCATTTCATCCTGTTGGGATATGATATTTAGGGATTGGATATCCACATTGAAAAGGAGACAATAAAGGACAGGAATACAGAAAATTAAAGTGATAAAGGAAATTGGAAGAGTTGTGCATTTGGAGAAACGGGAAGTGATTAGACCAGGGGAAAAAAGCTGACACAGGAAGACATCAGATCTGTGAAGAAAGAACAGGCTCCGATAAGTCATTTAAACTTTCCTGAAAATGTCTGCTTAATTTTAAAATCACCATTAAATTACATTTCTTACATAAGACTGCCAAAATTAGTTTCTTAAATTACAGTAAACATACCAATTCAGAGATGATTAAATCACCTATTTTAAGCTGATCTGAGCAACAGAAACTAAAGGAAGATCCTGTATCAATTTTCTATTTGCAGTAATTACTTTGCAAGTATTTGCATTTTCCCATAAATACGTTATTTATCTATCCAAATCAAGTAGGCTTTGTAAACCTTCAGTGCTGCATTCAATACTGAATGCTGAAACAGTGGTTAGCACTGCTGCCTCACAGCACCAGGGACCCAGATTTGATTCCAGGCTTGGGCGACTGTCATGTGGAGGCTACACCTTCTCTCCAGGTCTGCATTTCCTCCCACAATCCAAAGATGTGCAGGTTAGGCAAACTGGCCAAGCTAAATTGTCCATATTGTTCAGGGATGTGTAGATTAGGTGCATTAGTAAGGGTAAATGTAGAGTAATAGGATAGGGGGAATGGGTCTGGGGGCTTGCTCTTCAGAGGGTTGGTGTGAACTTGTTGGGCTGAAGGGCCTGTTTACACATTGTAGGAATTCTATGATTTGCTGTGGCTGCTTTCAAAACTCGCTTTGAGCTAATTGCAGAAAGAGCTTTTTTTCGATGCAACAAGTTATGATCTGAAATGTATTGTCTGAGAAGGTAAGATGATACAATGGTAACTTTCTAAAGCAATTAATATATACTTTTTAAAAGGGGCAAAAAGAGTATCTGGGGGACAACAGGGGAGTAGGACCAAATGGTAGCTGTTGCAGAGAATCAGCACAGGCACAATGAGGTGAATTATTTCTTTCTGCACCGCATTAATCGGTGGTTAAAAGACCTTTGGAGCTATTTAAATTCTCGCCATGTGGAATACCATTAAGATTAACTGGACCAAATTAACACAACCAATGACAAATTTGACTGCATTTATTTAAAAATAATTTTAAAATCACATTGAACAATTATTCCTATTATTGAAATGACCTTATTGCTATACTTTGTAACCTCCAAGTTTCCTTTTTAATTTTCTCTACTGCAGAATGTAACACTGGCTAAAAGCGAAACTTGTGTTATTAAACTATTTATTGTAGTTAAGGACGGCAAAAATACACTTATGTCGAAAGGGAAATTCAAAATACAGACTCAGTAGATAATGTTGATGATTTTAGATTTATTGTAAAGAAAACAAAGCTGTACGAAGAGCTCAGAAAATATTGTAGTTTAAATCTGTGAAGTTGCAGTGATCCCCCACATTTTGGTCACACAAAAATATTAACTCAGTTATCAAGCTGCTCAGTCTTTCAAATTAAACATTTTTATTCTACAAGGATAGGCATTCTGTTAATAATATTTCATCTTTAAACTTCTCTGGACAAGTTATCCAAGCCTTTGTTGAAGGTGGCATAACTCGTGACATTCACTCAACACAAGGACACAAAAAACAATTTTAAAAGGAAAACAAAATGCAGGAAGCACACAGATCAGGAAATAACTATGGAGGCAGCAAAAAAGGTAAATCTTTCAAAGAGTTGGAACACTACCTTATTTCCTTTCTCCACAGATGTTAGAAAACCCACAGTGGTTTTGAACATTTTCCATTTTTTACACTGTTAAATATTCTGAACTTGTCCTCCAGAGCACTGCATCACGGAATCTGAAAATATTGCACCCTCATACCTGTTTCTGCGTTAATAAAGTAAAACAAAATCATATACCTGTGCAAATTTTTAAACAAGGTTTAAAAAAATGCATATAAGCCAGACTGAGGTGCAACTGTTTATCAAAAACAGCGTTGAAGCTATTTCCCTTGTTGCACTCATGAGTTACAATGCCCACTGCTAATAAACAAACAAATTCTATTGTAAGGTCAGTGATAGCTGAGAGATTCACGAATGCAGTTACTAGCCACTAAATATTTCATTGTTGTTTGAATGTGAAAGATAGGCACTAGTCGTTTAAAAACAATTCATTATCATTTTTCAGACTTCTGCAGTGAAAATAACCCTGAAAAAGATCAGCTCAGTTAATTGGAACACAAATAGGTATTCAAGTATGAAGCTCTCAGTGTATGCACAAATGCACTGCAATTGAAGCATCTTCAATCCTGTGTATGGTGCCTCAAGGTGTCAGTTTCTAGTTCTTGATAGTCGGCTTCCGGATCATGGGAACAAAGTTCTTCCAAAGCCAACTCTGAAATACAAGTTGTTATAATTAAGCGTTCAAAGCAAAAGTTCTTTTTTTCTTAGATGTCACATCAAAAAGTGAGAAAGGAGTGTGTAGAAAAAGGATGTAGGAGTTTTGAGCAGTTCAGAACTTGTGAATTTGGTGAAAGCCGATGAAACAACTTATGAAGTCGTAGAGAAGCAACATGATGATCAATTAATTCTGTTTCTATTGTTAAGCTATGTATTCTATACAGAATGCCTGATACAATATTGGAATTACGGTTACTGGACAAATAATTAATATGCTTGGATGAGAGTTTGAATCTTATATTGGTTGCTTGAGAATGTGAATTCATTTTTTTTAAATTAAAAATTGGCAATTGATAAGATGAAGCTGTTGGACTATAGCAAAAACTCAACAGCTAATCTACAATTATGCATTTTGGACTGAAAAAGGATACATCAGTATACTTTTCTGTTCTTATGTTGCTATAACAAATGGGCATAATTTTAAGGAGTTTTAGAGAGGACTTGAGGAATAATCTTTTCTTTGAGATGGTGAGAATCTGGAGTGCACTACCTTGGAGGATAGAGATAAGAAATGTATGTGGATGACCACTTGAATGTCATAACTTTCAAAGCCACAGGCCAAGTACTGAAAATTAGGACTACTGCAGATTTAGAGTAGCACTTTGTTGGTTTAGAATCTGAGCCAGAGCCTCTTCTGTACTGCATGATTCCATGATTCTAATATTCTTTGGGGTACGAAACCTGTCAACTTTACCCAATTTGGCCTAAATGAATCATTCCAGTCTCTCAGCAATATGGTCAACTCTCAGCAGTTCAGTTATGGACAAACAAGCAACTCAGTGGCTTGGCCTCAAACTGCTACTGCAGTGAATCAAGATAATCTCAGGACAATTAAGATAGCAATAAATATAACAGTCACAGTCTGACTGACATTTTTATTAGAAAATAAATTTAAATAGCTAAAAAGGGTCGAAATCTGAAGAATGCATAACTATAACATGGCATTCTCTATCTGTTCATATTTTCTTTGTCAAGTTCAATGAAGACAAAGGAAATAACCCTTGGTGTAAAAGACTCTCACTAAATTAACTCACTAAATGAATAAATAATTCAACACTGGCAAGTGATATCTTTGGAAAATGGAGCTGGCTGACATCAAACTGAAATAAAACCTGAAAATGAAAGTCAAGCGTTAGTTCAGGATAAGGCCCTACACAGGAGGTGCAGTACTTAAACCATCAACAATCAGTGGTGACAATTTCACAGCAAGACATAGGACAAAGAACACAAACAGGAGCAATTAAAATTGATGGAAGTAGTAATACAATTAAGCAACATTACGATGTATTAGTTGTTGAGAAAAATAGGAGAGTGGTTGCAGAGTCCTCAACTGTCACTTCGATAAGGGGAGTTTTGTTTTAAGGTTTAAAACCACATCACTGGACCACTGACCATTTCTACTGAATCTGGATCCAAAGGAGAAAAGGCAGCAGGAAGATCTACATGATCAATGAATGAGGTTGAAAAATCTATTAAGAAACTGTGGTCTGATCTCTGAATTATCAGTGACAAGAGAAACACTTGAGTGAGAATTTCATTCAACAACTTACATAATATAGCACCTTTAATATAGTAAAATGTCCTAAGGCACAAAAGAAGTTGTATTGTAAACTTAGAGACATACAAAGTGATACAAGGGCAAATATATAAAAGCTTGGTCTAAGAAGTAGCTTTTAAGGAGTACTTTAATGACATAAAGCAAGTTACAAATTCAGAAAAGACTGGGAGGGAATTTCAGAGATTTAAACCGAAACAGCTGAAGGCTCCATCATGAATCTTGGAGCAATTAAATATGGGAATATTCAAGAAGCTTTTTTGGTTAATTGTTGAAAAGTTGCAACTATTTCACTTCCAATAGTATGACAGTGATAAAGTACAGCCTATGTGATGCAATTTAATTTCTTCAACTATACAAGTCAATGCAACTTACTAATATCCTTTCACAAATCAATTTATCTGAGCAACTCTGCTCAACTAATCCTCTGAATAAAATTTCCTAATGCCATACAAATCCATCTCTACTATCACGTTGACTTTGTAATAATTGGTATAGTCATTGTAACCCATCTAGTTTCAGCACCACAATAGATGAGCGTCTGTAATTATTCAGTTTAATACTGTTATTGTTGATCATGAACTTATTCTCTTTCCACCTGAGCCAACTTGATTGGATTGCTTTATAGGTAATGCATCTCTTATATTAACAAGATGTACAGCCAAACATGTTTTCCCTGACATACTTCTACAAATCAATTTATGAATCGATAATAGCTTTCATAAGTCACTTTTATAGATTTAAGAGAATAGTATAATGATCCATCTAAATCTTCCAGAACCTCAATATTATACAGTCTGATTACTGAAAAGTCACCACCTGAGTTTTCAATTTCTCAACTGTTCTTCTATTTTAAATTTACTCTCAATTTCATTCACCACTGTAACTACATTATTTCTCTCCTAGTATAATATATTAAAATATCAACATGACAGATTTTTTGAAATCAAAACAGAAATTGCTGGAGAAACTCAGTAAGTCTGGTAGCATATATAGGAGAAAGTCGATTAATATTTTGAATTCAGTGACTCTTCATTACAACTCCAATTTTCCTTCCTGCCTAGAATATTAATGTTTTAAAAATGTTATATGGTTCAGTGATCTTGCTTTTAATCATTCTTCAGAGACAGATAACAATATTAACACTTTGTCACAGGAACAAAATTTTGAGCTTTGTCTCGTCTCATTTTAATTGCTTGTTAAACACGTTTCCAAAAGTTTTTTTTAGCGAACTCATGAATTTTGATTAGTTTTCCTTGGAAACTTGACACATTAATTAGAAGTGCAGACTCTAAGTTTTGTTTTAATATATTCCCTTGGATTTATAAAAAGAATTTTGTGTATTCTTCAGGAGCAGATGGTAACAATGGAATTCCTTAATCCAAATCATTAGGACAGACTTGACAACAAGTCCTAATCATGGTCTTTAAAGTTTAATGCCATCTTTCCAAGAATGCTTGGAATTGTGGTCCAGTACCAAACTATTAATTATTTCTTTGAATATTTATGATGTAAAATTTCAACCCTGACCTGATTTTTTTTAGGCAAGGTACGAATTATCCAAATAAATACGATGCATTATCTCAGTCACTACATTTTTTGCTCTAAACTTCCCCAAAGGCACTGACTAGACAATCATATCAAGACATTCACACTTAAAGTATGCTGATTCCCACTTCTAGTTTTCGCTTCAAACTTTATCTATGCAGTGTTAGGTGATACAGGCCAGTTACAGCTTCAGCACAGCTGCCAATTTAGAAAAGAAAAAAAAATTAAACTTGTTCTTTGGTGATATTTCATGACTTATTCTGGAAAGTGTAATGTATACACAGTAAGGGAGGAGAGGTTAAAAATCCTTCAAAGTTACTTGTCAAGTACTATGGTGAATAACCATTTGGATGAAGTACTGGAAAGGTTAATGATACCTGTACAGTCCTACTTTGAAGGGGAGGTCAAAACAGGAAGATAGAAATTGATCAAAGAGGGAAAAACATTTTCAGAAACAGAAGCAAAAATAGCAAGAAGATTTCTCCAACTTCTTCATGGACATGCTGGATTAGGTCATGCTGTAAGCTTCTACATTTGTATGAATCCAGTTATATGCAACAGTTGGATTATATTCAGCTCGAAAGAACTAGCCCTGAAGACTTCTGCTTGTTTTTTATTTTGTATTTGTTCATGGAATATGGGCTAATTACCCTTAAGATTATGGTGGCGAGCTGCATTCTTGAAAAGAGACAAAAGAAACTGTAGATGCTGGAATCCAAGGTAGACAAGCAGGAAGCTAGAAGAATACTGCAAGCTAGGCAGCTTCAGGTGGTGGAGAAGTCAACGTTTTGGGTGTAATGTTTCTTCAGGACTGGGGATGGGTTGTAAGGGGAACTGCAGATTAGCGGGGGGGGGGGGGGGGGGGGGGGGGGGGATGGATGGTGGGGGGTGAGGTAGGGATAGGTAAACCCAGGTAGAAGATACAGCCTGGTTGGTCAATGGGAGGAATGAATCCTGTTGGTGCTGGAAGGAAGGGTCGATCAGAGGAATGGAAGTGAGGGGGAGGGGCTGGGAAGGGTGGTTATTATAAATTGGAGAATTCAAATGTTGAGTCCTCTGGGTTGTAGGCTGCCCAGGCAGAAGATGAGTTGTTGTTCCTCCAATTTGAGGACTGATTCACTGTGGCAATGGAGGTGGCCAAGGATGGTCATGTCAGAAAGGGAATGGGAAAGAAAATTACAATGGGCAGTGACTGGTAGGTCTGTGCAGTCCCTCCGGGCCCGGCTGAGATGCTCGATGAAACATGCCTTGAGTTTAATGTTTGATGTCCCCAGTATAGAGAAGACCACATTAGGAACACGGGATACAGTAAAATAGGTTGGATGAGAGGCAGGTGAACCTCGGCCTCCAGAGGTGAGGGGGATGGTGTGCCAACAGGTTTTATATCTTTAATGGTTGCAGGGGAAGGTACCCAGGGGTTTGGCAACAGCAGCCGGTGGGTGGGGGGCATTGGAGTTAGCAGAAGTGTTCAACGATAGTACATTGGATGCAGAGACTGGTGTGGTGGTAGGTGACGACAAGGAAGACCCTGTCTTAATTGCGTATAGAGACAGGGGTGGATTTAGAGCAGTGGAAAGGGGAATGGAGGAGTTGCAGTGGAGGGCTGTCTGGATGCCAGAGGGGGAAAAAGTGCTGCTGACCATGGGATGCAGGTTAATGAAAAAAAGAGCTATTAAAGGAAGGGAGTTCCTGGATTTTAACAGCAGTGAAGGAGCAGAGACATTTTTTAAAATCAGGATATTGTACGATTTGAAGGGGAACTTGCAGGTAATGCTGTTCAAAAACATTTGCTGTATTTGTCCTTCCAGATGGTAGGATTTTCAGGTTTGGCAGATGTGTCCAAGGAGCCTGGGGGGGCTCACTGCAGGGCATCTTGTCAGTGGTGCATATTGGTGCTACCATGTGCCCATGGTGGAAGGAATAAATGTTTATGGTGGTACACAGGGTACCCACTGAGCTTTACTCTGGATTGTGTCAAGCTTTTTGACTTTTGTTTTGGTTGCTGCACTTCCTAAATGGAAAAAAGCTGCACCAAATATTTCCTGAAAAGAGATGTGTTATTACAGGAATCTTGGGATTAGGTCAACAGTTTGGTCCACGAGTAAAAGATAGACTTATTTTGGCACAATGGCACTTTTCCGTACCTGAAACTACATTGGTGCTTAGACACTTGCTTAATCAAATGAACATTAGTTTATACAACAAACCTCTTACCTTCACATTCTTCTAGATCTGGTATGTTTTTTAAAATAGCTTTGATTCCATGCATAACTTGATCATAGAGGTGTAACACATCCAAACAATGCTCTGTAAAACCTTTATCTCTCTGTGAAAGACAGTGCAGCAGCAAAACAGTTTCTCTTAGGAACTGCACCACAGCCTGATTATACACTGAAGAATGATTTTCTTGGGATGTGCGAACAGTAAGCCACTGTCGATGTAACATGACTATTAAGGTCTTCAAGACCTGTAAAATAACAAAAATAGAAAAAAAATTAATTATACTCAGTTTGTTCTTGTTTACTCAGAATGATTGCGACATTACAAGAGACCCTACAATTTCCTAGGGCTTACCAACTAAATGTTCACTCTCAAAGTATACATTCTGCAGCATAGAAGGATGGTGTAGACAGTAGTTTTTTTTCTGACAATGTCATTCTTCACAGGAAGCCGAGATTACTCAAGGTTGACACGAGAACAAAATATTTGAACTTAATGCCCCAATATTTAATACTTTGACAAGCCCTGCTTAATAGAAGATTTAATCTTATTGCCCAAGACTTGGCTGCTTCTGCTGTTTTCCTCTCTGCTATCCCCCTCATAGTATCCAAAATGGTATACCTGTATTTGTTTGAGAGAGGGATAGCCACAGGAGGATATGTTGGAGCGGTTGCAGCAAATTTTCAAAAAGGGAGAGAGAGCAGCTAGATGTTTTTGTACACATTGGTATGAATGACATGGGTAGAGAAAGAGTTGAGGTAGACTGAGTATAGGAAGTTAGGTAGCAGGTTAAAAAGCAGAACTTCAAAAGGTATTTGTTGAAGCTTTTTATCCTGCACTCATCAGGACATATTGCAAGAGTACAAATTGAAAAGGGTAAACAACATTTGATACTGCGTGGAAGCAGGTAGTACAGATATGTAGGCAAGTAGACTGACTGGTCGAGGTGTTGTCATGGAAAATGTATCTATTAATATTGACAGTTAATAGCCAGGCTTCAATAAATTTTATACCAGGCAGCTTGACTCTGATTGACCAATGCATTGCTTTGAGAAATAAACAAGTGAAGGTCACCTGCTTTGTTAAATTGAAACAGTTTCAATGCCCAAATGCATGATATTGCAATGGAATCTCCATAAGGCCCAATGTTCACAAATCTTGGTTGGATTTCATGAGAAACGAAACTACATCTCATTGTCCAATTAGATGAAAGCTCATGGGTTCCCTCCTGCACCAAATTCACCTTGTAATAGAATAATCAAATCGCGTCAATTTCATCCATGTCCTAGCTCAGAAAATTGGGCTGAGAGTTCCTCACTACTGTCTACCTCAAAACTACCCTAACTGGTCAGTACATATGTTGGGATACCAATAGGACCATGTGCTATATGATTGGCCTTATTGAAAACCTCATACAGGTCATTTTGCTATAATGCGAAAGTTGCATTCCCTTGCTATGGAAAATCATTGTAGGAAATCGCACTATAGAAGATTGCTATACCCATTCAGCAGAAAGTTTGTGTTACCCAAACAGCGTCCGCAATTCATCAATCGTGTTATAGCCAATTCACACGTTAAATCAAAATGACCTGTACAGTAAATAGGGTCAGAGTCATTTTTCACTGGGCAAACATGATACTGAAATACAGGTCCTGCAGGATATTGGCTACTCTCATCAGATCTTTTCTCATTGTATGACGCACAAACTCACGAAAGGCCCAAAGGCAGTCACGCTTGGTCCCAAAATGTGCCCAGTCTGGAAGGGTGGGATATCATAAATGTTTGAGCTTTTTTTAAAATCTTTTGCATATATAAAATTTAAAATGGATGGTAAGGAAACGGTAGACTTTTTAAAAAGCTTCTTCACGTCGGACTTGTAATATAAAACATAAACAGTATGTTCTTCCAGCACAAAGTGCCAGCAGCAATAATCTGCAAACACTGGAATTTGAGCAAAGTGGGGACTTTTTTGGGAAAGTCTACATTAGCAAACTTTTTAAGGGACAAAGATGGCAGCCAGTGGAGTGGTATGCTCCTCCTGTTGAATGTGGGAGATTAGGGAACAATTGACTGTTCCTGGCCACTATCTCTGCAGGAAGTGTGTTTGGATGGGTCTCATATCAGACCATTTGGATCAACTGGAGAGGCAGTTGGAGTCACTGAGGAGCATACAGGAGGCACAGAGTGTTAGTAGTTTTAGAGAGATGGTCACATGGCAGGTAGTCAGGGAGATGAGTGACTGTCAGAACAGGTAGGAAGGTAGTGCAGGAGCCTCCTGTGGCTATCCCTCTCTCAAACAAATACAGGTATACCATTTTGGATACTATGAGGGGGATAGCAGAGAGGAAAACAGCAGAAGCAGCCAAGTCTTGGGCAATAAGATTAAATCTTCTATTAAGCAGGGCTTGTCAAAATTCAAGTGAGCAATTGTTACAGGGTACTCTCCAATCAGGGGTACAGACAGGCCATGCTGCGGCAGTGAACATGAATTCAGCATGGTATGTTGCCTTCCTGGCGCAAGGGTCAAGGATATGTTGGAGCGGTTGCAGCAAATTTTCAAAAAGGGAGAGAGAGCAGCTAGATGTTTTTGTACACATTGGTATGAATGACATGGGTAGAGAAAGAGTTGAGGTAGACTGAGTATAGGAAGTTAGGTAGCAGGTTAAAAAGCAGAACTTCAAAAGGTAGTAAGGTCTGGATTACTTCTGGTGCCATGTGTTAGTGAGAGTAGGAATAGGAAGATAGAGCAAATAAATCAGTGGTTGATAAGGTAGCGCAGAGGGCAAGCATTCAGATTTTTGGATCACTAACATGTCTTCTCAGGCAGAAGGGGCCTGTTCAAAAGGTATGGGTTTCACCTGAGCTGGAGGGGGACCACTCCTCTGGCAGGGAGATTTGCTAGTGCTACTCGGAAGCCTTTGAACTAGTATGGGGGCATAGGGGTCCAGACGGTAGTGAGAATAGACAGAGAGAGATAGAGAGAGAGAGAGAGAGAGAGAGAGAGAGAGAGAGAGACAGGTGAGGATGGTTCGGGAATTAAAGAGAGCAAGATCTTCAGACAAGGAAGGCAATAGCACATCAGAGAACAAGGTAACTGAAGAATTAAAGTGCATTTACTTCAATGTAAGAGGTCTGACATGCAAGGCGGATGAACTCAGGGCACATATGGGAACACGGAACAGAGATATCATAACTATGACAGAAACACTATTGAGGGAGAGACAGAATGGCAGCTTAATGTTCCAAGCTTTAGATGTTTTAGGAAGGATAGAAAGGGAGGTGAGAGAGGAGGGGGTGGCATTTTTAATTAGAGACAATATTACTACTGTACTTAGGGGGATTTTCCAGTGAGGCTATATGGGTGGAACTCAGAAATAAGAAGTTGATGATCATCCTGATGGGACTGTACTATAATCTCCCCACTTATCAGCGGGGAACTGAGGAGCAAATATGTAGAGAGATATATTTTGCATTTATATGCTAATGTTTTGCATTTAGATGAATCTTCATCAGAGACTCTTCATCTGAAGAAGAATCATCTAGACGTGAAATGTTTGCTTGCTCTCTCTCCATGGATGCTGTCTGAACCACTGTGATCTCCAGCATTTGATGTTTTCAGTCACTTTTTGCTCCTTCTCTGGTAGATACATCTATGTATTGAAGAAAATTATTTTGAACAGATTTAACAAATTCCTTGCCACCCAGCCCTTAACACAATCTATGTTTGGAAAATGAACATCCCCTACTAATGCAACCCTATTTTTCTCATACATGTCTGAGATCTCTCTACATATTTGCTCCTCAGTTCCCCGCTGATAAGTGGGGAGATTGTAGTACAATCCCATCAGGATGATCATCCCCTTCTTATTTCTGAGTTCCACCCATATAGCCTCACTGGAAAATCTCTCTCCATGGATGCTGCCTAACCTGCTGTCAGCTTCAGTATTCATTGTTTTCATGAGAGATTCCACATCTGCAGTAGTTTGAGCCTACATTGAGCAAAAAATGATGTTCTCTTGGGAAATAAGGAAGGCAAGTGAAGAGTTAGTGGGGTGCACTTTTGGACTACAAATTATAATTCTATTAATTTTAAAATAGCTATGGAAAAGCATAGGCCTTGTATAAAAAGTTAAAGTTCTAAATTGGAGTAAGGCCAGTTTTACCCGTATGAGACAGGAACTTTCAAAGGTTTACTGTGGCGAACTGTTCACAGGTAAAGAGACAACTAGCAAGTGGGAGACTTTTAAAAGTGAGATAACAAGAGTTAAGAGGCAGTATATCCCTGTTAGAGTGAATGGTAAGGCTGGTAAGACGAGGGAACAATGGATGAATGCTGATATTGAGGTTCTGGTCAAGAACAAGGAGGAGATGCATCAGGTACAGACAACTGAGATCAAGTGACTCTTGAAGAATATAAAGGAAATAGGAGTATTCTTAAGAGGGAAAGCAGAAGGGCAAAAAGGGGATTTGAGATAGTCTCAGCAGATAAGGTTAAGGATAATCCGAAGAGCTTCTATAAGTAGCAGTAAAAGAGCAACTAGGGAGAGAATAAGGTCCCCTAAAGATTGTGTGTAACCACAAGAGATGGGAGAGACATGAAACATATATTTTACTTCAGTATTTACTATGGAGGAAGACATGGAAGCTAGGGAACTCAGGGAAATAAATATTGATGTCTTGAAAACAGTCCACATTACAGAAATGGAGGTAATGCAGGTCTTAAAAAGCATAAAGGTCAATAAATCTCCAGGACCTGATCAAGTGCATTGTGGAAAACCATGCAAGAAATTGTGGGGTTCTTAGCATATATATTTCTACCATCAACAGCCATGGTTGACTGGAGGGTGGCTAATGTTGTGCCTTTCTTAAATAAAGGCTGCAAAAATAAGCCTGGGAACAATAGACTAGTAAGCCTAACAGTGGTAAGTATGTTATAGAGTCATAGAGATGTACAGCACAAAAACAGACCCTATGGTCCAACTCACTCATGCTGAGCAGATATTCTAACAATCTACTCCCATTTGCCAACACTTAGCGCATATCCCTATAAAACTCATATATCCATCCAGATGCCTTTTAAATGTTGTAATTGTACCAGCTTCCACCACTTCCTCTGGCAGCTCATTCCATACACGCACCATCCTCTGCTTGAATAAGTTGCACCTTAGGGCCCTTACAAATCTTTCCCCTCTCACCCTAAACCTAGGGGAGTTCTGGACTCCCCTACCCCAAGGAAAAGGCTTTGTCTATTTATCCTATCCATGCCCCTCATGATTTTATAAACCTCTATAAGGTCACCCCCTCAGCCTCCGATGCTCCAAAGAAAACAGCTTCAGCCTATACAGCTCCTCCCTTTCGCTGAAAGCCTCTAACCGTGGCAACATCCTTGTAATCTTTTCTGAACACTTTCAAGTTTCACATCATGCTCCCAATAGGAGGGAGACCAGAATTGCACACAATATTCCACAAGAGGCCTCACCAACGTCCAGTACAGCCGCAACATGACGTCACAACTCCTCCACTCAATGCTCTGACAAATAAAGGAAAACGTACCATATGCCTTCTTCATTATCCTATCTACCTGCAACTCCACTTTCAAGGATCTATGAACCTGTACTCCAAGGTCTCTTTGTTCAGCAATACTTCCCAGGACCTTACCATTAAGTGTATAAGTCCTGCTCTGATGTGCTTTTCCAAAACGTAGCACCTCCCATTTATCTAAATTAAACGCTATCTACCACTCCTCAGCCCAAGGGCCCATCTGATCAAGATCCCATTGTACAAGAGGTAACCTTCCTCACTGTCCACAACACTTCCAATTTTGGTGTCATCTGCAAACTTACTAACTATATCTCCTATGTTCACACCCAAATCATTTATATAAATGTTGAAAAGCATTGGACCCAGCACCGACCCTTGTGGCACTCCACTGGTCACAGGCTTCCAGTCTGACAGGCAACCCTCCACTACTACCCTCTATCTTCAACTTTCGAGCCAATTCTATCTCCAAATGACTAGTTCTCCATATTCCATGAGATCTAACCAATAAGGTGACCATCCTTTCTTATTTCTCAGTTCCACCCAAATAACATCCCTGGATGTATTCCCAAAAGTATCCTCCCCAAGTTCAGCCATAATGCTACCGCTTATCAAAAATGCAACTCCTCCTCTCTTGTCCCCCCTTCCTATCTTTCCCACAGCATTTGTATCCTAGAACATTAAGCTGCCAGTCATGTGCATCCCTGAACCATGTCTCTGTAATTGCTAATGATATCCAAGTCCCATGTTCTTAACAATACTGAGTTCAACTGCCTTCCCTGTTAGGCCTCTTGCACTGAAATAAATGCAGTTTAATTAATTAGTCCCAGCTTGTTCTCTGCTTTGTTCCTGCCTCTCCTGACTGTTTGACTTGCTCCTTTTCCCACTGTACCAGTCTGATCTTTTTCCTCACTGTTTCCCTGGATTCCATCTGCCACCTTACTAGTTTAAATTCTCCCGAGCAGCTCTAGCAAATCTCCCTGCCAGTATATTAGTCCCCTTCCAATTCAGGTGCAATTTGTCCTACTTCTACCCCAGAAGAGATTCCAATGATCCAAACAGGTGAATCCTTGTTCTCTGCGCCAGCTCCTCAGCCACGCATTCATCTGCTTTATCCTCCTATTCCTAACCTCACTAGTTTGTAGCACCGGGAGAATTACAGATATTACTACTCTCGAGGACCTCCTTTTTAAATTCCTGCCTTACTTTCTATATTCTCCCTCCATCCTTTCCCCTTTTTATGTCATTAGTTCCAATGTATACAATGACCTCCTGCTGATCCCTCTTCCCTTTGAAAGCATTTCACACCCTCTGAGACATGCTTGATCCTGGCACCCAGACAACACACCATTCTGATTTTTCACTGCTGGCCGCAGAAACGTCTGTCTGTGCCTCTGACTGCAGAGTCCCCTATTACAATTGATCACTCGGAAAGAGACATAGCCTTCATTACATTAGAGCCAGTCTCGATACCAGAAACTTAGCTGCTCATGCTACATTTCCCTGAAAGGGAAAAAAATGGTTAAGACTAAAATTGGGCCCTTGAAGACAGAAACAGGGGAATATATTAGGGGGAACAAAGAAATGGCAGAAGAGTTGAATTGGTACTTCAGATCTGTGTTCACTGGGGAAGACACAAGCAATCTCCCAGAGGTAACAGTGGCTGAAGGACCTGAACTGAAGGGAATTTATATTTGCCAGGAATCAGTATTGGAGAGACTGTTAGGTCTGAAGGCTGATAAGTCCCCGGGGCCTGATGGTCTACATCCCAGGGTATTGAAGGAGGTGACTCGAGAAATTGTAGATGCGTTGGTGATTATTTTCCAGAGTTCGATAGATTCAGGATCAGTTCCTGCGGATTGGAGGGTGGCTAACGTTGTACCACTTTTTAAGAAAGGAGCGAGAGAGAAAGCAGGAAATTATAGACCAGTTAGTCTGACCTCAGTGGTGGGAAAGATGCTGGAGTCAATTATAAAGGATGAAATTACGACACATCTGGATAGCAGTAACAGGATAGATCAGAGTCAGCATGGATTTATGAAGGGGAAATCATGCTTGACTAATCTTCTGGAATTTTTTGAGGATGTAACTCTGAAGATGGACAAGGGAGATCCAGTGGATGTAGTGTACCTGGACTTTCAGAAAGCCTTTGATAAAGTCCCACATAGGAGGTTAGTGAGCAAAATTAGGGTGCATGGTATTGGGGGCAAAGTACTGACTTGGATTGAAAATTGGTTGGCTGATAGGAAACAAAGAGTAGTGATAAACGGCTCAATTTCGGAATGGCAGGTGGTGACCAGTGGGGTACCGCAGGGATCAGTGCTGGGACTGCAGCTTTTTACAATATATATTAATGATATAGAAGATGGTATTAATAGTAACACTAGCACATTTGCTGATGATACAAAGCTGGGTGGCAGGGTGAAATGTGAGAAGGATGTTAGGAAATTACAGGGTGACCTGGACAGGTTAGGTGAGTGGACAGATACACGGCAGATGCAGTTTAATGTGGATAAATGTATGGTTATCCATTTTAGTGGCAAGAACAGGAAGGCAGATTACTACCTAAATGGAGTTAAGTTAGATAAAGGGGCAGTACAAAGAGATCTGGGTGTTGTTGTACACCAGTCAATGAAGGCAAGCATGCAGGTACAGCAGGTAGTGAAGAAAGCAAATAGCATGCTGGCCTTCATAACAAGAGAGATTGAGTATAGAAGCAAAGAGGTTCTTCTGCAGTTGTACAGTGCCCTGGTGAGACCACACCTGGAGTACTGTGTGCAGTTCTGGTCTCCAAATTTGAGGAAAGACATTCTAGCTATTGAGGGAGTGCAGCGTAGGTTATTGAGGTCAATTCCTGGAATGGCGGGACTATCTTAAGTTGAAAGATTTGAGCGACTGGGCTTGTATACCCTTGAGTTTAGAAGGACTGAAAGGGGATCTGATTGAGACGTATAAGATTATTAAAGGATTGGACACTCTGGAGGCAGGAAACATGTATCCGCAGATGGATGAGTCCTGAACCAGAGGACACAGCTTAAAAATAAGGGGTAGGCCATTTAGGACAGAGATGAGGAGAAACTTCTTCACCCAGAGTGTGGTGAGTGTGTATGGAATGCTCTGCCCCAGAAGGCAGTGGAGGCCCAATCTTTGGATTTGTTTAAGAGAGTTGGACAGAGCTCTCAAGGAAACTGGAATCAAGGGTTATGGAGATAAGACAGGAACAGAATACTGATTGAGGATGATCAGCCATGATCATGGTGAATGGTGGTGCAGGCTCAAGGGGCCTACTTCTGCACCTATTGTCACTCCCTACATTTTCCAAAACAGCATACATGTTTGAGATGGGGATGGCTACAGGAGACTCCTGCACGACCTGCCTGCGTCTCCTACCTTTCCTGGAGTTAACCCATATACCTGACTGTATCTGAGGTAATTCTGCGAGGCAAAGACTGATTGGGGATAATCAGTATGGTTTTGAGCATGGAAACCGGTGTCTCATAAACTTAAATGAGTTTTTGAGGATGTGGCCAAGAAGACAGATGAGGGCAGAGCAGTTGACGTTGTCTACATGGAGTTTAGTAAACCTTTGACAAGGTTCCATGTGATAGACTGGTTATTAAAAAGTTAGATCTCATGGGATTCAGGACAACTTACCAATTAGATACAAAATTGGTTTGACAGTAAGACACAGAGCAATGTGGTGGGAGGGTTGTTTTTTGGACTGAAAGCCTGAGACCAGCAGTGTTTCACAGGAATTGGTGCTGGGTCCAGCACTGGTTGTCATTTTTATAAATGATTTGGATGAGAACTCAGGTAGCATAATTAGCAAGTTTGCAGATGACACTAAAATTCGTTGTATAGATTATGAAGGGATCATCATCAACTGGGCCAATGGACCAAGTGGCAAACGTTACACTTTAGTAAGACAAGCAAGGGCAAGAGTTACAAAATTAACAGTAGTGCCTGGGAAGCGTTGTTGAACAGAGTGACTTAGGGGTTCAGGTATATAGTTCTTTGAAAATTGAATTACAGACACAGAGTGATAAAGGTAGCATTTGGTGCGGGTGCCTCCACGACTCAGACCACTGACTATAAAGGGTTAGGACATCATGTTGCTGGACACTGGTGAGGCCACTTTTGGATTTCTGTGTATTGTTCTGGTTGCTCTGCTGTAGGAAGATTCTTATTAGAGTAGAGAAGGTTCAAAAACAATTTACTAGGATGTTACCAGGACAGGAGTGTTTGAATTATAAGGAGACGGTGGACAGGTTGAGACATTTTTCACTGGAGCATAAAAGGTTGAGGGGGTGACCTTAAGGAGATGTATAAAATCATGAGGGGTATGGATAGTGTGAAGGGCCAAGGTCTCTTCCTCAGGATAGGGAAAACCAGAACTAGAAGGAGCAAACATTTTAAAAATGACCAGAGAGTCAACTTTTTTCACACAGAGGGTGATTGTACATGGAATGAATGCCAGAGATAAGGGTATATGCAGATACAATTACAACATTTAAAATACATTTACACATGTATATGAATAGGAAAGGTTTAGAAGGGTATGGGCTAAAGGCAGGAAAATGGGACTAGTTTATTTTGGAAAACCTGGCCAGCATGGACAAGTTGGACTGAAGGGTCTGTTTCCATGCTGTATAACTATGATCCTATCATAGGTGAAGCTCGCCGTTTCATTTTTTATCAAGTGAAGCATACTTCATTTTATTATTCAGCCCAGTCCAAGCAATTACTCATTTGATTTTTCTGCTACTTTTTCATTTATTTGTTAGCTATTCCAATTGTACCCCGGGTTGAACAGTTTGCAGAATTCCTGTTGCAGCACTAACATCATTTTCATCTTTAGCCAGGCCACCTTCACACTGTATTGCCACCAAAATGCATCCAATTACTGAATAATTTCGTGCCAAGGGAAGAAGTCGATTGTGCAACACTGTCATTGGCTTCAACCTGACCCAGGCCACCAACATGTCTGCCTGCACCTTCTGGTCCACCATGTTTTTTGTCACCGGGATTATGATGAACTCCTGATTTCATGCACCCAGTAGTATGTTTGTGCTTTGGGCAACATTAAATTCCACATTTTCCTGTTTCATATTGCTACTTTCCTCTCAGAATGCTGCCATGGATCCAAAACAGAGTTCTGCTATGACAAGTGAGAAGGTGGTATATGAATTTCAATGCCAGTGTGATGTCATATACATAGGATAGGCTGTATGCCCCAGAAACTGACAACTGATATCAAACAGCATGTCCCTTCAGCTGTTTACAATAAACAGTGCAACTGACTGTCCAAACAGCTCATGCTGAAAATTCACAACTCTACTATTAGTCATAATTCTGCAATTGGACACATTTGCTGGATAAACCTGAAAATGCAAAGAATTACAGAGACAACCAATTTAGGACAGTCAGTCATGCTTGAGGTGTAGCATATTTGCATGTACTGAAAACTAACTATCCTGTTCTTAGCAGACAGAAAGAACACTGACACACACTTTGCCTGCTTCAATACAACAAAATAGCTAACAGCCTATTCACTGGTGCATTTTTCAAGGCAATACACTGACCAGAACCTGCCTGGTTTAAAACTTTACAAAGACTGGCTGTTTACTGTTAATCAGCATTATAATTGCATTCTCCAGGACAACGTGTTTGCCAGAGTCCACTTGCCAATTAATCAGTACTCTCTTCTCATGACTTATAAATAGTGGTTTTCCCCTAGAACTGGCATTGTTGTGAAATGTGATGAGAATAAAATAAGTTGTCAAAATATCTGTAACAAAATGCATAAGTAATTCAAATATGGAAAACAGATGCAAAAAGCTAAGTCTGTATGACTGGCAACCCTGAAAACATAATTGACAAATGTCTTATTGGACAGTCAGGATGCCTGACGGCATGAGGAACCAAGCTACCTCAAAATTGCTTAGATATTTTGATTACATTTTTATATCTACAAAAATAAAAACTTCAATAACATTTGCTTAAATTGAAAAACAAAGATAAAGTTTATATTGCAAATATAACATCTAAATGACATGTTGTCTTTTCACACTGACAAATAAAGTTGGCCTAAATCCTGAGTGCAGGATCTGACACCAAATAGCCTAACCACAATGTCAAATTAGGCTAGAACTATATGCTTATATAACAAATCTGAACTGGACAGATGCTGCTTGTCACCCTGACAATAAACACATACTACCTGCTAAACGAGCTTTAAATAAAAAGTATAATCAAAGCTCGATTCTGATTAAGTCCTTTGGTTCAGGCTGGACAAATGATGCATCTCTATTATAAAATTCCAAGTCTTTTTTTATACATTAAGTTCCTTGGTTACCTCAGTGTTGCATGGACAGTCAGACTCTACCAATATAGCACTGGCACCAGAATGGGACAATCCAAATTTGGTGAGGAATCGAATAACCTAATAACATTGAAAAGTCACAAAAAAGTTTGTTTCAAATGATACGATTTTTTTGTTAATAATGACATATTTTCTCTCAGGTACAAACTTGATCAGACCATTCAAACAATTCACCAATAGTACCAACATAATTGTAGCTTGATACAAAGATGAAAACTTGTATAATTATTAGCATGTATTTTCCTTCATCTTGTAGGATTTACTGCTTAAAATCAATTTACTCATCGATCATACGATACTTGTGACTCAAAATATCAAAATTAAATTTCAAACAAGATTCTAAAATTATCTGGAGTCAATGTGATATTAAATAAATAATGAAATAAAACAATGTAATGTCACATTTGATAAAAGCTGTGCCATAATCATGTTAAGCTATAGATCTGTATTATTTTCAGTTGAAGCAAGTGTTAAAGATTTTACAACTTATGCGGTCAATCAAAATGCTAAAGTTGAAAGAACTGCAATGATTGACATAATGCATGCGAATCATGAAAAATGGTCTGTTCATTTGCAGTATAACTTTCTAATTATTGTATCCTTACATCAGTGTGGCTAAGTTGTTGGAAGTGTTTCTGAGGGACAGAATTTGCATGCACTGGAAAAACAAGAACTCAGTAGGGATAGTCTACATAGCTTTGCAGGTGGTAAATAGTGTCTCATAACTTGGGAGGTTTTTTTTGAAGATGTGACAAAGAAAATTGATAGAGGCAGGGCATTAGATGTTCTTTATAAGGACTTCAACAAAGCATTCAGCAAGGTTCCGCATGGTAGTTTGATTACCAAGTTTAAATCACATGGTCTCCAGGGAAAGCTAGTAGGACGAGAGGGTTTGAGTTATAGGGAGAGGCTGAATAGGCTGTAACCTTGTTTCCCTGGAGCAGAGGCTGAGGGGTGACCTAACAGAAACTTATAAAATCATGAGGGGCACGGACAGGTCGCCTTCCCAAGGTGGGCAAGTCCAAAAATAGAGGGCATAGGTTTAAGGTGAGAGAGGAAAGGTTTAAAAAAAGGACCTGAGGGATAGCTTTTTCATGTGGAGGGGGTATGAAACAAGCTGCCAGAGCAGATGGTGGAGGCAGGTACAATTATAACATTCAAAGGGAATCTGCATAGGTAAATGAATAGGAAGGGTTAGAAGAAAATGCTTGCAAATGGGAGTAAGTTAGATTGAGATGTCTGGTTAGCACTTAGGAGGTTTCCGTGCTATGTAACTCTCTGACTCTATGTCTGTAACATACCTCTTGTTCAAGCTGGAGCCATAGCCTGTCGGCAGCAGTACTATCAGGTCTGGAGGAAATATATGTATATAGATTGAAAAACAAACACGATGCTGGAAGGAGAAAGTAGTATTTATTAACTTAACAAAATACTAAAACAATCATCGTGAAGTACCAAGTTACTTTTATATTATAGCCAGATTGTGTGAAGTGTAAAACTGAAGAATTGTGTTTTTATACACAAATTGAAAATTAGCACTTTTAGGGTAAAGCAAATTGATTGCAATGATGCACTGTTTCCTTGTACTGTGCATTTATTACTCAATGCACTCAGTCACAGAATCCAGGTGCGATTTTCATTGTACAATTCAGTCACTAATGCTACAGTATACTGGAGCTCAATATGATGTATTATGAAGTACTAAAATCCATGACTGCAATGTCCAATTTTAAAAATTCAGTGATGCGCCCTATGTTGCACAAGTCACAAACTCTCACAGGAAAGACATTTTGGGTGATTGAGAGCCAGAATGTTGGAAACCAGGAATCAACATTCAGGTATTAGCTTAAGCTAAAGCAAGCGACAACTTGCTTTTAACACAAAAAGCTTCCAGAACACAACATGGTGTTAAGGAGGAAAATAAATCCAGATTCATTGTTCCTGTCTCATGGACTGTCAAGGTTTTGGAAGTCAACACTAAAGGTAGCACAGTTTTGCAAATAAGATTTTATAAAAGATCAAAGTCACTTGCTAAAGAAACTCAGTGATGCTAAATATAAACGTGTGCACATTTCTGTGTATCTGGAGACAAGAATACTTTGAATTCAGCCAGTGCTGAATTCTGAATTGTGAAAGGTTAAATTGTGAAAGCAGGAAGGAACCCGCAACACCTGCTCAAAATAAATGGCAGCTGGACACTGACCCATGTCAGACGTCCCTCAACGGTACTCTTCAGCTGTCACCAGGCACACATTTAAAGCATTCTTTCTAGTGTTAATTTGGCAATACTGTTTAATTTTGAAGTGCCTCTTCTCTCCCACAAATAGCCTTCATGTTGAATATACAAATAAGGGCAAACAAAGAAATTTCAACAGAACACCTAATGGTGCAAATTTTATTCTTTGCATATTAAAAGTCAAAGATAATTCAGTTCTGACAAGTGCCACTACTACAGTTCCCAGTGATAGAATTAACTAATAACACCATAGATGCAGAAACTAATCAATGAGACCATCACTGATCTAATAATCCACAATTCCAGTTTCTTGTCTTTTCCCCATAATCCTGAATTCTCTTACGAATTACTAATCAGTCTATCTCAGCCTTGAATATTTTTACAAAACAGCCTCAAAAGTCCTTTGCAGGAAAGAATTCCACAGATTCACCACCCTGAGAGAAAATTCCTTTTCAGGCACGATGGCACAGCGGTTAGCACTGCTGCCTCACAGCGCCAGTGACCCGGGTTCAATTCCCACCTCAGGCAACTGTCTGTGTGAAGTTTGCAAATGCTCTCAGTGTCGGCGTGGGTTTCCTCCGTGTGCTCCGGTTTCCTCCCACAGTCCAAAAATGTGTAGGTTAGGTGAACTGGCCATGCTAAATTGCCCGTAGTGTTAGGTGAAGGGGAAAATGTAGGGGAATGGGTCTGGGTGGGTTACTCTTTGGAGAGTCGGTGTGGACTTGTTGGGCCAAAGGGCATGTTTCCACACTAAGTAATCTAATCTAAATCTAATCTGTCCTAAATGGACCATTTCATATTGTCAGATTATGCCCTCTGGTCCTATGATATCCCTCAAAGGGAAACAGCCTCTGCATCTACCCTGTCAGGTCCCCCAGGGATGTTTCAATGTAGCCTCTCTTCATTTTTCTAAACTCCAATGAGTACAAACCCAACCCACTGAACCTTAAAGAAAATTCCTCCATCAATCCATAATCAACTGTTAAAACCTTCTCTGGACTACCTCCGATGTCAGTACCTCTTTTTAGATAAGATCACCAAAACTGTTCACTGAATTTCAGGTGTGATGCGGGTAGTGTCTGTATTTTTTAAGCAAAAAACACCCTATTTTTATAGTCCGTTCCTTTTGAATTAAAGGCCAACTATCTGGTTATCTTCCCTATGAACTTGGAAGCTTTTCTTTGGCAATTCACGGACAAGAATTCCCTAATTCAGTGGTGCTGCAGGTTTTTGCAATCTTTTTCCATTTCAATAAATATTTAGCTCTTCTACTCTTCTTGCCTCAGTACATAACTTCACATTTTCTCACTTTACATGCCATCTGCTAAGTTCCTGTCCGTTAACTTAGCCTGTCCATACACCTCTACAGACATGGTCATCTGCACCTCTCATCTTGCCACTTATTTTTGTGTCATCCACAACCTTGGTGACTGTCATCTAAATTATGACTATACATTCTAAATAACTGTAGGTGCAGCACAGATCTTTGGCACTCTATTTGTTATGGGTTGCCATCCTAAAATTGCCCCCTAATGTAACAGTCTATGAATTAGCCAGTCCCCTATCCATGTGAATACTCTAAAATATTGCAGACTTTTAGTAGGTAGTTTTATATGCATTATAGTGAATGCTTTTTTTGAAATTCACGAAATTTACTTTACTTATCAACATCCAGTCCCTTTAACTACTTTTAAAATGTAGCTGGTCTAGAATCACTTCAATTTTATTTGTCCAACAAATGCTCTGCATTGAGCTTACAAATCTAATCCAGTATTAAAAGAAAAACGCAAAAACAAGTTGATGAACTAATAAGGAATTTTCTCTCACCCGACTGTGAGCAGAACTTCGAGGCCAGTTCCAGATGATCTGTCAGGTTTGCCAGGAGCTGGACGACAAGGAGGACAATAGAGCATGAAGAATCTAGTGACAGGCACCGCAGCAGCACTTCACTGCTTAATAATTGGTGGAACCTGACAAAATCCAAACAAATTTAGCCAAAGCAATTAACTGCATAATGACTGTTTGCAATTTTCTTTCGCACGTGATTGCATTTTAAAAGCATTTACATCAACAGCTACCTCTCTGACTCAAAAGCAACTTGAAAAATAACATACCAAAATGAGCTTTTATCAGTGTTTTATTTAATTTCTATCTCCTAGGTAGCTCACTTACGTACAAGTCACCATTATGTACTCTAAGTTACCATCTTTGTTACAAATGCAATACCGCATCAATATGAAAATGTTCAACAGTTTTGTCTGATAACTATGCTGAGGAGAAGGGTGGAGGAAATGAAAATGATTGGTGTGGTGTCTAAAGTGCAGGGGGAAAAAGGGACAGGAGACCAAGGAGGGAAACAGCAAAGCAAGTAAGCAAGCAGGAAATTTTAATTCACCTAATAATTGATGGAATCAGAATGGCAATGGTCTTAAAATAAATTGCACCGCATTATCTAACATCTGCCCACTCAAATTTTAGATAACAGATTTACTACAGCTTTTCCACAAATTGGGATCACCAACTTACATAGAACACACCTTCAGGATCATGCACCTTGCAGTGAAGTAGAAAATGTATATTTTGATGATTTAGAGAAGCAGGAAGGCTCCTGTAGACTTCCCATAAAGTCATAAGTGGCATAATTTACACTTACAGCACAGGATCAATAACTAGGCCCTACATCGGGCCTAGCTTTTTGAATACTCTCTTGGGAACTGGACCATCATTTGTTGCCTGCCCCTAGTTGTCCTCATGAAGCTGGTGGTAAGTTTCCTTGATCAACTGTTGTAGTCCACATGCTGTAGGTAAACTCACAATGCCCTTAGGGAGAGATTTCCAGGAATTAACTCAAGGCTACTAAAAGAAAAGGGATATGCTTCCAAGTCAGGACAATAAGTAGTTTGGAGGGGAACTGATAATGGGAACACAACCAGCGCAATTTCTGCCCTTACTCCTCTACATGGAAGTGGCTGTGGATTTGGAAGGGGCTGTCTAAGGAGCCCTGGTGAATTGCTGCAGTGAGATTAGATTCCCTACAGTATAGAAACAGGCATTTCAGCCCAAGTCCACACCAGCCCTCTGAATAGTAACTCACCCAGACCCATTTCCCTACCTTATATTTTATGCCTGACTAACGCACCTAACACGATGGGCAATTTAGCATGGCCAATTCATCTAACTTGCACATCTTTGGATTGTGGGAGGAAACCGGAGAACCTGGAGGAAACCTACGCAGACACGGGGAGAATGTGCAAACTCTACACAGACAGTCGCCTAAGGTGGGACTCGAACCCGGGTCCCTGGCGCTGTGAGGCAGCAGTGCTAACCCCTGAGCCACCATGCCGCCCAGTGCATCTTGCATGGGATGATACTGTTGCTATTGAGCACTGGAGGTGTGTGTGGACAATCACGAGGGTTGCTTTTTCAAGTGTCATTGGAATGCACTCAGCCAAACAAGTGAGAAGTACTGCATCACATTCCGGACTTTTGCTTTATTGTGGGTGGTCAGGCTTTGAGGATATAGGAGGGAGTTAATTGAGGCAGGATTCCTCACGTCTGACCAGTTCTTGCAGCCACTGTCTTTATATGGCTGGTCTAATTCAGTTTTTGGTCAATATTAACTCTCCAGGATATTGATAGTGGGGAATTCAAGTGATGGCAATGCCACTGAATGTCAAGGAGCAATGGTTAGATGCTCTTTTGTTGGAAATGGTCATTGTCTGGCATTTGCACAAATATTACCTATTATTTTCAACACAAACCTGGACGGTGATCAACTTTGCTGCATTTGAGTATGAAATGCTTCACAATATTCAGTATCTGAAGAGTCTCAAGTAGTTTTGAATTTGGTGGAATCATCAGCAAACAAATCCATTTTTGACCTTAGGATGCAGGGAAGGTCATTTATGAAGCAGCTGAAGATGGCTCAGCACAGGGCACTGTCCGAAGGAATTCCTGCAAAGATATCCTGGAGCTGAGAAGACTAACCTCCCAAAACAAAGACACAGGGTATAACTTCAACGAGTAGACAGTTTTTCTTAATTCCCATGATCTTGAGTTTTGCTAAGACTCCTTGATGCCACATGAGGCCTAATACTGTAGCTGAACTCAAAAAGCTTTGTTTTTATTCACTTGGGATGCGTGTGTCTCATTGACTGGGCCAGCATTTATTACCCATCCCTAGTTACCCTTGAGAAGGTGGCGCTGAGCTGTCTTCTTGAACCTCTACAGTCTACGTGCTATAGGTAGACCCACAATGGCTTTAGGGAATTCCAATAGTTTGATCCAGTGACAGTGAAGGGCTAGTGAGTGGCGTTCCCATCTATTTTCAGTATTATTGCCCGATTGCTCTCAGTTTCAAGTGCCTGCAACCATATCTTGATGTCACGTGGAGTGAATTGAAAAGACTGAAGATTGGTTTCTGCAATACTGTGAACCTCCAGAGGAGGCTGCATCTACCAGCACACCAGCAGAGCTCTCGAGGATTACAAAGTAACTAATTTCATGATTAACTGAAAATCCATCAATGTGAGGAAATCCATCAACAATTCTGATTATACACTCCAGTTATCAAATCCACAGAACCCTAACACCAGCAGCGAGAACACCAACCTTTGCAAACCTGCAAGCAATATATGCTTTTGCTTAGACAAGCCAAATATGTAAACAAAAGAATACCATGTAATTTACGACTTATAAAAATTCACTATTGTTTTGAACTATGCTTGGACCAGAACCAGGGCAGACACAATGTATGAGTGTTACAAATGCATAATGTATCCTCTATTTCAAAAGCTTGCTGCTGGTTATTCAAATTGATCACAGACACTAAGGAGTCAAGAAACACATTTTCTACTTCAAAAAATATTATGGACTGTAAAGTATGGAAACTGGGTTTCAATTTTCTTTCATCCCTGTCCAGTACAATATTTTTAAAAAGACCTCATTATAATGAGTCTATTATATATCAAGACTTAAAACCCAAATATCTTTAATCTTTTTACAGCCAGAGGAGAAAAACACAAAAATGTAAAGATTCCCATCACTTTTGGCACAAAGAGTGATATGCATCACAAAGTGAAAAATACATTTTAAGACCAATTTCCCTAAGAGGGAATTATATAAGTGACAGCCAATATCAAACATTTTCTATGTTGCATGTTCAAAAATCCAATTCTAAAATCACTAATTGCGAGCTAAAGGCCCACACAGCAACAAATGATTCGAACTACCAATTCCAATTAATACTCAAATGTTGCTTGTGATTTTGATGAACCAATCACAGCTATTTTAAGTTTTCCCACAACATGCATGCAACCTACCTGAATGCTCAAGGAACTCACTGTCTTTCTTTCTCAAATGTTTTTCAAAAGGCAATGGAAGCAGGATTCCTGCAGAATAGCTAAATAAAAACTGATCATAGAAGTAGCAGTTTAATGATAGCCTTTTCCCTCCCTCTATTATTTGGGTAATTCTGCCATTTGTCAGATTGGAATGATCATTAACCATCGCCCTTGAGAAAAAAAAGGCAATGGGTAGGCAGCACGGTGACACAGTGGTTAGCACTGCTGCCTCACAGCGCCAGAGATCCGGGTTCAATTCCCGTCTCAGGCGACTGACTGTGTGGAGTTTGCACATTCTCCCCGTGTCTGCGTGGGTTTCCTCCGGGTGCTCCGGTTTCCTCCCACAGTCCAAAAATGTGCAGGTTAGGTGAATTGGCCATGCTAAATTGCCTGTAGTGTTAGGTGCAGGGGTAAATGTAGGGGAATGGGTCTGGGTGGGTGCACTTCGGCTGGTCGGTGTGGACTTGTTGGGCCGAAGGGCCTGTTTCCACACTGTAAAGTAATCTAAATAAATGGTCTAGGCACAATCAAGAATATGACTGTGCTTTCAAACAGCTTACAATAGGTTGAATGCCCTCCTTTTGAGCTACAAGATTCTATGATTCTATGGTAGTTTGACCACAGAATATTCAGCCTCAAAAGACTTCTCATGAGCCTACAACCCATTCATTGCATGCATTCTAAATTCAAACAAGCATGCATTAATTTGAAAAATAAGGGCAAGCTCAACAAGTAGTATGCCTGACACTTCAAAGAACTGCTTCCTGGCAAAAAAAAGCAAGAACAAAAGATCAATTGCATTTGCAAAACACATGATCACATTCTGGATTAAAGTCTGAATGGCTCAACTATTGTCCATGTAAGCAACAGATCACAATATAATTTAACATTTGAAAGCCTGTGCAACATCAGACTAACAGTCTAATTAGAATGATCCACAGATTGGATAAAAAATTTTGCTGAACACAATAATAGTTGCATTGTTTTGAAATTTTTAAATTGATTTGAACGGATAAAGCTTCTACCAAATGCTGTCACAAACATTTTAATTACAAAAGTATCAATCGTCATGACTAAATTAAACAAACAGTTAAATACATTTTTAAAAGTATCCTGGTTGCATTTATTTCAGATTAGAAAACTAAATCAGTAGATTTCTGGATGGTTGAAGTTGCCAGACTTGTCTGCCACTATTACTTGGACTGTGTATTTTTTTCCGACATGGTGGCACAGTGGTTAGCACTGCTGCCTCACAGCGCCAGAGACCCGGGTTCAATTCCCGCCTCAGGTGACTCTCTGTGTGGAGTTTGCACATTCTCCCAGTGTCTGCGTGGGTTTCCTCCGGGTGCTCTGGTTTCCTCCCACAATCCAAAAAAATTGTGCAGGTTAGGTGAATTGGCCAGGCTAAATTGCCCGTAGTGTTAGGTGAAGGGGTAAATGTAGGGGAATGGGTCTGGGTGTGTTGCGCTTCGGCGGGTCGGTGTGGACTTGTTGGGCCGAAGGGCCTGTTTCCACATTAAGTAATCAAATCTAAACAAAAAGAAAAACTTTGATATTGTAAAGACAAATCAATCCCAGTTGGGCTTTAAAACACAGATAAGGCCTTCTAAAATTATTCGAAGTGCCCAGATGGCAAATCCAATAACTAGAAAGGATGTAAACCTATGACAGTTAGAGCTGACCTGTGGCACTACCTGGAAGGGATACTGGATAAGGATCAGGAATAACAATCAAAACTCGTTTTATATAACCAAGGGGAGCCGAGGGCAATCACTGTACATTTGCTGTCAACCCAGTTACCACCAGCAAACTCAGAGCACAAGGGTGATTTAACTTGGGACTTCACAGGATTCATAGTGATACTTGTTGATAAAATTTTATTAGTAAGAGAGAGATTTTATTCTGTTTTACTTTACCTGCAGAGGAGTTCAGTAGTAGCGCTTTCTGCGACCTTCCCCAGAACTCTCAGGCTAAGATTCTGCAAATTTTCTCTTCGATGAGAGACACTTATAACCACAGGATCAGAAAGTTGCAGCAATTTGTTGAACAAATGATGCCGAGGTTGTTCTAAACCAACCAATCCCTGTCGTTGAACATGTTCCTCTTGAAGTTCAGATGCTCCTGCTTCGTCTTTGTTTCCATGCCTACTCAGTGTCGCATTCTTATGTGATTGCGTCGTGATGATAGTGCTACCTCCAATACTTTGACTGGAGGTAGGGACCAACAAAGATTTTCCAGCCTTTTGACTATGTGATACAAGATGATATAAAACACCAAGTGCTGAAAGTGCAAAATCTTCCAAATTATTAAAACAATCGTCCACATTTGAGGCAGTAGACTCTACAGAACTGGAGGAGCAGCAATTTCTGTTTCCTGCAGGGTTTCTTCCTACTTTTTCAGTCTGCAAAGCTTGACAATAAGTCCCAAGGTAATAATCAATTAATGGCAAAAGGTGAACTGCACTAGACAGGTCATTTTGAGTACTCAGTCCATGAATAGTTTTTGTGGTGTCCAATATTTCTTCCGATGATTCTTGGTCAAAGATCAGCATATTAATGCCACACACAGCTAAACGCTGAAGCTCACTTAGACTGGAAAGTGTTCCTTTTTTTTCAACTTCAGAAGATTTCTCAGCTAATGAGGTCCCGCTACAAAATGAAAGATGTTATTTTAAAACATTATTATCTGGATTTTTAAAGTTTGGACATATTCTGGATAGTCTAATCAAGTTTCCTATATAATATTGATCTGGATCCATACTGGTTGAGTGAACTTGGTATGTTGGATTGAACCTAAGAAACATAAGCCAACTGAAATATCACATAACCAGAAGTGAAATCCAGCCCTTGAGTAAACAAACCCATGAGAGTTACTGAATACTACAACAAAAGTTTTGTTTTAAACAATATCATATTCTGTATATTTGTTATCGACCCGCTTTTAAAAAAAATATTGAGCAGGTTTGTAAAAATTAATTGGGAGCAGGAGTAAGTCACTCAGTCTCTCAAGCTTGCTCTATCATTGAGATCGTGGCTAATCTGATAGTTCTACATTTCTGCCTACCCCTCATAATTTTCACCACTATACTCACCAAGGGTATATCTCTGACTGAGAAATATTCAGGGACAATGCTGCCAATGTCTTTTGAGTAAGACAAAGTTCCAAAGACTCCCGACCCTCTATGAGAGAAAGAAAAACTCCTTGCCTCTGTCTTAAATGTAACTTTAAGGAAGGCTAAATGTTGTGACAGTTAGATACATATTGGAACAATGACCTCTTAAACATCATAACAATGATAATCCAAACGAGACAAATTGTTGTAACGTTTTGTTTTAGCTGCTGTCGGAAATAAAAAGGAACGGAGGTTAAAAATAATAAAAATATGATAAATGCAGCAGTCAGGGCATAAAGTTTATTATTTTGATGATTGTAAACAGACTATTTTTTTTTATTCATTCATGGGATGTGGGCGCCACTAGCCAGACCAGCATTAATGGCCCATCCCTGATTCCTCAAAAAGCACATAAGAGTCAACCACGTTGCTGTGAGTCTGCAGTCACATGTAGGCCAAACTTGGGTAAGGATGGCACCTTCCTTTCCTAAAGGACATTAGTGAACCAGATGGATTTTTCTGACAATTGACAATGGATTCATGATCATTATTAGACTCTTAATTTCACCATCTGCCAAGGCAGGATTTGAACCTGGGTCTCTGGATGAACATTCCAATGAGAATACCACTAGGCCATTGCCTTCCCCAATCATGCAGAGATTTAGAAATAAATTGATGATATTTGAAACAGAATATGGCATTTTTAAGACACAAAATAGGTACATAATATAATCATTATTCAAGGTTTGAAGGAATGCGCTGCAAGTGAGAAAGTAGTAGTCAAGACCAAGAAGAGACAACAAAAAGAGAAAGTGTGTCCTGTAGGGGAATGGGGGTCTCAGAGTTAGAGAGAGTTCAAATTCTGAGAATTTAAGTGCCATCCTGGAAGCTAACTTATTTGTCTATCTAAACATAGCAAGATTTTACTTTATACTTGGGACATAATTTGGTGTTTTAAAAATACTGCTCAATTTCCAAAAGTACAGCTGGCTGAATGCATTTTAAACACAAAACAGTTGTCAGGAATGAATTATTTACCGAAAGAAACTTCAGCAAAGCAGGATGAACACTCAAAACATCCTTTATTGCCTTGCTGGAATTTAAGAGATTAAAATTAAAAATGCTAAAGCTACAAACATCCATACAATTTCAAAACAAGGAATAAGTTTCATTTTAGAGAAGTCACAATGTGTTACGGCATATTCCTCAAATGTGCTTAGACATTGTAAACTGCTGCAATTTATTCACCCATGTCACCATTCCATCCATATAGGTAATCATTAATAGATTTTTGCCATCAGTATTATGCTGGGAAATACTGCAATTCACTGGCAAAATAATCCACTGAAACAAGAACTCTTTCCAACTTTGGAACTAAATAAGATCATTTCTTTATTCAGAAAGATTTCTTTGCACTATCCGCCAACAATTACAGCAAATTCTCCAATTCTTTTGAAAAATGTAAGATTAGGGCTGTTTAATTTTTTGCATTGTGATATGGAACTTTATTACATTTACTGTTTTCACTTGCAATAAGTTATACTTACATGCCAATGGAACTATGCTGTTGGATCAAACCATAAAATGTTTCAGGACTGCTGTTGAGAAGGTGGCTCAATCCCAAAGTTCCAGGTCCAACTGGTTGGCTCAGCAACACAGTCATCAGTACAGCACCTTAAGAAGCACACATTCCACAATAAAAAGAGATCACTACGTTGCTGAAGCCAACAACTAATGCCTAAGAAAAACAGAAGTTAAACAATTTCTGGCCTGCACAACAACATCAGCTCTTTCCCACCATGATGTCCAACTTTGAAACAAGACCTATTTTAATGACAAAAGTTACAAATTTGGCCCATTTACTCATAAGTATTCATAATTGTTTACAGGTGGTTTGGAACAATGGAGCAGTCTTGATAGCAATATAGGAACATTTAACCTGCGAAATATTTGCAATAGTTATTCTTAAGTCATCCCACCTCAGACACTTCCCTTCAAAATCAACATACTGGTTCATCCAAAAGATCAAATTTGTGCAAGGGCCTTAGGACTGGTCATAGTCATAGGAGTGGCTTACAAATACAAGTAGTTTAAATTTACCTCAGTAATAAATAGGATATTTAGTTGGAGATAATAAACAAAGGCATTGAAAGTCTGAGAAGCCTCACCTTTGACTGCTTCTCTGCCCGTTCTATTAGTCATTTGAAGATCAGCATTGGACCAAGTTGCCTGCCTCTCCTCACCTATATAAATGAAAATACACCTCCAACTAAATAACGCGAACTGAAAACAAATGTCAAAACTGTACCTTTAACTCAATTAAAATTGAATCAAAATGTTATTTTCATATTTCTAATACACACAAACAAGCAAATAAAAATGATAAACAGAGGAAAGTTTACATTTGACTGACTTTCATCCCTCATCCACCTCTGAAAAATTCACACATTAGGGTGAAGTCACAAACCCAATAATTCACACCTATGGCAACTGGCTGAGCACATAAATTTCAGATGTATCATAACCTAGAGCCTCAAGGAGGGAGGATGGGGGATTAAAAATGCTGTCAGTGAGAAGGAATTCAGTTCCACTAAGGAATGTTAAAGGTATGAACACCAGAAAGTATCTAAAAAATGAAGATTTTAGTGAACTCATGCCAGTGAAGAAGTGTTTTGACAATTCTTAGGTTCTCCGTGCAATGACACAGTTCAGATCATTAACACTTCATGTACACAATTCTAAGTATTCATCATGATTTGACATTAACACTTCCCTATATTTTGCAAATTTCTTCCCTCATTCTTCCAAATTCCTAGGCTACTCCAGGATGGCACCTGAGAGTGAGATGAATATAGGCAGAACATATACTCATCTTCAAAAGATCATGAAGAAGTGAGATTCTAGGAATAGAATAGCCAATACATCATATACGGACTTCTCACAATCCCCATAAAAGATCAAATTTACAATTTACAATGCTACTCAAGAAACCACAGGAACTTAATATGTGCAATTTTAAGAGGTTTCCTCAGAGTCTAATGGAGGTGACCCCATTCTCTCAGGGATTGCAATATGCCTACAAAATTATATAGAGTCTGATTGTCACCTAAGAATTCTATCCAACACTTGGAGATTGAAAACATTTGAATAGTGCAATACCTTTATAACAGTCATCTGTTTGTTACATGCAGTAATCATCACCTAATTGCCAAGTATTGATACAAAGTTGTTTACAAAAATTTAAATTGTAAATTAATAATTGTAGCCCAGTTATTAGAAACCCTACTTGAATTTTACTACACTAAAATAAACACTGCCTGACTCATAACAAAAGAATATCCATTTTTCACTACTGAATAGAGATTTCTCTTTCACTCTTTAATGCAGAATCAACACTTGAGTAAATCAATGTGTCATGTCTGGAATAAAAGATATTATAGATCGAGTGTCCAGGGCATATTACCAGGTGACACCAATATTTTTAAAGGCATGGAAACTGCATCCCCAAACCCATAACCTATATCATCATGAATTAATTGGCATGGGCTCATATTCTGCCAAATTGCACCTATGCGTTAATATCATAATTACTTACTTGCAGGTTGTCTGCTATGAGACAATCTTCCCTGAAAGGAATTAAGTGAGGGACACTTTTTCGACATTTTCCTCTTGGTAATGTGCAATTCTTTCAAATCCTGAGTGTCTGTAACTGTTAAAAGTTATAATTTGAACTCTTAATTACCAGTTCCATAACATCATCCATTTACACCCAGGTTCATCCAATATTACACTGAAACACAGATTAATGCCTTACATTACCTCTAGACAATGCTAATACACTGCTTTCCTGGGTAGCTTCCCATTCTACACCCAGTATAAACTGCAAATTAACAAAGCCAGCTGCCATACTCAAATAAGCATCAAGTCTCACTCACTGCATCATCTCTGTGCATATGGACCCATATTTGTTTCCAGTTTGGTACAGAGACAAACACTCAAGCTTATGTTCAAATCCCTCATGATCTTAAACCTCCAATAATTCTCTCTACATCAAATATTCCATGATCTTACTACTCTAATATCTTCCTACTCATGTTATATTGTAATCAACAAAAGTATCGTGATCCGACAAACAGCATACGCTCCAGCAACAATACCTGCTGTGCTTCATTCAATTCAGTTCCTCAGCCTGGCATCAATTTAGTACATCAGAGCAGTTATTTATTTTTCATCAAAATTATTTTTTGTTTATTTCTAGGTTACCTACTGTTTAGCAGTAATGTCACAAACAGTGTTAAATATCTGACACAAACTGAAGACAATAGGTAATATGAAACAGTTCGTTATTTGGTTTATAAGGTGGTAAAGAGTGCCTGTAAAAGGGTGCAGCAATGGCATGCAAATCCAATTACCTCCAGGCCTTTAATCTGGTTCTCCTTAATTAAGAGTCACATTCCTCTGTTGATGCCCAAAGTCATGCAAGGGAGCACGTAGCAACAACCCAAATACATCTGATTCTGTACCAATAATCATGATGAAAATAAGGTGAATATGAAAACTGGTGGGAATCCATAGATGCAGCCCCTATTCAAGAGTAGCTCCAAGACTACTGATCTGAAGCAAGCGGGAAAGGCATGCTTTTAGAAACAAAATACTGTTGATGCTGCAAATCGGAAAGAAACACAGAAAATGGTGGAAAATCTGAGTCGATCTGGCAGCAACTATGGAGACAGAACTGATTGTCATATTGGACTTGAAATATCAGCACTGCTTCTCTCTCTACCAGACCTGATGTAACAAAAGCTGTTTTTTAAAAAAAAACATTTGTTTCTTAATATTGTGATGACTGTTGTTTCTGTTCTGCACCAAACTCAGCTAAAAGTCAGTTATTTACATTGAAATATATTAGTTTAAAAAAAAATCAATGGTCTGACGACTAACAGTGGTATTTTAAAATCTCAAGCCCAATGAATACCATGGAATTTGGATCAGTGACACATTTATTTTCAGAAGATGTAGTTCCTGAAAATGAATTCTGCAGCTCCGGATTACATTCCATCAATTTTTTTGACAACTTAAAAAAGCAAAGGAGTCAAAAAGAAAGGCTGTGTTTAGATTTATGGATGGTTAAAACATGTTTCAAGATCAAAAATACGCAGGATAATCATACTAGCTACTTGTAGATCATGAATAAAACATATTCATCCTAATAAAGGGTGATCAAGACTGGGAACTCAATATTCAAGGAAATTTGACATACTGAAAAATTAGATAGTGTAGGGTAGCCATGTTAACAAAGAAATGTATCATGCAATAGTGAATAGCTATTCAGGTGCAATGGCTTGTGAGATGGAACTGTTTGGGTGGTAATAAAGAACAGCAAGGGAACAATGTCAAGGGTGTAAGTCATCTACAGACCTCTAATGAGGTGCATCACTGTAGGACAAAATATAAATCAGGAAATAATGGAGATATGCAAGGGCATTATAACTGTTATTGTGATTTAAATTGACTCAACTAAGACACAGTTACAGAATAACGGATGCTCATTTTAAACTGAGGTGTGAAGGAATTTTTTTCTCTCAGAAGGTAGTGAATGTCTAGAATTGTCTACTTCAAAGATCTGTGATGGTTGATCGCTGAAAGTATTTAAGAATGCAGAAGTAGAAGGGTGATATTTTAACCCAGGAATTGAAGGCTATAAAGAGCCGGGATTAAAAAAAAATGGAGGCCAAAAGCAGGTCAGCCATGATAGAATTGAGGAGCTGAATGACTACTGCTCCTATTGCTTAGGTTCTTATATATACAAAATTAAATAGATAAAGACATGCTAACCAATGATTCAAATATTCTTCACAGAGAAATTTCATATCTTGATGGTAAAAATTCAGAAAATGTCTTTGACAAGTTCATAACACTTGCAGTTTATTATCAAACCAACAAAATAAATGTCATGAGGAAAAAAAATCACCTTCCTGATCAGCCAAGATCCGGTTCGCTGCTGGAGCAGAACAAACAGAACGCACAGGAGACATCTCGGCAGCAAATGCTTTTTTATCAGGAAAATAATTCCTTGCAATCTGAAAAGGACTACTTTCAGGTTTAATGGATCCAGATGAGTTTTTCCTAGGGCTAAACAGACATTTTGTTCACAGCTATTTTTCATATCAAGGCAAATATTAAAAATTAATATTTGAATGTGTATAAATACTCCAATAATTTGAATTTAGCACAATAATCCACTAAGGAATCAGTGTCATTTAGTTTATGTTTTTCAACTAAAAGAATTTATTGTAATCAGTTCATGGGATTTGGTCATAGCTGGCCAGCATTTGCCTCTGGAGGTGGTGATAATGAGCTGCTTTCAATAATTTGATACACGAATTTGGTAATTCTTTGAAAATAAAATTTTACGTAGATCAGTATAAGTAAGGTCAAATTCACTCTCAAATTCACATTGTTTTCTCTTCTTGTTCAATAGCCCTCTGAATGAGCCAACTAAATTCAATAAGCAAGAGACTAAATATCAGGCATGAGAATTTAACATTTTCTCCTATGAAGAGCAAAGATTTTAAAATAAAATGTCCACAGTACAGTATTCATTACGAGAATACCCAAGCCCAAAAACAAATCTGAGTTTCCCAGCTGAGTTTCCCAACACCCATACGGATGAAATAATGCTGAAGATTTATGTATTAAGTCCAAGAATCTCAATTACCATTTTGTTGCAGTGTACAATCTTCAATGCCTAGTTGCGAGTAACATAGGTACAAATTGAAAAACAGTTGAGTGAAATTTATGTTTACAATTAAAAATTAAATAATTGTGGTATTTAGCTAGCTAAGCTGATGAGAGAAAGAAGGCAAACTACCAGCAGCTCATTACATGCCTCTCACCTGTGCAATGCATATAAGCAATATCGTAAAACTGACATTTTCAGGTGACTGGGAAAAAAAAATGTGTATCTCTTGCCAAAAACAACTGTCACACACAAACTGATCTGTTGCCCAAGAATCAAGGTTTCCAAACTGCACACAAACCATAAATGTTGTGCAATATATTATCCTCAACAATCAACTCGAAAATTTTAGAATATTTTTCCTGGTTTTGAAAGAAAACATTTCATTCGCCATTCTGATTGGATGAAACAAACTACATAGTCCAGCTAGCCTGTTAAACCAGTTAATTGTAATGCTCACCTTTTCCCACAGGACAGGATTTATGGATGTTACACGAACAAGTTTATTGCACATGTGGCACAGCTAATGTCTTCACAGAATAAATAAAAAAAACAGAAGAGGAACAAATACAGACTTGAAAGAAGTCTTTCAGTCTCAAAAGCCAAATATAAAACATTCATTTAGTTTGCCTCAAGTACCTGATTTTTGCAACACTTGGGACTGCAGATTTGGTTAGTCTTTCACAACTTTTGAGTTTTGCACGCAGCTCATTCATCTCTGCTTCTTTGAAGTGTAGTTCAGACTGCAATGACTGTACCTAAATTTTTAAAAAAACACACCATTAAAAATATATTTATCTAGACAGAAGACTAAGCTAACGTCAAGATGTAGTGAATTAAATTGAAAAGGAATGGAACAGCATGGGCTTTTAGCAAAAAATTGCCATTGTAAAATTTAAGTAGCAACAATCTTAAAAGGGGCATTTTGTTATAATTCATTCATGGGATCTGGTTGTCACAATCTTAACCAGCAATTATTGCTCATCCCTAGTTGCCCTTGAGAAGATGATGAGCCATCTTCTTGAAGAACTGCAATCCAAGTGCCTAAATTAATCCCAAAATGCCAAGAGGCCGAGAATTCCATAGTGGCACTGTTACCATTAACTTCAAGATTCCACATGTTGGGGAACTAAAGTCAAGGTGGGCTGGGGAGTATAAAAGGTAGGAGCTCCATTTCAATATCTTGGTGCATATACTGATGTTTGGATGGGCGAAAACCAATGGTCTCCAAACTTAATGATTTTCTTTGCCTTGGCTTGAACCTGAAGAGTGCCCTCAATCAGAGATCTACTTCCAAAACATCATGGAGTGCAGATAAGGGACAAAAGGAAAATTAGACACTAAAACTGTCCTTTTTAACATTTCAATGCACTCAACTTACTCTTCAAATACATAAAGAATTACAATATTAACTAAGCAGCAATGAAGCAGCACGCATCAATAATAGCAAACAAAAAACAAGCATATAACTCCTTACAAAAGAGATGTGAGGAAGTTTGTGCAAAATATAAAAATCAATATGTATCTGTTGAACCAAATAGTCAGTTACTGCTGCAGGCCCAATATAATTCAATGCAAATTCCCAAGTCAAACAACCAATGAAGGACAGACACTGAATGAAACAGAACTTCTGGCCCATTGAAAAGACGAAACTGAGATAACTCAGGAGTTACAGAATAGCCGAACACAAGGTCAGTGCATATTTACATGCAACTTTTCACAGGAAATCTAAACAAAGTAGACTTGTGCATGCTTTTGAAGGCACTGGCTTAGTAAGCAATATAGTCTTTATTCTAAATTAGAGGTCATACAAATTGAAATAGGAAGTGATCTTTCTTGCTCTATTTGTTTCATACCTTTTTGGAGAGCTCCTTTTCTCTTTGGCTTTGAACTTCTGCTTTCTCCTTCTCATCAAGTATGTACATTTTTTTTTGCTGGTCAAATTCAGATTCCACACGGCGTAAAGAGTCTCGCAGAACTCGAATTTCACCATTTTTCACCTGCAGTTTCCCTTCTAGTTCATTAAACTGATGAATTAATAAATGTCACTTTAAACTATTATTTAAATACATGCAGAAACTCAAAGATTAACTTGAACAATCTCAAACATTTAAATGTCATTTACAAACATTATTGTCAAGATTCTAAAATTAGGATGTGACAGAAAAAGGAGAATTTTTAACAAATTCAAGAAGTTCACAGAACTGAGCATAGCCTTAACTTATAAAGAAGTTACATACAGATTTGTTAAAGTAGATTAATTTTTGAATACATCTAATTATTTTATCTATAACCTCAAATTAGACATTCTAATGGTGCTTTGCATGTTATCAATTTAGCTAATTTAACTAACATAAGATTAAAGTACCCATCATGAGCAGTGGAGGTTACAAATAGTTATGTTCTAAAATGTCTGCTTGAGTTCAGATAGAACATTCTGAAAAGGATAATCAGCTTGGAAACATGCCCATGTGATCTGGCTGCCACATAGACAGAAAGTATTGAAATGTCAAGTGACAGCTTTAACACCTTTGCAAAGCATCTCACAGAAAAGCACAGTTTTTTTTTAGAAGCAGAGAGGGATTGTTTTCTGTTAACAATTAAACAGGATGCGGTGAGAGTTTGTTTTCTGTTGGAAAGGAAAGGAACACAACGGTAAAGGCTCTGTGGATTTAATGAATGCCTTAATGCGGAGGTGAATCTTATTGATGAAAACTGGATCTAGAAGACCCAGGCTAGGCGAAATAATTTTCAAAGGATACTGGATGTTTTTACCGAGTGCAGCGGGGAGAAACAAGACTGGAGTGCTGGGGAATACTTTGGAATTTTTTGTAATGTTACTTATCAGCCAGAGATGTGGTGCACAGCAAAAAAAAAGGTGTTGATTCAAAGATACCTTTGATTTCAATAGACAACAATAAATTAAGTAGTGTTGAAATTTTGTTCTTCAGTTATTTCTGGTCACTGAGAAAATGTGTTCCTTTTCAAAAAAGGATTACTTTCCACTGGGATTGTACATACAAACACATGAATTAGGAACAGAAGTAGGTCATTTAGTCCCTTCAACCCACTCTGTCATTCAATAAGATCTATTACTCCACATTCCCACCTACCCTGATAACCTTTCACCCGCTTATCAAAAACACTCTGATTCCCCCATTTTTCAAGAGAAAGAGACACCCCCCAAAAACATTCTCCCTTTTTCTGTGTAAATGGGAATGAACCCTTATTTTTAAAAAGGAACTCTTAGTTCCAGATTCTCTCAAGTGGAAACGTCTGTTCCTCATCCTCCCTGTCAAGGTCAGCCAGGATCTCATAAGTTTTAATCAAATCACCTCCTACTCTTCTCAACTCCAGCAGTTACACCACTGTAACACCTGAAGATATAGCAACATTCAATGTGCTATTGCTGATATAAAGAAACCAAGAGTGTATTCCAGGCTGAGCAAGGCTCAGTCAGCATGTCTGGAGATGTTAAAACAAGATTTGGAAATGTTCAGGTTCCAAGTTTGAGTTTCACTCAGCGCAGGCAACAATTAACAAAAGTATCCTGTAAAGACTCACTGTATCCCAACAACATTCATTCTCCAATAGAAGCTATATTGATTTTCCTTTCTCAGAGAAGTAATCAAGGAGGAGGCCAAACAAAGATTTGATGCATCCCTTTAAGGCAGAAGGAAAAATAAATCAACATGCCAGTCAACTGGATATCCCAACAAATTGGTGAAGATTATGGATATTCATAAAATGCAGGACAAATCCAACACAGCCAATTACTGCCCCAGTCTACTCTTGATCATCAGTATCATGATGGAAGGTGTCATCAGTGCTATCCGGCAGCACAGGTTCAGCAATAACATCCTCAGTGACACCCAGTTTGAGTTCTGCCAGGGTCACTCAGCTCCTGACCTCATTATGGCCTTCGTTCAAAAATGGACAAAAGAGGTGAATTCCAGAGGTGATGTGAGAGTGACAGCCCTTCACCTCAAGGTTGCATTCAACCAAATATGGCATCAAGGAGCTCTAACAAAGCAGGAATCAATGGGTACAGGGGCAAAATCTCTGCTGGTTGGAGTCACATCTGGCAGATAGGAAAATGGTTGTGCTTGAAGGTCAGTCATCTCAGGTATAGGAGTTCCTCAGGGTAGTGTCCTAGGCCCAATCAGCTTCAGCTCCTTCATCAATGACCTTCCCTTCCTCATAAAGGTCAGATGTGGGGATGTTCGCTGTTGATTACACAATGTTCAGCACTATTTCTGACTCATCAGATACTGAAGCAGTCCAGATTTGGAGATGCCGGTGTTGGACTGGGGTGTACAAGGTTAAAAATCACACGACACCAGGTTATAGTCCAACAGGTTTGATTGGAAGCACCACCTTTTGGAGTGCTGCTCCTTCAGCAGGTGGTCATTCATTTCACACAAACGCCAGGCTATGACTATCTCCAATAAGAGACAACTTCACCACTGCCCTTTGACATTCAATGGTGTTACCATCACTCAATCCCTTACCATTAACATTTTGTCTAGTCTGTGGTAACTCCCAATCAACTGAACTCACCACTTAAACACAATGGCAACAAGAGCAGGTCAGAGGCTAGGAATACTGTTGCAATTAACTCCCCTCCTGACTCCCCAAAACCATTATTGGAGATAGTCATAGCCTGGCATTTGTGTGATGTGAATGACCACCTGATGAAGGAGCAGCACTCCAAATACACTTGCCTGGATGAATGCAATCCCAACAACACTCAAAAAGCTTAACACCATCCAGGATAAAGCAGCCCTTTTGACTGGCACTACATCCACAAGCATCCACTTCCGCCACGACCAATGCTCAGTAGCAATGTGTACTATCTACAGGATGCACTGCCGAAATTCACCTAAGATCTTCAGACAGCATCTTCCAAACCCATGACTACTTCCGTCTAGAAGGACGTGAACAGCAGGTACATGGGAACACCACCACCCGCAAGTTCCCCTCCAAGCCACTCACCCCCATGACTTGGAAATACACTGTCACTCCTTTACTGTCGCTGGGCTAAAATCCTGTAATTCCTTCCTTAATGGCATTTTGAGTCAACCTGCAGCATATGGACTACCTTCTCAACTGCAAGTAGGGAAAGGCAATAAATGCTGGCTAGCCAGCAATGTCCACATGCCACAAATCAATAATAAAAATATTGACACAGTATGGAGGAACAAACACATATACAAATAAATCATACATCAAAAAGAGCACGAACAAAACTTAATACTCAAATAATGGCAATCTTAAGATTCACATGACAATTTTTTTTAGTACATAGATTTCTCATCACCTATACCAAATAGCCAAAAGGTGAAGCTACTGCCAAATATCGCACTCACAAGAAAATAGACAAAATAAAGGCCATTATTTAGATGGTAATCATAGCTCATTTTTTCAAAAGAAGTGGACATCATCAGAGATATCTTGGTCTTATCAAAGTCAAAGAGTCAAATACTGAAATTCAGAGCCAAGCAAGATGCAAGTCTAATTAACAATTTTGTATTGCCTCAAATAGTTTTATATATATTCATTGACAATTAAAGGCCTCCAAAGATAATATGGAACAAAAACATATTCTACAATATTATTCTCAACCTTTCCAATCAATGAGGTTGAGGCTTTTCTATTTGATGCTCTCATCATTGAGGGACAAAAAATTCATTGTTATCAGAAACTCAAGACCAACCAACAAATTGTTAAACTAAGTTAATGCTGTTTTCTTCTCTACAATCCTAAACAAAAGCCTTCTGGAGGTTAAAAAAAAAAGCTTTGTTGTTAAATGAGATTTTGGAGAAGATTTGTAGCTCGGGTTGTGGATCAGGTTTAAGCTTCCTTGCTGAGCTGGTAGATGTGCTCTCAGATGTTTTGTCACCAAGCTAGGTAACATCAGTGAAACGTTGGTGTTCTGTCCCACTGACTATTTATCTGTCTCAGTTTGTTGTGGTAGGTGATATCATCTCCACTTCTGTTTCTGACAGGTTGGTAAATGGGGTCAAAATCTGTGTCTGTTAATGGAGTTCCAGTTTGAATGCGAGGTCTCTTGGAATTCCCTAGCCACCAAGATACATGAGCACCAACTAGCCACCAAAAGACATGACCAACTATCACTGGTATCCATACAAACAGATGAAGAGGGACAGCAGTTCGACCAGGACAATACATCCATCCTGGGACAAGCTAAATAAAGACACGCACAGGAATTCCTAAAGGCCTGGCATTCAAACTGGAACTCCATTAACACACAAAGATTTGGACCCCATTTATCAAGCTCTCAGAAACAGAAGTGGAAATGATATCACCCACCACAAAAACAGAGACAGATAAATAGCAAGCGGAACAGAACAGAACACAGATGCTTCACCAGATGCCCACTGGTGTTATTACCTAGCTTGGTGACAAAACGTCTGAGGACAGATTTACCATCTCAGCAAGCAAACTTACAATTTTTGTTGTTAAATACATGACAAAAGACCAGAAATCTAATACAATTATACATGGCTCACAGCATCATCCAGTGTGATGAAATATAATGAAAGCACTATAAAGAAAGGAAGTTTCAGATTGCAATTTGGATTAGTCATTCAACTGACTTAAAGAATCAGTGCAGATGCACAAAGTTTCACACAAATCTAAAAACTGCACAACAAAAGGCTGAATAGCTGGGGCAGTTTTACCTGGAGCTTTGGAGGCTGAGGGGTGACCTTTTCTGGGGTTTATAAAATTATGAGGGGCATGGATAGGGTAAACAGATGAGGTCTTTGTCCTGGGGTGGAAGAGTCCAAAACTAGAGTGCATACGCAGAGGATGGTACATATATGGAATTGGCGGTTAAAGGAAGTGGTGAAGGCGCAACATTTAAATATCATCTGGATATGAATAGGAAGAGTTAAGAGGAAAATGGGCCATGTGCTGGTAAATGGGACTAGATGTATCTAGGATATCTGGTCGACATGAATGAATTGAACCGAAGGGTCTGTTTCCGTGCTGTCTATCTCTATGACTCTGTCTAGACTGTCTGTCTGTACAGCATGTCTGATATTTTGGTACCACAAGGTTGCAACTGATTCAAGAAATACATAAAGAACTTAGAATTTACAATATCTGTTGTGTCACAATGTGAAACTGCATTGATACTTTAAAGTTTACCGCACCGACAACCAATACAATACAACCTTGATACAAAAGGTCCCCAGCAAATCAAATGATATAAATATTGTCAGGAATTACCCAACTGCAAGTGTAATTTTGTTGATAATGGACTTCTAAGAAGGACAGTTAATATGCAAATGACATGCAAAGACTCAAGCCAGCAGTGGGAACTATCAGCTTGATTCAGTCACGGTTTTTTCAGTACAAAAGAATTTACATCACCTGTTGCCTCAGCTTCTCATGTTGTTCTTGAAGAACCTCAAATCCAAATGAATCAGTATCATTACTTTGAATGAGACCATTCCCTTTGGGCAAACATAGAACAGGAAAGTCAGTGATTAAATTGGAATTTACAAACTTGTATTGCTTACAACCAACCTTGCATAACCACCCTGTAAATAGTGCATTTTTGTGCTGTGCACGCAACATGTACGACATTTTTCTGACTCTCCCTCTTGTGAAAATCAAAAGAAATACTGTCCTTACCTACCTATATGTAAAAATAAAGTGGCCCTAATTAAAAATAAGTTGTGGTATACAATCCTAATAATATGGGTGAAATATGTGAATCCATGTACCAAAAGCGGAATGTGACTTATTTGGTCAACACTAAACACTAGCCACATCATCAACATCCAACTCTACTTCTTCAATGTTGCTATTACAAGGCTGTTGGCATATTATCGTATTTCTTGCCCAACATAGACCAGGGCAAGTTGAAAATTGTCCATTAAATCTTAAGCCATTCAGGTGAATGGTTGAAACTGGTTGAAAATTCATGACTTTGCTTGGTGCTACACATCACCTCAAGTATAAAAGAGTCTCTCTTCAACATATAAAATTCTTTTGTCTTCTTTGTCCTTGCGTCCCAAACTTCCATTCACTGCTGAGACACTTTTCTACAAATGGATCACTTCATTCACAAATTGATTTCAGAATCACTGAGCTAGTTCTCAAAATTTGCCACCATTTAATTCACCCAGCTGCCAGAGGATTAATCTTCTGTTCTACAGATTCTGAAAAATGGTTTCACCCCCATCAACAATCTCATAGGCCAAGAAATCCTATACCTCTGGAAAGCTTTCCAATCACAATGTTTAGTTACCTCTCTCCCTGCCTTTGAGCACTTTTTCTTGAAACAAGATTCTAGTTTCCAGTCTGCATCATCATTTTTTGACATCCTTAAGATCACATGAGACTGAAGCAAAATTAGGTCAGTCAGCCCAAGGAGTTTGCCCCACTGTTCACTGAGATAGTGGCTGATCTGCTCATCTTAAAATCCATTTCCTTACCTTTTCCCAATAACCCTACTGATTAAAAAGCTATATACTTAATGAAGAGAAAATGAGGTCTGCAGATGCTGGAGATCAGAGATGGAAATGTGTTGCTGGAGAAGCGCAGCAGGTCAGGCAGCATCTAGGGAACAGGAGAATCGACGTTTCGGGCATTAGCCCTTCTTCCTGAAGAAGGGCTAATGCCCGAAACGTCGATTCTCCTGTTCCCTAGATGCTGCCTGACCTGCTGCGCTTCTCCAGCAACACATTTCCATCTATATACTTAATGACCCAGCCTCAATAGTCCTCTACGGAATGAATTTCACAGATTCACAATAGTCATAAAACATGTGACCCCTTATTCGGAGGTTGTGCCCTCTGGTCCAAAACAATCTTTCCATATCGAAACTCAGCATCCACTGCAATTCTGGTAGAGGGAGGAAGAGAGCTTCTTCAAGGAAGGCATCCTTGCAAGAGGATTTGCAGTAGGTTAAAATCAACTAGGAGAAAGTGAGGACTGTAAATGCTGGAGATCAGAGCTGAAAAATGTGTTGCTGGAAAAGTGCAGGTCAGGCAGCATCCAAGGAGCAGGAGAATTGACGTCGATTCTCCTGCTACTTGGATGCTGCCTGATCTGCTGCGCTTTTCCAGCAACACATTTTTCAGCTCTGATCTCCAGCATCTGCAGTCCTCACTTTCATCTACTGTAACTCAACAAGATGGCCTCTCATTTTAAAATGTTCCAAAGAATACAGGCCCGATCTACTGAACCTCTCCTCATAAGATAGTCCCTCCATGCTGAATGAATTTTCTCTGGACTACCGCCAATGCCAGTATAGCTTTCTTTCGGTAAGGGCCCAAAATTGTTCAGCTGTGGTCTGATAAGGATTCCTTATGAAGTCCTCCAAAACTCTATTTTCTGAGGTGCACAACACAAATAACCTATTGTTGTATCTAATTTGACTGTACATTGGTGTGCTATAAAATTGTACCAATTTAAAAGTCATTGCATATTAATTACTTCATGACTATAGCATGCCTTTTTTAAAAAAAATACATTTTAATGATTTCCATTTAAATTAATTTATAAAGTTAAGAACAAACCAGTGAGGACATTAGCCAGGGTATGATGGCCATAAATGTTCGACATTCAATCCTGATCCCTAACAAGAAACCTAAGTTTGAAAACTATGGTCATAAAAGTTAGCCTCAGTACCACTTCATTAACGCAACAGGTATCAGCTTTCTCCAGTCATGAACTGGAGAACATGTGCATGTGAATGCTGGCTAGTGAGCAGATCAATTTCGGCTGTGGTACGAACTGCCATTCCTAAATCACTCCTCTTCTGTCAAAGGGTTTGCCACAACAATTTGGGAATGTTACATGTAAATAATGCCCACTTGGAACTGGTGCTCATGTCACTACAACATGACAAAGGAAAAGAGAAAACTAAGCAAATAATATGTTTAAAACTTTACAATTTACTGCACAATATTAAAAATCCTGCAAATGAAAACCTGCACATTACCATGAGGTTCCTTTACTGCATTTACATTTCTTAACGATCCAGTTGTTAAAGTAGCAACTTTTGTACTTGTATCATTTGTTAGTCCTAATGCTTCTCTGTTATTAATATTGCTCACTGATGCTTTCGTAGCATTGGAGACAGGCATCGCATTCTGACTTAAAACTTGCGAAGCTAGAATATCAAGTTCCTCCAAATCATCTGCAGTGAAATCTTCATTATCTCCAAAAGGATCGTCATTTGATCTAATGTCCTTTTCCGCTTTGTGTCGTTTGTTTGGTGGAAATCCTTCACAGTCACTATTTATGTTCTTCTTCCCTCGGTTGGAAAATCCTGCAAGGTTTGAAACGGATATTTCTGATGACATCCTTTCCACGCTATAAATAATTGAGGTGTTTCGTTTCTTTGCCGAGTTTGTGAAAAGGATGTTTGATGACATGGTTCCAGCAGTTGACCCTGCAGGACAGAACAGCCAACAGATAAATCATTTACAAACAATATTCACACCTGAATTAACATTTGCTTTGTTTATCAAAAGGCAGAATGACAGAAATCTGATACTTGCACAAAGAAGACTCTCTTAATCCAAAATTGAAGATATTCATGGCAGGTATTTATCAAAATCAGGAAAAAAAAGTCAATATTTCTAAAATATGGCCAATTATAGAATAAAAGGATTGCAAAAGATAATCTGATCAGAGCCTAAAACAAAAATGCCACTCGTATGTTAGTATATAAAGAATTCTCCCCTTCCTGCTACCAAAGACAGTCTATTTCACACTTTCACCAGTACCAAGAATGTCCATTTGTATACTATCTTTACCATAGAAAAATGTTTAAAGTGCCTCACAAAGCTTTTAATCAAAGAAAATTCAAACAAACAGTCACAAAGGAGATAGCAAAACAAATGGACAAAACAGATCTTAAGGAGTATCTTAAAGATGACAGGAAAGAGCCCAAAATCAGAGGAGTTAAGGAAAGAATTCCAGATTTTAGAGCTTCAACAGCTGAAGGCACAATCAACAACAGGGGGACGATTAAAATCCAGCATGCATCAGAGGCCAGAATTGCAGCAGCACAGAGCACTGTTGGTGGTAGGACTGGAGGAAGTCAGAAAGATAGGGAACAGCAAAGCCCTGAGTATATAAATGATGTGCCCTTTTATTCTTCTAAGTTTGAGTCCATGTAACTTGTGTGTAAAGGTTGTTGGAATATTAAACAGATCAGGGCTTAAAATATTCAACTTTCTTTGGAAGTTATATACTTTCAAACATCTTTGAACTAGAATTATGGTATGTCAGGTATTAAGTGGCAAGCAGTTAACAAGACAGAATGCATTTCATATTATGCTCACTTGAAACATTCACATCTCACCTGAAATCTACAATCCAGTGCTGATTTAAAAATATCTGTTACACACATTCAATTATTTTATACTTGGCAACTTCTTGATCTGCTAACCAAAGGCAGATTCCATTTTCCTACAGAGATGAAAGAGAGAAAACATTTCAGACTAGGAGTCTGGTTAGAAGAATACAGGCAAAAACCTGTAAACAAATTACCTGCATATTGTATCAATTGATTTGTGGTATTCAGGAAGAAACAGGGGGAAGGGAGATCTTTGAAACTCTCAAGTTACTGAGTTGGATCGAAGGGTCTGTTTCCGTGCTGTACATCTCTACGACTCTAAGTAAGCTTATTTATACAGAACTGGTAAAAGAAAATCTACATGGTGCTGAATTCATTGATGTCTGAAATTCAGCAACTATAATATTATAACTGGCCTGAGTTCTTGGACGTGTTGAAGTCAGTCCAATGAAAGTTAAATTAGAGTTTAAAGCTCAATTATGACCAAGATTCTAACTTAAAACAAAATGCAAATCCTGGGAGGTCCTGATAATAACCATAAATATGTTTAAATGAACTTTGACAAATAAGCACTTCATATCTTTAGTATTAGATTAGATTACTTTACAGTGTGGAAACAGGCCCTTCGGCCCAACAAGTCCACACCGACCCGCCGAAGCGTAACCCACCCATACCCCTACATTTACCCCTTACCTAACACTACGGGCAATTTAGCATGGCCAATTCACCTGACCTGCACATCTTTGGACTGTGGGAGGAAACCGGAGCACCCGGAGGAAACCCACGCAGACACGGGGAGAACGTGCAAACTCCACACAGTCAGTCGCCTGAGGCGGGAATTGAACCCGGGTCTCTGGCGCTGCGAGGCAGCAGTGCTAACCACTGTGCCACCGTGCCGCCCATTATGTATGTTTGCCCATAACATATCCAAGCAAACTTAAACCCCAAACGTCCTGCTACAAATAGTCATACAGCATGGAAACAAGCCTATCAGCCCAATATGTCGATGCCAACCAGGTTTCTAAACTGAACTAGTTCCATTTGCTTGCACTGGACCTATATCTGACTAAACCTTTCCTATCCATGTGGGTAAAAACAATGACTGCAGATGCTGGAAACCAGATTCTGGATTAGTGGTGCTGGAAGAGTGCAGCAGTTCAGGCAGCATCTGAGAATAGCATGTACTTGTCCAAATGTCCTTTACATATTATAATTATACCCACCTCTATCACTTCCTCTGGCAGTTCATTCCATATACACACCACTCTCTATGTTGGAAAAGTTGCCCCTTGGGTCCCTTTTAATTCTTCCCCCTCTCATTTTAAATCTATGCCCTTTAAATCTATGAACTCCCTCCCCTGAGGAATAGAACTTGGCTATTCACATTATCTATGCCCCTCATGATTTTACAAAACCTCTATAAAGGTCACACTCAGCTTTTTATGTTCCAGGGGTAAAAAAAAGTCCAAGCTCTCCTTATAACATCCATGATGGGGACCATATTGCATTTGTACTCTTCTTACTTCAGTTATAAATCACAAGATTTGGACCTTAGCAAAATTAATTTCAGAAAATCATTGGCATCAACAACCCTTCAATTCACTTGCAACATACAATATTCTTGACCTAGATTATCTGAGAACCTAATACATGCTTGTGAACATGATTCTAAATTATGTTACAAAAGCCAAAGGGTTTAATATTGTTAAAAGACAGACCAAAGTTTGTTCTGATTAGTTGTGAGTTCTCAATTTGCAGCTCTTCAATAAAGATCAAAGCTAACAAGTCAGAAATTGAAAAGTCAAAAAATAAATGTGTGAATGCTAGAAATCTGAAACATGAGCATACCTTGTCAAATCAACATGAATATGTTCAACAGATCTGGGAGTGCATGCAAAGATAAAAACAGAATTAAGATTGATGAATTTTGATCAGAACTGGAACATGGTATCAACCTTACCTTTTAAGTTTCATTCAACAAACCTGCTGTGGCACAGTAGTGGTGTCCCACCTCTGAGCCAGGAGACCTGGGTTCAAGTACCACTTGCTCCAGAGGCGTGTGTCTGAACGGGTTGATTAGAAAGTATCTAAAACCTCTTAATATTACATCTGTAACAGATCCAGTTCTGATGAAAGGTCAGGAAGTTGAAATGTTAACTCCATTTGTCTCTTCAGATATTACTACTAACATGCTGCTTATTTCCACCATTTGCAATGCATAAAAATCAGACAACCGTCCTCTTCCCCAAAAAGGCTTTATTTTTTATATGTAACCGAACAGCTGCAAACCACACAGCTTCTCCTGGTAAACAACTCAATCCATCAGGATAGCGATTCAAAATCTGCAATTCTGAAACTCACATCTCTTCATACGACAGGTACTGGCCCCTAGCGGCCATATTGTCCACCTGAAAACGCGTGGCCCCCTCTATGACCAATCAACTCGCTGCTTCTTACTGTACACAGCCTCGCGCACATCCCCGCGTCCAGATTTCCGATTGGCGATGCAGACAACTACGGTATCGTGAAGGTTCATATTGCATTTGGATAATGCATTTCGAATCGTAGAACTGGTGAAAACGTCGTAATATTTACCTCGTCAAAACGAATTCCTCAGAGTTTTACTGTGGTTCTGAATTTGCTATCAGCAATGGATTACTCTGGAATGATGCTTCATTACCGGCTTTCTTCCCGCTGCTGAGGCTCTAAGGGAAGACTCGTATTTGAAAATGTTCCCCATGGCCGCCTCTATCATCACACACCCGAGAAGTCAATTACAATAGAGCAAGATCATTAGAAATAGGAGAATAGGCCATTCGACCCATTGAACCTATTGCATGCCCCATGTATAAACTCATAGCTATCTGATTGTGGCCTTAACCTCATTTGCCTGCCTGTCTGTTATCACCCTTGAGCCCCTTGTCAATCAAGACACTCAATATTGAATATATCCCAAGTCTCAACTTTTGCTCATGAAATTTCAAAGATTAACAAAAATCCAAAAGAATTAAGAAATTCCTCCTCCACTGCATCTCAAATGGGAGACCTCTTATTTTTAAGCTGTTCCCCGATTCTATATTCCCCTATGAATAGAAGTGTTTCCCCAGTATCCACTCTGTCAAAGTTATAATTTTATCATTTTCAGTCAGATTACCTTTTATTACCTGGAAAAGTTCAGCCGGTCAGGCAGCAGCCAAGGAGCAGGAGAGTGGATATTTCAAGCATAAGTTCTTCATCAGGAATGTGAGGGAGGCCCAATTGGACTGAGATAAGTAGGAGGGGGTAGGTGGTGGGGCTGGGGACATGGTAGCTGGGAATGCAATAGGTCGATGAATGTGGAGGGTGAAGTTGATAGTGGGAACAGAGGGTGGAGTGGATTTGTGGGAAAGAAGATAGACAGGTAGGACAGTTCAAGAGAGCGGTCCCAAGTTGGAGGGTTGGATCTGGGATAAGATAGGGTAGTGGAAATGAGGAAACTGGTGAAATCAACATTGATCCCGTATGGTTGGAGGGTCCCATGCAGAAGATGGTGCGTTCTTCCTCCAGGTATCAGGTGGCTAGAATCTGGCAGTGGAGGAGGCCCAAGATGTGCATGTCTTGAGAGTTGAAGTGTTCGGCCACAGGGCAGTGGGGTTGTTTAGTGCATGTGTCCCAGAGATGTTATCTGAAATGTTCTGCAAGTTGGCATCCTGTCCCTCCAGTATAGAGGAGACCACACTTTCTGTGCCCAAATTGCTTCCCCCTCACCTCCTTCCAAAGAATCCTTCCACATCCGGCAGAGATTTTTCTGCACCTCCACAAAACCCATCTACTGTGTCCATTGCTCCCGATGTGGTCTACTTTACACTGGGGAGACAGGACACCAACTTGTAGATCGTTTCTTCTTGCCCACCTATCCACTCCACCATCCGCTCCGACCTATCACCATCATCCCCACCTTCATCTAACTATCACATTCCCAGCTACAAACCCGCTAGCCCCATCCCATCCTGTTTATCTCAGCTCCCTCTGGCCTCCCCCTTCATTCCTGATGAAGCGCTTATGCTCGAAACATCGACTCTCCTGCTCTTCAAATGCTGCCTGACTGGCTGTGCTTTTCCAGCACCACACTTTTTGACTCTTGTGTAGGGGTCTGTAAGGGTTAATACTGAGGAGTGGCATAAGCACCATCTATAAACCAGAGAAAAGAAAGGTTTAAATGAAAAATATTACTGGAGCTCTATTTCAAGGTGCACAAGAGTAGTATGTGTCATTTGTATGTTTTACTGATTTTGTTCCTTCTGTGTATGATGACATGGACTTGTGGAAACAACAGTTTAGGATCTCAAAAGAGTAAGAGTTAATATCTGGCCCTCCTTGAAATTGCTGAATCAATGTGTACCATACCAAGGGAAACTAACTCATTGGAAACATACATTAAACTATGTCTTGTCAACTACAAGAGATTCTTCTAGTTAGAAGAGGAAGTGCTGTCCGTTGCCACATAAGACCAAACAGCCCAGTAACTATCTACCTTTAAAGAGGATGTTGGCAGCAAACTTCTTTGTGAGAAATGGCTTATACAATGTAATTAACTGGCGCGTTGGTACAACACTTTCTTCATCAGACAATTACTTAATTCCAAGCATCAGCCTGATGAACTCTCTCTGAATTAATTCCAATGCAAATACATATATATTGTACTAAAATTAGAATTAGGTTTGTTGTCACATGCACCTAAATACAGAGGTACAGTGAATTGTGTACAATGTCACCGTTTCCAGCACCATCTTAAGTATAGGGATACCTGGGTACTAAATCTTAAGTATGAATTAAAAAAATGAAAATATAAGGTTAAAAGATCAGTATTACAGTCCTAATAAAGCTAGGTTCAAAGATACCTAGGTACAAAATCTTCGGTATAAATTAGAAGAATAAAGAAATAAAGGTAGAAGTCCAAAAAGTAGTAATCCAAAGCTATTACCTCTGTATTGCTGCTCCTGTCATCTCTTTTTTTATGAAATCTGTATGTTTGTGTTGGTTGAGTCTGATACCACCATGTATTGCTGCTTACCATCTCATATGATCAGCTGCAAGGCTTTCCCAGCTGACAACCTTGATCTTTAAAAAGCTTGCACAAAAACTGTAAACATGGGAAGCCTGAAACAAAAATCTAAAACTGATGAATATATTCAACAGATCAGTTTGAATCTATGAAGGAAAAGATATCTAAATGTTGCTGCTGTGAACAGTTTGTTAGCTCTATGTTGCTGGAGGTCATATTTGAATGCATGAAGTAATGAGAAAATAGGTCTCAAGGTTGTTCTGCAAAGATAAAATGCTGCATTAGAAAATGAAGAATTGTTCAAACTATTATAATCTTGCATTGTAATCATGAACTTGAAAAAAAAGAATGTGGGTTGTGATTGTAAGAGTGCAAGTGAGATTGTTACAAGGACAAGAGTGAGAGTACATTTGTGCTAACTATTGAAATAATGAACTATGAAAGCATTCAAACCAAATGGCCCATGAATATGGTTCAAAATAAGACAGGGAAGCAATCAGATTATAAGCACTTTACGTTTAGTTGCAGGCAATGTAGTTGTTGTCTATTGGTAATTTCCGTACTTTGCAATTTATATTAAGAAAGTTACTAAAGTATTGTGAAATTGATTGGAGCATGCAAGAGTGTCAGCCATCTGTTTTAGGGAAAGCTCTGCATCAAGTGCCACACAGAAATGTGACAGACTAATGGCAGGACTTGCTCAGGAAAAGGATTATGATGGTGTAGATATCATCATTTGAAAACTTACAGCATTCAGCAAGCTTCTTGAACTGCCACTGTCCATTTGGTGTTCATACACCCGTGTTGCCATTAATGAGGGAATTGTAGAGTTTTCACCAACTGACCCTGAAGGAACAGTGATATATTTTCAAGTCAGGATGGGGATTCAAATGCATTCTACTTCAGACCATGTGTTGTTTATTTGTGCAAGTATGGTACTCTGTCACTTTAACAGTCTGATCATGTGATCTAATGATGATGTCAGTCATTTTAGACAGGAAATAGCACAGTCCTTATGTAAACATATTCTACTTCAGACAAGTAGATATGACTCCAGTGCCAGCAGGACAAGTTAAGAAATACATTAGAAATGATCTGCTACTATCAAAAGTGATAGACCTGGTACTTTGCGACAAGATCATAGAAATGACCCTAGAACTGAAACCAAATGTCACATGAAGATAGAAATAACCACGCAGGTTGAATCCTGTGGAGAATAATAGTCATCATTCTACCAGAGCTAAGGAAACAAGTGTTAAATCAAAGACATGAAGATCACTCTGACATTGTCTGGATGAAAGAGATAACTATTTTTGGTTGCCAGGCCTCAAAACCAAGGCAGGAATTTGTGCAACTTGCATGAGAATTCACAATCTACCTCCGTTAGCACCATTACACCATGGAAAAGACCAGAAAGGCCATAGCAAAGAATCCATAAAGCTACTTTTTGAAAGGTTTCATAGGTTTTTGAGGTCGGCATGGTGGCACAGTGGTTAGCACTGCTGCCTCACAGCGCCAGAGACCCGGGTTCAATTCCCGCCTCGGGCAACTGTCTGTGTGGAGTTTACACATTCTCCCTGTGTCTGCGTGGATTTCTTCCGGGTGCTCCGGTTTCCTCCCACAGTCCAAAGGTGTGCAGGTTAGGTGAATTGGCCATGCTAAATTGCCTGTACTGTTAGGTGAAGAGGTAAATGTAGGGGTGGGTTGCTCTTTGGAGGATCGGTGTGGACTTGTTGGGCCGAAGGGCCTGTTTCCACACTGTAAGTAATCTAATCATAGTGGTTGACTACTAAAAGGCCTGAAGTTGCCATCATGAAGATGACACCTTTGGAGAAAAATCATTGAAAAATTGGGGGAGGTCTTTGCGAGGTTTGGTTGTTCAGAACAACTTGCTCGTGGTCCACAAATTGATAATGGTTCACAGTTTATATCACTAGAGTTTATAGATTATTTAAAGAGCAACTGAATTCAACATTCTGATCATCTCCTTTTCACCCTTCTACAAAAGGTTTGTTCACACAGTGTAATATTTCTCAAACATAACTCAAGAAGAGGGATCACTGACCATAAGCCAACATACCAGAACACAATCCACTTGACGACTCTTAAATCCTCCAGCATTGCTCATGATAAAGCATCAATTGTGTGCAGCATTTGATTTGCTGAAAATATCTATGACAAGAAACAACAGGATCATGTTTTCTAACAAGAAAACAAGGCCAAAGGTGACTTTTTCCAAAAAGGTCATGAAGTGTTGGCAAGGAACTACACTACAGGCAAGAAGTGGGTATCAGCCATCATTTCAGCACAGGCTGAACACTGTACAGATGGGCACTTTGGGCAGAAATCAGTTTAGTCCAACCTTGCTACCTGGAGAATAAATAATTCCATGATAAAGCTCCTGCTGATTTACCCCTTGGCCTCCTGGTCCTTCTTGGAACATAACACCATGAATAGCCACAAATCCACAATAAACCTATGATCTCTTTAGTTTGTATTTGCTTTTCATCTGGAAGTATGTCAAACTAGGCTTTTTCTTTAAGTTCAAAGAACACATCCGTCATATCCTATTACAGTTACAATGCTTTCACCAATAATGTAACCATAGGAAAGAATGGTATTGAAATCTGAGCCACTTTATCCAAACTGCAGTCAATGCATTCATTTAGAAGAGAAGTTCAAAGGGCAGATTTTCTAGATCTGTGCATAGGGCAAGGTATCTGACATTTAGTGATCATGAATCAGGAAATCATGGACCAATTATGATAACCCACCAATTGAAATTATTGTATTTCACGCTATGAGAAATCAGCAAATCTAGTCTCAAATTCTAATGAAAGGATAACTGCAAAATGGATGGATGTAGCTGTCTATGATGGTGGAGGAATAGGTCTCCTGGGCTGGAGCTCATATGCTCTATCCATTTCTTAATCTCTCTTTTCACATTTTTTATTCCTTCTACTATTACCTTCCGTCCTCAGGTGGCATCGGCAATCTCCAGGGTGAAAACTAGCGCAGACACCTGGCCTCAGTGTGGACTTGAATCCCTGGCCTCGGCATGAACTTGATTTACGGCATCAGCATAGACTCCTCCTACCACCTTCTGCATGGACTCTAACTCCCCAGCCTCTTCTGTACTGCATAATTCAATGGTTTTATGAAAAAGAGGGCAATCACATTTCTTGGAGTGTATTAAAGACCCCTACTCAGGGAGAGATAGATAGGTTGGAGGCAAATTCAGAGAAGTGTAAAAATAATAAACTAATTATAAGGAAATTTCAAATTCTTCAATATTGACTAGAATAGACAAAATGTGAAAGGCTTCGAGGGAGCAGAATTCTTAAAATGTATTAAGGAGAGCTTTCTCAGTCAGCACACAGGCTGATAAGAGAGCGAGTGGTGCTGGATCTAATTTTAGGAAGAAAGGCCTGGAAAGTGGTAAAGGTGTCAGCAGGGGTGGGGTGGGGAATTATAGGTAACCATAATTTAGTAAGGTTAAATGTAATTATGGGAACGGACAAAAAAGCAGAAAATACATAACTATCACTTAAGAAAAAGTACTAGGGAAACTAATGAGACTAAAGACTTATAAGTTCCCTGCACCTGATGAGATACTTCCTAGGATATTAAAGGAAGTAGCTACTGAGCTAGTGGATGCACTGATAATAACCTTCCAGGAATCCTTTGATTCTGGAAAAGTCTTGGAGGATTAGAATACTGCCAATGTAACACCTTTATTTGAAAAGAGGAGACAAAAAAACAGGTTAAATTAAAATAGGCCAGTTAACATCTTATTGGGAAATTGTCAACATCTGTTATACAGGATGTAATAGCAGAGCATTTAAAAATGCATAATATGATCAAGGAGTGTCAACATGGCTTCATGAAGGGAAAATTGTACCTGACAAATTTACTAGAATTAAGAGGTAACAAGCCAAATTGATAAAGGGGGAGCTGTGGATGCATTATTTAAGTTATGTTCAGAAGGAGTATGATAAGGTACCATACATTAGTCTATTTATTTAGTAAAAGCTCATGGTGTTAGAGGTCATTATTAACATGGATAGAAAATTGGCTAACTAATAGAAGACAGAAATTTGGGATAAAGGAGGCATTTAGTACAGCAACCTGGAAATTGTGATGTGCCACAGGGATCAGCACCGGTGCCACAATTATTGACAATAATGCCTTGGATGAGAAAGTGAATATACTATAGCCAAGTTTGCAGAAGATACAAAAATGGGTGGGAAGGCATGTGGTGAGGATGGCACAGAGTCTGAAGAAACATACAGAAAGCTTAAGTGAGTAGACAAACACTTAGAAAATTGAATATAATGTGGGGAAATATGAGGTTACGCACTGGAAGGAAGAGTAGAGGAGATGATTGCTTAACTGGGGCAAGACTGTAGAAAGCTACAGAAGAGAATGATCAGGATTTCTTGTCCATGAATAACAAATAAGATAGCATCCAAGTTCAGTAGTAATAGGGAAGGCAAATGGAATGTTGGCCTATATTTCAAAAGAATGGAATATAAAAGTGACGAGGTTTAATTAAAACTATGCATGACCTATGTCAGACCACAACGGGAATTCTGTAAACAGTTTTTGGATCCTTAAGTAAGGAAAGATATGCAGGCATTGGAGACAGTCCAGAGGAGAATCATTAACTGATTATAAGGTATGGAGGGAATGTCTTAGGAGGAGAGGTTGGATAGATTTGGCCTGTACTCTTTGGAATGTAGAAGATTGCTGAGGCCACCTTATTGAAACTGAAATAACTTCACAGAGGTTGGTATCCTTTCACCAAGTCACCCTTCATTTATACATGGAAAGTCCTTAACACTGGTCCAGCTCCCTTAGAGCCAGCTCTCAGAGTGTCTGACACTCATTTTATGTAAGCAAAAGTGAGGACTGCAGATGCTGGAAACCAGAGTTTAGATCAGAGTGGTGCTGAAAAAGCACAGCAGGTCAGGCAGCATCTGAGGAGCAGGAAAATCAACGTTTTGGGCAAAAGCCCTTCATCATTTTATGTGCCATCTGGGGCTCTCTGATTGTACCAGATTAACAGCCCAAATCAGGGAACTCCTACTCTATCCTGTCCTTCTGGCTAACCTTATTATAATCACTACAGAAATATTCAAGATTCTTAGGGGACATGACAAGGTAGTTGCAGAAAGGTTGCTTATCCCTGTGCAGAGTATAGCAACGGACGGTATAATCTCGGTGTAAGGGGTCACACATTTATGACAGAGATGAAGAGGAATTTCTTCTCACAGAGGCTATCATAGAACATAGAACAGTACAGCACAGAACAGGCCCTTCAGCCCACGATGTTGTGCTGACCACTGATCCTCATGTATGCACCCTCAGATTTCTGTGACCATATGCATGTCTCTTAAATGTCCCCAATGACCTTGCTTCCACAACTGCTGCTGGCAATGCATTCCATGCTCTCACAACTCTCTGTGTAAAGAACCCGCCTCTGACATCCCCTCTATACTTTCCTCCAACCAGCTTAAAACTATAACCCCTCGTGTTAGTCATTTCTGCCCTGGGGAATAGTCTCTGGCTATCGACTCTATCTATGCCTCTCATTATCTTGTATACCTCAATTAGGTCGCCTCTCCTCCTCCTTTTCTCCAATGAAAAAAGTCCAAGCTCAGTCAAACTCTCTTCATAAGATAAGTCCTCCAGTCCAGGCAGCATCCTGGTAAACCTCCTCTGAACCTGCTCCAAAGCATCCATATCTTTCCTATAATAGGGCGACCAGAACTGGACACAGTATTCCAAGTGCGGTCTAACCAAAGTTTTATAGAGCTGCAACAAGATCTCATGACTCTTAAACTCAATCCCCCTGTTAATGAAAGCCAAAACACCATATGCTTTCTTAACAACCCTGTCCACTTGGGTGGCCATTTTAAGGGATCTATGTACCTGCACCCCAAGATGCCTCTGTTCCTCCACACTGCCAAGAATCCTATCCTTAATCCTGTACTCAGCTTTCAAATTCGATCTTCTAAAATGCATCACCTCGCATTTATCCAGGTTGAACTCTATCTGCCACTCCTCAGCCCATCTCTGCATCCTGTCAATGTCCCGCTGCAGCCTACAACAGCCCTCTATACTGTCAACGACACCTCCAACCTTTTGTGTCGTCTGCAAACTTGCTGACCCATCCTTCAATCCCCTCATCCAAGTCATTAATAAAAATTACAAACAGTAGAGGCCCAAGGACAGAGCCCTGTGGAACACCACTCACCAGACTTCCAGGCAGAATATTTTTCTTCTAGTACCACTCACTGTCTTCTGTTGGCCAGCCAATTCTGTATCCAGACAGCTAAGTTCCCCTGTATCCCATTCCTCCTGACCTTCTGAATGAGCCTACCAGGGTGAACCTTATCAAATGCCTTGCTAAAGTCCATATACACCACATCCACAGCTCGACCCTCATCAACGTTTCTAGTCACATCCTCAAAGAACTCGATAAGGTTTGTGAGGCATGACCTGCCCCTCACAAAGCCGTGTTGACATGCTCTTCCAGATGGTCATAAATCCTATCCCTCAGAATCCTTTCTAACACCTTGCAGATGACAGACGTGAGACTTACTGGTCTGTAATTGCCAGGGATTTCCCTATTTCCTTTCTTGAAGAGAGGAATTACATTTGCCTCTCTCCAGTCCTCAAGTACGACTCCAGTGGAGAGCGAGGATGCAAAGATCTTCGCAAGTGGTAAAGCAATTGCATTTCTCATTTCCCAAAGCAGCCGAGGACAAATCTGGTCCGGGCCTGGCGACTTGTCAATCTTAATATTTGACAAAATTTTCAGCACATCAGCTTCCTCTATCTCTATCCATTCCAGCATGCACACCTGCTCTTCAAAGGTTTCATTCACTACAAAGTTCATTTCTTTCGTAAAGACAGAAGCAAAAAAATAATTTAGGGCTTCCCCTACCTCCTCAGACTCCACACACAAGTTCCCTATGCTATCCCTGATCAGCCCTGCTCTTTCTTTGACCATTCTCTTATTCCTCACATAAGTGTAAAATGCCTTTGTGTTCTCCCTAATCCGTTCTGCCAAGCCTTTCACGTGCCCCCTCCTGGCTCTCCTCAGACCATTTTTGAGCTCCTTCCTCGCCTGCCTATAATCCTCTAGAGCTGAGCTTGACCCTAGCTTCCTCCACCTTTTGGAAGCTACCTTTTTCCTTTTGACGAGAAGCTCCACTGCTCTCGTCATCCAAGGTTCCTTTATCTTACCACTTCTTGCCTTTCTCAGAGGGACATATTTACTCACTTGCAACAACCGTTCCTTAAACAGTCTCCACATGTCTATAGTGCATTTACCATGGAACAATTGCTCCCAATCCATGCTTCCTAACTCATGTCTTATCGCATCATAGTTTCCTCTTCCCCAATTAAATATCTTCCCATTTTGCCTAATCCTCTCCTTCTCCATAGCTATGTAGAATGTGAGGCAGTTGTGGTCACTATCACCAAAATGCTCTCTCACCACAAGATCTGATACCTGCCCCGGCTCGTTTCCGAGCACCAAGTCTAGAATGGCCTCTCCCCTCGTCAGCCTGTCAACGTACTGAGTTAGGAAACCCTCCTGAACACACCTTACAAAAACAGCTCCATTCAAATCTTCTGCTCGAAGGAGGTTCCAATCAATATTGGGAAAGTTAAAATCACCCATTACAACAACCCTACTACGTCCATATTTTTCCACAATCTGCCGACCTATGCTTTCTTCCATCTCCCTGCTGCTATTGGGGGGCCTGTAGTAAACCCCTAGCGAGGTGACTGCTCCCTTGCTGTTCTTAATTTCCACCCATACTGACTCGGTAGGCAGATATTCCTCGACAATGGAAGCTTCTGTAGCTGTGATACCCTCTCTGATTAGTAGTGCTACAGCCCCTCCTCTTTTTCACCCCTCCCTATTCTTTTTAAATGCTCTAAACCCTGGAACATCCAGCAACCATTCCTGCCCCTGAGAAACCCATGTCTCTGTTACGGCCACAACATCATAGCACCAGGTACTGATCCATGCTCTAAGTTAATCACTTTTATTCCTGATACTCCTTGCGTTAAAGCAAACACACTTTAACTGATCCCTTGGTTCCTTCCCAGGAAAGTCCTTCCCACTAACTGGTCTACCTCTTGCTATTGCCTCATCTGCATCAACTCTCACCTCCGGTATACAGCTCAGGTTCCCACCCCCCTGCCATACTAGTTTAAACCCTCTCGAACTACTTGAGCAAACCTTCCACCCAGGACATTGGTCCCCTTCCAGTTCAGATGCAACCCGTCCTTCTTGTACAGGTTCCACCTTCCCCAGAAGGCATCCCAATTATCTACATATCCGAAGCCCTCCCTCCTACACCAGCTGCGTAGCCACGTGTTAAGCTGCGCCCACTCCCTGTTCCTCGCCTCGCTATCTTGTGGCACCGGCAGTAAACTAGAGAACACTATTCTGTTCATCCTGCTTTGCAGCTTCCATCCTAACTCCCTGAAATCACTTTTATATCCTCGATCCTTTTCCTAGCTATATCATTAGTGCCAATATGTAACACGATTTCTGGCTGTTCGCCCTCTCCTTTTAGAACCTTATACACCCGATCAAATCTGTGAAATTCTTTGCCTTATAGGCCTGTTGAGGCTGGATCATTAAGTGTATTTGAGGCTGAGGTAGATTTTCAAACAGTAAGGAAATCAAGATGTTATGGGGGAAAGGCAGGAAAGTGAAGTTGAGGATTATCAGACCAGCCATGATCTCTTTGAATGGTGGAACGAACCCAGAGCTTTAAATGGACTACTTCTGTTCCTATGTCCTATCGTCTTATGCAAGTAAAGGTCCCGAATTTAGGGAAGGCCGATTTTAAGAGAGGAATATGGAATCTGGTCAAAGTGAACTGGATGTAGCTGCTTGGAGCAAAATCTACACCACAGCAGTGATGTAGCTATAAAGCTGTAGAATTAAAGCTCTATGACTTTATAAGTCTCTAACTGTAAGAAAATGTAAAATGGCAGCAATATTGATAAAAATGAGATAACTAATCATCATTCTGTATAATAAGTGGGTGGCACAGTGGTTAGTGCTGCTGCCTCACAGCACCAGAGACCTGGGTTCAATTCACACCTTGGGCAACTGTCTGTGTGGAATTTGCACATTCTCCCCGTGTCTGCGTGGGTATCCTCCGGGTGCTCCGGTTTCCTCCCACAGTCCAAAAGATGTGCAGGTTAGGTGAATTGGCCATGCTAAATTGCCCTTCGTTTTTGGTGTAGGGGAATGGGTCTGGGTGGGTTGCTCTTCGGAGGGTCGGTGTGGACTTGTTGGGCTGAAGGGCCTGTTTCCACACTGTAAGTAATCTAATCTAATCCCATATGTATGCCTTAAAATACAATGATTTCTTCTGACATTTTTGCTGGTCATTATCATTATTAATATTACTTTTACTATTTAAATTTATTTATTACATAAAGCCCCACCCAGTGGAAATTTGAAAACTTGAAAATTTGAAATTGCAAAGACTTGTTTTGATTTCTCTTGTTATTTTTCTCCTCAGAAAATGAGCAGATTCATTCGAAGTATTGTATTTACAATGTAATCTATCATCTTTTAGCAAGCTCTGTTGCAAGACGTAAAATACTAATTAATAAAATTGGTATTTCAAAATTTCAATTTGTCAATGAATAAATATATTGTACCTTATCTTTAGGTTCTATTGGTGAACAGCTTAAAGGTATGAAAAAAAATCGAAGTGTTGTGATCATTACTTCAAGAAAGAGTTCAAATATTTGTTAATTCCAAGTTTTGTCCTGGAGATTTTTTTGCTTCTCTTGAAATCAGTAACTTATAATTTCATAAGTGCTGACTATCCACACAAATAGTATTATGCTTGGGTGGTGTTTTACATTTGCAAACCTCAAGTGTAAGAATCAGCAGATTGTTTGACAGTGGGAGCCCAATCACAGTATAACCTTGTACTTGGCTGGTACCCACACATATGTTTAAAGTATGGTTTAATTAATAGAAATTAGAGATACCAACCCTGGTTGATTTTGTCCTTATGTTACGACCATGTTGTCTAAGCAGAGATCAGCTAACTCATTGTTACAACCTGGTAAGGAGAGATAATTCCCCTCTTTTTAACCCCTTTTTGTCAGTTGCAACAAATATTTTATTTGTTTTAGCATGCAGTTTTCACACTTCAATTAAATGTTAAACTCATCAAAATTAAGGTGCCTACTAGACTACTTTCTTGAGTGAAACTAGCAAGAGTTTTATTACCTAGCAATCCCAAGGAAAATAACAAAACGCAACAAACATACATGTACAATCACAGGTGAAAAGTTTCAAATAAGGAATTTATTTAATCTACACAGGATGAATAAAGGTTACACAGTTTAAAAGTCCTAGGTAACAAAGTTTGTGAGAAGATTTGTAGCTCGGGTGCTCGTTGCTGTGGTTCTGTTCGCCGAGCTGGAAGTTTTTGTTGCAAACGTTTCGTCCCCTGTCTAGGTGACATCCTCAGTGCTTGGGAGCCTCCTGTGAAGCGCTTCTGTGGTGTTTCCTCCGGCATTTATAGTGGCCTGTCCCTGCCGCTTCCGGTTGTCAGTTTCAGCTGTCCGCTGTAGTGGCCGGTATATTGGGTACAGGTCGATGTGTTTGTTGATGGAGTTTGTGGATGAGTGCCATGCTTCTAGGAATTCCCTGGCTGTTCTTTGTTTATGAATTCAACTGGGACAACACTACCATTATAGGGCAAGCCAAACAAAGAACAGCCAGGGAATTCCTAGAAGCATGGCACTCATCCACAAACTCCATCAACAAACACATCGACCTGTACCCAATATACCGGCCACTACAGCGGACAGCTGAAACTGACAACCGGAAGCGGCAGGGACAGGCCACTATAAATGCCGGAGGAAACACCACAGAAGCGCTTCACAGGAGGCTCCCAAGCACTGAGGATGTCACCTAGACAGGGGACGAAACGGTTGCAACAAAACCTTCCAGCTCGGCGAACAGAACCACAGCAGTCCTAGGTAACCTCAAGACATTAGATTTTTCATCTTACACCACTGATGTTTAATTGTTGACCCATACCCCAGCAGTGGTGAAATTTGTAGATCTCTTTGCATTTTCAGTGAATGAGTATTTCTCCAATTTGTTTTGTCATGCTGTCCACTGAGATGATAACAGAAACTGAGAGAAAGGAAGACTTCTAGCTCTTGTTACAAAATTGTTTTCCTGCTCTTTGCTGCTTACAAGCAGCAACGATTGCAAACAGGTTTCATTTTGCAGCACATTCACAAGTCAGTTTGTAAGCAAGTTGCAACACAATGTAGGACAATATAAATGAGCCATTTGTAAATACAAGAAATATACATAAAATATAGAACTTTAAAATTACACCCATGTATGAAATTCCGTTCATAAGGAGCATTCATAAGTTAGAGGTACATAAGTCAGTGACCTCGTGTACTGTAATATGCTTTGCATATTCTCACGTCTGATTATCTTTCCATGCCGAATAGTCACCAGCAATCTTTGATATTCAAATTGTACACGTATGCAAGTGTGAATTACAACAGGATATGGTTTTGTGACGCTGATTTTGACGGTTTCAGTGGACAAAACCTTACAGGGCCAAAAGGACATGGATTATGGTAAACCTTGTGGAAAAATTGTGTGAGAAGTCCAATGTGGCCTAACTTGACATCAGGGGCCACATTTTCTATACAATTTCCAGATGTTGAGGCACATTTCTTGTTTGGCAGCAGTCGGCTGTCTATGAACTGGGATTATTGTTTCTTAAGTGGCTTACCCTGTATTACAAACATACAGATAAGGAACAGTCAATCCTTCGAGCTTGCTCCACCATTTAATAAGATCATGGCTGATCTGATTTTAACCTCAACTGTGTATTCTTGCATATCCCTGATAATCTTCCATCCCCTTGGTAATCAAGAATCTATCTACTTATGTTTTAAAAGTATTTAAAGATTCTGCCTTTAGAGGAAGGGAACTCAAAAGACCTGAAACCCTCTGAGAAAACAAATCCACATCTATCTTAAATGGGTGACTCCTTATTTTTAAACAATGACTCTGAGTTCTAATTCTCACAAGATGAAACATCCAACATCCACCTGGCCAAGTTTTCTCAGAATCTTACATGTTTCAATTACATCACTTCTGACTCTTCTAAACTCCAGAGGGTACAGGCTTAATCTATCTAGCCTTTCACATATGGCAATCAATTCATTCCAGATGATCGTCTAGTAAACTTGCTCTGAACTCCTTCCAATGCATTAACGTTCATAAATACAATGATCAGTACTGTACATAGTACTTCAGATGCAGTCTCACCAATGCTCTGTATAACTGAAGCATAACCTCCCTACTCTTGCATTCGATTCCCTTTGCAATAAAACATAGCACTTTATTAGCTTTCCTGACTACTTGCTGTACCTGCACACTAACATTCTGTGATTCATGCACTAGGACCCCCAGATCTCTCTGCATCACAGAGATATGTGACCTCTTACCATATTGTGCATTTTTTTCTTTCTGCCAAAATAGAGAATTTCACACTTTCCACCATTGCACTTCATTTGCCAGATCTTTGTCCACTAAGTTAACCTATCTAAAAACTGAAAGAACTGCAGATGCTGTAAATTAGAGGCAAAAAGTCAAATTGCTGGAAAAGCTCAGCATCTGTGGAGAGAAATCAGAGGTAACTGTTCTGAGGAAGAGTCACTCGATTTGAAACATTAATTCTGATTTCTTACCACAGATGCTGCCAGAACTGTGAGCTTTTTCTGTAATGTCTATTTTTGCCTCAAGATAACCTATCGATAATCGCCTTATAGGCTCCTTACATTCTCTTCACAACTCACTTTCATACTTATTCTTATGTCATCAGCAAATTCAGTGACCATAACTTCATCCTTTCATCCAAATTTTAAAGATGTGAAGGAGGACAGTTGGAGGCAAAGATTGAAGTAGTGGGCTCCACATGGAAATGGGCTGTTGGGGCAATGTGAGATAAAATGGGCTTCTTCAGTGTATTTAGTGACCAGGTGGAGCCCAGTCTAACAGTATCCATTCATTCTCTAGATGATAACTGCAATGACAAAATGGTTAGCCAATGTCCAAGGTGGACAGAGTCAGTATCAGAAGGGGCAATTACGTGAGGTATGCATTGGCAAACTGCAGCTACCTTTAATTTCCAATAATTTATTTATCCATTTGCAACGCATGAGAGTGAACATACTTTGGGTTCAAATACTGGTCAAAGGTGATTTGCACCATTGCAATTTTTAAGATTGGCATCTCAATGATTAAGAAGTTAGCAGCAATGAATTAAAATGAGGTGAATGCTTGCTATAAGAGTGCTATCACTTAGGAAACTTCCAAGGATGCAGTGGGAGGAAATGAACATCACTTGAAGGTCTTTTCCCTGGGGTGGGGGAGTCCAGGACGAGAGGCCATAGGTTTAGGATGAAAAGGGAAAGATTTAAAAGGGACCTAAGGGGTAACTTTTTCACGCAGAGGTTGGTGTGTGTATGGAATGAGCTGGCAGAGGAAGTGGTGGAGGCTGGTACAACTACAACATTTAAAAGGCATCTGGATGGGTATATGAATAGGAAGGGTTTAGAGGGATAATAGCCAAGTGCTGGCAAATGGAACCCGAGTAGTTTGGATATCCGGTTGGCATGGATGAGTTGGAGCGAAGGGTCTGTTTCCATGCTGTACATCTCTATGACTGTGTCATGTAAGTGTTACTACAGATGCTATGGAATTAAATGATAAACGGAATTGTTGATTTGAGTCTTGATTGGAGTTGGATGCAACAGGCACTCCTTTTTGTTGGAATGTATTGGTCATTCAGCCGATGTAAAACCTTTGCCAAGTTGGTGCACGTGCTGCAAACAGGACCATAGTGGAGGAGATGAAAGAATGATGAAAGATGCAGTTCTATTGCTTGGACCTGGGGACCAGGATAGTCTGGATAGAATGTGCTGCATCATTCAGTGGCATGATGGGCTCTGCAGAATTGGGACACACAACAAGGTGATGTGCTGAATCCTGAGAAGCTTGGAGCAAATTTCCAAGGAGAAGATGGAGGACTTTGGGGAAGAGGAAAGTCTCCTTGCATATGACAGAGCTCACCTGTATCAGGTGCTGCAACCAGACAGTATCTGACTGACACCTGGTCCCAGTAGATGGGAATACCATGAAATGTATGATTGTCATTGGATATAATATTAGGATTTGGTTTGCAGCATGGGGGTGAACTGCAGCTTTTCTTAATTCTCTTCTGTACACTCACTGGCATAAATAGAAGTTCATGTTTGGAATTGTATGTGATTTTCCTGGACAATGGCAGGCTGTGGGTCTTTGGGTACAGAGTGGTGGTGACTTAGAGAAGGTGTTTAGATGGGATATAGCTATGGACAGGTAAACTGTATGGCCTGGTGATTAAACAGCTTCAAGGGTGAGAGAGTGGAGCCGTGTGTATGAGGGAGTGTCAACCATGATGCTATGTGCCGGTAGCAGCATGGTTTTGTGGTTGCTGTGCCATTATGTTACCAATAAGAGGGAATGCCAGATTACCAATGCTGTCCAGGTGCACAGTGGCCTTTTAAAGGTGATGGTGACTCTTCAAAAAACTCAATTCAACTTATTAAACAAAAGTTAGTTTCTGTAAAATGGCTCCAGATGAAGTGACAATTTCAGTGCAGATAGTTTCATTTGTTCCACATTAGTCCCTTGGATATACCTCACTCTGCACAAGTGATTGCATCATCCATTTTAATTCAGAGTTTGTTCTTTCTTCCAAGTCATTTTCTTCGACGAAAGGTCTCAGGGAATACAAACAGATGACAGAAGTTAAAATTTTATAGTTCATATTTACAATTATAATTTAACACCATGCTGATAAATTGAACTTTTTTCTTCCTTATCAGAATGTCTTAGGACTATGATAGAAGCTCTGTCCATTGAATCAGCAATCTTTTTTTCAACTGCCTTCTCTTTCATCCTGAAGGCACTAAATCTTTCTGTGGTTAGATTCAATAGACTAATTTTGCTCAGGCACAAGATTCATAGACTATAGAATAGTTTCAGCACAGAAGGAGGAAGACCTTTCATATAGCGATGACTGTGCTTGGTGAGGACCAATTCTAGTGCCATTTCCTTGTTCAGTAGTCCTTTAAATATTTCCCTTTCACATAATAATTCAATTCCCTTTTGAAAATCATAGTTAATATCGCTACCACCATAGTCTCAGGCAAATTACAAATTCTAGCCACTTGCTAAGTAAGAAAGATTTTCCTCATGTCATTGCTTCATTTTACAACTACATTAAATCTTGATCTTGAGCCTTCCACCAATGGTAACAGTTCTCCCTATCTATTCTGTCTAAGCCCTTCAGGAGTTTGAATACCTCTATAAAACATAGAGGGTGGCATAGTGGCTCAGTGGTTAGCATTGCTGCCTCACACTCCAGAGACCTGGGTTTGATTCCAGCCTCAGGCGACTGTCTATGTGGTGTTTGCACATTCTCCCCGTGTCTGCGTGGGTTTCCTCCCACAATCTAAAGATGTGTAGGGTAGGTGATTGGCAGTGCTAAATTGTCCATCGTGTTCACGGATGTATAGGTTAAGTGCATGAGTCACAGGTAAATGTAGGGGAATGTGTCTGGGTGGGATACTCTTTAGAGGGTCGGTGTGAACTTGTTGGGCTGAAGGGCCTGTTTCCACACAATAGGAATTCTAATTCTAAATTTCCTTGCAAGCTCCTCTTCTTAAAGGAAAATAGTCCCAACTCTTCTAATCTCTCCATGTAACTGAAGTTTCTGATCCCTGGAACATTCTCATGAATATTTTCTACAATCTTTCTGATGCCTTTATTTACTGTTTAAATTGCAATACCCAAACTGGATGCTGAGATCAAACAAATGTTTTCTACAGGCTTAATATAACTTCCCTGCTTTTGTATTCTACTCCCCTATTGACAGAACTCAAGATGCTGAATATTTTAATAATTGCTATCTCAGCCTGTCTTGCAACCTTCAATAATTTGTACACATACACATTTAGGTCCCTTTGTTCCTGCACGCCATTTAGAATTGACTGATCTGAAAATTCTCAACTCCACATTCCTGCCCTTTTGGAATAACCCTTGATTCCCTTCTTGTTTTAAAATCTGGCTATTTCAGCCTTGAATATATTTAATGACCCAGCCTCAACAACCTTCTGTGATAAAGAATTCAATAGATTCACTAGATTAGAATACCTGTTTCGATTAGATTACTTACAGTTTGGAAACAGGCCCTTTGGCCCAACAAGTCTACACTGACCATCCGAAGAGCAACCCACCCAGACCCATTCCCCTACATTTACCCCTTCACCTAACACTACGGGCAATGTAGCATGACATAGCACTACTTGCTGAGACGAAATTCCTCCTCATCTCGATCTGAAGTGTTTCAAAGCCATCATCTCCCATTATTCTATATTCCAACGAGTACAGGACCACTCAACCTCTTCTCAAACGACAGTCCCTCCGTACCTGATATTAGCTTAATGGTACTTCTCTGACTGTCTCCAATACAAGTATATCTTTCCTTGTATAAGGGGCATAAAACTGTTTACAGTGTTCCAGCTGTGGCCTGACTAGCACCTTGTATACATTTAGCAAAACCTCCTTATTTTTATATTCCACTCCCTTTCAAATTAAATTCAATATGACTTCCCTGAACATAGATATTCACTTTCTATGATTCATGGATCAGGAGCCTCAAATTCACCTGTTTTGTACCTTTCTGCAGTCTTCCACAATTTGAATAACATTCAGTTCCTTTATTCTTCAGGGTGGCATGGTGGCTCAGTGGTCAGCGCGGCTGCCTCACAGCACCAGGGAACTGGGTTCAATTCCAGCCTCGGGTGACTGACTGTGTGGAGTTTGCACATTCTCCCCATGTCTGCGTGGGTTTCCTCCCACAATCCAAAGATGTGCAGGTTAGGCGAATTGGCCATGCTAAATTGCCCATAGTATTCAGGGCTATGTAGGTTAGGTGCATTAGGTAAATATAGAGTAGTCGGGGTGGGTTACTCTTTGGAGGGTTAATATGGACTTGTTGGGCTGAAAGGCCTGTTTCCACACTGCAGGGATTCTATGATTCTTCCTTCCAAAGTGCATAAGCTCACATTTCCCACATTATATTCCGTTCTTAATGTGTTTTTTTTCCCACTCACTTAACCTATCTATGTCACTCTGCAAATCTTTTGTGTCATCCTCACCACTTGCCTTCCACCTATTTTTGTGAGACCTGCAAACTTACGCAAAATTAATAATCACTTCACCAAATACAGATTAATTCAAGAAATGAATTTTTTAAAGGCAAATATGTTTAACAATGAACTTAATTTTTTTTGTATGTTAACAGAGTGTTCATGAAAGTAATGCTGTTGATCTTAATGAAGATTACAAGTTACAACATTTAAAAGACATTTGGACAGATACATGAACAGGGACAGTTTAGAGGGATATGAGCCAAACACAGGCAAGTGGGATGGCTTGTTTCTGTGCTGTATGACTCTTTGTGGTGTACATGGACTTTCATAATGTATTTGATAAAGTGTAATACAAAACCTTTATGAAAAAGTTGAATCTCTTGGAATAAAAGAGACAGTAGCAGTATGGAGACAAATTTGGCTGACCTAAATTGCAGTGAAAACACAAGAGTTGTGGGAATGGCATTTTTTGAACTGTAGGTATACTTAAGAGGGAAATCAGGAGGGCAAAAAGGGGACATGAGATAGCTTTGGCAAATAGAGTTAAGGGGAATCCAAAGGATTTTTATAAGTATATTAAGGACAGAAGGGTAACTAGGGAGAGAATAGGGCCCCTCAAAGATCAGCGAAGCGGCCTTTGTGTGGAGCCGCAGAAAATAGAGGAGACACTAAATGAGTATTTTGCATCAGAATTTACTGTGGAAAACGACATGGAAGATATAGAATGTAGGGAAATAGACGGAGACATCTTGAAAAATGTTCACATTACACAGGAGGAAGTGCTGGATGTCTTGAAAGGCAAAAAGTTGATAAATCTCCAGACCTGATCAGGTGTACCCTAGAACTCTTTGGGAGGTTAGGGAAGTGATTGTTGGGCCTCTTACTGAGATACTTGTATCATTGATAGTCATAGGTGAGGTGCCGGAAGACTGGAGATTGGCTAACGTGGTGACACTGTTTAAGAAAGGTGGTAAGGACTTTATTGGTCAGAGTATTGAGTACAGGACTTGGGAGGTCATGTACAGCACATTGGTTAGGCCACTTTTGCAATTCTGGTCTCCTTCCTATCGGAAAGATGTTGTGAAACATGAAAGGGTTCAGAAAAGATTTACAAGAATGTTACCAGGGTTGGAGGATTTGAGCTATAGGGAGAGGCTGAACAGTTTGGGGCTGTTTTCCCTGGAGTGTCAGAGGCTGAGGGGTGACCTTATAGAGGTTTATAAAATCATGAGGGGCATGGATAGGATAAATAGACAAAGTATTTTCCCTAGGATGGGGGAGTCCAGAACTAGAGGGCATAGGTTTAGGGTGAGAGGGGAAAGATATAAAAGAGACATAAGGAGCAACCTTTTCATGCAGAGGGTGGTACGTGTATGGAATGAGCTGTCAAGAGGAAGTGGTGGAGACTAATACGATTGCAACATTTAAAAGGCATTTAGATTGGTATATGAATAGGAAGGGTTTGGAGGGATTTGGTCTGGGTGCTGGCAGGTGGGACTAGATTGGGTTGGGATATCTGGTTGGCATGGACTAGTTGGAGTGAAAGGTTTGTTTCTGTGCTGTACATCTCTTTGACTCTATAATAGTTTGTGTTGGAGTTCCTGACAAATTGGCACCGAAATCCCTGCTCTTCCTGATATTTATTAATGACCTTTGTACCCTGGTGTACAAAGTTTTGAGATGATTCAAAACTTGGAAGTGTTGTAAACGATGAGGAAGATAGTGTGGAGTTTGAAAAGGAGAAAGACAAATTGATAGAATGGGCTGACAATGGCATATGGAGTGTTAGAGAGCATGGAAATAGACCCTTCGGTCCAAATCATCCATATTGACCAGATATCCTAAATTAATCTAGTCCCATTTGCCAGCAATTGGCCTACATCCCTCTAAACCCTTCCTATTCATATATGCATCCAAATGTCTTTTAAATGTTGTAATTGTCCCAGCTTCCACCACTTCATTCCATATACGCACCACCTTCTGTGAAAACATTTGCCCCTTAGGTGCCTTTTATATCATTCCTCTCTAACCTTAAATCTATGCTCCCAAGTTCTGGACACCTCCACCTCAGGGAAAAGACCTTGTACCTTATCCATGCCACTCATGGTTTTATAAATCTCTATAAGGTCACCTCTCAGCCTCCGACACTCCAGGGAAAACAGCCCCAGCCTTTTCAGACTCTTGTACAGTAATTTAAAGTAGAGAAATGATTCATTTCAGTACTAAGAATGCAGAGAGACAAATAAAGTAAGCAGTACAATTTTAAATGGTGTGCAGGAGCAGAAGGACCTGAATGTATATGTGTACAAATCATTGATGGTTGCAAGACAGGCTGAGATAGTGATTATTAAAATATTCAGCATCTTGCGTTTTGTCATTAAAGGCACTCTTATCTCTCAGCCCTTTACATCACTACTACCCATTCTCTATTCAAATATGTGCTGGCATATGGGACTAGATTAAAGTTCCCCATTACAATTATCCTATAATTTTTGCAGTTGACTATAATTTCCTTGCAAATTTGTTTCTTTACCTTTTCCCATTAATTGATGGCCCATAGAAACACCAAGAAAGGTAATTGTACAATTTTTGTCTCTGAGCTATGACAAAATAAATTCTGTCCTTGACCCTTCCTAGGCATTTTATCTAACTAGCACTGCAATGTGCTCCTTTATCACTACTACTACCACCACACCACATTTTCTTTCTTTCCTAGTTTTCCTGAATACCTTATCTCCAGGTATACTTAATTCCCATCACTTCTTTGAGCAAGGACTCCATTGTTACTGCAACATTATAGTTCAATGTGGCTATCTATGTCTGCAACTAACCAATCTTAGGTCCATGTGAATGTCACATATTCACACCTTAATTCCTATTTTGTTATTTTCCCTATTGTGCTGACCATACCTAATACCATACTATTTCCTACTTTAGTATTATCAGCCTCAACCAATACTCTTTGCACCTTGGCATTCCTCTCTCGGATCAGCTGCTGGTTCCCACACTCTTGCCAAGTTAGTTTAAATCCTTCTCAACAGTACTAACGTCATCCAACAAGGAAATAATTCCTAGCTTTATTTTAGTGTAACCCATCCAGTCTGCACAGGAACCTCCAAGAATCTAAAACCATTCCTTGTGCATGATCTTCCCATTCACATATTAATCACTCTATCATCCTATTCTGTGTGATACTGGGAGTAACCTGCTTTACCCCTTTTGATATCCTGCTTGCTAATTTCCTATGAAGCTTCTCAATGTCTGACTGCAGCATATATCTCTCATTCTATCCACCTTGTTGATACAAATGAGCACCAGATCTGCTGGGTCTTCACTTCTTTGCTTAAAGTGCTCTGCCGACATTTGGATATATCCTTGACCCGAACACCAGAGAGGCAACAAATAGCCCTGGATTCATATTTTCAGCTGCCTGTCTGTTTTATCATTATTCATAATCACTATATAGCTGAGCCAATTGTGGTTCCATGCATATATCTCTAGTTGTACTCCTTGTCTGAATGACCACTTAGATCTCCATCTAGATTCGAATACTTGTTCTGAGGGGACAGATGCACCATCTTCAGTGTCAGTTGATCATCTGTGGTCCCTCCCTCCCTCCCTCTTTTGCATGTATTTCAGTTGTGAGGTGACTGCATTTGTGCTAGCCAGAAAGCTCTTAACCTCAAAAATGCCCCAGTGATGCCTGCTACTTCTCATGTACTGAAACTTAATTGTTGAAGCTTGCGATACTACAGACCTTTTATTTAAAAGTGCTGAGTAAATCAAGAATGAAATGAAACTTTGGATGAAGACAACCTTGAGATAGACTGAGATGGTACTGTTTAAGTGTGGGATCGAGGGTGTGCACATGCATGGGACATGTCCCAAGGACCCTCCGATGCAATGAGAGTAGTTGTTCAAGGAATTGTTGACCCCTAAGGGATCTTTGTAATCTTGACGGATCCAAGACGTCAGGAGTGGAATTTCAAGTGATATTTGCTTGAAGACTCCCCAAAATTTCTAAAGCTAAATGCAAACATTAAGGCAAACATGAAACTTTGAACATTTCGTTTCTGGAAAAACGTCAAATTTTGTTTTAAAATGTTGCAATAGGTTCTGAAAGTAGTCCTCTTTTCGAGATAAATACAATGTTTTGGGGGGAAAACTGGAAGTTGGGCTGTTCAGCTGGAAAGAATTTGGGGTATCTTTCACTTTCGCACTGTAGAAAGGGGCGGGGATTCTGGAGGAGGGGCGGAGACAACGATAGGGTGGGGCAAATAAACGCGGTGCCGTTAATTATATGCAAATGATCCATTTTGACGTTAGTAAACCTGGTGATTCGATTGGCTGTGAGGCGTCGTGTGTGAGGTCACAGAGGGGCGGTGCTGGCGATGTTTACAGCTCTTGGTGCGAGGGGTTTGTGTCGCTGAGGATTGGCCGCGGGTCGCGTCTTGTTTGATGTCTCTTCATCTCTTCACAGCCTTCGTCGACCTGGTTAAAAAAACAATGTTTTTCCTTTAGCCAAATCCTATCATAACAAAACAAAAGTGAAAACAACAAAAAAAACCACCGAAGAGACTCCCCGCATGCCTTTGTGATCAGAGAAGAAAAAAAAAATCAGAAAAGTCGAATTCGTCGCCTTGAACGGAACAAAAGAAAAGAAAAAGACCATAGGGTTTTGTTTTGGGCCCAGGATCTGGTGAACTGTAAACAAAACACGTTCAAAAAAATTCGTTTTGTACTTTTTCTTGAAAGTTTCCAACGTCGAGATTTTTGTTTCGATCTTTTTTCCCCCTAAAATAAATAACCTTGGTTCAGAAATAAAAGCGGAAACATCGTTTTATCTTTTGGGTCAGCCGATGAGTCCTGGAGTAGAGTTGATCAAAATGAAAACTGAAATCACAACTGCCGTGGGTTTTATTACCAGATTGTTGAGGACGACAGGGCTTATTTCTGATGAGCAGCTCCAACATTTCAGCGAGTCGTTGGAGAAATCTTTAGCAGGTGAGAGTGAAAGCAGGTATTAAAATGGGAAGCATTCAATTTTTTTTTAATTTCTGGGCTAGCGCCACATGAAACAAGTCAATGGCGAAAAAAAATTCATTAAACGCCAAAGAAATGTGCAGAGAATCGAAATTTTTCCCATCGTGGAAAAGAATATTTTTGAAGTTGTGTTTCCCCCTTATTTATTTCCCTCCCCTCCCCCATCTACAGAGGAAAAGAGAAAGCGCAGTTGGGTGAATTCAGATTCACAAACAGCAACGCTGTGAAAGAAAAGCAAAGCGAATTTTGCAGGTCATTTGAATTTAACGTTTGTTGTCTTTGTTTGACAGAACACTACAGACACCATTGGTTCCCCCACATGCCTTGCAAAGGGTCAGGATACCGATGCATTAGGATCAACCACAAAATGGATCCTCTGATAGCAAGGGCGTCCAACATCATCGGACTCAGCAGCCAACAACTTTTTCAACTTTTGCCAAGTGAATTGACTCTGTGGGTCGACCCGTTCGAGGTGTCCTACCGAATAGGTGAAGATGGATCAATTTGCGTTCTTTACGAAAACGTTCCCAGCAGCGGTATCTCCCCCTTGGATAGTATGATAAGTTGCAAGGATGAATTTAGAATTGGCAGATCAAGTCCCTCTAAGAGTTACATGATGACTGTTTCGAGTTAATAATTCATTTACACATACAACTGTTATTGTACAATATGCAGGCCCCTTTGATAATGTAGTGAAATGTTAATCCCTAGTTAACTTTTAGTAGTGCGACTGCCAAAACCTTTGTTTGATGTGGCCAGTGGCTATATGCAAAACTGTTTTTGCACCACATTAAATTCCTGGATTGTATATTGTAAAAACATGTACAGTCAGTGGATAATTGTGTTTTACAGATTTATATTTTAAGAATAAGCCATGGCTGTTTGTAATAAAACATCAAAATGAATCCATATGATGTGTTCAGGATGTCTTTTAATGACTATGAACTGATTTTGTAAAACATCCACACAGTCTTTGAATTGGTACTGAAAGACTTTTTTTTAAACTGGTCATCATAAATGTGACCTCTGAGTTTAGAGGAAATATATGTTGACCACTGAGCAATTGTACGGTACAGTTTACTGAATTTGACGTTCCTTTTGTTTCTCATTTAGGTATGTTACAGGAACAGTACTGTACATTTTTTTCCTAAATAATAAAAGTACTTTGTTCCACCTAATGTCCCATTTTTAAAAAGTGTTTTTTTTCAAACTATAGAATAGTGAAACCATAAAAATATCAATTATGATAATCTAATATTAGCTGCAAGTAAAAAGTGTCAAATCACATTGTTAGTTTTTCTGTTTGATAATCACATGTATCACAAAATAGATGAATTACAACAGTAGAATCAAGAAGACACAAAAGCAATGGACAGCAATGGATGCATTCAAGATAGTAAGGGAGAAAAATATTTCCTTCACTTTATTCTGATGTACAAGGTAATGGAGGAAAGGTTAAGTTTATGTTTTTGATAGAAACTTCGCAGCAGATTTTTTTTGCTGACGGGATTCATTTGATAAATATTTATACATCTATTTACACAAGTCTTGAATTACATGCTAAATTTTACTTCGGTTCATTTCTTTTCCATCTCATGGAGTCAGAGATGTACAGTATGGAAACAGACCCTTTGGTCCAACTCGTCCATGTCGACCAGATATCCTAACCTAATCTAGTCCCATTTGTCAGCACTTGGCCCATAACCTTCTAAACCTTTCCTAATATACCCATCCAGATGCCTTTTAAATGCTGTAATTGTAATAGCCTCCACCGCTTCCTCTGACAGCTCATTCCAAACATGCATCACTCTCTACGTGAAAAAGTTGCCCCTTAGGTCCCTTATATATCCTTCTGCTCTCACCCTACACCTATGCCTTCTAGTTCGGGACTCCCCCACCCCAGGGAAAAGACCTTGTAAATTTATCCTATCCCATGCCCCTCATAATTTTATAAACCTCTGTAAAGTGAACACTCAGCCTCCAATGCTCCAGGGAATACAGCCCCAGCCTATTCAGACTCTCCCTATAGCTCAAACCCTCCAAGCCTAGCAACATCCTTGTGAATCTTTTCTGAACCTTTTCAAGTTTCACAACATCCTTCCGTTAGGAGGACAACCAGAATTGCACATAATATTTCAAAAGCGCCTAAACAATTTTCTGTACAGCTGCAGCATGACCTCTCAACATATGCTCAATGCTCTGACCAATAAAGGAAAGCATACCAAACACCTTCACTATCCTATCTACCTGTGACTCTACTTTCAAGCAACAATGAACATACACACCAAGGTCTCTTTGTTCAGCAACACTCCCTAGGACCTTACCATTAAATGTATAAGTCCTGCTCTGATTTACTTTTCCAAAGTGCAGCACCTCGCATTCATCCAAATTAAACTCCATCTGCCACTCAGCCCATTGGCCCATCAGGTCAAGATCCCATTGTAATCTGAGGTAACCTTCTCTGCTGTTCAGTATTAATTTTGGTGTCTTCTGTAAATTAACTAACTGTACTTCCTATGTTCATATCCTAATCACTTATATAAATAACGAAAAGTAGTGGACCCAATTGCTCCTTGTGGCACATCACAGTTCACAGGCCACCAGTCTGAAGAACAATCCTCCACCAACACCCTTTGTCTTCTACCTTTGAGCCAGTACTGTATCCAAATTACTAGTTCTCCCTGTATTCCATTAGATCTAACCTTGCTAACCAGTCTCCCATGAGGAACCTTGTCGAACACCTTATAGATCGTCCATATAAGTCCATATAGATCATGTCCACTGCTCTGCCCTCATCAGTCTTCTTTGAGTATTTTGAAGAAGTAACAATCAAGTTCGTGAGATATGATTTCCCATGCACAAAGCCATGCCTACTATCCCTCATCAGTCCTTGCCTTTCCAAATGCATGTAAATCCTGTCCCTCAGAATTCCCTCCAACAGCTGGTCCACCACTAATGTCAGGCTCTCTGGTCTATAGTTTCCTGGCTTTTCCTTACCACCTTTCTTAAATAGTGGCAACACGTTAGCTAACCTACAGTCTTCTGGCACCTCACCTGTGACTGTCAATGATACAAATATCTCAGCAAGGGGCCCAGCAATCACTTCCCTAGCTTCCCACAGAGTTCTAGGCTACACCTGATCAAATTCTGGGGATTTATCTACTTTCAATACATCTACCACATCCTCCTCTGAAAAATGAAAATTTTCAAGATATCACCATCTATTTCCCCACATTCTATATCTTCCCATCTCAATGTACAACTAAAGGTTAGTTTCTTCCAGGTGCCATTTTGAATATGAACTCTGCCCATAATATGTGAATGTTCATAAACTTACACAGTATACTTCATTTTAGTTTGTTAATAAGTGTAACAAAAATACCTCAGAGGATAATGTGCAGACTGATTGCTCATATTATTTGAGTTGGCTTATTTCTAAATATATATTTTCTTTAGTTTTCTCCCTTTGAAAAGGAGCATATAGTATTTACAGATGAAGGTTATTCAACTCATCTCAGTTCATCATCGTTAGGAATAGGTTTTGCACATTCAGCCTCTCAAGTCCTTCCATCTTTTCAACTAAACTGTAGCTAAGTGATAATTAATTCATCTTATCATCCTTGCTTCAATAATTCTTAACACCCTTATTCAACAAAAATCTATCAATCTCAATTTTGAACTGTGCATCCAGAGAAACTCTAAAACAAAGAACTGCCGATGTTGGAGACCTGAAAGCAAAACAGAAATTGCTGGAGAAACTCAAGTCTGGCAGCATCTTAGATTAGATTACTTATATGTGGGAAGGAAGCAGAGTTTACATTTTGAGTTCAGTGACTTATCATTAGGACTAGAAATTTGACAGATTATTCACTTAATCCAATTTGTTAAATTAATCAACAGCTTTTGCCTTTGACCACATTATAGACTCCATATACATAGCACTGTGTGAAGAAGAACTGCCTGATAATTGCCAAATATACTTTTAAGAGTCAGTGTTTTTATAGCATGGAAAGAGGCCCCTTCAGCTAGTGTTTGCACCGACCTCAAGCATTCATCTATTCGAATACAATTTTCCAGCAATTGACCAGTAGCCTTGTATGTTGTGGTTGTTCAAGCGTTCATCTAAATAGGTATGAGATGTCTTGAGAGATTCACCTCTACCACCCTTTTAGGCAGTGAGTTCCAGAGATCCACAATCCTCTGGGGTTTCTCCCAGTCTATTACCCTCAAGACTTTTTCAACTCCAATCCATCTTCATCCACCCCATGCACATACAGCCTTCTCTAGTCTAAAGGAAACATCCACAACTGATTTGGTCTCTCTTCATAGCTGAATCACTCCAGCTCAGGCAACATCCCAGTGAATTTCTTCTGCACTCTCTAGTGCAATCACATCTTCTATTGTGTGGCGACCAGAATTGCAGGCAGTACTCTAGCTGTTGCCTAACTGATTAATAAATGCATGAATCCCATATGCCTTCTGAAGCACCTTATCAATATATTTTGCTGTCTTCAAAGATCTATGTACATATGGTCCCCATGAGCCTCTATATCCTTGGGTCCTACCATTCGGTATGTACTGCCTTGCCTTGATAGTCCTCTGAAAATGCATCACCTAATTTTCAGGATTAAATTCCATTTTCAGCTCATCTGACCAGCCTGTCCTATCATCGTGTAGTTTAAGGCTTTACTTGCTGTTAATCACAACACCAATTTTCATGTCATCTACAAACTAACTGATGATCATATTTCCTATGCTCATATCTAGATTATTGGTATGTACAAAAAAATAGCAAGGGACTCAGCACTGAATCCTGTGGTAAGCCACTGGACATCAGCTTCTAGTCACAAAATTTCTGTCATCAGCCTCTGTTTCCTGCCACTAAGAAAATTTTGGGAATCCAATCTTCCAAATCGCTACAAATCCCATGGGTTCTGAGGAACCACTCTGTGATGTGAGACTTTGTCAAAAACTCTACTTAAATTTTATTACTATCTTGATTGTTCTTCTGCATTGGCTGCATATACTAAGTGACCTATCTGTGCAGACACCAAATTCTCTTTCCATCTCACTATCTCAGACCCATACATGAAGCGCGTATTATGTACTTTTACAATGTCTCACTTTTTTTGCATTAAATTTTATCTGCAACTTCTCTGCACATTATATATTCAGCTCACTGAAATTTCTAATGCTTCTACCTTTTCCTAAATGTGCATTGCATTTGCATTGAATTCCTGAATCAAAGCCATAGATATGAATTATAGAGACCATTGACCTGAAAACGGCCCCTAATTGGGTCAGCTGCTGAGCATTTATTCCCACAATTTCTTTCATCTTCCAAAATATTTTCAGCTTGATTAATACCTTTCATGTGGAACTTTTGAATATCTGTATTAACAGTTCAAATTAACATATACTGATAATTGTTTGCCGTGTAAACATGCTTAAGGTGCAAGCCTGGATAATGATGCAAACGATCTCTATAGCCACTGTACTTCCAGTTGCTGGATAATGAGCAAGAGAACAAAGCCTGGCTCCTTTTTTCAGCTTTCTTATGAAGCAGATGGGTGTACTTTTTGCAATAAGAGCACGTTTTGCTGATTTTTGTCGAAGTCGAATTCCAGGGTTTTATAGAGTCAGTCCTATTGACAATTTGGAGGTGTTGGTGTTGGTAAAGCATTGGAAAAGTTTATAAGAGATAGGATTTATAATCATCTGGAAAAGAATGATTTGATTATGGATAGTCAGCATGATTTTGTGAAGGATAGGTCGTGCCTCACAAACCTTATTGAGTTCTTTGAGAAGGTGACCAAACAGGTAGATGAGAGTAAACCGGTTGATGTGGTGTATATGGATTTCAGCAAGGCGTTCAATAAGATTCCCAACAGTAGGCTATTGTACAAAATGCGGAGGAATAGGATCGTGGGAGATATAGCAGTTTGGATCAGTAATTGGCTTGCTGAAAGAAGACAGGTGGTGGTGGTTGATGGGAAATGTTCATCCTGGAGTCCAGTTACCAGTGGTGTACCGCAAGGATCGGTGTTGGGTCCACTGCCGTTTGTCATTTTTATAAACGACCTGGATGAGGGCATAGAAGGGTGGGTTAGTAAATTTGCAGATGACACTAAGGTTGGTGGAGTTGTGGATAGTGACGAAGGATGTTGTAGGTTACAGAGAGACATAGATAAGCTGCAGAGCTGGGCTGAGAGATGGCAAATGGAGTTTAATGCGGACAAGTGTGAGGTGATTCACTTTGGCTGGAGTAACCGGAATGCAAAGTACTGGGCTAATGGTAAGATTCTTGGTAGTGTAGATGAGCAGAGAGATCTCAGTGTCCAGGTACACAGATCCTTGAAAGTTGCCGCCCAGTTTGACAGGGTTGTTAAGAAGGCATACAGTGTTTTAGCTTTTATTAATAGAAGGATCGAGTTCCGGAACCACGAGGTTATGCTACAGCTGTATAAAACTCTAGTGCGGCCGCACTTGGGAGTATTCTGTGCAGTTCTGGTCATCGCATTATAAGAAGAATGTGGAAGCTTTGGAAAGGGTGCAGAGGAGATTTACTAGGATGTTGCCTGGTATGGAGGGAAGGTCTTATGGGGGAAAGGCTGAGGGATTTGAGGTTGTTTTCATTAGAGAGAAGAAGGTTGAGAGGTGACTTAATAGAGACATATAAGATAATCAGTGGGTTAGATAGGGTGGACAGGGAGAGCCTTTTTCCAAGAATGGTGACGGTGAACATGAGGGAGCATAGCTTTAAATTGAGGGGTGATAGATATAGGACAGATGTCAGAGGTAGTTTCTTTACTCAGAGATAGTTTCTTTACTCAGAGAGTAGTAAGGGTATGAACGCTTTGCCTGCAACTGTAGTAGATTCGCCAACTTTAAGTACATTTAAGTCATCATTGGACAAGCATATGGACGTACATGGAATAGTGTAGGTTAGATGGGCTTCAGATTGGTATGACAGGTCGGCGCAATATCAAGGGCCGAAGGGCCTGTACTGCACTGTAATGTTCTATGTTGGACTGAGGTGTACAAATCACACAACACCAGGTTATAGTCCAACAGGTTTAATTGGAAGCTCTAGCTTTCGGAGCGCTACTCCTTCATCAGGTGGTTGTGGGGTACATAATTGTAAGACACAGAATTTATAGTAAAAGTTTACAGTGTGATGTAACTGAAATTATACCTTGAAAAATACCTCGATTGTTTGTTAAGTCTCTCATCTGTTAAAATGACCATGATAGTTTCACTTCTTTCATATGTAAATCACAAAACTTGTTTTAGAAGTTACATTCTCAGGTTAACTGTAACAATTGGTGTCAGCTTAGATAAGATGTTAAGATGTTGAAGGTGTTGAAGGAAAATAACAAAAGTCATGAGCCTGAAATAGGCCATAACCAATGTCTAACATGATTTGTATCTCCGCATAGACAAAGACTAAAAAAAGTAACAACTTTGTGAAAAGATGAAAATGAGCTATGTGAGCATTCTACGAACAAAACATGCCCTTTTGAAAATCTAAATTAACATACAAATTTGGTCCTAATTATTGATTTTCATAATTTTGAACTTGCCTAGAAGTGCTAAAACTAGCAACTTCAGGTTTACCACTTAAGTACAGACGAAAGACAATATTAATTGATTGGAATATGTGAACTGCACTAAAATATACTGGCTGATACATGGTGACATGTTTCAGGATGATTCAGGGACTAAGTAAGAGCGCACACAAATTCATATGTGACCCATTAGGTTCAAAGGTGGAGGTATGCCCTTTACCTGCAGGGAAGAAGTCAATTTCACTTTTCCCTTCCTCACATCAGCAGCAAGTTCAGTTCTACTGTCTCTCATTATTCTTGCAGGCCAAGGACAACCCTCTGCAAGATTTCTCTTGATGACAACTGTTCAGTGTCCATTCCATGAAGTCCTCAGAGAAATTATGAAATAGATGCTTATAATCCTAATTAAGTATCCTAGGATGTCATCCAATGAGAAATCCTCTTCAAACCTCCAGTGGCAAGACAACCATAAAAGGTCATGGGCCTTTAAATAGCAATCAAAATTACATGAAATAATTTGTTTACTCCCAGGTAGCTGGTTGCCTTTTGGAGAGGACGTATTTTGTGGGATGTAGTCATTGTTGGCAAGGCTAGCATTTATCGGCCGTCATTAATTCGACCAACCACTATCCACTAATATGCTGTGTACTTATTGAATGCTAGCAGTAAGTTAAGTGGCAATCAAAACCTTGAATTCTCTGGGCAACTGTTTCCAGTGCAAGCTTTAGTTGCATACCAACATACAAATTAGGAGAAGGAGTAGACCATGTGGCCCCCACAAGCCTACTCCTTCATTCAGTGGAGTCATGGCTCATCTGATTACTCCACATTCCTGCCTACCCCTGATAAACTTCCACCCTTTGCTTTTCAAGTACTTATCTATCTCTGCCTTAACAATATTTAAAGACACTTTTCCAAAATATTCTGAGGATTTGAATTCCAGAGACTCATGACCTTCTGTGGGGAAACAAAATGCTGCTGTTGCCATTATACTGAAACCACTCTTCTCAAAGTCATAGATTGTATCCTTTGTGACTGTGACAAAGATAAACTATCCCATTTCGACTTGTCTGTTACATTTGATCTGGTTGACATGTTGTTCTCCAATGCCACTTACCTATTGTCCAGCTGTCCACTTAACTGGTTCTATTCTTATCTATCTAAATGTAGCCAGAGTATGACGTACAAAAAAAATCCACCTTTGGTCCCCCACTGTTATTTCTGATTTGGTCCAGTAACCTATCCTTGCATGCATCCTACTTCTCTTCCACCTAACTCCTTGCATTATTCAAAAATTACAGTTAGTTTTCACATATGCACTTGTGATATCCAGATCTACCTTACCACCACCTGACTTGGCTCCTCTATTGCTGAATTATTACTTCTTTTGGCATAAGTCCCATGTTGCATCAGCAGAATTTTCCTTCAATTAAATACTGGGAAGACTAAAGCCAATACTTTTCGTTCTGTCTGAAAACTCCATACCCCACCCCCAAATGCACATAACCATAGAATGGTTACAGCACAGGAAGCAATTTGGCCTGACATGTTTATGCCAGCTTTATCAAATCTTCTCTGAACTTTCTCTAATGACAACAAATCAAGCTCTCCAATCTACGTAACTGAAACCTTGCATCTTTGGAGCTATCCTCATCAGATTTTCTTTATTTCCTCTAATGCCTTAACAATTCCAAGACAGTACTGGCTAGTGACCTGCATTCTTTCTTCCATTAATTTTAGGGCATCCATAATTTTGCAGTGCTCATACTTGCATCTATCATCTATTATGCCCATAATTACTGATTGCCTGCTGGTTCAGTAATGTCTCAACTTTAAAATTCCCATCTGTTTTCAAAACTCTCCAGTTCCTTCTTAACTCTGTAATCTTCTCCAAACAAATAATCCTCTGAGATAGCTATGCTTATCTCATTCTGGTCATTTGAATCTTCTCCATTTTTATTGCTCTATCAGTGGTGCTTATGTCTTTAGATAAGAACATTATTTTTAAACATTTCTGTCTGTCTTTTCAACTTTAAGACATTAGTCAACTTCTTTGACCAAGTTAATGGTAAGTTCTTCTAATATTGCCTTACCTTACTTGGTTCAAAGCTTGCTTTTAATGTTCATATAAAGCATCTTTTATTGTGTGAAAGACACTTGATAAAGACAAATTGTTGCCATAAATTTGTTTTTCAACAAGACCCTAACTTGGCCACTTCAGAGGTTTTTTAGCACCTACAATATTGTTGGAAATGTCCCCATCGACATGATAATGACTATATATATTATGACAACACGTATGTGACTTTATGGACAAAAATGATGAGAAAAATAAATGTGAATTTGAGAAATTATGTCTGGACTAGTAATGGAATAGTACAGCACCAAATTCCCCATCTCATTGCTGCTGCAGTGGAAATTCTAATAGAATCCATGTGAAGAGATTTCCCTATTTGGCAATTAGGGGCATCTTCTCCAGTGGACAACTGTGCAGCATGATTAGCAAAAGACAACAGCCAGAAAGACCGCTATCCAGATTTTTTGCAGATTTTGGGATTAGATAATAGATAATGGCAAACTTTAAGACTACAGAGTGGTATATTCTGGTGCATTCCACAAAGTAATAATAGTCCATATGTTCTGTTGCTGACACACATCAAGCATTACTATTAATTCTCATGTGGATAGATTACAATTGGACACACATTCAAGTTGTGACTTATATTTTGAACACTTGGTAAACTGGCACCCTGAAAGAACTTCCAAATCAATTTGTAAGGAATCAAGCTGCACAATTATAATCAGTTACTGATATATGGTATAGACAGACAATGAGGGGGCACATGGTTTATCACCAATGATACCTCTAAGTGGGAAAATATGGCCATGCTGTATTTGTGAAGTCAAAACTAATGGTCATAATGACCTGTTTTTCTGTCATTTGTTTGATACATGTGTGAATGGCACTTGGCTGACATTGCAGATAATTCCATTGCCAATCTGAATAGAAATAGGGAAAAACAAAAGCAGATGACTAGTGACCAAATCTTTGTTACATTAGCTGCAGATGTCCTTGCATCAGTAACAGGTTCCATGCTGACCTGGATCTTTTGAACCCAGATCTCCTTAGCAATTAGAAACTAGTTAAAAGGTGAAAGCATCTTGTCAGCTATCGCTATTAATGCCCCCGGCAGTCACATTATACCAACTGAATTACATTTATATTACATCTTACTTAAAGTGTTTCAAATCCAAGTCATATCATTAACTTTAATGTGACCTGCTAACTATCCCATGACCTGTACTTAAATGTTATGTTACCTTAGTGCCCATTAAAGTATACTTCACCAGAACTCCTTTTCCATGAGCCCTCATTGACTGTTCTTGTTGCTGTGCTAAGGTATTTTAGTACTTCAATTACTCTTAGACTCCTAGTGATGTAAAATAAAATATTCAGTTCCAGAGAAATATTGCCTGCAGCTAAGAGGAAAAATACAAAAGGGGTGAAATTGGTCTATGTCAGCAATGAGAGACAGATTCAGAGTGAATCAGCAGCTGGCTTTTCACTAACAGTTTCATTTCCATTGACCTGGTAAAGGTTGTCAAGATTTTAATTTCAAACCAAGTGAAAGTGACAATAAGATGAGAAAATGAACCTCCAAGAATTTGAACAATTGTCCTTTGAATTACAGTAGAAAGTGGAATGGATGCAGTGAAAAGTTGGCTGTCAATTTGCAATACCTACTCAATCTGTTGGAATGACTAAGTTCATTTGCTTAAATCTAATGAAAATTAAACAGAAAACAATGTTCCTAATTATGTCAACAGACATTATCAGAGAAGTAGTCCTAAAATGTATCACCAAAATAAATTAGAAGGCTTTGGTTCCTCATTAAGCTTCCTTTAGTTTCAGATAGGTGAGGAGGTGCAAGGCATAAACCTGCTATATGCAATCAGAAATTACAGCAGACAGACGTTTCAATTCATTTTGAATGAAGGAACGCTTTATTTGCCATCAAATCATTTTAGGCTGATTTAAAAAATATTCAGGAAAATCTTAATTGGCAATAAAGTAGTATTGATTCAGCTGTGTGAATCCAAGATGGATTTGAAAACCTCCAGTCCCTGCACCAGCCCTTCGCCATTGTTGTTAGTGGGCAGGAGGCATATCCTACTCAGTTAAATAGTTAAACCCAGAATTTCCTGATTTGTACAATTCAATATCACACCTTACCATACCCACCAAGCCATGGGGATCGACAACCGTCTTGACTTTCAAACTCATGTCATACTCATTGTTTGATGCAAACATATGGATGTCCACGGCCGCATGATTATAAATATTCCAATCTGGCTCAACTAGAAACAATGAATTGCAGAAAATGGCATGTATTTACATAATTTCCAAATACCGTTATCTGAATAGGTATGGCAAGCGTTGTTAGCAACTCAAAACAATCAACAGGTTCAAAATCCATTCATCCTGAATCTTGGATGCAGATGTTCACAATATCTAGTTTCCAATGCTTTTTGGAATGATGGTAGCTAAAACATAAAATTCATCTGGCCACCTCTTTCTCTTGTGTTATAGTATGGTTTCCATGCAGCTACACTCTCCATTTCAGTACAGAAATCCACTACACCCTCCAGGAGCCAAGTTGAATTCTTTAGAATTCATTATGAACCTTACATTTGTTTTGTCTAAGTATTAGTTGCATCAGGTTTTTTGAACATTTTGTCGCTGTGAGGCCCAGCAAGTTCCCTTGCTATACTTTACCAGATTTTCCCATTGTGCCCCAAAGTGTCTCAATTCTAGCCCAATCTTACCACATGCTGTTCCCAAAATCACTTGTCACTCAATGTATATCTCAGAAAAGACTTGCATCTCTGCACAGTGCCATCTTTAAAAGTCTATTGTGCGCCTGGACAAGCACTGTTAATTTGTAGCTGCTCTGCAAAGTCTCTGATATTTGATCCAACCATGACTAACTCACTGCAGAGAGGGACCTGGAGATTGTTTGGACATAATGGTGCACCTGCGCAACATCCTACCAGGTTGATGCAGTTTTAACCCCCTGGAGGAATGCACACCAGTGTCAGAAAGCGGTAAATTACCTTCTCCACTCATCAGATAAGTGCTGTCATCTTCTCTCTGATACATCACACACACACTAACTCTGCTATTGTATCCACTTCCTACCAAGGCTCAAGCTCTAACACTCACTATTGCCCGCAACATCTTCTTCGCTCACTCTCACTGACTGCAACTCCTGACATCATTAACTCTGCATGCCGTCTGTGCTGCCTACTCACTCCCCTGGGTAACCTCCCGCCTTCACCAACATAACAACTGGGCCACCAATTTTGCTTTCCTTTACGACCTGCCTCTCTCTGATTTCAGGAGGAAAACAGCCCACAATAGGCAAGAAAGATTCGAGATGTAGATAGGATTGTGAAGAAGGCGTTTGGTATGCTTTCCTTTATTGGTCAGAGTATTGAGTACAGGAATTGGAGGTCATGTTACAGCTGTACAGGACTTTGGTTAGGCCACTGTTGGAATATTGCGTGCAATTCTGGTCTCCTTCCTATCGGAAAGATGTTGTGAAACTTGAAAGGGTTCAGAAAAGATTTACGAGGATGTTGCCAGGGTTGGAGGATTTGAGCTATAGGGAGAGGCTGAACAGGCTAGGGCTGTTTTCCCTGAAGCGTCGGAGGCTGAGGGGTGACCTTATAGAGGTTTACAAAATTATGAGGGGCATGGATAGGATAAATAGGCAAAGTATTTTCCCTGGGGTCGGAGAGTCCAGAACTAGAGGGCACAGGTTTAGGGTGAGAGGGGAAAGATATAAAAGAGACCTTAAGGGGCAACTTTTTCACGCAGAGGGTGGTACGTGTATTGAATGAGCTGCCAGAGGAAGTGGTGGAGGCTGGTACAATTGCAACATTTAAAAGGCATTTGGATGGGTATATGAATAGGAAGGGTTTGGAGGGATATGGGCCAGTTGCTGGCAGGTGGGAGTAGATTGGGTTGGGATATCTGGTCGGCACGGACGGGTTGGACCGAAGGGTCTGTTTCCATGCTGTACATCTCTATGACTCTATGTGTAGTGGGCTGTATGACATTTGGCTCCTTATCCCTTATGACAGGCCTGACTGACCACCATGAGCATCCATTGACTGCATCCAAATCCCTGGAATGGTATTGAGGCTGCCCCTTGACGTACTGTGCCAGCAGCCTTGAATGAAAGCTATTTCCCTTGAGGAATGCTGATAACTATGACAAACATCCTGGCTTAGTATCGGTGTGAAATGGTAGGTCAATGTAACAAAATTTTGTGAACCTGGTGTCTCTGGCTAATGCTGAAAATGTGTTGCTGGAAAAGCGCAGCAGGTCAGGCAGCATCCAGGGAACAGGAGAATCGACGTTTCGGGCCTAAGCCCTTCTTCCTGAAGAAGGGCTTAGGCCCGAAATGTCGATTCTCCTATTCCCTGGATGCTGCCTGACCTGCTGCGCTTTTCCAGCAACACATTTTCAGCTCTGATCTCCAGCATCTGCAGACCTCAGTTTCTCCTCTCTGGCTAATGGGCAAAAGCACAAAAAGATGAGATAAGGCAATGCAAGGTAGGAACATCATGAGCATCCAGGTAAGCTTAGAGTAACTGAGTGTGATTTTATGATGGCAAATGAAAAAGCTGGAGATGTAGCCTGGGTCCGACATGTACTGGATCAGTATCCTTGACTGCTCAATGTCCTTGCAGCCCGCTACAATGATAGTTGCCAAAGGAGTCCAAGCTGCAACACTGAAATGCAGAAGCATCCTGTGAGTGGATTGGTATTGTACTCTGAGGGTTCTTAGGGGCCAGCATATGCTGGATGCCAAGGTTCATGGATGTGTTGTGTTCTGGCCTCAACCAGGACCTTGGGTTCATGTCACACTACAGGTGACCCCACTACACTATACACTTGCGAGGTTTGAGAAGATTTGTAGCTCAGGTTGAGGTTTTGGATGTAGGTTTGCTCGCTGAGTTGCAAGGTTCATTTCCAGACGTTCAGTGCCGGAACAGTCGTCACAGGGATCCATAGAGGAGCGATCAAAGGAGGGGTGAATTTGGACCCGAGGATACATGAACATCAACTAGCCACAAAAAGACGTGACCCTCTCTCACTGGCATCATTACATACAGAGGAGGAAGGACACCACTTCGACTGGGACAACACATTCATCCTAGGACAAGCTAAACAAAGACATGCACAAGAATTCCTAGAAGCATGGCATTCCAACCGGAACTCTATCAACAAACACATTGACCCCATCTACCACAACATGAGAAAAGGAACAGGAAGTGACTTCACCAAAGGAAATGACATCATTAACTGAAAGAAACCCAAACATATAAATAGAAAGCAGGAATTTTCAACATTGCTTCACCTGAGACCCACTGAAGATATTATCTAGTAGGGTAACGAAACGTCTCAGCGAGCAAACCTACATCCAAACCACTATACTCTCTCTCTCTCACACACACATGCACGCACACACTCAGAGACTCTTGCTCATAAACATGCTCTCTCTCATACACACATACCCATCACTCACACCCATGCATGCATCCTCTCACAGACTTATACCCATCACACATTGACACACACTTTACCAAGTTTGCACACATACAACACACTCTCTCACACATGCGCACACACTCACCCACTCTCTCTCTCTCACACACACACACACATGTGCGCGTGCACACATATATATAAGCCTATGGGGTGAATTTGGATTTGCAGAGTCATATTGCAGATACATTCTATTTTGCTCAAAATATACACAATCTGTAGGCAGTCAATGTAGATAGTCAATCCATATAACACTTTGCAAATTGAATTTGGAAACAGAGCCAGTCTGACTCAAGATTGGGATACAGACACACTCTGATCTCACACCTTTAATGCATTGTCTAAGCTGAGATGTCACCTTTTTTGTTATATTAAACATTAAGTTATCTTGAGAATGTGACTTTAAAGAAGTTCTGGTATTTACATATTAATTAACTGAAACCTGTAACCCATTCTAAAAGTTGAAAGACTTGACAACAATTTAGGTTTGTTAAATATATCATTTCACTTGCATGACACTGTAATCTTTTGGAACAAATTCTGCGTCACAACCACTGAAGAAGGAGCAGTGCTCCGAAAGCCAATGCTTCCAAATAAACCTGTTGGACTATAGCTTGGTGTTGTGATTTTTGACCTTGTCCTATGAAGGAAGCTAATTACTCCAGCTTACAGTTTAACTTCAAACAACAGTTTATGGAAGCTGCTGTTTTAGCTAAAGCTCTTGCTCAGCCATTCTATGTGAACTGAGGACCACTTTTAGTCAATTTATACTGCTTCAGCTATGTGCATCCCTTACACCCCATAACCCCTGGATTCCCTTACTCATTAAGAATCTATATATCTCAGCCTTAAATGTACACGAGGTCTCTGCTTCCACAGCTCTCTGTGACAAAAAGTTCCAAAGACTCACAATCCTCTTGCCAAGAAATTCCTCCACATTTCAATCTCAAACTCAATTCCTTTATTCTGAATCCATGCCCTCTGGTTCTAGGATATCCTATGAGGGTAGACATCGTTTTCAGCATTTGCCTGTCAAGTCCCTTGGGAATAACATATGTTTCAATCACTTTCATTCTTCTAAATGCCATTAAGTATGAAGATCTCGACCCCAGTGGAGGTGTTTCTTGGTTCTGCGACTGGTCAAATAATCAACAGGAATACGATCTGCTTCAGCAAGATTTCACAGTTTATTACGATGCTGGGCACAAGTTTATCCAGCAACACAGAGGTTAAAAGCTTCTCTGTTCCTTGGAGAAAGTGTACAATTTCACTTGGAATAAAGGCAATTTTTATATGTTTCTTAAGAAACAGTATAGCCTTAATTGCAAATTAAATCCAATAAAATGTAATAAAATGACATAATGGACAGCAGGTTAACCCAATGATATTTCCTGGGAAACAAAGTTGTTTACCACCCATTATCATTTCACACTTGCGTTTCAAATTTTGCCTGGATGGTTAGTAATGTCCTAACTAGCTTAGTTAATTCCACGCTGTGAAGGGTCCATTGTTCTGCTTTATCTTTAATTCAGTTAGCTCGGCAAGGCAGGAATGCAGCCTTCAGCAGGGTGAGAGGCCATTTTAAACACAGTGTTAATTTGCAGCCTGTAGCCATTTTGTTATGTTACTTTGTAATAAAGAAGCCATTTTGTTGTTAATAAAAACATGCATAAAAATGGTTACTCCTGATAACAGTCTAATTCCAGATTTTAGATCCTCAAGGAGAGTCCCAGCCTTTTTCGCCTTTGCACATAAGACAATCTCTCCATACGAAGGATCATCTTAATGAACCTTCCCTGAACTGCTTTCAAATAAATGATATCTCTCCTTAAATAATGGATCAAAACCCTCTTTGGGAGGGTTTAAACTAATTCAGCAGGAGGATGGGAACCTAAATTGTAGTTCCAGTTCCAGAAGGTTGAGAGTAATGACGTCAGAAATATGGCTTCAAGGTTGTAAGAGTTCACTGGCAAGCAAGGGGGTAGTTTGAAGTGTGTCTACTTCAACACCAGGAGCATCTGGAATAAGGTGGGTGAACTTGTAGCATGGGTTGGTTCCTGGGACTTAAGATGTTATGGCCAATTTGGAGACATGGATAGAGCAGGGACAGGAATGGTTTTGCGGGTTCCGGGATCCATGTGTTTCAGGAAGAACAGGGAAGATGGTAAAAGGGGAGGTGTTAGTCATTGTTACTCAAGGACAGTATTACAGTTGCAGAAAGGACATTTGGAGACTTGTCTACTGATGCAGTATGGGCTGAGGTTAGAAGAAAAGAGATGTCCCCCTGCTGGGAGTTTTCGAAAGGCCTCTGAATTGTTTCAGAGATGTAGAGGAAAGGATAGCAAAGATAATTCTGGATAGGAGCGAGAGTAACAGGGTAATTGTTATGGGGGACTTTAACTTTCTAAATATTGACTGGAAACACTATAGTTTGAGTACTTGAGATGTGTCATCCTTTGGTTGTGGGTAAAGTGTTGGTCAAGGTCAAAAGTTTTTGTCCAATGTGTGAAAGATGGTTTTCTGACACAGTATGTAGACAAGCCAACAAGGGGCGAGGTCACACTGGATTTGGTACTGGGTAATGAACCTGGCCAGGTGTTAGATTTGGAGGTAGGTGATCACTTTGGTGATAGTGACCATAATTCAGTTATGTTTACTTTAGCGATGGAAAGGGATAGGTATATAACCCAGGGCAAGAGCTATTGCTGGGAGATAGGCAATTATGATGTGATTAGGCAAGATTTAGGATGGATAGGATGGGGAAGGAAACTGCAGGGGATGAGCACAATTGAAAGGTGGAGCTTATTCAAGGAACATCTACTGCGTGACCTTGATAAGTACACATGTGTCAGGCAAGGAGGAAATGGTCGAGTGAGGAAGCTGTGGTTTACTAAAGAAGTTGAATCTCTTGTCAAAAGGAAAAAGATGGCTTATGTTAGAATGACATGTGAAGGCTCAGTTAGGGTGCTTGAGAGTTACAAGTTAGCCAGGAAAAGACTTAAAGAGAGAGCTAAGAAGAGCCAGGAGGGGACATGAGAAGTTGTTGGCAGATCGGATCAAGGAGAACACTAATGCTTTCAATAGATGTATCAGGAATAAAAGAATGACTTGTGAAAGATTAGGGCCAATCAAGGACAGTGGTGGAAAGTTGTGCGTGGAGTCCGTAGAGATAGCAGAAGTGCCAATTAAGTATTTTTTGTCAGTATTCACACTGGAAAAAGTCAATGTTGTGGAGGAGAACACTGAAGTACAGGCTACTAGACTAGACTTGATTGAAGTTTACAAGGAGCAAGAGTTAGCAATTCTGGAAAGTACGAAAATTGATAAGTGCCTGGGCCAGATGGGATTTATCCTAGGATTCTCTGGAAAGCGAGGGAGAAGATTGCAGAGCCCTTGGCTTTGATCTTTATATTATCATTGCCTACAGGAATAGTGCCAGAAGACTGGACAATGTAAAATGTCGCCTTATTCAAGAAGTGGAGGACAGACAACCTGGTAATTATAGACCAGTGAGCCATCCTTTGGTTGTGGGTAAAGTGTTGGTCAAGGTCAAAAGAGACAGGATTTATAATCATCTAGAAAGGAATAAATTATTTAGGGATAATTAACATGGTTTTTGAAGGTTGGGTTGTGCCTCACAAATCTTGTTGAGTTCTTTGCGATGGTGACCAAACAGGTCGCTAAGGGTAAAGCGGTTGATGTGCTACATATGGATTTCAGTAAGGCATTTGATAAGGTTGCCATGGTAGGCTATTGCACAAAATACAGAGGCATGGGATTGAAGGTAATTTAGCGGTTTGGATCAGAAATTAGCTAGCTGAAAGAAAACAGAAGTGGAAATATCCGTCCTGGGATTCAGTTGCTAATGGTGTACCACAAGGATCTATTTTGAGGCCACTGTTGTTTGTAATTTTTATAAATGACCTAGATGAGGGCGTAGAAGGATGGGTTCATAAATTTGCAGATGACACTAAGGTCGGTGGAGTTGTGAACAGTGCCGAAGGATGTTGCAGTTACAGAGGTACATAGGTAAGCTGCAGAGCTGGGCTGAGAGGTGGCAAAGGGAGCTTAATGTGCAAACGTGTGAGGTGATTCACTTTGGAAGGAGAAACAGGAATAGAGAGTACTGGGCTAATGGTAAGATTCTTGGTAGTGTAGATGAGCAAAGAGATCTCGGTATCCATGTACATAGATCCCTGAAAGTTGCCATCCAGGTTGATAGGCTAAGGTTAAGAAGGCATACAATGTGTTAGCTTTTATTGGTAGAGGGATTGAGTTTCGGAGCTATGTGGTCATGCTGCAGCTGTACAAAACACTGATGCGGCTGCAATTGGAGTATTGTGTACAGTTCTGGACACTGCATTATCAGAAGGATGTGGAAGCTTTGGAAAGGGTTCAAAGAAGATTTACTTGGATGTTGCCTGGTATGGAGGGAAGGTCTTATGAGGAAAGGCTGACAGACTTGAGGCTGTTATCATTAGAGAAAAGAAGGTTGAGAGGTGACTTAATTGAGACACATAAGATAATCAGAGAGTTAGATAGGGTGGACAGTGAGAGCCTTTTCTCTCATATGGTGATGGCTAGCACAAGAGGTCATAGCTTTAAATTGAGTGGCGATAGGTTATAGGTCAGATACCAGTGGAATTTTCTTTACTCAGAGTAGTGGGGGTGTGAAACACACTGCCTGCAACAGTGGTCGACTCGCCAACTCTAAGGGCATTTAAAGAGTAATTGGATAAACATATGGATGAAAATAGAATAGTGTAGGATAGATGGGCTTCAGATTGGTTCCACAGGTCAGCACAACATCAAGAACCGATGGGTCTGTATTATGCTGTAATGTTCTATATTAGCAGTTTTCCAATCCTTTATCATTCTCCAGAATCCAACGAGTTTTGGAAAATTACAACGAATGAATCCAGTTTCTCTACAGCTATCTCTTTTAGCATTTTAGAATGCAAGCTATCAGGGCCAGGGAACTTATCTGTCCTCAGTCCCATTACTTTGTCTGATATTATTTCTTTCGCGATGGAGATAGTACTTAACTTGTCCCCTGTATTCTTTCGTATTAATCAGATGTTCAAAGCATCTTCCATCATAAAGATGACAGCTGGACTCTGAATTTATCCCAGTCTTTGGGGCAATCATTAACTTTGGCCTCCTCATATATTTTTTCTTTTAACGTAATACTCTCCTTCATTTGCTTCATTAGCCATGGTTGGTTTATCCCGCTATTGGAATCTTCCCTTATTACTGGGATATATTTTTTGCTGAGAGTCATAAATTACTTCCTCTGTCATTCGGTGCTTATTGTCATTCCTGCTAATCTATCTGCCCAGATATCACTTTAGCTAACTCTACCTCATTTCATTGCAACTCACGTCATTTAATTTAAACACGATCGTTTCTGATGCAAGCTTCTCACTCGAATTTAAAAATAAATTCTATCATATTATGATGACTACTTCATGGGGGGATCATTTACTCTAAAGTTAATTATTAAACCTGCCACATTACCAGATCCAAGTTGGCTTGCACCCTAATTGGCACCATGACATACTGCTCTTGGAAACTATCCCCAATGCACTCTACGAATTTGTTATTGTTGTGACCCTTTCCAGTTTTATTTATTCAATCAACATGAAGATTGAAGCTATACATAACTATTGCCCTATTCTTTTAACATACTTCTATTATTTGTTGATTATAACCTTTCTGACAGATTGGCTACTGATGTCTTCTTTCCCTTGCTATTTTCATCACTGCCCAAATGGACTCTACATCATCCGAGCCTTAATCATCTCTCACAAATGCCCTCGTCATTTGTTATTAACGGTACTAGCCTACCACTTTTTCCATCCCTCCTGTCTCTCCAAAATATAAAAAATCCCTAAAAGTTAAGTTTCCAGTTTTTGATATCCTTGTAACCATATTTCTGTACAGGCTCGAAGATTATATTTATTTACCACAATCTGCACTGCCAGTTCATTAACCTTATTCAGAATGCTCTGTCATTAAGATACAAAGTTTGTTTCCAGAAATCTTTGTCTTTGTCATAAGCTCAACAGTTCAGCAATCTATACTTTAAGAACAGTTCCGAACTTTTTCAGTAACAAAGCACACTTCAATGAGACAAACAATTCCATGGCACGCCCACTTTTTCAGCTGAATTGATTGCTCATAAATGGCCCAATTACTTATATTTATTGTGGTTCTGGACTTTAACTAGAGAAATTTGCAACATAGTCTATTTTTTTCCGAAGGATTTGAAGCATCAGTGCTTTTGATCCTTCCTTTGCATGTTGAATACACTATCTCCCACTGTGAACACAGATACATTTTTAAAATCTCAACTATTTACGAATTTCTCTCTGCAGATGAGACATTCAAGGGGCTAGCGGCATCTACTGCCCATGAAAATCCAAGGGCCAAATAGCTCTCATACTGTTCAGTTCTTACCTTTCCTTCTTTGGATTAACATGTTTCATCAAATGAGTTTGCAAAGGAATCACCTCTTTTTACAAGAAACTTAACAATTTATTCTTAGAAATCGATTCCAAGCCTTAGATCAGTCACTTAACTGAAACAAAATTAAAATGTATTCACTTTAAAATCCATGTCAATATGGAAACATGTCCAGGTATCCAGGCTAGTTCAACATAATATAAAACAAAGAACTGTGGATGCTGGAGATCTGAAAGAAAACACTGCTATCCGCTCACCCACCTACATCCCTCAACCCTCCACCTACTCGCTTTCTCAACCTCCTTGCCCATCTACCATTCATTTACCTATCCATTCATCGAGTCACCCATCAATCATTAATTTACTGACATTTAAATTAAACCTACATATATCTACATTACAGCAGCTAGTACTGCAAAAAAGGATGTCCTGCTTGCCCTGACTCTACTGTGCTTCAACAGATTCCCAATGAGCAAAGCGTACTTCTGCAAAAGTTGGATTTGATGACCCTGGATTACATGTGTAGCAGATGAAGCTGTGAGCATTTATGAGTGCTGTGGCATTCTAATGATCATTGCGACAGCCCAAAAATTCATGCTATTAAATTTGTTTTTCTCTGCAGCTGCTGTTTGACCTGCTGAGTACATCTTGCATTTCCTGGTTTTATTTCAAATTTCCAGAATCCACAGTATTTTGCATATCTATTAGAATGGATACGTGCCTATCTTTCCAGTTGGAAACACCAATTTTACTCCTGGTTACCAGGCATAACACAAGAAAATTCAATCCAAAATCAAAATATTGCAGACACTGGAAATCTAAAATGATGATAGGAACCAGCTTGTCACAGGACTCACTTTTAGGAGGGATAGGCCTTGAGAAATCACAGCTTTCTCTCAATTACTTGAGAAATTAACCCCTACCTCTGCTTACAAATATGACATTACAGGGACCAATGTCTATCCCTCAATAAAAGGTAATTCCTCTATAATTCTTACTTATTCTGCCAGTGGTTATCTTATTTATATTTCACTACCAAGCAGAATGTGGCAATCTAGAGATTCTGGAGGATTTGCCTTGCAAAGGTGGATAGGAGAAATGATCAGAGAGGATATTTTCCAGTTGGGAGAGAAAGCAGTTTCTGCTTCTGATATGCTATCAACCCAACACTTAATATCATTGCTGGATGCCAGGTAGCACGAGATGATGGCTGGAAAAGGATTATGGGATGACAGTCATGGGACAGAGTGTCATTGACAGCATTAACCTCAGCAATAACTGTCCACAAGGGCCTGTAGTGTTGGGCTTAAATATGATATTTTCAGACAATGGTTAAGGATAAATTGGACATGATAATAAGCAACTGAAGTAAACAGCAAAGTACATGAATAATAGTCCTAATGCAAAACCATTCTGCTTTGACGAGATGGAAGCTGCCTGACCTTGAGGGTTGGTGGGAACTGTCTGTTTGTGCAGTCTAAGTAGGGCCAGCTGGACTTGTTTTTCCATCTCCTTTTGAGGGTTGGGGAAGTATTGAAGTACGATGAAATGGTGATACAGTATCTAACCAGAACAGTATTAATATCAGGGATGCTGTCCACTCTTTGGTCTTTCTCAATCAGACCAGTTCATGAGACTGGGGCCATGACTTTTCACCATTGGGATGGTGCCATGGAATTTGAGATGGGAGTTCTGAGTGCCAGCTGTAACTCAGGAGTGTCCAACAGGCAGAAGGGAGTGACACTTGCTTGTTGAATATGTCTAAAATAGTTGAAGCTAGTAGCTTGCATATTTCTAAAGTAGATTAAGGTAATAAACTTGCTTTATATCAAAGTGTACCTGGCTTCTTGTATTAATTTTGATCAGACCTTAAAGACCCTGTGAAGAACTTTCAGCCTAATGATTTACACCCTCAACTGATGACAAGCCAGGAAGGCCATGCATTACCCTACCAGCCACGGAACTAATTTGGGTGGAAGTGGAAAGGCAGCTGAGACCCACCACCTTTCCATCTGATTCAGTATTTCCCTGCCCCACCATCTAACCCATAGGGTATTTTGTGTGAATTCCTTCATACCAAAAGTGACTTAAGATATCTACCTTTCTTGTCAAAAGAAGAGTCTAGTTGAGCAAACAATATGAGGTTTATTGCAACTATTTACAAATCACATGAATATGACTTATATTACTACAGAGACTGTTAGGACTACATTCGTCCTAAGTATGTTTCCTATAAGCTCCTTCTTTATTGCATTATCATCACAGTGAGGAGTGTTTACTGCACTCAACTAATTATCCATCCAGTCCCATATATGAAGGGGTGGTGCAGTGGTAGTTTCCCCACCTCTGGGCTAGGAGAACTATGTTCATGTCCCACCTATTGCAAAGGTGTGTCATTGACTGGTCAATTAAAAATATCTACAATTGTGGAGGTCATTAAATGCAACCCTTTCTTACATTAAAAGCCTTAAAAAATGAGATCATGTCATGAGTTTTCAAGTATTACCATAACAGTTTGCTTATCTCCACCATTTAACTTTTTGTTCTCCAAGGAATGATAAACTCCCTTTGCCTGTCAAAATGGACCACCTTTGTTATGTTGATTTCAATTTGCCATTTATCTGCTTTTCAAGCTTGCTTTCCTGTGCCTGATGGACACATCTGCATTATCATCTATCTCTGCTAATTTGGTGTCATTCCTTGTAGAACAGGTAAAGTAGTTATTTTGAGCTGGACCTGAAACATCATTCTGCCCAAAGAGAAGGTTATAATAAAGTTACAAAGCAAATTAAGTTATCAATTGCAGTCGTTTTGGGATCCAGGATGAGTAGAACTTGGCCTGATTCCCAAAATAGGACATGTACAAATCACATCCCGTGGGAAATTTATTTTGCATGAAATCTTTCCAAGAGAGTGTTCAATTAAATTTCTTCATTAAGAATGCATGAAAATGTAGTCCTGGTCAAGCTGTTGACTCACAGATATCTGTTCTGAAAATTCAGAGTTTTCAGTGTAAAAGAAATTGTTAATCTCAAACCAGCGTTTTGGTTTCAAATTCTGTTCAATAAACATTGCAAAGGTCTTTTCCCTACTTCGACTTTGGTTGACTGAATGGTTCCTGATCCCAAAAGGAATCAATTAGATTTTCCTAAATGTTTACCTGTTCCTGTGTCTTCATTGTTGGTTCATAGATTACTGTTCACTCCAGATCATCTCCCAGCAGACTTAGAACCATTCTGTCAACCAAAGTCTAAGTAGGGAAAAGACTTTTGCTATTTACCTTAACTATGTCTTTCTGGATTTTATAAACCTCTAAAATGGTACCCCCTCCTAAGTCCCAGCGTCTCCGAATAACTCAACCCTTCCAGTCCCAGTAACATCCTTGTAGATCTATTTTGTTTCCTTTCCAATTTAATAATATCCTTCCTAAAGCAGGGCGACCAGAACTGTACATAGTATTCCAGATGTGAGTTAGGAGAAGATGGCTGTGAACTCTCTCCACCTCAAAGATTGGCTATTCTCAACCCCTTTATGTTTGTGATCGTGCACGTTCTGCAAAGATCTTCCTTTCTTCTCACCCCCGCCTCAAATCTTTGAGGTGGAGAGAGCTCACAGCCATCTTCTCCTAACTCACATCTGGCATACTATGTACAGTTCTGGTCGCCCTGCTATAGGAAGGATATTATTAAATTGGAAAGGAAACAAAATAGATCTACAAGGATGTTACTGGGACTGGAAGGGTTGAGTTATTAGGAGACGCTGGGACTTAGGAGGGGGTACCATTTTAGAAGTTTATAAAATAGGTTGGGGGGTGGGGTCTGGATGGAATGCTCTTCAGAGAGTGGGTGCAGGATTTCATGGGCCGAATGGCCTCTTTCTAAACTGTAGGGATTCTATGATTTTATGTGTTCAGGTGTTTTTGGAAAAATCAGTCTCCTCAATTCATTTCTCCCATGTGCTACTTTAATTGCAGAAACACTTTCAAGCAATCAAACTGGCTTATGTAATTCCTTTTCATAAAGTCAGACTGTCAAAGTTTAGACTTTATAAACAATAAAAGGACCACATATTTTTCAATTATGTGGTGATAAACTGAAATAGAACTTGGACTGCTGTAACTGGTTTAACTGGAAAATGTTGAAATTTGAAAATCAAGTAGTTATACTGCATACTGTACATTGTTAAGCTATGTGATATAATGATGCTTTATGAAGCAGTAAGGGGGAGAGAATTTGAGACTGGGCTGTACACAAGACCAGTCAACAGACTGTTTGCAAAAAAGGTAACTAACTCAACTGATGTGGAATCATGGTTACATCCCAGTATGCTAACGAATGGGATATATCACCAGTGATATATCCCATTCTTCACCATGGACATCCAGTCCCTATCCACCTCCATCCCCCATCACGAAGGCCTCAAAGCCCTCCGCTTCTTCCTTTCCTGCCGATCCAACCAGTACCCTTCCACTGACACCCTCCTTCGACTGACTGAACTGGTCCTCACTCTGAACAACTTCTCTTTCCAAGCCTCCCACTTCCTCCAAACCAAAGGAGTAGCCATGGGCACCCGCATGGGCCCCAGCTATGCCTGCCTCTTCGTAGGATATGTGGAACAGTCCATCTTCCACAGCTACACTGGCACCACCCCCCACCTTTTCCTCCGCTACATCGATGACTGTATTGGCGCTACCACGTGCTCCCACGAGGAGGTTGAACAGTTCATCCACTTTACTAACACCTTTCACCCCGACCTCAAATTTGCCTGGACCGTCTCAGACTCCTCCTTCCCCTTCCTAGACCTCTCCATTTCTATCTTGGGCAACCAACTCAACACGGACATTTACTATAAACCGACCGACTCCCACAGCTACCTAGATTACACCTCCTCTCACCCTGCCCCCTGTAAAAACGCCATCCCATATTCCCAATTCCTTCACCTCAGCCACATCTGCTCCCAGGAGGACCAATTCCAATACCGAACAACCCAGATCGCCTCCTTCTTCAAAGACCGCAATTTCCCTTCAGGCGTGGTTGACGATGCTCTCCACTGCATCGCCTCCACTTCCCGCTCCTCCACCCTTGAACCCTGCCCCTCCAATCGCCACCAGGACAGGACCCCACTGGTCCTCACCTACCACCTCACCAACCTCCAGATACATCGTATCATTCTTTGTCATTTCCGCCACCTCCAGACAGACCCCACCACCAAGGATATCTTTCCCTCCCCTATCAGCGTTCCGGAAAGACCACTCCCTCCGCGCCACCCTCGTCAGGTCCACACCCCCCAACAACCCAACCTCCACACCCGGCACCTTCCCCTGCAACCGCAAGAAATGCAAAACTTGCGCCCACACCTCCCCCCTCACTTCCCTCCAAGGCCCCAAGGGATCCTTCCATATCCGTCACAAATTCACCTGCACCTCCACACACATCATTTACTGCATCCGCTGCACCGGATATGGCCTCCTCTGCATTGGGGAGACAGGCCGCCTATTTGCAGAACGTTTCAGAGGACACCTCTGGGACACCCGCACCAACCAAACCAACCGCCCTGTGGCTGAACACTTTAACTCCCCCTCCCACTCCGCCAAGGACATGCAGGTCCTTGGCCTCCTCCATCGCCAGACCATGGCAACACCTCGCCTGGAGGAAGAGCACCTCATCTTCTGCCTAGGAACCCTCCAACCACAAGGGATGAATGCAGGTTTCTCCAGGTTCCTCATTTCCCCTCCCTCCACCTTATATCAGTCCCAACCCTCGGACTCAGCACCGCCTTCTTGACCTGCAATCTTCTTCCTGACCTCTCCGCCCCCACACCCTCTCCGGCCTATCACCCTCACCTTAACCTCCTTCCACCTATCGCATTCCCAACGCCCCTCCCCCAAGTCCCTCTTCCCTACCTTTTATCTTAGCCTGCTTGCCACACCTTCCTCATTCCTGAAGAAGGCCTTATGCCCGAAACGTCAATTCTCCTGCTCCTTGGATGCTGCCTGACCTGCTGCGCTTTTCCAGCAACACATTTTTCAGCTTATATATTTATCTGTCAAATTTTATGTACCTTATGCCAACTTACACACGGCTAAGGAATAGTCCAGTGATAATAACCTTTGAAGTTCTGCTTTTCACTTTAATGCCTAGCTTCCCATATTGTGCAGAAGCACCTTTCTCGTTCTACCAGTTAGTATCTACATAAACCCTTTACTACATGGCGGCACAGTGGTTAGCCCTGCTGCCTCACAGCGCCAGAGACCCGGGTTCAATTCCCACCTCAGGCAACTGTCTGTGTGGAGTTTGCACATTCTCCCCGTGTCTGCGTGGGTTTACTCCAGGTGCTCTGGTTACCTCCCACAGTCCAAAAAATGTGCAGGTTAGGTTATGGGCTAAATTGCCCGTTGTGTTAGGTGAAGGGGTAAATGTAGAGGAATAGGTCTGGGTGGGTTGCTCTTCGGAGGGTCGGTATGGACTTGTTGGGCCGAAGGGCCTGTTTCCACACTGTAAATCATCTAATCTAATCTACAAAGATTCTTTTACACAGTGAGTGGTTCATGTGTGGAATGTACTTCCAGAGGAAGTGATAGATGTGGGTACAATTACAATGTTTAAAATACATTTAAATAAGTACATGAATAAGAAATGTTTGGAGGGATATGAAATCAAGCGCAAGAAGGCGGGACTAGTTTAATTTGGGATTATAGTCGATATTGATTTATTGGATTGAATAACTTGTTTCCATGCTGTATGAATCTATGACTCTTTGACTATTTGACTCTGCTAGACCTTCCCCTTCGCACGACAAATTCCTTAAGCGGATGTTCTGAAACCTGGTACTAGGCAGGAAGCTTGGATACTTGCTCTTTCCTGCAAAGAATGATGTCAATCTCCCTCTTCACCTACTACTACTGCTACTATTACTGCTACTACTACTACTACTATATTTCTTGTTCCTCCACTCAACTGAATGGCTTCCTGTACCACAGTGCCATGATCAGTTTGCACATCCATCCTGCAGCCTCTGCTATTTTCTAAACAGGCTGAAGTAATCTCAAACCTTAATGACAATCCAGCAGACGCTTCTGCGCTCCTGCCCTTTGGTCACATTATGTGTCTCACTCATAGTCACACTGTCCTGTATGACCACTGACTGAGTCAGAACTCCCAGTCCAAAGTAGTGTCACTGTTTCCTGGTGAACTTGCAGTTCATAAACTCAGAACTAAAGTTCCTTAAACTTCAGGGCCTTGCAACAAATGTGTTTACCCTGGATGATAATGGTTTCCAGCAGTTCCACATGTTGCAGCTTTGACACATCACCTGAACTGCTATTGTTAATGAGTTTTAGTTATTTAAATTTATTATTCACTTACTTTTGTTGCATTTTGTATATTTTATTTGCTTTCCCACCAATGTGTATACTATGTTAAAATTTAAGAATAGAAAATAACTTAAACACTTAGCAAGAACTCACAAAACGGGTAGCTTCTTTTTCTGTACTATAGCAAGAACCTAATTCCAAACAGCTCAAATGAATCTCGCATTGTTTCTGACTATCTGCCACAATGTCTTCTTTATGTTTGCTTCTCCTGGTGATACTAACTGCCTTATTTGGGGTCCCCACCTCACTGGCTGCTTTCCACTGGTAAGATGACTCCCCACAGCGTGAAATTTGGAAGGTGGCCAAGAAGGAATAGGCGTTACTACTGTTTTCTTTTTGGGGATAAAAATTGGCACCATTTTCCTTCCTATTTTATATTGCTGCATTGTTTGCTGTTTTGCTGGTTACAAGAGATAAAGACTTCAGCAAATTTCAATCTGCATACCAAATATATCTATAGATATGCAATCATTGAAGTCTGAATGTTACAAGCACCAATATATATTTTTCATTGTGGTATATTTATAACTGCAATAAAATTATTATAAATGAATGACCAGTGAATGCCATGATAGATAAGAGTTGAAAATTGTCATATGTCTGATATTTTGAATTGTGAACTATTAAGCCATATATTCAAATTCTAAAACACTTTAAATAGTAATCAACCTTAATCCATTAATTTACTGACACGCTGGTTGCTAACTTATCACAGACAATTAGTTGAATCATATAATTAAAAATTAGCTTAATAATTTAAACTAAGAATTTAAAACGAGATGTTTAATATATACCAAACAAAGTGGCGTACAGCCCTTAACAGTGTAGATATAATGAATGACAAACTAACAAAAATATGTACAAATAAAATTTGATAGCATTAACTTAAATATTCCACTGCAGCAGCATGAAAATGCTTTTCCAGAAACATAAACAAATTGTCTTTAATGCAGAGAAGTGTTTGGAATACAGAGTACATTCACTGCAACCAAGATATTGCTGTTTGAGTTTATTATAACAGAGGTGTTATGAAATTGCAGCCCATTAGTGAAGATGTCTGCAAAATCAGATTGTTTTTTACTTTCTGTTATGAGGTCTAGTTGTTGCGATTGAGCCAGGAATCAAGCTTTGGAAATGACTAGAGATCAGGATCACATAAAATCCTGAGGCTGTGATCACAAACTGGCAAAGATGCGAGGCTAACGAATCAAGATTCAGGAGCAAGGAGGGCAAAGGCAGAATTAGGTTAAGGAGAAAAGCTTGGTAAGGGCCAACCTAGTGGTCAGAAGAGGAAGCTAACCAGGATGGGGAGTCAAGAATATTGGCAAATAAATAGGGAATGGATAATTGTGGAGTCAAGATGTAGTGGAGGAGTACATTCAGAATTGTGAGGTTGCACAGAAAGAAGTAACTGCATTCATGCCAGTGAACAGGAATGTTTTAATAAGTATTTCTACTATATGCAGAGTTAGATAGGAGAAAGCATTCTTAGAATCATGCTGGCTTGCTCTGATTTCCAAGTCTGTCTGGACTTCAGGAGGCATCACTGGTGATATATCCCATTCGTTAGCGTACTGGGATGTAACCATGATTCCACATCAGTTGAGTTAGTTACCTTTTTTGCCCAGTCTCAAATTCTCTCCCCCTTACTGCTTCATAAAGCATCATTATATCACATAGCTTAACAATGTACAGTATGCAGTATAACTACTTGATTTTCAAATTTCAACATTTTCCAGTTAAACCAGTTACAGCAGTCCAAGTTCTATTTCAGTTTATCACCACAAAATTGAAAAATATGTGGTCCTTTTATTGTTTATAAAGTCTAAACTTTGACAGTCTGACTTTATGAAAAGGAATTACATAAGCCAGTTTGATTGCTTGAAAGTGTTTCTGCAATTAAAGTAGCACATGGGAGAAATGAATTGAGGAGACTGATTTTTCCAAAAACACCTGAACACATAAAATCATAGAATCCCTACAGTTTAGAAAGAGGCCATTCGGCCCATGAAATCCTGCACCCACTCTCTGAAGAGCATTCCATCCAGACCCCACCCCCCAACCTATTTTATAAACTTCTAAAATGGTACCCCCTCCTAAGTCCCAGCGTCTCCTAATAACTCAACCCTTCCAGTCCCAGTAACATCCTTGTAGATCTATTTTGTTTCCTTTCCAATTTAATAATATCCTTTCTATAGCAGGGCGACCAGAACTGTACATAGTATGCCAGATGTGAGTTAGGAGAAGATGGTTGTGAGTTCTCTCCACCTCAAAGATTTGAGGCGGGGGTGAGAAGAAAGGAAGATCTTTGCAGAACGTGCACGATCACAAACATAAAGGGGTTGAGAATAGCCAATTCTGAGTTGCCAGATAAGACAACATTGTCTTATCCATTTTTCATGGCCAATCCATTTCGTCTGCATATTCCTAGACCCTACAGAGCAATTTAGCACAGCCAATTCACCTGTACATCTTTGACTATGGGAGGAAACCAGAGCTAGGACCTGGTGTGGGGCTGGAGCTGGGAGTGGGGGCGGGGTTAGGTGTGGGGGCAGAGTTCGGCATGTGGGTGGAGTTGGGCGTGGGGGCGGGGATCGGCGTGGGGGCGGGTTGGGCGTGGGGGTGGGGTTGGTCGTGGGGCGGAGATCGGCGTGGGGTGGAGATCGGCGTGGGGTGGAGATCGGCGCAGGGGCGGAGATCGGCGTGGAGGCGGAGACACATGCGGCGTGGTCGTTGTGCAGGTGAATGACGTCACTGGAGGCGGAAGTAGATACGGCGACGGCAACTCTGGGGGCGGAAGTGGCTGCAGCGACGGCAGAAATGGTGTTGTTCCCGGAGGCTGTGGACCCCGCGGAGGCTGCGAATCTGTTGGCGATGGTCTTCCTGGTGATCGTGGAGGCGGGTGTCTGGGCGGCGATCGCGGAGGCTGCTTGGTCGGTGGGGGCGGAAGTGACGTCATAGTTCACGGTGGCGGTTGCTGCAGCGGCCGCATGGGTAATGGTGCCCGAGCGGTTCCGGAGGCCGATGGAAGATACTGAAATGGTTGAGGAATCCGGAGTGTGGGGGTAAGTACATGAAAGGTTTTGGTACTTACTGTCTTTAATTTCCGATATGGCTAGGAAGAACTGTTTGTTTAGTGTACGGATTCTTCTGAGGATGAAGAACAGTAGAGGTCCTTTGCAGGTCTGTGAGAGTGTTGTCCTGAGCTGGGGTAGGGCTGACTGCAGGGAATGTAGGTGGTGGCGTATGGCTGCAAGCGTGGAGTGGAGGATCCGGAGGGAGGTCTGTTGCTGCAGGCTTCGGATTTGTTGTAGGTACTGGTTGTCCTGGTTGGGTCCAAATTTTGTTGGTCTGAACGTAGTCCGGAGTCCATGTGGGGTCAGTTCGTTCCGTAGACAGGTGCTAAGGAAGGAGATGTGGCTGTGGTAGCGAATCTGTTTGAGGACGTGGCTGAAGAGCTTCAGGGCAGAGGAGATGAGCTGGGGGTGTGCAGTGAGAGAGGGACTCACTGAAATCTTTGTAGAGGGAGGAAGAGAGCTTCTTCAAGGAAGGCATCCTTGCAAGGACGTGCAGGTCCTTGGCCTCCTCCATCGCCAGACCATGGCAACACGACGCCTGCAGGAAGAGCACCTCATCTTCCGCCTAGGAACCCTCCAACCACAAGGGATGAATGCAGATTTCTCCAGCTTCCTCATTTCCCCTCCCCCCACCTTATCTCAGTCCCAACCCTCAGACTCAGCACCGCCTTCTTCACCTGCAATCTTCTTCCCGACCTCTCCACCCCCACCCCCTCTCTGGCCTATCACCCTCACCTTAACCTCCTTCCACCTATCGCATTCCCAACGCCCCTCCCCCAAGTCCCTCCTCCCTACCTTTTATCTTAGCCTGCTTGGCACACCTTCCTCATTCCTGAAGAAGGGGTTATGCCTGAGACGTCGTTTCTCCTGCTCCTTGGAAGCTGCCTGACCTGCTGCGCTTTTCCAGCAACACATTTTTCAGCTCTGATCTCCAGCATCTGCAGTCCTCACTTTCTCCTAGAAAAATATATAATTCAAAGACTCAAATGCATGAGAGAAGTGGGTTCTGGTTCATGTGCCACTGGCACCAGTACTGGGACGAGTGAGGCTATACTGTTAGAATAGTCTACACCCAAACCAAGTTGGGGTTAGTATTCTTGCAAACCACACAACTAGGGAGACAGAAATGGTTTTAAACTAAGTAGTGGAGAAAAGGGATCAAATGCAAAATGATATGGCAAATAAGTGTTGTGACGTGTTAAGAGAAGAAAATAGTAATATGGGAAATGTGAGCCAGAAAGGGCAGAGAGAATAAAACCTAGCAATACATCAACAATCAAGACCAAATCTTACAAAGATAACATAACGACAAAATTAAAGGTTCTGGGGATATCTTCCCATGCCTTAAAAGACATGGGCTATGGTAGAGAAACTTGGGAGAGTCGTATGAAACGTGGAGCAAGACCTTTCTTGATGTTAAAGAAACAAGATGCATTTTCCAACTAAGATTTGGATGTCAAGATTAGATTCTTGCTAGTGAACAGAGAGAGGCCCATTAATGAAATTTATCACTTATTATCACCTTTAATTAAACTCACTTCATTAATATCCACTCTCTAATTCTATCACCGACCTGATGGAAATGAGAAACTGAGCATTCTTAATATGAAAGTCAGAAAAGGTATGTGATAACTCCAGCCCACCCCTTGCTCCTCTGGCCTTCATCTTGGACACCAGTCACCAATGTCTCAGGCATACTCTATGGTAAGCCGATGTAAGCACCCTTGTCCACAGACGCTAGCATCAGACGTATGTCAGCTTCTGTACCATCATGATATAACTTTGAACCGCTTATGGTTCTGCGCTTTAATGCTGCACTTTGTAGTGCAATGGCAACTATAAATAGAATGAAGATACAAGGGCACTTTACGCACAGGGTCAAGGACTCATCTCACAGATTGGACAAGGTTACACTGACCTTCTCCTTACACGTTGAACATTCCTCCAGATGACACTGACCCCACAGGCAACCTTAGACCAGACTGGTAGGGCCTGTTTTCATGGCATACTCTGCCAGCCCTGTGAGAAAAGGCTGTCCCTCTACATTATCATATGTATCAGGACCTGCAGGGTCCTGGCAGCAAAGCAGGTGCCAATTTCCCCTTTTCTGCCAGGAATGGGGCAATGGCTTTTTAAAGATGGCGCTGGCACTGGGGCTTCTGGTGTATCCCAGCAGTGATGAGTAATTCCATGTACAGTGAGTGGTAGAATTCTGCCAGCATCAAATGAGAAGGGTACCATAGAGGTGAAGTAGATAGTTAATAAGGTGAGTTTGCATTGATAGTACGAGAAAACACATTAGACCTCATGGACAGAAGCCTCCATGGAATTGAATAAAAATGACGGTTTTCCAAAATATGATAAAAATCAGCTCTCTATATCTAAATGCATGGAGCATTCATAACAAAGCAAACAATTTTTTCACATTGTAAAATAAACTTTCATAGCTATTACAGAGACATGGCTTCAGGATGACAAGGACGGAGTCTTGAATATTGAGAGATTTATGTCATTCAGGATGAATAGGAAGCTCAGTAAAGATGAAGGGCTAATTATTTAACTGTTAATTAAAGATGGCACCAATGCCATAAAGATGACTTTTGTTCAGAGATAAAAATGTAGAATTGGTTAGAGTGGAGATGAGAAATAGTTGAGGAAAGAAGTCACTCATGGGACTGGTCTATATGCCCCCTAACAGTAACCACCATATGGGACACAGTATGCAAGAAAAATATTGGGTGCTTCTAATATAGAGACAGCAGTAAGTATAGGTGACTTCAATCTACATATTAACTGGAAAATCAGATGAGCATTAAAAAAAACCAAACACTTGTGAATGCTAGAAATCTGAAACAAAACCAGAAATTTCTGGAGAAACTCGCAAGTTCTGAAAAGGGTCACTGGACCCAAAATGCTGATTCTGCTTCCTCTGCACAGATGCTGCCAGACCTGCTCAGTTTCTTCAGCAATTTCTCTCCTTTCTGTCAGTTCAATTCCTCTTGTGATAATTCCCATTAGCCATCTTGATTAAAGTCATTCTTGCATGTCTGTGAGGGTTCCATTCCTGAGAACCCCCACGAAGGATGACATTTGTGAGTGCAGAGCTGGTTAAAAATCAGGGATAGACAGGTTTTGCCCACGGATGTTGATGTTTATTGTTACATTTTATTGACGCAGATAGGCAAATTCTTGATTTCCTGGATACAGCAGATTAATTATATCTATAATACCTGCATTGTAATGTTTTGTGACTGATATACAAGAAACTTAATCCCTCTGAGTCTTGGAATTCAATGACAATTCATCTTTTAAATAATATTCTGCTTTTTTTACTCTTCTTGCCAAAGTGAACAACTTCATAATTTCCCAAGTTATATTCCACCTACCAGATGTTTGCCCACATGCTCAACTACACATATTAGTGTACAATTTCCTTGTGTCTTTTATCTTTGGTATCATCTATGAATTTAGCTACCATACCTTTGGTTCATTGATCCTTCATCATTTCTATCCACAGATGCTGCCAGAGATGCTGAGTTTCTCCAGCAATCTCTGTTATTGTTTCAGATCTTCAGCATCCACAGTTCTTTGTATAGATTAAGCATATTATCATTATGTTTATAAATAAAACAGAGTATTCGTGAGTCTGTATCTCAAATTAATGTGTGGACTTCCCCGTGTCTCCAGCAAAAAAACTGAAAGAATCTGGAAATGAGGAAATTAGAAATCAGAAGGTATCTTTATAAGCGAAATGGACACTTCATTGAATCCATGAGGTAAAAATAATGACTGCAGATGCTGGAAACCAGATTCTGGATTAGTGGTGCTGGAGAGGACAGCAGTTCAGGCAGCATCCAAGGAGCAGCGAAATCGATATTTCGGGCAAAAGCCCTTCATCAGGAATAAAGGCTGAGAGTCTGAAGCGTGGAAAGATAAACTAGAGGGTGGGGGTGGGGAGAAAGTAGCATAGAGTACAATAGGTGATTGGGGGAGGGGATGAAGGTGATAGGTGGGGGAGGAGAGGGTAGAGTGGATAGGTGGAAAAGGAGATAGGCAGGTAGGACAAGTCATGGGGACAGTGCTGAGCTGGAAGTTTGGAACTAGGGTGAGATGGGGGAAGGGGAAATGAGGAAACCGTTGAAGTCCACATTGATGCCCTGGGGTTGAAGTGTTCCAAGGCGGAAGATGAGGCTTTCTTCCTCCAGGCGTCTGGTGGTGAGGGAGCAGCAGTGAAGGAGGCCCAGGACCTCCATGTCCTCGGCAGAGTGGGAGGGGGAGTTGAAATGTTGGGCCACGGGGCGGTGTGGTTGATTGGTGCGGGTGTCCCGGAGATGTTCCCTAAAGCGCTCTGCTAGGAGGTGCCCAGTCTCCCCAATGTAGAGGAGACCGCATCGGGAGCAACGGATACAAAAAATGATATTAGTGGATGTGCAGGTAAAACTTTGATGAATGTGGAAGGCTCCTTTAGGGCCTTGGATAGAGGTGAGTGAGGAGGTGTGGGTGCAGGTTTTACAGTTCCTGCGGTGGCAGGGGAAGGTGCCAGGATGGGAGGGTGGATTGTAGGGGGGTGTGGACCTGACCAGGTAGTCACAGAGGGAACGTTCTTTGCGGAAGGCGGAAAGGGGTGGGAAGGGAAATATATCCCTGGTAGTGGGGTCTTTTTGGAGGTGGCGGAAATGTCGGCGGATGATTTGGTTTATGCATAGGTTGGTAGGGTGGAAGGTGAGCACCAGGGGCATTCTGTCCTTGTTACGGTTGGAGGGGTGGGGTCTGAGGGCGGCCAACAGACTGGAGCTATTGTATTGTGCTTCCCCCAGTATTTTTTCTCCACTCACAATATTGAAGTTTGTTTGTCTGTATATGTGTGTGAGGGTTTGAGTTTCAACTGGTACAGTTGTATGTTGGTAATTCAAAGTTCTGTTTGCCTGTGGTTAAAATGGATTTCTTTGCAATAATTAGTACTTTTTGGTTAGGTGTAGAAACCTTGTCAGTTTTTTCTGTGAAACTGACTGAATCAGGCAGGAAAATTGGGGACTATGAGTAATTTAACTTTTCTATTGACTCCAGGGAATAATGGGGCTGAAGTATCAACACATTTTTCCAAATGGTTTGTAATATAAATTATCAATTTGTTCTGTTTAATATCTTTTGATAGAAACCAGAAGGTACTAGTGACTGTCTTACTTGAACCAGTTTGGAGCTGAACACAAGTTACAGAGTCACAGACACAGAAAGAAAGAAAGACACAGAAGGGTGTGTGCTGTTGCTCAGGAAAAGCGATCCGTTCGCTGCTGGAGTAAAAAACTCAGATTAAACTTGAAGAAAACCAGTTACCCATCCTGCAGCAGCTGCTGTGAATTGTTACTGAATTGATAAACCAGAGACATTTTCCAAGTGAATGAGTTGCTCTGTACTTCTTACAAACCAATGAAAATTTCCAGAGAAAGACAACCGAACACCAAAGGTCTGGCCAGCCAAATTAGGTAATTTCAACATCAGAATCATGAAGCAAAGACCACCGAACTAATGCCCTGATGATGGGTCATCTAGACTTGAAATATTAGCTTGCTCTTTCTCCATGGGTGCTATCTGACCTGCTGTGACTCCCAGCATTTTTTATTTTCAGTACAGATTCCAGCATCTGTAGTAATTTGCTTCTGATTTCCCAGTTTTGTTTCTACCTCTACTAATAATCTATTTAAACACCAGGGTAGCAAGTCCTAACTACTTTTATCTGGCTTTGGCTCCCTTCCATTACGTTTACCAGCTTGGCTTAAATTGGAAATTTGATTAGATTAGATTAGATTACTTACAGTGTGGAAACAGGCCCTTCGGCCCAACAAGTCCACACCGACCCGCCGAAGCGTAACCCACCCATACCCCTACATTTACCCCTTTACCTAACACTACGGGCAATTTAGCATGGCCAATTCACCTGACCCTGCACATCTTTGGACTGTGGGAGGAAACCGGAGCACGCGGAGGAAACCCACGCAGACACGGGGAGAACGTGCAAACTCCACACAGTCAGTCGCCTGAGTCGGGAATTGAACCCGGGTCTCTGGCGCTGCGAGGCAGCAGTGCTAACCACTGTGCCACCGTGCCGCCGTGCTAACCACTGTGCCACCGTGCCGCCGTGAAGATGAATCTGAGGCATGAAGTCTCTTTAAATATTTTTAAATATTTAAATATTTTAACCTAACCTGTCCTGCCTCCTTCAAGTTTTAACAATCAGGTTGGTGTGTGGTTTCAAGATTTTTAAAATTCTTACATCCCATTTCAGTTAAACACACTCATTTTAGGATTTAAGATTTAAGCCCAGGTTCAATCTTATCATCATGATGCTTCATTAATGAAATCTTAATGCGAGAAAGAGGAAAGGAAAATACAGGATGCCTAAGAAACAGACTGCAACAGAATAAGTATAGCAGATACAGAAATTTGTAGGAAGAATGAAAAGCATAATTGTTAAAGTGTACATTTGCAGATAAAATTCAATCCTAAAAACAGTATGAAGATTGGATAATAAGATTTGATAATTCCATAATATTATACCTGCAAATAAACTATTTACAATCAGAATAAAAGTAAGGGGAGACAGAAAGGTAAAATTCCTTCCCAGTAAAATTGTTTCCTCATCATTCTGGGAGCAAGATTATGTGGTGATTAAAATATGCATAATTTACTTGTTTTCACTGCACAATTCCAACACAAGTCTTTGAGAGACTTATTAGTAAATGAGTAGATTTTCTTCAACTGATGTTTAGCGCCCTATAACAACCTTGACACTTCTGACATTCTCTAGATGTACCTGTTCAAAGACGTGACTATTTGATCCCCAGCAGCTAGCTGATTTCTCATGCAATGATTGTGCTCCAATTGTCCTGAGTTCCCCTGAACAAGAAAGGAAAGAAAATTGACTGGTATTCTCGACCACAATCATAATATAATAAACATTAGAAACTATTCTGATACCATTTAGATTTAAAGGATTATAAGATATAATGAAGGGGTGAAATGTTATGCTCCTTTGAGTGGTGTGGACAGTGGTGAGGAAGTTAGGAAAATATGATGAAAACTGAAAAATCTAATTCTTGATGTCAAGAAAACTTTCCGATTTTTCCCTTTAAGGTTTGAAGGGAATCTTGTTAGTGAATGGCAACTATGTTATTTCCATGCTTTTGCCTCTCATTAATAGCTTGTCTCATTTCAGAGCAGTTCCTGATTCTCGCCTCTTTTCTCGAGACACTAGACAGAAGGGAGACAGTATTCAGTGAGGCAGAAGCTCACTGGTTGTTTCTCCATACCTTCAGACAATTGTCTTTACCACAACATCCCTGCATGCTTCATGGAACAGGACATCATTCATTCATGTGGGCACTCATCATAGTGGGCATTCAGATCAACCGAATTACCACTTCAGCCCTTCACTTTGGAGCTTAGGGCACTTATGACTTGCACACCTCTGCCAGGTTACTGCATGCAGGATCACAAAAGCATCTTATGCATCAACACAGGATACATCTAATGACACTAAGCTTACTTTCTTAAAGCTCATTTTGCACTTACTTGGAAGCTGTCAGCTTTCATGGCTTGCATTATTTTAGCAAATAGGCTCTTCAGTGCTAACTCACAGGCTTTTTAAAACAATGCAGTTTGTACCAAGTAAGGACAGCAAATTGGTTTCCCAAAAGGGCATTAGAGAACCAGATGGGTTTTTAAATCAATCAGTAGTGGTTACATGGCCTCCTTTAGGCTTTTTGTATTCCAGAATTCACCATCTACCATGTTGGAATTCAAACCCATATCTGCAGAACTTTTTTTTCTAGGTTACAAGGCCTAGTGACCATTATGACTATGCAACCACCACCTCCAGAGGCTATCAGCATCTTTGGTTTGAATTGTTTGAGAATGCAAATGGTGAGGCAGGCAGCTCATCACAGTTCAGAGCACTGAATAGTCAAATGGCTAGAGATGTTGCCATATTGCAGTGTGCCATATAAATATTACACCTACAATATGTGCCAGCTGCTTAATTGGTGCAAACACTGCATGTGCTTCAACGAAATGGCTATCTGCAAGTTACAAAGCACCGATCCTTACTGCAGTTGGGGTGCTGCCACAGTTAAGCTGTTGGTCCACCAGATTCTGAGATCCATGTCATTGCAGTCTAGAATTTGAGCTGCAGTCAGTCCTACAAGTGTGACCAGTCAGGTGCTTTGTCGTTCGATGTGTTGTGGAGACATCTGACTGGGTATGGGCCATACACATGATAAAGTATTCCAGAGTGTGGACCACAGTCACGCCTAGTGCCATTTGGGCATTAATGGTCAGGAGCTTATCACGTGGCAGTCTGTGAAGTTGTGGGAAAAGTGGGAAGCTCAAGTGTGACGTTGGGGTTTACTGGGATGGGTTGCTGAGGGAATGATTACAGTGAAAGGTAGCAAGGTGAGATTGAAGAGAGGGATCTTAAACAGCATTGGATGGGAAGCTCTGTAGGGGGAGGGAGATTCACAAGTCACAATGATTCTGGCTTCTACATGGGAAATTTGCAAAGCCTTGGAATCAAGGGACACATTGGGATTATAATTATTACATAAAGGGTATGGATGAAAATGAGGAGAGACTAAAAGGTCATCTGGGATACAGGGACAGCAGCTCAAAACTGAATATGAAGGATGAGGTGACCATTCTGCTTTAAGGCGGAGCCTGCAAGTTACTTAGGAGAACATAAAGTTGAAACCTTGCAGTCTTCGATTCAAAGTCAGCTGCACAATAAGAATACAAAATGGCACCACAGCATACTGAGCAGGTGAAGTACGTTACTGTTTTTCTCTTCAGGGACTGAATATAATTCTTTGAAAGCCCTGCCAGTGCACTAATCATACATCCACTGAATCAGTAATGCCATCCATCCAGCATGAAACTGCAATTCATTTGTAAATTGTTTTGAACAAAAAGCCTTAAAAGTTATGGCATCACGCAATCATATCCGTTGCATAGTTTGCACTGACTGCTTTTGGATCAAGTCAGAAAAGCAAATCTATTGAGATGCTAAAGTAAATTGGGTTCACAACTTCTGAATTCACATTTCATAATTGATACTGGAAGGCAATACTTTGCAGCGGCCACATTCATACACTGAACTCTAAGTATGCAATTACATGGTCTGTGAAGTTCAAGAGTAGCTTTCTTTTTCAGGAAAGGTTTCTCTGATGGTGGATAATGCCAGACTTTCACTCCCCTGCAATGTAAAATTAGCACTTTGGTTCCGTAACAAACATCTGGATCATCTACTCAACCTCTCTTCATACCTACTGAAGTAATTGCTTTGTGAAGCCTTCATGGCATTACTGGCCCAGGCCATAAAGCAATGCTTCACTTTGACTGATGTGGTGGCCCAAGATTAGCATTATTGAAATGCTGCTCTATTTACATTTCCCACAAATTATTGGCTCACTAATATGCACATCACAGATGATGGATTTCTTATAGCATTATTGCACAGGCAAAGAAAGTTTTTTTGGAGAAAATAATTACAACGTTGTCTGTGAGCCCAGCAACAACAGCCATCTCTTTCCTCTCTCGTGAGAAGCAGCTGTTAAGTTCTGCCAAAGAGATGGAGGAGAATGACCAGACTTCGCATGAACTCATTGTTATTTGAACTCATTCACATTGTCATTTTCTACAGCTCTCAAAACAGTGGAGCATCAGATTGATGATGCCTCTGGTCACCAACGCTGAACTGTGTAATCTGCAGAACAGGGCTTGTGCTTGGAAGGAATGGGTGGCCACCCTATCTCAAGTGGCCAGCAAAGTTACAGCTGTAATTTTTATACTTTTCTTCTTTTCAAGGATCAAGTGGTGACTTGTGTAGTATATCTCAATCCTCGACTCACAAATGCATACGAGATGTCATTGATGCCATTTTCTCCAGATCATAGCTGTCCATATCCATCCCTCGTGATGCAGCCCAGGTAGTGGGATTCTCTATCTTGCTGGTTTCCTTGCAAGTATAAGGCAATATAAGACCATAAAACATAGGAGCAGAAAATTAGGCCATTCAGTCCATAGAGTCTGCTCCGTCATTCAATCATGATGCTGGAAAAATACAGCAAGCCAGGCAGCATTAGGAGGTGGAGAAGTTGACATTTTGGGTGTAACCCTTCCTCAGGACCTGAAGAAGGGTTACACATGAATCATCGACTTCTTCACCTCCTGTCGCTGCCTGGCTTGCTGTATTCTTCCAGTCTTCTGTTTGTCTAACTTGGATTCCAGCATCTGCTGTTTTTTTGCCCCCTGCCGTTCAATCATGGCTGATAGGTTTCTCAATCCCATTCTCCTGCTTTCTCCCTGTAACCCTTGATCCCCTTGACACTCAAGAACTTATTATCTCAGTCTTAAATATACTCAATGACCTGGCCTCCATAGCCTTCTGTGGTAATGAATTCCATAGACTCACCACTCTCTGGTAGAAGAAGTTTTTCCTTATTACCGTTCTAAAAAGTTTTCCTTTACTAAGGCTGTGCCCTCAGGTCCTATTCTTTCTTACAATGGAAACATCTTCCCAACATTTAATCTGTCCAGGCCATTCAGTATTCTGTATGTTTCAATTAGATTCCCCTTCATACTTCTAAACAAGGAGAATAGACCCAGAGTCGCCAAACGTTTCTCATCTGTTAAGCTTTTTATTCCTGGGATCATTCTCTTAAACCTCCTCTGAACATGCCCAACAGCAAGTAAACCCTTCCTGAGCAGGGGTCCAAAATGTGCACAGTACTCCAAATGTACAAAGAGATCTGGGTGTTCAGGTCCATTGTACCCTGAAGGTGGCAACGCAGGTCAATAGAATGGTCAAGAAGGCATACGGCATGCTTTCCTTCATCGGATGGGGTATTGAGTACAAGAGTCAGCAGGTCATGTTGCTGTTGTATAGGACTTTGGTTTGGCCACATTTGGAATACCATGTACAGTTCTGGTTGCCACATTTCAAAAGGATGTGGATGCTTTGGAGAGGGTGCAGAGGAGATTCACCAGGATGTTGCCTGGTAAGGAGGGTGCTAGCTGTGAAGAAAGGTTGAGTAAATTAGGATTATTTTCATTAGAAAGACAGAGGTTGAGGGGAGACCTGATTGAGGTCCACAAAATCATGAGAGGTATAGACAGGTTGAATAGCAAGAAGCTTTTTTCCCCCAGAGTGGGGGACTCAATTACTAGGGGTCACAAGTTCAAGGTGAGAGGAGAAAAGTTTAAGGGACATTCTTTACACAAAGGGTGGTGGTACCTGGAATGTGTTACTAGCGAAGGTGGTTTAGGTGGGCACGATAGCCTCATTTAAGATGTATCCAGACAGATACATGAATGGTCAGGGAGCAGAGGAATACAGATCCTCAGAAAGTAGGTGACAGGTTTTGATAGAGGATCTGGATCGACAGAGGCTCGGAGGACTGAAGGGACTGTTCCTGTGCTGTAATTGTCTTTGTTCTATGTGGTCTGCCCAGAGCCTTATAGAGCACAGAAGTACATCCCTGCTTTTATATTCAAGTCCTATAAAAATAAATGCCATCATTGTATTTGCCTTCTGAACTACTGACTCAACCTGCAAGTTTACCTTGCAAGAATCTTGAACTAGAACTCACAAATCTCTTTGCACTTCAGACTTCTGAATTTTTTTCTCCATTTAGAAAGTAGTCCATGCCTGTATTCTTCCCACCAAAGTGTATGACCTCACACTTTACTACAGTGTACTTCATCTGCCACTTCTTTGCTCACCCTCCTAACCTGTCCAAATCTTTCCACAGCTTCCCCACTCCTCAATGCTACCTGTCCCTCTAGTATCTTTGTATCATCTGCAAACCTAGCCAGGATGCCTTCAATTCTTTCATCTAGATCATTAATGCATAATGTGCAAAGTTGTGGTCCTCACACTGAGCCTTGTGGAACACCACTTGTCACCGGCTGTCACCTTGAGAAGGACTCTTTTATCCCCATTCTCTGCTTTCTGCCAGACAGCCAAGCTTCTATCCATGCTAGCACCTGGTCTCTGACACCATGGGCCCTTGGCTAACTCAGTAGCCTCCTGTGTGGCACCTTATCAAAGGCCTTATTGAAGTCCAGAGAGATAACATCCATTGGCTCTCCTTGGTCTAACCTGCTCATTACTTTCTCAAAGAATTCTAGAAGATTTGTCAGGCATGATCTCCCCTTGATGACACCATGTTGACTTTGCCCTATTTTACCATACACTTCCAAGTATTCAGAAATCTCATCCTTCATAGTGGACTCCAGGATCGTACCATGACCGAGGTTAGGTTAATCAGTCTTTTGCCTTACTCTCTTTTTAAACAGGAATGTCATGTTAGTGATTTTCCAGTCCTCTGGGACCATTCCTGGTTCTCACAATTCCTGAAAGATCCCACTAATGCCTCCACTATCTCTTTAGCTATCTCCCTTTGTCCTTAGCTATCTTTAGCTATAGCTTGTATCCACATTGCTTTGAGAGGGACTATCACCACAGCTTGTTTGCAGAAATGAGGAAATTCAATGAAAGTGCATTTTAAAAACTAGTTTTTACACATTAGATTTCAAAAAACAACGGCAAGTCATTGAATCAATGGGTTGAATCATACTACAAATCGACAAAGTACAACCTTTGGTGACTTTCTCTCCATGAGGCCAAGTGAGTTTTCTTGTGCTTTCATCTCAAACTCATCTCATGAACTAGACATCACTCTTTATGGCACCCTGTTTGTTCTATTCTCTGGTTTGCCAAAGGTAAAAGGTACTTGCCCCTGCAGGGACATCCAGGATTCCTGGCACTAGTCAGGTGCTCAGTCTGAACTGCCCTGAATAATTTGATTTATTTGTCCCAGCTATAGAATATAAGGGAAAATTGGCACCCAGTTATGGGCATAGGGACATACAGGTCTTGGGGGAGGAGGTGGAGTACAGGATAGCCATCCAATTCCCCAGGGCCGCCAGAGGAGGACATGACACCAGACCTTGCCAGCCCGGTTTGAAATTACAACCCGGATCAGTGAGGTCTCAATGACCTGGAGAAACACCCATCAGTGTAGGAGGAAGGTTAATAACTTTCTCTGCTCCACCAGGATAAGTGCCACCATCTTCTCTTTGCACACTGTGTAAGAATTCTTAACAAGCCAGAACCCCTTGTTTGCAACATATTCTCTCTTTTGTTTCCTGCAAGCATCAACACTTGGTCTTGGTGGCCTAGAGATTGGCCCCATAAAACATCTCCTCCTCCATCCCTGAGGGAGAAGCCCAGATCACTTACAGGATGTACCGGCAAGGTAGCCTTCTGCATCCTCCACCAGCTCAGTTACTGACACTTCAGTGGATATTTGAGTGGGAGTCAACAGCACCTTAGGGTTAACACATTACTGTCACATCTCTAGAGCTTGCTGAGGGAGAATCATCCCAGGTCATCAGCACTCAGAAGACTGCCGCAGATCAGGCATCTGCTCAGCCTGGGCAGGAGAGGATTAAGTTGCAGTGCATCACAGGCATTAGTGGGATTGGTTCATAATGTTGTACAATATAATCAAGAGTGCTTGGAGCCATGATGTGTAATCTGCACAGTATATTAACGCCTAAGATTCAGATAGCACATAGAGCTTAATGTGTTTTATCTGTAACATATGGATGACTATGTAATGCTGTCCTTGTTAGAAGGGCCTCAGATCACTTGAGAGTGAAGAACGAAACGCTTACTCCACCCATTCCCAGTGAAGTAGCAATCATTTTTAGCTCAATTTGCACTTGTTACTTAGAGCATGACATTAAAAGAAATTGGTTGCACATCTTACAGAGAGTTTCAAGTCCAGCCTCTTAACCTTGGTGAACCCCCAAATGCATGATTTCCCTTTATGGTTACCCCTCTTGTCAACCCCATGTTTCGACCCAATCCATCTATCTAAATCTTCATCTCCTCACTTTACCACTCTCAGCAAAATGCTAGATACAGACATTTACTGTTCCCTTATTGAAGTGAGGGTGCTGCTGCTTGTCATTGACCTTTGCACCCATATATTACCACTTTCTCTTCAATGCTCTGTAGTCTCCCTTCCCTTATATATTGCACACTCCCCTCTCTTCACAACAAATCATCAGATGCAAATCTGTTCTTAGGCAGCACAGGCATCATTTGCTTAATTCTTCCATAAGTTCAATTTTTTTGTTAATCATTCACAAAATAAGAACTCATGCTTTCTCATTAATAGTTGCATAATCAAATTATTATACACCAGCATGGTGTAAACTATTATAATTGACTAGGAACGATACTGTTGTTCCTTCATCATCTCTGATTAATATTCTGAAACTCTTTTTCTAACAACAATGAGTGTACTTTTAACACCCAGACTGCAGTAGTTCAAAAGTTGGGTCACAATTAGGGATGGGCAATAGATGTCTGTTTAGTCAGCAACTCCCACATCCTATGAATGATTGAGCAAAATCTGAAACCAATTATGCAAAATGTATTTGCACTGAAGTGAGCAGTCATGAATGGGTGACAGTAGTTAAAAGGAGCCAAAACAAGCAAATGTTTTTTTTTAAATACATATTGAACTAGTTCAGTTTTGTTTTTCAATTCTTTATATGTGCTTAACTTCTTTAAAGATGTTTTGATATTCCGTCGAACACAGTTCTTTTGGTGAACCAACCAAAGCAATAAATAGCAAAAAAGATTTTCAAATAAGGGAGAAATGAAGAATTGGTAGAACAGTTAACAATTGGGAACATTTCTGAGTATGGTTGAACTTCCTGATTATGATTATCGTAACCTCAACATTTGAGGAACTGCTGAACGACTGCCTATCTTGAGAACTGCATTACATTACAGTTGCAGACGCCAGAATCTTATTATTTTGCTCCATTTTTCTTATATTAGAAGAATTGAAATATATCTTTTTTTAAAAAAAAAACATTCATTGGATGTGGGTGTCACTGGGTAGGCCAGTAAGAGTCAACCACATTACTGTAGGTCTGGAGTCACATGTAGGCCAGATTGGGTAGGGTAAGGATTGTAGAATTCCTTCACTAAGTGAACTAGATAGGTTTTGCTGATAATAGGCAACAGTTTCATAGGCAGCATTAGACACTTAATCCCAGACTTTTTAAAAACTGAATTCAAACACGTGACATGGTCACACAGTGGTTAAACTGCTACCTCACAATGTCAGGGACCTGGGTGCAATTTCAGCCTTGGGTGGAGTTTGCATGTTCTCCCTGTATCTGCATGGGGTTTCTGACAAATGCTCTGGTTTCCTTTTGTAGTCAGATTAGATGGACTGGCCATTCTAAATTGCCTTACAATGTGCATGGTAAATGTGGGGATAGGATAGGTGGCTGGGTCTAGGTGGGATGCTTTTCAGAGGATTGGCGCAGACTTGATGGGGCAAATGGCCTCTTCCTGCACTGCAGGGATTCTGTGATTCAAATTCACCATCGCCATGTGGGATTGGAACCCGTATCCCCAGAACATTATCTGGGTCTCTGGATTAGTCGCCTAGTCATAGTAACACTAGGCAATCAATGTCTTTTCGCACATCATTTGAAGATATTTCTGTCAATGTTGAAAGTAATTGTGAAAAAAAATGTTAGATTAAGATTAAGTTTTAAAGCAAAACACATTCTAAAAATCATAAGCATAACTGTACAGAAGGACTCTATTTGGTTCATCAAGACCATTCTGGCTCTTCACAGAGTAACCTGGTCAGTTCCTTACCTCAAGTGATCTTTTAAAAAGGCAAAAGTAGAAACAAAAACCTGTATTGAACTAGGTTTAGTGATTGTAAATCATAAAGATTATTAGTTGGTATTTGTAACTGATACATTTTCATAGCCATTGTGTTGAGAGTTTCTTGTCCGGTTCTTGTCCTTCGGCAAAGGTTACCTAACATGGGTCCTCTATGTGGGCATGCAGACCAACTTCTTTATCACTGAACATGACTGAACATGATCTTTCAAAATGCTATCTTTTAAATTCTGTCTGTAGGGTGAGGCATGAAATTTTAAGACGACCATTCTTTTCATCCTTAAACATGGATCACCAAGTTTACCTCCTCTACTTCCTAAAATTCCATACCATCTTTGTAAAGCCCAAAATCAACTTGTGCCAAAATCATCTTGCTACAGCATTGTTTTCCTGTAATATTTCTAGTTGCCCTGACAAGCCTAAGAATTCATCTTAATCCCTTGATGCGAGAAGCCCAAGATTTTATTGAACTCTAAAGACAAGTTGCACAATTTCAATAAAGGTTGACCTGTGCTGTACAATCCAGAACTTTTCTACATCATAGTTACAACACTGCTTTCCATTCAAACTGTCTATTAATCACCTCTAAAATAAAAATAACTGAAGTCAGCTGTTAAAATTTGAAATGCATGTTCATTTGTCAGAGATATTATGAGACAAGCAAATTTAAACCTGCACTGATTTTACTGTTAAACAGCTGTTTGTCTTGGGAGTATGGTTGCTTGCTGACCAAACAAATACTGGAGTACATTGTCAATTTTAGTGAATTGCTGCTTTGTCTGTATTTGGATCAGACCACGCCTTACTTTTACATAGCTTACAAGGAGATATAGTTGTTGGTTTCGTCAGTTAATACAATGCAGAAGGCTGAGCAAATAAAACCTAATTCCTAATATGCAATCCACTCCTGCATTAACAATGAGATTATCAAAAGCAGGACATTTCTCCAGAGCAGCATTGTCTTTGGTAGAGGGCTTGATTTTAACACAATGAAAATCCATATACTTAAACGTACAATTGGGTCCTTTGATTTCTTTTACAACTTAGGTTATGGCACTGAAAGGTAGCACGTTCAACAGTGCAGCAGACCATAAACACTAATCTGCCCTCGATATTTTGTGTTTAAACGTCTGGGTTGGGACTTGAAGCCACAACTTCCTCACTTAGAGAATGCTGAGAAAAGCTCATACTTTACTTTCAATATCATGTTGAAGTACTGTAAAACAGGAGCTGACAAACAGTATGAGAATATAAAACAATGCATGCTGCGGTAAATGCATGTTTTGAATTCATTTTACTTGAATGTGCTGTGGAAAATTATTGCTCTAAATATACAAACTTCTGAATGTTTATACTGAATACAGAATCAGTGTTTTCTTTGTAAATACACACCTGGATGTCTAAATTGTATCTGAAGGTAACCTGTTTACTGCTGAGACTGTCTGGAAACAATAAAACTTGTCTTTTTCTCTAAGTTGCACAAATTGGCTAGATGCTGTAATAAGCATACAAGACTTGCATCTTATTACTATACAGTTACAACCACTGAGTTCAAAAGGGATATTTTCCAACAACGTCTGCATATCCAATGCAGATACAATAGCAATGTTTAAGAGGCATTTATATGGACACATGAACAGGCAGGGTTAGAGCGATACAGACCATGTGCAGGTAGACAAGATTAGTTTAGAATGGCATCATGGTTGGCACAGACATGGTGTGCTGAAGGGCATATTCCTGTATTGTACTGTTCTATGTTTTATATTCTATTAGGTATCGGAAGTAAATTAGGCCAGACTTTTACCAGAAGCTAGCAAGTCCTGCCACTGGGAATGAAAGCAAGTGCTGTGCCTAAGTTGGTGGGTAGGGCAGAGTTGCAAACATCACTTCAGCTGAAAAATAGTTGAGGCAGAAATTTATGTAGCATATGTGGGGGCTAATAACAGTGGGTAGCACCTGTAAAAGGCTGTCATTGGACTTATTGATGTAGCAATCCAGAAGGAACCAGTGAGGGAGCTCTGGCGAATGCACTAATTGTTTGCACGGTGGAACGAAGACCAAGGTTGCTCCGAGATTTACTGATGAGGTACTTTACTGATGGAGATACTTCTTTAGGTTGTAAAGTCACAGAGGTAAGTGAGCTTTGTGAAGCATGGCTGGGTGGGCAGGAGATGAGAAGCCTGGATTCAAAAATCTAGTCTTTAGATGTTTCAAAAGAGCAGGTCAGGAGTGTACCCCCTCCCCCCCTCACCCACTCCAACCTCCCACCCTCACAACGCGCAGCCCTCCATTCCATCTGCTCCAACCTCAACATCGCCATCAAACCAGCAGACAAGGCTTTGGGGTGGGGAGGTTGAAAGAGAGAGTGAGTGTGGTAGTTTGGCAGACCAAACTCTACACCTCTGAAGCCAGGCACCAACTCACAGACACCTCCACCTACTGCCCCCTGGACTATGACATCACCGCCCATCACCAAACCATCATCTCCCAGACCATCCACAACCTCATCACCTCTGGGGATCTTCCATCCACAGCCTCCAACCTCACTGTCTGCGAATCCTGTCTGCAATTCGACCTCCAGCTGTACATTCACAAAACTGACTTCCCTGGTCAACCAATGTCTCAGCCTGCTCCTGTCCCACTGGACACATCTCTGCATACCTTGACACCATCCTGTCCCTCTTAGTTCAGGAACTCCCCACCTATGTTTGGGATACCACCCACACCCTTCACCTCCTCCAAGCTTTTTGTTGCCCCGGCCCCCTATGCCTGAACTTCACATGGACATCCAGTCCATGTGAAGGCCTCTATCCGCCATGATGAAGGCCTCCAAGCCCTCCATTTCTTCCTCTCATACTAAACCAACCAGTACCCTTCCGCTGACTTCCTTATCCATCTGGCTGAACTGGTCCTCACCCTTAACAACTTATCCTTCCAATCCTCTCACTTCCTCCAAACCATGTGCACTCGCATGAGTCCCAACTATGCCTGCCTCTTTGTCAGGTACATGGAACAATCCATCTTCTGCAGCTACACGGCACCACCCCCATCTTTTCCTCCCCTACATCGATGACTGTGTCAGCACTACCTTGTGCTCCCACAGGGTGGTTGAACAATTCATCAACTTCACAAACACCTTTCACCCAACTTCAAATTCACCTGGACCATCCCAGACACCTCCCTCCCCTTCCTGGACTTCTCCATCTCCGGTGACCAACTAACCACAGACATCTACTACAAACCCATGGTCTCCCATAGCTACCTGGACTATACCTCCTCCCATCCTGCCTCCTGTAAAATGCCATCCCTCATTCCAATTCCTCTGCCTCCGCTGCATCTGTTCCCAGGATGATCAATTCCACCGTAAAAAATCCCAGATGGTCTCCTTCTTCAAAGACCGCAATTTCCCTCCCACGTGGTCTTGATGCCATCCAGCGCATCTCCGCCCTTGAACCCCACCCCTCCCCACGCAATAAGGACAGAGTCCCTCCTCGGTCTTCACCTTCCACCCCACCAACCTCTGTATATATCATATCATCCTCCACCACTTCCATCATCTACAAACAGACCCCACCATTCGGGATATATTTTCCTCCCCACCCCAATCAGTGTTTCGAAGAGACCATTCCCTCCACGACTCCCCTGTCAGATCCATGCCCCCACCAGCCCTCACCCGTTTTCCGGCACCTTCCCCTGCCATTCGCAGGGAGTGCGAAACCTGCGCCCACCCCTCCGTCCAAGGCCCCAAAGGATCCTTCCACATCCAACCGAAATTTACTTGTACCTCGACTATTGTCGTCCGTTGCACACGATGTGGTCTCCTCTACATTGGGTAGACAGGATGCGAACTTGTGGTTCGTTTCAGAGAACATTTCTGGGACACTCGGACCAACCAATCCCACTGATCCATGGCTGAACACTTCAACTCCCCTTCCCACTCCACCAAGGCCATGCAGATCCTGAACCTCCTCCATTGCCAAACCCTAACCACCTAACACCTGGAGGAAGAATGCTTCATATTCTACCTTGTGACCATGTATCCACATGGAATTAATGTGGATTTCACCAGTTTCCTTATTTCCCCTACCTGCACCTTATCCCAGTCCCAAGCCTCCAACTTGACCTATCCGTCGTCTTTCTCATCTATCCGCTCCACCCTCCTCTCTGACCTATCACTTTCCCACCCACCATCATCTACTTATTGCATTCTCAACTACCTTCCCCCAGCCCCCCAATTCCCCATTTATCTCTCAGCCCTCTGGCCGACAAGCCTCATTCCTGATGAAGGGCTCTTGCCTGAAACGTTGATAATCTGCTCCTCAGATGTTGCCTGACCTGATGTGCTTTTCCAGCACCACACTCTCAACTACAAATGTGCCTTGGCTAGAAGAGGCACGCCTGCCTACAACATCTTGGGCTACTTCTTAGGCCACCCTCGACATGGATAGTCATTCCTCAACCCCACTAACTGTGAAACCAGTGCCTCAAATAATTGTGAAAACAGAGAAGCCTCTTGTATCTGAGCAAAAGGCCCACAGTATGCTGTGGTCTCCTTACCTTGGGCAGCCAGAGGACAAACACTTGGATAATCGAGTAGAAACAGTCAGCGGTTCAGCTCTATTTCATCCGATAGCACAGGAGCAGTGCCATGTCGGAGCACATTTAAGCATATGAAAAGGTCCATCCAGCTGCATTTGGATTTCATTGGTTTATTTATTAAGGTAACCCTGTTGTGTCTGTGTCTTAAATGAACTCTGAAATGATGACCCACTAAAACAGTCCTTTACATAGTTAACTTTTTTTCAAAACTCTTGGATTATTAAAAGTTCACTGGCTCTTGCAAAAGGTGTGATTGGAAGTACCATACCAAGTGAGGTCAGTTGCCTTATGTGATGATGGGTTAAAAGAAATGGCAATGGCATTCAAGAAAATGGCAATCAGGGCAGTCAAAGGTGAAGGATTTATTCAACCGAGTATGTAAATAAGCAAAAGGCTCTGTTGAAATGTGCCTGCATTAGTGAGGTGTGGAACACTTGTATGTAACCCATTGCATTTTGCCTACTGTTGGCCAGAATATTCCTCCTGCTGCACCATCCACCTCCAGATCCTCACAGGAGTCAACATGATCCAGGATGTTCCGATTATCCAAAGGTTTCCCTACTAGTAGTGCCAGATTAGGCAGAGTGAGAACACAAACCACAGTTCATTGACCCATGCCATATTGAAGAACTCCCTCAGATTAATCCAGGCTTCAGAATGACATTTTCAGGTAGCCTATGCCTGGCAGCTTCCTGATAGTCATGCACAGTTCCCAAGGATCCATTTGAGATGGTTGCAGACCAATTGTACTTTGAGCAAGGAGAAATCAGGATTGAGCTACGCTTTTGACTATAAATCTCGGCCATGAATTACCTTAACCATGTCATTGAACATCAAGAAGTAACCTTATTAATAGCTGTGAAGCACACTGGAGCTGTTCACTTCCTATATGGAACTATAAAATGTCTTGCTGTTGAGTAGGGAATCATCAGCTCCTTGTCATAGGAGATCATAAACCAGACTATATTTTGACTTGCCGCTTCCCCCTTTGAAGGGTTATTGTGTGAAGTTCCTTTCACATCTTTAGGTATAACACTTCATGAGTCTTACTCTCTTTTTCTCAACAGCCCTTGTATACATCCACAGCAATTTTTTGCTGTAAGGGCTCTTTTTGAAAACACGTTTTAGAATTACGAATTTAAAATGTCCATAATATTTTGGGGTTCTGATCCATAGGCATGACAAGAGGTTAATGGTTTGTGTATTATATTGTTAAAGATACATGAGTGATGGGCATTTTAAGATTAAGAACTGGATCACATACAAAGAAGAGACTTAAGACACTGGGGAATTATTTAGAAGATAGGGTGCATCCTGTGAAGAAACTTAATATCAAGGAAAGTAATTGTGTCTTGTTTTGTACTTCACCAGCTTGCTTGGATCGGGTTAACAAAGAGCTCCTGATTGGATTTGCTAGATACTATTTTATGTTTATGACCTCTAATTTTGCACATCTCCATTTCTTTGTTTTCATTTTGATTTCTTTTGATTTGTTCATTATGAAAGACCCATTTGAAAATCCAAATAGATTTCATTGCTGAAATCTACTCTTTCCCTTACTTCAAATAATTCCAGATTATGTGACAATGGTCAAACACATTGCCTTTTGAAATCTGGACTGATTACCCTTTACAACAACCTGATTTGTTGATTTTTCAATTACATCTTTGATTAAAAAATTCCATTGTCAACTTTGACTTTCCATGTTGAGAAACTGATCACTCTACATCTGGTATGCTTTCTCTAACTTTGTTAATACGAATGTGTGAAATTTTCGAAGTTTGATTATTTATCAATTAGCTTCTGTATTTTCTGTCTTAAATGTCTATATATCTTTTTGTTCTGAAATATTTTAATTGTTTTTTTGTCTTTTCCTATCTTTTCTTCTCACAAAGAATGGTGGTTGATTGGTCAGAATGTTCAGAAAATTCTTCAGAAACTGTTGCAAATGCTCTTAGGAAGACTGGAACTATTATTTTTCTGCAGAGAAACAAGTGAATATCTGTGATGTGTGTATTTATGCTTACTTCAGGGGAGATACTAAATGAGTATTTTGCATCACTGTTGACTGTGGAAAAGGAAATGGAAGGTACAGAATGGAGGGAAATAAATGGTGAAAAATGTCCATATTACAGAGAAGGAAGTGCTGGATGTCTTGAAATGCAGAAAGGTGGATAAATCCCCAGGACCTGATCAGAACTCTGTGGGAGGCTAGTGAAGTGATTGCTAGGTCCCTTGCTGAGATATTTGTATCATCGATAGTCACAGGTGAGGTGCCAGGACTGGAGGTTGGCTAATGTGGTGTCACTGTTTAAGAAAGGTTGTAAGGACAAGCCAGGGAACTATAAGTAGTAAGCCTGACATCGGTGGTGGGAAAGTTGTTGGAGGGAATCCTGAGGATCAGGATGTACATGTATTTGAAAAGGCAAGGACTGATTAGGAATAGTCAACATGGCTTTGTGCATGGGAAATCATGATTGAGTTTTTTGAAGGAACAAAGAGGATTGATGAGGGCAGAACGGTGGACATAACCTATATGGATTTCAGTTAGGCATTCGACAAGGTTCCCCATGGGAAACTGGTTAGCAAGGTTAGATCTCATGGAATACAGATAGAACTTGCCATTTGGATACAGAATTGGCTCCAAGGGAGAAGATAGAGGGTGATGGTGGAGGGTTTTATTTCTAGAGTGGAGGGCTGTGACCAGTGGAGTGCCACAAGGATCGGTGCTGAGTCTACTACTTTTTGTCATTTACATAAATGATTTGGATGTGAGCATAAAAGGTACAGTTAGCAAGCTTGCAGATTACACCAAAATTGGAGGTGTAGTGGACAGCAAAGAAGGTTACCTCAGATTACAACATAATCTTGATCAGATGGGTCAATGGGCTGAGAAGTGGCAGATGGAGTTTAAATTAGATAAATGTGAGGTGCTGCATTTTGGGGAAGCAAATCGTAGCAGGACAATGGTAAGGTCCTGGGGAGTGTTGCTGAACAAAGAGACCTTGGAGTGCAGGTTCATAGCTCCTTGAAAGTGGAGTCGCAGGTAGATAGGATAATGAAGGCGACATTTGGTATGCTTTCCTTTATTGGTCAGAGTATTGAGTACAGGAGTTGTTGCGGGTTGAGTACAGGTCATTGTGCGGCTGTACAAGACACTGGTTATGCCACTTTTGGAATACTGTGTGCAGTTCTGGCCTCCTTCCTATCGGATGGATATTATCAAACTTGAAAGGGTTCAGAAAAGATTTACAAGAATGTTGCCAGGGTTGGAGGATTTGAGCTATATGGAGAGGTTGAACAGGCTAGGGCTGTTTTCCCTCGAGCATTGGAGGCTGCCGGGTGACATTATAAAGGTTTATAAAATCATGAGGGGCATGGATAGAATAAATAGACAAAGTCTCTTCCCTGGAGTGGGGAAGTCCAGAACTAGAGGGCATAGGCTTAGGGTGAGAGGGGAAAGATATAAAAAGGGGCCTAAGGGGCAATTTTTTCATGCAGAGGATAGTACACGTATGGAATGAGCTGCCAGAGGAAGTCATAGAGATGTACAGCATGGAAACAGACCCTTCGGTCCAACCCATCCATGCCGACCAGATTTCCCAAACCAATCTAGTCCCACCTGCCAGCACCCGGCCCATATCCCTCCAAACCCTTCCTATTCTTATACCCATCCAAATGCCTCTTAAATGTTGCAATTGTACCAGCCTCCACCACTTCCTCTGTTGCAACATTTAAAAGGCATTTGGATGGGTATATGAATAGGAAGGGTTTAGAGGGATATGGGCTGGGTGCTGGCAGGTGGGTATAGATTGGTTTGGGATATCTGGATGGCATGGACGAGTTGGACCGAAGGGCCTGTTTCTGTGTTGTACATCTCTGACTTGAGCAGTGGCGTGAATTGTCCAATCCAAAACATATGGATTGTGTGTTAGGGTATGAGTGAAAGCCCCCTTTTATCAGAATAAGACAATTTGATTATTTTCTAACTTATTCCATGCAAACACACAGTTCAGTGAATACCGTAATGAGATCTCATATGAAACATGTTTGATTCAAAGCAATTTCAATGTTTCATTGTCGAATGGCACCAACTTTAATTTCAGTACCTATACATACTAACCCTCATAGCTGCAAGAAAGACCGATGAATTTGGGGGTCAGGTTTGTTTTGTGAATATAGTAATCAATTGGGGGCACTGGAATAGCTCGGTGCAGAAATCGGCATACTTGAAAAGTTTAAGAATTGAAAACTGAACACAGCTCTTTCGGAACGTTATGCCACCTGTCACATTGTCCGGTCAGAAGAAGTTTGCTATCAATATTTTAGAAGAAACGTGTCGAAAAAATACAAGTTGTGCCGGGAATCAGATATCATTCTGGTGAATATCTGGTGGTACAAATAATACTAGTATAACACTGAGACTTAATTTCGCATTTTAACACCTAAAACGTTAATTGTTGTTCTCGCTCCACAGAAGCTGCCAGACCTGTCGAACATTTCCAGCATCTTGTTTTTAATTCCATTTTGTTTTCATGTTTCGCTTTTGTACCTTGATTGCAAAACGATGATGTTTATGTTTAAGACGTATTACTTACGCACAGATGACCTGCATCAGTAATCCCGAAGCAGCGTGCACTTTGCGAAGAGGAGCTGATACCAAAAACTGCCAAGGGACGTTTGAACGACCTTTGCATCAACCGAACTCGGCGATGCACGAGAACGGAGGGAGAGGGCGGGAAGAGGAGGACGACCAATCACCTCGCACCGCCGTGCGTCGAGTTCACCAATCAGAAACCGCTCTGGACAGCTCACCCAATCAGTACAGCGATAGCGGCACAAGAGGCGGGACTTGGCTGGGGCGCGCACTTCCGTTAGTCGGGGGGCGGGCAGACGCTTCTCTTCCTGAGCGCGGTGCTCGCGGATGTCAGATATCAGGCACTTTCAGTCGATGTGAGGGGAGACGGAACGAACGGAGACGGGGAGGAGGTTGAGGAGCAGGAGGCGTGGAAGGGGGTTTAGAAGCAACACTAAGGACCTGGAGAGAAATGGGAACGATGATGGAAGTAAAGTATCTTGATGCAAATGAATGGAAGTACCACGGAGAAGGCAACCGGAGTTTGGTGGTTTCTCACGTTCAGGTTGGTCTGTTAACAACGCCGCTAGGAGATAATAATAACTGCAGATGCTGTGGAAGCCTGCGTTAATAGATGTGAAGTTGGAAGAGCACAGCCGGTCAGGCAGCCTCTGAGGAGCAGGAAACTCAAGGCTTTAGGCCAAAACCCTTTATTAGGACTGGGGGAGGGGGAGAGGAGCCCAGAAGTAAATGCAGGGGCGGGGGAAAACTGTAAATGGGTTGGTGATAGGTGGGTGCAGATAGGGAGTTATTATGATTGGCAAGTGGAAGGATTCAGCGGACAGGTGTGTGGGAAGATGGCTCGATGGCGCTCAGTGGTTAGCACTGCTGCCTTACAGTGCTAGGAATCCCCTCGGGCGACTATCTGTGTGGAGTTTGCACATTCTCCCTGTGTCGTAGGTTTTCCTCCGGGTGCTCCGGTTTCCACCCGCAATCCAAAGATGAATGGTCATACTAAATTGTGTTCAGGGGTGTGTAGGCTACGTGCATTAGTCAGGGGCTAAATATAGGGTAGGGGAATGGGTCTGGATGGATTACTCTTTGGAGGGTTGGTGTGGATTTGGGCTGTAGCACCTGTTCCCACACTAGGGATTCTATGATTCTAAGATAGACCGGTTAGGTGAGCTCAAGGAGTAAGGGCTAGACATGGGATAAACCTAGGGGGAGGATGGACTTTGGAACTGATGAAGTCGATGTTAGAGGGCATTGGGCTGTAAGCTTCCCAGGTGAAATATAAGGTGTTGTTCCTCCAGTTTCTGTTTGGCCTCACTCTGATAGTAGAGGAGGCCAAGGTGGACATGTCATCTGGGAAGTGGGCGGGGCAAGTAAAGCAGATGGCCACCGGAAGTTTGGGTTGGTTAGTGCATACAGAATGAAATTGTCCCTGCGATAGCGTTTGGGCTCCCTGATATCGAGGAGACCACATGGGAGCAACAGATGCAATCAATGAGGTTAGATGACATGCAGGTGAATCGTTGTTAGATCTGGAAGGATTGTTTAGGGCCTTGGACGGAGGTGAAAGGGGTGGTGTAAGGGCAGGTGTTGCACCTCTTGTGGTTGCAGGGAAAGGTACTGGGTGTTGTGGAGAAGTTGGTGGGGAGAACAGAGTTGATAAGGGAGTTGTGGAGTGAGAGGTCCCTGCGGAAAGCAGATGGGTTGGGAAAGTGGTGGGGTCTGATTGTGGGTGATAGAAATGTCAGAGGGTTGATGAATTGGATTTGGAGGTTGGAGGGGTGGTAATGAAAAAGTGTATAAAGTATGAGCAGTTAAGTTTAGGGTTACTTGACAAAAGCTCAGCATGATTTTGACCAGATAAGAATTTGTAGTAAACAATGAGGTGCTGGAGGCAAGGATAGTGGTTTAAAGAGGTAAAGAACATCCATTGTGTAATGCCAGATGGCTTAATCTTTACTGTTGATGCTGGCTGATTGTAACAGTTACCCAATTAATACGGATGTTGCCTTATTCAGATGCTGCTCCCTGTAAGTGACTATATAATTTTTTAAGAGTCTGCTGTTTGAGAGAAGACAGAGAACTCATGTCTTTGTCTTTGTGTACATGGGCGATTGCTGTCTCCATGGCTTGGAATAAAGGCAAAGAAGGTAGAGCCTTGCTGTGTCTCTGAGTCTTTGCTTCGACTGATAGAGGGATATGGAAACAGGATGGCAGTATGAGAGGACTGTGGGACTCTCTACTTGTTGGGGAGGCGTTTGATGGCAGTGATGTGGTTGAGGGCATCTTTAATTACAATATCAAACCCAGATAAGTTGAGTTCTATTGACTTGTTAGCTGTGCAGAAGGTTTGGAATGCCTAATCACCAGTGAAAGAATTAGCTGATGAAGAGAAAGAGGCCAACAGTGAAGAAAATGGCCCAACTGTATTAAAGATTGGCTTAACCAGAACTCCCAACAATGAGGTAATCCAACAATGGAGTAGTGAAAGTTTGTAAAATGTGGTTTCCCATGATAGTTGGCATCAGCACTTGGTCCGTGGTGATTCTGTGACTCTGTAAATACAAACATAGGTTTAGGACTGAACCAGGGTTGATTATGATAACAATATTACTGCCTGTGAACGATCATTTGGATAAACACTGTAGGAAACCTGTATCTGTGGGACAAGCAAAGATTTGATGCCTTCAGAGGATGGAAGTTGAGAGAACTGAATCAAGATGTAGGATAGATGGCAATAGCAGAGAAGCTATTGTTGTCAGTTCATTTTATTTCTGCATTACATTTGGTCCAAACAACTTATAGCAAAGCATTTCCAATCAAGCACACATTATAAGCTTTTGTGACTGTTTACCCCTGATGTCCTCAAAGTATCTATCCTTGGTCTTGTCCTATTCATATATTTCATTAATTTCAATTTTTATTGATGTAACTGTGCACAAACATTCTGTAGCTTCTGTAAATGGGCTCCTAAATCTTTGTTGTGGTTCCTACTTTATCATGATCTCTCTATCTAGATGTCCCATGGATAGCTCAGTTTCTCTACTGCCACTCAAAACTTGAATAATTTTTGCTTCCTCGCTTAATGTCTTTTGAACCTCTCTGCTCCCATTTGCACTATTTACAACATCCAAAACTTTTGCGATCAGCAAACTTGGATATAGTTTTATTTTCCTTAGTCGTTTATAAATACAGTGAAAATGATCAATGCCATTAGTCAATGCTTCCCAACTTTTAAGTCGGCCAAAAAAAAGGGACAATGGCTATGACAACAGCTTGCTTTGATTTTGTTTTTTAAATGTTTGAGGAACTTCATAAATAGCGTTTATACACATAAACATAATTTATCTACAGCTTTAGTAATGACCTCTCAAAATTAAGCGTTCTTCACTAGACATGACATGCCTGATCCCAATCCAAGATGACCAATCAGCTCATGATTTGTCCAAATGCTCATTTAGTTTGTCTATAATAGAATTTAGTAATTATTGAAAAATAAATGTGAAAATAACAGGTCTAAAAGTTAGTAGTTTATTATCTCCTGCACCCGTCATAATTAATGGAATAACTGGCTTATTCCTAACAGAAATCATGTGACATCAGGTTATAGTCCAACAGGTTTATTTGAAATCTTAGCATTGAGAGCGCTGCTCCTTTGTCAGGTGATGCGGAGGGAAGCATTCAAGCACACAAGTTGTCGGTGTAGAGATGGTCACCAGACGAATGACACTCTGGGAATTCTTCCACAAACTCCAAGATGTCAGCAGTGATCCTCATGAGACAACTAACAGACCAGAACAGTCAGCAAAGAAATCTCAGTGCAGTAGCCAAAGAAGAAAGAGTTGATTTGGACCCCTCTGGAAGGTTGCTGCTGTAGGCTGTACATGTATGCTCCAGCTGTCAGGAGATGCATGCCCATCATCTCTATGCCTACATATTCTGTGCCCGTATGCTTTCCTCTACTTCATCTGATGAAGGAGCAGTGATATGAAAGCTTGTGATTTCAAATAAACCTGTTAGACTACAATCCAGTGCCGTGTGACTTTATCTACCCCAGTCCAACACTGGCATCTCTGCAACATTTTTTAATCCAAAGAAACGATTCCTGAATTCTGAGTTTGGAATATTGGCAGGTGTACCACTTCCTTTGCTTATAAATCAAATTGTGGAAGCTATTGCATCCAAGAGATTTACTTATCTCTTTTAGTTGGAGTTGTATTAAATCTACTGAATTACTCCTTGAGCTTTTAGAGAATCTCTGGTCCTTTGCTGCAATCCACTCTGCACATACTGATGTCACTCTGCTCCTGCACTCTTTACCGTTTGTTTATTAATTTTTCAATTTAACTTCCAGAAAGACTGCCTGATATTTTTGTGAATTAAGCTACTAACAATTGCTTCGTAGTACAAAAGTTGAGGATTGCCTAAAACAAAATTGTTGCTGAAGATTTTCATCTTGCACTCATCAGGATGCATGAAAGAATACCAAATTTCAAAGGAGCAATTTATAATTGACGACAAGGCATAGGGGTTGATTTACTAAAAATTGACTATGATCAAGGCATTGCCATGGATAATGTATCAGGAATCAATGTTTCTCTGTCCTTTTGTTAATTTAAAAAAAGATGCAATGCATGGACATGTTCCTTTTATCTGCAGAGGACAGATCCCTTGAAATATATTTTGCTCTTAGCAAGCAGAATTATAATATTGAGATGCAGAATTAAGCCATGTTGCAAATTTGACTGATCTAAATTGTTTGTTAGCATAATTTTTAGTACATGCTGGATTGTTCAGTAAATGTTTTCAATTGCAGAATTATCTAAAATCAGTTAATTTTCTAATGTATGTAGAATAGGCAGATTGTGTACAATCAATGCTTTTGGCTATTCTGAGCAGAAACAGGGTCTGTCAATCATTGAGAACTGTCATTATCATACCCGCTTTTATGATTTCATTTTAGAAATTAATTTGTTTTGTGGTTCATTAAATAGGTTTTGAAATAAGAGCAGAAATTGCTGGAAATAATTTGCATAATTTGAGGATAGCAACTTTAATGTTTCAGATCATGTTTCATCAGAGCTGTGAAAGAGAAGTGTAACAGATTTTCAGTAGGGACGAAGTCTTGGTAGTAAGGATTGGGAAGCAAAAGAGAAGGTTTATAATAGTACTTAAAGTAATCATAATACTGTGATGCATATTAGTTCAGTGATGTGAGTGCATTGAATTGGAGTTACGATGAAAAGTCATGGATCTAAAATTTGACTCTCTGCTTCCACAAATACTGCTAGGCCTGAGGTATTTCCAGTGCTTGCTGTTTTTATTGCAGATTTCCAAGATCTGCATTATTATATGCCTTTGTTATTTGGCTAACATGTCATCTTGTTTTACCAAGTTGCTCGGTACTCAAGGTTAAGGAAGTTAAATATATTTTTTTCTTTAAATTGGTGATGTCAACATCTTGAAGTCATAAAGAAGAGTTAAAATTCCATGTGAGATAACCAGGATATGTCATTTTATAAGCACTGTTTATCGTCTCTCTAATGTAACACCTAAAATGTTAAGTAAGCAATTGATATAAAAGATTACAGATGAAATGACATAGCGCATGATAAGGAAATTATTTTTGAAAAGTCAATAGATCTGTTGTTGGCTTTTCTCACTCATTCACTTGTGGGAGGTGAATGTTGCTTGGGATTGCCCATCCCTACTTGCCCTTGAGAAGCTGGTGATGAGCTGGTTGATAGGGGATTTAGTAATGATAACACTATTAAATATCAAGGACCTATTCTTATTGGAGATGGTCATAGTTTGGCATTTGCATTGGGTCAGTGTTAGTTGCCACTTGTCAGGCCAAGTTTGGACCCTGTTCAGGTATTGTTACGTTTGAACATGGACTTTTTCAGTATCTGAGGAGTCGAAAATGGTACTGAATATTGTGTAATCATTGGCAAACATCTCCACTTTTGTCCTATGATGGAGAGAAAGTCAGTGATGAAGCAGCTGAAGGTGGCTGGAACTAGACCACTATCCTGAGGAACTCCTGCAGAGATACTCTGGATTGAAGTGACTAACCTATATCAACTGTAACCATCTTTCTATGTGTCAGGTTTGACAAGAATCAATAGAGGGTTTTCCCCTGATTCTTGTAGAGTCCAGTTTGCTTGGTAACTCTGATGCTACACTCTGTTAAATGTGGCATTGATATCAAGGGCTGGCACTCTCACCTCACCTCTGACATTCAGCTCTTTCTCGTTGTCCATGTTTAAACCAAGGCTGTAATTATATCAGAAGTTCAGTGAGAAAGTTGTTGCTGAGGGGTGCTGCTTGATAGCATTGTTGATGACACCTTCCATCACCTTTACTGATGATCAAGAGTTGGCTGATGGTGCAGTAATTGTCTGGGTTGGATTTCTCCTCTTTTGAACAGGACATAACTAGGTGATTTTCACACTGTTGGGTAGATGACAGTATTGTACTTGTACTGGAGCAGCTTGACTTGGTATGGCAAGTTCTGGAGCACAAGTCTTCAGTACTCTTGCTGGAATGTTGTTCGGGCCCATAGGCTTTGCAGGATCCAATGTTCTGGATAACACACGGAGTGAATCAAATTGGTTGTAGATGGGCATCTGTGATGCTCAGAACTATGGAGGAGGCTAAGATAGATTATCCACTTGTCATTTATGGCTGAAGATTGCCATGAATGCTTCAGCCTAGTCCTTACACTGATGGATTGGGCTCTTCTATCATTGAGGATAAGAATATTTGTTGAGCTACTTCCCCCAGTGAGTTGTTTAATTGTCCACCATCATTCATGACTGTAGAGCTTAGATGTGATCTGATGGCTGTGTGATTGCTTAGCTCTATCACTTGCTGCCATGCAAGATGTCCTCTTTGGTAGCTTCACCTTGGATTACACCTAATTTTTAGATAACCCTGGTGCTGCTCCTGGTATGCCCACTAGCACTCTCCATTGAGTTACTGTTGTTCCTCTAGCTTGATGATAATGGTAGGAAGGGAGTTATGCTAGGCCATGAGGTCGCAGATTGTGCTGGAGTATGATTCTGCTGCTGTTGATAGCCAACAGCCGACAGTTGCTAGATGTGTTCAAAATCTGTTCCATTTTGCATGATGAAGGGTATTCACAAAGTCAAGGTTGGACTTCGTCTTCCTGAGAATTGTGACAGTTGTCAGTCTTTACTGATATTGTAATGGATCGATGCTTTTCCAGAAGGCAGGTGGGGTTAAATATGTGTTTTTCTCTTATTTGTTCCCAAATCACGTGTTGGTGATGCAGTCGAGCAGGAGAAAGTGAGGTCTGCAGATGCTGGAGATCAGAGCTGGAAATGTGTTGCTGGAAAAGCGCAGCAGGTCAGGCAGCATCCAGGGAACAGGAGAATCGACGTTTCGGGCATAAGCCCTTCTTCAGGAAGCAATCGAGCAGCCATGTCATTTAGAACCTGACCAACTTGATCAGTTGCTAAGCCACCTCTTGGTGGTGGACATTGAAATCCCCTACCCAGAGTACATTCTGTACCCTTGGTGTTTTCTCCACATATTGCTCAACATGGAGGAATACTGGTCCAGAATCAATGTTGAGAACCCCTAGGGCATCTCTAACCTGACTGTATTTCATTGTGCGGCCACCCCTGCTGGGTCTGACCAGCCTGTGGTACAGGATACACACGACGAATGGGGGGAGCTGTGGATAAAGGGGATAGGTGAAGATAGGTAGAGGGTACGACCTGGTTGGGAGGAATGAATCCGGTTGGTGGGAGGGAGGTTCTTTGAAATTGGAGAACTGGATGTTGAGTCCTCTGGCCTGTAGGTTGCCCAGGCAGAAGATAAGATGTTGTTCCTCCAATAGGTGCTGTCGTTTGATTTGGCAATGAAGGAGTCCAAGGATGGTCATGTCAGAAAGGTGGTTGTTGGGGGAATTGCAATGGGCAGTGACTGGGATGTCTGGTCGGCCCCTGCGGATCCGGCTGCGATACTTAGTGAGCCGTTCCCTAACTTTACATTTGATTTCCCCGTGGAGAGAAGACCACATCGGGGGTACCTGATGTGGTAAACTAGGTTGAAAGGGAGGCAGGTGAACCTGGAAGGACTGTTTGAGACCCTGGATGGAGGTGAGGAGGGTGGTGTACTGGCAGGTATTGCATTTTTTTCTGGTTGCAGTGGAAAGTAGATGGTGATTCAGTGGAAGGGGTGGCATGAACCAAAGACTGTTGGAGGGAGCGGTCCTTGTGGAAGAATGAGAGGGGTGGGGAAGGGAAGATGTTCTTGGTGGTGGGGTCTATTTGGAGTTGGCAGAATGATGCGTTGGATGTGGAGACTGGTGGGGTGATAGGTGAGGACAAAGGGAACTCTGAACTTATTGCGTTGTGGGGGAGGGGGTGGTTTTGAGCACTTGTTGGACCTTGTCTTCCGTATGGGAACCCTACAGCCTGGAGGACTCAACATTAACATCTCCAATTTCAATTAACCTCCTTCCCCATTTCCTGACTGACTCCTTTCCCAGCCCCTCTCCCTTCCGGTCACTGCTCCCTGCCATCACCTGGATTAATTCCTTCCATCGACCAACCAAGTCATACCCTCAACCTGTCTTCACCTATCCCCACTTCACCACCCTGCCCCTGCTTCCCCCTTTATCTGCAGATCCTCCCACATCCACCACCAGTCCTGAAGAAGTGTTACACTGGAAATGTCAACTTCTCCACCTCCTGATGCTGTCTGGCTTGCTATGTTCTTCAGCCTCCTGCCTTTCTACTTTGGATTCCAGTATCTGCAGTTTTTTTTGTCTTTGACTATTCTGTATATCAGCTAACTTTGACACGAGGCTCCAGATTTAGTAACAAGCACTTGGGCTAATCAGAAATTTGGCTTATAAGGGAATGTAATGTTTGTTATTTGCACCTTTAAGTATTGAGGGGATTGGATGATCAGAGCTAAACTAATTGTCTTAGCAGTTACAGTGGTAATGTGCTTATACTGCTTGTTAATGTCAGAAGTTGCATGACACTAGATTATAGTCTAACAGGTTTATTTAAAATCACAAACTTTCGGACGACTGCCCCTTCCTCGGGTGAAGACTTCAAAAGCTTGTGACTTCAAATCAACTTTTTTTGGACTATAATCTGATGGCATGTGACTTATGACTTTGTCCATCCTCGTCCAACACTGGCACCTCCACATCATGGCTGCTTGTTAATGGTTAAAAGATGTAGTTGTGTTAAAGCTAATAGAGGTGAGAGCTGCATTGTCTCAGGATAATGGTGGATGTTGCCAAAATCCTATTTCATGCCTCTCATTTGCTCATCCTCTCTGCAGTCCTGACTCAAATAAACACAGCTTGCAAGAACTTTGATTTTGATGGATAGTTACAAGGGCTGAGCCTCCTCCATTGCTACCTTCTACAATCCCCTACATCTGGTTTGTTTACAGTCACACTCTCCTGTGCCTGACCATAAATCCAATCTGAAATACTCACGTCTGTACAGACCAGTTAGGGGCAGGAGTCCGCCATTTGGCCTCTTCTGCTGACACTTAATGTAGATATGGTTGCAGTGGATCACAAATGTGACCACCAACTTCCACATGCTGCAGTTGCAACATAATCTTAATTCCTGCATTTTTTTTGTGCTTAATTCAGAATATATTTCAGTTCTGCCCAAGACATTATTGCAGGACAAGCTCAAGGCTAAACTAGGCCCAGCAATTTTTCAGCTGCTTAATCTATGACCTTGTGTACACGATATGGTCAGAAGTGAGGATATATACCGATTGTACACTGTTCCGTACCAGTTGAGTGTCTTTGGATTTTGAAATGTTCACATGTAGCAATATCTGGATGAAGTACAGGCATTGGCTGGCAAGTGACCAATAAATTTTGCACAACCTAAGTGCTAGGCAATGACCAGTCCTTCAAAGGAACAGTTTAGCTGTCACTGCTTGATGTTCAAGCACGTGTTCATTATTGAATTCTCTCCTCTTCTCCACCTACTCCTTTACCACATCCATCCCATTTATCTCTCAGCCCCCTTGGCCCACAAGCCTCATCCCTGATGAAGGTCTTATGCCTGAAACATTGACTCTACTGCTCCTCCGATACTGTCTGACCTGTGCTTTTCCAGCATACGAATAGCAACGATTTAGAGCCATATAGGCCAAGTGCTGTCAAATGGGACTAAAGTAATTTACGATATCTGGTCTGCATGGACACATTGGGGCCGAGAGGTCTGTTTGAAGCATGTTGCTGAAGAGGAGAGTGAGAAATGGGATATTGTACACTTTGGTAGGAATTACATAGTTATGGAAGAGATAAGGCTTTACAGAGGGAATGTAAGAGATTAGGTATAAGATTATAGAACAGTCTCAGAAGTAATCTCTGGTTTACTCCTGGTGCACAGCTCAAATGAGGGAAAGAATAAAAGGATAAAGGAGATAAATCAGTTGCTGAAAAGGTGGTGTAATGTTCATGGATCTCTTCTGGGGCAGAAAAGACCTGTTCAGAAAGGGAACAATGCTGGAATCTGCATTGAAAATAGCAAATGCTGGAGATCACCGTGGGTTGGGCAGCATCCAGAGAGAGAGCAAGCTAATGTTTCGAATCGCGATGACTCTTCATCAGAGATGGGTTTCACTTGTGCTGCAAAAGGGTCCAGTATTCTAGTGGGAAGATTTGCTAATTCTATTAATGGAAATGTAAATTATTAAGGGGTTGAGAGGCAGTATTAAATAGTTAAAGTGTGGCATTGGAAAAGCACAGCAGGTTAGGCAGCATCCGAAGAGCAGGAGAATTGACGTTACGGGCATATGCGTTTATTTGGGGAAGGGGCTGAGAGAGAAACTAGGGAGGTGGGGGTGAGGTACCTGGGGAGGTGATGGGTCAGTAGGCTAGGTGGATCAGACAGGTGGCAGGGAAGGTGGACAGAAAGGAGAGTGTGTGTTGCTGGAAAAGCATAGCAGGTCAGGCAGCATCCGAGGAGCAGGAGTAACGATGTTTCGGGCTGGAGTCCTTCATCAGGAATGAGGCTGCTGCTTGGATGCTGCCTGACCTGCTGTGCTTTTCCAGCAACACACTCTCGACTCTGATCTCCAGCATCTGCAGACCTCACTTTGTCCTAGATGGACAGAGAGGACAGTTCAAGACAGCGGTGCCGAATCGAGGGTTTGGTCTGGAATAATGTGGGGGGAAGGGGAGATGAGGAAACTGGTGAAATTGATGTTGATGCCATGTTGTTGGAGGGTCCCAAGGTGGAAGATGAGGAATTCTTCCTCTGGGCATTGGGTGGCTTGGATTTGGTCGTGGAGGAGGCCCAGGACTTTTATGTTCTTGGCGGAGTGAGAGGGGGTGTTGATGTGGTCAGTGGGGTTGTTTGCCACATGCATCCCAGAAATGTTCCCTGAAACGTTCTGTGAATTGGTGTCCTATCTCCCCAGTGCGGAGGAGACCACATCAAGAGCAACAGACTCAGTAGATGAGGTGTTTGGATGTGCAGAAAAGTCTCTGTCGCATGTGGAAGAATCCTTTAGGGTCTTGGATGGAGGTGAGGGGGAAGGTGTGAGCGCAGGTGTGGCGGCAAGGGAAGGTGCTGGGAGTTGAGGCTGTGATGGTGGGGGTGGGGGGGCATGGACCGAATGAGGGAGTTGTGGAGGGAATGGTCTCTGCAGAATTCTAAGTAGCCGAGTAAATAGCAAGATAACTGAGAATGGTTTTGAATCTGAAAATAAGTAAATTAGAAAAGACAGAGAGCAAGCCAAAGAACCAAGTAACTCTGAAGAATTAAACTGCATTTATTTCAATGCAAGGGGCCTTACAGCTAAGGCTGGTGAACTCACCATGTTTGGGAACATGGGATTGGAACATCACCTTGACCTCTTTCCACCTATCACATTTCCGACGCCCCTCCCCCAAGTCCCTCCTCCCTATCTTTTATCTTAGCCTGCTGGACCAACGTTCCTCATTCCTGAAGAAGGGCTAATGTCTGAAACGTCGATTCTCCTGTTCCCTAGATGCTGCCTGACCTGCTGCGCTTTTCCAGCAACACATTTCCATCTCTGATCTCCAGCATCTGCAGACCTCACTTTCTCCTCAAAGATTGGAACATCATAACCATTTACAGAAGGTTAGCTGAGAGATTGAGCTACCAGTCATGTCCATGTTCTGAGTTTTAGATGCAATAGGAAAGGTAGAAAGCACAACAACAGAGGAAGAGACTGGCTTTATTGATTAAGGAAAACATTACTGCTGTAACGAGAGAAGATAGTTCTGAAAAATCATTCAGTGAAAATGTATGGGTTGAAATTATAAAGAAAAAAGCAATGATCACTTTGGGATTGTACTATAGACCCCGCAATAGTTAGAGAAATTGAGGACCAAACCAGTAGAGAGATCTCAGATATACGTAAGAATAATGTCATGGGTGATTTTAATTATTCAAACACGGGCTCAGACTACCATAGTATTAAAGGTTTGAATGGTGAAGAATTTGTTAAAGGCGTTCAAGCAAATGTTCTTGATCAACATGAGTGTTTGTATGAGAGAAGTGCAAAACTTGACCTTTTCTTGCGTAATAAGACAGGGCAAGTGGTGAACTGATAAGGCAACATTTTGGGTCTCATGACCTTAATTCTGTTTGCTTTAAAATAGTTATAGAAAAGGCTAAGCCTCCCATTTAAAAATTAGAGTTTTCATTGGAGTAAGGCAAATGTTAATGGTATGAGACAAAACTTCTCAAAAGTTGGTTGAAGTTGACTTTTACATGAGATCGGCTTTTATTTGAGTACATATGATATGTACATTTGGAAAGGCAAGGAATGATTAGGGATATTCAACATGGTTTTGTGTGAGGAAAATAGGGTCTCAAACTTGACTGAGTTTTTTGAGGAATGAACCAAGAAAACTGATGAGGGCAGAGTGGTAGACATTATTTACTTGGCCTTTAGTGTTGTGTGTGTTGCTGGGAAAGTCCAGCAGGTCAGGCAACATCTGAGGAGCGGGAGAATCTATTTTTCAGGCATAAGCCAGTACCCTTCCACCGACACCCTTACCTGCCTGGCTGAACTTTGCCAGCAACACACTCTCGACTCTGTTCTCCAGCATCTGTAGTCCTCACTTTCTCCTTACTTGGAATTTAGTGAAGCTTTTGACAAGGTTTCACATGGTAAACTAATTAGTAAAGTTAGATCACATGGGATTCAGGGTGAGCTTGCCACTTGGATATAAAATTAGCTTATCGACAGGAGACAGTAATGATGGATTGTATTTCGGACTGGAGGCCTGTGACCAGCAGTGTTCTGAAGGGGTTGGTTCTGGATCCACTGTTTGTCATTTTATGTAAATGATTTACATGAGCATATAGGAGGCATGGTTAATAAGTTTGCGGATGCCACCAAAATTGGTGATGTAGTGGACAATGGATATCTAAGATTACAGAGTTCTGGATTAATTGGGTCAATAGGCTGAAGAGTGGCGATTGAAGTTTAATTTGGATGAGTTTGAGGTATTGTGTTCTGCTAAAACGAACAAGGGAAGGGCTTACACAATTAAAGGTAGGGCCTAGAGTAGTGTTAGAAAGCATAGGACATTAGAGTGCAGTACAGGTTTTTTGACACTCGATGGTTCCATGGGTTAGTGCAGCAAGCTAAAGCTTATCTATACTACACTATTCCATTTTCACCCATATGTTTATCCAATGACCATTTAAATGCCGTTAAGATGAATGATTCTACCACTGTTGGAGACAGGGTGTTCTATCTATGATATCTATCCAATATCTATCACCTTAAAGCTATGTCTCTTCATGCTAGCCATCTCCATCTGAGGAAAAAGGCTCTCCCTGTCCACCCTGTCGAACCCTCTGATTATCTTATGTCTCTATTAAGTCACCTCTCAACCTTCTTCTCGCTAACAAAAACAGCCTCAAGTCCCTCAGCCTTTCCTCATAAGACCTTCCACAGTAAGTTGTCTCTGAACCCCTCTCCAATGCTTCCACATATTTCCTACAATGTGGTGACCAGAACTGTATACAATATTCCAAGTGCGGCCACATCAGAGCTTTGTACAGCTGCAACATAACCTCGTGGTTCTGAAACTCAATCCTTCTACCAACACACTGTATGCTTTCTTAACAATCCTATCAATCTGGATGGCAACTTTTCAGGTATCTATGTACATGGACACTGAGATCTCTATGCTCATCTACTCTGCCAAGAATCTTACCATTTGCCCAGTACTCCTTTATTCCTGTTGCTCTTTCCAAAGTGAATCACACTTTTCCACATTAAGCTCCATTTGCTACCACTCAGCCTAACTCTGCAACTTATCTATGCCCCTCTGTCACCTGCAGCATCCTTTGAGACTGTCCACAACTGATCTTGGTATCAAATTTATTTGATTTCCCATCAAATTTATTAACCCATTCTCTTATGCCCTCATCCAGGAGAAATTGAGGACTGCAGATACTGGAGGTTGGAGTTGAGAATGTTATGCTGGAAAAGTACAGCACGTCAGGCAGCATCCGAGGAGTAGGAGAGTCAACATTTTGGGCAAAAGCCCTTAATCAGGAATGAGGCTTGTGGGCCGGTGGCATTTGGGGGTGGTTAGAGATAAATGGGAGGGGGGTGGCGGGCTGAGGGGGAAGGTAGCTGAGAACAGAAAGACCTTGGGTTCAGTTACATAATTCTTTGAAGTTTGTGTCACAGGGTGATTAAAAAGACATTTAGCATGTTTGCCTTCATTGCTCAGATCTTTGAGTTTAGGAGTTGGGATGTTATATTGAAGTTGTACACTAACTTGGTGAGGCCTCTGGAGTACTGTATCCAGTTCTGGTCACCCTGTTAAGGCAAGATGTTATTACGCTGCAAAGAGATTTACCAGGATATTACTGGGAATGGAGGCTTTGAGTTATAAGTAGAGGCTGGATAGGTTGGGATTTTTTTTCTCTGGAGCATCGGGGGTAGAGGGGTGACCTTAGAGGTTTATAAAATAATGAAGGGTGTACATAAGGTGAATGGCAATGTCTTTTCCCTAGGGTAGGTATTTCAAGACTCTGGAACATAGCTGTCAGTTGAGAGGAGAAAGATTTTAAAGAAAAGATGAGGGGCAATTTACCTTTACACAGTAGGTTCGTATTTGAAGTGAACTTCTAAAAGATGTGATAGATATGGGAAGAGACAAAGTTTGAAAGACATTCAAATAAGAGCATGAGAAAATGTTTGAAGGGATATGGGCCAAGCACAGGCAGATTGTTAGGTTCTTTTCCGAGGTTTCTCACACGAGATGCAATTTGCAAACACCAACTTCTGTAAACAGTTGAAGTTTATTAAAGCCTGTACAAGCTAGGTGACCTCCTTTGACGCACTTCGCAGGCGTGCAAAGTCGAGTCAGAAGAGTCCCCAAACAAAGGAAACACATCCCCTTTATACCCATCAGTTGGTAATGCCCACAGGTACTCCTGCCATTCCAAACCCCTCCCACTACCCGAATAACCACATGTTGCCCCAAGTACAGTGGTAGGATGAGGTAATCCCCTGGGATAATTAAATGCCCTAATCCTGGGGGATCGTTATGCAAATGATTTCCTGACTCCGTGATTCTTAAAGACGATGTAAGTGTGATATGTCCTAGCTTTGGGGCGACCCTGCAAACTAGTTCTTATTCTGCTACTTCCCCGGACAATGTTGGTGTGATATACTTTAGTATCAGGGATGATCACAGAAATGAATTTGATTGGCTGGGAATGGCCATGAAAGCATCCCTGAATGAAAGGGACTGAATGCGAGTTTAATTTGATTAAAGCAGTAGCGTAATAATGGCTGCTCAAATGAAGTGTAGATTACAATGGATAGACATCTAAATTCCTGCATACTGTCTGTGAGATAGAATTTAGTTTGAGATTATGGTTGGCATGGATTGGTTGGACCAAACAGTGTTTCCATGCTGTATGACTCTATGAATTTGTTGACTCCATGGAACTGAATGGTTGCATGTGTTCTGGAATAAGACGCATGACCATCTGAATTTTAAGTGTGAACACAGGTATAATGGCTTAATATTTGGCGTAGTGGCCAAATGCAACATGGAAATTTTTTGGCAATACACCGATTCATCTTTTTAATAAACATCTACTTCCACTGTGATAGATAAAATAAGGGTAAATTTACAAATAACCTTGATTATATTAGAGTGACTGCATTCTGTCTAAAACTTTAATTTTAATTTATTTGAATAAAATAGACATTATTTTCACTGCAATTCAGCCTTAACAATACATTCATTTTATCATTGCTAAATTGACGTGTGCACTAATCTCTGAAATTATTCATCCATGAGCTTTTAAGCCCTCTGCAGATTCAGAGGCGCATTGTTTTGTCACAGAATGCAGCATGTGATTTTTTTCAAATCTGTCCTGTTCTATGCAGTCAAAGAAAAGGTGGTAAGACCAATATTGTTTATGACATCAGCTGTTTTTAAAGTAGAGATATACTTCATTGTGATTTTGGATGGTATTTGCAAAAAAAAGAAAATTCTGGTTCAGTGACTTGCAGTATTCCTTTTTAGGCAGAAAGCTGTGACCATTTGCTGCATTTGAGTTTAGATGTGTATCAGCTGAATGGATCAAGAGTGCATCATTCATGTGTTGCACCCCATCGATGGTTTGAGTCTGGTTGTAATGCTTATTTTTAAGATGAGGACCATAGGATTTTTTTTTTTGACAATTGAAAATTTCATTTGTTCTTAGTTATACCTACTGAAAGTGTAAATCACACTTGCAGCACAGTGTTGTGTCCTTACTTTGAGCGAGACGACCTGGGTTCAAGTCTTATCTGCTCCGAGGTGTGCAACGCCATCTTTAAATAGATTGATTAGAAAATATGTTCACCATCAATGGAAGAGTTACACGGCAGGACTCCTATTACACAGTTGTTTTGACCCTACCTATAAGCTGAGAAGCCTATGTTCAAATCCCACTAACTCCAGAGGTGTATAATAACATCTCTTAATTTGATGAGAAAATATCTTGAGTACATTCAACTCAATGCTTACACCTGTTGGCACCTGGCCTTTACGAGGTGGTGGTTAATATGTGGAAAAAATACCAAAGTGATTTAGTGATGCGGAAGGAAAATTCAATCGTGTGAAAGAGCACTTGTGTATGTAAAGAGAAAAAGAAAACTTGAATTCTTGTGTAGCAGTGGTAACGTCCCTAAAATTGAGCTAGGAGTTCTGGATTCAAGCCCTATCTGCTCTAGAGGAGTGTAACAACATCTCTGAACACGATTAGAAAATAGAAAAATGAGATTGATCAGTTTCAAGTAAATTTTGCTTTGAAGCAGTTTACTATTTCTCATAATATATGGGTGTGGTCAAATCTATCTTTTGCCAGTATCCTTCCTTCCTTGTAGAGTTATTCTCTTCACTGAATAAGGTTCCAATATCTTGCCCAAGTGAGTATTATCATGGTGATTCTTCCAATAATGACAGGAGACATGATGTGACGACAAATACTGATGATCTGCTGCTATCGTGCTACAATACTTATGTTAGCCCCTGTAACACAAGGATGAGACATGAGTCAAGTAGTGCTGAAGAATTTGAACTTGTATTATAATTATGGCTATTTACAATTAAAGGCAATCATGCTTCTAGTGTCAAGCAATTCAGGTACACTGTAGCAAGCTTTTCTGGGTGTGTCACGCTGCAACACTTCTCAGTAGGATGGAGACTAAGAGCTTTGATATTTCTCATGAATCTGTTCAGATGCATTATGACACATGAAACAGGTGGGACTTCATTCCAGGCCTCCCAGTCCAGAAACAGGGGCATTACCACTGCACCACAAGAGCCCCTCACTGAGACCTTAATACCATTTGGTCATATGTGATGACATCATGAGTATTTTCATTAAAGGCTAAATGCATATCTGCTGTGACAGAAAACAACATCCATCCAATGTTCCCTTTACCTTTGTTCCCTGTACCTTTTTTTGTTTTTGTGCAGACTTCCAAGGTTTTTGTTTGGCAACAACTTCCAGAACTGAAAGTCAGTGCTGCAGGCCATATTGACGTGCTATTGCCATATAAAGAACAAAGAAAATTTATAGCCTAGGAATAGGCCCTTTGGCCCTCCAAGCCTGAGTCGATCCAAATCCATTGCCTAAACCTGTTGTCTGATTCATAACGATCTGTATCCCTCTGCTACCCACCTACTCATGCATCTGTTCAGATGCACCTTAAATTAATCCACCGTCCCTGCCTCTACTACGTCTGCTGACAATGCCTTCCAGGCTCCTACCACCTTTTGTGTAAAGTAATCATCGCGTGCATCCCCCTTAAACTTTTCATTTCTCGCCTTGAAAGCCTGACTTCTCATTATTGAATCCCTTATCCTCGGAAGAAACTTATCTCTATTCTCTGTGTCTATACCTTTTCATGATTTTGTAGACTTCAATCAGGTCCCCCTTCAATCTTTTTTTTCTAATGAAAACTATCCTAACCTACTCAACCTTTCTTCACAGCTAGCACCTTCCATACCAGCCAACATCCTCGTAAGCCACCTCTGCACCCTCTCCAAAGTGTCCATGTCCATTTGGCGACCAGAACTGTACGCAGTATTCTAAATGCGGCCGAACTAAAGTCTTGTACAATTTTAACATGACCCGCCAGCTCTTATAGTCAATACCCCATCCAATGAAGGCAAGCATGCCATATGCCCCTTGACCGTTCTATCCACCTGTGCAGCCACCTTCAGAGTACAATGGACCTGTACTCCAAGATCTCTTTGCTCATCAACTTTTCCCCAAAGCTCTTCCGTTTATAGTATAGTTGGCTCTCGAATTAGACTTCCCAAAATGCATCACCTCACATTTGCCTGGATTGAACTCATCTGCCACTTCTCTGCCCAACTCTCCAGTCTACCTTTATTTCTCCTGTATTCTTTGACAGTCCCTTATGCTTTCTGCTACTCCTCCAATCATCGTGTCATCTGCAAACTTACTGATCATACCAACAGTGCCTTCTTCCAGATCACTCCTGAAGTATGTTGACCTGTCATTTGGGTGCATATCATACAAATTAGGTCAGTTTTAATTTGAGGAGCTGGTGTTGGACTGGGGTGGACAAACTTAAATATCACACAAGACCAGGTTATAGTCCTAACAGGTTTACATGGAAGCACTAGCTTTCAAGGCACTGCTGCTTAATCAGTTGGTGTGGAGCAGGACCATAAGACTCAGAATTTATAGCAAAACGTTAGTGTCATGTGGCTGAAATATATTAAACAAATTTAAATTAAATCCTTCATCTTTTCGAATGGTTGAGCTAGTTTTGGTTCATTAATATGTAAATCCCAGAACTTTTTTCAAGTCACATTCTCAAGATAACTTAAGGTTTTCTAACAAAATGTGTCATCTCCACTCAGACAATGCATTAAAGGTGAGAGGTTAAAGTCTGTCTGTATCCCAATCTTGAGTCAGACTGGTTCTATTTCTAAAATGGAATTTACAGAATCTTAGATGGATTGACTGTTGGTTATGCATTTTTTTTGAGGAAAATAAAACATAATTCTGCAAATACAGATTCATCCCATAAACTTGTGTGTCTGGGTGTGAGTGCATGTGAGGATGTGGGTAAGCTTGGTAAAGTCTGTGTTTAAGTGAGATAGGGTACAAGCCTGAAAGAGAGAGTGGCTCTCCACATAGTGGAGTGGGTCACCCTGTAGTGTAACATAAACCCAAGGTCCTGTTTGAGGCCATCCTCATAGGTTTTGAACTTGGCTATCAGCTTCTGCTTAGCCGCCTTGCATTGTTTGTTTGCCCCGTAGTTGGCTTTGGAGGACGGTCAGGCGAATGTCCCAGACCGTTGAAGTACTGGGAGGGAACACCCTTGCCTGGTGATTGTTGTGCGGTGTCGATTCATCTGTCCATGTACCTGCTGCATACATGGTGGGATGTGTCCGTGTTGCACGTGGAACGTCTGCCACTATGTATGTGGCAGGTACTCATGTGACTTGGCAAATGTGGTCTCTCCTACACTGCAGGCAAGGATGCCCTGAGGCATGCTATGTTGGCAAGACAGAGCAGACGCTATGACAACGGATGAATGGACACCGCATATCAGCAGGCAAGGGTGTTTCCTCCCAGTTGGAGAATGCCTCAGCAGTGTGGGACATTTGGCCTCAGGCCTTGGGGTGTGTGTCCTCCGAGGCAGACTTCAGCACAAGCAACAACACAAAGTAGCCAAATAGAGGCTGATAACCAAATTCGATACCCGTGGAGATGGCCTCAATTGGGACCTTGGGTTCGTATCACACGACAGGTGATCCCACTGCACTATATACTCCCTCTCCCATTCTCTCTCTCACTCCAACATACTCTCACACTAACATAGACTCTCTCTCACACGCACCTTCTATCTCATATGTACACACATCCCGCATTCTCACCCTTGCACGCACCCTCTCACAGGCTTACACCCCATCACTACACTTGACTAAACTTACACACTCTCTCACAGGCACTTGCATACACACCTCCGTTTTTCCTGCAAGCACACACATATCAGCTTATGAGATGAATCTGTATTTGCAGAATTATGTTTTATTTTGCTCAAAAAAATGCATAACCTACAGTCAGTCTATGGAAGATTCTGTAAATTCCACTTTAGAAATAGAACCAGTCTGGCTCAAGGCTGGGATCCAGACAGACTCTGACCTCACACCTTCAATGCATTGTCTGAGCTGAGATGACACATTTTGTTAGAAAACATGAAGTTATCTTGAGAATGTGACTTGAAAGGAGTTTTGGGATTTACATATTAATGAACCAAAACTCGCAAAACTATTCCAAAAGATGAAGGATTTAATCTAAGTTTGTTTAATTTATTTCAGCCGCATGACTCGTAATCCTTTGCTATAAATTCTGTGCCTTATGGTCTTGCTCCCCAACCACCTGATGAAGAAGCAGCACTTCGAAAGCTTCTTCAAAGCTTGCTTCCAAATAAACTTGTTGGCACTTTAACCTAATGTTGTGATCTTTAATTCAGTTTTAATTTAGTTGTTTCCTTGTTTGTTGTTTTTAAAATGGTTTGGATTTGCTAGAATAGGTAAATCACCATTGAGTCCATAAAGTGTTGATACAATCAATAAATGGCAGATCTGTGTGTGACCAATTATTGTGATTTGTTATAATATTGAAGCTTTGCTGGTAAATGTTTAGAAAACACTGACCTTTTTAGGCTTGACATTTAAAAATGCAGAAAGCTTCTGTTGAAGCTACAGACGTACCAGGCAGTCTGTGCAAGATATTTTGTGGGCGGCACGGTGGCAGTGGTTAGCACTGCTGCTTCACAGCGCCAGAGACCCGAGTTCAATTGCCGACTCAGGCGACTGACTGTGTGGAGTTTGCACATTCTCCCCGTGTCTGCGTGGGTTTCCTCCGGGTACTCCGGTTTCCTCCCACAGTCCAAAGATGTGCAGGTCAGGTGAATTGGCCATGCTAAATTGCCCGTAGTGTTAGGTGAAGGGGTAAATGTAGGGGAATGGGTGGGTTGTGCTTCGGCGGGTTGGTGTGGACTTGTTGGGCCGAAGGGCCTGTTTCCACACTAAGTAATCTAATCTAATATAAAATTTTAAGCTGAAGTGGGGCCAATTAGATTTGGAATAGCATATACTTTGAGTATAATTGAATGGGGGTGGGAGGGGGAATGCAATAGCAAATGATTGGGACTCTGGCTATATTTAACATATAATATGATCTGATATTTTTGGGCTAGTCAAATCTGTGGAGAGAAACTTTTGAAGTTTTACCAGGAAGGATTTATGACTTTGTTCTTGTGAGTCTGACAATGCAAGGGAAACGGAGGGATCCATGTGTGGAAAATTAAGACTTGTGGTCCTTAGCATAAGCCTAATTAGCATTGCAGAAACTGGCTGTGGGTGATACTTTCACAAGATGGCATGTAAATTTTGAAAGTTGGGGGCAAAGGTATATCCTTGGCAGATTATGAAAGAAATGAAGCAGGGAGAGATGTAATTACTGGAGGTATTTCAAACAATCACTATCTTCTGCTGTTGCACTTGAACAGGAAAAATATGTCACAAACATCATTCTGTACCTGCACCACACTGGAACAGGAAGTTGATGCTGATGCAATTGTGTGCTCATTGCTGGCTCCCACTTGTTCCTCCATTCTCTAGTTCAGTTGCTGCTTCCTCCTCTGCTCCTTTCTTTGCTATTCTTGTTGCATTACTTGTTACCCATTTGGTTCCTAACCAGACTTTTGAATAGCCAAATCCTGACTTTGCAAGTGATTAATTCTAGACACCAGTTTTGTATCTTAAGCAAAAAACTTAAAGTCATGGCACATTTAATAAATTAACAGGAAGTAATTAAACAACAAGGTAATCTAATTAATGTCTACGTTTAAACCCAAAACACTTGTTTTCATCCCTCATTCACAAAAAAAGGGAGAAATAAAAGAAAAAACACAATTGGCTAGATCACTTAAACAGTTTTAATGATGTGTTGTTTCACAGGTGTAGATGTGGCCCCCTTGGATGATTTTTCTGGACATGTTGATCAGGGTCAGGTTTTCAGTTCATTCAGGTCAAGGAAGTCATAATCCCAACTCTGCTTTCTGCTCTTTGGACATCTGGAAGCTTGTGTGGAAGGTTAGGAAGAGAGCTTTCAAATCTTTAATTGTGTGTGTCATCACCTCTGCTCCACAGAAAACATAGTTCTAACAATAAACTACAACTATGATATTCTCCTGATAGACTGATAATCTTTTCCTGAGGCCTCAATTACCATTCAACACTTGTCATCTGATTGAATATAGGGTTTCTTCCAGACATGTCAGAAACGATTCCCAGGTATTGACCTAGTTAACAGCCAACTTGTGTTATCTGTTTCAACACTGCTCTTCCTGGTGTCCTGTGTCTGAAGGAGTCCTATTTAATCAAGAATCAGCCAGCATTTAACCACCACGCCTGGACTCATAATTAACAAAAGCTTGTTTCGTCGATTGTTTTCCTCTTAGAACAAGCTGTTTCCACAAGTCAATTTCCCGTTCAAAGTTCAAAACCAAAATTGATAATAGACTAAAAAGAATGAAAAATCGGTGAGGGTTCTAATACTCTTGCATTTGCTCAGAAGGCAGTTAAGAGTCAACCACATTGTTGTGCCAGAGGAGAGTGGCAGATTTCATCCTGAAAGGACAGTAGTGAACCAGATGAGCTTTTTCTGACAGTCGGCAATGGCTTGTAAGTAATCAGTGGACTCCTATTTCCTGAATTTCCAAATTGCATCATCTGCCATGGTGGAATTGAAGTTGGGGCCCTTTACAAAAGTTGACTCATTATTTTGCTTTAATGTTAATAAAATGGCAGTATTTAAAATAAATATTTGAGAGTTTATTTAATTTTGTTCACAGACGTTCAGTCCTGTGGCATGCCTGTTTTTGAGATTTTTATCCACACCTCCACTCCTGCACTGCCCTGAAATGCCTTTCTCTGGTTTCTGCGTCTGTCATCAGTCCCACTTCACACTTCCCTTCCTATTCCCACCCTCTGTTTTTATCTAGAAAGTCTTTCTCTTGGCTTCCATTCTGAATTGTCATTAAAACTCCTTGGATTACCTAGTGGCAAGAGCTGGTCAGTAGTTTTGTTTACTCTAATCAAGTTCTACCACAAGATGGAATATAATCAATTACAGTATAACTTCAATCAGTTTAAAAACCGGACAATACTAGGTTATAGGCTAACAGGTTTATTTGGAAGTACAAGCTTTTGGAGCGTTGCTCCTTTGTCAGGTAGCTAGTGGGGCAGGACCATTGGCCACAGAATTTATAATAAAAATCCAAGTGTAATGCAACAAATGTGATGTATTGAACAAATCTAGATTGCTGTTAAGTCTTCAATCACTTAGAATGGAGATGAAGGTTTCGATTGATTCATATGTAAATCCATGACCTTTCAAGACATATTCTTGAGGTCTGATCTACTAAATAAATCTAATTCCATTTGCCATTTGGCCCACATCCCTCGAAGCCCTTCCTATTCATATACCCATCCAGGTGGCTTTTGAATATTGTAATTGTACCAGCCTCCACCACTTCCTCTGGCCACTTGTTCTATACACGCAGTATTCTCTGCGTGAAAAAGTTGCCCCTTTGGTCTCTTCCGCTTTCCCCCTCTCACCTTAAACCTATGCCCTCTAGGTTTGGACTCCCTTACCTGGAGAAAAGATCAGATATGACTAACCTCGAGGACCTACATTTTAACCACCTGCTGAATTTCCTATATTTTCTCCTCAGAACCTTGTTATCTTCTCTTTCAATCTTATGGGAATCAGTGTGTACAGCAACCTCCTGCTGGTCCCTCTCCCCTTTGAGAATATTCTGCACCCTCTGAGTCATCCTTGACTGTGGCAGCAGGGAGGTAACACACCAGTCTGGTGTCTCCCTGTCAGCTGCAGAGATGTCTGATGAGAGGCCCCATCATCATTTTGGAACCTAACGTACCCCTCATTACTGTAGACACAGTCTTGCTTCTAGAAACCTGGATGTCAGTGCTACATTCCCCCGAGAGTCCATCACCACCTTCATTTTCCAAAACACCATACTTTATTTATTGTTGTTACATGAACCTGGGTACACTGAAAAGTTTTGTTTGTGTGCAGTACAGGCAGATCGTAACATTTGCGATTGGGGATCACTGCAGGAGACTCCTGCACTACTTGCCTACCTCTCCTGGAAGTAACCATTCTACCCGGCCTCTTTCACCACCGCTCCCTCACCACCAGACGCCTGGAAGAAAAACGCCTCATCTTCCGCCTCAGAACACTTCAACCCCAGGGCATCAATGTGGACTTCAACAGTTTCCTCATTTTCCCCTTCCCCCACCTCACCTAGTTCCAAACTTCCAGCTCAGCACTATCCCCATGACTTGTCCTACCTGCCTATCTCCTTTTCCACCTATCCACTCTACCCTCTCCTCCCTGACCTTATCACCTTCATCCCCTCCCCCTCTCACCTATTGTACTCTATGCTACTTTCTCCCCACCCCCACCCTCCTCTATCTTATCTCTCCACGCTTTAGGCTCTCTGCCTTTATTCCTGATGAAGGGCTTTTGCCCGAAACGTCAATTTCACTGCTCCTTGGATGCTGCCTGAACTGCTGTGCTCTTCCAGCACCACTAATCCAGAATCTGGTTTCCAGCATCTGCAGTCATTGTTTTTACCCGACTGTATTGGCAGCCTTTCTATCTTCCCAAAACTGTGATCCAACATACTCTCTGGCTCCTGTAAATTCCTCATTGCCTTGAACTGCTGCTCCAACTGATCCATGCAATCAAACACACTTCTTGTTAACGTAATCAGGAGCAACATTGAAATTCTCCCTAATCTCCCACATCTGACAGGAAGAGCACATCAATGCTAAAGACCTCTCTGCACCTTAACAATCTACAGACTCAGGAAATAACATAGCATTCTGCTCTTAAAAACACTGCTCTTGGATAATTTATTATAATAAAACACATTTAAAAAACACCGTATCTGATTATTGTAGATTTACAAAAAAAAAATTAAGATTTATGTTTTGCCTAGTTTCCAGCTGTCAGTATCTCTGATAACAGGTCTGTCCAAGGTCAGCTGTGAAATTTCACTGTTTATTTTTCTTGGACCCAACTCTGATGTCCAGAAATGCTTGAAACTGCACAGCCAGTCACTGCTTTTTTTTCTGAACTCAAGAGCAGTTCTTAGAATAATCCCCATATGCTTTACATGTCTGTCTCCCCCCCCCCCCCCCCTCTCCTGTTTTAAAGCGTCATTGTTTTGATTTATGTTAAAGTTCCAGAACAAAGCAAGAGCTAATTAAACAGTAATTACTGCTCCAAGAAATCCAGAAAATCAGCTCCAGCGCTGGAAAAGAAATCTTCCAAAGGAGCAGCTCTTACAGCCACTACTTTCTCCTGTCCACCATGCTGTAGCAAATTCCTCAGGTGATGACTTGAATCATAAATGCTTTTGGCCTCGAGCTGCTGCTCTCCTTCCTGGACTCCAGAAGACGAGCCTTTCAACTGAACATTGTTTCCTCTATACTCTCTTCTTAGTGTGAATCACACGACCTTGTATCCTTGAGAGTCTGCTTTTTCATCTTGGAACTAAATGGACAGTTTACATCGTAAATTTTTACAATCTGACTTTGTTAACACGTTGGGTGGGACTTTTCAAACTTAGTCTGTACATCAGAGCTACCTTTACCATAGTCATAAAGTGTTAATACTTCGCACCTTCTTCCCAGAGTAATAAACCTTTCCTTTAATCTTTAACCCCATTTCCTTGATCAGTTGTCAGTCAGACTTAAGTTTAGGTCACCATCTTCATTTTATTTGAATTGTAAAGACAATCCCAAAACACAATCTTATCCAAATAACTAACAATATTTTTTAATAAAAGTAGCTTGCTTACTGTTGAACTGTAAATTACGTAGAAATTACAGTACAGGACTAGGCAATCAACTCATGCTGGCACTTGTGATTCACTTGAGCTTCCACCTTCTTTAGCTCTATGAACATTAACCCTCTATGTTAGCCTCTGAACAGGATTATTTAGCCTCTTAATTCATTTTGTTATTTGCCTCATCTACTATCTGGCACTGCCTTCCACATTATCACTGTTCCCTCTTTGACATTTTGCTGACCATTTTAACCTGATTAATGGCCTCTAGCTTTGTTCTTCCCATTTTTCTCTCTCTCTAATGAAATATTTTTTGTAATTTTAACTACCTTTTTTAAGAGGTCTGTCAAGAGAAGAGAAACCAGCTTGTTCGTTTATTTTTGACATTATCTTTGTGCCTTCTCCAGACCCTCTGTCCTTTTTTATAATGTGACAAACAAAGAATGCAAAGTATTGAATGGTGTCTTGAATCCAGCTCTCTGAAACCAGCAAAGTTTGAAAAAGTGAACTTCTACTTAAAGAAAACTGCATGCGACTTTAAAAAGTAGATGAGTAAAATAAATCATTTAGCTATTTGGTGCAACACTTAGGTACTGAAAGTGGGTTGGCCCTATCTGCTTGACCAGAAGCCTGGCAAGATGTAAAATTTGGCATGTTCTCTGTCCTGAAATTTCTGTCTAACTAGGTTTGGAAGCAAGTTTGCACGTTGCTGTAATAAAACAGGAAAATATGAGAACATGATAGGTAATAAGGAACAAAACATGGTTGTGATTGCTGAGATATGGAGACAGGAAAAATCATGGCTGGGAATGATTATAACCTATTTATGAAAAGAAAAAGAGCATGGAAAAAAGAGTTGGTGTCGCTGTATTTGCTAGGAAAAACAAAATATATTCGTCTAATACCTGTGTTAAACCCAAGTGCCTATTTACCTGGATGCAAGTTTGCTTGGTGAGCTGGAAGGTTCGCTTTCAGACGTTTCATCACCATACTAGGTAACATCAGTGAGCCTTCGGATGAAGCGCTCGTGGCATGCCTACTTTCTATGTGTGTTTAGCTTTTCTTGGGGTGGTGACGTCATTTCTTGTTCTTTTTCTCAGTGGGGTGGTGAATGGGGTCCAAGTTGATGTGTTTGTGATGAGTTCTGGTTACAATGCCATGCTTCCAGGAATTCTCGTGCATGTCTCTATTTGGTTTATCTGAGGATGGATGTGTTGTCCCAGTTGACTGGGACAACGCATCCATCCAGAATGAATTAATGACTTGGTCTCCATGTCTAACTGGTTTAAACTAATAATTTATGCTGAAAATGCATTAAGCAGATTCAAATGCCATCTTGTATCACTGATTTCATTATTGTGCGAATAATCTAAATAAGCTCACTGAATATCTGCATTTTATCATATTTGGTTTGCTTGGATTCAGATTTTTCTTGTTGATAGAATTCAGTATGGGATGTATAGCTGTTAATCAATGATTCTGGATGGAAAAGCACCATTGAGCCCATCAAGTCTATGCAAGCTGTCTGTACCAGTTATCCACTTGACCTTTTGTCTCAGGCTGTCCCTGTAATGCTGCAAAGTTTATAATCTTTGCTGCTTCTCTTCTATGTTGTGGGTAAGTGTAATAAACTACTTGGGGCGCCAGTCTTTCCAATGAAATATGATTGCAAGTGACTTTGCAAATCTATGCAAATGCAAATTCATTGCTGGCTAAGTGGATAAATGAATGTAATATGGTGGGTTGAGAAGTGCAAAAGCACTTTCAGTATACCTGGAATCATTGTATTGGTATGGGACTAACAAGAGTATTGTATTTGCTGAGTTTTTTTTCCCAACTTATGTTGGGAGGGATCATATTCAGGTCTGATCTTATTCTGAGATGAAATATATGCAGAGGTTGTCTGATAATAATCAGAAGGCCAGGCTGGATTTCCCCTTTACGTTTTCGTTCTGAGGACATGTGTTTGAGGCCAAATGGAGCACTAGGCGATTATCTGACAGAGACTACCGAACTCATAGTTGCAAAGTTTCATAAAGTCAAACAACATGAAAACAGTACAACCAGTCCATGCCAACCACAATCCCAAACTAGTGTCACCTGCCTGTACATGGTCTATATCCCTCCAAATATCTCTTATTCATGCACTTATTTAGATAACTTTTAAATGTTGTAACTGTATCCGCATCTGCCACTTCCTCTGGAAGCTCATTCCATGCATGAGCCACTGAGTTTGAAAAAAAACCTGTCCCTTGTGTTCTTTTTAAATCTTTCTCCTCACACCTTAAAAAATGCACCCAGTCTTCAAATTTCCCACCCTAGGGAAAAGACATCTGCCATTTATCTTATCTATCCTGTTATGGACCAAGCCAGGCCCCCTCAAAACATTTCAAGAAAGTAGCCCGGACCCTAATTTTGCGAATTGTTTTTAAGCAGGTATGAGTGGATATTCTAGGAGTGATGTAGCTGGCCCAACTACTTAGTTTTTAACAAAACCCATTTATTTGCAAGATTACCAGATGAAACGCAAACCCAAAGAGAACAGAATACAGAATAACTTAACCTGTCCAAAAACCCAACCGATTATCCCGACTTAATGATGCTGTACCAACAACTTGCAACAATCTCCATAAACACCCCTTGGCAAAAAAGGAAGAATCAAATACTGGTCTTACAGGAATGATATCGGGGAGAGAGAGAGACAGCATGAAACACCTTCCATGGAGCTCTTTCTTTGACCAGCAGCCTCAAAACTGACTGACTGACTGACTGACTGACTACTTTCTCTGCACAGCCAGACTGCTAAAAACCAAAACAAGCCAAACTTGAGAAGAGCTGAAGTGGGAGAACTGGCCACACTCCTTTCATTGTACAAGTTTTTTAAAAAACTTGAAAGCCTTTTTCCTGGCATAGTATCTGTCAGCTATAATCAAATTGGCCTTAAAGGCCATCCAAGCCAGACCTCTTGGCAACTCTGCCTTGTACAACACTTTTGGAAAAGAAACAAAGACAACAGGACCTTGTTAAAAGAGTAGCATTGTCACAATACCAACCCCCCTCCCCCCCCCATGATATTATTAACCTTTGTAAGGGTCACCTCCCGATGCTTCAGTGAAAAAAAAAATGTTCCAGCCTATCCAGATGTTTAAGTATATTTCTAGAATTCTCCAATCCGGGGAGCTGTGGTTGCTGAGTCATTAAATATACCTTCCTAAGCTAAGAGTTCAATCAGCAACCTTACAATTTGTTTAGCTAGTAAATGCTGTCCTATTGAACAATGTCACTGGGCATTGTGGTTCTTTAAAATATTCTTTGTTTTTCTGTTTCTTTGAAAACAAAATTTGAAAATAAAACTCATTTTGGTTTTCTTGACAGAAATGACATTGAAATGATTTGTAATTTACAGTAATAAACGTCTGCCAGTAGTTTTCACACAGCATCATAATAATGTCTGCTAGTTTAGATTTAAAAGTTCAGCTAGTTGTCTAGAAATCAAATTTTGTTTGGTAATACTACAACAATTGAAATATGGTAGTTTTTAGAATGACAAGTTCTTTGTTCAGGTTGGATTAGGCATTTGAGATGCAATTCAGATTTGAGGAAAATAGCTAAAGGATTTTGATGAAAATCTTGCCATTGATTTTAATACTGAAGGGGAGATGGTCTGCCCACCCACTCTCTTCTCTCTCTTCCCCCCCCCCCCCCCCCCCCCCCCACCCCCCCATACAACACAAATTCTGTATATGATAAACACATGATTTATGATGCAAACAAAGAATTGCTACAGTGAGGAATCTGGCCATCAAGTCCATACCAACCCTCTGAAGAACATCCCAACCAGACTCACTGCCAACACCTATTCCTGTAACCCTGCGTTTTTCATGGCTAGTCTAGGTAGCCTGCAAATCCCGAGACATGGGCAAATTAGCATAGCAAATCCACCTAACCCACACATCTTTGGACTATCGGCTGAAAGCAGAGCACTGGTGGAAATGCACAGACATGGGGTGAATGTGCAAATTTCACACAGATAGTCGATCGAGGCTGGAATTGAACCCTGGTCCTTGATGCTGTGAGACAGCAGTGCTGACCTCTGAGCCACTGTGAACTTTGTTGTTTAATCTCCTTTGAACATGGTTGCAGACATTTCTTGCGTTCATGCCTTTATTTTCTTAAGACTAGCCAAATTTAATTTTACTGAAGTGGAGTTGATCAGCGAGCAATCTTGGTCTTGCAGAACCACATCATTTAATAGGGTAAAAACAATGACTGCAGGTAGTCACGGAGGTAGTCACCTCCGCCCTCAGACCCCACCCCTCCAACCGTAACAAGGACATAACGCCCCTGGTGCTCACCTTCCACCCTACCAACCTTCGCATAAACCAAATCATCCACCGACATTTCCGCCACCTCCAAACAGACCCCCCCCACCAGGAATATATTTCCCTCCCCACCCCTTTCCGCCTTCCGCAAAGACCGTTCCCTCCGTGACTACCTGGTCAGGTCCACGCCCCCCTACAACCCACCCTCCCATCCTGGCACATTCCCCTGCCATCGCAGGAACTGTAAAACCTGCGTCCACACCTCCTCCCTCGCCTCTATCCAAGGCCCTAAAGGAGCCTTCCACATCCATCAAAGTTTTACTTGCACATCCACTAATATCACTTATTGTATCCGTTGCTCCCGATGCAGTCTCCTCTACATTGGGGAGACTGGGCGCCTCCTGGCAGAGCGCTTTAGGGAACATCTCCAGGACACCCGCACCAATCAACCACACCGCCCCATGGCCCAACATTTCAACTCCCCCTCCCATTCTGCCGAGGACATGGAGATCCTGGGCTGCCTCCACCGCTGCTCCCTCACCATCAGACGCCTGGAGGAAGAACGCCTCATCTTCCGCCTCGGAACACTTCAACCCCAGGGCATCAATGTGGACTTCACTAGTTTCCTCATTTCCCCTTCCCCCACCTCACCCTAGTTCCAAACTTCCAGCTCAGCACTGTCCCCATGACTTGTCCGGACTTGTCCTACCTGCCTATCTCCTTTTCCACCTATTCACTCCACCCTCTCCTCCCGGACCTATCACCTTCATCCCCTCCCCCACTCACCCATTGTACTCTATGCTACTTTCTCCCCACCCCCACCCTCCTCTAGCTTATCTCTCCACTCTTCAGGATCACTGCCTTTATTCCTGATGAAGGGCTTTTGCCCGAAACGTCGATTTCGAAGCTCCTTGGATGCTGCCTGAACTGCTGTGCTCTTCCAGCATCACTAATCCAGAATACATCATTTAATATGTTTATTCATTGTATATTTAGTTGAATAAGTATGTAGAAGGACGAATATAAATAGTTATTTGAGACTTTTGTTTTGGCAGCATTGTCAAGTACTGCGTTTTCTGAAATTTCCCAATGAACGTTCACAGCCAAATCAGGTAATATAATTTCTGTTACTACTAAAGTAGTTTGCGTGCAACTAAAAAAGCTGACTTTGCTAATAGTAGTCAACGTAAAATAATGTAATGCCAACATTTCTTTGCAGTGATGAAAGTTAAAACTGTCATAATTCTCTCAATACTTTTCTGAAATTGAGTGAATCTAATGTGGTCTGCACCTGCATTATTAAAATTGAGAAGTTGACTTTTGTAATTGTACTCTTCCAGTCAAATGCATTGTTGAAGTCCCAGACTGTAATTGAGTAGATTTCACTGTTAAAATACCTTGGAAAAAGTTTAATCATCTTTTAACAGCACACTTGTTAAATTACTGTTGGAAAAAACACTTTTGTTGCTGGAAAACTAATTTTGTTTGTGGGCTGACAGATCTCCCACAGTCCAAAAATGTGCAGGTTAGGTGAATTGGCCATGTTAAATAGCCTATAGTGTTAGGGGTAAATGTAGGGGAATGGGTCTGGGTGGGTTGCGCTTCGGTGGGTTGGTGTGGACTTGTGGGCCGAAGGGCCTGTTTCCACACTGTAAATAATCTAAGAATCTCCCCATTATGATAAATTTCAGATCACTTGGGTATTTTTAAAATTTTTGATTTTTTTTTTCTACCTTTAATCCTAAGTACATACCCCAACCACTTGCTTGTTAAAATTTAATTAAAAGTTGAAGGTCATCGCTGCATTTTGCTTGGTTGTTTGCTATCTTTGAAATACTTGAATGTAATTACTTGTGTACTGTGCTTGACAACATTACTGCTGGAAGCCTTGGTATCCTCTTGACTAGGTAATGCAAGTGTGATCAGGGTAGGGAAGTTCTGTGTCACAACTTGCCAGATCCATTGAGGTGAGGAGTGAGTTCTATTGAGACTGAGATTTAATGCAGAATAATAAAATCTGGAGTAATGTAGTTCATGTTTTCAATGCTTTTTTAAAAATCCTTTCCCACCATACTCTGCTTCCATTAAATTCTTGTGCATCTGTTCTCTACAGTTTTCATTTTTGATGCTGTAAATCATAGCTGGTGATATTGATTTCTTTATGTTTAAAAATTTTGAAAGGTACCATATTTATTGATTTATTCTAACCAATTCTCTCTTTCGGCATTCTATATATGGTGTGAATTGAAGCTAGGCCTCTCCCTCAAAGGGAGGGATACTACCCTGTGCTGCAACAGCCCCCTTAAACCTGTCCCATTTATGACTCATTGATATCACACTTTGTGCAGAGTCCTTTGAAATGCAAAGCATGTCTGTTTTGGGTAAGATGAAACAGCTACTTGTCCACAGTATTTAGTCCTTTTGTAATCTTGCAAGAAGCAAAAGAGAATAGATATGATTACAGTAAGAATTTTCAGTTTACGTAATGAATACAGATTTTCAATACACAAATACAACAGGTTAACTAACAAATACAGTTAAAATTAGCATTTTTATCCATGTTCCAGATTCAAGTTGTAGGTTAATTGATTTAACCTCATTATTGTACACTGCCAAAATCATCTGGTTCTGTCTTGAAATGGCAAGCTAAATAACTGCAGAACTAGAGATTTGTTGACTATCATCAGCTATGAAAGGAGTAAATTGTAGGAAAAATCGAATCAAGAGTGAATTGCAAAGCAAATTAACAAATTGTTAAAGCAGGTTTAATTATGTGATTTTTCTTGTGCCATACTGATGTAATGTGATGACTATATCTTGCAAAATGTTTATTGTTGATCTGTAATCATAGGTTTCTTATCTTTAGGCATCAAAATGGAACTTGCATTTTAAATATGCGAAGTACTGAAAGAAAACTGATTAACAACTGCAGAGAACATATGATTTTGTTTGTTTGTTATTAGAATCAAATGTTAAATAGGAGTATTATTACTATACAGACTGTTTCACAGTGCTGCGATAACCAGGTTGAAATATAAACTGAGTCCAAAACATGCCACTTTTGTACAACTTCATTTTGAAGTGTTAATGTATGATTTAATTTTGTAGGCATTGGAAGAAGCTCCCCGTCGACTAAAGAACATTGTTGACTTCAGTAAACATGTGATGAAGCTTTTACTGGGTGATACCTTTGTCCAGCCAGGGGTATGGAAACTTCAATCTTTTTTTTGATGTTTGCTTTCGTTCACTGATTACAATTTGGAATAATCTTACTCAGCTGACACTGACTTCATTTTATGCTGTGTGGTGAAGTTAACATTAGTTGCAGGTTATTGTGGAAGCACACACAAGCTGTCTGTAATGCAAGATATGTGGATGTGCGCATAGTCTTTGAACATCAGTCGAAAATGAAGAGGATTAAATTGAGCAAACTGAGAATCTATAAGCCATAGTCAAAAAGTGTGGTGCTGGAAATACACAGCCAGTCAGGCAGCATCCGAGCAACAGGAGAGTTGATGTTTCAAGGATAAGCTCTTCACCGGGAATGCTCAAAACGTTGATTGTTCTGCTCTTCTGATGCTGCCTGACTGGCTGTGCTTTTCCAGCACCACACTCTTTGACTCTGATCTTCAGTATCTGCAGTTCTCACTCTCTCCTAATCTATAAGCCATAATTCTGCTCACTTTGTGCTATGCATGCAAAATTTAAACTGTGTGCTAACATGCCAAGAAAATCAACCAGTTTCATTGCTGCCTTTTGGGGTTAGAATTCAAGTGACAGGACAAAATACAGGCCAACCATAGATGGAGATGCTCGCCTGAGCTGGCATGTCAAACATCTTCATTAGTTTGAAGTGTCCACATCCACTTAGTGAAGTGAAGTAAATAAGATTAGATTCTTTCTAGATGGTACAATGATTATTATCGTGGATATCCAGAGATTTTGGGGTTCAGGACCATAGATCTTCAAAATGGCATGAAAAGGGGCAAAAAAACAATCAAGAAAGCTAATGGAATTCCGGACTTGACATCTACAGGACTGGAATATGAGGATAGTTATATTGTAGCTCTACAAAACCTTAATTAGACCCCACTTGGAATAGTGTAAGTAGATCTGGGCGTTGAACCTGAGGAAGAATATGTAGATAACGGATAGCCTAGTGGTATTAACACTGGACTATTAATCCAGAGACCCAGATAATGGTCTAGGGGACCCATGACTGATGGTGGAATTTGAATTCAGTTTTAAAAATCTGGAATTAAGAATCTACCAATAACCATGAAATCTTTGTCGATTGTCAGGAAAAATAAACATCTGGTTCACTAATGTTCTTACCTGGTCTGGCCTACATGTGACTCCAGGCCTGCAGCAATGTGTTTGACTCTCAATTGTCTCTGAAATGGCCAAGGAAGCCATGCAGTTGTACCAATTGCTACAAAATCTCAAAAAAAAAGAAAACTGATGGATCACCTGGCATCGACATAGACACCAGAAAAGACGACGACAGAAACAGCCTTGTTGACCCTGCAAGTCCTCTTCACTAACATCTGGGGGCTAGTGGCAAAGTTGGGAGAGCTGTCTTATAGACTAGTCAAGCAATAGCCTGACATTGTCTGTAAGCTTTGATTCCATGAGTATGATTGTCCCAGACAGCACCTTCAGCATCCCTGGATATGTCCTGTCTCACTGAAGATCTAGATCCCAAGGAGGGACTGCTCGGTGTTGCGATTGGTCACAAGAATCAATGGACAACGGAATGTGATCTGTATAAATTGAAAAGCCATTTTTTGGTTAATAAAAGCCTACATATGTTTGTTGCTTCTGACAACAGCCTAAATTCAAATTTTAAATCCTTACCACCAGCAAAGGTGACGGCGCAGTGGCATGTATTTGGGAAGGAGTTGCCCTGGGAGTCCTCAATATTGACTCTGGATCCCATGAGGTCTCATGGCTTCAGGTTAAACACAGGCAGGGAAACCACCTGGTGATTACCACATACTGTCCTCCCTCGGCTGATGAATCGGTACTCCTCCGTGTTGAATAACACTTGGAGGAAGCAATGAGGATGGTAAGACACAAAATGTACTCTAGGTGAGGGATCTCAAAATCCACTAAGAGTGGCTCATCAGCAGCACTTCTGATCGAGCTGGTTGACTCCGAAAGGATAGCTGCTAGATTGCATCTCCAACAGATGATTAGGGCATAAACAAAAGGAAAAAAACATACTTGACCTCATCCTTGCCAATCTGCTAGCTGCAGATGCATCTGTTCGTGACAGTATTTCTAAGAGTGATAATCACACAGACCTTGTGGAGACAAGGTCCCACCTTCACACTGAGAATAACTTCCAATGTGTTGTGTGGCACTATCACTGTGCTAAATGGGACAGACTTAGAACATAGAAGAATAAGAATACAGCGCAGTACAGGCCCTTTGGCCCTCGATGTTGCGCCGATCCAAGCCCACCTAACCTATACTAACCCACTATCCTCCATATACCTATCCAATGCCTGCTTAAATGCCCATAAAGAGGGAGAGTCCACCACTGCTACTGGCAGGGCATTCCATGAACTTACGACTCGCTGAGTGAAGAACCTACCCCTAACTTCAGTCCTATATCTACCCCCCCTTAATTTAAAGCTATGCCCCCTTGTAATACCCGACTCCATACGCGGGAAAAGGCTCACACTGTCAACCCTATCTAACCCCCCAATCATCTTGTACACCTCAATCAAGTCACCCCTAAACCTTCTTTTCTCTAATGAAAACCGCCCCAAGTGTCTCAGTCTTTCCTCATACGATCTTCCTTCCATACCAGGCAACATCCTGGTAAACCTCCTCTGCACCCGTTCCAGTGCCTCCACATCCTTCCTATAGTATGGCGACCAAAACTGCACACAATATTCCAGATGCGGCCGCACCAGAGTCTTATACAACTGCATCATGACCTCAGGACTCCGGAACTCAATTCCTCTACCAATAAAAGCCAGTACGCCATATGCCTTCCTCACCGCACTATTTACCTGGGTGGCAACTTTCAGAGATCTGTGTACATGGACACCAAGATCCCTCTGCTCATCCACACTACCAAGTATCCGACCATTAGCCCAGTACCCCATTTTTTTGTTATTCTTCCCAAAGTGAATCACCTCACACTTAGCTACATTGAATTCCATTTGCCACCTTTCTGCCCAGCTCTGCAGCTTCTCTATATCCTGCTGTAACCTGCCACATCCTTCCTCACTGTCAACAACTCCTCCGACTTTCGTATCATCCGCAAACTTGCTCACCCAACCTTCTAACCCCTCTTCCAGGTCATTTATAAAAATGACAAACAGCAATGGTCCCAAAACAGATCCTTGCGGAACACCGCTAGTGACGGCACTCCATGAAGAAACTTTGCCATCAACTACTACCCTCTGTCTTCTTCCATCCAGCCAATTCCTAATCCAAACCTCCAACTCACCCTCAATACCATATCTCCGTATTTTCTGCAGTAGCCTACCATGGGGAACCTTATCAAACGCCTTACTAAAATCCATATATACCACATCTACCGCTTTCCCCTCATCAACCTCCTTCGTCACCTTTTCAAAGAATTCAATAAGGTTTGTGAGGCACGACCTGCCCTTCACAAAACCATGCTGACTATCCTTGATCACATTATTCCTATCCAGATGTGCATAAATCCTATCCCTTACAATTCTCTCTAAGACTTTGCCCACAACAGAAGTGAGACTCACCGGCCTATAGTTACTAGGGTTATCCCTACTCCCCTTTTTGAACAAGGGAACCACATTTGCTATCCTCCAGTCTTCTGGCACTACTCCTGTAGACAGAGGACATAAAAATCAAGGCCAATGGCTCTGCAATCTCCTCCCTTGCTTCCCAGAGAATCCTAGGATAAATGCCATCAGGCCCAGGGGACTTATCTATTTTCACCTTTTCCAGGATTTCCAGCACCTCTTCTCTACATACCTCAAAGCCATCCATTCTACTTATTTGTGACTCAGTATTCACATCGACGACAATGCCCTGTTCCTGAGTAAATACTGAAGAAAAGTATTCATTCAGTGTCTCCCCAATCTCTTCCGCCTCCACACGCAACTTCCCACTACTATCCTTGACTGGACCTATTCCTACCCTAGTCATTCTTTTATTCCTAACATACCTATAGAAAGCCTTAGGGTTTTCCCTAATCCTACCGACTAAGGACCTTTCATGTCCCCTCCTTGCTGCTCTTAGCTCTCTCTTCAGGTCCTTCCTGGCTACCCTATAACTCTCAATCGCCCCAATTGAACCTTCACGTCTCATCTTGAGATAGGCCGCCCTCTTCCATTTAACAAGGGATTCCAATTCCTTATTAAACCACGGCTCCCTCGCACGACCCTTTCCTCCCTGCCTGACAGGTACATAATTATCAAGGACACTCAATAGTTGCTCCTTGAACAAGCTCCACATATCATTTACACTCTTGCCTTGGAGTCTACTTTTCCAAGCCACACATCCTAAGTCATGCCTCACCGCATCATAATTTCCCTGACCCCAGCTATAACTCTTGCCCTGTAGTACACACTTATCCCTCTCCATCACAAGTGTAAAAATCACCGAATTATGGTCACTATCCCCAAAGTGCTCACCTACCTCTAATTCTAACACCTGGCCTGGTTCGTTACCCAGAACCAAATCCAGTATGGCCTCACCTTGTTGGCCTGTCTACATATTGTCAGGAAACTCTCCTGCACACATTGAACAAACACTGACCCATCTAACGAACTTGAGCTATAGCTTTCCCAATCAATATCAGGAAAGTTAAAGTCCCCCATAACAACCACCCTATTACTGTCACTCATCTCCTGAATCACCTTCCCTATCCTTTCTTCAATGATTCTAGGACTATTAGGAGGCCTGTAAAAGACTCCTAACAGGGTGACCTCACCTTTCCTATTCCTAACCTCAGCCCAAACTACCTCAGATGGCAAGTCCTTATCCATCGTCCTTTCCACCACTGTAATACTATCTTTGACAAGCAATGCCACACCTCCCCCTCTTTTACCCCCACCTCTGACCCTACTAAAACATTTAAATCCTGGAACCTGCAACAGCCAATCCTGTCCCTGTTCTAGCCATGTCTCCGTAATAGCCACAACATCGAAGTCCCAGGTACCAACCCACGCTGCAAGTTCACCTACCTTATTTCGTATACTTCTTGCATTGAAGTATACACACTTCAAGCCACTTTCCTGTTTACAGGCACCCTCCTTTGAAATTGATGCCATGTTCCTAACCTCCCTACACTCCAGGCCCTGCACCCTGAAGCTACAATCTGGGTTCCCATGCCCCTGCAGAGTTAGTTTAAACCCCCCCCAAGAGCACTAGCAAACCTCCCCCCAAGGATACTGGTGCCCCTCAGGTTCAGGTGTAGACCATCCTGTTTATAGAGGTCCCACCGTCCCCAGAAAGAACCCCAGTTATCCAAAAACCAGAATCCCTCCCTCCTGCACCATCCCTGTAGCCACGCATTTAAGTGTTCTCTTTCCCTATTCCTCGAATCTCTATCACGTGGCACGGGTAACAAACCAGAGACAACAACTCTGTTCGTTCTAATTCTGAGCTTCCAACCTAGCTCCCTGAAAGCCTGTCTAACATCCTCGGCACTCCTCCTACCTATGTCGTTGGTGCCAATATGGACCACGACTTCGGGCTGCTCCCCCTCCCCCTCCAGGACCCGGAAAACACGATAAGAGACATCACGTACCCTTGCACCTGGGAGGCAACATACCAAACGTGAGTCTCTCTCGTTCCCACAAAACCGCCTATCTGTGCCCCTAACTATCGAGTCCCCAATTACTACTGCTCTGCTCTTCTTCACCCTTCCCTTCTGAGTAACGGGGACAGGCTCCGTGCCAGAGACCTGAGCCCCGTTACTTACCCCTGGTAAGTCATCCCCCCCACAAGTATCCAAAACGGTTTACTTGTTCTTGAGGGGAACGGCCGCAGGGGGTCCCTGCACTGGCTGCTTCCTCCCAGTCCCCCTCACTGTCACCCATCTATCTGCCATCTTTGGAGTTACTACTTCCCTATAACTCTGATCTATGACCCCCTCTGCCTCCCGAATGATCCGAAGTTCATCCAACTCCAGCTCCAGTTCCCTAACACGGTCTTGGAGGAGCTGGAGATGGGTGCACTTCCTGCAAGTGTAATCGGCAGGGACGTCGATGGCATCCCTCACCTCATACATGTTCAGGAGGAACATTGCACTGCCTTCACTGCCATCCCTCTAAAGCTAACTTTTATTTAAAAAAAAAACTGGGTCAAAAGAATACAACAAGCAAAATTCAGCACTTACCTACTTACCACAACAGATGTTATTATTAGGTTAGAGGAGGAGGGCGGGTGGGAGGCACTACCCGTGTAGTGCCTCGGGTTCCTCTCCTTCGCGCTTTTAAAGGGGGAAAAAAACCTACCCAGGTAAGCTTACACTAACTGCTTCCGGGTCTCGGCTGCCCCTCTGGTCGTCGTCACTTCCCCCTGGTGCTCCCGCTCTTTCTGTGAAGAGAGAGTGAAAGAGAAAAAAAAACACCGCTGCCCGCTACCGGTAAGTACTTTTAAAACCAAACGGTCTTACCTTCGCTGCTGCTCGCACTGGAAATGGAGATCTTCAGCAGATCTAGCAACTTGAGTGGCCATCCATGAGGTGCTTCGGACCATCAACAGCAACAGAACTGTACTTCTGCACAATCTGTAACCTCATGGCCTGGCATATCCCCCGCTCAACCATTACCATCAAGTTAGGGGATCAACCCTGGTTCAGTGCAGGAGGGCATACCAGGAGCAGCACCAGGTAGATCTGAAGGTGAGGTGTCAACCTGGTGAAGCCACCAAAAAGGATGACTTGCACACCAAACAGCATAAGCAGCTAGGGATAGACAGATCAGATGTAAGCTCTGCAGTCTTGCCACGTTCATTTGTGAGTGGTGGTGGATGATTAAACAACTCGTTGGAGAAGAAGGCTCCACAAATATCCCCATCCTCAATGATGGAAGAGCCCAGCATATTAGTGCAAAAGATCAGGCTGCAGCTTTCGCAGTAATCTTCAGCCTGTAGTGCTGAGTGGATGATCCATCTCTATCTCCTCCAGTGGTCCCCAGCATTACAGATACCAGTCTTCAGCTAATTCCATTCACTTCACGTAATATCAAGTAAAGATTGGAGGCACTGGATACTGCAAAGACTATGGGCCCCTAACAACATGCCAGCTATAGTCTTGAAGACTTATGCTCCACAACTTGCTGCTCTCCTAATATCTACCTGACAATGTGGAAAATAGTCCAAGTATGTCCTGTACATTTAAAAAGCAGGACAAATCCAACCTGGCCAATTACTGCCCCATCAGCCGTCTGTCTATCATCAGTAAAGTGATGGAAGCAGTCGCCAACAGCACCTGCTCAGCAATAACCTGCTCAGTGGCGCCCAGTTTGGGTTCCACCAGGGCCACTCAGCCTCTGTTCAAACATGGACAAAACAGCTGAATTCCAGAGGTGAGGCTGCATTATGTGAGAAAATTTAACAAGTCTGTGTGTTATAACTGATAACTCAGTGTCCCAGCTAACTTGATCTATATTTTTTTGTGTTGGCGTCAGGGAGAGACTGTGTGTTTGTCCCTTCCAATTTCCTGGATGGGATTACGGCAATACAGGATATTCCACCAGACAGAATGGACAGGGACAGATGTTCTGCAGAGCCGGTCAAATGTAAATCATGGTATATGGATTTCTATCAGGAGGTTTTGAAGCTTGTGGCCAATGTGAAATTCCATCAAGATGATAGCTGCATGTTTGAGCCACCTCAACATCAACTTTGAGGCAATGGTTGGCATTGACTGCATTCTGGGTGGTGATAGACTTTGAATAGTGGCTTCTTGTAGAATCATCCAGCCTCCCATCTGAGTTTGGTCACTATGGAATCCAAGTCCTCTCCTCCACCAGCCACTGACTTACTGACTTTTTAAAAAAAAAACAATTTGGGGCAATTGGGACTTTGATTTGGACTTTCTGGCTCGGAGATGGAGACACTACTGCTGTGTTACAGGACCCGATCTGTAATCCCAGTCCTCAATTAAACAATGACTATCTTCTGCATGTCTTTAACAACATAAACTCTCAAAAGTCTTTTTGAAGTTAATTAACACTTGCACCTGGACGTATGTACTAAGATATGGGTATGAGCTTTAGGAAGGAAAAGTCTACAAAAAGTCATTGTGTTAATGGGTGCATGTTTCTTAAGATTTCTCATGAACTGCTCAGATGGGTTAGTTTACAAGAATCAAATTAGCATGCAGAGAGAAGGGCAGCTAGTCTTTGTCCACTGTGCAGAAAACAGGTGGGAGTTTATGGTTTTATTGAAACTAACTTCATGTGGATTTAAATGAAGCTGGACCTTTTGTCTAGTGCGGCTCAAGGGAAGGATCTCTGGTGAAATATACAGTGAAAGTCAATTTGAGGATTAGAAATAATCTGTCTGTAAAAGGGGAAACGTAAGTGAGTGATCAAGATAGAAGTTCAACTAAGACTAGTTTCTGGAGAAGAGACTGATATCCACTTCAGGGACAGAGTAAAGTATAACCATGCAAAGGAGATTTTTAGTTCAAGTATAATAAGTGGTGTTTAGTTAATGTAGCCTTGTTTGGTATAGTAAAAGTACTAAAGTTTGAAATCATGTGCTGTGATTCTTCAAGTCAGGTTCTACAATTTTGAATACTTTTCTAAATATCTGTTTCTGTGGGGGTCATAACACTTTGGAGGACTTGAGTCAGTGCTGTGTTTTCATGACAGCCAATAAAAGCCACACAAGGACCTTATGAAAATGAATGCTTCACTCGGGAATCTCGTTATCGACTTAAAACCTCTAAGAAGCTTGCCAGGATTAATGAACCTGGCAGACTCAATTTTCTTTGGTTTAAAAAAAAACAAGCGCACATCAGGGTGGCTCAGTGGTTAGCACTGCTGCCCCACAGCGCCAGGGACCCAAGTTCGATTCCAACCTGGGGCGACTGTCTGTCTGAGTGGAGTTTACACGTTCTCCCAGTGTTTGCATGGGTTTTCTCCATGTTCTCCAGTTTGGTCCCACAGTCCAAGGATGTACAGGTTAGCTGGATTAGCTATACTAAATTGCCCATAGTGTCCAAGGGGTGGGGGTGGGTCTGGGTGGGCTGATCTTCAGAGAGTTGATGTGGACTGGATGGGCTGAGTGGCCTATTTCCATGCTGCAGGCATGCTATGATCAGATAAAGAAAACAAGAAGTGGAAATCTCATGTCAGTAACTTGCCCAAAGTCTGATTGTCTGCAGCATTCTCCCTGACTTGTAGTAGACTTTATCAGGTGCACGTGGGCTCTACCAGTCTGTTATGTCTGTTGCACTACTCCTGTGCTTCTACTGTAGAAAATCATAATGCACAGAAAAATGCTTCCTGTTTTAAAATTTTCAAAATTTGTTTCTGTAGTTGGATTTGCCAGATGTTTTGTTATGGATGGAAAGTTGCACTTAGATTAGATTCTTACAGTCTACTGTTTGTCATTATTCACACAGTTTGCTTGTATTATTTAAGAAGCATTTTCTGTTGTCAAATATAGGTTAGGACCAAACAAGTGGAAAGAAACTCTGACCAAAGCTGACTACGTATTTTCTAAGGTTGATTTTTGGAAAAATTGTAATGAATTAAATATTTGATTTTGTATTGAAACTTATTTCACATATTTGGTCATCTTAACACTTAGCCGAGAAATTCCACCTGCTCCAGATGTGTGTAATAACCTCTCTCTAAGCATATTTATTAGGAACATATCTGACCTACCTATTGTTGGTTAAACTGATTATGGTACCCTGTTTATGCCTGCAGTTCATTCAAGATCTTATTCAACAGTATAAAGAACTGGTGAAAATAAATATTACATTCAGGAGAGTTCCCCTTCCGGAGCTTAACATGGGAAATAATATTAGGAGTGGACCATTTGGCCTCTATGCCTACTCCATCATATGTCCATAGCATGATGCATAAGATAATGTGACTGAGGAGCAGCAGTCGGCCATTTTGATCCATTTGAGTCTACTCTGCCACTCAGTGGCCTGGCTAATCTGATAATCCTCACTCCACTTTCCTGCCTTTTTCTGATAATCAATATAGTTTTAGCAAGACTTCCCTAAACTCCCAGGCTGACCTTTTACTCATTCATTTTACTGGTCAACTGGTCTCTCACTTTGGGCTCCATCTTCACCTGTTATTTACTACTTCCACCACCCCCTCACCCCATCTTCAACAGGTATACCAAATGTTTCCAAGCTACAATCAGTTCTGAAGGTCACTGCACCCAAAAGGTTAACTCTGCTTTCTCTCTACAGATGCTGCAAGACCTACTGAGCTTTTCCAGCAATTTCTGTTCTTGTCCTGATTTCCAGCATCCACAGTTCTTTGGTTGTTTTTTCTTATTGTTAAACTGCGTTCCCATTGAAATAAGTAACATAGAATTCAAAGGGAATGAAGTCTATTTGCCATTCACATTACCCATTGAACTCCTATATTAGCCTTTTATTGTGGATGCATAAAGACCCCCCCCCCCCCCCCCAATCCATCCGTGCTGCAGCTTTCTGCAGTCTTCCTCCTTTTAAAAAACAATCCGTTTCTTTATTTTCAATAGTGCATAATGTCCCATTTTCCCATGTGCCACGTTTTTGCCCCACTCACTTTATCTGTCCATATTCCTCTGTAGAATCCTTGTCATCCTTACCACTTGTCCTATCGCCTGATTGTCATATGTAAACTTGATGATAGTACATTCACTTCCAACATCCAAATCACTGGTATATATTATTAATAACTGTGCCACAGTACTGATTCCTGTCCCATTCCACAGTCTGCCATCCTGAGGATGCCACCCTCATCTCAACCATGTCTTGTATCAGTTAGGAGAAAGTGAGCACTGCAAATTCTGGAGATCAAAGTTGAGAGTGTGGTGCTGGTAAAGTTCAGCAGACCAGGCAGCATTCGAGGAGTAGAAGAATCAACATTTCGTGTATAACCTTCATCAGGAAAAAGCCAATTCTCTACGTTGATCCTCAACACTGGGCTCGGAAGTGGCCTTGTGTGCAGTACCCTATTAAATGCCTTTTGAAAATCTAAATATAGTGCTTTTACTATTTACCTTTTGCCCAACCAGCTTGCTGTCAGACATGATTTCCCCTTCTTGAAGCCGTGCTTTATATTCTGTATGTCTAAATGGATGAATTGAGTTTGGGAACATAATGAGCGTAAACTGACTTTCTAAATACTTTGCTATTTCACCCTTTTTTAATAGACTAACATTTTCCCAATGACAGCTGTTAAGCTAACTGGCCTATTGTTGCCTGTTTTCGTCTCATAGCCCTTTTGAATAAGGATGTTAGACAGGAAGTTCCCGGGTTATGAACGCCCTGCTTATGAATATCCCGTCCTTACGACCGGATCTCTGGCTTCTCAGTTTTGAAAATTATTTTAAAAGTCTGAATTACGAACAATGTTTTGTCCTAACAAACGGGCGAACTAATTAGCCCATATCTGTTCTGACTTGCATAAGCATTCTCCTTTTGAACAGCGGAAAAAAGGAACTCATTCTTAACCTTGGAACTTCCTGTATTTGCAATTTTCCAATCCTCTGAGAGTTTTCCAGAATCTAATGAATCTTGGAAGCATCCACTATCTCTGCAGCTTTAATATCTAAGGATGCAATCAATCATGGGACGATTGGGCCTTTATCCCCATTAGTTTCTTTATTTCTGTTTCAACATTCAAAGCTTATGGCCTTTTAGTTTTTTGATTGTTATTTGTTGGCTTTTAAAATGTTCCCATCGTATGGTTTATCACTAATCTATGCCATGTTAGATGACTTTTCTTTCAACTTGTACTATCCTTAACTTCCTTCATTAACCATGGATGGTGTTTTCCTGAATTAGATTTTTTCTTTCTTGCTGAAATGTATGTTTGCTGTGAGTCATGACCTGTTTTCTTAAATATCTGTCGTTGTTCTTCATTTTTGTTGCTAAATTCCTTTCCCAGTCCACTCCAGTGAGCTTTGATGTCATTCCTTTGTGATTAGTCTTAAGTTTAGCACAATTGTTTCTTACCCAAATTTCTTCTGTCACTCAGTGTGCTAAGTTCGCCCATTTTTTTGTCACTGTTTCCTAGATCATCATTTAAATTCATCACTTATTAAACCTGCCTCATGATACCTTACAGGTCCAAAACTGATTTTCACAATCTGCAAGAAGATTCAAGTCACCAAAGTAATGCATTAACCTTTTACATGTCCTCATTATCTCCTGATTTATTCTCTACTCTACATTATAGCTACAGTTAGGGGGTCTATATATCCCATCAGTGTCTTCCTCCCTGTTATTTCTTGCCTCATTATGGATTCTACATTTTTTTTTGATCTAAGAATGTCTAAGATGCATTTGCTGCATCTCATACTATGAAAGCTAGTTACTAACAGCGTCCTTTCTTGCCTGCATGCCCTTCTGAAAAGTAACATACCCCTGAATATTTAATTCCCAGCTTTGTTTTTTTTTTGTAACTATGTCTCTGAAACAGCTATATGATCATACATGTAACCTCGTATTTGTGCCAGTAATTCATTTGTGTTTCAACTACTACATGTGCTGAAATGAAGATCCATTAATTTTGCCTTTTTACCATTTTTCCCCCCCCTTTGAATCTGAAATGCTGCTGTTTTTCTATGTCTGTCCCTTTCTGGTATACTCTGGATATCCTTACATATGCAGCTTTCTTACAATGTTGTCATATCATTTTGCTTTGTAAGTCTGCGTTTGTTTCCTTTCCTGCCCCCAACCACCACATACCACGCACTCATGTTTATTTTAAAGTCCTTCTTGCAGTGAAGGCCAACATACCATTTGTTTTCCAACTTGCTTGGTGGCCCTGCGTACTAGCTTTTAGTGAGTTGATGAACAAGGACATAGATTTTCCTTTCAAATATCAACATTTGTTAACCCCCACCCATCATTTGGTGAAAGAATAGACTCTGCAAGTAAGCAGGAAATTCAATAAAAACTCAGTACTGCCTGCCATTTTCTTGCCCTTTCATTGAGCTTATCCAAATTTCTTGAAGTGTTCTTGCATCCACTTAACTCTCATTCCAGCCTAGTTCTGTGACATCAGCAAAATTTGAAAATATTGTGTGGGTCCCACATTCAAATTTTTAATTTAGATTGTGAATTTTTTTATTAGACAGTAGCTAGTATGTAATGAGCTTAAGTACATTCAAACTTTTTGTAAATTTTGACCTTTTCCTACTGGTTCTTGACTGAAATGTTATTAATGAGCCCTTTCTAATGATTTTCTACTAATTCTAAAATAGCCCAATCCCTAGTTAGTTTTTCAGTGTACTGCTTCAGAAGCCCATCTCCTCTACAACTGCAGGAATTCATCCCCCTCAGCGTTGGTGCTAATTAGATTTACTCAATCTGTATATTAGTTGAAGATGGCCCTTATTGCCCTTACTACATGTATGTCTGATTTCCTGATTTATACCATGCACAACTTGTAGGCCACCAAACTATAATAATAAACAATTCCCACCAATATTTGCTGCATCTTACTGTTTCCTAGTTCCTACCCAAACTAATTCTGTATCTTTATCTTAATGCATTGATCTTATTCCTTGAGAGTGCTGTGCCATCTACTTTTCCTCTGCCCATATCCTTCGGAAATGAGACATATTCCTGTTCAGCTGTGTTCTCTGTACTGGTTACCCTGTAACCATGCCTTTATTACAGCAATGGAATCATGCTCCTTCTTTTCCATTTATACCTTTAAATCACCTGTTTCGTCGTGAATGCTGCGTGCAGTAATGTGGGATGCCCTTAACGTTGTCTTTTTAATTTATTCTGCATTTTGGTCTTGTTAAACACTGGTCTTTAATTTTCCTGCTCATTTTGCATATACTTTTCTAGTTTACCTTTGCCACCCCACAAACAGTATGAGCCAATATGCTTGAGGATGTTTGTCCCAGTCCTGCTCAGGCACAACCCTTTCTTCTTTTGTAGGTCATACCTGCCTCAGAACTCAAGAGCAGTAATCTCAGGATTACCCAAATGTTACATGTTCATGAACATAAGAGGAAGTTTGAACAAATTGGCCAGAAATCGAATGTCCTCCATGACTAATTCATTCAATTGTTCTGATTTCCTATTGCTACGTTCATGAGCATGTAACATTTGGGTAATCCTGAGATTACTGCTCTTGAGTTCCTGTTTTTTAACTTCTGAGCTCGCTGAAATCTGGTTTCAGGATCTTATCCCTCTGCCTTCCCATGTTATTGGTAATGATGTAGACCAAGATCACTGGCTTTTCAATCTCCCAGAAGGAAGTTGTTCAACTGTTGTTTAAAATTCCTGATCCTGGCACCAAGATGATACATGACTCAAGTGTAATTGCATTGAAGAGTGCAGAAATTCATGTCTGTTCTTCTGTTTATGAAATCACCTATCACTGTTGCTCTTGCACATTTCTTTCACCCCTGCTAAGCAACTGAGTTACTGTGTTCTATGGACTTGGCTGATGGTGCACTCCTCCTGAGAAACCTTTGTCCTTGCTAGTATCCAAAATGGAAAACTGATTAGCAATCTAGATCAACTCTGAGGACTTCTGCACTATTTGCGTTTTTCTTTTGGATAGCCTTTTGGTCACCTGTTTTCTTTCTGCATTTATGCTCCTAACCTGAAGTGTGACAGTCTCCCGAAAGTTCTCTGCTGTGTTGATTCACCAGAGTGACTCCTGCTTAGATCCTGAAACTCAGAACTCAAAAGTTTTGCAGCTGGTGACACATCCTGTAGTTTTTTTTTGTCATAAACATATAGTGCATCCACTGCTTCCTACACATCACAAGAGGAACATTGCCTTGGCTGAATTGCCCTGGCCTGCCTTATGTTGAAAATGTATTTATTATATGTAATTTAACTTACCAGTTAATCATTGATCAGCATCTTCTCCTGTAATAAATGTTGGAGCATGGAAAATGTAGAAGAAAGGACACAGCCTCACTGAACTGCCTCATTTGACAAATGCCCATCTTCCCTCTAGTTAGCTGCACTGTTATTTTTAGTTACATCAAGTGGTGACCAAATGTAAGAATGTGCTAGCTTGAAATGAAGTGCCTTTAAGAAACCTAGAAATAACTTTGACTGCTTCTTTTTAGGAGGTTATACAGCTACCACTAGACTTTGTAAGACAATTGGCAATGAAGATCCAATCAGAACGGCCAGGTATGATGGAAAAGTGATTAAAAATTCTCTTTTGTGTCTTATCCATAATGGAGTTGAATATCTATTCTTTCAGTATTATAAGCTTGTTGAGGCTGGATTAAAAGGAATGGAAGTCTTCAATTCTGAATGTTGCCCAGGCTTTGCTGAAAATAGGCACAGACAGGTAGCTTCAGTATCTGAGGAGTTGCAAATATTGGTCAAAACTGTACAATCAACAGCAGACATCCCCATTTCTAACCTTATGATGGAGGGAAGTTCATAGATGAATCGGCTGAAGATGGATGGATGTAGGATACTATCCTAAGAACCCCTACCATAATACCCTGGAACTGAGAATGTGTTAGGAATATTCAACAATATCAGAAGCCTCGGGTTACCGTTGAAGAGAAGCCAAATTTGGTGAGCCATATAAATATAGTGGTTACAGGAGGAGGCAAGGAATTCTTGCTGCTTCCACCACTGGAACAAGTGTACAACATACACAGAAGCAGCTCCATGTGGCTAACTCCATAACATCTTCCACTACCTAAAAGAATCAGGATAGCAAATGCACAGAAATCTAAACACCAGGAAGTTCAGTTCAAGCCATCATGACTCAATTTCTAGATGCACTACAGAAATTCACCAAGGCTCTGCAGATCTCAATTTCCAAGCCCATGACCACTACATTGTAGAAGTTTAAGAGCGGTAGTTACATAGGTATGCCACTGCGTACGTACCTGTTTCCTTCCAATCCACACTCCATTCTGACTTGGAAATATATCACTATTCCTTTGTTGTTGCAAGATTGAAACCTTGGAACATTCTCTCTTAGTGTTATGTGGCATACCTAGACGAAATGGACTTCAGTGTTTCAAAACCGGTGGCTCATAACCACCATCATTTTAAGCTAAATTAGAAATGAGCAATAAATTATAGCCTTGGGCCAGTGATGTTCATGTCACAAAAATAAAAACAGAAGTTGAGAGTGAAGCTTTCTATATAATCACTGACCTGTTGATATTTGAAGTGCTTGTTGTCTTGGGAATATTTGGTTAATTAAAGACATGCCAAGTTATCACATCTTGCATGATTTTCTTTTACCTTTATTTTGTCACACAGGAATCTGGGTATGATTTACACAACTTTGAATATAATTTAAGTATACAAAGGTTTTAAATTTTTTGTCCTTGTGTACGGTGGAAAGGTGCTGCGTTTAAATCAGCCACACTGAGGTTTATTGTCTATCTTTGGACCAGACAATGGGATATCAAGACCCATTGTCTTTTGTTTTGAAACAGCCAGGGCTAGATTTTATAGGGCTCTACAGAAGGGACTGGGGACAAACTCAGCTGGTAACTTAGTTGAATAGTGACTACTAGGACAGTATCAAACTACCAACTTGCTGTTTAATCAGAAGAGAAAGGAACACTTGGGAGGAATACATGTCAAATATATGACAGTCAGATCATAAGATGTGGGAGCAGAAGTAAGCCATGAATAACTACTATTTAACAAGATCATTGCTCAGCTGATCATGCTGAATTCCACTTTTCTACCTTTTCCCCATAATCCTTAATTCCCTTCCAATAGAAAAATCTGTCTATCTCCGCTTTGGGTATACTTAACAACTTGACTACAGAAAAGAATTTGCGGCTTCACCTTGCTCTGAGAGAAGAAATTCCTCCTCATCTCTACCTTTAAATGCGTGACCACTAACTCTGTGCCCTCTGGTCCTAGGTTCCCCCACAGAGGGAAATTACCTCACTCCATATAATCTTTCAAACACCACCTCCTCCCTTAACGTTGTTTCAATGTGACCTCTCGTTCTTCAAACCTCCCAGTGAAAATAAGCCCAACCTACTCAACTTGTCCTTGTAAAATTCCTCCATGCCCACAGTCAACCTTGTGAAGCGTTTCTGAACAGTCTGCAATGTCAGTATATCTTTCCTTAGATAAGGTGCCCAAAGCAGTTCACACCATTTCAGGAATGGTTTGGTGAGTGCTTCCTTGTGTCATCCTTAAACTTGCCTTCCCACTTATTTTTGTAACATCCACCAACTTGACATGGTGTATTCACTTCCATCATCCAAGTCATTAATGTAGATTGTAAATAATTGTGACCCCAGCATTGATCCCTGAGGCATTCCACTAGTTGTATCCTGAAAATGCCCCCTTTTCCCAAATGTGTTATTAGTTAGCCAATCCTCTGTCTGTTAATATACTATCGCCAAACATGATGGGCTTCTATCTTTCAAAGTAGCCTTATGTAGTAACTTATCAAGTGCCTTTTAAAATTCCAGATATCTCCTGGTTCCAATGACCTAACCTGCTTGTTAATTTCTCAAAGAACTATAAGAAGTTTGTCAGGCACCACTTCCCCTTTGTGAAGCCATGTTTAATTAAATTACGTTTTTAAAGCTGTATGACATCTTTTATAACAGATCCTAACATTTTCTCAATAGAAGTTCAGCTAATATGCCTGTAGTTAGAGTATTGTAAAACATCTAGGTCTTTTCCTGAGTCTGAAGATACTAGTAAATCCATCATCTCTCCATCTACTTCCTTTGAAAACCTAGGATGCAGCCTATCAAGTCCAGGAGAACTCTTGATCTTTAGTCCCGTTAGTCTTCCAAGTACCTTTTACTTTCTGTGATTGTTATTGTATTTACTTCCTTAACCCCTCCTTTAGCTCCTTCAACATCTGTGCAGTAGTTACTGCTCAAACCTTCCTTCCTTCTGTATGGGCATCCTGTTTGCTGTGCATGGAATGTTGAAGGAGTGTTGGCGAACTTTACTTTTCTGTAAAGACTAATGCAAAGTACTTTGCTTTTCTGCAGCTTCATGGCACCCGGTTATTATTTTCCCAGCTTAATTCTCTAATGGTTCTATGTTCACTTACATCTTTTTAAAAAATATGTTTAAAAAAATTCTTACTGTCTCTTTTTACATTACTTGCTATGTTACCCTCAGTTTGTTTTCTCCCTCTTTGTTCTTGTTTGGTCACCTTTTGTTGGCTTCTAAAGCTTCCACGATCCTCTGAATCAGAGCTGTTGATATCTAATGTTGATTTCCATGGAAGTGATGGTTATAGCACACAGTGAGCTAGTAAATTAAAAAAAAACTGTTGTCTTACTGAAATGTTCCTCCATTCACCTGATAATTAGAAAAATCTCTGCTTTTACATTCGGCCTTTTTAGAATTGTAGTATCCTTACAGTGTGGAAAAAATCCCTTTGGCCCATCAAGTCTGCACCAATCCTCTGAAGAGCACCCTCCCAGATCCAAACCCCCATTTTATTCCTGTAACCCGGCAGTTTGCCATTGCCAATCCAACTAACTTGCCACCAAGCTTGTATATCCCTCCAAGTCCCTCCTCCCTACCTTTTATCTTCTCCTGCTGAACACTCTCTGCTCATTCCTGAAGAAGGGCCTGTGCCCGAAACGTCGAATCTCCTGTTCCCTGGATGCTGCCTGACCTGCTGTGCTGTTCCAGCAATAAAGTTTCAACTTTGATCTCCAGCATCTGCAGACCTCACTTTCTCCTTGTATATCCCTGGACACTATGAACAATTTACCCTGGCCAATCCAACTAACCAGCGCATCTTTGGACTGTGGGAGACAACCGGTGCACCCGGAGGAAACCCACACACAGTTATCCAGGGCTGGAATCGAACCTGGGCCCCTGGCGTTGAGGCAGCAATGCCAATCACTGAGTCATCGTGCTGCCCTCTTCAAGCATGTGTCATGTTGCCTTTTGGAAATTTGACAAAAGTCTAAGAAATCTAGCATCTGGCTGATAAAATAAAGGGATTTCCTCCTTTCGTGCTTGGTTCACATTATTGTGCAAATTAGATAGTGGATTGTTGAGATGAAGTCCCAATTGCAAATCATGCATCAAAACTAATGTTGCTGCATGTATGAATATTATTGTTATCCCCAACTGTATTCATGTTCAAAGTAGTCCAGGTTCTTTTATTGCTTAAGAGTCATAAGAGCTACGCAACACAGAAACAAGCCAGTCGACCAACTTGTCCATGCTGACTAGGTTTCCTAAATCAAACTGGCCCCATTTGCCTGCATTTCACCCATATCCCTCTAGATCTTTCCTATCCATTTACCGATCTTTTAAATGTTGTAATTCTACACATCTTTGCTACTTCCTATGTCGGCTCATTCCATATGTGCACCACTCTGTGTGGAAAAAGTTGTTCCTCTGGTCCCTTTTTAAATCTTTCCCTTCTGACCTTAAACCGATGCACTCCAGTTCTTGGACTCCCCTACCCTTGGCTATTCATCTTATCTGTGCCCCTTGTGATCTTGCCTCACTAACCAGTCTACCCAAGTGGTACCTTGTCAACATGTACCTAGACACCATCCAAAGCACTGCCCTCATCTATCTACATCGTCACCTCTTCAAAATACTCAATGAAATTTGAGACACATGATTTCCCATGCAAAAGCTATGCTGGCTAACTCTTGTAAATCCTTGCCTTTGTAAATGTCGGTCAATGTGGTCTCTCAGAATCCCCTCCAGCAATATATCCACCACTGACATCAGGCTCTCCAGTCTGTAATTCCCTGGCCTTTTCTTGCAGCCTTTCTTAAATAATGGCATAATATTCGCCATCCTGCAGTCTTCTGGCACCTCATTCATGACTGTTGATGATACAAATATCTCTGCTTGGTGCTCCGCATTTCTTCCCTAGCTTCCCACAATTTCTTGGGATACTCTTGATCAGGTTCTGGTATTTATCTATCTTTATGCATTTCAAGAGCTTCAGCACCTCCTTTCTGTAATGTACACTCTTTTCAAGTTTGTTAATCTTTAAGGAGCCCTGTCCTCTCTCTAGTTACTATTTTGCTCTTAATATAACTGTAGAATCTCATTGGATTCTCTTTACCTTATCTGCCAAAGCTATCTCATTTCTCGTTTTTGCTCTCCTGATTTCCCTCTTAAGTATATTTGTACACCTCTATACGACTCAGGGGATTCACTTGATCTCAGCTGCCTGTATATGATACATGCTTCCTTTTTCTTGACCAGACCCTCAATATCACTGAATGTTCCCTACTCCTGGCAACTCTATCCATTAGACTAACAGGAGCATTCTGGCCCTGACTTCTCTTTACATTGTTTTTGAAAGCTTCCCACTAGCCAGATGTTCCTTCATATCCAAACAACCTTGCCCAATCAACGTTTGAAAGTTCCTGTCTAATATTATCAGAATTGACCTTACTCCAATTTAGAACTTCAACTTGTGGACTGATCTATCCTTTACATAACTTCTAAAACTAATTATGGTCACTGGTCCCAAAGTGCTTCCCGACTAACACCTTAGGCACGAGCCCTGCCTTTTTCCCAAGAGGAGGTCAGGTTTTTCCCATTGTTTTGTAGGACCATCTACAGATTGATTAAGAGAGTTTTCCTGAAAACACTTAAATTCCTCCCCATCCAAGCCCTTAACACTATGGCAGTTCCAGTCTATGTTTGGAGATGTAAAATCCCCTACTAATACCAACATGTTATACTTACAGTTAACTATGATCTTCTTGCTCCGCGGTTTCCCACTGACTATTGGCAGAGCCTATAGTATAATCCCATCACAGTGATCATTTCCTCTTATTTGTCAGTTCCACTCGTACAACCTCACTGGAAAATCCCTCAGAAATATCCTCTCTAAGTACTATAATGTTTTCCCTAATCAAAACTGCCACTCCCCCCTCCTTGCCTCCCCTGCTATCCTTCCTTTTAACATCTGTACCCAGTATAGTGATCTGCCAGTCCTTTCCTGAGTCATGCTTCCCAGTCCCATGTACCTATTCATGCCTGGAGTTCATTTGCCTTGCCTGTCAGGCCTCTCACACTGAGAAAGAATGAAGTTTAATTCATCAGTCTTCCCTCGTTCCCTGCCATGCCCTTGTTTCCCTTGTCTATCTAACTTGCTCTCTTTAACTTCTGTACTAACCTCAACTATTTCTCTTTTTTTTTGTCTCACTGCTATTTAGAATCCATCACCTGTCAGTCTTAACCCTCCCAGGTAGATCTCGCAAATCTCTGCACTTGGATATTAGTTCCCCTCTCTATTTAAGGTGCAACCTTTTCCTCTTATACAGATCACCTGTACCCCAGAAGACATTCCAATGGTGAAAAACGGAAACCCTGCCCTCAGCACAGCTCCTCAGTCACTTATTCATCTCCCTATCCTCATATACCTACTCTCACTAGTACTTGACACCAGGAGTAATCCAGAGATTACTACCCTTGAAGTCCTGCTTTTTAACTTCTTGCCTAACTCTGCAACTATCATACCTGCCCATGTTACTGCTGGACATAATTCCCAGGTACATCTTACAGCAGTTCCAGATGTTTTTTCCCCATTTGTTGATGTGTACGTAAATCAGCTTTCCATGCAAACATCACTGCAACATTGATTAATGTAATGGAATGCTGAGGTGGATGAAGCATGTATACTGGTGTGTCTTATTGTATTCCAAATATTTAAGCATCTGAACGTTACTTTTTGTGGTTGCAGGATAAAATTAGCTGCAGTAGATGGGAGGAAAGCTGTATAGGAGAACTGACTAGTAGCTTCAAGTCCTTCAATACCTTGGATGTAAACCGATAGAATAAACTTAAATATTTGTTGTAGGAACAATGCTTGAACTTAATTATAAAATGATTGAGCACTTAGAGAAACTTAGTGATTAGAGAGAACCAATATGACTTCATAAAGGGTAGGTCATGTCTCATGAATTTAACTTGATTCTTTGAAAAGTAGCTGAAGTATTGTATGGGGAATATGTATGGGTGTTCTTTACATAAAATTTGCATCAAATACATAGATTCCATGAACTGGAAAAGTTGAGTAGAGAGATGGTTAGTTAAGATTAAGTGGTTTTAATGGTCAAGCTTAGAGTTTTCATTTATTGGTAATTATGTAACTGCTGCCAGACTCATCAACTAACTAATTGAGATGATATTGTTTTAATAGTATTTGTTTTTATGCCATCTGACCTCTTGTCGAGGACTATTTCATGCCAACAAAAGTCTGTTGTGTTGCTCTATTACAGTAGTTGAGTTTCCAGTGATGGTTCTGTAGAATAGGCCTTGGTATACCATTTCAATCTGTTCCTTTTCAAGTTCATGCTCTTCAGCCCGATGAAGAAACTATCAACTTTTCTACTGCCTGAGTTGGATGGTGAGAAACGTGAAGAATCATTTTGCTTTGGAATTAGCTGTTTTGCCATCAGCTTTAAAAATAAAATCTAGAATGGTCTCTGGATCATATGCCCCTGACTTTCTGTGGGCTGTAAACTTGAATTAAAAATTGATATTTCACCCATCAAACAGGAGAAATTATGGACTTTGAGAGGTACAAGACTTTATTTCACAAAAATTAAAATAACTTGAGTGAGTCGAATACAAATGAAAGATATTGCAAGTTCAAAGAATAGATCTTGAATAGAAATAGCACACGAGTTTAAATATAAAGTCATGCTGTTGTCAAGCAACTGGAATAAGCTTGCAACTGTAAAATATTTTGAAGGAATGTATTGAAATACGTTTTAAATTTTACAGCATTTATCTTGTTACAAATTTAAAATTATAACTTAATTCTACTTAGGAAGCAGAATTATATCTGAATTTTATTTTACAGGATCACGTTGCAATAAAGTAATGGATGCCTTCAGTGGGTATGCTTTATGCCTCCCAGATCTCACCAAATTTCAAACCTGTCATCGAATTGAAAAACGACCACCCCTCTGTATAGAAATCAAGGTAATTGGATGAACACTGAACAATTTTCGCTTTCTTATACTTTGATAATATTGGCCACAATATTATCTAATCATTTGTCATGGTCTTGAGATTGGTAATTTTCTCCATCCTTGGGAAGAACACCCCATTTGGAAGCATTTTACCCCATTTTACTTGGATCAATCATTTGATTTGTTTTGTTTAAGTAGAGTATAATCCTAATCATTTTATTCGTGAACAGTTCAGGGTATTTAACACAAATTAATGACCATTGTTGTCGAACAGTAACTATTTTAATTTGAGTATATAGGAAAAGACATTTATTTTTAAAAACTTAGCTACTTTTAAATTCTTGTGTGTTGTTCAATCCCACAACAATTAGTTGAATCTTGATTAGCCTTTATGGACTGGCATTCCCAGCTACTCAGTTGATTGCAAATGTATACTTTGATTTGTTGTGCGATTTTAAGTTTGAGAAATTTACATTTCACTCTTGAAAATAGAATGCAACTGAAGCACCGTGATGTCTAGAGCATACAAGAAGTTAGGGTCATGTTACTTTTGAGGTTAACAGTTAAGGATTAAAATGATGGATTTTAGTGGTTTCAAGAAAACCTGAAACAAATTGCAATTCAGAGGTTTACCCTGATTTGCTTAGTAGAATAAAAATAGAAGAAATGGAACTTTGAAAACAGCAGGCGGCGTACTTAGATGGAGATGTGAGGTCTGTAAAACTTGCAGTAATGGTAATCTGAAAAAATGGCATTTAGAGTTGAGTTAACTTGAGCGAATCCATAAACGTTACAATTTAAGAGCAGCCCAGTGCTGGCTATGTTATGGATATGGGTGGAGACTAAAAATATGCTGTGATTACATTTTAACTGAATGTGTATTTGCTGAGAGAGGTAACTTGCAATTTGGAGCTGAGTGCTGAAACAGAAGTAGTGACTCCAGGCTGCAAGTGCTGGTGTCAGCAGTCTTCAGGGAATAAGGTCTGGAGATGTCCATTGAACTCATTGACAGTTCAGTGCAACAGAGAATGGAGTGAAGGAAGCTTCAAGCAGTCTTTGTTTGATGCAGTTAAGAAAAAATGGTATTGAGAGAAATTGAGCAGTAGCTGTATAAAGTAACCATTTTATAAAAGCTAAAATTATACTGGTCATTACACTCTTTGGAACAGTCTTGAGTCCTGGCCAGCATTGTCTCAGGAGAAGAGACTGAACTACCAACATAAGCAGCTCTCTGAGATAGAGAGACTTTTTGAAGAAGTTTTAAAACCAAATCTTTGAAAGTGGACATTTAGAACCCCTGGTAAAAGAGACAAAGTATTCATGTTTTTGTGTCACAGGGTTACTAATATTTGGGTAGGATCTGTGTTGATCATTTTGACCATTTAAAGTGAAGATCGTGGATGTTCAATCACAATTTTTCAGTTAACTCATTCATCTTATTATTTCTGGATGTTAAAGTACCAGTTGCATATGTTGTTACCATCAGATGAATAGGGGTTCATGGCTAACCCTTTTATTTATTGAATCTCCCTCTTTGTCATGTCAAATATGTCAAAATATGTTTTTGCACATTGCTATCACATTTTGGTTAAACTTCATGAATCAGATTGAAAATGGAGAGTCACTTCCAACATTTCCTTTAGTGAAGGAGAGTGGAGTTCTATAACTTCAAAGTATAATAAAACTTAATAATCATACAAAACAAATGGTCATTTCAAAGGAAATGGAGTGGAGGAGTATCTGGTGCAGACAGGAGAATAAGAATATAGGAAATATGGTCAGGAGTAGACCATTCCACCTCTCAATCCTGCTCCTCCTTTTTATATATCTAAAGAAGCTCTTACTGTCAACCTCCACATTCTTTTAGTTTTTCCTTGTAGTTCATTTTCTCTGTCCTTGTCCTTTTAGGTGGTGTATCATATTTTCCATAGAGTGGCTGCTGTTTCGTACCTCTGCCCAAATGGACTCAATACCATCTGAACTTAGACCTTTCAACACTCCTTTTCTGCCTATATCATTGGTACTTATGTGGACTGCAACAACTGATCTTCCCCTCCTGTTTCAAATTCCTCTGCAGCTCAGATGAGAGATCCTGAACCTATACTCTCTAGAAGGCAACTGAACCTTTGGAGCTCTGTATCCTGGCCACAGAACAATGTTTATTCCCTTGACTATACTATTCCTGATAACTATATTTTGCTTTTCCTGTACCACGATGCTATGGTCAATTTGCTTTTCCTCTCTACAGCCCCTGCTCTTGTCTACACAGGAAGCAAGAATCTCAAACCTGTCATATAGCCGCAAGAGCAGAGACTTCTGCAGCATTACCTCCTGGATCCCTCTGCGTGCCTTGCTTGTATTCACACCCTCCTGTCTTTGACCACACCTCAAATTTGACAAGGTTAATTTAAAGGGTATGACTGCCTCCTGAAACACAGCATCTTGGTATCTCTTCCCCCTCCCTGATGTGTTGCAGTGTTAGAAGTTCAGACTATAGTGCATGAGCTCTGAGTTGGAGTTACTTAAATCATGAGCATTTGATTCAGATGTACTTACTATGAATTACAATGGCCCTGGGGTTGATCCTCGTGGCTCTCACTAGTTGCCTCTCCAGCCTGAAAAGACCCATTATTCCCAACTCTAATTAATAGTTAAATGGCAATCTTTGATCCATGTTCAAATTATACCAGTGCTGAGAGAATATCTTGCATACTAAACTTTTATGTGGTGTCTTATTGATGCTTTCCTGAAATCCAAATATAATACTTTTGGTGCCCCTTTTCCACCTTTGCTTGTTCTATGCTCAAAGAATTCTAGTAAACAATGAGTTCCCCTTCAAAAAACCTTGCTGACTTTGTGTTAAACTTTTCTTAATGTCCTACTTCGTTGTAAATAGATGCCAGTATTTTCCCAATGACATGTTAATCAGCTGGCCTATCATTTTCCACATTCTGTCTCCCTTGTTGAACAGGGAATGTCACATTAATAGTTCTCCAATTCCTGAAATCCAGTAAGTTCTAGAATTTTTTGACCAATGACTTCACTATTTGTGTGTAGTCAGGCAGGAGGCTGGAAGAACCCAGCAGGCCAGGCAGTGTCAGGATGTACTGCCTGTCTACTTTGGACTCCAGCATTTGCAGTTTTTTTGACTTTCACCATTTCTGCAGCTACCATCTTTAAAACCCGAGGATGAAGGCCATCAGGTCCTGGCCACTTGTCTGCCTTTAGTCGCATTAGTTTGTCAATTACTTTGTCCCTTGTGATAGAGACTTACATCATCTTTCCTCCTATTAGCATCATGTCTATCTGTTATATTTTGGGATGTTTATAGTTGTCTTCATTGTGAAGACCAATGCAAAATATTGGTTGAAATGTTCTGCCATTTGCTTTTCCACACATTTTCGTTCCCCAACAACAACCTTCAAGGGTCCCACTCTTATTTCAGCTATTCTTTTTATATCCCCATAGAATCTCTTCCTGTTTGTTTTTATACTACTGATTACTTTTCTCCTTTTTATTAATTTTTTTAGTCATCCATTCCTGATTTGTAAAATATTCTTAATCCTCCGCCTACCAGTGAGCTCTGCCTTTTAAGTGCCTCTGTTTTTGATGGGACACTCTCCTTGACTACCATTGTTAACTACAGATGGTTCTTTTTTCTCATTGAGTCTTTCTTTTGACTGGAATAAGGTTTTGCTGAGTGTTAAAATTTGCTTAAATAAAGAGCCTTGAGCTTTGACTTCCTACCATTATTACATGTCCTAGTTTTAATTACTGCTGTACTCTTTTATATTTATTTCCCACCTGTCATACTTAGGCGGCTACAGTACAGATTTTGTTTTTAATATACAGACATTTATTTGTGAAAGTGAAACCTGAGTCTAACTAATAAGCTGCTACTCAGCTCCCAGGGTTTTGGGAAATTCTGTAGGAGTATTAGTGAAAGCATTTGGTGAAGATCAACAAAACTTTACAGCAGAATTTATGTATACAGGAAGAATCTCTTGCAATTTAAAAAAAACTGTCAGTGAAATAATCTGTCCTTTTTGTTTACTTACAGCCTAAATGTGGATTTATCCCTTTCTCAACTCACATTGCCAAGGATGTTAAGCATCATGTGTGTCGCTATTGCATGCACCAACATCTGAAGGTATTGAATTCAGTTAGCTACAAATCTCTTTTTTTATTTACATGAAAAAAAAACTTGATGCATTCAAAATTAATTTTTTAAATATTTGAGTTTCTCACAACTATCAAGCTTTTGTGAAGTGTTTTTTAATTCATAAATAAATTCATTTATTTTGTGTACACTTGCCATTTGCAAAGCCAAATAGTAATATGTAGTTTTATATTTGTAAATTTGAGTTCATTATAAAAGTTCATTCTTGAATCTGAATGTCTGCTTTGTCCAAATTTATGTTTCTACTCAATGCTGGGGATATACCCTTTATCAGAAATTTGGATGATCATAAATGGAATGTAGGGATAGGACAAAAATATTTGCTACATTTCATTGCTCGAATTATTGGTTTGCCTTCAAACTGTGCTTAAAATAATTTTATTAGGTTATGACTTGGATGTAGGGGAAAGTAGGAATGCATGAAGGGCTGATGCCCGAAATGTTGACTGTCCTGCTCTGCGGATGCTGCCTGACCTGCTGTGCTTTTCCAGTGCCACACGTTTTGACTATGACTTGGATCTGTAAACTACAGAACAAATGTTTTAGTATGATTCAATAAAAAACCAACATGGTCAATAGATTTTCAGTTTTTTTTATGACTTTCAGGAGGAATCGGAAAACCTATAATTTATGGTACATACAGGACTTGTCACCATCCCTGGATTGAAGCAAGCCAACCCAAATAAGCTAGCAAAATTATTGAAAGATTTTTGAACAATATGTTTTGAACGCCAGTAATGTTCCCATAGAAAATTTTTGTATTGGATTTGTACCTTGCGTCTGCACCAGACTTTTTTTTTTGTTTGGTGGAGCTGTTTATATTAAGTTAGTTACTTTTGTTTTATACAGGTTAATCTGCTTTTAGAATACAGCAATGTAATTGCAATTGATCAAATACATTTGACACATTTTAACTTTCCCATTTCGATTAATCACAACCATTCCTCAGTCCACTCTGATCCAACCTCCCCTCCTTGCAACCCCCGGAGCGTCACCCCCGTCTGCCACACATGATGAATGAAAATGCTTAGATTTTGTCATGTATTTCATCTGTAACTTTAAAAGTTTGTAATTCAGGCTTCTCTTTGTTGTACACCTGTACATTTTTTGAACATGAATTATTTTCTGGTTTAAATTACACATTTATCTTATTCAAGGAACTGACTCATATCTACTATTTGACTTGAGATGTTTGGTCTAACTAGGATGTTTCTTTTGCATTAGGTGGCTAATGGAAAATGGAAAAGGATAAGCAAATACTGTCCCCTTGATCTTTTCTCAGGGTGAGGTACAAATTTGAATAGTGAATGTTATAAACCTTGGCATCATGATCATGTATCTTTATGGAAAAAAATAATGCATTAATCTGTGGCAAAATTGACAGCACTATGAATGTTAAAAATTGGGAATCAAACTAGTTGTAAACTACAAAAATGTTAATTCTTTTTGAAATTTTCGTGAGATTTCTAATGTACCACTGAATATTGTGTAACTATTTACACACTTTTTTTAACGATGTAAATAGGATGTCTGAGTTACTTTTGCTCTCATCTAATTAATGACACAAGAAATATGTCAATGAATGCCAGTTCCTATCAACCATGAGGAGCGGATTGGCTTTTGGCTTCCTGCTTCTTTTCCAGCAGAGGAGCATGTATCTTTATTGTCCTAAGTGCCACACACAGTTCATTTCAATCTTAGAAGCATTTAATGTTGGTTTATTAGGTGCAGTTTGTCTATCCATGACGTTTACATCAGCTGTTAGATGGGCAGTAAAGAATTTTTTATGATTTCTTGATTGAGGTACTTTGTTCAATCAGCATAACTATGATATCTTGCCTAAACTATTCACTAGTTATGTGTTGTGATACTGAAGTACTTTATCTTTGCAGTTTGTAAATAATTCACGCTGGTTATTCAAACTGCCAGCAAACTTGAGTTTTGCCTTGAATATTATTTAAATGGGGAAAAAAAAACAAGCTACCAAACAGAGGGATTTGGGAGTTCTGAACAAGTTCATTGCATAACAGGGAAGGCAAGTAGAATGTTGGTCTTTGTTTCCAATAAAATGGAATATAAAAGGGAGGTCTTGCTGAAACTGTACAAGGCAAGAGTTGGACCATAGTTGGAATATTGTGAACAGTTTTGTGCACCTTGTGTAAAGAAAGATATACTACCATTTGAGGCAGCCCAAGAAAAGATTCTCCAGGCTGATACCAGGTATGGGTGGGCTGTTTGAGGAGAGGTTGAGAAGAATGTGAAGCAACCTTACTGAAACATACAAGGTTCTTCGGAGACTTACATACGCAAAGGTTGCAGAAAAAAAACGGCAATCTATTCATTGCTCACACATCTGTGAGGATTTCTCCACTTCCTCGTCAGAGTTCATCATAATGCTCAATAACTCCTTCAGCTTTAGTGAGAGTTGTTGGTGCCAACTTAGTTAACTCAATCTGTTTTCTGTGCCTCAATTAATGTAGACCTACAAAGCACTTCTTTTGAATTATCATCATTCTTAAATAGTTTTAGCTACCCTATTAATGTTACTGTGACCTACGGTAATGGACTTTGTTTTGTCATTACTGTGGTCACTATGCATGATGGAAAATACCCACAACTTGTACTCTCAACTATTCTGTCTCTTTAGCCTCACTTGGATTTTGTGATTCTAAGCAAAGCTATAACTTTCACTCTGCCAAATCATTCCCAAGAGGTTAAGCAACTCCATCCAAAGGTAATTTCTTTATTGCCCCGACAATCACTAGTCCAAACAGCGAGTCACACTCCATTTGAAATTTATACAATGGAGTCAGGAAAAAGTCTCCACCTATCCAGTTTACCAGCATTTTAGCTGACAAAGAACAGTATAGCGCAGGAACAGGCCTTTCAGCCTCACTAGGCCTGTGCTGATGCATATTGCGTTTCTAAACTAATTTTTTTGGCTGCTGCATGGTCTCTATCCTTCTAATCCCTCGCTATTTATGCATCTGTCAAGATGCCTCTTAAATATTATTCGAGTACCTGCTACCACCACATTTAGCAGCGCATTCCAGGCACTTAGCACCTTCTGTGTTTAGAAAGAAATAACTTCTCACATCTTGTTTAAGCTCCCCCTTTGACCTTAAATCTTTGTCCCCAGGCATTGACATTTCTACCCTGGGGGAAAAAGATTCCAACTATCCATACCATTCATAATTTTGTATTGGAAATAGTTTTAGCTCAATTGGCTGGATTTTTGGTTTACAGAGCAGTGAGATACCAGTAGCATGGGTTCAATTCCCATCACCAGTTTGAGGTTACCATTAAGGACACTCCTTCTCAAGTTCGTTCCTCGCTGAGGTCTGGTGGCCCTCAGGTTAAATCACCACCAGTCGCTTCTCTCTGAGAGCAGTTTATATGATCTGGTAAGACTATGGTGACACAACAAAAAAAAAACCTCTATTTATCAGGTCTGCCCTCAGTCTCCTAACCTTCAAGAGAAAACGAACCAAAGTTTTTCAGTCTGCCCTCCTAGCTCGGACTCTCCAGACCAGGTGATATCCTGGTAAATATTTTCTGTACCCTCTGTAGAGCCTCCACATCCTTCTGGTAATATGGTGACCAGAACACTGTGCAATATTCTAAATGTGACCTTACTAAAGTTCTCTGCAGCTGTAACATGACTTGACAATTTTTGTATTCTATACTCTGATAAAGGCAAGCATGCCACTTGTGTTGCCACTTCCAAGGAATTGTGGACTTGTACACCTGAGGATCCCTCTCTATGTAAATACATCTCATGGTTCTGCTATTTACTGCATACTTGCCTCCTGAATTAGACCTTCCAAAATGCATCACCTTGTGTCAGGATTAAACTCCCATCTCCCATTTCTCCACCCAAGTCTCTAACCTGTCTATATCTATTGCTATATCCTCTGGCAATCCTCCTCAGTATCTGCAGATCCCCCAACCTTTGTGTAGTCCACAAATTTACTAATTCACTTATAGTACAAGCAACAGGAGTCACAGCACTGATCCCTGCGAATACCACTGATCACAGATCTCCAGAAAAGCTCTGTTCCACCACTGCTTTTTGTCTTCTGTGATCAAGCCAGTTATGTACCTTTTTAGGTTCACCACAGATCCCACATGATTGCACCCTGTGATCTTGTCAAAGGCCTTGCTAAGGTCTATGTTGACCTCATCCACTATTCTACTGTTATCAATCATCATTGTTATTTCCTTAAAAGACTCAATCAAATTTGTGAGGCATGCACCTCGCCCCATACAAAGCTAAGCTGCTTGTCGCTAATAAGTTCATACTTTTCCCAAACGTGAAAAAATTTTGTTTCGAAGAATCTCCTCTTTTAATTTTGCCAGCAATGATGTAAGGCCTTCCAGAATTATCCTTGTTGCCTTAAAACAAAGGAGCAATATTGCCTATTCTCCAGTTCTGTGGGCCTTGTCTGTGAATAAAGAAGAAACAAAGTTTTGTACAAGGTCCCAGCAAATTCCTTCCTTGATATTTTGGGATATATCCCATCGGGTTCTGGGAACTTACCTTCGTTAAAATTTTTCATATCGGCCAATACCAGCTCCTTTCATTCAACTCCTTAGAGGGAAAAATAAATAATAAATTAAAGCAGAAGTATGAGAGTTGTTCCTCTATACCCTTAGTATTGATATGGCTTCATTCGATGAAAAAGGGGTCATCTTCCCGCCAGCCTAAAGCCCCTTCATAATCCAATTTACCGTATGTATTTCTGCAGCATTTACCTCTAGTCTTTCAGTTGCAATTAAAGCTGCAATTTGATCTGTTGCATTTTTGTTTTGTGTTCCCTTTTGCATTCTTTCTCGTGACTGAAAATAAGTTCCTATAGGTTTTCCTTCCAACTTTTGTTACAAAAGTAACAGCTCGGATTTTGATTTTTGTTGCTAGTCTCAGTACTTTCATTTTGATCTCAGGAAGAGAACATGAGTCATTCCCAGCTATACATTCATTACTCTTGATTTTGCTTTCTTTGCACACTCTTATTTTCTATCCATTACAAATTTATGTTGGAAAATGTTTGGCTTTATGGATCAGTCCTAATCATCAGTCATTATTGGTGCCTGTCAAACCGTTGCAAATCTTTTCCTCAACATGGATTCTTATTATGGAAGTTAGTGAAGTTTGTAATTCCTCGAAGGGTGGTTTCCACTTGTGGTTTCAGCTTCTCATGCTCATATCTACCAATAATTTTGTTAACCCTTTGAAATTCAGTGTAGGTTTGGATTAAATTCTGTTTCCTTACATTCTTGAGCCTTTGCCTGTGGTGCATCAGGCTCTAAGTCATATTTAACTACTTCAGTGCAGCATAATAATCTCAACACCCTTTGACAATGAAACATAAATTTACCTGCTAAGTTGCATAGGCAAAAGTGAGGACTGCAGATGCTGGAAACCAGAGTTTAGATCAGAGTGGTGCTGGAAAAGCACAGCAGGTCCCGCAACATCCGAGGAGCAGGATCTAAACTCTGGTTTCCAGCATCTTCAGTCCTCACTTTTGCCGAGCTGATTTTTTTTCCTGTTCCTCGGATGCTGCCGGACCTCCTCTGCTAAGTTGCATGTCTAGTTGTCTTTTGCCCAATTCATTTGTACTGCCATTTTCTCAAGTGACATGAAGAATGCCTCTGCATCCTTTTCTCAACGTTTAGTAGGATCTGTACAATGTAAATATTTTTGCTGGACTGTGGATTACAACTCTTATTCTTCTCTCACCAGTGCCTGGATCAGCACTTGATGTTTCCTGTGTGAACTGCAGCACTTTTAGACTATATTCATGTACTCTGTCCCTCCGTCTGCTCTCTGTCCCCCTCTCATTTGATTGCGGGTATCCTTTTGTATCCCAAATCCTTGATTGATCTGAGCTTTTCCTTTGCGTTCTTTCACTTCACAGCAGACACAGAAACTGGTTCACAAATAATAAAGTATTTGACTTGTGTTAAAAGCATCAGCTTGCTGCAACTTTCTTTAATCTCACGTTTTACTGATCAGAGAGTGACCCATATACCATTTCACTTCCAGAAGTCCCAGGGTTTCTCTCTGTATTGTTCACACCCATTGGTTTTCAGTTGCCAGTCAGAAAGTTGTCGTCAGGCTGATGATCTTCGGCATCTGCAACAAGTCATATTTACACAAGCTAATTGAAATTTGGCCAGCAGCGTGTAGCCAATCAACATGCATTCCTAGGTCTACAAACAATCTTGCATACTGCTTGAAGATATTCCTTCCACAATCCATGGTTTTAAAATGGCCATTCTTCTATTTTAGTGCATAAACAAAAATAAAGTAACAGTTGTTACACATCAGCGATTGCAAGTTTAATGTCGTTGATTGTAGTGATTTTCAACATGCTGTCGCTTCTAAGTTTTGTAAACACTGTGAATAAATCCAGTGGGTCATTTCATTCAAGAAGATGTTGAGTATGACTGATATTAAGTGACAGTGTAACATATCCATTTATTGTGTTGGGGTTAGAGAAAAGGTTATGTTTCACATGTGACTGACAAAGGTAAACTTTCATCGCAGTTTGTTTGCAGCCTTTGACAAGGCTGAGCATGCTTTCCTCCTCCAATACTTCTGTACTGTTATTCAGCAGCATGGGATTGGCTCATGTCTATCAAATTGTAGCCTGGGAATTAGCTGTAACAGCTGTGGATCCTACTTGCGCACCAATATATCTGGCTGCTTCCATGGATCTATTCATGGCCCATCCTGTTTCTTGTGTATGTGCTGTCACTTGACAACCTATTGAAAGTCAGTGTTATTTCATCCATTTGCTGGCAACAACAAGGTGTGCTTCACTACTCATCTGACATTCAGTATGGATGAGCAGATATTTTTCTCAACTTAAATATTGGGAAAACTGAAGTCATTGCTTTTGATCCCTACTCCAAACTCCATTCTCTAATTACAAAATCAGGCCTCCTTCCAGGCAACAGTTTGAGATTGTCAGTCTGTTGGTAACCTTGATTTGATCCCAGAATGAGCTTTAGTTTCTTTTGTGCCATCACTAAAACTGCCTACTCGCACCTCCACAACATTCCTTGATTTTTTTACCTCTGTTACAGCTCATTTGCAGCTGAGGTCTGTCATAACCTCCTATAAATGAATATTCCAATGTTTTCTTGGCCAGGCCCTTCTATTTGGTGACCTTGCATGTCTGCATCTCTGTAATGCCTCCAGCCCCAGAGCCCACCAAGGTATTTATGCTTCTGGAATTGTAGTGCCTCGTGCATTTCCAGTCATAATTGCTCCACCATTGATGACAGTGCTTTCAATAGCCAAGCCTCAAACTCAGTAACTGCTTTCCTATGCTTGTCTTCTTTTGCAACTCACTTTCCTCCTTTTTAAGACTTTTCTTTTAAGCCTATCTTTGACCTTGCGGTCATCTGACCTAATGTTTACTTAAGTGACTTATAATGCTTTGTTTTATAATGTACCTTGGGGTGTTGCATTACACGGAAGGAGCAAAATAAATAAATTCTTGGTCATCCTGTCAAGTTCTTTTTGCATTTACGTCTTGTTTTGCTTTTTTACAAGCTTAGGCTCACCTAAGGGAAGCTACAGTTATCAGACAAAAAATATCTAGAAAAGTTCAGTAGCCCACTTTCTAAAATACCTATGTTTTACAGGAATAAACAACGTATGTACATTGCCTTGAAAAGTTTGTTACAGGAGCCTCAGAACAACCTAAAAATTTTTAAGGTAATTACAGTCACTTTGTTTTGCTTAATGCTACTGAACAGTAAATGAAAACTCTATATGTTAAACTTTAATGGAGCAGAAGTTACTATTATCAGCAAACTAATGCCCCCTATTGGTTGTTTAAATTTGCCTTTGTCCTGTTAGATTCAGGACAAAGCTTTGTATAGCAGCTGTTCCAAAACTTTGGGTCACTTGAGCCCTACGTGAGCAATTGTATGTTTATTAATAATTCTTGGCCTTACGAGCAGTGTTGAGTCAGAGTGAGAGTGTGCCAATCTCCTTAATCAGTTGCAGAAAGCAAAATCTAGAAGAGGATGGGATTTAAATAGGCAACGTGTTTTAAAACTGTAATACTAAGAAAAGCTCCAACAATAATTAATTAAATCTGAAGGATTTGGACTTCCTTTTTGTAAGTTAATTTTCACTGGCTGAGGTTGTTTGTCAGTAATTAGGATGACTTGTGTTCAATGTACTGAAATGGCCCAAGTTTTTTCTACTTAAATGTATTCCCCTTCTTTTATTCAGTTTTGTCAATTATCTCATACAGCATTTTATCGTGAGAAGCATTCCTAATGTTTCCTTCATTGAGCATAATATCTGCTTCCTTAATTGAGTATGTTACGTATGACCTGTTTTCCCTGAAATGCAACGTGGCAAAACTTTAATCTCATTAAATTTCTGAATCAACAGAAATACTCTGTCTTTTTCATTTCAGGAAAATTATAAAATTATACCATTTACATATAAGGCTATAAGCCACATACTGGAAAATAGGTTTAGAATAGTGGTTGTTTTGACCAATGTATACTCATTGGCCACAGGGCCTTTATCTGTGCTGCAGGCCGCTGAGAGTCTAAGCCTTTTAGTATCTAGTGCAAACTGCTGTTATTGCCTCTATGTAACTGTTTACAATTACGGGGTGTCCAAACTGTCAAACTATTGCAAAGGTGCTTATTTGGTTGTTCTTGTGTTTTTAAAAAAACTACAGCTTTGACCATCATGTTCATCTAAAAGAAAAAAATTGTTTCCAGTTTAGCTGTTGAAAATGTTCACAATTCACTAAAATAAATATTGGGGCACTTGTTTGCATGATTTTTCTCTTGGAGAAACTTGTTTTCAATATTTTCTAATTCAAGTTTCATTGGCTATAACTTGAACATGGTGTCTTATTCAACACCAAAACATGCAATGCATTTAAAATGCAATTGCTCTTATTCAGGAAGTGAAACCTAACATGTCTCAAATGTGATGCCCTGGAAATTGTTTGATCATTTAACATTATTTTGGTAGCTGTTGATGTATTAACCACTGTTACTAATACCATTATTGGCATTGACCTTCTCGGGCTCTTGTGGTGCAGTGGTAGTGTCCCTACCCCTGAATAGCCCGGGTTCAAGTCCCATCTGCTCCGGAGGTGTGGAATAACATCTCTGAACAGTATGATTAGAAAAATGTTGTCTTTTAGAAATGTGGCTTAATTTCTGCAGAGTAATTCAATCTTTTTTTTCTCTCTTCTTCCTCCTCCCTCCCACACCCATCCCCAACCCAAACCCTCTTCCCTTACTTTAATATATGAAGAATGGAGAGTTAATATTTGGCTGTAAGGATGACCAGGACTGCTTAATGGATCTGAATGAACTAGCTAATCATTTGAAAGCTTACTTTTTCCCTGCTAATGGTGTGGTTAGTGGACCACAGTGCACAAGAACTGTTATCAGTGAACTGATTCATGTGATAACAATAGCTTTGGTGAGCAACGTAAACAATTGCAAGACTGGTGATATGAAGAGAATAATCGTCTCAGAGGAAAGGAGCCACTGTGAAGCAAGTCATTTTTGCAAGGAAGTTTTAAGAAATGGTAAGTATTATTTTTGTCAGCTTTTTACCCTAATGTATATCTGTGGATATTGTACGTATCCAGGATATATAATAACAAGCCAGTGTGATTGTGATGTCTTATAAAATTTGGCCCAATCAGCAGGGGACTGAAGGAAAGTAGCCGCTTTGACTTTTTATCTGGCCTATCCCTACTTTCATTCCATAGGTAAGGGTGTTTCCCCCATGTGTCGAATTTGCTTCATTGTTTGCTGAGGAAATTAATTTGTTTCTTGCCCTGTGAAAACTTGAGGTTTTGTTCAGGTTAGCCGTCAACAGTTGTGTTTAGTTTCAAATATGCTTGCACTGTTAGTGAATGAGTTAAGCATTGAGTCTTTCTTGAGAGATTTTGACCTTGAACTGCATAAGCTAAATCTAGGACCCGCACCCGATTTGAAAGTATAACCCTGCATCTTGCCAATCAGTCACAAAATTTACCTGAACAGTAAACAGTACTGTATTTGATTTTAGTAACCTCTTGGGTCCATCTTTGGTTACACTTTGTGAAAACTGATTTGTGCAGTGTTGTTAGAAGTTGTATTTTAATAGATTTGAAAATAAAGTGCTCTTGGTGCCAAAAAGGCCTTGATGTATTGACAGAGCTTTGTATTTTCACAAAATATTATTTGAACATTATGAAGCATGTTGATTGTGTGCTTCCAACAAAATATCATCAAACGGGTCAGTTAGATTCATTCTTCATTCTCATTATGGTGAAGTCATTGATTACTTCACTTAATTTGATTTTTATATCATAGATTAACTAAGAAAGTCACCCCTGATTTTATTCTGCAGTATACTATCAGCTGCTTGGATTAATATTCATACTTCCAGTATGATTTTGTTTCATTCTGCTTCTACTTGCACTAAATTTAAGCTTTGGCTTCGTATTTGAAAGTGACCATTTTCCATAGGAACATGAAATGTTACTGACTTATTAAATTGTGGAAAGAAAACTTTTGGCCACGAAAGTGCTGTTAGTTCATGTTGAAGGCAATGTACTCTTGGGCATCACAGCATATTTTTTTTTCTGGTTCTTGTCACAAAGGCACCCCCTACCCAGTTTGTGCTTGGGTCCTGACTGAAATCTGTCATAATTGGGAGAGTTGTCCCACAAATCTGTTGAACAACATTTCCAACAAATCATTGTCTTTAACGCCAATGTCTCAAATGCCAATGTCTCAGACTCCAACATCACCATTCCTGAAAATGTCCTGCTGGCAGGACAGACTCACCAGAAGTGATGGTGGCACAATACTATACAGGCAGAACTGCTAAAGTTAAATCTTGACACTTAATGTCTTGTGGCCTCGGGTCAGATGTGGACAAGGAAATCTTCTGGTGATTATCACTTATTGCCTTCTCTCCACTGATGAATTTGTACTCTTCCATATTGTACACTACTTAGATGAAACATTGAGGGTAGTAAGGCCACAAAATATACTTGATGAAGGTCGTCGTCTTTGTGAGAACTGACTTGGTATGACCACTGCTGATTGGGCTGGATAGGCCCTGAAGAATGGACTGGCAGAAAGTGATAAGAGAACAAACTGGAGGGAAAATTGTGCTTGATCTCATCCCCAAAAACTTCTCGGTTGCAAAGTTCTGTGTGCATGACTGTATTGGTAGGTGTAACCATTGCGCAGTTTTGGTGGCAATGGACCTGCTTCACAGTAATGAGGCCTTGCATGATTTGTGGCACTGCCACCATTCTAAAAAGGATAGTGTTACAACAGATCTGGCATCTTAAAACTGGACATTTATGGCTATTAGTAACAGCAGTTTGTAACCTCATAATCAGGCAGGTGGAGTGAGCTGACTGAAAGAGGATTGTAAGAGAGCATGCCAGCATCAATTGTCACCATTGTGGATAATGAGAAGATTATGTGTCACTGATCATGGGGCTGTATGGGTTCCTGAAATGATGGCTGAGCTCAATCTTAGACCACACATTTGGCAGATGTTCCCGGGAGATGGAATTGGTCCTTTGCCTCAATTGCTGGCATTGCTTTCTCATGCCTTTCTCAGTGCATTCTTAAAAATACAGTGCCAGTTTGGTGAAGCTACAACACAGGATTACATGCTAAACTTTGGAAACAGCATGCTGTACACTGTACAAAATTATCCCATAATCAAATGATCCTATCAGAGTTCTGCAGTCCTGTCACCAGTCTTGAGTTATAATAAGCAATTGGAAAAAAGCTTACAATCCTATGAATTGAGAACAGGAGTAGGACATTTGGCCCCATGAGTGTGCTCAAACATTCAGTAAGATTATGGCAAATCAAATTTCGACCTCCCATTCACAATCTTGCGTACCCCTGATGAGTTTTCAGCACCTAGTTTTAGATTCTCCCATAAAAGGCAACATTGTTTCCAAATCTATCCTGTCAATATCCGTCAGAATTTTTTCTCAAAAAAGAAAATCCACCACTTACTCTTCTAACCTTCACTCGATACAAGCACAGCCTATTTAACCTTCTCTTATAAGACAATCTGCATGTTTCCAGATATTAGTCTAGTAAAACCTTAATTGAATTGCATCTTATACATTTGCATATTTTCTTAAATAAGGGTGACCAATACTGTGTATTATACTCTGAGGTCACGCAGGTGCACTGTATAATTGATGCATAATCTTGCTACTTATGTACTTGATTCTCTTCATGATTAATAATATCGATTTCCTAATTGCTGGTTATGAAGAACCAGACAAAACACTCAACCCAAAACAATAACTGATTTCTCTCCACAGATGCTGAGCTTTTCCAGCAATTTCTGGTTTTGTTTCCTAATTACTTGCTTTACATTCATACTAATATTTTGCAATTTGTATGTGAAGACACCCAGATCCCTCTGCATCTCAGAGCTCAGCAAGATTTCACCTTTTCACGTGCTGCTTTTTTCATTCCTCCTGCCAAATGGACGCCTTCACATTTTCCCACATTACGCTTCATTTCCAACATCCATGTCCACTTAACTAGTACCTATTGCAACCACCTTGTGCCATCTTTGCAACTTTTCTACCTATCTTTGTGTTCTCAACAAATGTTGCTATCATAGCACCTGTTCCTCCTTTAAGTCTATAATTTGTAATCAGTTGAGGTCACAACGTTGATCCCTGTTGCATATCATTCATTTTATCTTGCCAACCTGCAAAATTCCTATTTCCACATCCCCTCTGATTCTTGATAGCCAGGCAATCTTCTATACAATACAGTGCCTCTGACACAGTATATTTTGATGTAGCACCATATCAAATACTTGTAGGTAGTGTTGCCATGTGTCTACTGGCTTTGTCCTTCGAGATGCAAATGGTTGTGGGCTTGGAAGATGCTGTCTAAGGATCTTTGTTGAATTTCTGCAGTGCATCTTTGTTTTAAAAAAATTCTCAAGGTCAGGTTCGTAGGAGAGTAGTCTGACACAGAACAAACGACCAAGAGGCGAGTCTGCTAGAATATGGGCATTTTATTCCCCGCAGCGTCGCCACAACCAGGTCTCATACAACGGGTCTGGCTTATACTCACTCTACATGTTACCGGAACTGGGAGCCGTCAGTTCTCGTAGAGCGGTTGCCAACAACCCACGCTCGGCGGTTAAACGTAACCCCGGAGCAGACTCACCGAACTGGAGACTTTTCCAGCTGATATACTCTTTTCCAGATATAAACATTCATGTGAACAGCAGAGCAAGGCTAAAAAACACATTCCATTCTGGTTACATACAGATAAGATTCACACGGGGAGGTGTGTAATAAGATTCACACGGGACTAAGCAACACCTCCATTCCGGTTAGATTCACACATGTATTGGGACATAATTTTTAACCGTTTCACCACAATCTTGTAGATGATACACACTGCTACGACTAAGCGTTGATGGTAGAAGGGGTGAGTGTTTGACATGTAGTGCGTATTAAACCAGCTGCTTTGTCCTGGATTGTGTTAAAGTTCTTGAGCGTTTGAACTAAATAGAAGAGTTACTGTCACCGTGAATAGAGTATGGCGATGGAAAAAGCACAGCAGGTTAGGCAGCATCTGAGAAGCTGATGAAGGATCCTGCCCCAAACATTGAACTATCCTACTCCTCAGATGAAATTGAGATGAAAATTTTAATCTAAGATCGTTTACTGTATCAAATCTCCATGACACTGGAGTCCTTTTGGCTATAAATTCTGTGAGCATGATCTTAAACTCCACAGCCACCTGATGCAGGAGTGGTACTCCAAAAGCTAGTGCTTCCAAATAAACCTGTTGGACTACAACCTGGTATTGTTTTTTTTTTAACTTTGTGTGATTCTGATTTTTTTTTTCTTCGTTTATTCATGGGTAATGGGCACTGGGCCAGCATTCTATATCCATCCTTCTAATTGTCCTTTGAGAAAGTGGTAGTGAACTGCTTTCTTACACAATTGCAATTCAATTGAAATTAGACCCACGATGTTGTTAGGGTGTTTCAAGATTTTGACTCAGTGACAGCAAAGGCATGACAATGTGTTTCCAAGTCAGGATGATGAGCGGCTTGGAGGAGAGCTTGCAGGTAGTGGTTTTTCCATGTAGCTGCAGCCCTTGTCCTTCTAGGTGAAAGTAGTTGTGAGTTTGGACGGTGCTGTCTGAGGATATTTGGTAAATTATATATACATTGCTGCTACTGAGCACAGGTGGTGGAGGTAGTGAACGTTTGTTAATAAAGCGGCCAATAAAAGAGTTGCTTTGTCCTGGATGATGTGAAGATTCTTGAGTGTTTGAGCTGAACAGGAGAGTATTCCATTGAATTCCTAATTTGTGCCTTGTAGATAGTGGATAGACTTTAGGGAGTCAGGAGATGAACTGTTCGCTGCAGGATACCTCAACTCTGACCTATTCTTGAAGACACAGTTTGTCCCAGCTTGTCTAGTTCTATTTCGTCATTGGTTACCGTCAGGATGCTGGTTGCAGGGGTTTCAGTGATGATCATGCCATTGAATGTAAAGGGGTGGAAGGTGTTTTTCCTCTCCTGTTGAAGATGTTCTTTGCTTGCACTTGTGTGGCCTGAATATCCCATTTTCCTGAGATCCTCCCTCCTTTCCATTTCCCGATTTTTATCGATGCTTCTGGAATGTTGATTGCATCCTCTAGCATGGAGGCAACAATATACCTTTTCAAGTCCTCTGCTATTTCCTTATTTTTCATTATTAATTTTTCATCTGCTCTTAAAAGAACCAAGTCGATTTGTTAGCTCTTTCCTTTAAATATTCATTGCAAGTCTGATCAGCTGTTTTTATAATCTGGATAGCTTTCTTTGCATTCTAACCTTTCAGTGTGTATTAACTTTTTTTGGTCGTTCTATGCTGTTTTTATATGCTAACTTTCTGACTTGCCTATTTTGTACAATTCTTTTTCTGCATATATGTTACTAATGGCATTGGCAGCACAGTGGCTCAGTGGTCAACACTAATGTTTGTCGGTGCCAGGGACCCGGATTCAATTCCAACCTTTGGACTGACTGGAGTTTGCACATTCACCCTGTGTCTACGTGGGTTTCCTCTGGGTGTTTCAGTTTCCTCCCATAATCCAAGGCTGAGCGAGTTAGGTGGACTGGGCATGCTAAATTGTCCATCGTGACCAAGGATGTGAAGGTTAGATGGATTGGCCATGGGAAATGTAGGGTTATTTTGATAGGGTAGGGGGCATTTCTGAGTGGAATGTTCTTCAGAGGGTTGGTGTTGACTTGATGGGCTGAATGGCCTGTTCTCTCACTGTCAGGATTCTATGATTGGTAAACTAGAAAGGAGACTTTGCTGGAAGATTTTGAATGGTTAATAGCTAAATTAAGAAGCAGAACCTCCAAGGTGGTAATCTCTGGATTACTACCAGATCCATGGACAAACTGGCATAGGACAAATCAGGTCAAGGAGATAAATGCATTGCTCAAAGATTGGTATGGATGGAATGGCTTTTAGTTTGTGGGGCGCTGGCATCATTACTGGGGTAAAAGGGAACTGTTCAGGAGAGATGTGTTTGAATTGGACCATACTGGGATTAGTCCTGATGAAGGGCTTTTGCCCGAAACGTCGATTTTCATGCTCCTCTGATGCTGCCTGACCTGCTGTGCTTTTCCAGCATCACTGTAATCTAAACACTGGGATTAGTCCAGAGTCAGACCTACAGCACAGAACACAGGCGTTTGACCTATTGTGTCCATATCATTTAAAAGCAGCTGCCTAATTATTTAAATTCAATTTTCCAGCACTTAGTCCATAGCTTTTATGCCTTGGCATCCGAAGTGCACATGTAAATACTATTTAAATGTTATGAGAGTTTTTGCCTGTACTGCCATTGAGTTCTAGATACAGACCACCCTCTGAATAAAACATGTTATCCTCATTACTGTCCTGGTGAATCAAATAACTAGGGCTGTAGAGAGGGCTTGTACCTAATTTTGGGGAAGGGCATGATTTGGGAGCAATGTTACACCTGTGGCAATCGAGCTTCTCATTGTTACCCCAAGAAGGTTCGCAGGATTAATCCAGGAAATTACAGGCCTGTGAGCCTCATGTCGGTGGTCAGGAAATTATGGGATAAGATTCTGAGGGACAAGCTCTATACACATTTTGAAGCAAATTGACTTATTAGTGATAGATAGTGTGGTTTTGTGTGAGGAAGGTCATGCCTTACCAACTTGAGTTTTTTTAATGAGGTGACAAAGATGATTGAGGGAAAAGCAGTTGTTGTTGTTCACGTGGTACAGCCTCATGGCAGACTATTACAAAAGCTGAAGTCACGTGGTATTGGTGAGCTGTCAAGATGGATACAGAACTGATTTAGTCATAGGAGGCAGAGGGTAGTAGTGGAAGGATGCTAATTTCCACCTTACTTGACCTTCCAAATGCATCACCTCATTTGTTTGAATATTGAAGGGGGGTGAATGTAACAGTGTAGGTTTGAAGAGTTGAAAAGCTTGTTCCTGTGCTGTAATTTCCTTTGATAATTAGGGATGGGCAATAAATTTAGCCTTTGTCAATGATAAGGATTTGGATTGAATATAGGGTGAAAATTTGCAGATGACACCAAAGTTGGTGGGTGTAGTGGACAGTGAAAAAGGTTATCTTAGAGTATAACGAAACCTTGATCAGATGGCTGATGGATCTAGGAGTGGCAGACTGAATTTAATTTAGATAAATATGAGACAAATCAGGGCAGGACTTGTACAGTTAATGGCCGGGCACTGGGGAGTGTTGCTGAACAAAGAGACTTTGGGGTGCAGGTGTGTAGTTCCTTGAAGGTGGAGTTGCAGGTAGACAGGATAGTGAGGAAGGTGTTTGTTGTGCTTGCCTTTATTGGTTCGTGCACTGAGTATAGGAGTTGGGATGTCATGCTGCACATTGTACTGGACTGTATAGTACTGGCTGTACTGGATATTCTGGATCAATGGTGCTGGAAGAGCACAGCAGTTCAGGCAGCATCCGAGGAGCTTCAGCAAAATCGACGTTTCGGGCAAAAGCCCTTCATCAGGAATGGTTTCCAGCATCTGCAGTCATTGTTTTTACCTTGTACTGGACATTGGTTAGGCTAGTTATGAATTCTGCATACAATTCTAGGCTCCCTGCTATAGGAAGGATGTTGTCAAACATGGAGGAGTTCAGAAAAGATTCACAAGGATGTTGCCAGGGTTGAAATGTTTTAACTATAGGGAGAGGCTGAATAGGCTGGGACTGTTTTACCTGGAGCATCGGAGGCTATGGGCTGATTTTCTAGAGGTTTCTAAATCATGACGGGAATGGATAGGGTGAATAGTCAAGGGCTTTTTTTCCTCAGGGTAGAGGGCATAAACTTATGGTGAGAGAGGAAAGATTTAAACGGTACCTAAGGGACAACTTTTTCACGCAGAGGGTGATGCGTGTATGGATGATCTGCCAGAGGAAGTGGTGGAGGCTAGTACAATTGCAACATTTAAAAGGCATCTGTATAGGTTTATGAATAGAAAGGGTTTAGAGGGATAAAGGGTTTAGTCCCATTCTAGCAAATGGGACTAAATTAATTTAGTTTATCTGGTCGGCTTGGGCGAGTTGGACTGTTTCCATGCTGTACAACTGTATTACACTGTGATTAGATTAGATTACTTACAGTGTGGAAACAGGCCCTTCGGCCCAACAAGTCCACACCGCCCCGCCGAAGCGCAACCCACCCATACCCCTACATGTAGCCCATTTTACCTAACACTGCGGGCAATTTAGCATGGCCAATTCACCTGACCTGCACATCTTTGGACTGTGGGAGGAAACCGGAGCACCCGGAGGAAACCCATGCAGACACGGGGAGAATGTGCAAACTCCACACAGTCAGTCGCCTGAGTCTGGAATTGAACCCGGGTCTCTGGCGCTGTGAGGCAGCAGTGCTAACCACTGTGCCACCGTGCCGCCCAAACATTTGATGTGATGTTCACATTCCATGAACAACTGAAAAAAGATTGAATCCAGTAGTAGCTAAATCAGTATTAAATGATGTATCAATTTGTTCTTACACTGTTACTATATTCTTGGTCAGGTGTTCCCAAAACGGTGGTTGTGAACCACCGGGATCATGTAGTGAGCAGTTGGGTTTGTGAACTATGTGGCAGCTGTGACAGGTTTGGAGCAGAGACATGGATGCAAGAGCCTGTGAATTGATTGTAAGGCCCTCCTTAAATATGTACCTTATTTTTGGCTCTGGGTCTGGCCAAATTCAATGAGGGTGGCACAGTGGGCTCAGTGGTTAGCACTGCTGCCTCACAGCACCAGGATCTGGATTTGATTCCAGTCTTGGGCGACTGTCTGTGTTTGCACATTCTCCCTGTGTATGCGTGGGTTTCCTCCGGGTGCTCCAATTTCTTCCCACAGTCAGAGATATGCAAGTTCGGTGAATTGGCCATGCTAAATTGCCCGTAGTGTTCAGGGATGTATCAGTTATGTGCATTAGTCAGGGAATGTGTAGAGTAATAGGGTAGGGGAATGTGTCTGGGTAGGATACTGTTTGGAGGGTCGGTGTGGACTTGTTGGGCCAAATGGCCGGTTTTCACACTAGGGATTCTATTCTATCCTATATGACTGAGTCCCACTCACTGACACTAACAGTCTGCAAAATATTTGATGTTTGTGTTTTTCTTTCCTATAGTATAGCTATGAAATGAAGGATGTCCATTTTCCACTTGGAGTTACAAACTTTCAGTTAAATTATTAGGATGAATGATTGGATGTAAAATGCACATAACATTTGATGCAAGACCATTAAAATCTAACTCCAACTTGAAAACTGATTTCAGATATTTTTATTGAAAATATATTATGGATAACAATGTATTTTTCAGTAATACAGAAATGATTCCTTGTTTCCAGGTATTCATGTTGTGGAAAATTCTGGCTTGCCGAGAGGTTGTGTTCTTTCTCGGATTCTTCAAGTACAGATGCTTGATATGATGGACATTGACGGAATCTATCCTTTGTACCTGAGAGTTCAACAGCATATAGAAGAATTTCCAACAGACAGGTTAACTGGACTTGTTATGTGATGTAATTCTAGAAGTAAATGAAAATAGGGATGGGACAATATGTACCGTGAATGTAACCAATGTATCCGTTCAACAACACTTTACAACATCAGTTAGTTCAGTTAGCTCTGCAGTGTAGATTGACTTCAACAACATGGTTCAATTCCCACCCCGGCAGAGGTTTTCTTCCTTGCCTGAGGCTTTGTGACCCACCAGTCATCTCTCTGTCTCTAGTGTGAAAGTGTCATGTGCTCTGGTGGTGACTATGATGACTTTGTCTTTACTTTTAGAACATTTGATGGATTAACTGGAGATTTGTTATCTTACAATACCAGAAAATGTTGGCTGGAGGAGAAATCCTTTGTGTGGAATGGGAGTTGACACTCTCTCTGTGTCTCTCTCTCTCTCTCTGTCTGTGTGTCTCTCTCTCTCTCTCTGTCTGTGTGTGTCTCTCTCTCTCTGTCTGTGTGTGTCTCTCTCTCTCTGTCTGTGTGTGTCTCTCTCTCTCTGTCTGTGTGTGTCTCTCTCTCTGTGTGTCTCTCTGTGTCTGTCTCTCTGTGTCTGTCTCTCTGTGTGTCTCTCTGTGTGTCTCTCTGTGTGTCTCTCTGTGTGTCTCTCTGTGTGTCTCTCTGTGTGTCTCTCTGTGTGTCTCTCTGTGTGTCTCTCTGTGTGTCTCTCTGTGTGTCTCTCTCTGTGTCTCTCTATCGACCAGGTGTTTTTATCTCCTTTACATATCTAGCTTATGTTGTCAGAAAATCTAATGTAATTCCAAAAGCAACCTTTTCCATATTGTGGCAAAGATTTCAAATGATATTGCTTCCATCAAAATCTTTGGAAAATGACTGGTTATTTTATTCAAAAGGCATTTTATACTAGTCGCTGTCCTCTTCTGTTGTAAAGTCATTGTGACAAATTAACTCCTGAAATATCATAGAACTAGGATTCAGAATCCCTATGCTATTTTAATGTCGTGTATTTAGTAATCTAGTTTAATAGCAGTAATATCTGTCCAACGCTGATTAAACCTAAGAATGTATGTTACTGGTCATTGTTTGCTCTGTTGTAAACTTTAGTTGTTCAAAGTTTGTGAGAAGATTTGTAGCTCGGGTGCTCGTTGTTGTGGTTCTGTTTGCCGAGCTGGGAATTTGTGTTGCAGATGTTTCGTCCCCTGTCTAGGTGACATCCTCCGTGCTTCACAGGAGGCTCCCAAGCTCGGCGAACAGAACCACAACAAACTTTAGTTGATTACATGTCATATGGCCACTTGAGGGTGCTGTAGGATAATAAATCTTAAATTATTAATCTTGTTACAATTTTGTCAAGTTAAATAATAGGCTTTCAAACAGGCTTATTTTAGTATCTCTAAGTTACAATTAACATTTCAAAGTTTTGAGAATAATGTACTCAAGATTACACTCAAAGTTCAGAGAAAAGTAAGTGTATCATTATTATATTGGAAATTTTCACAGTTTGTAATGTAAAATATGGACAGGAGCTAGTGAGGCTTATACAAAATAATGTGCCGTGTTAATGGTTAATACCTTTGTTTGCATGATTGCTTTTTTAAAAAAATTGACTATACGGCATTTGAAAATTGTAAAACAATGATTCTGCTACATCAAAATAAAATTATTTCTTATTTCTCTCCACCAATATTATCATTATCTAGGGAAATGGAATGGCTTGGGTATAAAGGCATTTTTCAAGTCTACCTATTAAGTATCCCTTGTTTTGACTGATCAGATCTGTTTAACAAGATTTGGATGTCCTGCTAAGGAAAGCCCAAACAATACCCAATCAAAATCGGGATTCTGATTTTGGTCAGAATTAATTGTACGGTATTGGTTTGCATGTGGGTACTGACCATGAACAGAAATGTGGCTGTCCAACCTGTTTAAGGTCAAGATCATAAAATCCCACCTAAGATTAACATCACAGCTTTCCAGTCATGGATACCAATGTGAACAAGATATTATGGAAAGCTCCATTCTGTGCAGTTAGTTGTTTTTTGAGAGATTGAAAACATGAATTATGATTTAATATAAATCTTTTGTTTAGTCACAGTTTTGGTTTAAATAATTGTTGTTGCATTCTTTCCCATGCAGGACTAGGTTGCATTTAGATGGCCCTTACAATGAAAGTTTTTATGAAAGTCTATCAGATTCTCATTCTCAAGATGACGAAACAGTGGACTATGCAGCCCAAAAGGTAAAATTGGTTATTGCATTATTTTTTCATGAACATGTTGATGAAATGCAAATTGCATCAACAAAAGATGAATTTCTCTCATTGTTCAGATATTGATGTTGAACTATCCAAATCAGTTTAATTGTTTTAGTCAAAATATTTTTAAATGTCAGTGAAGATTGAAACAAAAAGGCAAAGTCAGCAGTGGCACCTTTTCCGTAAATGAGTGATTGCCATCAAATCAACTGTTAAATCTTAATAGAAGCTTAAGTGAGTAAGCACTCAGCAATTATCCTGATAAACATATATGCAAAGCTAAACTGTATCAACCTAACATTTGAGTCTTGTATCACACCAATTTAAACATCAGTAATAAAATCGGGAGAAACTTGGTGGGCCAGACTGTATCTAATGAAACAAATAACATTTCAAGTAATCTGACCTAAGTTTTTTTTTTATTTTTAGTTCATTTTTCTAGTATGTAAAGTATGTAATTTTAAATTAAAGCTTTCCCATAACCTTTGCGTTTTTTGTTTAACCCTTGGGCAGCATTTAGAGAGCTCCAGAGCAAGGAGGTTAATGATAAATAATCCATGCCTACAGTGAGGCTGTCCTGTGCTTAAAAAAAATAATTGTTAGGTTGTCCATATGTTATTCTACTGCTGTGCTATACAGTTCAATTGAACATTCATATTATTGTTATTTTGGAATGTGGGATGTAAATGTAATTTTCAAAATGAAGAATGTCTAAGACTGTTGTCTTAACACCTTTTACAAAGTAAATGAGTTGGTTTTGTCTACAAGATATTGCATCTGTGTTTTCTAACAAAGTTCTAAAACTGCAGAGAAGATTTACCAGGATGTTGCCTGGAATGGAGAATAGGTCATACGAGGATAGGTTGAGCGTGCTAGGCCTTTTCTCATTGGAACGGAGAAGGATGAGGGATGACTTGATAGAGGTGTATAAGATGATCAGGGGAATAGATAGAGTAGACAATCAGAAACTTTTTCCCCGGGTACAACAGAGTGTTACAAGGGGACGTAAATTTAAGGTGAAGGGTGGAAGGTATAGGGGAGATGTCAGGGGTAGGTTCTTTACCAAGAGAGTGGTGGGGGCATGGAATGCGCTGCCTTTGGGAGTGGCAGAGTCCGAATCATTGGCGAATTTTAAGTGGCAATGGGATAGGTATATGGATGGGTGCTTAAGCTAGGACAAATGTTCGGCACAACATCGTGGGCCGAAGGGCCTGTTCTGTGCTGTATTGTTCTACGTTCTATGTTCTTGTCTCTAGGTTGACCAAAGCAAGATCACAAATTAAGTAGATATGTCAAGAAACAGCCTAAGAATTGGGGTGGGGTGAAAAGAATCCTAGTAGGCTTATTAAAATTGTGGAAGGGTTTGATGAGTAGATCTGAAGAATGATTGATTGTGAGCAAAACCAGAGGCTAATGTAAATATCCATATATAATGGTCATCAAGGAATCAATAAAGAATTCAGAAGAAACTTCTTCACCCCTTGAATGGTGTGAATGGGGAATTCATTGCCAGAGGTTGTATTTTAAGCAAATATATGATGAAATGGGACAATGGGCTGAAAAAATTGCAGATGGAGTTCAATCTGAATAAATGCAACAAACAAGGCTTACACAGTTAATGGTAGGGCTTTGGGTTGGAGAACAGAGGGACCTAGGGGTTTAGGCACACAATCCTTTGAAGTTTGCATCCTATGTAGACAGGATGGTTAAAAAGGTATTTGGCTCGCTTGCCTTCACTGCTCCGTCCTTTTGAGTATAGGAGTTGGGAAGTCATGCTGAGTTGTACAGGATATTGATGAGACCTCTCCTAGAATACTGTGTCCAGTTCTGGTTACCCAGTATAGGAAGGATATTACTATGCTGGAGAGGGTTCAGAAGAGATTTATTAGGTGTTCCTGGGTATAAAGAAAGGCTGGGACTTTTTTCATTGGAGAGTAGGAAGTTGAGATGTGACCTCTTTATAGAAGTTTATAAAATAATGAGGGTTATAAATAGAGTTAATGGTAGTTGTCTTTACCTTCATCTGGGAGATTTCAAGACGGGAGGACACGTTTTTAGGGTGAGAGGAGAGATTTAAAGAAGACTTGGGAAGTTTTGTTTACACAAGGTGGTTTATGTGTGAATGAACTTCCTGAAGAAGTGATGGACGTGGCTACAATTACAATGTTTAAAGACATTTGGATAAGTACACGAATAGCAAGGGTTTGGAGGGATGTGGGCAGGAGCATGCAGGTCGAACGAGCTGAGTTTGGAATTATGTTCAACGTGGACTGGTTGGACTGAAGGATATGTTTCTGTGCTGCATGACTCTGACTCTATTTCCAGTACTTTTGAAGGAAAGTAGATAAATGTTTGAGCGACAGGGGAATTGTCAGGGAAAAGGAAGAGGGAATTAGGCTCAACTGAATTGCAGTTAATAATGGACTGGTTGCACCAAATGGCTTGATTCTGAGCTGAAGAATATCCTATATAATATTTACCTGTAATTGGTCTGTCTTTGAGAATATAGAGTACATTTGGTTCGTGGAAACTGCATGCAAGTAGATTACATAAAATGGAAGAGATGACCAGAACTGACATCAATTACTTCTGAATAATGCAACATGGTGTTTTCATGTTCTGCCTCTCTGAATTTGGCTCTGTACTAAATCATGAGCGGTTCTACAATTTCCCATATAGTTTTAAATTAATTTTTGTCTGAAGAACAACAAAATGATAAATTATTTATTTGGCTTTCGTGAGCCATATGATTTGGCATTCGTATTCACATATTTGTTTACTTGTTTGACCTGAGGTATGTTTTTGCAGTTGTTTTCTTTCAGCTGAAGTTGTAAAAGTTGGTGCCTTTAACATGTGGATTTAGTATCAGTTGTGACCAGGACTTGATTTTTTTTTTGTACGTACAGATTCATCAGTACAGGGTTGCCACAACAGCCAAGGACTGCTCCGTCATGATTGCGCTTTCCCCTTGTCCTTTGGAAGAATGGTAAGGGATCTGTCATTGGAAACATAGCAAAAACTGTGCTTTTAAACCAAAACTATAAATACTGGAATAAATTTAAGTCCATGACAATCTACAGAATTTTTTTTAAAAGTACCATTTAATCAAGCCCTATGCTCAGAACACTAACCTTTCCACCACTCTCAGCAGTTAATATATTGGTAGTAAACATTTACATTATCCTTTCACCTGCTTAAACGTCAGTATTTCTGTTTTTCCCAGTTTCAAAATTGTCACCAGCATTCTGATGTCAGAATACTGGTGAATTTAAATTTCAGTGCATTAGAATCATACTTGGAATGGGAGGATGAGATCTGTTCTAGTCAGAGCATGAAATAGATGTAGAATCCTTCTGTAACACATGATTGTATAAGACTTATGTCTTCTATTTTCGTAAAGACCTTACAGTATCCAGCTAGTTCCTGAATGTTCTTGGGGTTGAATTCCAATTGCTAATGTTTTCCTTTGAGCAGTCATTCTATTTCTTGCAGTGGAGCACTGTACTCTAATCTCATTTCCTATTCTTAGGTCTATCTACTTGAGTGTGTTTATATGCTTAATTTTTCTTGTAATTTAATGAAGCCTCTGCATCAATAGTTAATTGTGATAAGGCATTCCACTTTCTTATGACCCTGAATATTTTGTTGGTTTGAGTAGTCGTTCTGAACATCTGCTTCCTTGTTGCAGCTTCACCCAAGTATTACAGTTTTAACTATATGCTCAGGACTTTTAAGAAATCAGAAGTCCTTTACAAGATATTCTGCCTTTTTTGCAAAGGAAAATAAGTCCAAGACCTTTTTCTGAAACCATAATCTCATGTGTAATTTTAGTTATATTTCAACCCATAGGTGGGCGGCATGGTGGCTCAGTGGTTAGCACTGCTGCCTCACAGCACTAGGGTCCCAGGTTCGCTTCCAGCCTCTGCTGACTGCGTGGAGTTTGCACATTCTCCCCTTGTCTGCATGGGTTTCCTCCCACAGTCCAAAAATTTGCAGGTCAGGTGAATTGGCCATGCTAAATTGCCCATAGTGTTAGGTGCATTAGTCAGAGGGAAATGGGACTGGGTGGGTTTCTCTTCGGAGGGTCGATGTGGACTGGTTGGGCCAAAGGGCCTGTTTCCACACTGTAGGTAATCTAATCTAACATTTTTGTCGTTCTAATGTTCTTACCATAAGGGGCTGCTGTGAACTGGAAATAATACTCAAGTTGTGGTGTAATAGTAAATATCTTGTACACATGGAAGAATTGCATTTCAGTCACCCAGGATCTGGTTAATGACATTGTGAAATACTCAGGTGGCCAAAACTGAAAAGCTTGTAGTTAACTTTAATTGCCCTTAGAATGTGATGGTATGGTATATTATCAAAGTTAAAAATCAGACAACAACAGGTTATAGTCCAACAGGTTTGGATGTGGTCTACCTAGACTTCCAAAAGGCCTTTGATAAGGTGCCACATGGGAGGCTGCTGAGCAAGGCCCATGGTGTTCGAGGTGAGCTACTGGTATGGATTGAGGATTGGCTGTCTGACAGAAGGCAGAGAGTTGGGGTAAAAGGTTCTTTTTCGGAATGGCAGCCGGTGACAAGCGGTGTCCCGCAGGGTTCAGTGTTGGGGCCGCAGCTGTTCACATTATATATTAATGATTTGGATGAAGGGACTGGGGGCATTCTAGCGAAGTTTGCCGATGATACAAAGTTAGGTGGACAGGCAGGTAGTACTGAGGAAGTGGGGAGGCTGCAGAAGGATCTAGACAGTTTGGAGGAGTGGTCCAGGAAATGACTGATGGAATTCAATGTGAGAAAATGCGAGGTCTTGCACTTTGGAAAAAAGAATAGAAGCATGGATTACTTTCTAAACGGTGAGAAAATTCGTAAAGCCAAAGTACAGAGGGATCTGGGAGTGCTAGTTGAGGATTCTCTAAAGGTAAACATGCAGGTTGAGTCCGTGATTAAGAAAGCGAATGCAATGTTGTCAATTATCTCAAGAGGGTTGGAATATAAAAGCACTGATGTGCTACTGAGACTTTATAAAGCTCTGGTTAGGCCCCATTTGGAGTACTGTGTCCAGTTTTGGTCCCCACACCTCAGGAAGGACATACTGGCACTGGAGCATGTCCAGCGGAGATTCAAACGGATGATCCCTGGAATGGTAGGTCTAACATATGAGGAACGGCTGAGGATCCTGGGATTGTATTCATTGGAGTTTAGAAGATTAAGGGGAGATCTAACAGAAACTTACAAGATAATACGTGGCTTGGAGAGGGTGGACGCTAGGAAATTGTTTCCGTTAGGCGAGGAGACTAGGACCCGTGGACACAGCCTTAGAATTAGAGGGGTAAATTCAGAACAGAAATGCGGAGACCTTTCTTCAGCCAGAGAGTGGTGGGCCTGTGGAATTCATTGCCACAGAGTGCAGTGGAGGCTGCGACGCTAAATGTCTTCAAGGCAGAAATTGATAAATTCTTGATGTCACAAGGAATTAAGGGCTACGGGGAGAATGTGGGTAAGTGGAGTTGAAATGCCCATCAGCCATGATTGAATGGCGGAGTGGACTCGATAGGCTGAATGGCCTTACTTCCGCTCCTACGTCTTATGGTTTATTTAGAAGTACTAGCTTTTGGAGCACCACTCTGAAAGCTAGTGCTTCCAAATAAACGTGTTCGACCATAACCTGTTGTTGTGATTTTTAACTTTTTCCATCCCAGTCCAACACTGGCGTTTCCTTCAAGTCATATATTTTCAAAGTAAAGGCTGTGGTGTTCTCGGTTCTGTCATGCTTGTTATCTAGGTGTTAGAGGTAATCTAACTTGATCAAGATGGCTTTGGATGGATGTTTGATTGAAGGGAGTCAAATAAAGAAAATTTGAGTAGTAACAGTAAATATGGGGACCTTGGAGAGGGAAGGAAAATTAGAAAGGAGAATGGCTGGATTTTAATTTTTGGCAAAAGTAGTAAAGACAGCATATCTTCTATCTTTTTTTAAAAAGGACATTGACAATACGTAGGTCAATACTGAATGTAGATGAATAGTCAGTCACACTTTGATCCTATTCAGTATTATGTTTAACTCAATTTTTATTTGGGTTAATCAGAGGGAAACCATTGGAGAGCTCATTGACATCATTGAGCTGTTTTTGCAGCATGATTCTGATTTGGGTCTTTGCTGACTGGAGAACATCTTAGAAAATGATAATTGCAGTCCCTAAAGCTCTGTCAAAAGATTTAATGAACAACTTTCATTGTCAGACCCTAACTTAATGCATTGTATGGCCACATCTTAAGCACTTAGATAACTGTGTGTGCATTTGGTTATTACATTCAATGCTTCTAATTTAATTCTGGAAATAAATTGAATTGAACTATTCTTTTATACTGGTCAATAAAAAATGTGACCCAATCCAGGTATTGAAAACATATATTTTTTATGATACTTATCTCAATTTCTCCCAACAGCAAACTGGAGTCTCTATAAAACTTGTAGTTAGAACTTGGTTAAAACAGTGGGGACAGAATTAAATTTGTAAATAATGTACAGTGTGATTTCATGTTCCTGTACTTTAATTCTGATAATACAGGATATATCTTCACTACACATCTTTTTCTTTACAGGCCTGAACCAAGTACCATAATCCAGACATCACGGGCTTGCTTTGTATATTCTGTCTCTATTCTAGACTTGGATCCCAAACCATATGAGAACATTGCACACCAATACAAACTTGATGGGAAGATAATAAACTTTTACTTGCAGAACACGAGAGCCAAAAAGGATCTTACTACTCAAAAATTCTACAAGGAAAATGAAGAATGCACACTGTTTTTTCATTCAGTGTGAAGTTTTGTGGGGCCTTGCTATTCTCTAATCACAAATAAAGGACTGCACTGACTCAGAGGCCATAAATATGAGAAGTTTCAAAAATGTTTGTCTAGTAAATTTAAATATTGACATAGTCATAATTTAATACTTTTGCCGGTCACTCACTAAACTTGCTCAAGTGGATGACTTTATTTAAAAGCATGTCATTCACCAATTTTAAAAAAAAAAAGCACTAAATAGTTTTTGCTGAGAAATCCGTTAACCTTCATCTTGAAACTCCAGATTGTAAATACTAAAGCACAATAATTTAAAGGTATCTGTAGAGTCAGTTGAACAGTGTTTCAAAATACCTGTCATGGAGAGTAGGAGAAGTTCTTTAAAAGCAGCTAAATAAAGAAAACTTTTATTTAGACAGCATTGAAAAGTGCAAGGAAAACATGATGTTACTTAACAAGATTTTTAGCATTCTCATTGCAATTTTATTTGAGTTTAAATGGATGGGTTAAGGCCATGGTCATGCACTTGATTAAAAATTGCCTGCTTTCTGGATGTTTGCTCATCACCGGAATTGCTGCTGGGAGTGGCATTTGTTTTTTTCACTGATCTAGTTTGTGCCAGTTTTGCCAGTTGGTAAATATTGCCAGTTAGTGCACATTAACTGTTATAATTTCTTGTTGTACGTTTGATCTAACCACTTGAATGGTGCTGTTGAAATCTGGGTTTTGTAACCCTCAACTTCTCACAATAGCTTTTCATAAATTGGGCAAAGAATAACAAATAGAATTAGTATTTCTTTTGGGTACATAAATATGAAGCATTATTACCTCAAAGTTGTAATAATGTCTTGATGCTAAATTAATTTTCAGGATTATAAATTTCAAAAAAAATGCAACGTCATTTTTAACTGACTTCTGAACTTCAGGATTAGAATTAAATTAGGAGAAGTTCCCTAGGACATTACTTTTAAAACTACTTTGTGCTGTGCTGGTATTTACCTTCAGCAATGAATGTCAGCATAGCATACCCTGGAGTAATTCATTTTAGAGCCGTAAACACTCTGACAGTAACTTGTTAAGAACTACCTATGGACAGGTGAGGTCTGTGATTCTAGCAATCCTGCAGATGCAGTTTTGACACACTGAACCACCAGTGTACTCTCTTGTGTATTTTCAGTCAGATTTTCAATCCACTGTGTCTTGGCCATTTTACAAATTACATTTTTAGTGAGAGCTAGATTGTGAATTCCCTTCCAGTTACCATTTTCTGAAATATCAGAATTAAAATTTATTCTTGAGGTTTTTTCACTCCCAACCTTAGTAAATAACTGATTTAGTGGCACACACTCAAAAACGTCAGTGTGCACTGAACCAGAACAAAAACCACCTAGTGAGTGGATGTTTCTAAATGTGATGAAGGTAAATGATAAGAGTTATGGTTCTGAATATAAAGAAAAAAATGGTGTGTTTTATGTTTCAAGTCTGCATCACTTATCTTCCTTTTTGGCATCAGAACATTAGAATTGGAGACACTCCAAATAGTGTTGGTGTGCCAAAGACCCTGGATGGGGATGGGAAATCATTGAGTACAAATGCATTTTTTGAGATTGGCATATTGGGAAACATGTATATGGAGTAAAGGCTCCTTGTCAACTGAGCAGAATGAAAGTAGCACAAAGATTTTAGGACTGTAATATTGGGGTTGCTATTTTGCCACTTAGACTTTAATTTTATTAAATGTAATTTTAAATGGAGAGAGAATAGAATGAGCAAGTTGCAAGTAAACTATATTTTTTCAAAACTCAGCAAAAGGTTTTGCAAAACATCTTAAACAAATGAGTGCTATTTAATTTTCTTTAAATGTCCTTTTGAAATTTTACTTGGGTTATGCAAAACTGCATTCTTTGTGCAGTTAAACCAATGGACAGATCCAAAATTTCTGCATTCACCTCAATTTTGCAAAATTGGTAAATGTGAACTTTTTAGGTGAAAAATTACATGAAAAACCTGTCCTTTTTAGATTGTATTGGTTAGATCTTGTGACTTCAGTTGTTATTATTGAATTAAAACATCCTTATTGTTCCCCTACTTAGATATCTACCATTTTGTGAACTAATCTACCCGTGAATGAGATTGCATGCAAAAAACCTATGGCGTGCTTTCCCATGTCTATGACTGACAGTCTGTTTGTTAACCCTTGGCTTTCAACAAACCAAGGCAAACAAGGGCTGCCAATAAAATAAAACTATTCATAGCCCTTTAACTGCAGTGTGTACAGCCCTTTACCTCTGAAGAGAGCTGCCTAAGTACTTTTTTTTATTAAGGTGGTTTAGTAGGAGTGTGGCTACATAAATGTTGTATTCTAGATCCAAAAATACTAGTGATAGAGGTTCCAATTTTCTTTTCATCAAATGGCTGACTAGAAATCTCTCTCATTCTTACCACCTTCCATCACTGTAATTTGGAAAGATTTGCTGGTTGCTGTCTGTTTAGCTGCATTATGATTTCAAGTCCCACTGCTTTCTCAAACTTAAAGCGTATACTTCACTACCTGGTAGTAGGACTGGAAATCTCTAATAAAATGGCTGAGTAGAGCAGAAACCATGATTTGGGTTAATTTTGTTGATAAATTCTGTAGATAACCTAAAGGGAAAATACTGAAATAATCGCCTCCATATTTTAGCTAAGAAGCACATGCAGATTATCACTCTTGCTGGAAATCTATACTAAATAACTGTAAATAATCATGCTTCTGTTCTTCACTGCCATGGGCAGTGAGCTCTTGAACAAGCAACTCTATGAATGGGAATGCTGAATCAGTTAAGTATAATTTCTGTTTCATTGCATTCTCATCTAATAATAGTTTTTAGAGATTGAATTATATTCTTGACCTGAATTATTGTGATGATGCCATTTAAGAATGCATTAGGGATTGATAATGTTTTGTTTGTAAATCCTGTCATAATCAGTTATGCTTTCTGCTCATGTTAAATTTGTTGCATTTTGCTTTTTTACCTTGCAAAAAAAAAAGTTCTTTAGTAAATCATATCATCTGATCAGAAGAGTGTTCCTCCCCGTAGACATCCCTAACTTCCAATTGTTTACCACTTCCCACTTTGAAAACCACCATTCCTACACAAATGGCCTTTATATCAGCTCGTAGAATGAAACTCGAGTGACTCTTTGAATGTTGACAATGAGGCATTGTCCAGTGGAAACAGATCAAACAAAAACTGAAATTGCTGGTTTATTTCTCTTCTAGCAGCTGAAGACAGCATGTCCAACTGTAGCAGTGCTTTGTTCCTAAGTGCCATAATTTACCTCAGGAGTTCACATTGAATTTGGTCTGTATAGCCTGATTCCATTTCTGCACTTGATTACCAAAAATAACTACTGTTTCTAACCATGATCTAAAAGGTACAGGTTGAATACTTTTGTGGTATATCTGGTGTCACTTTATTTCCAGAAATGACACACTCATTGCAAAATCAGCAATCTTTCTGGAATTAGCACACTTTCAAATTTAAGTTCAAACTAAGCTAAAGATGTGCTGTTGGTAAATGGAAACACGTTCTAGAGTGCCGTTTTTATGACTGGCATACAAAAAGCAAAACGTTAAATATGATCCATTTTTTCTTCATGGCTAAAATATGGCGCTATTAGCTGAGAACAATTGCAAAAAGCAAGATTTCAGGAAAATTTGTTTAAATTTAATCTTGCATAGTTTGTCCAAGATAAAGTAGTTGGATTTGAGAATTTGTCACCATTTAAATTCTTCCTATTTAAGTATAAATAGATAATCCTAATGTGGTTTGTCTCAGAGGTCATTCCTCAAGAATGTGTTTCTGTGGAAGAATTTTCGATCAATCCCTTCAGACTAAGTCAAACAAAGCATTTGTTTAATGTTGACTGCATCATCTGGTGCTGATGCATTGTGAATGATGTGTGATACAGTGAATGGGTTTTTGAATATGATCAACTAACTTGTTGACTGTTAGCAAGATTGAACATTGGGTATTTGGAAATATTATTAAAGATACAAAAACAACTAGAGCTTAGTAAAGAATTTGATTTGCAATCACCTTAAACAACAATATTGTGCCCTATGGTGCACAAATGGCCTTAAAGAGATATAAACTTCAGACAATTCCATCTAGTTGGAGTAATATTATCTAAATACTGAGATTTCATTTGTTCTTTGGTTTATCAATAAAACTTCCTTCTATTCATGATTTACAGATATACCAATGTATGAGAATTTTGAATCTTTGGTTCTCTGTTACAATACATTTTTACAAAATAAAATAAAACTAGCACTGTTTCTGACCATTGGCTACTCTCACCCTATCATATTTAATGGATTTTTATAGTTGAAATAGACTGTGAATTAACTAAAAATGGTTTACATTGAAGAAAAACACACTTAAAAGGTAATTTCAACAAACTGCTGTGGTATAGATGACTTGTCTTGTGTATAATTGCAATAGAACTTGCCTTGTATCTGTAAATACTCTGGCCATTTGTATTTAAATGCTATATTTATTTTTCATGTGACAGTGCCATAGGAGAAATGGAAATGTATTTGTGGCATGTCCTGTTGTATAAAATATTTCAAAATGGTACATGTAAATTAATAAAATTGATCATGACTGTAGTAACGAAAGCAGATTTTATTGACAGAATAAAAAAAACTTTTGTTTCTGGATTGTAAATCACTATTTTCTTGTGAAAAACATAGATTAAGCTTCCTTTCACATAAGTTTAATTAAGTGATCTATAGCAGCCTCAATTCCAAACAAGCGTATAAGATTTCTAAAACTGTTGGGTGCGTTGTCCACAATTTTCTCTGTGTCGAAGTCCAGTGCTGTAGGGAAAACATTAGAATTTGTTACTCAAACGGTCACAGAATTTGAGAGAAGTAAAGAAAAATCTAACTGATATTCCAGTTAGTGCAAGGAGATCCATCACTGGAGGGTTGATGTCTGTTTAGTTAAAAGGATGACTATGATACTGATTTGAAGGCATTAATATGAACCTTTTTTTTAAAAAAAAGATTGTATTAGTAACACATGTGCTGATGTGGAAGTTGAATATATGCCATTAAAAATCAGTTGCTGAATCCCACCAACTCAAACTGACACTGTGCCAAGTTTGAAGGGGGAGGGGAAAAACATATACCAGACATCACAAAGGACATATCCTGTCTGGTCAACTGGGACCCACCCTTCATTTGAAAGTAGATTTTAAACATCTGTGTACGATGGCAAGGGAATGGAAAAATGGTGCAGTATTGTTCCTATCTCTTTAACATCTTCCTTGTATGGTTTTTATTTGGTGTTCAATATCAAAAATCCCAGGAAGTCATCTGTAATACATTTTGTCAGTACTGGCAATTAATAGTAACACACAACACATCTTCCTTAATAAATTACAAATAGTTTTATATTGTATACTAGCTGCAGGACTGTTTCTTCTAGTATGATTCTGACAATTAAACCTGAGGTTTTGGATAGATGGGCTTTAGACACAGTTGAATTCACACAAAAATGCAATCCAAAGGCATAGCCCTAAGGTAGCTCTTGGCTGGTCTTTGAACATTAATTACCAGATGACAATAAATGAACTTGTTTTTTTACGTTTTTCTCTTTCTCCGATCTCCACCCCTCCTGATTAGATATTTTAGTGAATTGAAAAGCTGCTACTCTACCCCGAAGATGAGAGGGAAGAAACTGGTGGGGAAATTTAAAAATATTAAATATTCTAAATTGCATGTCAACTCGTAGCCAATAATTCCTCACTACTCTTAACACAGCTTTCACTATGAGTGTTGCACTATTGCATTTGGAGCATTGATTAATATTCTGCTTTGGTGGCATGCAGTATTTTAACTTGCATTTGTATAACCGCTTCAATGCAGAGCTATATAACCAGTGATTAGTTCATGCTTGGATAGAGTCACAGATGTACAGCACTGAAACAGACCCTTCAGTCCAACCCGTCCATGCTGACCAGATATCCCAACCCCATCCCACCTGCCAGTATGTGGCCCATATCCCTCCAAACCCTTCCTATTCATACACCCATCCAAATGCCTTTTAAATGTTGCAATTGTACTAGCCTCCGCCACTTCCTCTGGCAGCTCATTCCATACACGTACCACCCTCTGCATGAAAAAGTTGCCCCTCAGGTTACTTTTATATCTTTCCCCTCTCACCCTAAACCTATGCCCTCTCGTTCTGGACTCCCCAACCCCAGGGAAAAGACTTTGTCTATTTACCCTATCGATGCCCCTCATAAATGTTGTAAACCTCTGTAAGGTCACCCCTCAGCTTCTGACATTCCAGGGAAAACAGCCCCAGCCTGTTCAACCTCTCTCTATAGCTCAAATCCTCCAACCCTGGCAACATCCTTGTAAATCTTTACTGAACCTTTTTAAGTTTCACAATATCTTTCTGATAGGAAGGAGACCAGAATTCACTATCGTTTCTACCTGGGACTCCACTTTCAAGGAGCTATGAACGTACACTCCAAGGTCCCTTTGTTCAGCAACACTCCTTAGGACGTTACCATTAAGTGTATAAGTCCTGCTAAGATTTGCTTTCCCAAAATGCAGCATCTCACATTTACCGAAATTAAACTCTATCTACCACTTCTCAGCCCATTGGCCAATCTGATCAATATCCTGTTGTAATCTGAGAGAACCTCCTTCGCTGTCCACTACATTTCCAATTTTGGTGTCATCTGCAAACTTACTGACTTTACCTCTTAGGCTCACATCCAAATCATTTATATACATGATGAAAAGTAGTGGACCCAACACAGATCCTTGTGGCACTCCACTGGTCACTGGCCTCCAGTCTGAAAAATAACCCTCCACCACCACCACCCTCTGTCTTCTACCTTTGAGCCAGTTCTGTATCCAAATGGCTAGTTCTCCCTGTATTCCAGGAGATCTAACCTTGCTAACCAGTCTTCCATGGTGAACCTTGTTGAATGCCTTACTGGCATCCATATGGATCACGTCCATCGTTCTGCCCTCATCAATCCTCTTTGTTACTTCTTCAAAAAACTCAATCAAGTTTGTAAGACATGATTTCCCACACACAAAGCCAAATTGACTATCCCTAATCAGTCCTTGCCTTTCCAAATACATTTTCATCCTGTCCTTCAGGATTCCCTCCAACAACTTACCCACCACTGACATCAGGCTCACCGGTCTATAGTTCCCTGGCTTGTTCTTACCACCTTTTTAAAACAGTTGGACCACATTAGCCAACCTCCAGTCTTCCGGCACCTCACCTGTGACTAACGATGATACAAATATCTCAGCAAGGGGCCCAGCAATCACTTCCCCAGCTTTCCACAAAGTTCTAGGGTACACCTGATCAGGTCCTGGAGATTTATCCACCTTTTTGCATGTCAAGACATCCAGCACTTCCTCCTCTGTAATATGGACATTTTTCAAGATGTCACCATCTATTTCCCTACAGTCTATATCTTCCATGTCCTTTTCCATGTCAGTAAATGCTGATGCAAAATACTTTAGTATCTCCCCTATCTCCTGCGGTTCCACACAAAGACCACCTTGCTGATCTTTGAGGGGCCCTATTCTCTCCCTCGTTACCCTTTGGTCCTTAATGTATTTGTAAAAACCCTTTGGATTCTCCTTAACTCTATTTGCCAAAGCTATCTCATGTCCCCTTTTTGCCCTTCTGATTTCTCTCTTAAGTATACTCCTACTGCCTTTAATCTCTTCTAAGGATTCACTCGATCTATCCTGTCCATACCTGACATATGCTTCCTTCCTTTTCTTAACCAAAATCTCAATTTCTTTAGTCATTCAGCATTCCCTATACCTTTCCTTTCATCCTTACAAGAATATACCTTCTCTGGACTCTTGTTATTTCAATTCTGAAGGCTTCCCATTTTCCAGCCATCCCTTTACCTGCGAAAATCTACCCCAATCAGCTTTTGAAAGTAGTTGCCTAAAAACCGTCAAAATTAGCCTTCCTCCAATTTAGAATTTCAACTTTTAGATCTGGTGTGCTTACCCTCCACAGGTATTTTTGGTAAGAGATCCAGCACTGGAATAACAACTCCTTCTTCACTTACAAAGATTTTCCAGAAAATCTTTAGCTCGATCCTGTAAGAGACGTGTCTGACAATTAAAACCTGTTTTTATTGGTTTTACAGAACAAAATCAATTATGAATGGTAGATTCTGGCTTGTTGGAAATGTGCATAGTGTCAGCATTTATAAAAGATACAACATTTTGGATAGGAAGCTTTCTTGACGTCCTTGTTTTTATGGGACTTTTCCAAATGAAGAAGGGACATTAGGAATAGTTTGTGTTTTAAAAGCTAAAATTGTATTTATTAGGATGTTTATTTCAGTCTATGATAGAATTAAACATGGGCACAACTAATATATAATTTGTAGAAAAGAGAGTTAGGGAGCTACTCAAACTACTGCAAATAATCATCATAAAAGAATCAATAAATAATGAACTTGGAGAAAAGCAAGTAGCCACAACTGAAGTTTCAGATCACTGTTAGAATGGGTTTTTGTACTTCCATTTGGGTAAAATATAAGGACCAATGTCAAAAGATGATACATAACATAACTTGTAAGAGGGCAACAGCCATAAGGTAAACCCAATGGGTGAACTGCAATGGACAGTGCCTTGGGATGATCAGAAAAAAATAAGATTACTTTGAAATTTTGTGTTGATTTTATAGGAGTAAAGAACATTTTAAGATAGTCATTCTCAATCTAAACCAGAAGAACCACCTTAAATAATGATTGATTGATTATGATTGATTACATTACTTAGTGTGGAAACAGGCCCTTTGGCCCAACAAGTCCACACCGACCCGCTGAAGCGCAACCCACCCATACCCCTACATTTACCCCATACCTAACACTACGGGCAATTTAGCATAGCCAATTCACCTAACCTGCACATCTTTGGACTGTGGGAGGAAACCGGAGCACCCGGAGGAAACCCACGCAGACACGGGGAGAACATGCAAACTCCACACAGTCAGTCGCCTGAGGCGGGAATTGAACCCGGGTCTCTGGCACTGTGAGGCAGCAGTGCTAACCACTGAGTTATTAGGATAAGGCTACTAAACTGAACATAAATGTTAAAATCATTGACAGAGCGCAAAAGGTATTACAAACAACAAACATTTGATATAGTCTCACCCAGGAACTTTGGAGCATTCCAGTACCATATATTCAGAGTTTGGTCCCTCTGGAAGTCTGACTACCTTTGGGTACTGCTCCTGGAAAAAGAGAGTTGCACAATGAAACTGTATTCAACCCTCCTCCTTTGTGTTATATAATTAAGTTATCCTTGCATCAATAAAAAGGCTAAACTGGATTACTGGTAGTAGTGTGACTAGATTGACTAACTATCCTGTAATTTAATTGTCGAAGTGGGAGAATGGCCTGATGCTAATATCAAGGCCAACTTGATTTTTACTCACACAACACCAGATTTTAGTCCAACAGGTTTGACTGGAAACACTGGTTTTCAGAACGCTGCTCCTTCATCAAGTGGTTGTGGAGGAAACAATTGTAAGACACACAATTTATAGTAAAAGTTTACAGTGTGATGTAACTGAAATTATACATTGAAAAATACTTTGATTGTTTGTTAAGTCTTTCATCTGTTAGAATGACCATGTTAGTTTCACTTCTTTCATATGTAAATCATAAAACGTTTTTTTAAAGTTACATTCTCAGGTTAACTTTAACAATTGGTGTCAGCCCAGATAATGTGTTGAAGGTGTTAGCCCCTTGCGTGCTGCTGTCTGTGCCATAATGTTTAGACTGATTCTAATCTAAAAAAATGAATTAACAGAATCTTACATGGATTCATGCAGTTTTTGAGCAGAGTACAATGTACAAATTCACTCCACAAACATGTATAAAAGGGACCTAAGGGGCAACTTTTTCATGCAGAGGGTGGTGCATGTACAGAATGAGCTGCCAGAGGAAGTGGTGGAAGCTAGTACAATTGCAACATTTAAAAGGCATTTGGATGAGTATATCAATAGGAAGGGTTTAGAAGGATATGGGCCAAGTGCTGGCAAATGGGACTAGATTAAGTTGGGATTTCTCAGCATGGACAAGTTAGATCAAAGGGTGCTGTACATCTCTATGACTCTATTTCACACTTCCCCATGTCAGCAAACCATCTTGAGATTATCTCCTAACTGAGCTGCTACCTTGGCTTTCTATGCCTATTAAAATCTTGCCTTTGGAGCTTTCTCTTTGCAAACCTGGTGGATTGGCTGCTGACTCCTTCACCTTGATCAGACCAATGGCATCCCATTGCATTAAAACGAGATGTTCAAAATTGAGATAAGAAATAATGTGAGTAGACAACTGTAGGGAACATCAAAATGTATTCAGTTCTGAAGAGATGCTGTTCAACCTGAGTTTCTCCAGCATTCTCTGTATTTGTGTCAGATTTCCTGCATCCATCCACAGTACTTTGATTTTATCAAACCTTATTCATAGATTAACAGCTTTTAATCAATGTTTGAAATTCCCCAAGTCCTTTGCCCTTCCTCCCCTCTCTTCACAAGTAAAAGCTACTTGTCCAATGTTTCAATTAGGCCCCATAATTTCTCATTTCCTGGCTCTGCTTCATTCCTCCCCATACATATTAATGAAAGATGTGGGATATTTTTTACTTAAAAAAACTATACAAACGCAAGTTGTTGTTTCAGATACATACATAAACTTTACAAGTAGCTGCCCAGAGTTCTTTCCGATGGTACATACTACTGTGATTATTGCTCGAGCAGTTGGCATGAGATCATGAGAAACTGGAGAATTTGCTAAAACTGGAACACAAGTTTGTAGTTCCTTTTATGAGCTAATCGCCAGTGTCATCAATGATGGATACCTTGTTGTCTCTTACTTGCACAAAGGAATTTGCTCCTGTAACTTAGCTAGTAGAATCTATAAGCTGTTTATTGGTACAAATTTTGTGAAGTTCTTTGGCTATTCAGGGCAAAGTGACTTTATGGCCAATGAATCATGGGATGAGAGAGACAAAAAGGTAGTTACACAAGTGTCAGAATATTTTGTGAAGCCATGATGCAAGTTATGACCGAAGCTTAAGTAAGCTGACATATAAATGAATTAGGCGAAAGTGAGGACTGCAGATGCTGGATATCAGAGTCGAGAGTGTGGTTCTGGAAAAAGCATAGCAGGTCAGACAGCAACCGAGGAGCAGGAGAGTCGACATTTTGGGCAAAAGCCCTTCATCAGCCCTTTTGCCTGAAACGTTGACTCTCCATATAAATGAATTATTTGTGGTTGGAAAAATATGAGATATTTGAGTAAAGACAAAGCTGTACTTAGTCAAATTATCCAAAAGTGTTAAACCTATAACAACAACTGATGCATCAAGGATGTATAAAATACCACACCACAATGCAATAATACATAACTATGCAAGGGCTGGACTTACTTAGTTTGTTGAAAATTAAGAGCATTAATAAGACCATAAGACATAGCAGCAGAAGTTAGGCCATTTAGCCCATCGGGTCTGCTCCATCATTCAATCATGGCTGAGAAGTTTCTCAACCCCATTGTCCTGCCTTCTCCCTGTAACCCTTGATCCACTTGACAATCAAGAACCTATCTATCTCCATCTTAAATATACTCAATGACCTGGCCTCCACAGCCTTCTGTGCAATGAATTCCATAAATTCACCACTCTCTGGCTGAAGAAGCTTCTCCTTATCTGCATTCTAAAAGGTCTTCCCTTTACTCTAAGGCTATACCCTTGGATCCTAATCTTTCCTACTAATGGAAACATTTTCCTAACATCTGCACTGTCCAGGTCATTTAGTGTTCTGTAAAGGCCATTCAGTATTCTATAGATTTAAATTCTGTAACTTGAGAATACAGACTAATGCAAATGAAAACTGCAACTAAAATAAGGAAGAAACAAATCAATAGATGTCAGTACCATAAGTCATGCCTTGTAGTAAGGCCTACTTGTATTGTAGCGATCCTGTGGAAAGAAAAATTGTGTATATACAAATCTTGATGTATAATGGCCAGCTATTGTAACTGAATACAAAACCAGCATTCTTACAAAAAAGGAAAATCCATTTGAACTGAAGGAAAGTTTTGGATTTTTGAAAGTCCTAGGCAAAATTAGTTTAAATATCTCTGATATTCCTATCCAGTTTATGATTACACTCGTCTGAGGGGGTGATATTGGTCAGTGGGAAGAGTCTGTTTATATCAGTGGTTAGCACTGGTGCCTCACAGCGCCAGGGACCCAGGTTCAATTTCAGCCTCAAGCGACTGTGTGGAGTTTGCACATTCTCCCCGTGTCTGCATGGGCTTACTCTGGGCACTCCGGCTTCCTCCCACAATCCAAAGATGTGCAGGTTAGGTGAATTAGTCAAGGTTAAACACAGTAGAACCTTGATTATCGGAAGACACAAGCAAGAAGTATTTTGTTTGGCTAATTGATCGTTTGGATAACCGGAAATAAGCGGTAATTTATGAGTGCCAGTTATCCAAACACTTTTTTTTAGATTTAGATTACTTACAGTGTGGAAACAGGCCCTTTGGCCCAACAAGTCCACACCGACCCACTGAAGCGCAACCCACCTTGACCCATTCCCCTACATTTACTCCTGCCCCTAACACTATGGGCAATTTAGCACGGCCAATTCACCTAACCTGCACATTTTTGGACTATGGGAGGAAACCGGAGCACCTGGAGGAAACCCACACAGACACGGGGAGAATGTGCAAACTCCACACAGTCAGTCACTTGAGGCGGGAAATGAACCCGGGTCTCTGGCGCTGTGAGGCAGCAGTGCTAACCACTGTGCCACCGTGCTGCCCACTGTGCCACCATGCTGTCCACACTTCTCGGTTATCCGGCAATGCACGCCATAATGTTGTTTAACCAACAACTGATCTATCATAAACAAGCAGTAATTTGAGTGCCAGTTATTGAGCATTTCTTGGTTATCTGGCAATGTGTGCCATAATAACGTTTAACTGATAACTGAATGCTGAGTTGTCTAATACTGGGCCTTTTACGGGATCTTGAGATCTTGTTCAGATAATCCAAAATTCTGATAATCTATGTTTGGATAATCGAGGTTCTACTGTATAGGGTTGGGGAATGGGTCTGGGTGGGTTACTCTTAGGAGGGTTGGTGTGGACTTGTTGCAAAGGGCCGGTTTCCACACTGTAGGGATTCTAATCTAAAATCAGGATTACCATCTTCCACTACATCAGACATGCCTAAATCTTTTACCTTCAAGGGCCACTTTGGTCTGTATTATGCAGCCTTATATAAAATTTAAACTAATTTTCCCCTTATTTTCCCAATATGTAGCTTGTCTTCTTTCCCTGAAAATGTTTCCTAAGAAAATATAATTTTAAAATCTTAGCATCTTTCTAAAAATTTTGAAAATGTTGAATCCTATTTGTTCTCCCAAAATATAGCATTTTGCTTGGGCTGTGGAAACTAGAACCATATGTTTCAATGTCAATTTGCCTAATTTATAAGCAGGAAGTACCAATCACACAGCATCTGGGTTTGCAAAATATTATATCAAACAGGCAACATGTTAAGTTTAATTTGGAGTTTATCACATTTTAAATAATATTGCATGACATATTTAAGAAGTGAGCATCTATATGATAAAGATATCTATATGTTAGTTCTAATAAAATTAAACCAGATGGCTTTGGGAGACTGTGGTAAATATAATTAACTGTGGAGCTGTAAACTGAATTCTCAGGCTCAATACTAACATTAAATGTAATTGTAAGCCAAATTCTGACTAAAATTTATGCCATAAGGTTTGCATTTGCAAGCAATTCCTCAATATAAAACTGTATTCTTTATTTCATGGCTGTTAAGCACTAAGTCAATAGACTTGACTGCCTTACATAAATTATTAATACTGGCAGACTTCTCTCTTGTGGAAGATGTTTCTGAAATTCATTTGTAATACGGTTTTCAAGATTACTCAAATATGTTGATTAATAAAGCTTGTTAGTTGTTACTTCTATCTAATGCATTTCTAAGTAAAATATTTATTGGTAAATCAGCTGCAGATTATCTCAAGAAAATACATGGATGATGTCACAACTGTTTACTGCTACAAATTTACCTCTTTACTTAACAACCAATAACATTTAATTTAGTTTATTATTGTCACATGTACTGAGATATATGTTGAGAGCATGCAGCTGATATTGTTATCCTGTGTCTACTGATCTTGGTGGTCTGAGTGGTAACAGTAGCAGGTTTTTGAAGGTGCTATCAAAGAAGTTTCGGTGAGTTAACGGATTGCATTTTGTAGATAGTATATGATACAATCACTGTGTCCCTGTGATCATGGGAGTAAATTGTTGAGGTAGTGGATTGGGTTCCAAATAACAGACTGATTTGTCTGAAGGGAGTCAACCTTCTTGAATCTTGTTGGAGTTGCACTCATCCAGGCAAATGCCAAGCATTCTATCACATTTCCAATCAACGTCATTCCAACTGATGGACAGGCTTTGGGTACCATGTGGCGAGATACTCCATATAAAATTTCCAACCTCTTGCAGCCCTGTATTTATATGGTTAATATTACAGTCAGTGATGACCCTCAGGATTTGATAGTAGGGATTTCAGCAATGTTAGTATTGTGAAATGTAAAGGGGAGATGAACTTACTTCAATATTTACAATGATTTGTTTAGGTTTGGTCTTAGTAAGCATAGAGCCTGCTGAGGAATGCAGTTTTTTTTAAAACAATAGGAATGTCAAATCACTTCTGCACTCTTGGCTCCCATCCCATCCTCTGCAGTCCTGGCTCTGTAAACCCACCAATGCCAGCAAATAGCTGTGAATGTGAATGTGAAATGTGTGGAGCAGTAATTGGAGCAAGTAGGAGGGGCACTACAAGTGCCTTGGGAAGAGCCACATAAAGAACCAGAGGGCACATACATTCATTGCAATGGTGCCATGCTGCTAGGCTTCCATACTTATCTCACCGATAAATCCAGACCACAACACAGAGAGCAAGTTCTCACCGCAGAATACGAGAAAGGTAAGAATGTAGTTTTAAATGGACTGATTGGCATATGCCTCTACTTTGCTACTAAATACAAGGTCTGGACCACAATTTTAAATCTGTTTCCTTTAGATCAACAATAGACATACTGGGTCTGCATAAGAGGCATTGGCCCATTGACCTATCTTGACTTAGGGAACATCTTGCTGCATCTTTAATGCAGTTGCTGAGTGATGAGGCTGGTTTCTCGCTAAGCAATGGCAATTTGTGAGTTAAGAAGGACTACTGCTTGCTAAATGTTTTAAGAGTCCAACTCGCCTTCATTAATATTCAGCTTTCTATCTTACCAAAGGTGCTGAACAAGCTAAAGATCAAGAATTCTCAAATGACAAGCAGAGCGAATACCTGGTGACTTCAGCTTACAATTTGATTTGAGGGATCTCCCTCTAGGACATAGGGCCCCAAGTTCTCAGGCGACACTCCATGGGCACTAGTTGCTCGCAACCCATGTCCACGAATATTAACATCCACCATGCGCCAGCTTTTCTAAACCCTTATCTTCAATCTTCAATCCGACTGTGCAATTCAGGACACATCAGTAAACATAATTGTAATGCTGCAGCAAGGACAACGTGCTCAGGGACACACACCCAGCTCATGGACTCGATCAGGCTATATCTCTGGCCTGTTGCTGTCGTAGGCTCAGTGAGTTTTACTTTACTTCATTCACGGAATGAGGGTGTTGCTGGCTAGGCAGCATTTATTGCCCAGCCCTAATTGGCCAGAGGGCAGTTAAGAGTCAACTACATTGCTGTGAGTCTGGAGTTGCATGTAGGCCAGACCACGTAAGGGTGGCAGTATCCCTCCCTAAAGGGCATTAGTGAACCAGATGTGTTTTTCCAACAATCGAATCATGGTCATCATTAGATTCTTAATTCCAGATATTTATTGAATTGAAGTTCCACAATCTGCCGTGGCAGGATTCAAACCCAGGTCCACGGAACGTTATTCGGATCTCTGGATTAACAGTCCAGTGATAATACCACATTGTATTATCTGGATGCTCACAGCATCTCTGCCATTAAGCATAAATTGCATTTCCCTAGCCTTGCTGCCAAAATTGCCTCACTTCACATTTCTCAGTGTTAAATTTCATCAGGCATATATTTGTCCATTATTTTAGCCTCTCACATCTCACCGTACATCTTTTGTGCAAAATGTTAAATCAGTGTCCCTTGGTCTTTGTATCATTAGATTATGGGAACAACTCTTCTTTCTCTACCTTACGTAAACCTTTCATCATCTTGTGTGGAGACCTCTTTGAAACGGTGGCACAGTGTCTCACAGCGCCAGAGACCCGGGTTCAATTCCCGCCTCAGGCGACTGACTGTGTGGAGTTTGCACGTTCTCCCCGTGTCTGCGTGGGTTTCCTCCAGGTGCTCCGTTTTCCTCCCACAGTCCAAAGATGTGCGGGTCAGGTGAATTGCCGTAGTGTTAGGTAAGGTGTAAATGTAGGGGTATGGGTGGGTTGCGCTTCGGCGGGGCGGTGTGGACTTGTTGGGCCGAAGGGCCTGTTTCCACACTGTAAGTAATCTAATCTAATCTAGTCACATTATCCCCTTTGCTCTAAAACAGACAAAAAACTTCTTGAAACCCCTATGCAACGTTGCAGTTAACTGATTCATCCTGTTTTGTTTGCCACAGCTCCAATTTTGTCTCATTGGGAAATTTTAAAACTTTAGCCTTTATTGCAATATACACAGGACCTGAGTTGCAAACGGGTTCCACTCTCAAGTCTAGTCAGAAGTGGAACACAAACAGGACAATATAAAATAGCCATTCAGAAGTGTGGAAAGTGTTCATATGTTGGATAGCATTCCTAAGTCAGACATTTGTAAATGAGGGACCCCTATATTATCAATATAGACAACAGTTCGAGCAATGAACTTTGAGGACATCCAACGTTTACCAACCTCCAGCTTGTAAAAGAACCATTTCCCATGATCGCTGTTTTCTGTTTTTATGTCAGTCTTTTACCCAAGTGGATGTGATCTTCCTGTTCCATGAACTTCAGTTTTGTTCATTAGTCTTTTCGGTGGCACTTTGCTAAATGCTTTCTTAAAATCCATAAATAAAATATCTATTCCATTCCCTTCATCAACATTCTTTGTTACTTCATCAAAGATTTCAATTTGATTAGTCATGCACAATCCACCATTAACAAGTCTGTGCATGTTCTTAACTTAAACTTCTTTCAAGTGCCTGTGAAATTGTTCCCTGATTATTAAACCGACTGGCCAGAGTTATTGGTTCCTGCTTGCTTTGTTGAACACATTTGTCACATATGCCATTTTCGAATAATCTGGCACCTCCCTGTATTTCGGGAAGACTGGAAATTATGGCAAGCTCACACCAACAACTTTTTGGGAGTATTTTGAAGTAGGTTTACTTTTCAGATGATTCCCCTTACTTAAGTTTGAGAAAGACATACTTCACAGACACTTGCGTAGGTCTGAAGAATTGATGTAACTCTGTCTTAAGGAGAGGATCCAGCTGAGAGTATTACCTTCCTTCAGAAATCTTTGCAAACAAGTTTTAGCCATTCAATTATAACAATTTATATATTATATAGATCTGGGCAACTCATCTCAATAAAGTACACCGGCTGAATGGGATCTTGAGTTTGGAAACAGACGACATCAAAGCCTTGGATCAGAAGATATAGAACCCAAATGGGTGGAGGTTAGAAACAAAAATGGGAGACACTGGTAGGAACAGTCTATAGGCTCCCTAAAAGTAGCTATTTGGTAAGACAGATAATAAATCAGAAGATAATGAGGTCGAAAAAAGAAGTGGTAATGGATGACTTTTATCTTCAAGTAGATTGGGATATTCAGATTGATAATGGAATGCAGAGAAAATTCAGGATAGTTTCCAAGAACAAAATATTGTGGATCCTAATCAGGGATTTAGCTATTTTGGATCTAGTGATGTGCAATGAGACAGATTTAATAAATGATCTTACAGTAAAAAGATTCCTGAAGTAGCAGTGACCACAACATGGTAGAATTCAGCAACTGGTTCGAGAGGGAGAAAAGTAGGTTGGAATCAACAATGCTAAATGAAAATAAGGATAAATACAAAGGAACGAGGGTAGAGCTAGCTGAAAGGACTGGGAAAGGAGTTGAGCAGCAAAGGCAGTTGAGGAACAATGGCATATGTTTAAGAAAATAGTTTATGAGTCACAATTAGGCATAAGCCACAAAAAGCCATGGGAGGCCATGACCTAGTGGTATTATCGCTGGATGATTAATCCAGAGACCCCAGTAATGTTTTGGGGATCTGGATTCAAATCCTACTATGACAGACGGTAGAATTTAATAGATTAGATAAATTAACTAAATCGAAGGAAGGAAACTGACATGCTTACCTGGTCTGGCCTACATCTGAGTCCAGACCCATAGCAATGTGGTTGATTCTCAACTGCTCTAGGCAATTGAGGATGGGCAATAAATGCTGGTCTAGCCAGCAACACCCATGTCCTATGAAGGAATAAAAAAAAGATGCAATCCAAGTGATAAAGAAGGATTCCAGGCGGCAGATAAGCCAACCATGGAACATTTTAGAACATAGAGCGTTACAGTGCAGTACAGGCCTTTCGGCCCTCGATGTTGTGCTGACCAGTCATAACAATTTGAAGCCCATCTAACCTACACTATTCCATGTACGTCCATATGCTTGTCCAATGACAACTTAAATGCACTTAAAGTTGGCAAATCTACTACTGTTGCAGGTAAAGCATTCCATACCCTTACTATTCTCTGAGTAAAGAAACTACCTCTGACATACCTATCACCCCTCAATTTAAAGCAATGCCCCTCATGCTTGCTGTCACCATACTTGGAAAAAGGCTCTCCCTGTCCACCGTATCTAACCCTCTGATTATCTTATATGTCTCTATTAAGTCACCTCTCAACCTTCTTCTCTCCAGAGTTAACCATGGTTAACCAGAGAAGTTAAGGAAATATACAGTGTGGCAAAGAAGAATGGGAAACCAGAGGATTGGAAAACCTTTTTAAAAAGGTACAATAACAATGGCTAACAAAATAACAATGATAAATTTTGAGGGTAAACTTGCAAATAATATCAAGGTGAACAAGAACCTATAAAATACATAGAACAGAAGAGAATGGCCAAAGTTAATGTGGGCCCCTTAAAGACAAACTGGAGAAAGAATAGTGCGGATCCAGGAAGTAGAAGAGACAATGAAGTAATCCTTCAACCTTCACAGTAGAAGACACTATAAGCATTCCATTTGCAAGGGACAAAAGGAGGAAATAAATACAACAACTATTTCTAGAAATAAAGAACTCGGGAAACTAATGGGGTTAAAGACTGACAAGTCCCCTAAATCTGATGAGATACACTGAGATACACCCTGAAACATGTCTTCCTTAAAGACTATCAATTATTCTGTTACAGTTTTTCCCGCCAAACCTTGACTATATTTTATCTTGGATAGATACATAAATATCCCATGAAATTTAACCCTTTTCCAATTTAGAAGTTCTACTTTAACTTGTTACTTTTCTTCCTCATTACTAATCTAAACCTTGTGATATGCTGATTGCACTCACCATGTCTTCTCCAACAGATACTTAGTTTACCTGGCCCACCTCATTCTCCAGCACCTTATTAAGCAATACCTATTTCCTAATTGGACCAAGAACATACTGGTTAAGGAAGTTTGTTTGAAAACATTTCAGAATGTTTTCATTGAAATACCTTGAAAACATTTCCTCCTTTCACTTTACTTTAATCTTATTTCAATCTATTTATTTAGAGAACTAAAGTCCCCAGTATTGCCTACTCTTTATTTCTTGCACATTTCAATGACTTCCCTCCAGTTTTGTGTCTCTTCCTCTTTCTCATTATTTGGAGGCCTATAGAATATTTCCAGGAGTGTGCTTATCTGCCTTGTGCTTCTCAACTCCAACCCAAATGGATTATTTCCCCCTCAGAGACATTCACTTCTTCCAACTACAATGCCTTTGCTCTTCAGTAGTGCCACCCCAACTTCCTTTCTTCTTCCCTTGTTTTTGTATCTTTGAACATTAAACCTTTGGTCCTCACTTTTAAGCCACATTTCTATTATAAGCACATTCTCAATGAGGCTATTTGAATTTGTAGCTCATCAACCTCATTCATGCACATGAATTCTAAACCTGTTCTTGCATTCATTCTTGCACTTCTTGGTTGCCTTCTAGTGAATATGGTACCAGTTCCTTTTCCATTACTATCCAACATGCCTTTGTGCGCTCTTTTCTACTTCTTTTCCATGGTGTATAAGCCTCTGCCGATTTAGATCAAATTCTGTCCAACTACTTGGGTGAACTGTCCCAAGAAGACATTGCTCCCAATCCTGTCGCGGTACAACCCATCCATTTTGAATAGATGTCTCATGCACCAGAACTGGTCTCAAGTTCTCAGGAATCTGTAGCTCTCCCTCTTGTATTATGTTTCAAGTCGCATATTGATTCTCCTGATCTTCCTACAGGTCATTCTGCTATAATGCATGCTTTGTTAATGCAAATTTGCAATAACACGATTGACAAATTGGGTACACTCTTTCTAAAGTGCAAACTTTTACAGCGTGTATTGGTTATAACATGATTCCAGATGCATTAGTTTAAATGGTGCAGCTATTATACGATTTTCTTATAACATGAGGTTGCACGAGAATGGAACTGCTGTGGTATAGCAGAACCGACTGTATTTCTATTCCCATTTGCATCCTTCAAGGTATCTTCACTCTTTGCTGTCTCCAATGCTGAGTACCAACCTAAGAATGGAAATACCTTGAAATCTCCAACTTTTCCTGTCTGTTCACTATCTTTTAGATGGTCACCCATCTTCTATCCAGAATTGGACCTGGGCACTTCCTGGAGTGTATGATCTAGGAAACACTCAACCTCTGCAGTGCTTTGCAGAGTGCTTGGAAACCCAGCGAGCTGAGTTCAAACTGGGACTTAAAAAATGTCACAGACAAATTTATCAACAAACACAGTGCTTATTCCCTCCTTGTTGCTTTCACTGGACCTTCCACATGATAGGTATTAAGGACTGACGTTTGTCATTACCTACCCCTTTGATCAAGCTTTTAGCCACCCAGTTTTTAATTTCTTGACTCAGCACTGACTTCATCTCTGTGAAGAACAGCTGGAACCAATGTTCCCATTAAGCTAAGTTGCATATGCACATGACTGCTCCAAAAACATTAAAGACACTGTGCACTGAAAGGTCTGTGTGCGTGAGACAACCGAATTATAAAAGTCACATTGCTTTGGGTGTTTTTCTTACCTTATGGACGCTATGTAAATAAAATTGTTGCTGTTTGAAATTTTTTGAGTTAAATTTTAACTCTCGGATTGTGAAAGCAGCAATGTTTACACGGCTTATTGTAAATTTAAAATTTCCCACACAAATGCGAATATGTTTGCTTCAACTGGTCTTGGGGAATAATGCAAAATAAACAAAAGTGAATTATGAAAAGCTGAGTGAGTTCTGAAGCAAGTTGCTTAATTACTACCCAATTGCTTAGTGTGACTGCACAGAACCAATTTCAATGCCAACCATAAGATTTTTAAGAACGGATATCAATTACTCTATTTTTAAATCTAAGATGGAACAATTTCCTTTTGGTTTATTTGAACAGTTCAAATAAGTATAGAAATTGACCAACCAAGGCACATTATTTTCACTAATTCGTTATGGCTCAAATGTACCCTTTCAACTAGGAATCAACCACCCAAATAAGGCAAGAAAGATTCTTCTGACTCTAAATTAGTCAGCTTTTATTTTGCTTTAAATTGCCAAATTGGATCAAAGCAAATTTCAGAACTGAACTCTGCTAATTTCAGGTAATCGGTTGTATATATTTATATAACTTGGTAAATCCATGGATCAGCTTCAGCTACTAACTCACTGGATGAATATATTTAAATTTAATTGAACCAAATAAGAAAACACCAAATTTACTGGAATTTTTAGTCTTTAACCATGTAAGGGAATGTTTTAAAAACAGTAATTGCTGGAGAATCCCAGCAGGACTAGCAGAATCTGTGGAGAAAGGGGCAGTTTTGATTTATGTGATCACCATCCCAGACTTATTATTTTAGTACACTTCAATTAAAGGTGAATAACGTTGTTTAACACAGGTAGCGGCATTTTTAGTAGCTGTGTTCCAGATGTTCAATGCCTAATAATTAAGCAATAATTGCATTCTTGTACTTCCCCACAAACGTTGCTAGACATTGTCTCTAAAGTTATTATTAAGGAAAAACAAATTTAAAGTTACTTGGGCAATCCTCGCTTTAAAAATATGCAGCCCATCTGCTGTTAGCATTTGTAACTGCTGAAAACTTTCAGATGTTTATTCATTCCTGGTTGTGATAAGGCTAAAGATAAAAAAGACTGCAAGAAGTACTTGGCTCCACAAAAGAACTAAAGTGTTGTGGTAATGTATTTCTTTTGTGTCTAAAATGCTTTATTCTTTCTGTAAACTGTCTTTTGTTCAAAATTCCCAAACTACTTATAGTATCAAGTTTCATGAAGTGAATAAGTGGAGCAATGTCTCTTTTGTTCTGTTTTTACACCATGGTCCAATTTTAGTACTTGCAAAAAGACATATAAAACTAAAGCAATTAAGTTTCTACTGCAAGAATTGTGGCTTTTGTTTGATTTCCCTTAAGTTTCACATAGTTCCATTTCCTCATTTTTTCTGCTGGACCAGGACTACAAAAAAACTTCAAAAGGATAACTTTAAAAAACACAGTTGGATTTATATACATTTTCTAAAAGGCTTTTTCCCAAACCACTATAAAATCATGTCAGCTGACAATTAAATATGCTTTGTATTAGCTCTGCTGTATAATGTAGCATAATTAACTACTTTTTATTCTAATGAGGTAAGTAATGTTTACAATAACTGTTGCATTTTTAGGAGTTTCCCAGCTGAGCCTTGATATCCCAAGGACCACTGAATCATAACTTTCCATTCTCCAAGCAAGCTTTTTGTTTCTTCAGGAGGTCTGTCTGATACTTTATTACAACCAACACTCTTTTACCCGAGGGACCCAGGCTGTTATATACTCAGAGAGTAAGCCAGACTATTCTGAAAAAAAGAATTCTTAAAATACACTTCAAGTGAGTGTCCAAAGAATGTGCCTGACTGGTGGGAGGGGAGCTGGTAAGTTCACTCCTCTTGTTTTTCGATCTTTTTTTGCAATGGCTGTTTTAAACATCAATGTTTAAATCAATAGTTGCAAACTAGAAGTAGTTATTCAGTTACTAATGGGAGTACTAGCTGGAAATAGAAGGACAACTCTGCTGAATTATATCACCAGACATTTTCCTCCAGAAATCAAACAATACCTCTGCCTCCCACTTAAAACGGCCAATCTAGGATTGTCTGTTGGTCATGGTGGAAGAGTTTGAGGACCAGAATGGGAGGGGATTTCAGGCCCAAATAGTCTGGAATATTTTATTGCCCTGCCTAAAACAACAGCCTATCGTGTCGGAACTTCTTGATAATACCTACCACATTGAGGAAGAACCCGAGTAGCCGGACTAACCAACAAACCCACCGCAGTGGTTAAGAAGGATCAACTTCTCCCTGACAGTACAGGGCTACAGGGAACAAAAATCGATGTAGGAAATGCTGATGTCTCTTCAACAAGCTGTTGAAGTGGGTTCAGTCATTGTTCTGGGAGGAGGAAAGAACCTCTTGTACTCAGGGAAGGCACAATTTTGAACTATGATCGTCAAAATGACTCTTCAAAAGTCATCATTTCTGTGGGAATTGGGCCAAATCAATCAAATAAATATATTTGTTACTATTAATGATGCACATTAACAACAACAGACTTTGTCACAATAGCTTTGTGTTCCTGATTGCTAAGAGTTAGTTTGTCCTGGATGTGAGAAGGAAAATGAATGAAGGCCTTGGCATACCAGTGATCATGTCAGTTGTGGTCTCTGCACCATATGACCAGTGAGTAGGTTGCTGAAATGAATCGGAAGGCAACCTGTGCTGATTGGAATGATGTCACATCCCTGTGGGCATGTCCAACAGATATTGAATTGTGTTCTCCAGCATCAAAAGATCAGTACAGTCCCTTATCATCACTCAGACTGCCATCCAGAATGGTCAGACATGGACAACTGACCAGACACATTTAATATGCTCCATTTGTCCTTCTTAAATCATCATAATGTACATAGGATTGAAACCCATAAATCCTATGTGGGGCACAATATTTAAAATGTATAAATCACATTAGCTAGAATACATCCTACTGCAGATGGCAATTCTAACGATTTTTTGTTATTCCTCAAAGGATGTTTTATCTCGTAGGTTCCATCTTACCTTGGCAGTGAAGGTGAGTACATCTACTGGACACAAAAGAATGTAAATAAGAGTTCTGTGGAAGTGGCCTATGCCAAAGCCAGAGAAGCACTGGGAGGGTTTGTGGACAGGTCTTCATTAGCAATAACCACAGCATTGAATGCTGGAAGACCCTAAATCCTCTGACTAGTTGATACTGAAGTAAGCTGAACAGCACTGGAATGTGCAGAAATTAATAATGCCTTCCTTGGAGCAGAAATAAGATCATATCTTATTTTGCATAATCTTGTATTATTTCTATAGCCATTTTCAGGTAGCAAAGCCCGGGGGCATACTTATGTAAAGAAACCCCTTTTTGAGTAAGAATACTAGATCCTTTATATTTTATGTACACATGGATGAAAGCTCATTTTGCTACAGGCATCTTCAAATTTCTTCATGGGGAATGGGTGTCACTTGCCCATCCATAATTGCTCTTAGAAAGGGATAGTGAAAAGCTTTGTCTTGCAAGCAACACAGGCAGATCACAGAGTTAAGTAGCATAGATAAGTAAATAATAGGTAAACAGCGGCAAAAACAAAAACACAGGTACAGGCGAATGTTAAGAGTTTGTGAGTCCATTCAGTATTCTAACAACAGTAAGGTAGAAACTGTTACAAAATTGGCTGGTCCATGTGTTCAGGCGTCTGTACCTTCTCCCTGATGTTATAGGTTGTAGAAAAACATTGCCAGGGTGGGATGGATCTTTGAGAATTCTGGCAGCCTTTCCTTGACAGCGGGCCCGGTAGATGGATTGTATAGATGGGAGGTTGCCCTTTGTGATTGTCCGGACTGAGTTCACCAGTCTCTGTAACCGTCTCCAATCTTGAATGGTACAGTTGCCAAACCAGGTAGTGATACGTCCAGAGAGAATGTGGAATCACATGTAGGCCAGACTGGTAATGATTCGGAGGGCAAAAGTGAGGACTGCAGATGCTGGAAACCAGAGTTTAGATTAGAGTAGTGCTGGAAACACACAGCAGGTCAGGCAGCATCCGAGAAGCAGGAAACTCTTTTGCCCGAAACATCGATTTTCCTGCTCCTCGGATGCTGCCTGACCTGCTGTGTGTTTCCAGCACCACTCTAATCTAAACTCTGGTAATGATTCGGTGGCTACTGCTGCTGGGCACTCATACCAAACACCCTTGCATAGAAATGAAGTCAGCACATTTGGAAACTATGCTATCACAAAGTGAAAATCACATTACATCAGGTTATAGTCCAACAGGTTTATTTGGAAGCACAAGCTTTCGAGGCACTGAAGACCTGATGAAGAGGCAGCTCATTGAAAGCTAGTGCTTCCAAATAAACCTGTTGGACTATAACCTGATGTAGAGTGATTTTTAATTTTGTGCACTCCATTTCAATACCAGCACCTCCAAATCATCACAAAGTGAGATCTACTTAAGATTGAGATAGAAAAGATCCATTTACAAGTAAGATAGGGATGAAAATATGAAAACAGCCTTCAATTTTTGGTGTCTCAATGGGGCTGAGGCTTCTCCAGATGAAAAGAATGAACACAGGACTCTGCCAGTGTTCCTCTGAGATATGTGCATTATAACACAAAGTACTAGTGTGAAGTCATCTGGTCAAGTAATGTTGCTATTCTCTTACCAGACCATAGAATCACAGAATCCCTACAGTGTGGAAGCAGACCATTCAGCCCATTGAGTTAATACCGACCCTCCAAAGAACATCCATACCAGACACACCTATCCTCTCCCTGTAACCTGCATTTCCAATGGTTAGTCCACCTAGCTTGCACATCCCTAGACCCTCTTGACAATTTAGCATGACCAATCTACCTAATCTGCACATCTTTGGACTGTGGAGGAAACTCGAGCACCTAAAGAAAACCCATGCAGATGCATGGAGAATGTGAAAACTTCACACAGACAGTTGCCCGAGGGTGGAATTGAACCCAGGTCTCCGGTGCTATAAGGCAGCAGTGCTAACCAGTGAGCTGCTCTCCCATTAGAGAAAGATGACTGGTGGTTTAACCGAGGACGGTCACCATGCCTCAAGCGAGGGTAGAGGTTGAGAAAGGGAATCCTTATGATAACCTCAGCCAGTGTTGGAATTGAAGTAGCAAATTACTCCAGATACTGGAATCTATACTGAAATCAACTAATGCTGGAGATCACAGCAGGTCAGACAGCATCCATGGAGAGACAGCAAGCTAATGTTTCGAGTCTAGATGACGTTTCTTCAGAGCTGAAGTGAAGTGTGGAGGGACAGTATTTATGTTATAGTTGGGGGGGTTGTTTGGGGAAGAGTTGGGGTGTGGTGGTGGGTGTAGAGTGCTAGTGGAAAAAAGATGTTGACAGTTCAGATTACATGATTGTAATACAAGAATGGCAGAACAATGGTATGTCTAACTGCTGGGCTTGAAAGACAGTCCCACTGGCATGGGAGAGGGGAAAGAGGATGAGACGGAGAATGTAACAAATAAATTTATAAGAAACGGAATAAATAGAACAATGTAACAAGTAAAGCTAAAAGAAGGGGAAGAAATGGAAGCTGGTTCACAGTTTGAAGGTGTTGAACTCAATATTAAGTCCAGAAGGCTGGAAAGTGCCCAGTCTGAAGATGAGATGTTGTTACTCCAGTTTGTGCTGTGATTCAGTGGAACACTGCAGCATGCCAAGGACAGACAAGTGGGCATGACAGTAGGACACTGTGTTAAAATGACCTGCTACAGGAAGCTCAGGGTTGTGCTTTCGCAAACTGGAGGTGTTCTGCAAAGCGGTCACCCAATCTGCGTTTAGTTTCTCACAATATTGAGTAAGCCACATTTGGTGCAGCGAATACAATACACAAGATTGGAGATGGTACAGTTAAAACGTTGCCTCATGTGGAGAGACCGTTTAGGCCTTGGATGGTGAGCAGGGAGGAGATGAAGGGGCAGGTGTTGCACTTTCTACAGTTGGAGGGAAAGGGAGGTGGGGGGGGGGGGGGGGGGTGGGGGGGGGGTAGGTGTTAGTGGTCATGGAATGGACTAGGGTGACCTAGAGGGAAGGATCCCTGTAAAATGCAATTGATGGAGTAAGGGGAAGATGTGTTTGTGGTGGCATTCTGCTGGAGTTGTCTGAAATGGTGGAGAATGATCCTTTGAACACGGAGGCTGGTGGGAGGAAAAGTGAGAAAAGGGGATCCGATCACGCCACTGAGTGATGGGAAGGGGCAAGGGCGGAAGCACGGGTGATAACTCGGATGCGGTTGAGGGCCCTGTCAACCACAGTGGCTGGGAAACCACGGTTATGGAAGAAGCAAGCCATGTCAGCAGCACTGTTTGGTATCATCTGAACAGAGGCGATGTAGGCAAAGGAACTGGGAGAATGCAGGACGTGGGGTGTGACGAGCTGTAGTGAAGGTACATATTGGAGTCAGTGGCTTTGTAGTGGATGGCAGTGGACAGATTATTCCCCACAATGGAGACAGAAATTGATGATGTGAAAGTTATAGCAGCGTGGAAATTGGTGGCAAAATGCTTAAAGTTTTCAAGGTCCTGGTGGGAACACAGAGTGACATCAAAGCAGTTATCTATGAACCGGATGAAGAGTTGTGGGAGGGGGCCAGTGTAGGATGGGAACAAGGATTAATCCACATGCCATATAAAGAGTCAGGCATAACTGAGGCCCGCGTGGGTGCCCATAGCCATTCCTTTGACTTGGCAGAAGTGAGATGAATTAAAGGAGAAATTATTTAGTGAGAGACCAAGTTCAGCCAGGTGGAGGAGCGTGGTGATGGCTGGGGAGTGAAGATTAGAGTGGTGCTGGAAAAGCACAGCAGGTCGGACAACATCCAAAGAGCAGGGAAATCCTTGTTTCAGGCAAAAGCCCTTCATCAGGAATTGTTCAGGCCTCTTCTTGAGAAGAGGCTGACAGTTCACAAACGTCCTGGTGGAGGATAGAGGTTTAGATTAGATTACTTACAGTGTGGAAACAGGCCCTTCGGTCCAACAAGTCCACACCGACCTTCTGAAGAGCAACCCACCCAGACCGATTCCCCTACATTTACCCCATCACCTAACACTACGGGCAATTTAGCATGGCCAGTTTACCTGACCTGCACATTTTTTGACTGTGGCAGGAAGCCGGAGCACCCGGAGGAAACCCACGCAGACACGGGGAGAATGTGCAAACTCCACACAGACAGTCAGTCGCCTGAGGCGGGAATTGAACCCGAGTCTCTGGCGCTGTGAGGCAGCAGTGCTAACCAGGTGTAGAGGGATTGGACATCCATGGTGAACAGGAAGTAGTTAGGGCCAAGGAACTGGAAATTGTCAATCTGGTGGAGCACACCAGAGGAATCGTGGATGTAGGTGGGCCTACGCTATTGGCATCACTCTACATCGCAAACCAGTTGTCCAGCCTGTGGTATTTACTGTCCTGCGTCACCAGTGTGTGTGGAGGAGACTGCTATGCTGTCAGAGTTAAAAATCACACAACACCAGGTTATAGTCCAACAGATTTAATTGGAAGCACACTAGCTTTCGGAGCGACGCTCCTTCATCAGGTGATTGCTGTCAGTTCTATTTCAATTGAAAGTTTACCAATGATTTCTGGTAGATTGTATTGCTCAAATGTATGAACAGTATTTAGTTGTTGGCTCAAGACTTGCTGATAGTTAATTCTGAGGACTCTTCAGCGGTACCAGGGATGAAAGACCTTTTTTATAGCTTTGAAATCTGTGGTCTTTTTCCATAATGACAGTGTGAAATAAATCTCTGATTCAAATATGTGATTTCTCTTGGTTGAATCTTTTTCTTAGGTTCATTCATTAATCTTGCAAGGTCGATCTTCCACTGGTTGTGTTTTCCTGGATTGGCCAATGCTAGCTTTCTAATGAAGTGGTTGAACTACATCAATGAATTGCAGGAGTATGAGGGCAAAATGCTTATTTTTATTTAAGAATGAGCTTTGTTGGCTCTGGATGACATCATCATCGTCAGTCCCTCAGAATCACGTTTGACGTTTATCAGGTTAGATGAGTCCTCAGATGGTAAGAAGCCAAAATGTGGATCCACATTTTTTTTTTCATAGTCAGGTCATATTGTTTAATGAGCAAATGAAACTTAAAATTCTAATTTGACTTTTCTCACCTTCCTCTGCCATCATTGTTCCAACTTGCTGAACCTCAAAATGGCTGTGTCTTGATAAGCAGTCAGCAGTTTTCTCCTCCCTGTCAGTGATGTTAATGCCTCTGTACTTTAGACTGATCCTGAGTGAATCTTTATACATTTTCCTTTGGCCACCCGAATAAGTATTGGCCATGGAAGATGAGAACATACTGAGGGAGGCAATTTTTGTGCTTTGAGATGCAATAGCATGTCTAAAGGAGTTGGTTCTTCGGGAGCAGGACTATAATTCTAGTACCTGCAACTTCATGGACGATGCTGGTCTTGGTCTAGTGGTCCTCCAGTTTGATTCCCAGAATTCAGAGTAGGTTCCACTGTTGAAAGCTCTCAAGGACCTTACTGGGATGTCAGTAGATGGTCCAGGTTTTGCTGCAGTACAGGAGGGTTGTCAATACAACAGACTTACAGACCAGGACCATTGGTGCCTTCCAAACACCTCTTTAGTCAAAGACACACTATTGCAGTATTAAGAAGCCAGAACTGATACAATTGTCTCAGCAATAAACTTCATGCTTGATAGTTCGAGGGACCTGGGTTCAAATCCCACCAGGGAGATGGTGGAATAGGTAATCAACAAAAATTTGGAATTTAAGGTCTAATGATGACCGTTAAATTAAAGCTGACTGTCATAAAATCCCACCTGGTTAATTAATGTCCTTTAAGAAAGGAAACTGCCACCTTACTCAGTGTGGCCTAAATGCAACAGCAATGTGGTTGATTCTTAACTGCCTTTGAAATGACCCAGCAAACCATCCAGTTGTATCAGTCACAATAAAGTAAGCCCTTCTCACTAACATAGGGTTGGGGAATGGGTCTAGGTGGGTTACTCTTCGGAGGGTCGGTGTCGACTTGTTAGGCCAAAGGGCCTGTTTCATATTGGAGGGAAGGTCATCTGACCTAAACACCTGGAATCTAGTGCCAGATGAGTCAAACAACAGCCTGGTATAGTTATGGTCTCGGAATCATAACTTATGCACTACATCCAAGACAACACCATCATCATCCCTGGGTATATCTTATGCAACAGCAGGACAGACCCAGCAGAAGTCATGGCACGGTGTTATGCACCGAGGAAGGAATTGCTCTAGGAATCCTCAACATTGACTTTGAACTCCATGACGTATCATGGCATCAGGTCAAACACAGGAATGGAAGCCTCCAGCTGATTCTAATGAACCGACTCTCTAGATTCCTCCCTATTGAATAGCATCTGGATTAAGTACAGAAAGAGTGGAAAGAACACAGAATGTACTGAGAGAAGGACTTCAATTAGTGATTTGGCAGCACCACTACTGACCTAAATCCTAAAGCCTGGGACTGCAACAGATGGTGAGAGAACAAATAAGAGGAAAAAAAACATACTTGACTTCATCCTCACCAAACTACCATAGATGCACCCGTCTATGACAGTATAGTAACAATTGCATAGTCCTTGTAGAGATGACGTTCATCATCACATTGAGAATACCTTTCATCATGTTCAGTTCACTATCACTGTGCCAAATGGAATTGACTTCAAACAGATCTACCAACTCAAGACTCGGCATCCATGAGGTGCTGTGGAACAGTAGCCACAGTAGTCCAACAAATCTTCAACCAGGGGATCAATCCTGGTTCCATGAAAAGTGTAGCAGGGCATCCTAGGAGCAGCACCAACCTGGTATCTCAGGACTATTTGCATGCCAAACAGCTAGGCAGCAAGTGACAGACAGAGCTAGCGATCCCACATGAAATGAATCAGATCTAAGCTCTGCAGATCTGCCATATACAGTCATGAATGATGATGGACAATTAAACAACTCACCATCTTCAACAATAGTGACCACTGCACAGCACATCAGTGCAAAAGATAAGGCTGAAACATTTGCAGCAATTGTCAGTTCTTTGTTTTATTAAATAAAAAGTGTGATCCTTTGGGAGGAGTGGATACTAAGATATGGGAGATGCTATGTATTGTCCAGAACTACCCCATTCATGTCAAAGACCTTTATAATGTGAACGAGCTACCCTACACCTGCTGCCAGCAAATGGAAGTATCTGAAGGAGGAATAACATGGAGCAACATATCCTGACAAGTCAAAAGAACCATCTCAGCGGACTCTGTGAACAAGGACTATTGAACTGCCTTCCCAATTTTTTACTTCCACCCATAACACCCATGTCTCTTTCCTCTTCTCTGTGTCAGTCCATATATGCATTTAGAGAGGGAGTTTAAAAGGGAGTTAGAGTTGTAACTAGCACAGTGATATATTGATGGCTCATAATTGTTTACCTGTAGCTAGAATCTATTTATTTGTAATAAATAGTAATTTTAGCTAAGTGGAGAAACAGGATCTATTATTTCTGTTAACCTGGTGTAAAAGACATTTTTGTAAACCTTTAAAAATCTTTAACTTTTGTGATGACTTGGGGAATAGCAGGCCTTGATTTCCAGTGCATAATGCAAGTGAAGGGTAACACTGTGCACAAGTTACATTCAACTGATGGTGGCATGAAGAATAGGAGACTACAGCTGACGAGAATGCCCAAGACTCCTTAACACTCCCCATGACTGCTTGAGGTTCCATCCAGTAGCTGTATTATATATCAGAGTGGACAGTACTTCAGCTTTGCTCATAGATTAACCTTTTTATATCATTACTTTACACATTATATTCTCAAAATTTGAACTTTTGAGAAAAAAAATTACTACTGAATTTTTCGGTCACCAGTGCTCTAGACATTCAATACCATCTATACGAAGGACATGGGCATAAATATTTCCTAACACCAGGTTATAGCCCAACGGGTTTATTTGGAAGCACTAGCTCTCAGAGCGCTGCTCCTTTCATGAGGTGGTTGTGGAGTATAAGATCGTAGGATACAGAATTTATCACAAAAGTTTACAGTGTGATGTAACTGAAATTATATATTGAAAAAGACCACCAAAACAACTTCAAACAACCACCAAACCTCAAACAGATCGTTGTTCGCAGCAAACTACCTGGCTTTCAGGACAACACCATACAACCTTGTCACGGTAGACACTGCAAGACGTGTCTGTGTTGACACGGATACCACCATTATACGTGGGAAGACCTCTCACCATGTACATGGCAGGTACTCACGTGACTCGGCCAACGTTGTCTATCTCATACGCTGCAGGTAAGGATGCTCTGAGGCATGGTACGTTGGTGAGACTGAGCAGAGGTTACGGCAACAGATAAATGGACACCGCATAACAATCAACAGACAGGAGTGTTCCCTCCCAGTTGGAGAACACTTCAGCGGATTGGGATGTTCAACCTTGGACCTTTGGGTGACCATCGTCCAAGGCGAACTTTGGGACAGGCAACAACGCAAAGTGGTGAAAGTGAGTACTGCAGATGCTGGCGATCAGAGTCTAGATTAAAGTGGTGCTGGAAAAGCATAGCAGGTCAGGCAGCATCCAAGGAGCAGGAAAATCAACGTTTCGGGCAAAAGCCCTTCATCAGGCATCAGAACAATGCAAAGTGGCCAAGCAGAGGCTGATAGCCAAGTTTGGTACCCATGAGGATGATCTCAACTGGGACCTTGGATTCATGTCACACGATAGGTGACCCCACTGCACCACACACACATACACATATCCACACACACACACAAACACTCTCTCAGAGACACTCCTACAAACCCATACACTCGTGCAGACCCTCTCTCACATGCTCACACATACACACCCACACTCTCACAAACTTATACCCCTTTACACTCACACACATTATCTCACAGACACTCATATGCCACACGTATACACACACACACGCTTGTGGGGTGAATTTGTACTTGTAGAATTACATTCTATTTTGCTCAAAAACTGCATGAATCCATTAAGATTATGTAAATCCCTTTTTTAGATTAGAATCAGTCAGAACATTGGGCAACATACAGCCTCACTCAGGGCACCTCACAACTTCAATGCATTATCTGGGCCAACATGGCATCTATTGTTAAAGTTCACTTGAGAACGTAACTTTAAGAAAGTTCTGGAATTTACATGTAAAAGAACTGGTACCAACATGCCATTCTAAAAGATGACAGACTTAACAAACAATCCAAGTCTTTTTCAATATATAATTTTAGTTAAATCACACTGTAAAATTTTGCTATACATTCTGTGTCCTACAATTTTATATTCCATAACCACCTGATCAAGCAGCAGCGCTCCGAAAGCTAGTGTTTCCAAATAAACCTATTGAACTGGTGTTGTGTGATTTTTAACTTTGTACAATCCAGTCCAACACTGGCACGTCCAAATCATAAATATTTCCTGTTACGGACTTGAGACCATGCCCTCTGGCAAGGGTTTATAATTACTGGATTTAAGTTTAACCGTGTTCTTTCGAATGTTCAAAATTTCAGTATAATCTCACACAGTCATTTTTTTCTCTTGTGTAAACTGGTCCAGTATTAGGCTTATTACAGCCTTATTAGGCTTTTTAGCTCAACTACATAATGCCTAATACAAGACCATAAGATATAGGAGCAGAATTAGCTCATTCAAACCATTGAGTCTGCTCCATTGTTTGAGCATGGCTGATGTGTTTCTCAACCCATTCTCCTGCCTTCTCCCTATAATCCTTGATCCCCTTACCAATCAAGAACCGATCTATCTCTGTCTTGAATACACTCAATGACCTTGCCTCCGCAATCCTCTGTGGCAATCAGTTCGACTGATTAACCACCCTCTGGCTAAAGAAATTCCTCCTTATCTGAGTTCTAAAGGATCGTCACTTCACTTTGAGTTTGCACCCTTGGGTTCTACTAGTAGAAATATCTGCTCCACGACCACTCCATCTAGGTCTCTCAGTATCCTACAAGTTTCAATCAGATAAACCCCTCAACTTTCTAAATTCCATGGAGTGCAGACCTGGACTCCTTAATTGCTCCTCATATGACAAGCCATTCATTCCTGGGATCATTCTTCTGACTCCCTCTCATATCTGATTTGTTGACTTCCTTTGTATCTTTTCCAATATCCCATTATGGTGCAGTGACTGGAACTGTACTCAGGTATTTAGCTAGTGCTGAATCAGTGCTCTGTCAAACCGTCAATGCATTAATTTTATTTACTTTGCCTCCAGTGAAATGAAAAATTTATTTGCTTTTTATTTTCAAGATTGCATACTGAACTGATAATTTTAATACCCATGTCAACAATTTCCTCATGGTATACTGTACTATAGTCTACCATCATTCATTTAATATTGCCATACTAATTTTGAAATATTGTTAAATAGAAGAAATATGCCAATTAATTTGCATGAAGTACCAAAAGCAGAATTGTAATAACGATCAGATAGATTTTTTGTAATGTTGACTGAGAGTTAAATGTTGCCAAGCTAACTATCACATCAGGAGAAAATGAGGACTACAGATGCTGGAGATCAGAGTCAAAAAATGTGGCGCTGGAAAAGCACAGCAGGTTAGGCAGCATACTACGAGCAGGAGAGTCGATGTTTTGGGCACAAGCCCTTCATCAGGAATTCGGAGGGGGGGGGGGGGGGAATGCCAAGAGTGCTGAGAGGTTAATGGGTGGGGGCTGGGGCTGGGGGAAAGGTTACTTGGAAGGCAATAGGTAGATGAAGGTGGGTGTGATGTGATAGGTCGGAGGTAAAAACAATGACTGCAGATGCTGGAAAGCAGATTCTGGATTAGAATGGTGCTGGAAAAGCACAGCAGTTTAGACAGCATCCAAGGAGCAGGAAAATCGACGTTTCGGGCAAAAGCCCTTCATCAGGAATACAGGCAGAGTGCCTGATCTCTCCACCCTTCAGGCACTCTGCCTGTATTCCTGATGAAGGGCTTTTGCCCGAAACGTCGATTTTCCTGCTCCTTGGATGCTGTCTGAACTCCTGTGATAGGAGGTCGGAGCAGAGGGTGGAGTGGATAGGTGGGAAGGAAAATGGACAGGTGGGAAGGAAGATGGACAGGTAGGACAATTCAAGAGGGTGGTGCTGAGTTGGAGGGTTGGATCTTGGATAAGGCGGGGGAGAGAAGATGAGGAAACTGGTAACATCGACATTGATACCATGTGGTTGGAGGGTCCCAAGGCGGAAGATGAGGCGTTCTTCCTCCAGGCATCCGGTGGCTTGGATTTGGCGGTGGAAGCAGCCCAAGACTATCATATAAACTTATTTCGTAAGCTGGCATTTTTTTGAGTAAAACTCAAAGAGCATATTGATATTAAAATTTCTACTGGTTACCGGAAGTGGTTATATTTTTCAGTTTAAACTAGCAGGCAGTTCCATGACAAATACTCCATAGTTCAGTTCTTCACATTCTCCCCATGTCTGCATGGGTTTCCTCCTGGTGCTCTGGTTTCCTCTCATAATCTAAAGATGTGCAGTTTAGGTGAATTGGCCATTCTAAATTGCCCATAGTGTTTAGGGATGTTTGGGTTAGGTGCATTAATCAGGGGTAAACATGGGATAATAGGGTAGGGGAATGAGTCTGGGTGGGTTACTCTTTGGAGGTATGGTGTGGACCCTTTGGGCCAAAGGGCCTGTTTCCACACTGTAGGGATTCTAAATAACATGCAAACTGCTAGTTAAATGAACAAGCAAATTAAATGATCATTTTGAAGCATTTTAGATGGAAAAAAAATTCTGTATTAATATTAATATATGTATTAATATCATTAACTGTAGAAACCTGGGGAATAAAATTCAGGAAACTTATGTTTATGTTTTCACTTTCCTTCTTACAGGTGATACCTAAAGAAAAATAATGAAAGTAAATTTTGTTTTGTTCTTCGTACTTCTCAACTTCTGTGTTATTATTGGTAAGAGGGAAATTAAGGCAACCAATGGGAGTCAGTGGAGGCAGCTCCACCCTCAAGGACAACAAGTTGGCATTGTGAATCGCAATCCAGCCAGACAATCCATACCTAGACGTCCACTCTCCCCTGCAAAAGTTCCAAACATGAATGCAGATGAAGGCACTGCAACCTTCCTTGATTCGTATATAGGTATTGATGAAACTGAAACCAGCTACAATGTATTACCAGGTTAGTAACAAAAAGATAACAAGTAACTTCTCAACCACAGTCGTACCCATTTAAATAAACTTCATCACAATTCAATAGACAATAGACATTAGGTGCAGAAGTAGGACATTCTGCTCTTCGAGCCTGCACCACCATTCAATATGATGATGGCTGATCATCCTTAATCAGTATTCTGTTCCTGCCTTATCTCCATAACCCTTGATTCCATTATCCTTGAGAGCTTTATCCAACTCTTTCTTAAATGAATCCAGAGACTGGGCCTCCACTGCCCTCTGGGGCAGAGCATTCCACACAGCCACCACTCTCTGGGTGAAGAAGTTTCTCCTCATCTCTGTCCTAAATGGTCTACCCCATATTTTTAAGCTGTGTCCTCTGGTTCAGCACTCACCCATCAGCGGAAACATGTTTCCTGCCTCCAGAGTGTCCAATCCTTTAATAATCTTGTATGTCTCAATCAGATCCTCTCTTCTCTCAGTCTTCTAAACTCAAGGGGATACAAGCCCAGTCGCTCCAGTCTTTCAGCGTATAGTAGTCCCGCCATTCCAGGGATTGACCTCGTGAACCTACGCTGCACTCCCTCAATAGCCAGAATGTCTTTCCTCAAATTTGGAGACCAGAACTGCACACAGTACTCCAGGTGTGGTCTCACCAGGGCCCTGTACAGCTGCAGAAGAACCTCTTTGCTTCTATACTCAATCCCTCTTGTTATGAAAGCCAGCATGCTATTAGCCTTCTTCAATACCTGCTGTACCTGCATGCTTACCTTCATTGACTGGTGTACAAGAATGCCCAGATATCTCTGTACTGCCCCTTTACCTAAATTGATTCCATTTAGGAAGTAATCTGCCTTCCTGTTCTTGCCACCGAAGTGGATAACCATACATTTATCCACATTAAACTGCATCTGCCATGCATCTGACCACTCACCTAACCTGTCCAGGTCACCCTGTAATCTCCTAACATCCTCCTCACATTTCACCCTGCCACCCAGCTTTGTATCATCAGCAAATTTGCTAGTGTTATTACTAATACCATCTTCTATATCATTAATATATATTATAAAATGCTGTGGTCCCAGCACTGATCCCTGCAGTACCCCACTGGTCACTGCCTGCCATTCCGAAATGGAGCCGTTTATCACTACTTTTTGTTTCCTGTCAGCCAACCAACTTTCAATCCAAGTTAGTACTTTGCTCCCAATACCATGTGCCCTAATTTTGTTCACTAACCTCCTATGTGGGACTTTATCAAAAGCTTTCTGAAAGTCCAGGTACACTATGACTACTGGATCTCCCTCGTCCATCTTCAGAGTTACATCCTCAAAAGATTCCAGAAGATTAGTCAAGCATGATTTCCCCTTCATAAATCCATGCTGACTCTGACCTATCCTGTTACTACTATCCAGATGTGTCATAATTTCATCCTTTATAAGAGACTCCAGCATCTTTCCCACCACTGAGGTCAGACTAACTGGTCTATAATTTTCTGTTTACTCTCTCCCACCTTTCTTAAAAAGTGGTACAACATTAGCCACCCTCCAATCCGCAGGAACTGATCCCGAATCTATCGAACTCTGGAAAATAATCACCAACGCATCCACAATTTCAAGAAGCATAAATTGTTGACATTAACCATTTGATTGTTTTGTTTTGGAAATATTGTAAACTGAGACTATCCCATCAGAATTATTCCAATGGCAGTGGTTTACACATGTAAAGACAAATAATAAATACAAACTATAAACATACACCATTCAGAAAATCTGAATATATCACATGGAAAAACTGTAATTCTGCCTCTGATGAAAATATTCAAAAATATATTATGAGCTATTGAAAAGGATAGGTCACTAAAGCTGTAAATTTACCCAACTGCAGCAGATTAATATTGATCTCATGTTTTTATGTAGACATATATTTGACATTTTTATATATATGCTATGCCAGATTGCTGTTGGTAAACTACAACCACACTTTATTGTTATAAAACCTTTAGTGACTATTTGGGTTGAAAATAAAATCTTGCAGAAACAGATGGCAGTCTCTCCAGCAACTATTTCCTGATCAGGTCACCATAACTCCACCGGGAGAGCAGTAATACTGTACAGTAAATGAGAACTGTAAATGGATTTGTTTCCCTTTTCAACAGTATAAGCTGATCTATTCACCACACACTATCGCTCCAATGACATGCAGTCAGTCAGCATCATGACTTTGTATAATCCTTCATTTCTGCTATCATAAGAATGAAAGTTAGAAACCACACAATGGAAAAACATACAACCCCTATCCCCAAAGTGTAAATGAACTATGTCATTTTAAAAAAAAACAAGTTACACATAAAAAAATAAATTCTTATGATATCCACAAAGAACTTTTACAAAGGGATTGGAATTTCTAATAATTGATGGAAAGGACTGCATGACAAGATTTCGTTTTAACACCTTTATTGTCACAAACTAAAAGCAACATTGATTAAATACTACTGTCGGCAAATTACACTTTAATAGAAACTCTTGACTTTTAGCATAGCTTAAGATCTCCTTTTATGATGATACATTGCACTGTCCCCTAAGTAAACACTTCATTCTCCCAAAACCTGTCCAAAGTAAACTTCTGCTCCCAAATACCTGTTTACGTTTACTTTTTTCAGAGCTGATTTTACTGTGAAGATTATACTGGAGATCTTGCATCTGCTCTTAATTTCTCACAAACTTGGCCTCTTCATTCTGAGCATGAACTTCCACCTGTGTTCTACAGTGAACAACAGGCAAGCCCATAAACTGATAACTGGTAACTCCACACCAACCAAAAACACCTGACCAATCTTTTAATGACCAAAATCTACTAGCAATGTTAAATCTTGAAAATTAGGATTTGTACTGAAGGCGCTGGAAATCTACAGCAATGGTAGATTTTGAATTTATTGAAGAGAAACGAGTCTTAAAGACATGATAGAACTTGGCAACATCTAAAATTTTGACAGTGCATTTTATGACAATTTGCAAGTTACTGTCATTTTACCTTTCAAGTCAAAATATAATTTCATAAGGTAGATGTAAGCACTTGACAATATTACTGCATTGAGGAGAAAGTGACGTCTGCAGATGCTGGAGATCAGAGCTGAAAATGTGTTGCTGGAAAAGCGCAGCAGGTCAGGCAGCATCCAGGGAACAGGAGAATCGACGTTTCGGGCATAAGCCCTTCTTCAGGAATGAGGAAAGTTTGTCCAGCAGGCTAAGATTAGATTAGATTACATTACAGTGTGGAAACAGGCACTTCGGCCCAACAAGTCCACACCGACCCGCCGAAGCGCAACCCACCACCCACCCATGCTCCTACATTTACCCCTTACCTAACACTACGGGCAATTTAGCATGGCCAATTCACCTGACCTGCACATCTTTGGACTGTGGGAGGAAACCGGAGAACCCGTACGAAACCCACGCAGACACGTGGAGAACGTGCAAACTCCACACAGTCAGTCGCCTGAGGCAGGAATTGAACCCGGGTCTCTGGCGCTGTGAGGCAGCAGTGCTAACCACTGTGCCACCATGCCGCCCACTGACTTGGGGTCCCTCCTCCCTACCTTTTATCTTAGCCTGCTGGACAAACTTTCCTCATTCCTGAAGAAGGGCTTATGCCCGAAACGTCGATTCTCCTGTTCCCTGGATGCTGCCTGACCTGCTGCGCTTTTCCAGCAACACATTTTCAATATTACTGCATTGATCAATCTTGTAAATTGTGAACTAAAAGCTTTTATAACAAATAACTACAATAATCCCAAGAAGTATTCCATTCATAAAATAACTGGCTCACTATTTCATATGTCCCTATCTCCAATACCTTGGTAATCCACAGGGAAACATATTGAAACACGTATGTAAAAAAAAAGTACTTATATAATATATGCAACATAATAAAATGTACCAAAGCACTTCACAGGAGCATTACCAGGTAACACCTGACATTATGCTGCAAAAAAATCAGAACAGGTGGCCAAGGATTTAGTCAAAGTGGTAACCTCTAAGAAACATTTTAAAAGGACAGTGAGAGGGAGGGAGAAATTAGATGGAATTGGGAAGGAAATTTGAGCATCAGGCTTAGATAAGTGAAAACAAAGGCATTAGTGGTGAGGCAAAAAAAGGTCAAGGATGTTCGAAAGGCTAGAGTTTTTGAAGGATCATAGCATTGAAGGAGACAAATGACAAAAGCAGCAACAAGGCCAAAGAGGAATTTGAACATCATGCTGAAAATGTTAAATTTGCAAGATTATTGTACTAGAGGTCAATATTCTTTGATATTTACAACATGAAACAAGCACCTGCAATTTACTAATTTAAATTTCTATCAATTGCATTATTCATTCTGTTCACTAGCCCTACACGAGTTTAGATGCATTCTATCCTAGTGGTACAGCTCCTTCCTGTCAGGCAATTATACTAATGTTCCCATATCAGTTTTTCAACGAAGCATGCACCTTCCCAATCCTTCTGCCAATTGTATACAGCTTCGATGGTAATCTCAAGACTGGGTACTTAGTCACCCTTCCCTTTTTAAACTTTCCTTCTGTTATATTAAGATGTTGTTTAAATAAGCAGCAGAACCTTCTATCTCTTGGTCATGATTACAACAAAAGGAAAGAAAGCAAAGCTCATCTATCTCCTTAATTATCAAATTTCCTAAGACTCCAGTGTTTCTGTTCTGCTCTCCCACACCATCTCCTTGGAATCCCCTTTCCTCAAAGGTATCAATACCGTGAACCATTTAAATTTCTCCATTTAATTAACATTCAGCTCTTCTATTCTTCCTGCCAAAATATATAACCTCACATTTCCCCACATTATATTCCATCTGCTAAGTTTTTGCCCTCTTACTTATCTCTCTGCACACTGCGTATCATCCTCACCAATTGCTTTCCTACCTATTTTTGTGCCATCCTCAAACCTGGCTATCGTACATTCACTTTCTTCATCCAAGTAATATATATTGTAAATAATTGTGTTCCCAGCAATGATCCCTGTAGCACACTTCTAGTTAGAAGTTACCACCTCGAAAATGCACCAAACTCTTTGTCTCCTATTAGTTAGTAAATTTTCTATCCAACTTCATATACTACCTCCAACACCCATGGGCTGTTATCTCATGAAGTCACCGAATATATGATACCTTATCGAACACTCTTTCCCTTTGTGAAACCATGCTGATTCTACTTGATTATATTATTTTTAATTTTTTTTATTCATTCATAGGATATGGGCATCACTGGCAAGGCCAACATTTAATATTCATTCTTAAATTGCCCAAGGATACCCAAGAGACAACCACATTGCTGTGGGTCTGGAGTCAAATGTACAACAGATCTCCTTCCCTGAGGGACAGTAGTGAATCAGATTTTTTTAACCTTTTTAGTAGATTCTAATATTTTCACAATGGCAGTAAGTGGCTTATAATTACCAGTTCATTTGTCTCCCTTTTTGAATAAGGGTGTAACATTGTCAGTTTATCAATCCTCTGGGACTTTTTCAGAATCTTACATTCTTGGAAGATTATGAGGCAGTGCATCTACTATCTCCATAGCTACTTCCTTAAAAATCTGAGGATGCAACCAATCACATTTGGAGGACTTTTGTCCTTTGGTCTCATTACTTGCCCTAGTTCTTTATCTTTTGCAATTTTTAAAATGCATTTCCTCTCTTCCTTTTGCCCCTTGATTTAGTATTTTTGGAATGATATCAATGTCCCCTGTCCCTTCTCCCCAGCAACCATCCCCTCACCCTCTCCCCAGCCCTCCCACACTTATCTCTCCACCCACACTTATCTTTCCACCCTGGAGGCTCTCTGCCTCCATTTTTGATGAAGGGCTTTTGCCTGAAACATCGATTTTCCTGCTCCTCAGATGCTGCCTGACCTGCTGTGCTTTTCCAGCACCACTCTAATCTAAACTCTCGTTTCCAGCATCTGCAGTCCTCACTTTTGCCAGGTTATCTCAGAGTACAATGGGGCCTTAATCAGATAGCGCCTTGGGTCAGGGAGTGGCAGATGGAGTTTAATTTTGATAAATTTGAGGTTATTGCATTTTTGTAAGGCAACCCAGGGCAGGACTTATACAATTAATGGTCAGGCCCTGGGGTGTGTTGCTAAATGAAGCGACCTAGGGATGCAAGTGAAATAATTCCTTGAAGGTAGAGTTACAGGTAGTCAGGATAGTGAGGATGGCATTTGGTATGCTTGCTTTCATTGGTCAGTGCACTGAGTACAGGAGTCAAAAAGTGTGGCGCTGAAGAAGCACAGCAGGTCAGGCAGCATCCAAAGAGCAGGACAGTCGATGTTTCAGGCATAGGCTCTTCATCAGGAAGGAGGGAGGAGCCTAAGGGGGCTGAGAGATAAATAGGAGGAGGGTGGTGCTGGGGAGAAGGTAGCTTGGAAGGCCATACGTAGATGAAGGTGAGGGGGTGACAGTGATAGGGTAGAGCAGAGGGTGGAGCGGATAGGTGGGAAGAAAGGTGGAGAGGTAGGACAGTTCAAGAGGGTGGTGCCAAGTTGGAGGGTTGGATCTGGGATAAGGTGTGTTGATGGGAGATGAGGAAACTGGTGAGATCGACATTAATCCTGTGTGGTTGGAGGGTCCCAAGGCAGAAGATGAGGCGTTCTTCCTCCAAGCATTGGGTGGCTTTGAGTATTGGAGTTATGACTTCATATTGTGGCTGTACAGGACATCGGTGAGGCTAATATTAGAATACTGTGTTCAGTTCAAGTTTCCTTGCTATAGGAAAGATGTTGTTAAACTTGAAATGGTTCAGAAAAGATTTACAAGGATCTTGCCAGGATTGGAGGGCTTGGGTTATAGGGAGAGATTGAGTAGGCTGGAGTTATTTTCTCTGAAGCGTAGGAGGCTGAGGGGTAAACTTATGGAGATTTATAAAATCATGAGGAGCATGAACAGGGTGAATAGCCAATATCTTTTTCCCAGGTTAGGGGAGTCCAAAACTAGAGGGCACAGATTTAAGGTGAGAGGGAAAAGATTTAAAAAGGACCTAAGGGCAGCTTTTCATGCAGAGGGTGCCATGTATGGAATGAGCTACCAGACAAAGTGATGGAGGCAGGTACAAGCACGTGGATTGGTGTATGAATAGGAAGGGTTCAGAGGGATATGGGCCAAATGCTGGCAAATGGGACTAAATCAGTTTAGGATATCTGGTTGGCATGAGTAGAAGTTGGACTGAAGGGTCTCGTTTCCGTACTCTACAACTCTAAGCATTTCCTGTCCATTTTTATGTTACTTATTAGTTTATTTTCTTGCTCTTCATTACTTTCTTGGTAATCTTTATTGGTTTTTAAAACTTTCCTAATCCTCTGCTTTACCATGAATTGTTGCCAAATTGTATGCTTTTACTTTTTAATTGATACCATTCTTAATTTCCTTGGTTAACCATGATTGGTTTACACCCTTGATAGAATCCTCATTCCTCACTACGATATATCTTTGTTGTGGGTCATGAACTATTTTCTTAAATGTATGCCATTATTCATCAACCGCTTTTTTTCCTAAATTCTGTTTCCATTCCACTCCAGGCAACTCTGCCTTCATTCCTTTGTCATTATCCTCAGTTAAGTTTAGCAGACTTTTTTCGATGCACTCACTTTCAAGCTCAATGCTAAATTCTATCATGTTTTGATTACTATTTTCTAGGAAATCTTTTACTCTTAGATTATTTATTAAACCTGCCTGATTAAATATTATCAGATCCTGGAATTTTGATCAATGTATTTAAGAAAGGATGTATTGGCATTAGAAGAGTTTAGATAGCTCATTCCTGGGATGAAAGGGTTAACTTAACAAGAATGGCTAATCAATTTTGGCCTTTATTTAATGGAGTTGAGAAGAATAAGGGATGATCTTACTGAACATGCATGGTCCTGAAAGGAGTAAGTGTGGTGTTGAAAAAGCACAGCAGGTCAGGCAGCAGGAGATTCGACATTTCAGGCATCAGCATCTGCAGTCCTCACTTCCTCCAAAGTCCTGAGAGGGCTTGACAGGTAGATGTTTTCACTAGTGCAGGAATCTCAGACTAAGGTTCATAGTTACAGAATAAGAAGACATTCACTTAACACTGAGATGTGAAGGAATTTCTTCTCCTATATGGTGGTGAATGCCTGGAATTCTCTCTCCAAAGCAGTTGTGGAGGCAAGATCACAGAAAGCATTTTAAGTGTATATAGGTTTTTGACATGTTGAGGATTTGAGAGCGAAGGAGCTGGATCTAAAGAGCAATTAAGACTTGGCACAGACTAGCATGAGCTTGAGGGGAATCAATGCCCTACCCTATTGTATGATATTTTCATACCTAACAAGTTATTTTTAAGAAAAAGAGAAACAAAAGACTGGAGACATAAACACAAACTAAAGACCTTACTTTTGAAGATTAGAAATAATCACTAGTCTGTTTGATGTAAGCATTTGAGTAGCTTTAGGAGAGACTGTTTTTGAAATAAAACCTCAGAACTATGTTCTGATGAAAGGTCAAACTCCCAACATTAACCTTTTTTAAAATCAGTTGCTGATCATTTTGCATATTTTCTAATAAAAAGCAAAGCCTGAAGTCACAGAACACCAGGTTATAGTCCAACAGGTTTTTTGAAATCACAAGCTTTTGAAGCGCTACTCCTTTGTCGGGTTTCACCTGATGAAGGTGTAGCACTCCGAAAGCTTGTGATTTCAAATAAACCTGTTGGACTATAACCTGGTGTCGTGTGACATCTGATTTTGTCCACCCCAGTCCAACACTGGCGCCTCCACATCAATAAAAAGCAACAGAAGGTTATTGAGACACAAATTATCATTCCATTTAACCTCATTCAGATTGTTATAGTATACTACTAAAACCAAAACTACCATTTTAAGACATTCTCAATGCAGGTTACATTATATTTTTGCCAATATATGTATTAACTGGGATAATTGTCAATTCCAGGGATCACTGAGTTATTAAGTGTTGCTATGCTTAAGTGTTTAAGAATTATGAGGCATTTTAGTTTTGAATAATGCACTACTTTTACTCATTGTTTAACTTGAATCTACTCAAGATGTTTAGGATGTCAATAGACGGATACTAATTACACTCATTTTAAAATTGATGTCATTAGGTAGACAAGGACGCTGCAAAACAAATGGAATGATCATGTATGACAAGGCAGTCTGGTCTCCAAAACCTTGTCTGACCTGTCTGTGTTCAAATGGAAAAGTGATCTGTGATGAAATGAACTGCCCGATCCTAAAATGTGCAAGGACCACAATACCAACAGGAGAATGCTGTCCAATTTGCACTTCAATTGGTATTTTCTCATTCTTTTATTCAGCTGATTTTATTCAGTTATTTAAAAGGTCAAAATCAAAAATAGCTATTAAATTGTTTATTAACACAGAGTAGTTTTAGGTATGCGCTCACACACACAAAATGCTTTGAGTAAAGGTACTTACCATTGAAACAATATACTTACAAACAAAATGCTTGGAGATAAAAACTTACCATTTAAACATAATATTAAAGAACTATTTAATATGGCTATTTCAAAGATTATTGAACAATAATTGAGGACAATTTAAATATTTGTTCAGAAAATATGTTAGCAAAAAGGACTATTATTTGAATGGTAAAAAGTTGCAGCATACTTCGTTGCAGAGGACTCTGGTTGTCCTTGTGCTTGAATCACAGAAGGTTGGTCTGCTAGTATAACAGGTAATTAAGAAGGCAAATGGAATTTTGTCCTTCATTGCTACAAGGATTGAGTTTAAAAGCAGGGAGGTTATATTGCAGCTGTATAGGGTGCCGATGAGGCCAAACCTGGAGTACTGCATGCAGTTTCGGTCTCCTTACTTGAGAAAGGATAACTGGCACTGAAGGGGGTGCAGAGGAGATTCACCTGGTTGATTTTGGAGTTGAGAGAGTTGGCTTATGAGGACAGACTGAGTAGACTGGGGTTATATTCATTGGAATTTAGAAGAATGAGGGGGGAACTTATAGAAACACATACAATTATGAAGGAATAGATAAGATAGAAACAGAGAGGTTGTTTCCACTGGCAGGTGAAACTAGAACAAGAGGGCATTACCTAAAATTTAGGGGGAACAGATTTAGAACTGAATTCAGGAGGAACTTCTTCACCCAAAGGGTTGTGAATCTGTGGAATTTCTTGCCCGGTGAAGTAGTAGAGACTTCCTCATTGAATGTTTTTAAAGCTAAAATAGATAATTTTTTTTGAACAGTAAAGGAATTAAGGGTTATGGTGGCTAAGTGGAGCTAAGGCCACGAAAAGATCATCCTGATCTTATTGAATGGCAGAGAGGACTCAAAGGACCAGATGGCCTATTCCTGTTTCTGCTTCTTATGACCTTATTAAAAATTAACACATGAAACAATGAATTAAATGCATACTGCAAAATATAAAGAACCATATTTGTATCTCTAAAGCTCAATTGAGTATCTGCAACTGAACCTTAGAACATAGAACATTACAGCGCAGTACAGGCCTTTGATGTTGCACCGACCTGTGGAACCAATCTGAAGCCTAGCTATCCTACACTATTCCATTTTCATCCATATGTTTATCTAATGATCATTTAAATGCCCTTAAAGTTGGCGAGATTACTACTGTTGTAGGCTGTGCGTTGCACACCCCTACTACTGAGTAAAGAAACTGCCTCGGATATCTGTCCTGTATCTATCACTCCTCAATTTAAAGCTATGTGCCCTCGTGCTAGCCATCACCATCTGGGGAAAAAGGCTCTCACTGTCAACTACAGAACCTTCTGCAGCTAAATTCAATATTTGCCAAATATAATGTTATTGTTATTTTAAAAAATGCAACACTAAGCACCATACATGCTCTTAATAGCTTTGTAGCTATTTCACTTTAAGTTGCAACATGATTTCTGTGTTAAGCCTACTGTGGACTACATTTTTCTATAACGAGAACATTATACCAGCTACTTAAAGACAACAATCAGTGAGATTGTATTAATAAGTATTGCACAATACTTATTAACATGACCATCTGAAATAAAAATATATGCTGAGTAGTAATACTGCAATTTAGATTCAATGTTGACATTATATTCCTCATCTTTATTCTTTTAATTAGGTTATAATTTGACTTCCTGTTCAATACACTGGCTATTATTTTATTATAGATAGAAATCGATATAAGACGAATAATACAGTTAAGTATTGAAAATGGTGCACATTAGTTATTCATTTTATTATTAAACCCCAAAAAAACTTCAAGCATGAATCTACTGAAACAGTTTCACAAAGTTTCCTTTGTTATTCATTTTGGTTTATTCATTTTCATTTATTAATTGCTGGAATTTTATGAATTATGACTAGACCACCATGCCCCCTTTCCTATTTCATCATTGATTTTGATCTCCATATTTGATTATTAAATGTTCAGTTAACAGTCTTAAATTTTATGCTGATTCTACAGAGCTAAACGATCCTAGTGAAACCTATCATCCAGTGATCCCAGGTAATCAAGATACACAAATAATACAAGAAGAACTAAGGAGAGATAACAACAAATTGGAAGAAGAGCTCCGCAGAAAAGATGAGGAAAAGAAAAGAAAGCTTGAAGAGAAAAAGCATCATGATGAAGAAGAACAAATGGAACTAGGGAGATCCTATCATCGGGGAAAAACTATAGAAGAGGAAGATCTTCAAAAGCTGCAGGCAGAGGACCAGGAACATTTATATGAAGAAGTTCAGGGGAGTAAAGAAAATGGAGAAAATCAGCAACTCGAAAATGAAATGACAAATCACTCAAAAACTATTCAAGAGAAAGAAGAGCAGGATAGCAATTATGATGGGTATGTTGAGTATGTTGAATATACTGATCTTTATGATGAGGAAGAGGAGCAGCAAGTGAAGGAACAAGAGGAGCAGCAAGTGAAGGAACAAGAGGAGCAAGAGGAGCAGCAAGTGAAGGAACAAGAGAAGCAAGAGGAGCAGCAAGTGAAGGAACAAGAGGAACAAGGGGAGCAGCAAGTGAAGGAACAAGAGGAGCAAGAGGAGCAGCAAGTGAAGGAACAAGAGGAGCAGCAAGTGAAGGATCAAGAGGAGCAGCAAGTGAAGGAACAAGAGGAGCAAGAAGAGCAGCAAGTGAAGGAACAAGAGGAGCAGCAAGTGAAGGGACAAGAGAAGGAGGAGGAGAAGGGTGAGAAGGAGAAAAAAGAGATGGAGGAGCAATTGGAGGTACACAAGGGAGAGGAGGTGATGGAGAAGGAGAAAGTGATGGAGGAGGTGGCGGAAGAGGAAGTGGATGAAGCAGAGATGCAAAATGAGAAACAGGAGGAAACGCAAGAGGAGGCAGAAGAGAAGGAGATTGCGGAAGATGAAGAAAATGGCTCTGCAGATGTTTTTGAGTTGTCATTATTTCCTTCCATATTTGAATCAATATTAGTTCAATCTGGTGAAGAACCCCATAGATTTTCTCTTCCAGTTGGCTGTGAGACCACAGATATCACAATAAATTGCAATAATGCCAAGTTGACTCAAATACCTCCACTCAGTGATCTGGAGCTTACAAATCTTTATCTTGCAGGTAATCAAGTTTCTTACCTTTACGGCATTTTACATTTTAACAATAATAATTTTATTTGAGAAAACTGAATTGCTTAAAACATTTTCTAAAACATGTCAAAAAAGGAAAGAAGTAGAATGATAAGTATTCATTAAAACTTTTTTATGTCAATCAAGTTTATAACTATGGTTATTAGGTCTGGCATTAATGCTGTTATACTTGGGGATACCTTCAAGAAACTGAGAAGTACTTTGACAAAGAAACATAAGATGTATTTGGAAAGTCAAGGACTGATTCGGGATAGTCAACATGGCTTTGTGCGTGGGAAATCATATCTCACAAACCTGATTGAGAGTTTTGAAGAAGAAACAAAGAGGATTGATGAGGGCAGTGCAGTAAATGTGATCTTTTTGGACTTCAGTAAGGCGTGCGACAAGGTTCCCCATGGAAGACTGATTAGCAAGGTTAGATCTCATGGAATATAGGGAGAACTAGCCATTTGGATACAGAACTGGCTCAAAGGGAGAAGACAGAGGGTGGTGGTGGAGGGTTGTTTTTCAGACTGGAGGCCTGTGACCAGTGGAGTGCCACAAGGATCGGTGCTGGGCCCTCTACTTTTTGTCATTTACATAAATGATTTGGATGCGAGCATAAGAGGTACAGTTAGTAAGTTTGCAGATGACACCAAAATTGGAGGTGTAGTGGACAGCGAAGAGGGTTACCTCAGATTACAACAGGATCTGGACCAGATGGGCCAATGGGCTGAGAAGTGGCAGATGGAGTTTAATTCAGATAAATGCGAGGTGCTGCATTTTGGGAAAGCAAATCTTAGCAGGACTTATACACTTAATGGTAAGGTCCTAGGGAGTGTTGCTGAACAAAGAGACCTTGGAGTGCAGGTTCATAGCTCCTTGAAAGTGGAGTTGCAGGTAGATAGGATAATGAAGAAGGCGTTTGGTATGCTTTCCTTTATTAGTCAGAGTATTGAGTACAGGAGTTGGGAGGTCGTGTTGCGGCTGTATAGGGCATTGGTTAGGCCACTGTTGGAATATTGCGTGCAATTCTGGTCTCCCTCCTATCGGAAAGATGTTGTAAAATTTGAAAGGGTTCAGAAAAGATTTACAAGGATGTTGCCAGGGTTGGAGGATCTGAGCTACAGGAAGAGGCTGAACAGGCTTGGGCTGTTTTTCCTGGAGCGTCGAAGGCTGAGGGGTGACCTTATAGAGGTTTACAAAATTATGAGGGGCATGCATAGGATAAATAGACAAAGTCCTTTTCCTGGGGTCGGGTAGTCCAGAACGAGAGGGCATAGGTTTAGGGTGAGAGGGGAAAGATATAAAAGAGACCTAAGGGGCAATATTTTCACGCAGAGGGTGGTACGTGTATGGAATGAGCTGCCAGAGGATGCGGTGGAGGCTGGTACAATTGCAACATTTAAGAGGCATTTGGATGGGTATATGATAGGAAGGGTTTGGAGGTATATGGGCTGGGTGCTGGCAGGTGGGACTAGATTGGGTTGGGATATCTGGTCGGCATGGACGGGTTGGACCGAAGGGTCTGTTTCCATGCTGTACATCTCTGTGACTCTATATCTGGGAACATTAATTTTGACTGGTACAGGTTTTCCCAGGTTCTCATACAAGTGCATTTGGAAAATTGTGTTAACCTATTAACACCTTTATTAAAAAGAGAACTCCTGTACAGTTCTTATCATTAAATGTTGTATTCTTATGTGGAGTTTCACTCAACTTTGCATCTGACTTTGGCAGATTAGGTATCATTGACAGTATTATTATGATAATTCCATGTCATTGCACTGTAGTAAAAAATAAGTTACATATAATTTGGAGTAAGCAAGGTAATTAGAATAACAAACTAAGAATTTAGTGCTAAAGCATTAAATTGCCAGTTCAATGAATTATGCCATTTTGAAAAACAATGCACTCTATTTCTTACTGCAAGATGTACTGAGGCTGATATGAATAAACAACAAGTAGTTGGAAGGTACTACCACCTGCATTAGTTGCTGTTTAAAATAACTGATTGATAAAACTGGAGAAACCAGCAGATTCCTTTTTGTCTTTTCTTGTAAACAGTAATACCAAAATGTCAGATTGATCCAGTAAAGTCATATATTGAAATAATAGACTTGGAGTAGAATGTAGATTCATGCCTATGATTCTTCACACAGGAAAGCCTTCATCTTAAACATGCTATCAGACAAATGCCTTTAGAATTAACAAATATAAAAGCTGCCTATTTGGCTGTTTGTCACTCTACCTCCTACTGGCAGATGCATGGGAGCACATTTGCTTGCAATACTGTCAGATGAGGAATGATTTGAGAATGGACAAAATAGAGTCAGAGTCCTGCAGCATGGAGACAGGCCCTTCAGCCCAAATTGGTTCATGCTGACCAAAATGTCCATCCACGCTAACTCCATTTCCCTGCACTTGGCCCATATCCCTCTAAACCTTTCCTATCCACGCATTTGTCTAAATGCCGTTTAAATGGTGTTATGTACCCATCTCATCCACGTCCGTGGCAGTTCATTCCATATGCGTACCACCCTATTTAAAAAGTTGCCCCAGGTCCCCTTTAATTCTTTCCCCTCTAACCTTAAACTGAGGTCCTCTAGTCCTCGATTCCCCCACACTGAGAAAAAGACTGAATGCATTCATCCTATCCATGTCTCTCATGATCTTCAATATTTCTAAAAAATCCCTCCTCAGTCTCCTATGCTCTAAAGGAAAAAAGTCCTAGCTTGTCCAACCTCTCCCTTAACTCAGATCCTTGTGTCCTGGCAATATCCTTGTAAATTACTTCTGCACTCTTTCCAGTTAAATAACATCCATCCTACAGCAAGGAGATCAAAACTGAACACAAAACTCCACGTGTGGCCTCACCAACATCCTGTACAACTGCAACTTAATTCCCAACTTCGATGCTCAATGCCCCGACTAATGAAGTCCAGTGTGCCAAAAACCTTTTTCACTGGCCAGTCTAGCTGTGACTCCACTTTCAGAGGACCGTGCACCTGAACTCCAAGGTCCCTCTGTTCCATTACGCTCCCTAAGGCCCTACCATTCACCATGAAACTTCTACCTTGATTTGACTTCCCAAAATGTAAGACCTCACACTTATCTATATTAAACTCCATTAGATTGCTGGGAATCTTTGTAATTTCTAGCCACAGAGAGCTGTTGGGAGCAGAGATCTTGTGTTTATTTAAGACGGAGATAGACTTTTGATCGGTAGGGGAATCAAGGGTTATGGGGAAAGGGCAGGAAAGTGGACATGTGGAATGTCAGATCAGCCACGATGCTATTGAATGTTGGAGGGGGTTCAAGGGATCGAACAGCCTACTGTTGTTCCTATTTCTTATGAGCTTACATCTTCTGCATTTGTAATGACAGGTGCCATTGGAAAAGGATGGGGTGTTGAGAATGATTGAGTTATTAATGGTGGTATCATTGAGGGAAATGGGCTTTTCCATACAAACACATAAGTATCACCTGCCCCTTTAACTCCATTTCCTCATTAACCAAGGTTCCAAAATGTTCTTTCAGATGAAGCAGTAATTAATGTAATAAAGCAGTAATCTTTCAAATTAATCTACTGTATTTGCTGTTTACAATATGGCTTCCTCTGCACTGAACTGTTTGGGTCATTGCTTTGTGGAGCACCTCTATGCTGTCTGCAAGCATAACTCTGAATTGCATATGCTATGATCCTTTTATTACTCAATCTCACCTCATTTATATGCAGGTTATTACTCTCTCAGGTGCCAGTGAGAAACTAGATGGCACCAATTCCTGACTTGAAAGTCGGAACAATAACCTGGCCCTTGCAGTTCTCCAGCATCTTCTCTGGGACTCCATGTTTGTTAACATTCCCCAATAACTCACACCATGCATCTGGAGAAGTAATTGCCTGCCCTCTATCAATGAAAATTGCCATTGGCAAAGCATCAGCCTCACCACATCATCATGCTATGTTTTGAAATGACTTATAATACAGTTCAGCACTTCACTACTGCACTTTGGAGTTCAGTGAAACCCCACATAGCAATTACTGCGACCAGGTCACTTTATGTACAGGGACAGAGTTCATCTCAGGGCTGTTATCATGTTTTCTTAGTGCTCACTAATTTTGTGCTTACTTACTTCAAGTAAACTTTGAGGGTATGAGGCACAGATTGGCAATGGTAGCTTTGGGAACTACTAAGGTGTTGATAGTGGGTAGGCAATGGATCATACTTAAGAATGTGTGTATGAATGACAACAATTATTCATTTCTATCTGGCACAAAAATAAGAGGAAAGGTAACTCAACTATGGTTTCAAAATAAATTAGGAATAGCATTAGATTCAAATAAAATTGTCAAAAAAAGCAGCAAGCCTGGTCTAGGTTTATGCAAGATCAACCATGAGGATAAAACTAGTAGAATAGAGAAGGGAGATCCAATGGATGTGGTGTATTTGGAGTTTTAAGAAGGCTTTTGATGAGGTCCCTCATAAGAGGTTAGTGGGCAATCCGAAAGCATTGGGATAGTGAATAATATATTAGCAAAGATCAAGAATTGGAAACAGACAGTGGGATGAAATAGCTCTTTTTCTTAATAACAGAAAATAACTAATGGATTACTGCAAGAATCAAGGCATGGGCCCTGATTACACTACATATAAATTATCTGGATGAGAGAACAAAATACAGGATTGGGAATTGTGGGGAGACACCAAGGAGACTTCAGATGATGTCGTTGAGTTGAGTGGCAAGCACATAGCAGAGGCAATACAGTGTGGCTAAATGTGAACTTATACATCTTTGGTTTAAAAATGGAAAAGCAGTATATATTATTTAAATTGGGAAAAGTAAATGTCCAAAGGGATCTGGGTGTTCTTGCACATTAGTCAATGAAATCAGAGAGGCAGGTGTAGCAAGCAATTTGGAAAGTGAATGGAATAATGGTCTTCAATGCAAGATGATTGGAGTTCACAAGTCGAATACTATACTTATTCAATATGAAACCATGATTGGAGTACTGCATGCGATTTTGATCTTCCAAATCAAAAAAGAATGTACTTGGTATTCAGGTAGTGACTGTCCTCCAAGGACAGGTCAATTAGATTGGGCCCATATTTGCTAGAGTTTAGAAGGATGAAAGTGGAGAAAGTGAGGGCTGCAGATGCTGGAGATCAGAGCTGAAAATGTGTTGCTGGAAAAGCGCAGCAGGTCAGGCAGCATCCAAGGAACAGGAGAATTGACGTTTCGGGCATAAGCCCTTCCTCAGGAATGAGGAAAGTGTGTCCAGCAGGCTAAGATAAAAGGTAGGGAGGAGGGACTTGGGGGAGGGGCTTTGGAAATGCGATAGGTGGAGGGAGGTCAAGGTGAGGGTGATAGACTGGAGTGGGGTGGGGGCAGAGAGGTCAGGAAGATGATTGCAGGTTAGGAAGGCGGTGCTGAGTTCGAGGGATTTGACTGAGACAAGGTGTGGGGAGGGGAAATGAGGAAACTGGAGAAATCTGAGTTCATCCCTTGTGGTTGGAGGGTTCCCAGGCAGAAGATGAGGCGCTCTTCCTCCAACCGTCGTGTTGCCATGGTCTGACGATGGAGGAGTCCAAGGACCTGCATGTCCTTGGTGGAGTGGGAGGGGGAGTTAAAGTGTTGGGCTATGGGGTGGTTGGGTTGGGTTGGGTTGGTGGGTTGGTTGGATTAAAGTGGATCTGATTGAAATGTATAAAATTCTAACAGGGCTGGACAGATTAGATGCAGGGAAGATTTTTCCCCCACTTGGGGAGTCTCAGGATACAGCGTAGACCATTCAGGACTAGGATGAAGAAATTTGCTTGTTCAAAGGGTAGTGAAACTATAGAAATCTCTACAACAGAAGGCTTTGAAAGCTAAATCACTGAATGTATTCAAGCAAAAGACAGACAAATTTCTAAATTTTAAAGGCCTCAAGAGGAGAAAATGGGAATATAACATTGAGATAGAGGATCAGCTATAGTTCTCCTGCATTGTGGGGTAGGCTCAAGGGGCTGAGTGACCTATTCCTGCTCCTAGTTTCTATGTTTGTTTGGATGCGCGCAGCATTTCTGCTTTGCCGTGTGTCTTAGCAGCCAGAAAGCCAGGTAGCATGCTGTGTTTGTCAGCATTGAACAGTCCAGTGGATGGACATGTTGTGAGTGTACACACACACACACACACCATGTGCGTCAATAAATCACTAATGTCTAAAATTATAAGGGAAATACCCCTTAATCCAGTGCACTCAGTCAGCAGCATCGTCCAATTTCAGTCCAGAGTGCTGGTCACAATCATTCAAGTGCTTGGTGCATTCAGGATCTGGAGATTCATGGATGATGTGAGGCCCTTCAAAGGCCAATTGCATTAATCAGGTGGGGTTAGAGATTCAAAATTATAAACATCTTCCATCACAAAATTCTTTATGTGCACCAACAATATATATTGGAAATCCTGACAACAAGCAATTATTGATCACTACAAATTAATTTGACTAACTTCTGAAGCAAAAAGTGAGCATATGCAACCTTTAAAATTGTCATGTCTAGTTGATCATTTCCAAACACCCAGTAGTCTCATAATCTGCACAGTGCATTCCTCTGACATTGAACTGTAAATTTGTGAGAACGCACTTTCCATGAAATGTTGCATTTCTTAGCTAAGCGGGGAATGTGGGAGGGAAAACAAGACTTCCATCATCCTAGTGCAATTGTGCAATACAACTTATGTTGCATATATGTGAATAGGACCTAATACGTTAGTGGACCATGTAGAGACATCCTCCTTATTGGTACCTCCAAGTCCTACTGTATTGAGGCTGACGGTAAAGTTACATTGAGTTGCTGCAACTGCTGACAGGTTGCATTATTAAGGAGCTGTTTTGTTCCTGATATTCCCTGCAGAGGTTCATTAGAACCATCCATGTGGTTTCATCCACAGTAGATGTTAACCTGCAAGCCGAGTATACTGACTTTGTTGTAATTTTCTCCAGATGAGCAAAGCACACTGCTGCCATTGAATAAGGTGGTTCTGAGACACTCTCACAGAACTGTGGCATCTGCTGGAGCAGGTTTGCAATCTGAAGAGTGGGTCGCTATCCTATCTGGTGGCTGTCAAAACGACAGCAGTGTCAAATTTCTATGTAGCTGGTTGATTCTAAGAATCCACTGAAGACCTTTCAACTCTGAATCACATCAGGGTTGTATCGATGCAATTTGTGCAAGATCACACTATTTTGTCTCATTTTCCTGTGACAAGATCAGCTCGGACACTCAGCTTTACCAAGACATCTGGTGCAAGGCAATTTGATCTTACACATTGAGATTTATCATAATGTAGTTAAATTCATGAATAGAAAAGGTTTCCATTCAGTCAATGTCCAGGGCAGCTGTGATCATTGCTACCATGTCTTAGCAGTCTGCACCAGGATTGCTGGAAGTTACCACAATGCCTAAATCCTTGATAATCTTTCAGTTGCCTGCTTCAGTCCTAGGGCCGGATGTCTCACAGGTGTGGCAGCTAGGAGACAACAGCTAATCACTTCAACCATGGATATTGACTCCATTTTCCAACTCCCTGACTTGGAGCAAGTATAGATAAAATCTAGCTTACTGTCCCTTTCGGGCCATTGTAGAGCAGGTGATAAGTGTCCTCAAAATGATGATCAGATGCTTGAATCAATTAGATTGGGAGGGGCGTGGTTTTCCAGCACACTCCTTGCATAATCCTAGCATGCTGTGATGTGCACAACTGGAGCAGCCAAGCTACAGTTGCTGCAAACATCTTACTCTTTATGCATAAGTCATTGAAAACCTTGGCAGTATAATTCCTGACTGGCTTTGAGCAGCTTTTAAAGAATATCTTCTATGTTAAATCAATGTACTGCTGTGATTAATTTATAATGGTCTGTAATAATCTCATATGGTCAATCATTTTTCAGCAAATGTCGAAATTTTTCGTGTTTGCAGGAAATAGAATCACTGCTATTCCAGCAGGGGCATTCAATGGATTTCCTAATCTCAAATTGATTGACCTCAGTAGAAATAAGATTCTTTCTTCCAACATAGATCCAACAGCATTCAAAGTAAGTTTTACAAATCATTTTAAAATAATGGTTATTAAATATTTTAAATTAACTACATGAAAGAATTTATGCAGCTTTCTTTTAACTTCTTTTGAAACAAGATTCATTATATCTAGGTACAGACATGGGGGAGATACAGGGTGAAAAATGGCATAGAAAAGGACAGGTAAAATTGAAATATAATGCAATTTTGCCAAGAAAAGTTACAATATTTATATATTTTTAAATAGATTACAAGTAGGTCAACTGACTCGTCTTTCATTTGATAATCCCCATTGATGTAAAAGGTTAAAAGTATAGTGTCATTCAGCCATGATTATATAAAATAGCCGAGCAGCAGGCTGAATGGTCTACTTCTTTTCCTACATTTCTATGTTAAATGGAGTAAATTCTCAGTAGGTAAACAACACACTTTAAGAAGCACCAAGGAAAATCTTACCCTTCTTTCAATTGTTTTTCATTAACATCATAGGTTAAAATAATCACATGTCCATTATCACCCACCTTCTTAAACCACTCTTCCCAAAGTCCTCTAATCTAAATTTCAACAAGCTCGAGAAACTCACAGATTGTTTTATCATAAAGATTAAACTCACTCAGTTAATTGTTTAGCTGCCTGTGCTCTTTGGCACCATACTCAACTTTCAAAGAGATTCCCACTGCTTGAGCTGTGAGTCTTATTAATCTCTCAATCTGTTATTCCTCGTGTTCTTTCTGAACCCTCTTGCCCATGAGGTTAACCTCCTGCTGTCTTGACACCATTCCCAGCAAAATGTTGACCAGTTAACCTCATTGTTTAGTACCATTTTAAATGACATTAGAAATTTTTTTTCTTATCTGATGTACTGTTCTTCTTGATACTGATTGGCTATCATCACTTGCCCTTGAGAAGACACACGCCTGACTTCCCTATAATTCCAATTTAATTCCATTCCCTCCCAAGAACTTGAAGATGTTATTTCCCAAATCCATGTCTACTTGTCTCACAATCCCATATGTGGATGTCTCCAATGGTTTTCTTTTCCAACCACAGATGCAAAATAGCTTTAAATAAACTCACAAATTGTATCTTTGGTGAATGTGGAATATTATTTTACATTTTTATTCATTCAAGGCTATTGCTGGCTGGCCCAATATTTATTGCAATTTGCCCTTTTAAAGGTGGTGGTGAGCTGCCCTCTTGAACTACTGCAGTTCAAGGGTTGCATGCATACCCACGAACAAGTTTGGGTGAAAGCCCTGGGATTTTGACCCAGCAACAGGGAAAGAATAACAATATAGTTCCATGTCAGGATGATCTATGGTTTGAAGGGGAACCTGCAGTTGGTGGTTAAACTCTGCCTTTGTTAGCCGGTTCAGTAATATTATTCTCACTTGCTTTCACTCTTACCTGAGCTATTTTATCCAGACTGTCAACAGTAGTGGCTTCCCTTCACAGACAAAACCATTACCCTTTGGAGTCGTTTAAGTGTCTTCTTCCTCAGCCTCATTTTGTTCCTTGGTAGCTTCATCCAAACCACATGAAGACTGACATTAAACATTTCATCACCTTTCTTGATCACTCTACTGCCTCTATATGCTGGTATACTGCTTGTCTGATCTCCAGTGTTGGAAGAGCTACAGGTTTTTCCAGTTAAAACGTAGAAAGACCAAAACAATCACCTTTGCGTCACGTATGCTGGAAAATATGCACCCTTACAAGGGAAGGGATGACCTAGTGCTACTATCACTAGACTATTAATCCAGAAAGGAAAAAGTGGGGACTGCAGATGCTGGAGATCAGAATTGAGATTGTGGTGCTGGAAAAGCACAGCAGGTCAGGCAGCATCCAAGGAGCAGGAGAATTGGCGTTTCAGGCATAAGCCCTTCACCCTCTCGGACTGTTGCGCTTTTCCAGCACTACACTCTTGATTATTAATCCAGAAACTCAGCCAATGTTCTGGGTTTGAATCCCACCACTATAGATGATGGAATTTGATAACAAAAAAAATCTGAAATTAAGAATCTGCTGAAGACCGCGAAATCATTGTCGATTATCAGAAAATCCATCTAGCTCACTAATGTCCTTCAGGGAAGGAAATCTACTATCCCCACCTGGTCTGTCCTACATGCCCAAATCTGCAGCAATGTGGTTGACTCTCAACTGCATTGGTCGTGCAGCCACTTGGTCGTACAAGCCACTTGGTTGTATCAGTTGTTATGAAGTCTCAAGAAAGAGATGAAACTTGATGGACTGCCTGATATCGACACAGGCAACAGAATAGACAACAGTAGAAACAGAGCTGTCAACCCTGCAAATCCTCCTTACTACCATCTGCGGGGTTAGTGCCAAAACTGGGAGAGCTGTGTCACAGCCTAGTTAAACACTAGCCTGAAACCTCCTACTGATGACCATGTACCATCTACCTTTGCCTGATGAATCAGTATTGCTCCATGTTGATCAACACTTGGAAGCACTAAGGATGGCAAAGGTACAAAATATATACATTTCAATGTCCACTACCAAGAGTGGCTTGACAACAATACTACTGATTGAACTGGTTGGGTCATAAAGGACATAGCTGCTAGGTTGGGTCTGCGTCAAGTGGTGACGGAACCAACAAAAGGGAATAACATACTTGACCTCATTCTCACCTATCTGCTGGCTGCAGATGCATCTGTCCATGACAATATCGGTAAGAGTGACCACTGCATAGTCCATGGGGAGATGAAGTCCTGCCTTCATTTTGAGAATACCCTCTGTTGTGTTGTGTGGCATTATCATGATGCTAAATGGAACATATTTCAACACATTTGGCAACTCAAGATTGGGCATCCATGAGCTGCCGTTGGTCATCAACAGTAGCAGAATTGTAATCCAGAAAAATGTCCACCCTCATAACATGCATATCCCCCACTCAACCACTATCACCAAGCCAGGAGATCAACTCTAGTCCAGGAAATATGTAGCAGGGCATACCTGAAAATGAGGTACCAACCTGGTGAACCTACCAAACAGCATATGCAGCAAGTGATAGACAGAGATAAGCGATCCCACATAAAACAGATCAGATCTAAGCTTTGCAGTCCTGCCACATCCGGTTGTGAATGATGGTGGACAATTAAACAACTCACTGGAGGAGACTCCACAAATATCCATATCTTCAATGATGGAAGAATACCCATCGGTGCAAAAGGTAAGGCTGGTGTTTTCGTACTAATCTTCAGTCAAGGAAATGATCCATCTCGGCCTGTCCAGTGGTCCCCAGCATTACAGATATCTGTCTTCAGCTAATTTGATTCATTCCATGTGATATCAAGAAAGAGTTAGAGACACTGGATACTATGGGCCCTGACAACATTCCAGCAATAGTACTGAAGACTTGTGCTCCAGAATTTGCTGCTTACCTAGCCAAGATGTTCTAGTACAGTTACAACAGTGGCATCTACTTGACAATGTGGAAAATTGCCCAGGTATACCTTGTACACAAAGAAGCAGGACAAATCCAACCTGGTCAATCACCACTCCATCAGTCTACTCTCGATTATTAATAATGTGATGGAACCTGTCATCAATAGTGCTATCAAGCAGCACCTGCTCAGCAATACCTGTTCATGCTCATGTGCTCTGTGATGCCATTTTGGGTTCTGCCAGGCCACTCAGCCCTCCTGACCTCATTACAGACTTGATTCAAACATTGTCAAATGAATGTCTATAATTCTAGAAGTGAGGTGAGGCTGACAGCATTTGACATTAAGGCTGCATTCGACTGAGTGTGGCATTTAGGTGCCAGACCAAAACTAAAATCAATGGATATTAGGAGTCAAACTCTCCACTGATTAGAGTCATACCTGGCACATAGGAAGATGATTGTGGTTATTGGAGGTCAGTCATCTCAGCTCCAGGACACCTCTGCAGGAACTCCTCAAGATAGTGTCCTAGGTGCAAGCATCTTCAGCTGCTTCATCAATTACCTTCCCTCCATCATAAGTGGGGAGCAGTGGGGATGTTTGCCAATTACTGCATTTAAATTGTAAAAAGTTGTTCATTTCAAAATACTTGGCATGCTTCCTTCTCAGGGGTTAAAAAAACTGGAACGCCTATACATGGATCAAAATTTGTTGATCTACATCCCTCCTCAACTCCCTCGAAAACTTGTTGAACTAAAAGTAAATGACAACCTACTTCAACGATTGGATGAAGAAGCTCTCCAGGGTATGTTTTGTTTTAAATATTTATGGGTAAAGATTCTGCTTTTGTGATGTTTAATTAATACAATCAAAAACATGGTTGCCACAAAAAAAACTTTAGTTAAAATCAGAGCCTCGAGAACACAGAACATTATAGCAGAGTACAGGCCTTTTGGCCCTTGATGTAGCGCCAACCTGTGGAATCAATCTGAAGCCAATCTATCCTACACTACTCCATTTTCATCCATACGTTTATCCAATGACCATTGAAATGCTTTTAAAATTCGAGAGTCTACTACTCTAGCAGGCCGGGCATTACACGCCCCTACTACTATCTCTGACATCTGAATGATATCTATCACTCCTCAATTTAAAGCTATATCCCGTTGTAGTAGCTATCACCATCTGAGGAAAAAGGCTGTCATTGTCACCTGATCTAACCCTCTGATTATCTTATATGTTTCAATTAAGTCACCTCAATCTTCTCTCTAACGAAAAAAGCCTCAAGTCCCTCAGCCTTTCCTTATAAGACCTTTCCTCCATACCAGGAGAAAGTGAGGTCTGCAGATGCTGGAGATCAGAGCTGAAAATGTGTTGTTGGAGAAGCGCAGCAGGTCAGGCAGCATCCAGGGAACAGGAGAATCGACGTTTCGGGCATAAGCCTTCCTGAAGAAGGGCTTATGCCCGAAACGTCGATTCTCCTGTTCCCTGGATGCTGCCTGACCTGCTGCGCTTCTCCAGCAACACATTTTCAGCTCTTTCCTCCATACCAGGCAACATCCTAATAATTCCAAAGCTTTCACATCCTTCCTATAATGCGGTGAACTTCAAGTGTGGCTGGACCAGAGAGTTGTACAGCTGTAACGTGATCTTATGGCTCTGAAACTCAATCCTTCTACCAATAAAAGCTAACACACTGTATGCCTTCTTAACAACCCTATCAACCTGGGTGGCAACTTTCAAGGATCTATGTACATGGACACCGAAATCTCTCTGCTCGTCTACATTGCCAAGAATCTTACCATTAGCCCGGTACTCTATTCCTATTGCTACTACCAAAGTAAATCACCTCACACTTTTCCGCAATAAACTCCATTTTCCATCTCTCAGCCCAGATCTGCAGCTTACCTATGTCCCTCTGTAACCTGCAACATCCTTTGGCACTGTCCACACCTCCACCGACCTTAGTGTCATCCGCAAATTTACTAACTCATCTTCTACACCCTCATCCAGGTCATTTATAAAAATGACAAACAGCAATGGACCCAAAACAGATCCTTGCGGTACACAACTAGTAAGTGAACTCCAGGATGAATATTTCCCATCAATCACCACTCTATGTCCTCTTTCAGCTAGCCAATGTCTGATCTAAACTGCTAAATCACCCTCAATCCCATTCCTCCGTATTTTGTGCAAGTATCTAATTAACACAGTGTGAATAATTTAATTGTAAGTGAAAATTACTTTCCTTTTATGAATTATATTTGTGTACAATAGTTTCCTAGTATATTGAGAAAAAAAAAGAAAGCTTTTAAAACATGCTTACTTAGTCCCTGCATCTTCTACAAATGTACATAATTAGCAGAAACACCCAATAGATTAATTTTTATCAAGAGGCTTGCTCAGCTTGTTGTGCAATTTTTTTTTAAAGTAGCGCTTAAGATCTTACAACCACAATTTGCTCTGGACATAATCTGCGTTTAAAATTCCATTTATTTGTATTGGTTCGACTGATTTCAGACAAATGTTTGCTGAACAAAAGATGTGTATCTGGGCGAAATGAGAGGCTTGGTGCAGCTAGCATCATGGAAATATTTTAAATGTAATGATATACTTTACACCCACTGCAACAAAATTGAAGCTAAAGAATTCTACAACACAATAATTTTTACATTTCAAAACAAAATGCAGAAGATAAGCTGCTTTTTTGTTTCAGATTTTGTGCAAGTTCCCTTGAAGGATATTTTAAGTTATGTTAAATAAGTTTCTGTTAAGGATAGAACTGTGTTGTTGTACTTCCATTCTGACTGTTCTGCTGTAGGGCACAACTGTCAGGAGAAGACAAACTATGTTCACTTTTCACAGTTGCCAGCTGCTGTATTTTTAAGTTTGAAGATGCACAGTTACAGACAATAGAGTCTTTGACAACTGCTTTCAAGCATTAAATACATAAGGTAAGTGTGAGGTTAGATTGCTTGGTGCCAGATGAGTAGGCAAATACGTTGTCAGGTGGTGCAAGTTGGCCAGGGAGCCTGGTAAGTGATGCAGCTGGCATGTTGTACAGAAGGTTAAAGCAAGGTCAGGAGAAATCAGACACTAATTGTCACTGTCATGCTTAGGACTTGGAGGCTTGCACAGCCTGTAAGAAAATTATAGGGAACACTGGTCCTGAATGAGGTCAGGAGGAGCATAGACTGATTGGAACTACAGCAGGGGCAAGCGTTTTCTGGATCCATAGTGGGTAAAGGAAGTGCTTGGCTAAGCATGGGTGAATGGCCATCAGCTCTTTGGGGCTGAAAGGGAAGTGGTCAGGTCTGGAATGGATGAAGGGATGGTTTGGGGCTGGAGTGCAGGGAGAGGGTGGGTTGGATGTGGTGATATGGGTCCTGGAGTGAAAGGGGTTCAAGTTTGGAGCAGCTGAAGGGTGAATACATCTGAATGGAGGAATAGTAGTTGGGCTCAGAGCAGGTGAAGGGGGTAGGCTTTGGATCCCGAGTGGAGGAAAGGTGTTGGCTGAAGCGGGGAAATGGGTGCGGGGTATGGGGTCAGTTGATTAGTACTTCATTGTCTAACTTTTCCAGAATAACTATTTACTTAATTTCATCAGATCTGAATTCTCTGATTTAAGTGGAGAATTTCAGAGGGTTTTAGGCATAGAGGAATTGCCCAAGTGGAATCTTCAGTTTCTTGGGCATTTTATTTGGAGTCTGCTAATAATAGGACTCTCAAGGTGCTGAACATCTATGCTGGAATAACAACTGTTTATCAGAAAATTTGGGCCAATAGTTTAAAACCAAAATTCCATTATAATTTAGACTATTGTCACATGTTATATTCAATGTTATTGAAAACATATGAATGACCATAGAGAATTCCAACATAACACTGTAAATATATGTGATCAATCTTCTTCAACAGGTCTAAGTAAATTGGTCAATCTGGAACTGGAAGGTAATAAACTCAGTGAAAGCAATGTTCAACCTTTGGTCTTCAGACCTCTTAAGCGACTCGCTTACTTACGACTGGGAAATAATAAATTTAGAACCTTACCACAAGGTCTTCCTACTTCCATAGAGGTAAAGATAAACTTTTATTTTTGTCACTGTCAACTGATCATTGAACTCCTTTCAGATTCTATATATAGAAACATGCCTTTGTGTACTTATGTGCCTGTTTACCTGATTCACAGATAGAGAATTAAAATGTAAGAATTAGCCACTGAGGTTGCCAACCGTGCTCCTGAAGACCCAGATTTTAAGATCAATTTGAGACAGAAACAAGACTTTAGTAAATTTCAATGTGCATAGCCGTAAGTGCAGGATTTGCTTGTCAGAAATTAATAAATTTGTACCACCTGGATATTGTCACATGCTTGTCCAAGAACATTTTTCATTTGCATTGAATTATTTGAACCATTTAAAATATATTTGACCTATCTAGATCCAAGTGCAATAATGCTCCATCTATAATCCAAAGACCTTTTTTGTGACAGCTCAAATACATTATTCTTACATTAGAGTCAGATGAATCATGAAACATTGTTATTCATTCAGAGAATGGGCATGTCTCTGGCTGGGCCAACACTTATTGCCCATCCCTATAACTTATAAGAAGGCTGTGGTGAGTTGCCTTCTTGAAACTTTGCAGTCCATTTGATAGAGCTATTCTCATAGAGCGATGAGAGAGGAAGTTCCAGGATTTTGACTCAGCAGCACTACAGGAATGCTGATATACTGCTTGGAGGAAAATGTGCAGGAGGTGGTATTTCCATCTATTTCTGCTGTCCTCATTCTAAATGGTAGTGGCTGTGGGTTTGAAACTGGCTGACTGAAGAGCCATGGTGAGTTTCTGGAGGGAATGTTGCAGATGGTATATGCTGCTTCTGTTTAGTGAATAGTTATTACATAGAAGAAGCTATTCCAACCATTGTTTCATGCCAACTTTATGTAACCTTTGAGATCTAGCAGAGGAAGCAGTGCAGCGTTGGTCTGGGGTAATGGAAGGGTTTCTATGGGACTCTACGGGAGTCAGTGAAGTGGTCCATATTCAAGAACTCAGCAGCCAGCCTATATGAGTATGCCAAAAAACTTAATCCAAATGTTCCCAAATGAAAACCGTGGATGAAGTGGGTGATCCACTCCCTACTGAAGTCCAGGTCTGAGGCACTCAAGTTGAGCAACCCTGACCAATACAGGAAATCTAGTTATTGTGAGAAACAAAACTCACTCACAAATCAGCCTGAGACAAAGCCTTGGAAACAAGAACATTTTATTCTTTACGGCCTTGCAAGAACGGGCGTTTTCTCAAGCAATCAGGCTAGCAAAAGCGCGCTACAAAGCATGTAAGCATTCTTTATTCAGTTTGCAAGTTGCGGAATCATACCTCCCTTTTCCCATCCTATCATAAGCCGATTACCTCACTTCTTTTTCTCTAATTTTCCTTATCTGACTACCCTGCTGTCCTTGTCCGTTGCAGCCTGTCTGTTATTTTATCCAGTTCCCCTTATCATACTATAAGCTTATTGTGAAATGCCCCTACTGCTTCTTTTGTGGTCAGCTACAACACTTTAAAGTTATTTCTTAGTTTAAAACCATTTCTTAAACAAAAACCTCTATATTCGTTAAAATCATAGCCTTAAGTATGCTGCAAGAATCCCGTGACCGTTTGTGTAATGTTCCCCTTCCCCTCCCCCATCCATCTGCAAAAACAACATCTCTAACCACCACCACCTGCAGAAACTACATTTCTAATCTCCCACAATTCCCCCTTTTTCTTTTTCTCTAACTGTTGTTTCTGCACTTATTAAGTCTCCTTTAATTCATTTTCTTATGTTCTGCCCTCTTACGCCTTTTGGCGCTGAGGTTCACAATCTTATACACGATATTATTTTACATTTGTGTTTTTCGTCTCTCGAACTCTAGGAGCATTCTTTGACTTTCCCTTTGTTGCATATCACCTGTTGATTGTAAAAGCATCTGAGTATTTGGGTTCTTTCCCCAAGGGATGTCATCAGTCGGCTCATTACCCATTTTAGAATATTGAACCCTACCACCAGACCCACTAATATCAATAATCCATAGATAGTCAGATTGACCAACCACCTTCTCCAACCAATCAATCCCCAATTCCCCCACTCCCATTCCTTTTCATTCCGGTACCGATTACCGGCCTTCCTTATTTTGGCGATTTTGTCTCGCACGTGTTTGGAGATTTCAGTAATGTTAGAGGAGACCTCAGGTATGTAAGTACAACACTCTTCCCCGATTAGTGCACAGGTACCACCTTTCTCTGCCAGAATATAATCTAGAGCCATTCTGTTCTGAAGAGTCATTAGCCTAGTGGCAATCATTTCGGTCGTTATGGCTGCTACTTGGGATTGGGGTTTCGTCAACGCATTGGCAGTATTGTTGGCCAACTCTTCCAGGGAAGCCGCCAACCTTTGTATTTCTACTCCTGCTCGAGCGGTCCCATACATAGGTATCAAAGTCCAGAGGAGGCGATCTCCTTCGGTTACTTTCTGAGTTACTCGCCTTCCTCCCTGTTTATTCCGAGGTATTTTTGGGGCTCTTTTTAACAGCGTCAAGTGGGGAATTATATAGGCGAGGAAGCAGCAGCTACTCCAGCCTTTCTGACTTTGAGGTAGTGTTTGATCAACCTCATAACATGCATGCATTCCGACACATTCGGTCACACGAATGTATTTTGCCCCAGGAATTAATGGATAGGCCCTTCAGGTCGCATACCCAATATGTTCCGTTTAACATTCGGGAAACGGTCGTGGCAGTGGCTTGGCTGGTGTAGACACAAGATGACTCTCCTAATTGGAAGGGTGCGGTATCATTCTGATTACAGAAACAAGTGGTATTTACTGCTCCTTTCGGTGGGGAAACTCTAAGGCCATCGATAGCACCCAGAGTTTTCGGAGCTGGTTGAGGGAACCATCCCGCAAAGTTATAATTACCCCTTTCAAATCTCCAAGTTGTATCATTTGAGCCCTAGTCAAATTGTTGTACATCGTATACTCCTTCTTTGGTAAGTGGTATTACCGTGAGAGGAATTCCGGATTCCCCATGGTGTGGGATCTCCACACATACCCAACAGTCGGTATGCCCCTTTAGTTTAGCATAATTCTGACATAAAGTGGTAAAATGATTTTTCCCACCCCCCTTGGCAGCTAGCGCCAATATTATCGTGACAACATAAAGCTGACCATTCATTTCAGCTCACAGCCCTATCTATCTATTCCCTAACCCTTTAAATACCAGGGAGGAGTGAGTCCACGCAACACTTACAATTGTTTTGGGATGCAGTTTTTAACCAATACTTAATAGTCTCTTATCTCAGTCCATTCTTTTTGCTCAGCTTGATTTTCAGAGGGTTGTCTGTAGGATGAGCTTGCCACTCTGCCGAAGGGGAAGGAGCGTCCACGGGGCCCTCAACATGAGTGTGATGACTCCACCCTTTTTCAGCAGTTCGGATGGCTGTTTCAGTAGTCAGGAGGGTTAGGAACGGTCCCTCCCAACTTGGGTGCAGTTTGGTATCTTTCCAGGTTTTGATCAGGACCCAATCACCCAGTCGTATCCGATGTACTGCGAACTCAAGTGGAGGTGTCTGGGTCAACAGACCCTACTTCCTAAGGACAGACAAAGAAGAACCGAGTGCCACAATATAGTTCTTTAAAAACTTATCATTGAACTCTCCAGTTGGTAACTCCCCTCTTCCATCCAAACATCATCTCATTAGGAGAGAGGCCTATATCACGTCTAGGCGCAGTCCTAATGTGTAGCAACGCGATAGGTAAACATTTTGTCCATGGTAATCGAGTCTCTAGGACTAGCTTAGACAATTGCTTCTTTAAGGTTTGATTCATTCGTTCCACCCGTTCAGAGGAAGGCGGGTGCCAAGGAGTGTGGAATTCCCAAGAGATTTCTAATCCCACCATTATTTCTTGTAGGATCTTAGAGGTAAAATGGCTACCTTGGTCTGAATCTATACTTTCCACCACTCCATATCGAGGAATTATATGTTCTAAAAGAGTTTACACTACTCCCTTCGAGGTAGCTGATGACATTGGAAATGCCTCCACCCACCCAGTTAGGTGGTCCATTAGGACTAATAAGGTTTTGTTTCCCTACTGGGGGTAATTCTGTGTAATCTACCTGTATTCTTTGAAAATATCTTACCCCAGGGTTTCTTCCACCTCTTGGCTCCCCTCTCGTTACTTTCTTATTAATCTTTTGGCAAGTCGGGCATCCTGTGCATACCTGCCTGGCGATGTGTATATCCTCTACATCCGTACTTCCTTAACACTATGTCACACATAGCTTGGGAGCCCCAATGACTGCCTTGGTGCAAGGTGGTTAGGATGGTTCTCATGATTGGTTTACTTAATAACTCCCTTCCATCCGGGAGGATCCATCTTCCTTGGGCTGTCTTAGTGGCCCCATTTCCTGGAATTCCTTTTCCTCTTCTTCCGTGTACATGGGGTTCACGGGAGGGGACTCCACTATGGGCGTGAGAACCCTTATTTTTGTTACTGTATGGCTCATAGCTGCCTCTTTGGCTGCCTCGTATGCTAGCCTATTCCCTCTTGCTTTTAGAGTGTTCCCCTTCTGATGCCCAGGTACATGGTCTATAGCTATTTCCCGGGGTAATTCCAAATTTTTCAACACTTCTCCTATCAACTCTTCGTGTATCAATTCCTTTCCCCGGCTATTGATTAGTCCATGTTCTTGCCATATTTTTCCGAAGGTATGTACCACCCCATAGGCATACTTAGGTGTAAATTGTCCCATTTCGATTCTCTAATTATTTTAAAGCTTGGTTTAATGTATACAACTCACAAGTCTGGGCCGACCATGTGTTAGGCAACCGGTCAGCCTCAACCGTTCGATTCTCGTTACCGTCCACTACTGCGTATCCATTGTGTCTTTTTCCGTGTACTACTCTTGATGACCTGTCTATAAACAGTCTGTCCCCGTCACGTAAGGGGATATCCTTTAGGTCCTGTCTAACTTTGGTTTGATACTCTATGATATCCAGACAGTCATGTTCTAATTCTCGTTTGTCCAGAGGTTCTCCCTTCCATAGGAAGGTAGCTGGATTTAGACAGGTGTCTGTTGCTAACACAAGGTCATCTCTCTCCATCAGGATGGCTTCGTATTTTAAGATTTGTGAGTCTGTCAATCATCTCCCTGCCTTTTGGTTTAACACAGTTCTAACTTGATGGGGGCTACTAACGACTAGCGCCCCTCCAAAAGTAAGTTTACGGCTTTTCTCTACCGTATGGCAGTGGCTGCTACTGCCTGTATACATTCAGGCCATCCTCTCGAGACTGGGTCCAAGATCTTGGACAGGAAGGCTATGGGCTGTCTCTTTCCCCTTCCTTTCTGGGTTAATACTCCTAAGGCTGCTCCATCATTTACTGTCACAAAAAGGTGGAATGGTTTGTCTGGGGAGGGAAGGGCCAACACCGGAGCTCATATTAGACTACGCTTCAACTCATGTAACCCTTCCTTTTCCTCTTCTGTCCAGTGCAGTCTTTCATGTTCAGATTCTGTCAATTTGTAATAAAACCCCTTCGATTTCTGGGCGCATGCTTCTATCCATAATCTACAATAGCCCACCAGCCCCAAGAACTTCCGTAATTCTCGTTTGGTGGTCGGAAGGGGCAGTTCTACTATCCCTTTAATTCTCTCAGGGTTAATGTGCCTAGTGCCCTCACTAATAAGGTGTCCTAAGTATTTCACCTCTTTCTCTACATATTGCAGTTTATTCCTCGGTACTCTTAAACCCTGTTGCCCTAGGAAATTTAACAGTCTTTTGGTGGCTAAACTCAAGTCATTTCTCTTTTGTCCTGATACAAGTAAATCGTCCACATATTGTAACAATGACGTTCCTCAAGGCATTTTATGTTGTTCCAGGACCTGTTCCAGTACTTGCCCGAATAGATTAGGTGATTCTGTGAATCCCTGGGGAAGTACCGTCCATTGGAGCTGTTGTTTTCTACCAGTGTATGGGTTTTCCCATTCAAAAGCAAACATGTTGCGGCTTTCTGGGGCCAGAGGACAAGCCCAGAATGCATCTTTTAAATCTATTACACTAAACCAGCGGTGGTCACATGGTATTTTGCCTAGCAAAGTGTATTGATTAGGTACCACCGGGTGTTGTGTTCGAACCAATCGGTTCAATGCCCTAAGATCCTGCACCAATCGATAAGTTCCATCTGATTTACGGACGGGCAGTATTGGGGTATTAAAGGGCGACATACATGGTTCGAACAGTCCAGTTTTTACAAAGAATCTATAACTGGTTGCAGACCTCTGCGGCCTTCCAACGATATAGGGTATTGTCTAACCCGAACCGTCTCATCTTCTCGAGTCAACGTAATCACCAACGGAGTAATAGTTAGATGTCCTGTGTTATCCGCTTTCGCCCACATGTCAGGGTTGATTTGTTTTTCTTCACTAGGTGTTAACATAGCCATCGTTACAGTTACTGTACTATCCTCCACCCCAATTTTTAAGCCCAGCAATATAATCAAATCCCTACTTAATAGATTACTTACAATGTCAGGAATATATAGTAATTGTCCTATCACTTCCTCATCATTTCTTCTAATTAGGGTTGGTTCAAAATAGGCACCAAGAATTCTTCGCCTTTTACTCCGGAAACCTTAAGATACTCCTTAGTCAATTTAACACCGGTGGGTCTAAAACTTAGGGATGACCGTGCCGCTCCCGTGTCCACCAAAAATACTGCCTCCTCCCCTTCAGGTCCCACCTTTAAACTTATCAAGGGTTCCCGGTGGGTCTCAGGAGGAAGGAACCCCTGACTCCCCTAATCTTCATCTAAGGTCATTAGGGAAACGGCTTCCCTTTCTCGTGCTAATTCCGGGCATTCCCGTTTAAAATGCCCCACTTTCCCGCAATGGTAACACCCTGCCTGTTGCCTCCTTTCCCGGGTATCTGACCCTTGTCTTTCGTGTCCTCCTCTACCCTTCCTGTTATCCCCTGATCCCATTCTCCTTTTTGTTATTTCTTCTACTGCCGCCACCATCATTTTGGCTTTCTGTTTCTGCTTCTCGTCTTCCCTTTTCACATACACTTTCTGTGCCTCACGTAACAGTTCTTCCATCTGTCTTTCACTCCATCCATCTAATTTCTGTAATTTCTTTTGTATGTCCGGCCATGATTTAGTTATAAATTGGACCTTTAAGAGTCCCTGTGCTATCGGATTATCGGGATCCATTCCCGAATACTTCCTTGTGGCCTCCTTGAGGCTTTTAAGAAATGCAGAAGGGGTTTCATCCTTCTCTTGTCGTCCTACAAAGGCCTTAACAAAGTTTTGTGATCAAGTTGCCTCCCCTTTAATTCCTAATATTACCATTTCTCATAGATCCCGCATTGACTCCCTATCTTTTCTGTCATTATTTTCCCAATGACGGTCAACATTTGGGAATTTCTGTTCTGCTGGGGCCCCTTCTTCCCCAACTGGGTGCTTCTTTTCCCATTCCTGTAAAGCCGCTCTCCTAATCACACCTCGTTCTTCCCTTGAAAATAACATTCCTAAAATTGCCATCAGTTCTCCCCAGGTTTATAAATTAGGCCATAGGAATTGATCTAATTGTTCGGCTAGTCCAACCTGATCCTCTATTAAACTTTTCATTTCCTTTTTAAAGACCCTAACTTCACTGCTAGTTAAGGGAGCGTTTACATATCCGATTGTACCTTCCCCAATCGGAACCTCTCGTAAGGGACATAATTTTACATTTTCCATTATCTCTGCCCCTCCTTTACGTGTGGTGGCTCGAGTGACCCTGCCCCCCCCCCAGGTTCTGCATCTTTTAGTTCAGAGTCCATTCCCATTTCTGTGTCTGGACTCGGTTCTACTTTGGGAGCTGTAGGCTCGTTCCGGGGAGTAGTATATGGGGGCGGCAAACACGTTAAGGGATCCCATTGTGGCTTCCCTTGTTTATTCTTTCTCTGTTCTTTCCCTGATTCCTCCGTATTTACGGGACATAATTTTACTCCCGAGCTCCCTATCCAACAAGCCGCATAATCAGACTCTTTTTGACTGTACGGTTCTTTTCGATTGACATATATATTAAGATCTTGACACAGCCAATCCTCATCAGACCCATATTTGGGCCAAAAAAAACAGGCTCCTTAATGCTTTCTCGAGTCCAGACAAGACAACAATAGTTTATCATTACAGCCTTATCTTTCCCCTGCGTCCAGGTGTTGTGTTCCCAATTTCTCAACATTTTCCCCAAAGGACTGTCGGGTGGAATATATTCCCCTTTAATGTTATTTGCAGATCGATCGTTACACAGGCAACTCCCCGTACCTCCCATTGTTGCTAATTTAATTAATCTTAACGAGGTCCAGTGTCACCTTCTTCCACACCCCCTTCAGGGTCCTGACGAGACACCTTACTCGTCCGATTAATCTGACCAATTATATGCTTTTTGAGACTTTAACTGTTCTCCATAAATCACTTTTATGGAAGGATAAAAGAGATTAGTTAGAAACTGATAGTAAGGCAGTCATGACCTGTAAAAAGAACAGGAGTTAACATTTTATTTCATAATCTGTAAAATCCTTAACCTTAAAAGAAATCATGTTAAAATTTCCATTGTAGAAATCAGATTCAAAACAGTCCCGGATCTCAAGCTCCAGGGAACAAAGCACAAACATTCAATTACCAACAAACAAATATGCATTCAAACTGAATCACAAAGGGTTAAACTTTCTACTAGCTGTACAGCTCTTTTCTCTCTCTCTCACACACACACACAGACACTGTGTCTCACAGACACTGACTCTAACTTTTGAATATTTTTCTGGACGTCTGGCCATAAGTTAGTTACGAAGTGCACCCTCAGTAGCCCTTCAGCTACTAGCCCTTCTGACATGGGCTGTTTTCCATTGACATATGCTTGATTTTATATATCGCCAATTCCCCGTACTTTCCGTACGTCTCAACCACCAAGGCAATACTTAAAGGTGTCTTTTCTTACCTTGGTCTGTGCACAGAGTTACCTGGTCATTTCGGTGTGCCCTGTCCCGCGGCAATTCCTTGAGCAAATACCGCTGCCCCCGGTCGCCCGGATATATCCTTTAAGGTTTGAGGGCGGCACGGTGGCACAGTGGTTAGCCCTGTTACCTCACAGCGCCAGAGACCCGGGTTCAATTCCTGCCTCAGGCGACTGACTGTGTGGAGTTTGCATGTTCTCCCTGTGTCTGCGTGGGTTTCCTCCGGGTGCTCCGGTTTCCTCCCACAGTCCAAAGATGTGCAGGTCAGGTGAATTGGCCATGCTAAATTGTCTGTAGTGTTAGGTAAGGAGTGAATGTAGGGGTATGGGTGGGTTGCGCTTCGGCGGGTCGGTGTGGACTTGTTGGGCCGAAGGGCCTGTTTCCACACTGTAATGTAATGTAATCTAATCTAATTCTAAAAACCTTTCCCTACCCGGGGCTTGTGCACAAGAGTTGCCCAACCGAACCCACCGCATCCGACCGTCTTGTTTCCAGGGTCTCCCAGTCCAGATCGTACTCGCCCAAACCGCGAACGGCAAACAAGGGAGTTGGAGATTGCCGAAATCGGCGAGGTGCACCTTTCCCGTCGTCCCAAGAGTGTCGAGCGGTTGGAGTTTTGGATCCCGGACGAGCCCCCTATTGTGAGAAACAAAACTCACTCACAAATCAGCCTGAGACAAAGCCTTGGAAACAAGAACATTTTATTCTTTACGGCCTTGCAAGAACGGGCGTTTGCTCAAGCAATCAGGCTAGCAAAAGTGTGCTACAAAGCATGTAAGCATTCTGTATTTAGTTTGCAAGTTGCGTAATCACGCCTCCCTTTTCCCATCCTATCATAAGCCGATTACCTCACTTCTTTTTCTCTAACTTTCCTTATCTGACTACCCTGCTGTCCTTGTCCTTGTCTGTTACAGCCTGTCTGTTATTTTATCCAGTTCCCCTTATCAAACTATAAGCTTATTGTGAAATGCCCCTACTGCTTCTTTTGTGGTCAGCTACAACACTTTAAAGTTATTTCTTAGTTTAAAACTATTTCTTAAACAAAAACCTCTATATTTGTTAAAATCTTAGCCTTAAGTATGCTGCAAGAATCCCGTGACCGTTTGTGTAATGTTCCCCTTCCCCTCCCCCCACAACACCCCCTCACCCATCTGCAAAAACAACATCTCTAACTACCACCACCTGCAGAAACTACATTTATAATCTCCCACATTATGACCTTTGCAAGACCATTAGACACCAAGAGGTAATACCAAACTAAGCTTGGAACCAAGAGTAACCACATGGACACCTGTCGTTTGTGGCAAGGTTTACACAATGTAATGGGCTACAAAGTAAGTTAAACAGAATCGCAGGCAACAGTACATCCCTACCCGATGCATTCTACGCTCACTTTCAACAGAAGGTCAATGAAATGTGTCACCTACACCAACAATCTTGGTTGCACTTGTACCCACGATCACTGCCACAGATGTTAGATCGGCCTTCTTGAGAGTGAACCCATGGAACGTAACTGGCCCAGATGGAGTCTCCGGCCATGCATCAGATCCTGTGCGGACCAGCTGGCAAGAGTATTCACTGACATCTTTAACTCCTCTTGACTGTGATCTGAAGTTCCTATCTGCTTCAAGAAGACTACCATCATCCCGGAGCCAAAGAAAAATCATGCAGAGTGTCTCAATGACTGCTGCTGGTGGCTCTGGCCTCCATAATGATGGAGTGCTTTAAGAGGTTAGTCATGGCTCACATCAACTCCAGCCTATCAGACTGACTTGATTCTTTGCAATTTGCTGACAATACCACCATGTATGTGAGATCTCAAACATTGAAGAGACAGAGTACAAGAGACTGAGTCTTTAGCAGCATGGTGTAAAGACAACAACCACTCCATCAATATCAGCAAACTGAAGGAAATGGACATGGACTTCAGGAAGCAGAGTGGAGGGCATGCCCCTACTTGCATCAATGGTGGCAATGGTTGAAAGCATCAAATTCCTGGTAGTGATGATCACCAACAATCTGTCCTGGTCCACCCACATGAATGTCTCAGTCAAGAAAGCACAACGGTATTTCTACTTCCTCAGGAAGCTAAGGAAATGCTGCATGTCCACGAAGACTTTTACCAATTTTTATAGATTCACTATAAAAAGCATCCTATTTGTATGCATCATGGCTTGATATGGCAACGGCTCTTCCCAAGACCACAAGAATTTACAAAGAGTTGTGAATACAGTCCAGTCCATCATGCAAACCAGCTTTCCATCACTGACTCCATCTGTACTTCCTGCTGTCTCAGTAAAGCAACCAACATAATCAAGCAGAAGATTTAAAAGTTTGAATATACATAACGACCAGATTCAAGAACAACTTCTTCCCTGCTGTTATCAGACTTTTGAATGGACATCTCAAATGCGAATATTGATCATCTCTCTGCTTCTCTGCAGTTATAACCCTGTATTCTGCACTCTGTTCTGCCATCCTGATGTACTTTGTATGGTACAATCTGTCTGTATAGCACACAAAGCAACACTTTTGCTGCAACATGTGACAACAATAAATCAAATTCAAAAACAAATTCAAGTCCACACCAGGCCTTGAGCACATAGTACAAATAAATGTTTCTCTGAACTTTTACAAAGAGCTTTTATTTGAACAAAGTGTTAGGCGGAGGTCCTAGTTGCCCTCTTCACTGAATGTAAAAGATCGTATGGTAGTAGAGCAGGGAAATTTCCCTGGCTAAGAGAAAGTGAAGACTGCAGGTGCTGGAGATCAGAGTCAAAAAGTGTGATACTGGAAAAGCACAGCTGGTCAGGCAGCATCTGAGGAGCAGGAGATCGACGTCTTGAGTTCTTCATCAGGAATTCCCCTGGTTGCCTTGGAAGTCCAAATACAATATGCAAAGTAGTGCTGTTGCTATAAATCTGGAATGTAAAGTGCAGGAAATACGTAGCAAGTGAGACAGTTTCAGAGAAGAAGTAAAGTTAACACTTCAATTCATTTACTTTAATTAGAATGAGAAATAAGTTGGTTGTAAAACAAAGACAAGACAAAACAATAGGGCAGAAGTGATTAAACAATAAAAGGAATGATGGGCAAAGGAAAAGGGAGGTGGCAGTGATGAAAGGAATTATGGGTCAAGAAGAAGTCTAAGTGGCATTAAGAGAATCATTATCAGTCTCTGTAGTTGCAAATAAAATGGAATCACAGTTATAATTTGAAATGGTTGAACTTAATGTTGAATGATAGGTTGCAAAATATAGTCAAAAAGATGAAATATGAGGTGCTGTTCCTTGAGCTTTCATCAAGCTTCATTGCAGGTGTAGGAAGCCGAAGAGGGAGTCAAGACAACTAATACAAGCACCGTGTTGATAGAGCCTTCAATCACGTATACCCCATTTCCTACACACCCGTGTCCTCACTCTCCTTCCCAAGACTAGGGCAGTGTTCCCCATGTTCTAATGTTCCTCTCCAATAGCCTCCATATTCAATGGATCCTCCTTTGTTTCTATTACTTCCAGCAAGATGTCACTCCAAACCCATTTTCCCCATTCACCGCATTTTAGCAATCTGAAGGGGCAATCTGGAATAGTCTGTTCTCCCCTTACATCAACTACAACAACTGTTCTCATTCCCGTTTTACCCACCCATGTAAGTATAGCCTTTTACTCAATTTGACATTCAATAAGTAATCTCTGGATACCACTTGCTAGTGAGAGTAGGAATAGGAGGACAGAGCAGATGAATACGTTGCTGAGGAGCTGGTCCAGGGAGCAGAGATTCAGAATTCTGGATCATTGGGATCTCTTCAGGGGCAGAAGTGACTTGTAGAATAAGACATGTTGCACCTCAACTGCAGGGGAACCAAGAACCTGGTGGGGAGATTTGCAAGAACTACTCAGGAGGATTTAAACTAGTCTGATAGAGGGGTGAAACAATAAATAGTAGTGAGACAAGAGAGAAGGTTGAGGTTAGTACAGAAGTTACAGACAGAGTTAAATAAACAAAGTAAACAAGAGCATAGCAGAGAATGAGGGAAGACTGATTAATTAAACTGAATTTATTTCAATGCAAGAGGTCCGACAGTAGGGCAGATGAACTCAAGGAATAAATGGGCACATGGGACTAGGAATATCATAGCTATTACAGAAACACAGCTGAGGGATGGTCAGGACTGGTAGCTCAGTGTTCTAGGCTACAGAAGCTGAAGAAAGGATTGGGGGAGGGAGGCAAGATAGGAGGAGGAGTGGCAATTTTGATTAGAGAAAACATAATTACGGTACTTAGAGAGCATATTCCTGGGGGATCATCTAGTGAAAATATCTGGATAGAACTTAGAAGTAAGAAGGGGTGATCACTTTGATGGGAATCTTATAGTACAGTCCTAATAGTCAGCCAGAAATTGAGGAGCAAATATGTTGCTGTAAAAATAATTGGATTGTAATAGTAAGGCATTTTAACTTTCTAAACATAGATTGGGACTGCCAAAATATTAAGGGCTGGATAGGGAGGAATTTGTTAATTGCATTTAAGAAAACTTTCTCAATCAATACGTAGATAGCCCTACTAGAGAAGGGGCAAAACTCAACCTCCTCTTCGGAAGTAAGACAGGGCAAGTGACTAAGATGTTAGTTGGAGAGCACTTTGGGATCAGTGACCATAATTCTGTTAGATTTAAACTCGTTATGGAAAATGATAGGACTGGTCCACAAGTTAAATTGGGGCAAGGCCAATTTTGATGGTATTAAACAGGAACTTTCAAAGGTTGATGGGGGGAGGCTGTTCGCAGGTAAAGGAATGTCTGACAAGTGGGAGCCTTTTAAAAATGAGATAATGAGAGTGCAGGGACAGCATAGTCCTGTTAGTATGAAGGGCAAGGCTGTTAGGAATGGGGACATAAGATGACGAGGGACATTGAAGCACTGGTCAAGAAAAAGGAGGCATATGTCAGGTATAGACAGCTGGGATCAAGCGAATCCCTTGAGGAGTATAGGAGGTGCAGGAGTCCACTTAAGACCGAAATCAGGAGGGAAGAAAGGGAACAAGAGATAACTATAGCAGATCAGGTTAAGGAAAATTAAAAGAGATTGTACAAGTATATTAATGGCAAAAGAGTAACTATAGACAGTATATGGTCCCTTAAATAGCAAAGAGACCATCAATGTATGGAACCATATGCCTATGGGCGAGATCCTAAATTAACATTTGGTGTCAGCATTTAATGTGGAGAGATATGCAAGTGGAAAATTGGGGAAATAAATAGCAATGTCTTTAAAAATTCCATAAAATGCATAAAGGTAGTTAAATCTCCAGGACCTGGTCAAGTGTATTCCAGGACATTCTGGGAAGTTAAAGAAGAAATTGTGGGAACCCGAGCAGAGGTATTTGGATCATGGACAGCCATGGGTAAGGTGTCAGAAGAAAGTACTTTGTGCCATTATTTAAGAAAGGCTGCAAGGAAAAGCCAGGAAATCACAGACTGGTGAACCTGAATTTAATGACCTAAGTTGTTGGAGAGGGTTCCGAGAGACAGGATCTACATGCATTTGGAAAGGCAAGGACTGATTAGGGAAAAAAAGAGTGGTACTGGAAAGCTTCACAGAGCTTATGCTCGAAAGGTCAACTATCCTGCTCCTCAGATGCTGCCTGACTGGCTGTGCTTTTCCAGCACCACACTTTTTGACTCTGATCTCCAGCATCTGCAGTCCTCACATTCACTCCTGATTAGGGATAGACAGTATGGCTCTGTGCATGGGAAACTGTATTTCACAAACTTGATGAGTTTTTTTTGAAGAGGTGACCTAGATGATTGATGAAGGCAGAGTGATAGATGTTGTCTATGTGGATTTTAGCAAGGTCTTCGAAAAGCTTCTGCATGGTAAACTGGTTAGCAAGGTTAGATCACCTGGGAGAGCTAGCTAATTGGATACAAAATCGGTTTGATAGTAGGATATAGAGGATAGTGGCAGAAGGTTGTTGTTCAGACTGGAGGCCTGTGACCGGTGGTGTGTCGCAAGGATCAGTGCTGGGTCCACTGTTGTTTGTCATTTATATAAACTATTTGGATAAGAATATAGGAGACACGGTTGTAAGTTTGTAGATGACACTAAAATTGATGGTATAGTGTACAGTAAAAAAAAAGGTTTTCTAAGAATATAATGGGGTCTTGATCAACTGGGCCAGCGGGCTGAGGAATGGCAGGTGGAGTTAAATGAGATTGAGCAAATTGAGATAAATGCAAGGTTTTGCATTTTGGAAGACAAATCAGAGCAGGACTTACACAGTTGGCGGTAGAGCCCTGGGGAAAGTTGTCAAACAGAGAGACCTATGGCTCTAGGTACATAGTTCTTTGAAAGTGGCATCACAGATAGACAGATGGTGAAGATGATATTTCGGACACTTGTCTTTGTCAGTCAGAGCACTGAGTACAAGAATTGGGGTATCATTTTTATGGCTGTACAGACATTGGAAAAGTCACATTTGGAGTACTGCGTACAATTCTGGTTGCCCTGCAACAGGAAGGACATTATTAAATTGGAAAGGATGTGATAAAGATTTACAAAGATGCTCTCGAGACTGGAAGGTTTGAGTTTTAAAGAGAGGCTGGACAGGCTGGGACTTTTTCCCGGAAGCATAGAAGGCTGAGGGGTGACCTTATAAAGGTTTATAAAATCATGAAAGGTGTAGATAGGTGAATAGCCTAGTGGATTCAGCACTGATCCTTGTGCCACACCACTGGTCACAGCCCTTCAGACTGAACAACAACCTTCTTTCAACGTCAAAGACCCATCACACCCTGGTAATGATCTCCCACAATCTCTCTCGTCACGCAGAAGATACAGAAGCCTGAACACATGCACCAGCAGATTCAGGAACAGCTTCACCCCGCCCGTTATTAGATTGATGAATGGATTCTCGAGCCTGAAATTATGCTGATCTTGCCAATGTTGATCTTGCCTAGTGCACACCCTGTGCAATGTAATCTCTATGCCTCTACGTCTTCTTGATCCGTGCTTCCTTCCTTACTATGATGTGCCTGTACTGCTCATAAATAAAGCTCTTCACTGTATTTCAGTACGTGTGACAATCAATCAGTCAATCAGTCTTTTCCCCAGGGTAGTGCAGTCCAAAGGTATAGATTTAAGGTGAGAAGGGCAGGTTTTTCAGACATTTGGGTAGTACGTACATGGAATAAGCTGCCAGAGGAAGTGATAGAGGTGATTACAGCATTTAAAAGACATTTGGACAGGTATGAGGACAGGGAAGGTTTAGATGGACAGGAGCCAAATGCAGGCAAATGGGACTAGATCAGTTTAGAAAACATGGTTGACGTGGACGAGTTGGTCTGAAGGGTCTGTTTCCATATTGTATGGCTCTATGACTCTAATTTTAGTGGGTAATCATTATAACCTTTTTGCAGACAACAGATACTGCTAACCTTGCCACTTGCAGTTCTTCCAGATCCACCTTTTGTTTCTTAAGAAAATTGGATTTTATTCTGGTCTTGTCATTTACAAATCCTCAAGACACTTTATCTCCTTATTTGTCTCGTTATTATTGTTTTGTTTACCTTGCATCATCATCCCCTTTTGCCATTAAATCTCTTTTGCTTTCCATCCTGACAGATTTATCCTTTTGTTCTTTCCCTCCTCCTATCCACAACTCCTTTACTGTGCTTCAGTGTTTTTTAAAAAATCTTATTATATCGCTCATGTTTTTCAGTCCTGATGACAAGTCCCACCCTGAAATGCTGGGTAGAATTTTACTGCCTTCTGGAAGCTGGGTGGCAAATGGTGGGGGGGAAACTTGAGTCTATGAAGGCCCCATGAACCCAGAAGTGAACATGGCATGATCTAGAGTCAAGGTGTGGATGGGTGGCTAGGGTGTCAGCATGGACTGGGTTGGAAGACTGTTGTACTGACATTTTTTTCTCCATTTTATAATTTATTCCTAAAATCTGCAATGCTGGACTTTTTACTTCTCTATTTTCCTCAGAACTGTAACTGATGAACCTGTTGCTCGGGACTTTGTACCGAACATGGTGCCATAAGCAGCAACTTAAACAGTTTTCACTGTACTCATTTGAGTACGTGACAATAAATTTAATTCTAGTTCTGAGTTCTAAACTAGATGCCATGACAGCAATGCTGTGTCTGCTGCCTATGTGTCTCCACTGGTATTTTAGCAGCAGGATGCAAGGAGTTGGGTGGACTGCTTGGATCAGTTGAGGGCCTTCCCTGGTCAGATATGAGAACTTAAGGTACTCCTCCTATTGCCACTGTACTTTACCAGTGAAGCAAAGTGTAGATGGCACATGACAAATCCTTTACAAACAAACATGTCTTTTTCAGGATCCTGTGCTACTCCTGCCCCATCTTACTTCAGCCCCAAGGTGTTCCCCATACAGTGTTCCTCAATTTATTCTCTTCTCCTACCATCAGGATAGGGTGTGCAGGTTGGGTGGTTGAATAAGGCCACCACCTACACATAAAATTTCACTGATGAGTCAATTTCCCTCTCACAGTTTCTATCCAACTTGCTGAATATTTTCAGCATTTTCTATTTATAATATGATGTAATTTGAGTACTGTAGAATTTAAAACACAAACAGATCAGCCATGAACTTATTAAATGCCAGACAAAGCTTGAGATGTTCTGAATAAGGAACACTGAACCTGAAACTTTGCTTTCTCCCCATTGAAATTGCTGAGACGAAGGCACTTCACTTTCTGAGACTCATTGACAACTTAATCAGGTAATGGAAAAGTATTCAAGGTACCATGGAGAATAGGTCTGTTTTTCATGGGTAAACTAAAATGTAGATAATGAAAAATATATCTCAGTCAGAAGGTTGTAGTTTAAGCCCTGTCCCAGAAAATGACCAAGTAATCTTGCAAATGCCAAAGGCCCGTTGGAAGAGTGGAGCTTCAAGCAAATCATTGAATAGTCAGGCCATTGATGTGTTTGTCAAAAATCCTATGGTATCTTTTGAAGAAGAGCAGGCTAATGTTGTGTGTGCTGACAAACACTCCTTCCTTAACCAACATTTTGTATCTGATTTCAAGCAACTGAAGTTCTTTAGTTGTTTAAAAATCTTTAAATGAGTACTATTGATGCACTATGCAGATAGACCTTATATGGTACCAAGTGATTTTTGTTTTAATTAAAAAACAGGAACTTTATCTTGAAGACAATGAAATTGAAGAGATATCTGAAGTTAGTTTAAATAAGACCACCAATTTGAATGTGATGGTTCTCAGGAATAATAAGCTTGATGAAACCAGGATCGCACCATTTGCTTGGATAAAACTCAAGTGAGTAATTTGGTAATAATTAAATGTTTTCAACTATTAACTGATGTCATAATGTACATATTATAAGCTAACTGTTTCTAACTGTCAAATCTAAATAACTTAATTGATTATAGTTAATATTCAATTATGAACTTGTAATTCTTTTTAAAACTAAGTAAAATAAGTGATACATTCATTTGAAATAAAATCAAGAAATCATATTAATTCTATATAAATGCCAACATGCCTTTCATATTGACATAGTGAAAGACAATTGATCTAATTTAGTTTTTGGTTTGAACAAGTTATAATTTTCTGCATTTTGTAGAAGGGTGTAATGTTTCACAAATTATACTTAATGTGAATAAAAATTCCTGTTTATCATCTAGGAACCTAGAATATCTGGATCTCTCACACAACAAGATAATTCACGTTCCATCATTGCTACCCAAAGGTCTCCTGTATCTTATACTTGTTCATAACCAGATTGAGCGAATTCCAGGCTTTGTATTTGCTCACATGGAACCAGGATTAGAAATTTTGTACCTATCTTTCAACAAATTAACAAGCGATGGAATTGACCCAGTTTCTTTCTTTGGCACCTACAATACTATGAGAGAATTGTTTTTGGATCATAATATGTTGAAAAAAATTCCTATTGGAATTGCTGAAATGAAGGCGCTTCACTTTCTGAGACTCAATGATAACTTAATCAGGTAATGGAAAAGTATTCAAGACATCATTGGTAACAGGTCTGTTTTTCTTGGGTAAACTAAAATGTAGATAATGAAAAATATATCTCAGTCAGAAGATTTCAGTTTAAGCCCTGTCCCAGGAAGTGACCATGTAATTTAGCAAATACCAAAGACCAGTTAGAAAGGTGGAACTTCAAGCAAGTCACAGAATAGTCAGGCTGTTGATGTGTTTGTTAAAGATCCTATGGTAACTTTTCAAGAATAGCAGGTTAATATTGTGTGTGCTGACAAACACTCCCTCCTCAACCAACATCAACAAATTTGAACTTACTTATTTGCCATTTATGTCAGTGCTGCTTTCAGGATCTTATTCTGGCCAAAATATTTGCCATGTCTACTGTTATAAGAACAATTATGGCTGTTCAAATTAATTGCATATTGCTGAAAAGAGAGTCTTGTAGCTGAAACTTTTGACATTGCACTTAAGACCACAGGACATAAGAGCACAAGCAGGCCACTGAGACCATTATGTCTGCTCTGCTATTCAATAAGATCTTGGATGATCTGAAAATTCTCAACACAACTTTCCTGCTTTTGCTCCATAACCCTTGATTCCTTTACTGATTAAAAATTCCTTTATACTTGAATATACTTGATGACCCAGCTTCAACAGGCCACTGGTGAAGACTTTCACAGATTCTTTACATTTAGAGAAGAAATGCCTCTCACCTCTGTCTTAAATGTGTGACCCCTTATTCTGAGATTACACCCTCTGATTGTGACTGTTTCAAAAGGGGAAGCAAGCTTTTTGCATCTATGCTGTTAAGAACCATAAGAATCTTGTATGTTCCAGTAAGGTCACCTCTCATTCTTCTGAGTAGAAGCTCAATCTACTCAACCTCACCTCATAAGACAGTCCCATCATACTCAGTATCAGCCTAGTGAACCTTCTTTGAACTGCCTCCAATGCCAGTAAGTCTTTCCTTCGTTAGTTAGCCCAAAATTGTTCACAGTATTCCAGTTGTGATCTGATTAGTGCCTTGTATGATTTTAGTAAAACTTCCGTCCTTTCATATTTCATTCCCGTTGAAATAAAAGCCAACATTCCATTTGCCTTCCCTATTTCCTGCTGAATTAGGATCCTCGTCTTGTGATTCATGGATGAAGACTCCCAAGACCCTCTTTTCCATTGCTTTCGGCAGTTTTTCTTCACTTAAATAATATTCAGTAACTCTATATCTTCTGCCAAAATGCATAATCTCAGTTTCTCACATCATATTCCATCTGCCAAGTTTTTTTCACACTTCCTTAAATTAGACCAGACATTTTCCAGTCCAGACGTGGTGGCCATAAGCCCATTCATGAGTAAATATAATACAGTGAACAACGGTCTGATTGGGATCATCATTATCCTACAGGATAGATTTGATGTGCCCCATTTTGGCCTGAGTTTGCATGGTGAGCTAATGGATTGGAGCCCAAATTACAAGATAACCGATTTAGCTGGTCTTATAGAGCTATAAGAATCCAACATGTAACTGATTTGTAAAGGTACATTTCAGCATGCCAGAAGTAGAGAACACATTTGCAGATTTCTCAACCAGTACATTGACAAAATAGAGCTCTTAAGAGTATTGCATTTCAAAGTTGAATTTGAGCATGGGTTGTATTGCATTAAGTGCTTAAGAAAAATTCTGATGTGCACGTATAGCTTCAATTATAGTATACATATCATCTATACATCAGAAATATGCTGGAAGTAGAAGGATCAGGGTAATTCATCAAAGGTAACTTTCTCATGGAAACTGAGAAAAATGTTCGTGACAGCTGGGCCGAGACAGCATTCCTTGCAACAGTATGTATTTGTGCATGAATGGCGTCTGTGCAAGTTGCTAAGTTCTTAATTTTAACAAATGAATCCATAAATTGAGAGCATGAAAAAATTGCCATGATGCATTAATGTAGCATAAATATCTACAGGTTCCTTGAGAGGCACATTCATGAAAATGCAATGTTGAACAAGGATATTGATGTAGCTCAAAACAATCAACAGATGTGAAGTTATTTTGGACACATGAGAGAAATGTGGTGTTACTGGATTTCAAGACTGCACCATCCCCCTTTCCCCCTTATGTCATGTTAAAGCATCTATATTAATACATCTTTACAATACATTCCAACATGTAATAGCAATCAAGTTTTAGAAAATGTATACATAGGTATTTTGGACAGGGCATACATTAGTTGAGTTGCATTATTCTAAGACTTAGGTCTTCTCTTTGCATTGTTTTATTTTGCTTCCAATAAGAATGGACCTCTGGAAGTCTTGAACTGGATTTCTGAACAGTCTCTGTGCTTGCCTTTTGAGATAGCACAACAGAGTCATAGAGTCATACAGCACAGAAACATACTCTTCAGTGACAGAGTCCCAAACCAACTCACATCTGATCACAAGATAATTTAAATCCAAAAAATGAGTTGTGTATTAAAGTGTTGATTGAACTAAAGGAGATTTTTGAAAATATACTCTAATGCAATTTTTTTTAAACTAGAAATGTTCCACCGGAATCCATCTGCATAATGGATGATCAAGATGACTCAAAAATTCGAACACTTCATCTCGAAAACAATTATATAAACACACGGAGAATCCCACCAACTGCCTTTTGTTGTATAGAAAAATACTCAAGTGTGATCTTGACACCACAAAAGGTCAAAAAATAACTATTCTAGGTGTGAAAGTCATTTTTATCCATATATGTTTTGAAGCAAAAATTGTGTATGACATGCGGCTTAAATGTTCTTGTTTAACTGCACTTCTGTCAAAGCAGAATAATGAGTCCCCATCGAGCGATAAGAAATGTACACTAAACCTACACCTAGTTCATGGTTTTTATGTCAATAATTGCCTATGCATCTTCCATAAGCGAAGGATAGGTGGACATGTAATAAATCACTTTTGTTAGTCATTAAATGTAATAATTTATTGGATATTACTTGGAAGTTAAAAGATGTTGCTGACTCTGCCTTGTATGGCCACATGAAACTACCCATTCAACAAATATTTACAAGTTTTATAAACAAGTCGAGTAGAATGCCATTAATTTAAATAAGTCAGGAACAAACATGTTTAGAATTAACAATTTGTTTGGTCTGGAAAATCATTACTTAGATTTGAATTACCAAATACAAATGGGTTAAAAGTATCATGGTGGAATACTGTGAGAATCCATTTAAGGACTGAGAATTGATTTTTACATAAAGTAGTGTCGTAGTGCAAAAGAACAACAGCATATATGTCAAACACTAAAATGAAACAAAGAACTGCAGATTCTAGAAACCTGAAACAAATATACAGGTTGCTAAAGAAGGATATGTTTTACAAAGAAAGGCTGAGCAAGTCATGTAACTATAATTTAGAAAAATGAGAAGTGACAACAGGGAAGATTCTGAGCAGAATTGACCAGGTAGATACTAAAAGGATGTTTACTCATGTGGGGTGTCTAAAATTAAGGAGTACAGTTTGAGGATAAAGGGTATCCCATTTAAACAAAGATATGGGCTAGAATTTTCCACTTTGCAGTTGAAGTATGGAGATAGGCATCATTATGAGTGGGACATGCACATTACCACTAATGAGACGGCCTGTTTGATCCAGTGCCTAAATAGTCCAGCACTTAAATAGTCACCTGAAAAGCCTTTTGGTGCATTCCCTCCTGTGACAAAGATATCATGCCTGCTTCAGGCTGTCAGCCAAAAAGCAGCCACTTTTAGCAGCATCATTGTTTTGGAGGCCAAGTGTGCAGCAATACTGAAGTCTTGGAACAGTGGAAAAGACAGTGACATTTTCAGGGAGAGAATCGAGGGGTGGGAGTCATGTGGAGCGGATGTTCAGGGAGACAAACAAGGGCAGGGTTTGACAATCAGCATCACTTCTCTACCCCTCCATCTCTGCTTCTGATCACCATGATAACAAAATGAAAACCTGCAATTGTTGGAAATCTGAAAGAAAAACAAATTGCTGTAGAAACTCAGCAGGTCCAGCAGCATTTGTGGAGAGAAGACAGACTTAACATTTTGGATCCAGGGACCCTTAGAGAGTCATAGAGACATAGAGATATACAGCACAGAAACAGACTCTCCGGTCCAATTTGTCCATGCCGACCAGATACCCCAACCCAATCTAATCCCACCTGCCAGCACATGGCCCATATCCCTCTAAACTCTTCCTATTCATATACCCACCCAGATCCCTTTTAAAAGTTGCAATTGTACTAGCCTCCACCATTCTCTCTGGCAGCTCATTCTATACACGTAGCACTCTCTACTCGAAAAAGTTGACCCTTAGGTCTCTTTTATATCTTTCCCCTCTCACCCTAAACCTATGCCCTCTAGTTCTGGATTCCCCTATCCTAGGGACAGACTTTGTCTATTTATCCTATCCCTGCTCCTCATGATTTTATAAACCTCTCTGAGGTCACCCCTCAGCCTCCGATGCTCCAGGGAAAACAGCCCTAGGCTATTCAACCTCTCCTGATAGCTCAAATCCTCCAAACCTGGCAGCATTCTTGTAAGTCTTTTCTGAACCCTTTCAAGTTTCACAACATCATTCCAATAGGAAGGAGACCAGAACTGCACACAATATTCCAAAAGTACAGCTGCAACATGACTTCCCAAATCCTATTGTCAATGCTCTGACCAACAAAGGAAAGCATACCAAAAGCTGCCTTCACTATCCTATTTAGCTGTGACACTATTTTCAAGGAGCTATGAACCTGCACTCCAAGGTCTCTTTGTTCAGCAACACTCCCTTGGCCCTTACCATTAATTGTATAAGTCCTGCTAAGATTTGCTTTCCCAAAATCCAATGCCTTTCAGTTATCTAAATTAAACTCCACTTGCCACTCCTCAGCCCATTGGCCATCTGATCAAGTTCTCATTGTAATCTGAGGGAACCTTTTTTGTTGTCCACTACACCTGCAATTTTGGTGTCATCTGCAAACTTACTAATTATACCTCTTACGCTCACATCAAAATCATTTATATAAATGTCGAAAAGTAGTGGACCCAGCACTGATCTTTGGGTCACAGGCCTCCAATCTGAAAAACATCCCTTCAGCACCATCCTCTGTCTTCTACCTTCAAGCCAGTTCTGGCTAGTTCTCCCTGTATTCCATGAGATCCAACCTTGCTAACTAATCTCCCATAGGGAACCTTGTCGAAAGCCTTACTGAAGTCCATTTGATCACATCTACTGCTCTGCCCTCATCAATCCTCTTTGTTACTTCCTCAAAAAACTCAATCAAGTTTGTGAGACATGATTTCCCACGCACAAAGCCATGTTGATTATCCCTAATCAGTCCTTGCCTTTCCAAATACATATACATCCTGTCCCTCAGGATTCCCTCCAACAACTTGCTGACCACTGACGTTAGGCTCACTGGTCTTGTCCTTACCAACTTTCTTAAACAGTGGCACCACGTTAGTCAACCTCCAGTCTTACAGCACCTCACCTTTGACTACTGATGATACAAATATCTCAGCAATGGGCCCAGCAATCACTTTTCTAGCTTCCCACAGAGTTCTCGGGTACATCTAATCAGGGAGGAGAAAGTGAGGACTGCAGATGCTGGATATCAGAGCTTAAAAATGTGTTGCTGGAAAAGCGCAGCAGGTCAGGCAGCATCAAAGGAACAGGATTCCTGAAGAAGGGCTTATGCCGATTCTCATATTCCTTTGATGCTGCCTGACCTGCTGCGCTTTTCCAGCAACACATTTTTAAGCTCTACATCTGATCAGGTCCTGGGGATTAATCCACTTTTATGCATTTCAAGACATCCAGCACTTCCTCCTCTGTAATATGGACATTCTCAAGATGTCACCATCTACTTCTCTACATTCCATAGCTGACATGTCCTTCTCCACAGTAAACACTGTTGTAAAATACTGTTTAGTATCTCCCCTATCTCCTCTGGCTCCACACAAAGGCTGCCTTGCTGATCTTTGAGGGGCCCTATTCTCTCCCTAGTTATCCTTTTCTCCTTAATATATTTGTAAAAGCCCTTTGGATTCTCCTTAACCCTATTTGCCAAAGCTCTCTCATGTCCCCTTTTCACCCTCCTAATTTCCCTCTTAAGTATACTCCTACTGCCTTTATACTCTTCTAAGGATCCACTCGATCTCTCCTGTCTATACCTGACATATGCTTCCTTCTCTTTTAATTTCTTTAGTCATCCAGCATTCCCTACACCTACCAAACTTTCCCTTCACCCTAACAGGGAGTCTTGTCTCTGGACTATTGTTAACTCATTTCTGGAGGCTTCCCATTTTCCAGCCATCCCTTTACCTGCGAACAATCGGCTTTTGAAAGTTCTTGCCTAATACCGTCAAAATTGGCCTTCTTCCAATTTAGAACTTCAACTTTTAGATCTCGTCTATCCTTTTCCATCATTATTTAAAAACTAATAGAATTATGGTCGCTGGCCCCAAAGTGGGGGCACTGACACCTCAGTCACCTGCCCTGTCTTATTTCCCAATAGTAGGTCAAGTTTTACATCTTCTTTTGGTGGTACATCCACCTACTGAATTAGAAAATTTTTTTTTACACACTTAACAAATTTCTCTCCATCTAAACCCTTAAAACTATGGCAGTCCCAGTCTATTATTCTTACAGATAACTGAGATCTCCTTACAAATTTGTTTCTCAATTTCCTGCTGACTATTAGGGGGTTCTATAATGCAATCCCAAGAAAGTGATCAGCCCTTTCTTATTTCTCAGTTCCACCCAAATAACTTCCCGGAATATCCTCCCTCAGTACAGCTGTAATGCTATCCCTTATCAAAAGCACCATTCCCCTTCCTCTCTTGCCTCCTTTTCTGTCCTTCCTGTAGCATTTATATCCTGGAAAACCAAGCTGCCAGACCTGTCCATCCCTGAGCCACGTTTCTGTAATTGCTATGATATCCCAGTCCCATGTTCCTAACCATGCCATGAGTTCATCTGCCTTCCCCGTTAGGCCCCTTGCATTGAAATAAATGCAATTTAATTTATCAATCCTACCTTGTTCTCTGCTTTGTCCCTGCCTGCCCTGACTGTTTGACTCGCTTCTTTTCTCAACTGTACCAGTCTCAGATTGATCTCTTTCCTCACTATCTCCATGGGTCCCGCCCACTCCCCCCCACCCCCAACCTTACAAGTTTAAATTCTCCTGAGCAGCTTGAGCAAGTCTCCCTGCCTGTATATTAGTCCCCTTCCAATTCAGGTGCAATCTATCCTTCTTGTATAGGTCACTTCTTCCCCAGAAGAGATTCCAATGGTCCAAAAATGCGAATCCTTCTCCCATACACCAGCTCCTTAGCCATGCATTTATCTGCTCTCTCCTCCTATTCCTACCCTCACTAGCTAGATATTACTACCCTCGAGGAGCTCGTTTAAAATTCCCGCCTAACTTTCTATATTCTCCCTTTAGAATCTCATCCTTTTCCCTTCCTATGTTGTTAGTTCCAATGTGTACAACGACTTCCTGTTGGTCTCTCTGCCTCCTTTGAGAACATTCTGCACCTTCTCTAAGACATCCTTGAACTTGGCACCAGGGAAGCAACAACACACCATTCTGATTTTTCGCTGCTGGCCACAGCAACATTTTTCTGTACCTCGGACTAGAGAGTTCCCGAACACAATTGATCTCTTGGAACTCGACGCACCCCTCATTGCATTAGAGCCAGTCCCGGTACCAGAAATTTGGCTGTTCATGCTACATACCACAGAGAATCCACCAACCCCTACATTTTCCAAAACAGCACACCTTTTTGAAATGGGGATAGTCACAAAAGACTCCTGCACTACCTGATAGGATTAGCAACCAATGTCATTTATTGCAGATATAATTCTCAGTAACACATAACCTCTCCCTAAACTCCCACACCTGACAAGAAGAGCACCCCCCCCCATTTATCTCTCCACCCTGGAGGCTCCCTGCCTCCATTCCCGATGAAGGGTTTTTGCCCAAAACATCGATTTTCCTGCTCTTCGGATGCTGCCTGGCCTGCTGCGTTTTTTCAGCACCACTATAATCTAGACTCTGGTTTCCAGCATCTGCAGTCCTCACTTTTGCCAAGAAGAGCATATCACCCTACTATAGGCCATTTTTGCTTCTTCCAATCTACAGACCCAGAAAATAGCACCGTGTTATTGCTCTACAAAACACTGTTCCAAGCTAACTTAATACTTATGGCTTATATTTTTTAAGTTTAATCAAGAAATATATCTCAATAAAGCATATAATCAAGAAAGAATACACTCTACTCACTAGTGTGGATTTACAGCAAGGCTATACTTAAAACTACTCACTTACCTGTTTCTATGCTGTGACCTCTCCCAAACAGGTTCCTCCAAGATTAGTTGTGAAGTTCACTGTTTGTTAATTTTCCTAGATGCACTACAATGTCCAGCGATAAATTAATTCAACAGCAAATGCAGTAACTGCACTGGTTCACTGCTGTGTCAGTTAGCAGTGTAGGTTTCTTTCTCTCTCTCTCTCTCTCTCTCCCCCCTGTATTGACCTGAAAATGTGCTGCCTTTGTCTGTCCCTCTCCCTTTGAAAAGTGCCGTTATTTTGAATCTTTTTTCTCCTAAGTTTCAAAACAATGCAATAGCATATAAAACAGTAACTGTTGCTCCTGGAATTCGAGGAAATCAACTCCAACCCCTAAAATCCCTCAAAAAAGGAGCATCCTGTTCCAGCCAGAAATTTTTCCTGTCATCCATCTTGGATTACCCAGAATCCGTCTTCTTTGATAAGAATGAAGTTCTCAGTCAAGGCGCCAAAAGCTTCATGTACTTTAAACTAGTGTGTGAAAAATAATCAGTATGTTCATTGCTTGAAACAATTATATGTAAATTATGTCTTGAAGTATCTTGAAATCATGCCAAAGATAAACCAAAATGCAATTTTAAAATTTATTGCATTTTTGCATACATATGCAGTACTAATGATAATAAATCCCAAATAGAAGAAGAGAATAGGGATCAATGGGAATTCTTCAAGATGGAAATTTGTAACCAGATGGCACAAGGATCAGTCTGAACACCTCAATTAGATACTATCAATATTAATGACATGGAGGAGGGGACAGAGTGTATCCAAATTTGTTAACTACACTAAAATAGGTGGGAGAGCATGTTGGATGAGGACATAAGGCAATAAAATGTAGGAGCAGAATTAGGCCATTTGCCCACTGAGTCTGTTCTGCCATTCAATCATGGCTGATATATTTGTAACCCCACTCTCCAGCGTTCTTCCCGTAACGTTTGATTCCCTTAACACTCAAGAACCTATTTCTCTGTCTCAATTACAATCAATGACTTTACAAGCAATAAGCTCAACAGATTATCGCTGGCTGACGAAATTCCTAATGAGCTCAGTGGTGTCCCTAAATTCTTTTAAGGTGTGTCCTCAGGCCTTAGTCTCAACCTGCTAGTGGAAACATCTTCTCCAAATCCACTCTATCCAAGCCTATCACTATTCTGTGAATATTAATTAAATCCCCCCTCATCCTTCTAAACTCCATGGAGCACAGACCCAGAATCCTCAGCTATTCCTCATATGACAAGCCTTTCATTCCTGGAATCATTCTTGTAAACCTTCAAGGCTCTCTGCAACACCAGCACATCCTTCTTGTATACAGGCACAAAACTGCTCAAATATTCTCTCAAGGAAATCTCGACTGGTTGAGTGAGTGGGCAAAAATTTGTTAGATGGAGTTTTATGTAGCAAAGTGCAAGGTATTTGGTACTGTAGTGATTGAAACAAGGTCAGCCAGCTCGATCTCAGAATGAGTTCCCTGATTATTCTGGTCCAGTCAGGGAGCTCTAGCTTCCATAAAAAGGTTGAGTGTCAGAGGTATGGACACTCTGTACTTGACTCTGTATGAGGCAGCATTATAGTCAAGGACTGTTCATGTTTAAACAAAGGGTGATTTGGTGATGAGATGCCGGCCTCTATGGATCTACTTCAGTGGAGACGAGAGTAAACCACAGTTTTGAAAAAACTCGCTCACTGTAGTAGTCTTTGAGTTGGGGTAAGCATTTCTTACATTATTTGTTTGTTTGGGAAGTTTGATTCATTCAACCCTGCCATCGAGCAATGGGCATAGTATGTAGACAAAATGGGTTATTGGGACATTGTGGCAGACAACAATGAGCAATTCTCCTGACAGCATGTGAAGCTGCAGCTTTTTCTCTCATTCGGAGCCTAACTTTCCCTAAGGCATCAGATACTAAAGGCTTTCAAGAATTGGTTTATATAGTTAAGGAATATTACGATCCCAAGCCTCCTTTAATTCGAAGATGCTATAGTTTTTACGTGGCAATTCAAGAACCGGGGAATCTGTATCAGGGTGTTTGAGTAGGTTATGACAACTGCAGAGGCCTGTCAATTTGCTTTAATCTTTAATGAGATGCTTAGAGACTATTTGTTATACGGGACTAATGATGCAATTATGCAAGAACCCCTGCTAGCTGAAGCTCAACTGGACTTCAAGCAGGCACTACAACTGGCAGTATCATTGGAAAATGTGGCAAATGGAGTATACGAATTGTAAGATATTCTGATGGAAATGGACATTCCTGCCAGTCTGATGGAGCTTGAGTGCAAGCAATTGCACAGCCTCATTCAGTCCCTGTTCAGCCATTGTAGCTGTTGCCAGTATGCGGATTCGAAACAGCAAAGGAGTCCTACTAGACCTAAATTGAGTGAGATAACTCATAGGCCAATATCTAGGAGGGTTCATACCCTGGGAAGTTCACCTACATCTGGTTTGGAACAGTTAAATTGCTTAGCAACATTAAAATCAATATCAATCAAGGTAAGCTTCTGGTTAAATCGTCATCTGGTTCTAATGGAGGTTGATACTGATGCAGCCATATCAGTGGTTGCAGAATCAGTTTTTAATAACATTTGCAATGCAAAGCTTTTAACTTTGTGCAAGACCTCAGCTAAGCTAAGAACCTATACCATGTAAATAATACAGATTATGGGTACAATGTCTGTTCTGGTCTCTTGAAAAGCAGCTGGTTTAGTTACCGGTGATTGTGGTAAAAGGCTTAGGCCAAAGTTAATAGGGGCAAAACTGTTTGCAGAGGGTGACCTAGCTTGACTCAACATGTCTGAATTAGAAAATGGCTGCCTGAGTGAAATCCTAATTAAATACCCAGAACTCTTCCAGGAGGGTCTAGGGTCTATCAGAGCGGCCAGGGCCACCTTGCATATTGAATAGGAAGCCATTAGACCTGCCCAATTCCTTTTGCCTTACTGGCAAAAGTCGAGGTAGAAATAAGAAGTTTGGAAAGTGAAGGAATCATCAAACCCAGTCCAATCTGCAGAATGGATAGCACCAATTGTAACAATTTTGAAGCCAAAGGGTCAGATAGCCTTTGTGGGGATTTCAAACAAATGGTAAACCATTTTTGAAGCTGAATAAATATCCAATCCAATGGATAGAAGATTTATACACAAAGCTGGCCCCTGCTTCACAAAAGTGGACATTAGCCACACTTACTTGCAATTGCATTTAGTCCAGGATTCCCAGAAGTCTGCTGTAATTAATACTCATAAGGGCTTGTATGAGACTGCCATTCAGGGTATCGACAGCCTGTTCGATTTTTCAGTGGTCAATGAAGAACATTTTTCAAGATCCACATCATGTTTAAAAGGAGTTTAATTTAGATAAGTGTGAGGTGCTGCATTTTAGAAAGGCAAATCAGGGCAGGACTTATACACTTAATGGTAAGGTTCGAGGGAGTGTTGCTGAACAAAGAGACCTTGGAGTGCAGGTTCATAGTTCCTTGAAAGTGGAGTCTCAGACAAGAACTCCCCACCTACGTTCGGGATCACAACCCCGCACCTCCCGCTTCTACCTCCTGCCCAAAATCCACAAACCTGACTGCCCCGGCCGACCCATTGTCTCCGCCTGCTCCTGCCCCACCGAACTCATCTCCGCATACCTTGACACCGTCCTGTCCCCCTTAGTCCAAGAACTCCCCACCTACGTTCGGGACACCACCCATGCCCTCCACCTGCTCCATGATTTTCGCTTCCCAGGTCCCCAACGCCTTATTTTCACCATGGACATCCAGTCCCTGTACACCTCCATCCCCCATCACGAAGGACTCAAAGCCCTCCGCTTCTTTCTTTCCTGCCGTACCAACCAGTACCCTTCCACTGATACCCTCCTTCGACTGACTGAACTGGTCCTCACCCTGAACAACTTCTCTTTCCAATCCTCCCACTTCCTCCAAACCAAAGGAGTAGCCATGGGCACCCGCATGGGCCCCGGTTATGCCTGCCTCTTCGTAGGATATGTGGAACAATCCATCTTCCGCAACTACACTGGCCCCACCCCCCACCTTTTCCTCCGCTACATCGATGACTGTATCGGCGCCGCCTTGTGCTCCCACGAGGAGGTTGAACAGTTCATCCACTTCACCAACACCTTCCACCCCGACCTCAAATTCACCTGGACAGTCTCAGATTCCTCCCTCCCCTTCCTCGACCTTTCTATTTCTATCTCAGGCGACAGAATCAACACGGACATCTACTACAAACCAACCGACTCCCACAGCTACCTGGACTACACCTCCTCCCATCCTGCCCCCTGTAAAAACGCCATCCCATTCTCCCAATTCCTTCGACTCTGCCGCATCTGCTCCCAGGAGGACCAGTTCCAAAAACGCACAACCCAGATGGCCTCCTTCTTCAAGGACCGCAATTTCCCCCCCGACGTGGTCGACGATGCCCTCCACCGCATCTCTTCCACTTCCCGCTCCTCCGCCCTTGAACCCCGCCCCTCCAACCGCCACCAGGACAGAACCCCACTGGTCCTCACCTACCACCCCACCAATCTCCATGTAAAGCGCATCATCCGCCGTCATTTCCGCTACCTCCAAACGGACCCCACCACCAAGGATATATTTCCCTCCCCTCCCCTATCAGCATTCCGTAAAGACCACTCCCTCTGTGACTCCCTCGTCAGATCCACACCCCCCACCAACCCAACCTCCACTCCCGGCACCTTCCCCTGCAACCGCAGGAGGTGCAAGACTTGCGCCCATTTTAGAAAGGCAAATCAGGGCAGGACTTATACACTTAATGGTAAGGTTCGAGGGAGTGTTGCTGAACAAAGAGACCTTGGAGTGCAGGTTCATAGCTCCTTGAAAGCAGAGCCACAGGTAGATAGGATAGTGAAGAAGGCATTTGGTATGTCTGAGGATGATATCCAAGTTCTCTAAATGCTCCTTATTAGTTTTCCGTGTTATTACAATGTCATCTAGGTGAATTGTCATGATTTGGAGGTGCTGGTGTTAGACTGGGGTGTACAAAGTTAAAAATCACACAACACTGGGTTATAGTCCAATAGGTTTATTTGGAAGCACTAGCTTTTAGAGCACTGCTCCTTCAACAAGTGGTTGTGGTGAAGGAGCAGCACTCCGAAAGTTAATGCTTCCAAATAAACCTGTTGGACTATAACCTGGTGTTGTGTGATTTTTCACTCGGTCAGTCGTGACATAGAGTCAGAGAGATGTACAGCACAAAAACAGACCCTTCAGTCGAACTCGTCCATACCAACCAGATAAACTAAGTTAATCTAGTCCCATTTACCAGCATTTGGCCCTTATCCCTCTAACCTTTCTATTTATATACTCATCCAGATGCCTTTTTAATGTTGCAATTACACCAGACTCCACCACTTCCTCTGGCAGCTCATTCCATACACACGTCACCCTCTGTGTGAAAAAGTTGCCCTTTCGGTCCCTTTTACATATTTCCCCTCTCACCCTAAAGATATGCCCTCTAGTTCTGGACTCCCCCACCCCAGGAAAAAGACCTTGTCTGTTTATCCTATCCATGCCCCTCATGACTTGATGCACCTCTATAACCTCAGCTTCCAACGCTCCAGGGAAAACGTCCTCAGCCTATTCAGCCTCTCCCTATAGCTCAAGTCCGCCAGCCTTGGCAACATCCTTGTAAATCTTTTCTGACAACATTCTTCCAAAAGGAGGAAGCTCAGAATTGCGCACAATGTTCCAAATGTTGCTAACCATATGTCCCATACAGCTGCAATATGATGTCCCAACTCCTATATTCAATGTTATGACCCTAATAAAAGAAAATGTACTAAACGCCTTCTTCACTGTCCTATCTATCTGAGAGGAGAAAGTGAGGTCTGCAGATGTTGGAGATCAGAGCTGGAAATGTGTTGCTGGAAAAGCGCAGCAGGCCAGGCAGCATCCAGGGAACAGGAGAATCGACGTTTCGGGCATAAGCCCTTCTTCAGGAATGAGGAAAGTTTGTCCAGCAGGCTAAGATAAAAGGTAGGGAGGAGGGACTTGGGGGAGGGGCGTCGGAAATGTGATAGGTGGAAAGAGGTCAAGGTGAGGGTGATAGGTCAGACTGGGGTGGGGGCGGAGAGGTCGGGAAGAAGATTGCAGGTTAGGAAGGCGGTGCTGAATTTGATGGATTTGACTGAGACAGGGTGGGGGGAGGGGAAATGAGGAAACTGGTGAAATCCGAGTTCATCCCTTGTGGTTGGAGCGTTCCTAGCCGGAAGATGAGGCGTTCTTCCTCCAACCGTCGTTTTGTTGTGGTCTGACGATGGAGGAGTCCAAAGACCTGCATATCCTTGGTGGAGTGGGAGGGGGAATTGAAATGTTGAGCTACAGGGTGGTTGGGTTGGTTGGTCCGGGTGTCCCAGAGGTGTTCTCTGAAACGCTCCGCAAGTAGCCGGCCTGTCTCCCCAATATAGAGGAGGCCACATCGGGTGCAGAGGATGCAATAGATGATATGTGTGGAGGTGCAGGTGAATCTGTGGCGGATATGGAAGTTTCCTTTGGGGCCTTGGAGGGAGGTGAGGGGGGAGGTGTGGGCGCAAGTCTTGCACCTCCTGCGGTTGCAGGGGAAGGTGCCAGGAGTGGAGGTTGGGTTGGTGGGGGATGTGGATCTGACGAGGGAGTCACGGTGGGAGTGGTCTTTACGGAATGCAGTGCTCTAAAAGCTAGTGCTTCCAAATAAACCTACTGGACTATAACCCAGTGTTGTGTGATTTTTAACTTTGTACACCCCAGTCTAACACCAGCACCTCCAAATCATGACAATTCACCTAGATGACATTGTAATAACACGGAAAACTAATAAGGAGCATTTAGAGAACTTGGATATCATCCTCAGACATTTTTCCAAGGCAGGTGTATGAAGGGAAACATTCCAGGCCACCCCCCAACAAGGTGATCAATCGGGCTACACACACACACACACACACCCCACAGTGCTTGGACTGGTAAATTTTTCTGTAAGTTCATATACAACCTGGCATCCATCCTGGTACTTTTTTTTCATTTATAGGAGTGTGTGTTTAATGAATGGCCCATCTGTTACTGGCAGCTTCCCATCCTATCAAAATTGAAACGATCTCCTAAAGCATCTGTATCATGTATTAATTTCTTCCAGACATTAACATGACATAAATAATTATAAATTAATATTTCTGTTCATCTTTCCTATTCCTACAGAACCCATGATGGGACTCCAGTAAGAAACCTGACTGTCCTCTTGTAGAGGACAGTAAGAAACCAGTAAGAAACCTGACTGTCTACCAAGATCCCAGAGACAAGTGTCGTATAGGTGCTTGCCTACGTATGCCAGAACCAAACTGGCAGCCATCAGAACCTTTATGTCTTTCAACGACAAACAATTCTTGGCCAAAATGTTTTTTCTCAAAATGAACCTCTGCCTGATATGTGTACATACACATGTGTGTATAGGCACTTGTGTCTGCGTGATTTGGTTTATTTGGAGGGGTAGACATTTATATTTCCATACTAAAATTTGCGTGCATCAATCAGCATTGTATCTTCATGGAGCAAGTTCTAGTTTATAGTAAACCAATAATTTTGTGCAAATAAAGAAACACAGTTAATGGATCTTTTTAAGACCATAAGACATAGGAGAGGAAGTAAAGCCATTCAGCCCATCGAGTCCATTTCTCCATTTAATCATGGCTGATGGGCATTTCAACTCCACTTACCCACACTCTCCCCGTAGCCCTTAATTCCTTGCAAGATCAAGAATTTATCAATCTCTGCCCTGAAGATATTTAACGTCCCGGTCTCCACTGCACTCCATGGCAGACCCACAGGCCCACCACTCTCTGGCTGAGGAAATGTCTCCTCATTTCCGTTCTAAATTGACCCCTCTAATTCTAAGGCTGTGCCTACGGGTCCTAGTCTCCCCGCCTAACGGAAACAACTTCCCAGCGTCCACTCTTTCCAAGCCATGCATTCTTTCGTAAGTTTCTATTAGATCTCCCCTAACCTTCTAAACTCTAATTAATACAATACCAGGATCCTCAGCCGTTCATTGTATGTTAGGCCTACCATTCCAGGGATCATCCATGTAAACCTCCGCGACACGTTCCAGTGCCAGTACGTCCTTCCTGAGGTGTGGGGCCCAAAATTGGACACTGTATTCTAAATGGGGCCTAACTAGAACTTCTATAAAGTCTCTGAAGCACATCGCTGTTTTTATATTCCAACCCTCTTGAGACAAATGACAACATTACATTTGCTTTCTTAATCATGGACTGAACCTGCAAGTCAACCTTTAGAGAATCCTGGACGAGCATTCCCAGATCCCTTTGTACTTCGGTTTAATGAATTTTCTCACCGTTTAGAAAATAGTCCATGCCTGTATTCTTTGTTCCAAAATGCAAGACCTCGCATTTGCTCACGTTGAATTTCATCAGCCATTTCCTGGACCACTCTCCAAAACTGTCTAAATCTTTCTGCAGCTTCACCACCTCTTCAGTACTACCTGCCTAGAAGTGGGTACTGCAGATGCTGGAAATTAGAGTCAAGATTAGATAGTACTACCTGCCTGTCCACCTAACTTTGCAGCATCCGCAAACTTCGCCAGAATGCCCCCAGTCCCTACATCCAGATTATTAATATATAAAGTGAACAGCTGCAGCCCAACACTGAACCCTGTGGTACACCACGGCTGCCATTCTGAAAACTAACCTTTTATCCCAACTCTCTGCCTTCTGTCAGGCATCCAATCCTCAATCCATGCCAGTAGCCCACCTCAAACACCATTGGTTCTCACCTTACTCAGCAGCCTCCCATGAGGCACCTTATCAAAAGCTTTTTGGAAGTCTAGATAGATACCATCCACTGGGTTTCCTGGTCTAACCTACTTGTTACCTCTTCAAAGAATTCTAACAGGCTTGTCAGGCTCGACTTTCCCTTACTAAATCCATGCTGACTTGTTCAAATCTGACCCTGCACTTTCAAGAACTTAGAAATCTCATCCTTAATGGTGGATTCTAGAATTTTACCTACAACCGAGGTTAGGCTAATCGACCTATAATTTTACATCTATTGTCTTGATACTTTCTTGAACAAGGGGTTTACAAAAGCAATTTTCCAAACATCTGGGATTTTCCCTGACTCCAGTGACTTTTGAAAGACCACAACCAATGCCTCTGCTATTTCCTCAGCCACCTCCATCAGAACTCTAGGATGTAGCCCATCGGGGCCAGGAGATTTTTCAATTTTTAGACCTTTTAGCTTTTTGAGCACTTTCTCTTTTGTAATGGCTACCATACTCAACTCTGCCCCTGACTCTCCTTAATTGTTGGGATATTACTCATGCCTTCCACTGTGAAGACTGATGCAAAGTACTTATTAAGTTCTTCAGCTATTTCCTTATCTCCTATCATTAGCCTTCCTGCATCAATTTGGGACAGTCCAATGTCTACTTTTGCCTCTCGTTTGTTTCTTATGTATTGAAAGAAACTTTTACTACCATTTCTAATATTACTGGCCGGCTTACCTTCATATTTGATCTTCTCCTTCCTCATTTCTCTCTGTGTTATATTCTGTTTTTGTAGTCTTCCAAATCTTGTGATTTCCCAGTGCTCTTGGCCACTTTATAGGCTCTCTCTTTTTCTTTGATAAATTTCCTGACTTTCTTTGTCAGCCATGGCTGTCCAATTCCCCCCACCCCCGGATAATCTTTCTTTTATTTGGGATTAACTTCTATACTGTGTCCTCAATTACACCCAGAAATTCCTGCCATTGTTGCTCTACTGTCTTCCCCACTAGGCTCTGCTTCCAGTCAATTTTCATCAGTTCTTCTCTCACACCCCTGTAATTACCTTTCTTTCACTGTAACACCATTATAACCCATTTTGCCTTCTCTCTTTCAAACTGAGGACTGACCTCTACCATATTACGTTTGCTGCGTCCTAAGTGTTCCCTTACTTTAAGATCTTTTATAAAGTCTGTGTTGATATAAAGTCTGGCTCATTACATAGCACTAAGTCCAGAATAGCCTGCTCCCTTGTGGGCTCCATCACGAGCTGTTCTAACAAACCATCTTGTAAGCATTCCATGAATTCCCTTTCTTTGGATACCCTGGCAACATTATTCACCCAATCCACCTGCATATTGAAGACCCCATGATCACGGTGAATTTGCCTTATTGACATGCTTTGTCTATTTCCCGGTACATCTTGCACTCCTGGTCCTGACCACTGTTATGAGGTCTGTATGTAACTCCCATTATGGTTTTTTTGCTTTTGTGGTTCTGTAACTCCCCCCCACACAGACTCCACATCATCTAACTCTCTGTCATTCAGTGCCATAGATTTAATTTCATTCTTAACCTAACAAGGCAACTCTGTCCCTCTGCCCATCTCCTTGTTTTTTCGAGAAGTTGTAAATCCTTGAATGTTTAACTGCCAGTCCTGAACCCCTTGCAACCACGTCTCTGTGATGCCTACCACATCATAATCATTCACAATTTGTGCCGTTAATTCATCTACTTTGTTGTGAGTACTATGAGCATTCACGTAAAGCGCCTTAATGCTAATTTTCTCATCCTCATGACTTCCAACATCTCTAGTAATATGTCCTAAGATATCCAACCTTTTTGCTTCATTCCTAGTCTGCCTTGAACTTAAATCCTGCACACACGCTAACCTGCTGCTTATCTTTCTACTTGCCTCCATACTCCCTGTTGATTTCACTTTCCCTTCCCCCCCCGCCTCACAAGTTTAAAGTCCGAATGACCACCCTATTTATCCCTTTCATTAGAACACTGGTTCCAGATCGGTTCAGGTGGAGACGGTCCCATCGGTACAGATCACCCCGGTTCCAAAACTGATTCCAATGTCCCATGAAATGGAATCCCTTTTTCCTACACCAATCTCTTAGCCATGTGTTTACTTTCATAATTTTCTTATCCCTATGCCAATTAGCATGTAATTCGCATAGGGATAAGAAATCAGTAATCCAAAGATTATGACCCTTGAGGACCTGTTCTTCAATTTCCTTCCCAGTGCTTGATAATTCCCAAATGATCCTCCTTCCTAGCCTTGCCTATGTTGTTAGTGCCAACGTGAACCACAACAACTGGATCTTCTCACTCCCGCTCCAATATTCTTTCAAGCTGGTCGGAGATGTCCTGCACCCTGGCACTGGGCAGGCAACACACCATGCGGGATTTCTGATCCAGCTCGTAAAGGATACTATCTGTCCCCCTAATTATAGAATCCCTATAACAATTACTTGTCTTTTTGCTCCCCCCTCTTGAATGGCCTTCTGCATCATGGTGCCGTGGTCAGCTGGCTCATCCTGTCCATAACCCTTTTCCTCATCCACATAGGGAGCAAACATCTTATACCTGTTGGACAAGGTCAAGGGCTGAAGCTCCTCCATGTCTGAACTCAGAATCCCCCTACCTGCCTCACTTACTGAATTTGAATTTGAATTATTTAATCTACCAAGTGCGATTGCCTCCTGAAACAAAATGTCCAGGTAACTCTCTCCCTCCTGGATGTGCCGCAGAGTTTGAAGCTCAGATTCCACATCATCAATTCTGATCCGGAGTTCTTCCAGCAACCAACACTTGCAGCAGATGTGGTCACTGCTGTTCACAATGAGATCAGCCAGCTCCAACATTTTTAATCTATATTATAAAATATACGATTAGCCATATCAGGAACTGGGTAAAATAAGTGAATTTATTTTGTGATCGATGGAATTGTGAAAGTAACGAAAGAGTTTGCTCTTCTCCCATCTCTATTGTAATGTTCCAACAGTTTCAAAAGATTATGAGTTACTATGATGACAATTTCAATAAGTGTCTATTTTTGTTTATCACTGTGTGCAAGTTTCAAATCAATTTTCCAAAATACAATTTATTTTGTCTCAACTTTATTGAAAGACAACAGAGTTTTTAGACAAACAGGGAAATCACTAAGTTTAATGATCTTGTGGTGGCAAGTTCAATAACATTACTAGAATTTATATCAGTTTTATGTCATGCTCTGATGGTATTTTCCACTTCCATATCTTATTTATTTTATTTTTATTTAGATTCCCTACAGTGTGGAAACAGGCCCTTCGGCCCAACAAGTCCACACCGACCCTCCATACAGCAACCCACCCAGACCCATTCCCCTACATTCATCTCTGACTAATGCAGCTAACTCTACAGGCAATTTAGCCTGGCCAATTCACCTAATCTGAACATCCTTGGACTGTGGGAGGAAACTGGAGCACTTGGAGGAAACCCATGCAGGTACGGGGAGAATGTGCAAACTCCACACAGACAGTTGCCCAAGGCTGGAATCGAACCTGCGTCCCTGGCGCTGTGAGGCAGCAGTGCTAACCACTGAGCCACCGTGCCACCTCTGAAATCAATGTGTGACTTTGATGTACAGAGTAAAATATTACATTCTTCTGTTTTCTTAAATGTCATTAAAAATGTACCAAAACAATATGCAGCTTAGAAACAGCTGTTCAATAATTTTCATGATGTACACTGTGTCCATCACACTCAGCAAGAACTTGGTTTGTGGTTGGCAACTGTGATCAGAAGCAAATAGATCAATCATGTGGTGTTGACTACAAGTCTACTGAATTCTTTAGGGTATATTACCATTGGGAATACAAAATAAGTGATTACAGGACAATAAAAACAGATGCGGTCTCAAGATCTTAGAGTCCTTTAGTTGTGAGATTGAATCCAGCGTCTACATTTGTTTAGTTGTTGTCTTGTATCGGCATTAGTAGTGAAACTTGTACAACTCAGTGAAATGACATTTTCCTCAGTTGCTATTTCACTGGGCAATTCTTTTTGATAGGATATAAGTTATGAGAGAGCAAGAGAGATTCTTTTTTTTCTTCTCTTCGCGTTGGGCTCAAATGTAGCCAATGAAATAGTGTCCATTTGTGTTTTCCTGAGCATGCTTTCATTTTTTTTCCAAGTTGAGTACTCCTCAGAATGGTCCCTGGATAAGGGTCTCCAATTCTTTATGATATGGAATGAGATACCCCCAAATTGTTATGTTCCTGGGTGAGGAGGTACGAAGCTCTGCTTCTTTACTCAATCACTCGGTTGCAGGAAGGTTAATTTGAAAAGAGGCCTGATACCAAACAATGACTAGGCAGAATACGGGAAGGAGATAGAATACTTGGTGTCGCGGTACAACGATAACAATCTCTGCCTCAATGTCAACAAAACTAAAGAACTGATCACTGACTTCAGGAAGAAAGGAGGACACACCCCTATCCACAACAATGGAAACGAGGTGGAGAGGATGGATAACCAATAATCTGGGAGAAAGTGAGGACTGCAGATGCTGGAGATCAGAGCTGAAAAATGTGTTGCTGGAAAAGCGCAGCAGGTCAGGCAGAATCCAAGGAGCAGGAGAATCGACGTTTTGGGCATAAGCTCTTCTTCAGGAATGACGAGGGTGTGCCAAGCAGGCTAAGATAAAAGGTAGGGAGGAAGGACTTGGGGGAGGGGCGTTAGGAATGTGATAGGTGGAAGGAGGTTAAGGTGAGAGTGATAGACCGGAGAGGGGGTGGGGGCGGAGAGGTCGAGAAGAAGATTGCAGGTCAAGAAGGCGGTGCTGAGTCCGAAGGTTGGGACTGAGATAAGGTGGGAGGAGGGGAAATGAGGAAGCTGGAGAAACCTGCATTCATCCCTTGTAGTTGGAGGGTTCCTAGGCGGAAGATGAGGCGCTCTTCCTCCAGGCGTCGTGTTACCATGGTCTGGCGATGGAGGAGGCCAAGGACCCACATGTCCTTGGTGGAGTGGGAGGGGGAGTTAAAGTGTTCAGCCACAGGGCGATTGGGTTGGTTGGTGTGGGTGTCCCAGAAGTGTTCTCTGAAACGTTCCGCAAGTAGGCGGCCTGTCTCCCCAATGTAGAGGAGGCCACATCGGGTGCAGCGGATGCAGTAAATGATGTGTGTGGATGTGCAGGTGAATTTGTGATGGATATGGAAGGATCCCTTGGGGCCTTGGAGGGAAGTGAGGGGGGAGGTGTGGGCACAAGTTTTGCATTTCCTGCGGTTGCAGGGGAAGGTGCCGGGAGTGGAGGTTGGTGGAGGATGTGGACCTGACGAGGAAGTCGCAGAGGGAGTGGTCTTTCTGGAACGCTGATAGGGGAGGGGAGGGAAAGATATCCTTGGTGGTGGGGTCTGTTTGGAGGTGGTGGAAATGACAAAGGATGATTCGATGTATCTGGAGGTTAGTGGGGTGGTAGGTGAGGACCAGTGGGGTTCTGTCCTGGTGGCAATTGGAGGGGCGGGGTTCAAGGGCGGAGGAGCGGGAAGTGGAGGAGATGCGGTGGAGAGCATCGTCAACCACGTCTGAGGGGAAATTGCGGTCTTTGAAGAAGGAGGCCACCTGGGTTGTTCGGTATTGGAATTGGTCCTCCTGGGAGCAGATGCGGCGATGGCGAAGGAATTGGGAATATGGGATGGTCCTCTCAAATGTATGCGATGGTCAAGAAGGCACAACAACTCTGTTTCTTCCTCATAAGGCTTAGGAAATTCAACGTGTCCATAAGGACCCTCACCAACTTTTACAGATGTACCATAGAAAGCATTCTATCTGGGTGCATCATGGCTTGGTACAGCAACTGCTATGCCCCAAAGTAAAAGAAGTTGTGAACACAACCCAGACCACCACACAAGTCAACCTCCCATCCATGGATTCCATCTACATTTCTCGTTGCTGAGGAAAGCCAGACAACATCATCAAAGACCTCTCCCACCCAGGTTATACTCTCTTCCAACCTCTTCCGTCAGACAGAGATATAGAAGCTTAAACACACGTACCAACAGGTTCAAGAATGGCTTCTTCCCCACTATTACCTGATTGCTGAATGGACCTCTCTAATTTCAAATCTAATGTTGATCTTGCTTTTGTACACCTCCTGTGTAGCTGTAAACTTGTATGCCTTGCTCTGTCTATACACTCTATGTTCTGTATGTTCTTGTACAATATGATCTGCCTGTAATGTATGCAAAACAAAACGTTTCACTGTACATGTGACAACAATAAATCAAATCAAAAGGAAACCTTTCCCTCATGGATTTTTTTCATAGCTACTTGTGTTTTAAAAGGAGCCATTTAACATGAAGTTTAAAAAGAGAGCTTAACTCTTCAGCATGAGTTCCTGCAGCCGAAAACACAGATTAAGCTAAACACCAAGATAGAAAGTTGAGCTCACAAATTGGCCCATTACAAGTGTAGGTTTTCAAGTTAGTTACTAATGGAGTTATGAAGATCGAACGAGAAACTGCCAAACTTCATTCTGTACATGTATTAACAGTAGTTGACAAATGTTTTTCATTGCAACAGTCAGTAATTTTCCAGCTATAATCAGATTAGGCACTGTCTTCAGTTCAATGTACGATGAAAGTACAGCTGCTTTTATTTCCATATGTTAATGGAAGATCAATTGAAAAGACAACGAATCATTTCTTTGCTAACTTTTCCATAGTGAATTGTAATAACAATTACCAGTGGGCTTTGCACTCAATCAATTAGCAGGCACTATTTGTAAACACTTTTATTCCCTATGAAACAAGAGGTCTTCTGTGTCACAAAAGGGTTCAATATAAATATGTGAAAACTAAGATTAATATACAGTTATGACATGGAGACAGACCGCCAAACCAAATCAACCTTTAAATCTCTGTGTTACTGCTGAGCAAATGCCGATTATGCTTTCCGCAATGGAAAGTAGAACTGATGGGGTGGTAATTGGCCGTGTTGGATTTGTTGCTTTTTTTGGTGTACAGGAGGTATGTAGGCAATTTTCCACATGCTGGGTAGATGCCAGTATTGTACCTGCACTGGAATAGCTTTGCTAGGAGCTCAGCAGGTCCTGGACAGGTCTTCAGTACTATTGCCAGAATGTTGTCAGGGTCCATAGCCTTTGCAATATCCAGCACCTCCAACTGTTTCTTAATATCAATATATCAAGAGTGGAGTGGAGTGAACTGACTTGGCTATGATGCTGGGAGGAGAAAGTGAGGACTGCAGATGCTGGAGATCAGAGCTGAAAATGTGTTGCAGGAAAAGCGCAGCAGGTCAGGCAGCATCCAAGGAACAGGAGAATCGACGTTTCGGGCATAAGCCTTTCTTCAGGAATGAGGAAAGTGTGTCCAGCAGGCTAAGATAAAATGTAGGGAGGAGGGACTTAGGGGAGGGGCGTTGGAAATGCGATAGGTGGAAGGAGGTCAAGGTGAGGGTGATAGGCCGGAGTGGGGTGGTGGCGGAGTGGTCAGGAAGAAGATTGCAGGTTAGGAAGGCGGTGCTGAGTTCGAGGGATTTGACTGAGACAAGGTGGGGGGAGGGGAAATGAGGAAACTGGAGAAATCTGAGTTCATCCCTTGTGGTTGGAGGGTTCCTAGGCGGAAGATGAGGCGCTCTTCCTCCAACCGTCGTGTTGCTATGGTCTGGCGATGGAGGAGTCCAAGGATCTGCATGTCCTTGGTGGAGTGGGAGGGGGAGTTGAAGTGTTGAGCCACGGGGTGGTTGGGTTGGTTGGTCCGGGTGTCCCAGAGGTGTTCTCTGAAACGTTCCGCAAGTAGGCAGCATGTCTCCCTAATATAGAGGAGGCCACATCGGGTGCAGCGGATGCAATAGATGATGTGTGTGGTGGTGCAGGTGAATTTGTGGCGGATATGGAAGTATCCCTTGGGGCCTTGGAGGGAAGTAAGGGGGGAGGTGTGGGCGCAAGTTTTGCATTTCTTGCGGTTGCAGGGGAAGGTGCCGGGAGTGGAGGTTGGGTTGGTGGTGGGTGTGGACCTGATGAGGGAGTCACAGAGGGAGTGGTCTTTTCGGAATGCTGATAGGGGAGGGGAGGGAAATATATCCCTGGTGGTGGGGTCCGTTTGGAGGTGGAGGAAATGACGGCAGATGATACGCTGAACATGGAGGTTGGTGGGGTGGTAGGTGAGGGCCAGTGGGGTTCTGTCCTGGTGGCGGTTGGAGGGGCGGGGCTCAAGGGCAGAGGAGCAGGAAGTGGAAGAGATGCGGTGAAGGGCATCGTCGACCACGTCTGGGGGGAAATTGCGGTCCTTGAAGGAGGAGGCAATCTGGGTTGTACGGATTTGGAACTGGTCCTCCTGGGAGCAGATGTGGCGGAGACGAAGGAATTGGGAATATGGGATGGCGTTTTTACAGGGGGCAGGGTGGGAGGAGGTGTAGTCTAGGTAGCTGTGGGAATCGGTCGGTTTATAGTAAATGTCCGTGTTGATTCGGTCGCCCGAGATAGAAATGGAAAGGTCTAGGAAGGGGAGGGGGGAGTCTGAGATGGTCCAGGTGAATTTGAGATCGGGGTGGAAGGTGTTGGTAAAGTGGATGAACTGTTCATCCTCCTCGTAGGAGCACGAGGCAGCGCCGATACAGTCATCGATGTAGCGGAGGAAAAGGTGGGAGGGTGGTGCCAGTGTAGCTGCGGAAGATGGACTGTTCCACATATCCTACGAAGAGGCAGGCATAGCTGGGGCCCATGCGGGTGCCCATGGCTACTCCTTTGGTTTGGAGGAAGTGGGAGGATTGGAAAGAGAAGTTGTTCAGGGTGAGGACCAGTTCAGTCAGTCGAAGGAGGGTGTCAGTGGAAGGGTACTGGTTGGTACGGCGGGAAAGGAAGAAGCGGAGGGCTTTGAGTCCTTCGTGATGGGGGATGGAGGTGTACAGGGACTGGATGTCCATGGTGAAGATAAGGCGTTGGGGACTGGGGAAGCGAAAATCATGGAGGAGATGGAGGGCGTAGGTGGTGTCCCGAACGTAGGTGAGGAGTTCTTGGACTAAGGGGGACAGGACCGTGTTGAGGTATGCATGGATGAGTTCGGTGGGGCAGGAGCAGGCTGAGACAATGGGTCGGCTGGGGCAGTCAGGTTTGTGGATTTTGGGCAGGAGGTAGAAACGGGCGGTGCGGGGTTGTGGGACTATGAGGTTGGAGGCGGTGGATGGGAGATCCCCTGAGGTGATGAGGTTATGGATGGTCTGGGAGATGATGGTTTGGTGGTGGGAGGTGTGGTCATGGTCAAGGGGGCAGCAGGAGGAGGTGTCCGCGAGCTGGCGTTTAGCCTCCATCCCCCATCACGAAGGACTCAAAGCCCTCCGCTTCTTCCTTTCCCGCCGTACCAACCAGTACCATTCCACTGACACCCTCCTTCGACTGACTGAACTGGTCCTCACCCTGAAAAACTTCTCTTTCCAATCCTCCCACTTCCTCCAAACCAAAGGAGTAGTCATGGGCACCCGCATGGGCCCCAGCTATGCCTGCCTCTTCGTAGGATATGTGGAACAGTCCATCTTCCGCAGCTACACTGGTACCACCCCCCACCTTTTCCTCCGCTACATCGATGACTGTATCGGCGCCACCTCGTGCTTCCACGAGGAAGTTGAACAGTTCATCCACTTTACCAACACCTTCCACCCCGACCTCAAATTCACCTGGACCGTCTCAGACTCCTCCCTCCCCTTCCTGGACCTTTCTATTTCTATCTCGGGCGACCGAATCAACACGGACATTTACTATAAACTGACTGACTCCCACAGCTACCTAGACTACACCTCCTCCCACCCTGCCCCCTGTAAAAACGCCATCCCATATTCCCAATTCCTTCGTCTCCGCCGCAACTGCTCCCAGGAGGACCAGTTCCAAATCCGTACAACCCAGATGGCCTCCTTCTTCAAGGACTGCAATTTCCCCCCAGACGTGATCGACGATGCCCTCCACCACATCTCTTCCACTTCCCGCTCCTCTGCCCTTGAGCCCCGCCCCTCCAACCGCCACCAGGACAGAACCCCACTGGTCCTCACCTACCACCCCACCGGTCCTCACCTACCACCCCACCAACCTCCATGTTCAGCGTATCATCCGCCGTCATTTCCTCCACCTCCAAACGGACCCCACCACCAGGGCTATATTTCCCTCCCCTCCCCTATCAGCGTTCCGAAAAGATCACTCCCTCCGTGACTCCCTCATCAGGTCCACACCCCCTACCAACCCAACCTCCACCCCCGGCACCTTCCCCTGCAACCGCAAGAAATGCAAAACTTGCGCGCACACCTCCCCCCTTACTTCCCTCCAAGGCCCCAAGGGATACTTCCATATCCGCCACAAATTCACTGCACCTCCACACACATCATCTATTGCATCCGCTGCACCCGATGTGGCCTCCTCTATATTGGGGAGACAGGCCGCCTACTTGCGGAACGTTTCAGAGAACACCTCTGGGACACCAACCACCCCGTGGCTCAACACTTCAACTCCCCCTCCCACTCCACCAAGGACATGCAGGTACTTGGACTCCTCCATCGCCAGACCATAGCAACACGACGGTTGGAGGAAGAGCGCCTCATCTTCCGCCTAGGAACCCTCCAACCACAAGGGATGAACTCAGATTTCTCCAGTTTCCTCATTTCCCCTCCCCCCACCTTGTCTCAGTCAAATCCCTCGAACTCAGCACCACCTTCCTAACCTGCAATCTTCTTCCTGACCTCTCCGCCCCCACCCCACTCCGGCCTATCACCCTCACCTTGACCTCCTTCCACCTATCTCATTTCCAACGCCCCTCCCCTAAGTCCCTCCTCCCTACCTTTTATCTTAGCCTGCTGGACATACTTTCCTCATTCCTGAAGAAGGGCTTATGCCCGAAACATCGATTCTCCTGTTCCTATGATGCTGGGAGGCCAAGATGGATCATCCATTCAGCACTTCCACTGTGAATGCTTCAGTCTTATCTGTTCCAATGATGTGCTGGGTATTATGTATATAAGGGCTTCCCCACTAGTGAAGTGTTCTTCCAGTGAGTTATTTAAATGTTCACCACCATTCATGACTCGATGTGACAGGACTGCACAGTTTAAATCTAATAAGCTGTCTGTGGAATTGTTTGCTGCATATACTTTGGCATGTAAGTAGATCTGTTTTGTACCTTTACCGATGACACCTCATTTGTAGGCATGCCTGGTGTTGCTATTGGTATGCTGGGACAATACTACTGCTTTAAGAGGTATGTTTTTACTTTTTATTTCATGAAGGGAGATTGAGGCTGATCAGTCTGTTCTAAGCCAATAAAGCCAGCCTACCAGCTATGTCCTTGGTCAATAATGATGCTGCCGAGCCACTCTTGGTGGTGGAAGTCCTCCACTCAGAGTAACATCCTCATTGCTGTTCAATATAAAGCCATACACGGTCATATGCGGGAGGTTTCCTTGCCCATATTTGATTTGATGCCATGCGAAGTCAGGGGGTCCAGAGTCAATATTGAGTACACCTAGATCACCTCCCTCCTGACTGTATACTCCTGTGCTGCTACCTCTGCTGAGTCTTAATTGAAAAATAATATCCTGAGGATGTGACATGATGGATATTAAAAGGATCCTCCATCCTGTAAGAGAATCTATAATTTGATGTGATTGTTTAAAAACAAAGGTTCACCCACTTAAAAAGGAAATGCAGAGAAATGTTTATTTGACACTCTTTAGAACTCTCTTCCTCAAAAGGAAGTAGAATATTTTTGAATCTTTTCAAGATAGGAGTATGTGAATTCTTGATAAGCAAAGGGGTGAAAGGGTATTGGGGACAGGCAGGAGTATAGAATAATCAGAATAGTCATGATTTTCCTGTGTGGTGGACAAAAGCTCAAGACAACAATGGTCCAGTTTGTACAGGTCATTCAGCACAAAATTCCCAGCCTCTGACCAGCTCTTGTAAGCTACTGTATTTATTTGGCTAGCCCAGTCATGCTCTGGTCACCAAGACATCCATGCAACCTGGTTAGTAATTATGTGTGAACAAGCTTTTTTTTTGATAGCAGTGATAGAAAGAGAAAACTGAGGAAGGACATGAGAGACAGCATGCTATTCCAGTAATGTCTTGAGGCCCCTCAATTTCCATCTCAATAAGTATTACAGGCAGACATGGCTTTAGCTTAAGATCTCCTCTAGAACACACGTCCAAATACATAGCTTGCATGAGGAATTGAAGTGGAATGACAGTTCAGATTATGAAATTAAACTTGCAGTTTGCTGCCAGAATAGGGTAAAACAGAGAGATCAGTTAAAAGAAAACCCATCCCATCAAATGTGGGTAGCACCGCATGTAGTAATTTCTATAGGAATACAAAATAACAAAGTTGATGTTAAGTCAACCAATTTAGATTCGACCACTTGCTCTGCATATTTTATCTCAGTGTGGAATACAGTAGTTCGCGAGTGAAACCAAAATTAACCTAACTAGTATTAACTTTGGCAACCTTAAAAAGATTTAAAGACTAATACTCAGTCTGAATCAGATGATGTGACACTGGCTTAAGTATTCCCAGCTCCTTCATGGTGTGGGAATGGTAAGTCAGTTGGGAAAATATTGCATGATTGAAAAAAATTCGATACTTGACATTGAGGAAAAATAGAAATTTCTACCCAAGGTTTGAACAACAAGATTAGATTCTAACAAGTGAGTAGCATTAGCCCTATTTGCATGCTTTTAGGTTTCATTAGTTCCTACCCTTGCCTCATTTACTATGTTTTCTGTTCTGTCATGCAAGAAACTTACATTCCCCATTTCCATGTTGGAGTTGGTACCTCGTGCCTTCAGCTCACTGCTCTGAGCTTCCAACTTGGCTAGCAGTCGCCAACACAGGGTATGCTCCACAGGCAGTGACTGTTGGCACACTGAATAATACAGGAAGGAAATAAACCCTTTGGTCCAACACATGTGGGTGGACCAGGCATCCCATCTGATCTAGTCCCATTTTCCAGCATTTGGCCCATATTCCTCTAACCTCTTCCTATTCATACACCCATTCAGATGCCTTTTCAATGTTGTAATTATACTGTCTCCACCAATGACTCTGTAAGCACATTCCATGTACGCAGCACCCTCTGTGTGAAAAGGTTGCCCCTCAGGTCCTTTTTTAATCTTTCCCCTCTCACCTTAAACCTATGCCCTCTAGTTTTGGACTCCCATTCCCTGGGGAAAAAGATCTTGGCTATTCACCCTATCCATGCTCCACCTGATTTTATCAACTTCTATAAGGTGACCTCACACTCCAGGGAAAAAGCTCCAGTCTATTCTGCTTCTCCCTATAATTCAAACCGTCCAGTCTTGGCAACTTCCTTATAAATCATTTTGGCACCCTTTGAAGTTTAACATCCTTCCAGAATTGTACACAATATTCTAAAAACAGTCTCACCAATGTCCTGTACAGCCGCAACATGATATCACAACTCCTATACTCAGTGTTATGGCCAGTGAAGGCAAGTGTGCCAAATGCCTTCTTTACTACTCTGTATACTAGCAACTCTACTTTCAAGGAACTATGCACCTGCACCCCAGGTCCCTTTTCTTGGCAACAATCCCCAGGGGCCGACCATTAACTGTATAAGTCCTGCCCTGATTTGCCTTACTGAAATGCAACACCTCACATTTATCTAAATTAAACTTTATCTGCTACTGCCCGGCGCACTGGTGCACCTGATCAAGGTCCCATTGCACTCTAAGATAACCTTCTTCACTGTCCACTACACCATCTAATTTGGTGTCATCTACAAACTTTCTATATTCACATTCAAATTATTTATATAGATGAAAAGCATTGGACCCACCACCGAATCCTGTGACACACTGCTGGTCATGGGCCTCCAGTCTGAAAAGCAACCCTTTATCACCATTCTCATCACCTATCTTCTGACCAATTTTGTATCCAATTTACTAGGTCCCCCGGACTCCATGTGATCTAACCTTACTAACCAGTCTACCATCTGGAATCTTGTCAAACACTTTGTTGAAGTCCATTTTGACAACATCTACTGCTCTGCCTTCTTCAACCTTTGTAACGTCTTTGAAAAACTCAAGTTAATGAGACACCACTTCCCACGCACAAAACCATGCTGACCTTGCTTTCCTTGCCTTTCCAAATGCATGTAAATCTTATCCCTCAGAATCCCCTCCAACAAATTATCCACCATTGACTTAAGGATCACCAGTTTATAGCTCATTGGCTTTTCTTTAGAGCCTTTCTTAAATAATGGCACCAAATTAGCTAACCTCCGGTCTTCCAGCACCTCACCCATTAATGTCAATGATACAAATACTATAATTTTTCCACAATTACAATTTCTTACTGTATTTCTGTGGCATGGCTTGTGCTTCGTACATGGGAATAAGGACCACTCTATTAAAGATCAATGTAAAGCTATTCCATTACTCTCTTACAGAGTGCTCCAAGACCCACTCTTTTTATTAGAAAAATAGATAGCAATGTAGATGACATTCTTCTTACGCCCATTTACCTCATTTACTTAACAAGTTTTATCCAGTATTTAAGGCTTCAAATAAATTATTTTTAATGTTTTGTGCAATACATTGCTTTCATCGTGTTTATTGCATATACTTGTGTAAAACAAAAGTTGGACGGTTACAGCAAAGAAATACAGTGACTCCAAACAGTAAATATGCAAACAAATTGCATGACAGTTACATTAACATGGAAATCTTTTCCATAGATAATTATGAAATATATAAAGTGCATATGCATCTAGACAGGAACTGATAAAGTAAACAGATACAGCAACTACTTAAGATTTCTGTCCTAACTGCAACTGGTCAGAAGGAATTGTACCTATAACAATAATACTTAGAATGGCTGGATGCCATCTTTTTTTAAAAATCACCAACACTGAACCACAGGATTTTATAGCTCGTATAGAAACCATCCAGAAATCCACAGAAATGTTTTGGCTCAGTTTCAAAAACAGATGGGAAACACATGAGCAGTTAAATTGCATTTTTGATGTTTGGTTGGGAGTTGCATGAAGTGACGATCCATGAGCACTTCTGTTTGAACATTATCTGACTGCTGGAAAGGATCCTTCTTTTATATAAAGGAACATTTCTTTCTCAATTATAAGTACCATTTGCTTTAATTTCCACAGATTTCTTTGCATAACTGATGTTGAAATAAAAATCTACGTGAAATTGCAAGATTTTTTACCAACAGCAGTATCAACTAAGTTTGCCTCAGGTATGTACAATTTTCAAAAACATTTACCATTAAAAATTTTTTAATGTACATATAAAATTTATTAAAAATATTGATTAGTAAAGTTGAATTCAGATATTCAAGCTGTGCTTTGCGATTTTCCATTTATTTCTTGAATATATTTTAATAATTGTTTGTGAAACTCAGTCGAATTTCCTGAAAGAGTGTTTGAACATCCAGACATACCAAATATGCATATTGTGAAAATCTTCTTCATTCACAAAAACATTGCGAGTCAAATGGATCCTAAACTTTATTTATTGTTTGTGAGAAACTACTTGATCATGGTTAAGCAAGTTATTTTAGATGCATTTTACGTTCAAAACTATGCTAAATTTTGAAATGACTTCCAACTAGTTGAACTAGTTGAATATAAATATTGAAAGTTACCCAGTGCAAAATAGTGTCCATTTTTACACTTGAATGATTCTCAGAAGGTAATGCTACTTACTGCATAAAACACATGGAGAAAGTGAGGACTGCAGATGCTCGAGATCAGAGTCGAGAGTGTGGTGCTGGATACATGACCACATTAGGGTGGCATGGTGGTTCAGTGGTTAGCACTGCTGCCTCACGGGACCAGGGTTCTCTTCCATCCTCAGGCGACTATCGGTGTGGAGTTTGCACATTCTCCCCGTGACTACATGGGGTTCCTCTGGTTGCTCTGGCTTCTTCCCACAGTCCACAGATGTGCGGGTTAGGTGAACTGACAATGGTAAATTGCCTACAGTGTCCAAAGATGTGTAGATTAGGTGCGTTCGTCATGGATTACGGGGATAGACTAAGGGTTGGGTGCGATGCTCTTTGGAGGGTCAGTGTGGACTTGATGATGGGCCTACTGGCCGGCTTCTGCACTGTAGGGATTCTATTACTTCTGAACTTCTCTTGGAAGTTATGCCTAAAAAGATCTTAGTAAAAAGACACCAACAAAAACCTCTTTCTTGACAAGTGATAATGATATTTTGTATTTTATTATTGCTTAAAGAACATATTTGGATATTCTATAAGATAATTGGTAGAAGAGCGAGGGTGTGAGCCAGACAGAATGAGGACTTTTTTTAAGTGAGTTGTTACAGTTTAAATTACAATGCCCAATTGGGTGATACCAGTTTCTACATGAGTTTCAAAAGGGGAAAAGTGTAAACTGTGCTTTTCAACTATAAGTACTATCTGGAAACAATTGGAGCAAGACATTTCTAATTGCAGAAGCATTAATGTATTAGGATCGGTCAAGCGTATAATCAACATGACAATATTCTCACAGATAGGAAGTTAGATTTCTCAAAAATGTATTTGAGACAACAAATATTCATAATTGCTTTGAAATATTTTGTTAATATTCTGCAATGTGCCGACATCTTAAAATGAAAGAGACATCTAACTGTTACTGCAATAGAAGGTTAGCAGATTGAAACTAATTTAGTTAACATTTGCACTGAATATACTCATACATCAACACAATCCTCAGTGAATGCTTACGTTTTTGCCAACAAAGTTAAACTAATTCAGTTAGAATTTATAACCTCTTATGAAATACTTGGCATCTATTTATTTTATATTGTCATACTTTGTTATGACATAATTTATTGATTACCCAAGTAACACCAATTTTTACAATGTTAATACCTTTGTCTTAAATTTCAGTCCAATAGTTGTTATTTTCTCTATCTTGCATACTCCAGAGCTTAGCATTCTCTCACTAAACTTTCAGTAGCAATCAGATGCTTTCAATTCAAAGAAAAATGGTCAAACCCTATTGACAAACCTTTCAAACAAATGTTCTAATAAGTAAACTTAATCTTGTATTTACTGTCCAACATCCTCAATAAATAGTCATTGATTTCCAGGTTCTTCCTTGAGGAGTTCTAAAATTGAGAAGGATGACTTTCAACTTTAGGAGGGTTGAAGGTTCACCCGATTATCAGATCTCGATTATGTAGGATACCTGATTTCTACTCCGTTGACTTTAAGGAAAGAAAGATCAGGCAGAGTGCATAAAACATAATTTAATATGGTTCAGTTTTGAACTCCTGCTGAAGTAGAATGTTACCCCTGAGTATTAGTGCACTTAGCAAATAACTTGCTCTCCCATCCAAAGCATCTGACTACAGTGTGCCCCTAGGTACCAGAGCAGTCCTCTTACTTAACAAGAAACAAAGAACTGACGGTGCTTGAAATCTGAAACAAAACTGGGCCCAAAATGACTCTGCTTTCTCTCCACAGATGCTGCCAGACCTGCTGAGCAATTTCTGTTTTTGTTTCGGCTCTTTTCCTTGTTATCCATTAAAAACTGAATGCATGTCAAAGACATCAACTTTCCCATGTTACACAAGGTCACATGAAGTGCTGGTTGATTATCTTATAATCAACTAATACGTTTAGATTTGGCAGGTGGTTTGATAAGACAGATATCTTTCCTGCTACCAACCCGATCCACTTCTTCAGGTTGGGGATTGGCACCAATAAACTCTGGCTCACCTGCAATAGTGGCTGGGCTCTTTCAAGCTAACAAGCTGAATGCTGGGTCTTCCAGCTCATAGACAGGAGAGCTCCCATACCAGCTGCTTTCGCTAGACAGAGCCAACTAATTTCTTAAAAGGGAACGGCTATTCTCCCCTTCCTTAAAGGAGACCTTTCTAAAACAGAAAAAAGCATTTTCAATGCAAAATTGTTAGAAAAAATGTTACTTTTCGAATTTATACACGATGCTCTGAAAGGAACACAGTCCGGCAGTACCAGCTTCTTCAGTAAACATCTCCTCAAAAAGGCAATGATTAATTTCCATTTTTTAGCACTGAATTTAGTTAACACTAATCAGCTTTATCTTGTGTTCCAAGTCAATCATCAGTCAAACTGGGAATTATTTTATCTGGAAGCAAAACCAGGATATAAATAAGGTTTCTTCTGAACCACTAAACCACTTCTGAAAAACTATTCCTTACGGAACAAATTTAGTGGATGTATTTCCCAAATAACTTTGAGATGACAGAACAGTAATTAAAGGGTTAACAGTCACGTAAACATTAAGACAAATAAAAGAGAGACTGTATGGCAAATGCCTTTTTGCAAAAGCAACTCCAACCCTGAATCAAAGGCATGACCGCAAAGCAACATTACCTCATAACTTTTATGATACCGACACGCAAGAAGTCATGCACTCTACTGCGCATTAGATGATATTGTTTTCTTTAATGAAAATGCAATAGAGCATTATTAACATATTTTAAAAGTAAATAATTGCAGAGACTGAAAATGTGGAAGCAAAACTGAAAATGTTGAGCACTCAGCTTTTAAGTCAGCATTTTTGAAAAGAACAGAAAAGTTGATGCTTCAGATACAAACCCATCATTGAAAGTGGAGGTACTACAGGTGCACAATGTTAAAAGTAAAGGGAGTATCAGACACCAAGACATTTACAAGATACAGAGAATGGGTGACAAAATGGAAGCTCCAGGTCGCAGATATTAAATCATGGATAAGCAACAAATCAGAAGACGCTCCAGTGAGCCAAAAACATGGAAGAACAAAACACTTTTTGTCTTTGAAGATGCACACCGTCCTGACCCCACAATGAATTGATGTAGCGCTCATTTTAAGTTTTTCCTGCACCACCCTGAAATATGTTGACACAATCATACCACATTGCCAGGATTGCCTGCCAAATAGAAAATGAATGTTCCAATTAAAATCTGAAAGTAATGCAGGTGAGACGGCTTTAAAGTGCTTAACACAGAAATCACAGAAAATGCATTGAGTAACATTGTAAGTGCATACGACCAAAGACAGAGAGCTCAGATCATACATGGAAAAGGGATTTGAGATGGCAAGTGACAGGGATCTGGGGGTTCCTACTTAAGGACAGAATGGAATTACATGTCAATGCTGACATTTCATCCAAATTAATTACCTTTTTCTTAATTTGTGGGATGTATGCTCAGTGGTAAGATCAGCAATATTTCCCCATCCTTAGTTGCCTTGGAGAAAATGGTGGTGAACTGCCTTCTTGAACCACTGCAGTTTATTTGATGTCAGTACCTCCACAATGCTTTTAGAAAGGGAGTTCAAATTTTTTGACCCAAAGACATTGAAGGAATGGCGATATATTTCTAAGTCAGGATGGTAAGTTGCTTGGAGGAGAACTTGCAGGTTCTGGTACTCCTATTTATTTACTTCTCTTGTCCTACTAGATGGAAGTGTTTGAGAGTTTGGAACGTACTATCTAAGGAGCCTTGGTGAATTTATGCAGTGCGTCTTATAGATGGTACACTTTGCTTCAAGTATTGTTGAAGCTAAAGTCATACAGGCAATTGGAGGATATTTTATCATGGTCCTAACTTATGCCTTGGTAGTTGGCAGGATTGAGAAGGTGAGTTACACTCGACAGGATTCCAAGCCTCTGATCTGCTCTTGAAACTACAGTATTTTAGTGGCAAGTCTAGTTCAGTTTCTGGTTAGTGATAACCCACAGGATGTTGATAGTATGAGATACAATGATTATAATGTCACAGCGTGATGGTTAGATTCCTTCTTGTTGCAAATGGTTAGTGCCTGGTACTTGTATGCTATAAATGTCACTTGCCACTTGTTAGCCCAAATCTGGATTTTGTCCAGGTTTTGCTCCATTTGGACATGATCTCCTTCAGTATCTGAGGAGTCACAAATGGTGTTCACAGGAACACCTCCTGTGAGATATCCTGGAGCTGAGGTGACTCATCTCCAAAAACCATAACCATCTTCCTTTGCTCCACGTATGACTCCAACAGAAACATTTCCTAAATTCCTGTAAGATATAGATTTGCTATGGTTCCTTCATACGACACTCGCTCAAATTAGCATTGATGTCAAGTGCAGCCACTCTCATCTCATCTCTTAATTCAGCTCTTTTATTAATGTTTGAACTCAAGCTGTAATGAGGTCATAAGCTGAGTGGCCCTAGCAAGACACAAAACTGAGTGTCAGGGAGCAGGTAATTGAAAAGGAAGTGCTGCTTGATAGTATTGTGATGACCTCTTCCCATCACTTCACTGATGACGAAATAGACTGATGGTCTGGTAATTAGCTGATTAGATTTGTCCTGCTTTTTGATCACAGGGTATAGCTGGATTATGTCCCCTCATTGTCGATTGTTGTCACTATACTGAAACAGCTTGGCTGGCAGTGCAGCAAATTCACCAGGATACATCTTCAGTTCTATTTGTAGAATCGGCAATATCCAGCATGCAATTTTGCCCTCTTCATTGAATCATGGTTGATCCCCTGGCTTGATGTCAAAGGTGGAGTAGGTAGAGAGGGGAATATGCCTGGCCATGAGGTTTCAGGTTGTGTCTGAGTACAATTCTGCCTTAAGTTGTTAGATCTGTTAGAAGTCTATCTAATTTACATGGTTTTACTGCTGCATAACACAATGCAGGATATCCTCAACGACCATGGTCACTCCCACTATCATGGACAGATGCATCTGTGATAGGCACATTGGTGAGGATGAGGTCAAAAATATCTTTTTCCTGGTTGTTTGTTCCTTTGTCATCTTCCACCTATGTTTTTTGTTAGTAGTAGTACTGTCAAGCTACTCTTGGTGATGGATATTGAAATCATTTGCCAGTGCTTCCTTCAACTGGTGTTCAATCTGAAGAAGTGTGAATTTATGAGCTGTGAGGAATCTCTTTGCAGTAAGCAGCAGCATATTTCCATGCTCATGTCTTAATTGATGCCGTAGGACTTTATTAGGTCTGGAGTGACTGTTGAGGGTTCCCAGTACAACACCAACCTGACTATATACGAGTGATGTAGTGCAGCATCTTTAGACCTAGATGTTGGTAAGAAGGACTTTGCCATTGTCATTTCCAGGTTAATGTCATGTGGTTCATTCAGTTTCATTCCTTTTTTGAAACATTTTAGTGGTTTAATACAAATGAATGGCTTGCTAAGCTATTTCATGGGGCAGTCTAGAATCATATTTAGGCCATAACAGGAAAATTTGGCAGTTATTCTTCACAGAAAGCATGAGTGAACCAGGAGGGTTTTATAATCGACAATGGTTTCATGATAATGATTTGACTTTTAATCCCGCCACCTGCTGTGGTAGGATTCAAACCTGCATCCCTAAGACATTACCTCAATCTCTACATTACTAATTCAGTGACAATACTACGAGGACAACATCTCTGCATCTCTACAAAGTTAGCAACAAATACAATACACTGGGATGGGATACAGAACATGTACATTACTTTCTTATCAAAGCATAAGTTTGCACTCTGGGCAGTTGTCTGAGAGATAATAAGAAAGTGCAGCATTTCCAGCATTCAATGAAAAAGTTACAAGAAAAAATGCTCAATGGAAGAATGAACTAGAGAAACTAAGTTCGACTGAAGGCAGAAAATGGATAGGAAGAGAACATGCATTTGCTGGTAGGTCATTGCAAAAGTTTAGGAAGGTTAGCTGTTAAATTCTGAGGTTGGTGGGTTGAAAGATCAAGAAAAGGTGATTCACGGGATTGATCATCATTTTAAGTTGCTTAATTTGCACTGATTATGTGGAACACTCACTGAATCGGATTTAAATCTTGAACTATTAAATGTAATCACTACTTTTCAGGAATAGCTACAAAATAACAAACCATGTTTTAATATGGGCAATATTCTAATATTGTTTTGTTATTTGTCATCTTCTTGTTGTTGAACTAAAATCTTACCATCTAGGATTCAATATGAGATCATTTCTGTTTCTATCCATTGTGGCTCTGAGTTCAGCTAAACCATCACATCGGAATGAATTTCTTCACTTCCTGGCTGAGCACGATTTTATGCTACAGGATCCTCCCCAAAACACACCTGACATCATTCAACCACAACAAACACCAACCCCACAAACCACTTTCGATGACTTATTTTTCACATGCCCTTCAAAATGTGTGTGCCAAGTACGGGTAGTCCAATGCTCTGATGCTGGTAAGTTAATTTACAGTTTAGCCCTTGTAAAAAAAAATGGTATTCCATGAACCTGATGAAGGGCTTATGCCCAAAAGGTTGATTCTCCTGCTCCTTGGATGCTGCCTGACCTGCTGTGCTTTTCTAGCATCACACTCTCAACTCTGATCTCAAGCATCTGCAGTCCTCACTTTCTCCTAGTATTCTATGAACTCTCAAGCTTAATGTTTTTTAGGTTGAACAAAAATTGGATGGCTGTTTTCATTTGTAACAAGTTTCAATAATTTTTTTTATTTAATAAAGAGAAAGTGACATCTGCAGATGTTGGAGATCAGAGTCGCCCAAAATAACAATTCTCCTGCTCCTTGGATGCTCCCTGACCGGCTGTGCTTTTCCAGCACCACACTCTTTGATCCTTTATTTAATCCCTACATTTTCCTATAATTAATATTTTGACTTTTACTCAATATATTTTATGGATATCTGGTACTCTCGAGTAGAATATCAAATGAATTGTTTGTCATACAGAGACATTAATATTAGAGAAATATATAACTGCAGTGGATAAAGCATCAGTGTTATGTTAATTCAAGAAAAATCCACAGTGTTAGAAATTGTAATGTCCTATCAAGTTGACAATACTTTCTGGTGTCCTCAAACCACAGATTTCTTGCAAATCATCCATTCATACAAAATACTGATAAATTCCCAACTCTTGTTATATCTTTGGTGAAGATTCTGATGGAGACTAAAATGCTAAGAACTGATACTGTATTTGTAAACATGGAAGGAATAATTGACAATCTAGTTATCCATCAGGGAACAGTGTCCACAATAGGGCAGAATTCTTCAATAATATAGAGTAGTTTCTGAGATATGTGTTGTATAACTCTACAATGAGGGTCTTGATGTCAAATAAAGGAAATTATCATGGTATAAGGGGCAAGCTAACTATGATAAATTTAAAGGGATATTTAAAGGGATAACAGTAGATAGGTAATGGCAACCATTTACACAGCGTATGGGTGAATTGCAAAGTTATTCATCCCATTCTGGCATATATAAAATAAACAGGAACTGTGGTCAGACCATGGCTAACAAGGGAAATTAGTATTAAATCCAAGGAAGAGGGATTCAAATTAGTTTAAAAAAACAACCGACCTAAGGTTGGGAACAGTTTAGACTCCAGCAAAAGGACGAGTTGAGAATGAAAATCAACTATGAGAGCAAGCTCACAGGTAACATAACTTTTCAAAGCTTCTATAGGTATGTGAAGAGAAAAATATTAGTAAAGATGAATATAGGCCCCCTACAGTCAGAAACAGGGAATTCATAATGGGGAACAAAGAGATGGAAGACCAATTGAATTCATACTTTAGTTCTGCCTTCACAAAGGAAGACACAAATAACATGCCAAAAATATTGGGGGAAGGCAGGACCTACTGGAAAGGGGGGAAAAATAAATTAATATTAGCAGGAAAATGGTGTTAGAGAAACTAAGAGCATCAAAGATAGAAAAAAATCACCACAGTTTGATGAACTTCATCCCAGAATAAGAAAGTATCTTCAGCATTTATTGCCCATCGCTAATTTCCCAGAGGGCAGTTAAATGTCAACCACATAGCTGTGGATCTGGAGGCCAGGCCAAATAAGGACAGCAGATTTCTTTCCCTAAAAGGCATCAATGTCATAGAATCTTAAGAGTCACTCAGCATGGAAACTAACCCTTCAGCCCACTCATCCACGCCTACCAGGTTTCCTAAATTGATCTCATCCATTTGACTCCTTTTGGTCGATATCCCTCTAAACTTTTCATATCTGGATACACTCCTTAATGATCAAATCTAACATCTTCTCCACAATAGTTATCAAGCTAACTGGCATACAGTCTCTTCTTTTCTGCCTTGCTCTTTTCTTAAATTATTTCCTACTTTCCATTCTGGAGAACATTTCCAAAATCTAACAACTTTCATAAAATTAACACCAATGACTCATTAACCACCTCTTTTACAACCCTTGGATGAAATCCATTTGATCTGGGGTACTAGTCAGTCGCTTGATAAGTTTGCTCAACACTGTTTCCCTAGAATTTCATCAAGTTCTTCTATTCCAGTAACCTCCTGATTTGCAAGTATTATTGGAATGCTTTGTGTATACTCTGAAGTGAAGACAAAAATGAAATATTTATTCATATAAGCATCATTTCTTTATTATATATTATAAACTCCCTGTTTTCAATCTCAGTAGGGCCATGGAAACATAGAATATAGGAGGAGTAGTCCATTTGGCCTTTTCAGCCTATTCTGCTATTCAATATGATCATGGCTAAACATCAACACAGTATTCTGTTCCACTTTCTCCATAAATCCTTTCACCTTGAAATCCTTTCTGAACACAGCTTATTTGAAAGTCTTTAATGTTTTGGCCTCAACAGTTTCCTGTGGCACAGAATTCCACAGGCTCACCACTCCCTGGTGAAGAAATTCCTCATCTCTGCCCTAAAAGGCTGACCCCTTATCCTGAGACTGTGACCTCTGGTTCTGGACAACTCAGTCATCGAAAACATCCTTTCTGCACCTATGTTGTCTAAACTTGTCAGAATTTTATAGGTTTCTCCTCATTTTTCTAAATTCCAGTGAATATAGTCCTACCCGATCTAGTCTCTCCCCCATATGTCAGTCTTGCTGTTCCAGGAATCAGTTTAATAAATCTTCTCGTACTCCCTCAACAACCAGAACATCCTTCCTCAGATGACTGAAATTGCACAAATACTTCAGGCATGCTCTTACCAATATCCTATACAGTTACAGCAAGATACTTCTGCTCCTATACACAAATCCTCTCACTATGAATGCCATATACCATTTGCCTTCTTCATCACATGCTTATTTTCAGCAACTGGAGTTCAAGGACACTACGTCTCATTGTACTTCCCCTTTATCCTAATCTATCACCATTTAGCTAATATAAAAACAGAAATTGCTGCCAAAACCCAGTAGGTCTGACAGCAGCTATGGTGAGAATGCAGAGTTAATGCTTCAAACCTGATGACTCTTTATTAGAATTGATAGCAGCTAGGAAAAAAAATGGTCATTGTACTGAAGAAAACATCGGCATTATTCAACCTGATATAGAGAGGCTGCAGAGTCCCCAGGTGGAAAATGCAATGCTGTTCTTCAAGTTTGTGCCTGCAGTAGGCCTGAGACAGAAATGTTGGCATGGGAACATGGTGGCACGTTGAAATGGCAGGCAACTGGAAGCTTGAAATCATTGTTACAGAATCTATATGTTCTGCAAAGTGGTCAATCAGTCTACATTTTGTCTCCAAGTATAGAGGAACCACACTGTGAACAGCAAAGGCAGAATACATTGAATCAAGTGTAGGTAAATTGCTGCTTCACCTGCAAGGTATGACTGGGCCTGGTGAGGGGGGAGGAAGTAAAGGGATAGGCCTTCTGGGAAGATGCCATCAGAATGTGCTGAGGTATTAGGAATAGAGGAGGAGTGGACCAGAGTGTCCAGGAGGGAATGATCCCTGTGGAAAAAGAGGGAAGGGGAATTTGTCTCTGGTTGCAGCATTCCGCTGGAGGTGACAGAAATGGTAGCTTATAATCCTTTCGATGCAGAAACTAGTGGGGTGGTGATGATCAAGGAAACTGTGGGAAGGAAGACAAGGGGTGAGGGCATAAGTGCAGTTAAGGCCCGTCAACCAAGGCAGTGGGGAATGTACAGTGGAGGAAAATAGTAGGCATTTCCGAGGCAGAAGGTGGTATCATCAGGACAGATGTGACGAGATGGAGAAACTAAGAGAATGAAATGGAGTCTTTACAGGAAGCAAGATGGGAGCATGTATCATCGAGATAACTGTAGGAATTGGTGGGTTTTTACTGGATACTGATGGCCAGCTGATCCCCAGAAACGGAAACAGAAATGTCGAAGGGAGGATAGGAGTCAGAGATGGATCATGTGGAGGTAAGAACATTGGAAGCAAAATTGATTACATTTTTCCAATTCTGAACGAGAGGGAGAAGCAGCACCAATGACAGCATCGATATACTTGAGAAAGAGTTCTGGGTGAGGGGTCCGAGGTTAGATTATATTAGATTAGATTACTTTACAGTGTGGAAACAGGCCCTTCGGCCCAACAAGTCCACACCGCCCCGCCGAAGCGCAAACCACCCATACCCCTACATTTACCCCTTACCTAACACTACGGGCAATTTAGCATGGCCAATTCACCTGACTTGCACATCTTTGGACTGTGGGAGGAAACCGGAGCACCCGAAGGAAACCCACGCAGACATGGGGAGAATGTGCAAACTCCACACAGTCAGTCGCCTGAGGCGGGAATTGAACCCGAGTCTCTGGCGCTGTGAGGCAGCAGTGCTAACCACTGTGCCACCGTGCCGCCCACAAATTGCACACAGCTCAAAAAGAGACAGGCATATAGCTGCGGCCCATGCAGGTACCCACAGCCATACCTTTGATCTGAAGAAAGTGAGAGGAATTAAATTAGAGGTTGCACAAAGTGAAGATGAACTTTGCCAGGCAGAGAACCACGGTAGTGGGTAGATACTGTTCCGGCCTTCTTTCCAGGAAGAATGGAGAGTCCAAAGACCATCCCGATGGGGGATGGACATGTAGAGGGACTGTACGTCCCTGGTAAGGAGAAAGTGGCTGGTGCTCTTACTGTCAGTTTTTATATTTCTTGCTAGTTTGCCCTTACAGTTTATTTTTTATCTTAAAGACCTTTTAAGTCTTTTCTTTGCTGGATTCTGAATTTATCCCAGTCTTCAAGCTATTGCTGACATCTGTCTCCTTATTTGCTGTTTATTTCAATTTAATACTCTTGTTAACTTCCTTGGTAGCCATTGTTGGTTTATCCCTCACTTAGAATCTTTGCTACTTCTTATTACATTGAGGTTACTCCCACCAATGGCTTTTCTATTCTACTCCTTCTAGGTGACAATACATCTCATACAGCAAAAAGTTATTGCTTATTCTGAAGTACAGTGCTTGGTGCCCAGCATTTGAGTTTTGCCTTTAGTAAAATGCAGTTCTTTTCTCTCTCTATTTTATGAAGTCTGTCTTGAGGAATATTTGATAATTTCTACAGTCCAAACGGGGTTCCTCAGCTGGTCCCAGATTGGGATTGGCAGGTGTTATGCCACATGTTCTGGGTTCACTTTCTCTGACTGGTATAGCATCAATTCCAGCATGAACCAGACTTTAAGTAGTCAATAAATGTCTTCTTAAGGGCCTCAACTATTCCAATGATGCGTGTGCTGCTCAACTCCTTCGCAATGCTACTGGTAAAATGCCAGTGGAGAAAGTAGACAAAGATCATGACTATGCCTACCATACCATTCAATTTTAAAACTCTCCTACTTGCCAACCCAATTCTGGAGATGGTGTAAAATTTACCCCTTTCTCTACTTATAAATTCAATCATATTTATGTACAATTATATCAGAATAACAATTACTGATTATTTATATGTAGCAAGATTTAGGATTAGAATTATGATAGAGATGTTAAAATGTTAGTTACATTTGCTCAGCTATTACATTTCATTTTCTTTGGCAGTAAGAATATAGTGGACATAACAGGTCTAGCAATAACCATCGTAAGAACTTTTGCTCAGCATGCATGATACTCAAATATTTTGTTCAAGTAAGATCTAAAATCATCTCTGTATATAATGTGACTAGAGCAACAATGAGTTTGTCCAACGTATTGTCAGGTTTACATTAAAAGTAAGATGGTACTCTTAATAAGTCAGACAAAAGGTATTCCCAAAATATCTTGCAAATTCTCTCCAAATGGATGCCATTTGAACATTTGAATTATTTTGCAGTCACTTATTCCTGCATGAAGATCTCAGGTTAAGTCTAACATTTTTTTTCAATTAATGAGCTAGGTTTGAAGTCAGTGCCAGCAAAAATTCCGAAAGACACAGTAATGCTTGATCTGCAAAACAACAGAATAACTGAAATAAAAGAAACTGATTTAAAGAACCTGCATTTGCTCTATGTAAGTCGGTGTTTTAATTATTCTTTCAGATATGGAATATATCAATATTCATATGTTTATTATATTGTACAGCTTGTTTAACGGAGTAATGGGAAATGTATGAATGATGGGGAGCATTATTGACCTTGTTGATAGTAGTTTAGCTAACAGAACATAGACTTCCTAACTTTTTGAAGACACAGGAGTAATTTTAACCATAAGGATGACCTTGCATCAGGTAAGAAGGTAAAATTCAAATATTTCAAACCTGATCCCAACCTTGCCTTAATGGAGTGTGGAATGTGGATGAGGGAGTTTGTCAACCAATTTTATCTTAGAAAACAGTTTTGCAGTAAGAGATGTAAAATATATTGAGTACCTTTCTTTTGACAATTTTTTTAAAGATCATTTTGGCTTGAGAAATCCAGACAAAAAGACCAGAAAACTTAAACGGATCTCAGTGACTCAGTAACTAAGGCGCAGAACTTGCCTAAACAGAAACTTTATTCTCACATCTACATTCTTACAGATCCACAGCCCAAGGTCCAAACTGTCTATTGATATTTTTAATCAATCTTATCAGATTCGTTATGACACATCTCTGGAGCAGCTGGAGCTTGAACCGGAGCCTTCGAGCCCAGAGTTAGGGACACTACCATTGTATCTCTAAAGCCATTCCACCGTATATAACGTTTTGAATAACCTAAAAAGAACCAATGACCTCATTAATTAGCTCATTGACAGGCTCTTAAAAGGGGCATGTTAATGAATAAACACTAAAGGAAAATTACAAAATTAAATTAAAATTTGATTTTGTGGGAGATAATGGACTGTAGTACCCACAAACTGCAGAAGACCACTCAAGGGTGCCAATAGATATTATGTCCTGCCTTTCCAATGATATCTGGGCTTAAATGTAATTGTGGAAGGCAGTCACACGGTTGGATTTAATGGCATCCTCACAGTACATTGTTTTGAACTGTGAATGAACACCTTGGCTAGGCTCAGGAAGAGGCCCCTGAGGAGGTCCTCTAATCTGTCTGCCACTCTCTACATTATGTGGCCAAAGATCAGGAGAGGGAGTATGCTGTGGTGGAGACTGAAGCAAGGCCAGAAGTTTAGGAACAGCTCATTCAGTGAACAAAAGAGGGGCTGTAACATTCAGGAATCCAAAACCATGTGGAAAACCAATTTTGCAAGGCTGAAAATAATACAGATGATGTGGGAGCTTAAATGCAACACCCTCTATGTCAAGCACCTAATGATGAAAGGGAGGCTCTTATGGACAGAATCCTCACGTCTGACCAGCAAGAAAGAATACCATGGTTGAAAAGGGTGAGGAAGTGGATGGTGTGCAACAGCCCCACAATACAGAGTGAAATGGCATGAAAATAATTTCTGCAAAATTATTCATATTGTGAAGGAGTTCCTAGGTAAGTATCAGGTCGTGAGATCAACATGAGATAAGCTGGGGAAGAGGAGATCCACTGCATGCTTGAGCCATCTCTATAACCACAGATACCATTGGGCCTGAGCACCTTGGTTTTAAGTCTCTGTATGGCTTTGGCTGCGACAGCTATTAACACACATGAGCAAATTTCATTGACAACATCCTGTCGACTCCTCCAATACCCAACATATCCCCAATTTTAATCATTCCAGCAGACCAGGCCCTTTTTAGGACCGACCACATGAATCCTGAGAAATATCCATTTTTTATAATATCTGATTTAATCAATGAAAACAAATAACAATGTTAACTGATTAACTCAAGACACTGCCCTTCGGGAGGTGCTGGACCAAAAATCAAATTTTCAAAGTCAATTTGGAAAACTAAAATTGAAATGCAATTTGCCTAGTTGACAATATATTTTAGCCCTGGCCTCTTCTGGCGCAGTATTAGTGTCCCTATATTTGGGTGAGAAGACCAGCTCACAACAGTCTCAGAACAGATTCATTAAAGCTATGTACTTCAGTTCCCACAGTGCTTATCAGCCATGGAAGGTCTCAAGTGTATTTGTGGACACCACATTTTCCCTCTCCAAAGTCATACAGGTGTGGACATAACAGTGGAAGAGAGGCAAGAAATCAGGTCTAATACCCCCATCACTCCTCCTTAGCTAGACCAGTTATGGCTATGAGGTGGTATGACTTGCCTGCAAATCCATTGCAATGAGTGACCAAAGATCAGCAGCATGGAGCTTAAGTGCAAATTAAATTTAAGTAGCACCCCAACAAACAAAGAAAAAAGGCTTGTAACCTCAGGCACCCTTTGTGCATTCATGGAACATGGACTCCTCAAGGCCACAGAAGATACAGACAGCCGGGGAGTCTGTCAAGCATCTTATATCTGTAAAGCATCGGTAAAGTTGTAAAGCAACAGAAAATTATGTGCAACTGAATTTTAAATCCTTAATGGAAAAGGGGAGTACTCTGTTGTAGAAAGCCGCCACTAGCATCTCCAGTAATGGACTGGAGGATGAAATGTCACAACTTATCCAGATGATTGATGGTGGCGAGGGAGTGGAGAGAGTTCATCAGCTGCCATATGGGAAACACCTCCACACAGAATGAAAGTTAATAGGGAATTTCTGTAAAATGGTTCAAACTGTGGGGTTGGGGTTCCCAGAGATTTGAGAGCCAGTGATAATGTGAAACTCTGTCCTAATGGGCATCAGTTCAAACAGGACTCCGCAGGATATTTGAACCATGTGGACATCATTGATTACCAAAGGCTGAGTACCACATTTCTAAGACGGCAGATGGCTCTGGCCACGAGCTGGACATCCACAGATGCACATCATGAAACTTCAAATGGTATCATTCATCACACTCCACTGTCATCTAGCATGTCCCCTATTCTGGTCACCTGAGCAACCCGAGTCTTGCTTTCCACCAGCCACTTGAATTCATATTGATGAAGGTGTGGACTCTTGAGCAATGCCCCATTTTTATGCCTCACCTTCAACTGACCGATTGAGTCAATTAATATCTATATTAACTAATTAAACCAAATTGATGAGCAATAGTCTCTTAATAAGGTATTGAAATACAAATAAAATCATCAAATTAATTTCCTGAATTTAAATTGGGAGAGGGGTAGACAATGCACACCAGCTGCTGTGGTACTCACACGGCATAGAATGCCGAGGTGTGGCAGCAGTCACCACATGCTCCCTCTCCTGGGTACCATGCATGAACATAAACCAAGTAGAGAGCCAGGCTGTAAGGTTATGAACATAGGAGGAAAGGTCAGTAAGTTTGCAGATGACACCAAAATTGGTGGTCTGTTTCCATGCTGGACAAACCTATGACTCTGCATGACCACTGGCTGGACCTGTTAATAGCTACTTTGGCGAGACCCAATTGTTTTCAGAATTTTCCCTTTCATATCAAGAAAGCTTGTTGTCAGGTATGAAACTCCATAAGAAAATTAAAAGACAACTTCTGGGTTTCCCGCCCAGAGGTTCCAATTCTCTATTACCTACCATATCCCTACTAATCCCCAGTTCACCTCTAATAAATATCAGCGCCATTATCTCCACATGGGGATTATAATTAATTATCAGGCATTGAGGAAGGAAGTGCTTCACAGTCAGAGTAAATTCACAGAACAACCACTTGCAATAACTAAATAAAATATGAAGTACCAATGCAGTTGGCAGCAAATACAACCTTATTATAAGTTGACAATGCCAAACCCCCACCACCTTGGTAAAGGCAACAAAAAAAAAGTCCAGTAGCTTGGATCTATCCTCTCAACAGACATTTGGCAGGGGCGCCTTAGATTAGATTAGATTCCCGACAGTATGGAAACAGGCCATTCAGCCCAACAAGTCCACACCGATACTCCAAACAGCAACCCACCCAGACCCATTCCCCTCCATTTACTCCTGACTAATACAGCTAACATTATGGGGAGTTTAACACAGCCAATTCATCTAGCCTGCACGTCTTTGGATTGTGGGAGGAAACTGGAGCATCCGGAGGAAGCCCACGCAGACACATGGAGAATGCGCAAACTCCACACAGACAGTCGCACAAGGCTGGAATCAAACACTGGTTCCTGGCGCTATGAGGCAGCAGTGCTAATCACTAAGCCACCGTGCCGCCCCTGAGTATTATATTATTCTCATTCTTTCTCTAGTGAGCAGGTAGTAAAACCTGATTTTGTTGCCTATTCTGAGAACAGATTATTTTAGTCACCATTATTTAATTTTAGTTTGGAATGGGTTCTCTGACTTTTTATGAACTCCTAATGGTTATATTGTGGTCCTTCTGTTTTTCCATACACTTAAAATTGTAAAGATAGCATGAGTATCAGCAATCATCAATCACTTGAGAGTCATATAAAAACAAAATATTGCATATAATGTAAATCTGAAACAATTGAAATAATTGAGATTATTGGTCTTTCAATCACTTTGGGAAATTTGTCACCAAATTAAGTACTTCTATATATGTCTTTATTTATAAAAGTTAGAAGATGTTGTGGATTTAACCCAAGACTGAGACAAGTAGGCTTTTTATCTTGTCCAGTAAGGAATGATTCAAATGTTGGTGTGCGGCCAAAATGTTAATTCATTGCATTGTTATATAAAGACATGAGGGGCATAGATAAGGTGAATAGTGAGGGTCTTTTGCCCAGGGTGGGGGAATTCAAAACTAGAGGGCATATTTTTAAGGTAAAAGGAGAAATTTTTACAAAGGACATCAGGGGCAACGTTTTTTTTTCACATAGAGAGTGGTTCCTATGTGGAATAAACTACCAGAGGAAGTGGTGGATGCAAGTACAGTTACAACATTTGAAAGACATTTGGATAAGTACATGAATAGGAAAGGTTTGGAGGGATATAAGCCAAACACAGGCAGGTGGGACGAGCTGAACTTGGGAAACTTGGTCGACATAGACTAGTTGGACTGAAGGATCTGTTTCTGTGCTGTTGAAAACTACTGAAATAATATTAAGTCTACATTTGTTTCGAAGTTATTCATCTTGTTGATATAGCACTGTTTTAGCACAATATTTTCAAGTAGCTAACAATAAAATGAATCTTATTGTGTATGAAGACTATTTATCTTTTATCCCACCTAGGCACTTTTTCTGATTAACAATCAGATAACCAAAATCCATCCAAAGGCATTCCAGTCCATGAAACATTTGAAATTGCTTCACCTTTCCTGGAACTTGCTACCTCAGATTCCAATTCATTTACCAAAATCTCTTGTGGAACTAAGAATTGATGATAACAAAATTAAGAAAATACAAAAGCAATCTTTTAAAGGAATGAAGTTTTTACACGTTTTAGGTAAGTCTGTGTAAACAGAAACTCTAGTAAAACTAATCCATTCTCGTGATCTCTTTAAATTGGCTTTGACTACATTTAAATACATGAATGCCAGTTTTATCTCAGTTGTTTTTGCTGTTAGAATGTACATTTACAGATCACAACTTTTCAAATGGGGCCTATACATCATTTGGCCATGAGGGAATCTGGTTCTGTGGTTATCAAATACAGTACCTTTCATCTGGAAACACTGGACTAAATTAGCTATTCATGCATGGAAAATGGACTTAAAGTTAAGACTAATAATTTAAGGTTTACATATGTACTTTCTGTAAAAGTGCTGCACAAGCTAGGAATCAAATAAAAACAAAAATGTAAGAATACTCAACAAGTTTGTCAGATTGACCCTTGCTGTTTGTGTTATATATTAATGATCCAGACCTCAGTATGCATGGAACCTGACTGGAGGCCTGTGACCAGTGGTGTGCCACAAGGATTGGTGCTGGGTCCACTGCTTTTCAACATTTATATAAATGATCTGGATGTGAACATGGGAGGTATAGTTAGTATATTTTGCAGATGAAACCAAAATTAGAGGTGTCATGGACAGCGAAGAAGGTTACCTCAGAGTACAACGGGATCTTGATGAGATGGGCCAATGGGTTGAGGAGTGGCAGTTGGAGTTTAATTTAGCTAAATGTGAGGTGCTGAATTTTAGAAAAGCAAATTACAGCAGGACTTTTACACTTATTAGTAAGGTCCTGGGAACTGTTGCTGAACAAAAAGACCTTGGAGTGCAGGTTTATAGTTCCTTGAAAGTGGAGTCGCAGGTAGATAGGATAGTGGAGAAGGCGTTTGGTATGCTTTCCTTTATTGGTCAGAGTATTGAGTACAGGAGTTGGGAGGTCATGTTGCAGATGTACAGGACATTGGTTAGGCCACTGTTGGAATATTGCATGCAAATCTGGTCTCCTTCCTATCAGAAAGATGTTTTGAAACTTGAAAGGGTTCAGAAAAGATTTACAAGGATGTTGCCAGGGTTGGAGGATCTGAGCTTCAGGGAGAGGCTGAACAAGCTGGGGCTGTTTTCCCTGGAGGGTCGAAGGCTGAGGGGTGACCTTCTAGAGGTTTACAAAATTATGAGGGGCATGGATAGGATAAATAGACAAAGCCTTTTCCCTGGGGTCGGGGAGTCCAGAACTTGAGGGCATAGGTTTAGGGTGAGAGGGGAAAGATATAAAAGAGACTTAAGGGGCAACTTTTTCACGCAGAGGGTGTTACGTGTATGGAATGAGCTGCCAGAGGATGTAGTGGAGGCTGGTACAATTGCAACATTTAAGAGACATTTAGATGGGTATATGAATAGGAAGGGTTTGGAGGGATATGGGCCGGGTGCTGGCAGGTGGGACTAGATTGGGTTGGGATAGCTGGTCGGCGTGGACAGGTTGGACTGAAGGGTCTGTTTCCATGCTGTACATCTCTATGACTCTATGAAGCCAATTTGATAATTAATTTTTGAGTTAAATATTATTTCAGCTGATACAGGGACTAAATAAAAATTGAATAATGGGGGAAGAGTATAACTAAAGAGATCTTTCATTTTAGCTGATATGTTTAGACTGTTAGAGTTAAACAACAACATTTCAGTCACCCTTCCTCCAGAACAGTTTCCTATTGAACACCTAGCCAGCGACAGGAGAATTAGCTGATTGACAAGTAAATCTAATCCTTTGCAAAACAGAGGCATGACAAAGGAAATGGAGTAAAACAGTGGGTACACATTCTGTTCCACATGGAAACCAGGTGGTTCACATGTCCTGTACAACCACATACGTTAGATATTGTCAGCTCAAGATCCAGGTTTTGGAGCTTCATTTTTATCAATAGCACAAATTTATAGTTGTGGTTTCCTCTGCAGTTTATGGGTATGCAAGGAGAGAATTAGTGACTGCCAGACAGTGGCGAAAGACAGGTCAGGTCATGCAAGAATCATTTGAGTTTGTCTCATTCTCCAAGTTTCATGTCATCTGCACACTATGATATGGTGTGCAAAAAAATGTACAGCTTGGAAACAGACCCTTCATCCAATTCGTCCATGCCCACGAGATAGCCCAACCTAATCTCGTCCCATTTGCTACCATTTTGTCCATATCCCTCCAAACCCTTCCTATTTATATACCCATCCAGATGCATTTTAAATGTTGTAATTGTACCAACCTCCACCACTTTCTCTTCAAGCTCATTCCATTTACATACCACCCTCTGCATGAAAAAGTTGCCCCTTTGGATCCTTTTAAATTTTGACTCTCTCACCCTTAGCCTATTCCTCTAATTCTGAACTATCCACCCTAGGGAAAAGACCTTGTCTATTTACCCTATCCATGTCCCTCATGATTTTAAAAACCTCTATAAGGTCATCCCTCAGCATCCAATGCTCCAGGGAAAACAGCCCCAGCCTATTCAGCCTCTCCCCATAGGTTAAATCCTTCAACTCTGTAAATGTTGTCTGAACCCTTTCAAGTTTCACAACATCATTCTGATAGGAAGGAGACCAGATTTGGATGCAATATTCCAAAAGTAGCCTAACTAATCTCCTGTAAAGCCGCAACATGACCTCCCAACTCCTATACTCAATGCTCTGACCAACACCCACTCATAGCCTGCTATGCAACAGCCCCGCGCCCAGTCTGCCACACAGCAACCTCATTCCCAGCGTGCCATGCTGCACACTGTTCCCAGCCTGCCGCACAGTGCCCAGCTCCCAAGTTACCATGCAGCAGCCCTGTTCTCAGTCTGTTGTGCAGCATCCCATTCTCAGCTTTCACAGAGTCCAGCTCACACCATTTCTGTTTTCCCACTGCTTGTAGTGGATGCCTGTTGATTGCATGATTTACTACAATAAAATTTCAAGGATCCTAATTGTGATACAGTGGGTTCAAGACAAGAACTAGAGTTTACAAATTCTAGCCCATCTCATGTATATTCTCATTAGGGATCCTGATATTCAGTCTTGGGGTTAAAATCCTGACCTTAGTAGAGAAGCAGTATAAATCTTAAGTAGGACTGCATACCTTAAAGGAACTTTTGCTTATAAATTAAACCTCCAGTTCTCAGAGGCTCATAAGACTTAAAAACAGGAGAAGGCATTTGGTTCTTTATGACTGTTCTATCACTCAGCCAGTTCATTGTTGACCTGGTTGTAGTTTTGGTTCCAGTTTCCTGCTTGCACTCAAAAACCCTTGACTATCTGTCACAGTCCAGAATAAATTTCAAGACCCAGTCTCCACTCCCATCTGGGGATAAATATTCCATATGTTAAAGATCTTTTGAAAGAAAAGGTTTCTCTTCATCTCTGTTCTTAAAACGGTGATGTCCTGCCCTTAACCTACGTTCTCTTGTTTTAGATTCCCCCAGAAGAGAAAACATGTTCTAGTTATCTCCTCTATCTCGTTCCCTCAAGGTCTTATATGTTTAATAAGGCCACCTCTTTCTTCTAAACTTCAATGGGTATAGTCCTAACCTGTTTCCCTTTGTTTCATAAGATAAACTGTTCTTCACAGGAAAAAGTTGAGTGAATCTTCTCTTAACTGCTCCTAAAGTAATTATATATTTGTTTCAAATAAGGACTATAGATGCAGATTCACCAAGGACCTATACGGCAACAGTAAACTTCCCTACCTTTGTATCCCACTTCCCTTTCAGTAAATGACAATGTTTCATTTCCCTTCCTAATCAATTGTTGTACCTGCATATCAATTTTGTGATCCATGTACAGGACACCTATATCCCTCTGTACCAGCTTGTTCAACAACCTCTCTCCATTTAAACAGCACACTTTTTTTTCCTATTCTTCCAGCCAAAATGGATAAATTTGCTCATGTTATATTTTATCTAATAAATTTTGCCTCCTCACTCAACCTGTCTATATCTGGTTGGGTAAGTAATCAATGTAATATCTGTCCAAGAAATGTTCCTTTTTACAAATAATGTATTTGTTTTACTTTATAATTACATTTCTGTAGAGAGGATATTTTTCTATCTCTAAGCCTTGCTAAATTTCACCTATCAGCGGAAATGATGAAAATGAACACATAAAAAGAGAAAAATACTTAATATCCTAATTATATTTTCACATGCTACCCAGAACTAAAGGTGGATTCAGCTCATGCTTCTTTCTAAGTTCAGTGGTAGGTTGCTGTTTTTTGTATTCATTCACGGTACAAATGTATCACTGGCTAAGCCAACATTTCTTAATCACCCATAGGTCAGTTAAGAGTCAACCATATTTCTGTAGGACTGGGGTCACAATGTAGGCCAGACTAGGTAAGGATAGCAGTTTCATTTCCTAAAGAACATTAGTGAACAAGATGGGCTTTTCTGACAATCGACAAAGGATACATGGTCATCTTAATTTCAGATATTTATTGAATCTAAATTCCACCATTCAAACCCTGATCCCCTGAACATTACCTGGATGTCTGGAGTAACAGTCCAGCGATAATACCACTAGGCTATTGCCTCCTGTCGGGTATACCATTTATTGAGTTCACTAAGTTCATATGATACTTTTTTTTATTGGATTTGAACTCAGAAATTTTTTCTATGATGTTATATCTGTCTTAACTTTCTTCAAAGGAACGCTCTTAAATTAACTTGCTTAAATCTTCCCATTATCTCATTATGTTGCCTTTGACGATTTCACATTATTTAAACACAGGATGATTGACAACACAGAAGGAGACCATGCACCCCTCATGTTCATTAGAGCCCATTTAATTATTTGTCCGTTTTAATGTTCCGTATTGATTGCAAATAACTCTTGTGTTAGTACCATCTGCTGAACAATTAGTAATAAAACAATCTCACTGACTTCATTATAGTCTGTAAGATTCCACCATTCTAACATGCTGAAATGCCTCTGAAAGAGTTATGCCTGTTACTCCCAAATCTCTGGCTGTTTCCTCATATCTGTGGCACAGTTTCCATTAAAGTATATATCTAACTCAGTTTTAAAAATTTCAATCGAGAATCGGTGTTCAGGTAATATATTCAAAGTCATATCAACTCAGAATCGCAGAACTATTTCTCTCCATCTCCCCTTTGTTTCTTTTGCCAATTCCCTGACTTCCGTGCCTTTTGGTTAACAACCTTCTTGCCAGTGGAAACAATTTCCACCTATCGATTTTATCATAACGTTTCACAATTCTTTGGAAAACCATTATGAAATTTTCTTGTGAGGCATTTTTATGTGTAATCAAGTGTTAACCCTTACCTCCAAACTCATCTCTAGATAGGGTGATTAAATTCCACTTCATAACAAAGTACAGAGTGTTAAAAACATATAAAAGGGAGCCATTTGTTCTTCAGGTCTGTGCCAGTGTTTTTAAAAGAGCTATCCAATTCATTGCATTCCCCTTCCACTTTGGCACTGCTCTGCAATTCTTTCATCTTCAAGTATTTATTCAATTTCCTTTGAAAATGATTACTGATTCTGCATATATCATTTATCAGGCATTGCATTCCAGATCACAATGACTTATAGAGGAAACAGACCCTTCCATCCAACTTGTCCTTGGCAACCAGATACCCTAAATTAATCTAGTCCCATTTACCAGTACTTGCTCCATATCCCTCTAAACCTTTCCTATTCATATATCCATCCAGATGCCTTTTAAATGTCATCATTGTATCAGTCTCCAACACTTCCTTGGGCAGTTCATTCTATACACGCACTACCCTCTGCATGAAAAAGTTGCCCTTTAGGTCCCTTTAAAATCTTTCCACTCACCCTAAACCTATTCTCTCTAGTTCTAGACTCCCCCAGCCCGAGGAAAATACCTTGTTTATTTACCCTATCCATGCCCCTCATGATTTTATAAACCTCTATAAAGTTACCAAAACTTTTGAAAGAAAGTATTAATGGCATTTAGTTCTTTTCGAAATTACCTTTCACCTGTATTCCCTGATTTCGCTACTTCAACTGCTGAAACATTTCTCCTTAAATATTCTACAAAACCATTAATAATATTCAATACCTCTACCAAATCGCTCCTTAACTCCATCTTCGTCTCAGCTATCATGTAACTGAAGTTATTTAATCCCTGCTTTGGTTATCGTAAATGTTTTCTGCATCCTACCAAATTCCTGATATCCCCCTTCAGCGTGTGGCCAGCTATGGAAATTAAGTCGTTAAGAGTAGAGTCATAGAGCATCGTAACAAACCCTTTGGTCTAACTTGTCCATGCTGACCAGATATCCTAAACTAATCTAGTCCCATTTGCCAAAGTTGAATAGATTGGGGCTATGTTCTCTGGAGCGTCGGAGGCTGAGGGGTGACATTGCAGAGGTTTACAAAATAACGAGGGACATGGATAAGGTGAACAGCCAAGGTCTTTTCCCCAGGCTTGGGGAGTCCAAAATTAGAGGGTATAGGTTTCAGGTGAGAGGGGAAAGATTTAGAAGGAACCTGAGGCGCAACCTTTTCACACACAGTGTGGTGCGTGTATGGAACAAGCTGCCAAAGGAAATAATGGGTGCTGGTACAATTACAACATTTGGAAGGCATCTGGATGGGCATATGAATCAGAGGATTTCGAGGGATATGAGAATCTTTCAAATATGTCATGAAAAGCAATGATTATGTATGAAGGCACAAACTGTTAATAACAAATACTTTGAATTGCAGAAATGAGTGGAAATCCACTTGATACAACTGGCATGGAACCCGATGCTTTTGATGGGCTATTGAGACTGATTTATGTACGAATTTCACAGGCAAATTTAACTTCGGTTCCCAAGAGTAAGTTGATTCGATTATTTTATTTAGTATTTGTATATTTTATGCAGCAATGTGCAGGTAGGGTTTCAAAGGGTTAAATCAAGTTTCTTTTAAAAGTAAAGGTAAAGGTCTTATCAGACCAAAGGGCTGCTCTCTCATTAGATGGGGGTTTAACCTGAAGATCAGCACACCTCAGGCAAGGGGACAGGTTGAGAAGGAGGGTCTTCCAAAGTAAACTCAGCCAACTGAGGTCTTTTTTTAACTAATACCACAAGCCAAAAGGACAAAGTTTCAGCTGTTTCTAAATGGCTTTCTGTATCCAGAAACTGTACCTTTGTCTTGTGACGATCTCCAAAATTATGTATTTCAGTAATTTGCAAATATTAACAAATGAGACTTTCATTTTGATCAATTCATTGCAACAGAGAGTAATCCAGCAACTAAAATTACACATATCACCAATAAATCACTTAAAATGATGCAACAGTGGAAAGTGGATCGTAGGGGAAAAGTTAGGCAAATCAGACAATGCAAATCTTCAAAAAACAGAGAATGCTGGAGAAACTGAAAATGTCTGGCAGCATTTGTTGGGAGAGAAACTGAATTATCATTTTGAGGCTGGTATGACTTCTTCAGAACTGAAGGAGTTGATAACATATTGAAAAAAAAAATGCTGGAGATCTTCAACTCTAATGAAGAGTCATGTAGTCTTGAAACATTAGCTTGTTTACTTTTCATGAATGCTGCCTGACCGCCTGGAAGCCCTACAACCTGGAGGACTCCAATTTCAAATAACCTCCTTCCCCATCCCGCGACTCCCTTGCCAGCCTCTCTCCCCTTTCACTGCTCCCTGCCACCTACCGGATTCACTCCTCCCACTGACCCACCAGGTTGTACCCTCTACCTGTCTTCACCTATCCCCACTTCACCACCCTGTTCCCCCACCCCCCCCCCACCCTCTTTATCTGCAGCTCCTCCCACACTCATCCCCCCAGTCCTGAAGAAGGGTTACACCCTGAACGTCGACTTCTGCACCTCCTGATGCTGAGTTCTTCCATCCTCCTGCCTGGCTATTTTGGAATCCAGCATCTGCAGTGTTTTTTTGTTTGCTGTGATCTCCAACGTTTTTGTAACATTTCTTGTAACCTTTGCTTCGACTAAATGCTGGATAAAGATGTAAAATAGGTGTAAATTCTAATGTGAAAGGGAAAAAATCCAACTGCTTCAGTGTTACATGCAGATGAGGCTGATATGGATGGTACATTCTATCAACTGTCGCTCAGTTAGCTACATACTCCCCTCTCAAGTTGTGAGTGAGTTTAAGTTTCAATGCAGGGCGAAAGCAGCGGAAACTAATTTAACACCCAATGCAGTATTTAGGAAGGTGCCAGCTTTGGGATGAACCATTAAATGGAGGCCCTCTCTGCCTGATCAAATGGTGTAAAAGATCTGGGCATAATTTCATAAAAGAGTAGAGGAGTTATCGCTGTATCGTGAACAATTATCACTCCATCAACATGATAAAAATGCAGACGACTAGATCATTTGCACATTGCTGCTTGAGGGATTTTGCAGCCACATTTCCTACATTACAATGGTGACTATACTTTAAAACAACTACATTGGCTGCAAAGTACTTTGAGACATCTGGTGGCAGTGGAAAGCGCTACAAAAATGTAAGTACTTTTTTCTTTATGAAGTCTTGAGAAAACTATTTATTTAATTGCAGAAGTCTGGCAGCTTAACCTGTGGCTAGTTTACAAATTAACAAATTTATTAAATTTATAATATTTGATAGCTCATCCAACACCTTAGCCGGTCAAAGAAAAACCAACATCCATTTCAGGAACTCTATGCCAAAGAGGCAAAAGCAAAACATTTTTTGGCTATGAAACAGTAAATTATATGTTCTTCTCCAATGGGATTTTTAAAAAAATAGGTTTGTTCACATGAAATATTCCAGTTTGAGTTAATGTACAATTACTTCATAACAGATGTTATATCTGCGACAAGTATCCAAGAAAGGTATGTAATCCCAATAGTAGAACATGAATATATATCCCTCCATCCTCTTCAACCACAAAGATGCTACTTGTTTCCCTCCAAATATCAATTTTAAATACAGTTTACTTGGCGTGACCTCAAACTAGGCTAGTTCTCTACTAATTTCATTACAGAAGTCACCCAAAGCCATTAGAGTTTTTACATCTAGCGTCATAGAATCAGAGGCAGAGGTTGAATAGGCTAGGGCTGTCTTCCCTGGAGCATCGGAGGCTGAAGGGTGACCTTATAGAGATTTATAAAATCATGAGGGGCATGGATAGGATAAATAGACAAAGTGTTTTCCCTGGGGTGGGGGAATCCAGAACTATAGGGCATAGGTTTAAGGTGAGAGGGGAAAGATAGAAAAGAGACCTAACGGGCAACCTTTTTACACAGAGGATGGTACATGTATGGAATGAGCTGCCAAAGGAAATGGTGGAGGCTGGTACAATTGCAACATTTAAAAAGCATCTGGATGGATATATGAATAGGAGGGGTTTGGAGGGATATGGGAAGAATAAAACTTTTTCTTGAATTATGTTCAAAGTATTTTCATCTGCATACTCTTAACAATCTGTACTTCCACTCCCTTTCACTGGGCATTAGATAATTAATGGTGAGACACAAACATTATGACACAGAAATATTTATTTTGTACTTCAACTCCTAAAAAATATCACAGGCTGGCATATAACTTACTTCACTTTGGAAGCCTGACTGAATATCTTGAAAATTGAGAGCTCTATATTTTTTATTCTATCAAGTTGTTTTTACTTAATGAGAATTGGAGAATGATCAATAAACAGTTTAACATGAATGTATATTTCTCCATCCTCTTCAACTGTATAAAGATGTCACTTGTTTTCCTCCAAGTACAAACTTTAAACAAAGTTTACTTGGTGTCATCTCAAACTAGTCTAGTTTTCTGCTAATTCCATCACAGAACCTTTTAAAACACAGATTGTACTTTAGGTATGGTATCCAAAAGTGACATACTTTTCAATACAAGTAGCTCATCAGAGAACTTGAGCTATTGAATGACCATGCACCCTTTCAAAAAATCTCTGATGAAGACACATTTCAATGCTTTCACTTCAAAGTTATGCCTTACCTCTGTTTGATGTCAAAAGTGTTATGAAATTATTTACACTTGACCAACTATATCTGAGATTATTTATACTAATTATCCTTAATTTATCCTCTCAGATTTACCATCCAAATTGCATGAGCTGTACCTTGATCACAATAAGATTGTATCACTGGAACTAGAGGATTTTAGGCGATACAAAGATTTGCGCAGGTAATGGGTTTTCTTTTAAATAAAATCAAATGTGATGCTAATTCATTTGAGATGTCATTTTGAATGTATTTGCGATCTGAGAAATGAAAAAGAAAACCAGACAACCAACTTAACTAGAGAAGGAAGAGAATGGAAAGCAGTATGGATTAAGCACAATGGCCCAGAAATTGCAGTCAGCAGTGAACAAACTATACCTGCAGTTCATCATGCTTAAACTTGTCTGCATACTTCCGGTAAGCTTTTGCAGTGCAATTTGTGGTAATTAAAAGATTAGAACATGATTCAGGGTCTATGAACAAATTACTGCAGATGCTGGAATTTGTACTGAAAACAATAAATGCTGGAAATCACAGCGGGCCAGACAGCATCCATGGAGAGAGAGCAAGCTAATGTTTTGAGTCTCGATGACTCTTCATCAGAGCTAAAGTAAAGTGCAGAGGGAACAGGGGACACTGATCTTAAGTGATTAGATCACTTAAGCTGAACTATCATTATCTTTTCTTCATTGGTGCCTTCACCCACTATCTCCCAGTGTTTCCCCACTCCCAAACTATAACATAAATGCTGTCCCCTCCACACTTCACTTCAGCTCTGACGAAGAGTCATCGAGGCTCAAAATGTTAGCTTGCTCTCTCTCCATGGATGCTGTTTGACCAGTTGCGATCTCCACGATTCAGTGTCTGAGAACAGGGAAAACAATAGTGTATTGTTTAATGAGATTAAACAATCTTTAATGAGGTACAAACCATGCTGCTCAACCAGGGAATGCAAGTAGTATGGTTTGGACCACATTAAGGATTCTTTAATCTCATTAATTGACACAATCTTGTTTTCGCTGTTCCCACAGACCCTGATCATGTTCTAACCTTTTAATTACCACAAATTGCAGTGCAAAAGCTTAGCAGAAGTATGTAGGCAAGTTTAAGCATGATGATCTCTAGGTGTAATTTGTAATTCAATTCAAAATCATGTACAGGAAGCAAAGAAGGGTTCAAGAGATAAAACAGCTCAGAAGAAATTTTTTTAGAAGTCTTAAAACACTGGCCAGATGGGATATAAACAAGGTTATTACACGAAGTGAGGAAAGACATTGCTGCACCTTTGGCGATGGTCTTTGCGTCCTCACTGTCCACTGGGATTGGCACCAGATGATTGGGGTGTGGCAAATGTTATTCCTTTGTTCAAGAAAGGGAATAGGAATAACCCTGGGAATTACAGACCAGTCAGTTTTAGATCGGTGATGGGCAAATTATTGAACAAAATTCTGAGAGACGGGATTTATGATTATTTGGAAAAGCATAGTTTGATTGGAGATAGTCAGCATGGCTTTGTGAGGGGCAGGTCATGCCTCACAAGCCTTAGTGAATTCTTTGAGGATATGACAAAACGCGCTGATGAAGGTAGAGCACTGGATGTAGTGCATAGGGATTTTAGCAAGGGGTTTGATAAGGTTCCCCATGGTAGGCTCATTCAGAAAATAAGGAGGCATGGGATACTGGGAAATTTGGCTGTCTGGATACAGAATTGACTGTATCATAGAAGACAGAGGGTGGTAGTAGACGGAAAGTATTCAGCCTGGAGCTTGGTGATCAGTGGTGTTCTGAAAGGAGCTATTCTGGGACCTCTGCTCTTTGTGAATTTTAAAAATGACTTGGATGAGGAAGTAGAAGGGTGGATGAGTAAGTTTGCTGATGATACAAAAATTGGTGGTGTTGTGAATAGTGTGAAATGATTCATTTTGGAAGGTCAAATTTGAATGCAGATTACAGGGTTAAAGGCAGGATTCTTGGCAGTGTGGAGGAACAGAGGGATGTTGGGGTCCATGTCCATAGTTTCCTCAAAGTCTTTCATCCAAGTTGATATGGTTGTTAAGACATATGGTGGGTTGGCTTTCATTAGCTGGGGGATTGAGTTTAAGAATTGTGAGGTTATGCTGCAGTTCTATAAAGCCCTGGTTGGACTACACTTGGAATAATGTGTTCAGTTCTGGTTGCCTCATTATAGGAAGGATGTGGAAGCTTTAGAGAGGGTGCTGAGGAGATATACCAGGATGCTGCCTGGACTGGAGGGCCTGTCTTATGAAGAAAGTTTGAGGGAGCTAGGGGCTTTTCTCATTGGAGAGAAGAAGGATGAGAGGTGACTTCACAGAGGTATACAAGATGATGAGAGGCATTGATAGAGTGGATAGCCAGAGATTTTTTTTCCCAGGGTAGAAATGGCTATCACGAGGGGGCATGATTTTAAGGTGATTGGAGGAAGGTTTCGGGGTGATGTCAGAAGTGGGTTCTTTACTCAGAGAATGGTGGCTGTGTGGAATGCACTGCCGGCAGTGGTAGTGGAGTCAGATATATAGGGACATTTAAGCGACTCTTGGATAGGCACATGGATGATAGTAAAGCGAAGGTTATGTAGGTTAGTTTCATCTTAAAGTCGGTTAAATTTCAGCATAACATCAAGGGCCAAAGGGCCTGTACTGTTCTATGTTTACAATTAATTAAATCCACATTATTTTAAATCTGAAAGGATGAGACTTCATATTTGTATAGCGTTTCAATGGTTAAAGGTTGTATGGCAGCTATTAAGGCGGAACACACCATTTAAAAATAAGTCATTTCCAATTGAATGGTAAGCCTAACATTTTCTGGGGTTTCTGATATTTGGGGGCTATATAATATATACATATATCAGCTTTATACAAGAGCTCCTCAGTGAATGCCAAATAATTTTATATCAGTTCCACAAAGCTTACAGAGGAAAATGTTCCTAACTTTCAAATGTAACTGCATGCGTGTGGAGTTCAGAAATTGTTGTCAATTTATTGCTTTGTAACAGCAAGCTCTGACGAAGTTACAAATGCTATAATTGGGATGAATTGAAGAAATTAATATTGAATTCTTAAGCTTAGAAAACAAAATTGTCCACAAAATACAACACAAAATAAATTTGCCAGTTTGGAAAATGGAAAATTGAAATAAGTACAAATAACTCTAATGAAGTGAGACAAACACAAGAAATGCTGAGGAAAGTCAGCAGATGTGGCAGCAACTGTGGAGAGAGAAAGACTGCTTTTGTTTAGCATTTCCAACATCTGCAATATTTTGCTTTTATCTAAAATATTGAGTATTGTGCAAAAGAATATTCACTTCTCAGGTCTGACATTTCTAGCCTTAACGGGCACAAAACATCTCTAAATATTTTAACTGGAAAATAAATTACATACAAGACTGAAAAAGATGAAAACAAATTAATTTGTCTGACTTCATAGTTCATAAAAATGTAAGTGATGTTTCACAAATTCAACAAAGCTTATGCAGTGAATGGATAGATAAAAGTAGAGAGATAAACTTTTTGTCTAATGAAGAGAGATTGATCAGTTGAGGCCTGTAACCCTAGCGTTTAGAAGAATGATAGGAGATCTAAATTTATTGGCAATGTCGACATCGAGAGGCTGTTTTCTATTATGGGGTAATTTAGACTGAAGGGTCAAGGTTTCACGATAAAGGATAGCAAATGTAGAACAGAGATGAGAAGAAACGACTAATCTCAAAGGGGTGTGAATCAGCGTAATTCACTCCCCCAGAGTGTGGTGGATTCCAGAGCATTGAGGAGGAAATGGACAGATTTTTAATTAGTAATATTGAAGAGTTCTGAAGAGCAGGCAGGAAAGTGGAGTTGAAGCCAAGAGAAGAGATCAGCCATGATTGTAGTGAATGGTGGATCAGGTTTGAGGGGCTGAATTCCCAGCTTCCACTTCCAGTTCTTATGTTCTTATGTAATTCGTAGATGTATCATGTAAGAGTTTTCAGGAGGCACAGTAAGATAGCCCACAAAAATCTGGTTGAAAAGAGATGATGTGGGAAAACATGAAGCTGTTCAGTTTGGAAGGAAGAACAAAAGAACAGAATATTATTTAAATTGAGTAAAACTGCAGAAAGCTGCAACACAAAGGAATTTGTGGTACTTGGGCATGCAACAGAGAAAGCTAGCACACAGGTACTGCTTATAATCAGGAAGGCTAATGGAATGTTGACCAGTTTTTCAATGAGTTTGGAGTGTAACAGTGGGGAAATCTCTCTGCAAATCTACAAGATTTTAGTGAGACTATATCTGGAGTATTGTGAACAGTTTTGGTCCCTTTGTTTAAGGAAAGATATTATTTATCTTTCCAAGAAGGTTCACTAGTAAAGGGGAATTGTCTTCAGCAAAGGCTAAACATGTTGGGACTCTACCCACTGTTTAGAAGAATGAGAGGTGATCTCATTGAAACCTGCATGATTCTTCAGAGGCTTGGACAGGGGAGGTGATGGACGAGTGGTATTATTACTGGACTATTAATTGTGAGACCCCGGCAATGTTCTGGAAATCAGGATTGATGGAACCCGAATTCAATAAATGTCTGAAATTAAGAATCCAATGATAACCATGAAACCATTGCTGATTGGTGGATAAACCCACCTGGTTCGCTAATTTCCTGAGGAAAGGAAACTGCCATCTTTACCTGGTCTGGTTTACAACAAACCAGGCAGCATCCGAGGAGCAGGAGAATCAACGTTTCGGGCATAAGCCCTTCTTCAGGAAAGGCTTATGCCCAAAACGCGATTCTCCTGCTCCTCGGATGCTGCCTGGCCTGCTGTGTTTTTCCAGCACCACATTTTTCAACTCTGGTCTCCAGCATCTGCAGTCCTCACTTTCTCCTGGCTTACAACAATGTGGTTAACTCTAAAACTATCCTCTGGGCATTGAGGGATGGGCAGTAAATGATAGTCTGGCCAGTGACACTCATATCCTGTGAAAGATGCTAAGAGATGTTTACCTTCAATGGAGAATATAAGACAACAGTCTCAGAATGAAGAAGCACCAATTTAAGCCTGAGTGGAAGAGGAATTTCTTCTCACAGAGTGCTGCGAGAACAGAATCGTTATATATGTTTAAGGATAAAATAGATTTTTGGTCAGTCGGGGCTACAGGGAAAATGCAAGAAAGTGAATATTAGGAGTAATGGTTCAGCCATAATCATATTGAATGGCAAAGCAGGATGGAGGGGCCAAATGGCCAAAAAAGCTGCTGTTCCAATTTCTTATGTTCTTATTACATTGTAACAGTGCCACCGAGAGGGTGAAGGCTGAAATCAATAAATAAAATAGTTTACTTCTGTCAGACACCAGGCTGAGTTTGTGAAAGGTTAAGTAATGACACCTTTGAAATTAAAATTTTCTGATACAGCATCACCAACAGGCTTAACCTAGCTACAGAAGTATAAAGTGTATGACTTAGTAATAAGGCAATGAATAAAACACTTTATGAAATGCATGTCCCATGTACTGAATATAGAGTCACTTCCTTTTCATGTTACAGATTGGACTTGTCCTACAACCAAATTAAAGAGATTGAAAATGGAAGTTTATCATTTCTTCCTAAATTAAGACAGCTTCATTTGGAAAACAACAAAGTTAAGCATGTTCCTGCTGATATAAAGAAACTGATGCATTTGCAGGTAAATAACAAATTGTTCCTTTGATTTATTACTTTAATTCTATTTACCTGCTTTTGTACAACAACTGAAGCATTTTGTAAAAAAACAGAATAAACAGCAAATGAAACAACCAATAATCTCAGTCATAGAGTCATATTCATTTAGTTATACAGCATGGAAACAGACCCTTTGGTCCAACTCAGCCATGCTGACTTGATATTCTGAACTGATCTTGTCCCATTTGCCAGCATTTGGCCCATATCACCCAATAACTCTTTCTATTCATATACTCATTCAGATGTCTTATAAACATTGTAATCGTACCCACCTCGATCACCTCCTCTGGTGGTTCATTCCACAAACGCACCACCCTCTGCATGAAAAAGTTGCCCCTCAGGTCCCTTTTCAATCTTTTTCCTTTCACCTTAAACCTATGCCTTCCAGTTTTATACACCACTACAACTGGAAAATGACCTTGGATAATCACTAATGCCCCTCACAGTTTTTTAAACCTCTACATGGTCACCCTCAGCCACTGATACTTCAGGGAAAAAGCCCCAGCCTATTCAGCCTCTTCCAATAGCTCAAATCCTCAAATCCCGCAGCATCCTTGTAAATCTTTTTTTGAATCCTTCAAGTTTAGTAACATCTTTCCTATAGCAGGGAGACCAGAACTGAATGCAGTATTCTAAAAGTAGCCTCACCAAAGTCCTCATCCAACATGGTGAGATACTAGCGAGTTCATAAGTATCTGCAGATTATCTTTTGTTGTTGTTAATCTCATCCAAGACTGACTTGAGTTCATTTTGAGAGATGATGTTTCTTTCTGCTGATCTAAGTATTTGGACTACAGTTTAGTATTCTGGTTATATGTTAAATCAGTTTTTTGAAGCATCTCATACGTTCATGTCCTTGATGCTTCTGTCACCTGAGATGTTTGGAAACAGAGGACACAGAAATGGGAAACTCAAAGTAAGCATCAAGAACACAATATAGCACAGGAACAGATCCTTTGGTCCACTAAGCCTGCACTGATTGTAATTCTTATTTAGACCTGCTACTTATTGCCTATGCGTGGTTTCTAACCCTCTATTTGCTTCCTAATCACGTGTCTATCAAGATATGCCTTAAATGTGCTAACATGCCACCTCCATCAGCAGTATGTTCCAGGCATCCACTACCCTCTAGGTGAAGAACTTTCCCCTTCTCACAGTGAATCTGTGGCCTCTTGTAGTTGACCTTTCCAACCAGGGAAAAAGCCTCTCGCTATCCTATCTATGTCACTCATAATTTTGCTCTATCATGTTGCGACTCAGCATCTGCCTTTCCAGTGAAAACAATCTGAGTTTACCCAACTCCTTCAAACTAGGCAACATCCTGGTAAACCTTGTCTGCACCCTCTCCAAAGCATCCACGTCCTTCTGATAATGTGACAACCAGAAATGCATGCAATATTCCAAATGTGGCCTAACTAAAGATTTGCACAGCTGTAACATAACTTGCCGACTTTTATATTTGATGCCCTGGCCAATGAAGGTAAGCACATTGTATGCTTTCTTGACCACATTATCCACATGTGTTGCCATTTTCAGGGATCTGTAAGCCCCGGATCCTTCTGCATGTCAATGCTTCTAAGGGTTCTGCCATTTATTGTATAATTCACACCTCATTTGATCTTCCAAAAAGGCATTATCTCTCATTTATCTGGATTGCACTCCGTTTCTCTGTCCAAAACTGCAATCTATCTATACCCTGCTGTATCCTTTGACAATTCTCCTCATTATCTGCAACTCCACCAAGTTTGGTGTCATCCACAAATTTACTAAGCAGACCACCTAAATATTCCTTCAGATTATATATTATATATATATATATTATAAACAACAATCCAGCGGAACATCACTACTTACTGATCTCCATTCCATAGAAACACCCTTCAACCTCTATTCTCTGTCTTCTATGACTGAGCCAGTTTTGAATCCATCTAGCCAGCTCACCCTGGATCTCATGAGACTCTACCTTCTGCACCAGCCTGCCATGAGATACCTTATCAGAAGCTTTAATAAAGTCCATATTAAAAAAAAATCCACTGTGCTTCCCTCATGACTTTCCGTGCACAAACCCATGCTGCCTATTACTAACAAGTCAAGTTTTTCCAAATGTAAATAAATCCTATGTCAGAGTGTGGTGCTAGAAAAGCACAGCTGATCAGGCAGCATCTGAGGAGCAGGAGAGTCGATGTTTTGAGCATAAGCTCTTCATCAGGAATGAGGGGTGGCTCAAGGGGGCTGAGAGATAAATGAGAGGGGGCTGGGTGGAAGGTAGCTGGGAATGAGATAGGTAGATGAAGGTGGGGATGAAGGTGATATGTTGGAGAGGAGGTGGATCGGATATGTAGGAAGAAAGAAGGACAGGTAGGACAGTTCAAGAGGGTGATGCCCAGTCGGAAAGTTAGATCTGGGATAAGGTGGGGGAAGGGCAAATGAGTAAACTGGTGACATCCACGTATATCCCGTGTGGTTGGAGGGTCCCAAGGTGGAAGATGAGGCATTCTTCCTCCAGGCATCGGGTGGCTAGAGTTTGTAGTGGAGGAGGCCCAGGACTTGCATGTCCTTGGCAGAGTGGGAGGGGGTGTTAAAGTGTATGGCCACAGGGTAGTAAGGTTGTTGAGTGCATGTGTCCCAGAAATGTTCTCTGAAATGTTCTGCAAATTGGCATCCTGTCTCCCCAATGTAGAGGAGCCCACATCGACAGCAACGGATACAGCAGATGATGTGTGTGGAGGTACAGGTAAATTTCTGTCGGATGTGGAAGGATCCTTTGAGGCCTTTGTGGATGGAGGTGAGGGAGGAGGTGTGGGTGCAGGTTTTGCACTACATGCAGTGGCAGGGGAAGGTGTCGAGACTGTAGAGTGGGTTGGTGGGGGGCGTGGACCTAACAAAGGGAGTTGCGGAGGGAATAGTCTCTCCAGAAAGCAGATAGGGTTGGGGAAGGAAATACATCCATGGTGGTGGGGTCTCTTTGTAGGTGGAGGAATTGGCGGAGAATGATGTGATGTATCTGGAGGTTAGTGGGGTGGCAGTTTCTGTCCTCGTTGCGATTAGAGGTTCAAAGGAGGAGGTGCAGGAAGTGGAGGAGATACGCTGGAGGCCTATCACTTTCACCCCCACCTTCATCTACCATTCCAGCCAGCTTCCACCCAGCTCCAAACCCCCTCACATTTATCTCTCAGATCTCTTGGGCCACCCCTCATTCCTAATGAAGGGCTTATGTTCGAAATGTCGACTCTCCTGCTCCTGGGATTTCAGCACCACACTCTTTGGCTCTGATCTCCTGCACCTGCAGTCCTCACTTTCTCCTAGTGAATAAACCCTATCTTTCATTACCTTCTTCAACAGCTTCCCACCACTGACGTCAGGCTCACTGGTCTGTAATTACCCGGAATAACTCCTCTTAAACAAAGAACAACATGGGCCATTCTCCAGTCCTCTAGAACCTCACCTGAGGCTAAAAGGAATGCAATGATATCTAATAAGGATCCACGTATTTCCCCCCTTGCCTCTCACACTATCCAGGAATAGATTCCATCTGGCCATAGGGACTTGTCTACCTTGATGTATTTCAAGCCACCAACACTTCTTTCTTCAATATGTTGACCTACCCAAGACTATTCACACACCTTTTGCAAACCTCAAAATCCCTCATGTCCCTCTCTTTGGTGAATACCAATGTAATACACATTAAGGATCTCACCCATTTCCTCTGGCTCCACATGTAACCTCCCTCCCATATCCTTTAGTGGGCTTACCTTTTCCTTAGCCATCCTCATACTCCTAATATATGTATAAAATGAAACCCGAAAGAACTGCTGAAATCAGAAACAAAAACAGAAATTGCTGGAGAAGCTCAGCAGGTCTGGCAGCTCTATGGAGAGAAATCAGAGCTAACGTGTCAGTTCCAGTGACTCTTCCTCAGAACTGTTCTGAAGGGTCACTGGATCCAAAACATTAATTTGATTTCTTTTCACAGATGCTGACAGACCTGCTGAACTTTTCCAGCAATGTATGTTTGTGTTTCTGGTATGTATAAAATATCATGGAATTCTCCTTAATCCTTCTGGCCAAGGACATTTCATAGCCCCTTTCAGCCTTCCGAATTCCCCATGTGAGCTCCTTCCTACTTTTTCTATATTCTTCAAGGATTTTGTCTGTTTTTAGTTGCTTACACCTTAGGTATGTTTCCTTTTATTTTGACTGAGCTGATAATTACCCCTGTCATCCAAGGTTCCCAAATTCTGCCATTCCTGTCTTTCATTTTCACAGGAACACGCCTGTCATGCACCCTAACCAACTGGTCCTTAAAAGAATCCCACATGTCGGATGTAGATTTCCCCTCAAACATCCCCTCTCAAACCACATTCTCTATTTCGGTTATAGCTGGCCTTCCCCCAGTTTAACAGCTTCATCGAAGGTCCAGTCTTGTCCTTACCCATAAGTATCTGAAAATTTACAGAATTATGATCACTATTCTCAATATGCTCCCCCACTGAAGCTTGGATCACCTGTCTGGGCTCATTTCTAAATACCAGGTCCATAGTGGTATTTCCCTCCATCATTGCACTGTCCAAATATTATTTCAAAAAACTCTCCTGGACACACCTAACAAAATGCTCCCCATCCAAACTCCCAACACTAAGGGATCCCAGTCATTATGGGGAAAATTAAAATCATTCACCTCAACAAACCTGTTATTTTCATGTCTTTCAATAATCTGATTACATATCTCTTCTTCTATCGCCCACTAGCAGCTAGGAGGTTTGCAGTACAATCCCAGCATTGTGATTGCATCCTTCCTATTCCTGAGCTCCAACCATAATGCCTTGGGGCAAGATCCCTCCAGGGTGTCCTCTCTCAACATCGCTGTAATATGCTTCCTAATCAGTAGTGCCAGTCCCCACTTCTTTTGCTTCCTCCTCTGTCTCATCAAAAAACATCGATATCCTGGAACGTTACGCTGCGAATGCTGTTCCTCTTTCAACCTTGACTATGTAATAGCAACAACATAATTGCATGCATTAATCCAGGTTCTAAATTCATTCTTCTTATCTGTTATATTTCTTGCATCAAAGCAAACACAGTTCAAGCATCCTGTTCCGCTGCGCTCAGCAACCTCTTCCGGGTTGCTATTCCTCTTAGCTATATTTGCCTTTGAATCAAGAGCTTCCCTAATCTCCATACTTACTGACCTGCTGCTCTGGATCCCAACCCCCTGCCACACCAGTTAAACCCTCCCAAATGGCACTATAGAATCTCCCTGCCAGGATACTAGTGTCCCTCCAGTTTAGGTACAACCTGTCCTTCGTGTACAGGTCCCACCTTGCCTGGAAGACATCCCAATGATCTATATATTTCAGGCCCTCCCCCTACACCAGACCTTTAGCCACGTGTTCAATTGTACTTTGCCTCTGTTCCTAGCCTCAGTAGCACGTGACACGGGGAGTAATCCTGAAATTACTACTCTAGAGGTCTGGCTTTTTAGTTTAGTACCAAACTCCCTCAATTGTCATTGCAGGACCTTGTCACTCCTCGTACCTGTGTCATTTGTGTCAGTATGGACAATAGCTTCTGTCTGCAGACCTTCTCACTTCAGGTTGCCCTGTACCTACTTAGAGACATCCATGACCCTGGTACCAGGGAGGCAACATACCATCCTGAAGTCCCTCTTGTGGCCATAGGAGTGCCTATCTGTGCCTTGAGTACTGAATCTCCAATTACTATTGCTCTTCTATCTTGTGTCTTTCCCCTCTATACAGCAGAGCCAAGCCCTAGTGCCTCTGCACGGATTGCTGCTGCTGCTGTCACCTGATGGGCCATTCCCCTCATCTGTATCCGAAACAGAATACTTCTTTGACAGGAAGACAGCTGCAGAGGACTCCTACACTGACTGCCTGCTGAGCTAAGATTAGTCATGATCATGTTAAAAGGTGGACCAAGCTTGAGAGGCTGAATTGCCTACTCCTACTTTTTGTGTTATGAGAAAGATGTATGAGAAGGAAACAGAGATAAAAGTCTTTGATAGGCTTGAGATTAACCCAGAAAGTTCACAACTGCAATATTGATACAAAAGACTTCTGCTCAGATTAGATTCCCTACAGAATGGAAACAGGCCTTCAAAGAGCAATCCACCCAGACCCATTCCCTTACCCTTACATTTACCCCTGACTAATGTACCTAACACTATGGGCAATTTAGCATGGCCAATTCACCTGACCTGCACATTTTTGGATTGTGGGAGGAAACCGGACCACCCGGAGGAAACGCATGCAGACACGGGGAGAATGTGCAAACTCCACACAGACAGTTGCCCAAGGCGGGAATCAAACCTGGGTAACTAGTGCTGTGAGGCAGCAGTGCTAGCCACAGAGCCACCATGTGCCCTGAAGGTTCTAAGTTGTAACCTTGTTCTTTCATCTAAGAATATATTTTCCTTGCTAGTAATCAACCAAGACTGCACTTTATGAAAATCATCCCAAACTAAACAAATGTGAAATACCAATGTCAACTTTTTCACAATATTCAATTACAGAATTTTCAGCTTTTTATTTTTTTTTAAACAGGTACTTTATCTTCATAATAATAATATTAGCAAAATTGACGTGGATGATTTCTGCCCAAAGGAATCAAGCAATAAGATGACGTTCTATAGTGGAATCAGCCTTTTTGGCAATCCAGTGAAGCACTGGGAAATTCAGCCAGCTTCTTTTCGATGTGTCTCTGGTACTTTTGGCGTGCAGTTTGGAAAATAATAGATGAATAATAAATAACAATAGATGTGTACAAGTATTGTTCCCATAAGGTTAAATAACATGAAGCATGAAATTCCTTTTGACAAAAACAGGAAAAAATTGCTTTCTTCAACAATTAACCACTTGCAAAATCTTGGAAATCCACAAAATCAAAATTGTGATTTCAAGAGTCAAAATGTGTTAGCAGTTGTCAAAAGAGGAATTTCATTTCAATTATCCATTCTGAGAAAATGCTTCACTTGGTGCCTTCTATATGACTAGGAATGGTCACTAATTGCACAACTGTGATAGGTTTCAAAGAAATAAAAGTCAATTAAATACAATGCAGCGTTGCCATTTAGTTCTTATGAGGTTCTAACTTCTGATTGTATAAGCAACTGTTGCCTTGCCACCTCCAATCCAAACTGAAACAACTCCAGTCAGTCAATAAAATAATTCATTTCATTTCAATTCACAGTGCAGTTTGGTATCTCCGAAAATGATGATGCAATTCATGAATTGAATTAACCAGTATGTAAGTGATCTGCTTAACAAGGTTTAGTTTACTAAGTCAAGTAGGTAAGTATCATTTGAATTGTACCACAGTCTCCACTTGTTAAATTCAAAGATCTGACACTCCTTTTTTTTAGCATTAAATGAATATTTTTCAGTCCAATTCACATCAATTTTTCACAGAAAAAAATCACAACTTTATCAGGAAAGATTTACATTATCTTAGTTTCAAATTTTACTTTAATCTTTGGTTTGCTTGTCAGTGATTGAAGGATCTTTTAAGTTTACATATAAGCATAATTTTCACCTTCATTGTTTTTTTAAAAGGAGATCCATTCTAACATTATTCAAGTAGACTCGAGACCTACAGCCATATTATGGCACAAAGAGTTACATGAAATAATTTCACGTTAATGATACAAGAATGGGGCAAACAAATTTTTAGAGAATCTAGGAACTTCTACAAAACAATGCAGCAGGAATACAGTATATTGGCATTGAACTGCAAAAGTCAATGTCTTTGCCAATCAATATGTTTTTGAACCATCTTGCTAATTCGAATAATACTGATAATTTATCTGCAAGAACACAGAAGTTACTCTTAGTGTTAGACTTAGCCTCCTAACAGTATTTCTACTTTGCTTTTATTCATTCATGAGGCATTGACATCGCTGGCTGCATTTATTGCCCATTCCTAAGTGTCCTTGACAAGGTCATGTTGAGTAGCTTCTTGAATTGCTGTAGTCCATCTGATATAGTTAGACCCAAATGCCATTACGAAGGGAGTTCCAGGATTTTCACTCGGTGAAATTGAAGTAACAGTGATATAGTTCCAAGTTAGATTGGTGAGGAGCTTAGAGGGGAACTTGCAGGTGGTAGTGCTTCCATGAAACTATAGATGCCTTTGTCCTTCTAGACAGTTGTCGGTTGGAAGATGCTGTTGGAACCTTGATTAATTTATCAGTGCATGTTGTACATGTTGTACACTGCTACTACTGAGCAGTAGTGGAGGATATGAATATTTGTGGATTGTTGCCAAACAAGTGTGTTGCTTTGTTCTGAATGGTGTCAAACTTCTCAAGTGTTGCATAAGCTGCTCGCATCCAGGTAAGTAGAAAATATTTCATCATGGATGTAAGTTTGCTCGCTGATCTGGAAGGCTCATTTTCAGACATTTCATCACTGTACTAGGTAACATCATCAGTAAGCCTCTGGTGAAGCACTGGTGTTACGGCCTGCTTTATATTTATGTGTTTAGGTTTCCTTGGGTTGGTGATGTAATTTCCTGTGATGCCATTTTCTGTTCTTTTTCTCAGAGAGTAATAGATGGGGTCCAGATTGATGTATTTGTTGATAGAGTCCCGGTTGGAATGTCATGCTTCTATGAATTCTTGTCCTTTTCTCTGGCTTGTCCTCAGATGGATATATTGTCCCAGTCAAAGTGGTGTCCTTCCTCATCTATATTTAAGATACTAATATTAGTGGGTCATGTCTTTTTGTGGCTAGTTGATGTTTACGTATCCTGGCAGCTAGTTATCCAATGTAGTGTTTGTCGCAGGTCTTGCAAGGTATTTTGTAAATGGCATTAATTTTGCTTGTTGTCTGTATAGAGTCTTTTAAGCTCATCAGCTGCTCTTTTAGTATGTTGGTGGGCTAACGTGATGCCAAGGCATCTGAGTAGGCTGGCTGTAATTTCTGAAATGTCTTTGATGTAGGGGAGACTGGCTAGGGTATCTGGGTGTGTTTTGTCAGCTTGTTTGGGTTTGTTACTGAGAAATTGATGGAGGCTCACTGATGATGTTACCTAGTATGGTGATGAAACATCCGAAAATGACCCTTCCACCTCAGTGAGCAAACTTATATCCAGAACCTCAACCTGAGCTACAAATCTTCTCCAAATTCGCTAATATTTCATCATACTTGTGACTTATAGCTTGTAGATAGTGTACACACTTTTGGGAATCAGAAGGCGAGGTATTTGCTGCAGAATCTGCTCTTGCATCCACTATTTATATGGCTAATCCATTAAGTTTCTGGTCAATGGTAACCTCCGGGGGTTGATAGGGGATTAAGTTATAATAACGCCACTAAATGTCAAGGAGCAATGGTTAGATTCTCTCCCTGGAGACAATCATTGCTGGGCATTTGTGTGACATGAATGTTATTTGCCAATTGTCAGCTAAAGCATGAATATTGTCCAGATCTTGCTGCATTTGAACATGGATTGCCATAGTACTGAGGAGTTACACATTGTGCTGAATATTAAGAAATCATTGGTGAACATCCCCACTTCTTAACTTGCGATTGAGGGAAGGTCATTGATGAAGCAGCTGAAGATTGTTGGCCCAGGACACTACCCAGACAAACTCCTGGGGTTGAGATGACTGGCTTCCAATGACTACAACCATCTTTCTTTGTTCTTAGTATTAACTTAACCAACAGAGAGGTTTCCCTGGATTCCCACTGACTCGCTAGGGCTCACTGATACTACACTCAGTCAAAAGTGACCTTGACATCAGAGGCGGTCACTCTCATCTCTGGAATTCAGCTCATTTGTCCAAGTTTGAACTAATGTTGTAATGAGGTAAGTAAGCGAGAGACCATGGTGGAGTCCAAATTGGGCCTAAATGTGCAGTTTATTGCTGTGCAAGTACTGTTTGATAGCTGTGTTGATGACATCTTCCATCACGTACAGATGATCAAAAGTACAAACCCTTGGATACTAATTGTCTGGGTTGGATTTGTCCTTTTTTTGTTCTCAGGATGTAGTTGGGCAATTTTGGACTATGTCAGTTGGATGCCAGTATTGTTACCACATTGGAACAGCTTGGCTAGGAGCAGAGAAAGTTATGGAGTGCAAGTCTTCAGTACTATTTCTGGAAAGTATTCTATCACACTCTTGGCTTTATGCTGCATAAATAATGTACATGCTTTGAGGAATGATGAGGAGAGTTTTTCATCTCAAATTCCCAGTCTCTAAGCTGCTTTCATAGGAATGGTGTTTATATGTCTGGCCAAGTTCAGTTTCCAGTAAATGGTAAACTTTAGGGATTTAATATTGGGGGATTAACAATGGTAATATGCCAGTACTACCACTCTATAGTGCTTACACATTTCTAGTGATTTTTCTACAGACTTAGTCCCCCATTTCTCTTAGCATTCGGGGAGGTGATGGTCCACTGATATTATTGTTACAGTATTAATCTCGAAACTGAGCTAATGTTTGGGGACCTGGGTTTAACTCCCACTACAGCAGACGGTAGAATTTGAATTCAACGTAAATATCTTAATTAAGAATCTGCTGATGACTATGAAGCCATCATCGATTGTCAGAAGACCCATCTGGCTCAGGGAATGTCTTCCTGGGAAGGAAATCTGCCAGCCTCACCTGGTCTGGCCTAGGTGTGACTCCAACCAGAGCAATGTGGTTGAGTCTCAACTGCCCTCTGAAATGGCTTAAAAGTCCACTCAGTTGTATCAATCATTACAAAATCTCAACAAGAAAATGAAACCAGACATACTACCCAGCATGAATTTAGCACCAAGAAATCACAATGGTAAAAACAGCCCTGTCGACTGTACACAAAATCAGAAGTTGCTGCAAAAGCTCAGCAGGTCTGGCAGCAACTGTCAAGAGAAATCATAGTTAACGTTTTGGATCCGGTGGCCCTTCCTCAGAACTGGTATACAGATTGAAGAGGATTTAATCTAGATGTCTGCAGGGTTGGTAATAGTGTAAAGAAGTAGAAAAAGGAATAAGGTGCATAAAGAAGTAAGTGTTGGTAGGCATGAGAGAACGAAATACTGGAGTGGGAGGGTTGACCCTAATGCTAACCTTATTTTAAATAGAAAATCGTGAAGCACTGCAAAGAATACAAAGGCAGGTTTTGAATGCAACTTCTGTCGATTATGCAGTTCTCCCTACTATCATCTGGGGGCTAGTACCAAAACTGAGAGAGCTGACTAGTCAAGCAATAGTCGAGAGTGTGGTGCTGAAAAAGCACAGCAGGTCAGGCAGCACCAGAGGAGCAGGAGAATCTACGTTTCGGGCAAAAGCCCACAGTCATATTCATGGAATCATATAGACAATATCCCAGGCACACTATCAGTATCTCTGAACATGTCCTGTCCCACCTGCAGGACAGACCTGGCACAGTAGTATACATATGGGAGGGAATTGCCCTGGCTTCAGGTTAAACATGAATAAGGAAACCTCCTGCTAGGACCCACGTACTGTGTCCCCCCCCCAGCTGGGGAACTGGCACTCCTGCATGTTTAACATCAATTAGACAACACCTTCCAAATGCACAATCATTTCCATCTGGAAGAGCAACAGATACATGGGAAGATCACCACCTGGTGTGAGTTTCCCTCCAAGCCTCTCACCATCCTGACTTAGAAATATATTGCTTCACTGTCACCAAGTCAGAATCCTGGAATTTCTTCCCTTAAGGTATTGTGGGTCTACTGACAGCACATGAGCTCCAGAGTACAGGAGATATACTGCAGTAGTTCAAGCAGGCAGCACACCATCACCTTCTCAAGGGCAACTGGGGACAGGCAATATATGTTAGCCAGTCAATAATGCCCATGTCCCTTGATTAATTAAAAAATGAAGATTGTACCCTTGTAGATTCTCACCCAATCTCAGCTAAATCTTACTTGACAAAACAGTGACTAAAAATTCTACCCAATGTTTCCCTCATTGTCACTACATCATGTTCTCATGTATCTTATGGCAGTTGTAGTAGCTCAACTGCCTCACTCATTACACATTGTGTTTACAGACATGCATTCAAAACTTGCCTTTCTGTTTTTTGTAGTGCTTCATGATCTTCTATTTAAAAAAGGGTTACAGTTAGGGTCAACCCTCACACTACATCTATACCCTTTTCTCATACCTACCAACACGTACTTCTTTATGCACCTTATTTCTTTTTCTATTTCTTCACACTATTATCAACCCCATAGATATTTAGATTAAGCTCTCTTCAATCTGTAAACCAGGAACAATAAACAATAGTGAACTCTGAAGAAAACTATTTGTGCACAGGCATATCAAACACTCTCCAGATCTGTTGTATCTGGTGCAATAAAGTACAAACAGTGTTCCTCAGGCTCACTAACACCACTATGTTCAATATAAGTAAAGTTTTAATGATTTCTATGTAACACCACCAATTAGTGGAAAGTGGATTTTCAATGTTCTGAATTCATGGTCACAACTGGTTTCAAGCTCAATTTTCTTCAGTGTGCTATACCAGTGACATGCGAGAGCTTTCACCCTGAAATTTATACCTCACTTATGTTAGCCTAATGGGCTGAGTAAGACTGTTAATTAGTGACTGATTATGTATTGTGAATTCATGCTCAGCACAAGGTTGCCAAATTGTTAAAGGTAATTGGAACAGCTTCAGCGATTGCTTCTCTCTGACACTCTTGACTGAATTCTATCCTACCCCCTTGGAAGAAAATGCATTGTTCTAACTCTGAGAGGAGAAAGTGAGGTCTGCAGATGCTGGAGATCAGAGCTGAAAATGTGTTGCTGGAAAAGCGCAGCAGGTCAGGCAGCATCCAGGGAACAGGAGAATCGACGTTTCGGGCATAAGCCCTTCTTCAGGTTCCTGAAGAAGGGCTTATGCCCGAAACGTTGATTCTCCTGTTCCCTGGATGCTGCCTGACCTGCTGCGCTTTTCCAGCAACACATTTTCAGCTCTGTTCTAACTCTTAGACTTACATTATCCATGAATGATTTGTTTCAAAATATCCCAGCATTAAATGAGAATGATTAATTTTTTTTATGTTGAAAAACTTCAACAAAGTTTTGAAAACGGTCAAAACAGGATGGAAAGAAAAACCTACCAAACTTTTAAAAATTGAAAATAAACCAACAAAATCATGCATTGAAAACATTTTGAGCACAGGCGATAAGAATGGTCTTCAGGAATTTCTTCAGCCAGAGGGTGGTGACTCTGTGGAACTTATTGCCTCAATGACTGAATGGCAGAACAAGCTCGATACATTGAAAGGTCTAATTCTGCTCCTATGGTCTAAGATCATAAGATGGAGAAGCATAATTCAGCTATCAAATGCTCTGCCATTTTATAATGACTGATATATTTCTCAAACCTATTTTTTTGATTCCCATACCAATCAAAAACTATCTTTCCCTTTCTCTGTCGTAGAAACACTCAATGACTTGACCTCCACAGGCCTCTAAAGCAATAAATTCCATAGATTAACCATCCTCTGGCTGAAAGAAGTTCTCTTCATCTCAGTTCTCTAGGGTGTCCCTTCAGTCTGAGGCTGTGTACTCGGGTCCTAGTCTCTCCGGTTAGTGGAAACATCTTCTCCATGTTCACTTTATCTATGTCTCTCAGTATTCTAAGTTCCAATCAGATCCCTCCTCACCCTTCTAAACTCCACTGAGTATAGAATCAAAGTCTTCAACTGCTCCTTGTATGATAAGCCCTTCATCCCCAGGATCATTCTTGTAAACCTCTGGATCCTCTCCAATCCCACACATCCTTCCTGAGATACATGGCCCGAACTGATCACTATATTCCAAATGTGATCTAACCAGAGCCTTATACAGCCTCAGCAGTACATCTCTGCTTTTGTATTCTAGTCCTCTTGAAATGAATGTTAACACTGCATTTGTCTTCCTAAATGCCAACGGAACCTGCAAGTTAACTTTAAGAAAATCCTGAACTAGGACTCCAAATCTCTTTGCGCTTCACATTTCTGAAGCCTTTCCCCATTTAGAAAATAAACTATGCCTCCATTCTTCCGACCCAAGTGCATAATCTCATACATTCTCATACAAAGTGCATAATCTCATACGTTCCCACACGGTGTTTCATCTGTCACTTCTTTGTCGACGCTCCTAACCTGCAACCTCCGTGCTTCCTCAGCACTACTGTTCCTTTCACCTATCTTTGTTTCATCTGCAAACTTAGCAACAACATTCTCAGTTCCTTTGACTAGATCATTAATGCAGAATATGAAAAGTTGTTGTCCCAAAACAAACTTATGCAGAATTCCTCCCCCCCAGGATCTCTGGACTGCCAAACCCAGCCCTCAAGGCTATATAAAGGCCCTGGTCAATATGGCTGACAGGTCCATGTCAAATAATTTAAAAAGGGCTGCCACATCTTATAAAAAGCTCCGTTTTCGGGTGTACCACATTCATAAGATAATCTTGGGGGACATGCTCCATCACACGTCTGCCATTCCATGAGACCTGAGGGGTTTTCTGAGATCCAGTTCATTAAAATGCTCTTCCTTGCACAATATGTGAGAATGTTGAATAATCTCTTCCTGTGTTCATCTAGTGAAGGCAGATTTGGCAGTCCCAAAAGAAGGGATACTGGATCCGTCCTAACTTCAATTCTCAGGATCCCCTCCAATTCAGTAGCTATGGTACCCCAGTACCTATGGATCTTATGACACGACCATAGACAATGAGTCAGGGTGCCTGTTCTTATTTTACACTGAACACACTCTGGACTTGTTCCTTTCTTGAACTTAGCTAATTGCTCTGGGACCATATGGGCCCTGTGAAGAATCTTCAATTGCATAGCCTGCGCTTCATTGCATGTTGAGATTTTGTTCACATTCTCCCATATGTCCTCCCAGGTTTCAAACAAAATTTCTACTCCTAGATCCTGATTCCAGACTCTATAGAGTCTTTTCATATATTTCAAGGTGCCCGCTCTCTGTCAATGATATAGAGTGTTGACAAAGAGAGTGCCCGCACAACGGAGCACTCTTCTCTCCATGTCAGACTTACAGGGCTGAGCAGTTAGTATGGTCCTTCTCTGTATATAATCCCTAATCTGAAAATAACGGTTCCTACTGGGTAACTCATATTTATGATTTAGCTTATCGAAAGACATCAGGACCTCTCCCTCAAATAAGTCTCCCAAACAGGAGACTCCCATGATCCCCATGCTTTAAAGCCTGAATCCACTGACCCCGGCCTAAATCATGGGGATCCAATTAAGGGGGTGAACAGTGAGGTCTTATGTAAATTGCCCTCACCTTGCTGCATCATTCTCCCCGCTTTGACCGTGTTTGTAATGATCGGGCTTTTATAATGCTCAGCAACAGATTTCATCCTGTCCATAAACAGTAAGTTAAGGAGGGGGCACCTTGCCAAAGCGGCCTTGATATCAAGCCATATCGACCTCGGATCCTCACTCACATAGGACAATAGGACACTTATTTGGTATCACTTAAGAAGTTTGGGAGATTCAGCCCCATATCCTGTAGGAGTTGCAACTTGGTAAATTTAATAAGAGGACGCCTATAACACCAAATGAAGGACCCAAGTCAGCCATTGAGCTTCCACAGCACTTATCTGGGCAACAAGAATGGGAGTATTCTCATAGGATATAGTAGCCGAGGAAGAACATTCATTTTAATCAAGACTATTCGGCCTAACCATGATATTGGTAACCCTTCCCAATGTTGCACATCCTGTTTATCCTATCAAACAACTGCACAAAAGTTAACTCTGTACAGCTGGTGGAAGTGGTTTGGAGGGGGGGGGGGGTGCGCAGGGTTATAAAAATACCCAAGTAGAGAAAACCTTCTTGTCACCACTGGAAAGAAAATTGAGTTCCATCCTCCACGTCAGGCACTCCCACCAAGCCCTCCACGGGCATGGCTTCCGAATTTGTCAAAATTTATTTTATCTCCCGAGAAAATGCCGAATAACTTAATCTTTTGAATTAACCACGGTACAGACGTTTCCAGGTTAGCCAAAAAGAGAACATAGTCAGCATAGAGAGTAATTTTGTGCTCTCCCATTCCTACCTTTGGCACCACAATTTCAGAATTCTTCTGTGTAGCTTTCTCCAATGGCTGTCTCTCCCGATGCTGAAATTGTCTGATTTTAGGCTGCTCGTAAGGACCACTGCCTTGGAGTCGTTATATAGCATTGCCACTCACCTAGCGAAGGTCCCCCCAAGACCAAGACCAAAGCATTCCAGGACACCAAAATGATACAGCCATTCCACTTGACCAAATGCCTTTTCCACGTCCAAGGAGACCATCAAGCCCAAAGTTGCTCTCTGCTGGCATACGTGCACTATATTCAACACCCTCCTGATATTTTTGAAAGAGCTACGACCCTAGACAAAAACCATCTGGACTTCCTTTATGATAGTGGGCACTACTGTCCCCAGTCTCAGAGCTAGTGTTTTAGACAGGATTTTAAAATCCACATTCAGCAGTGAGAAAGGTCTATACAAGGCACAGTCCTCAGGATCTTTCTCTTTTTTTCGAGTAAGAGAGATATTGGCCTCTCTAAGAGAGTGCGAAAGTGAATGATTGTACTTTCCCAATATTGGCTTGGCCAACATGTTTATGAACTCCTTGTAGAACTCACTCGGGAACCTGTCCAGGCCAGGTGCTCTGCCACTTTGAGGCTGCCTTACAGCCTCTTGTATTGTTAAGGGTGCATTCAAAAGGGAGGCTTGTTCTGCATTTATACCCGGGGGGGGGGGGGGGGGGGTCCAGATTCTCAAACAAGGATTCCATTCTTGCTACTCCATCCTCACATCCCTCCATCCGGTATAACTCTGTGTAGAATTTCCTGAATATGGCATTGATCTTTATCGACTCACGAGTGATAGTACCAGTTCTCTCCCTAATAGACACAATGGAATGCGGGGCATTTATATTCCTAGCCAGATATCTACCTGGCTTATCCCCATGCTTGAATAACCTTTGCCTTGCAAAGAAGACCTCCCTCTTTGTTGCCTGTGTAAGTACTGACTTCAGAGAAGCCTGGAGAGCTATGACCCATTATAGCTTAACCACAGATGGTTGATCATAATATGCTGATTTAGCTGCTTTCTGCCGGGCTTCCACCAACCATTGCCGCTCTTCTCTCTGCCATTTCCTGGTTGCTGAGTATGAAATAATAAAACCCCTTAAATACACCTTGGTGGTCTCCCAAAGCACCAATGGGTGACTTGCCATACCCGAGTTGATGTCCCAGAAATTCCTAAACTCCCTTGTGAAGTACTCTATAAATTTGTTATCCTTCAAAAGAAATGGATCCATGCGCCAGCACCGTGTGTCTATTCCACTATGCCCAAGTACACTACCGCATGGTCTGAAATGGCTATGTTCTCAATCCAGGAGGATAACATCGAATCCCGACAGGTTGATGGAACAAAGAACATATCTTATGTGGCACTTGTGCGTGTTCGAGTAAAAGGTAAAATCTCTACCATTAGGTGGAGACATATCCATACATCCACCAGCCCCAACTCCCCACACAAGTCCATGAGCTGTCTAGATTGGAGGGAGATGCCAAGAGACCTTTTGCCATACTGTCTATCTCGGGGTCCATGAGACGGTTAAAGTCTCCTCCTATAGTCGTATGGTGCACCCCAAGAGCCAGTCATTTGGAGACTGCGTCAATCAAGAATTTAAGGGGTGCATTGGGGGGGCAACAGACATTCAGAATGCTATACACTTCCCCATGTATTAGGGCCTTGAGGATGATGAACCTCCTATGCTCATCCTTAATTTGTTCTATTATCTGGGATGGGAGATTCGTCTGTACTAGTATAGCCACTCCTTGGCTTTTAGAATTGAAAGAAGAGACGAATACCCTACCAAATCCTCCCTGCTGTAACTTCAAATGTTCCTTATCATTCAAGTGTGTTTCCTGTAACAGGGCAATGTCAATCCTTTCCTTTCTGAGGTTTGAGAGCACCTTCTTTCTTTTGATCTGTGAATGGTTCTCTTTTATGCTCCAGGTGCACTATCTAAAGGAACCACTAATCGTGACCACCCAGAGCCCTCCGAGAGGAAGAAGCTTACTCATGGTGCGCCAATTGGAGAAAACACAAAATTTATAAAATCTAAAAACTAACATGACAGATATTACCAAAACTAAAAAACTAACCTCTACTCTCAAATTAAACAAACATATAAACAACAAATCACTGTAGATTTTCCCCCTTGCCCATGGGAGGCACTTGTCCCAAACCTTATAACCATCCTGGTTCCTTCCAGCTCCGGCCACACCCCAAACCCAAGCAATACAGAAACAAAGAAAACCTATTACTTACACACGAGAGTTAAAAGTGGATGCCCCCCATCCCCTCCATACATCAACCCCATTTGTCTTCAATAAAAGAAATAACCACCCTTCACCCAGATGAAACAAAGAAATAACAAAAATTATAAGAGAAAAACAAAGGGAATTTTACATCAAAGCAATGCCAGGCCTGTAGGACCAACAACCATGAAAGGAAAGGATATGCCATTGTCCATAATTTTTTTTTCCCCGACCCAGACCATTTATTTCAAAGAGTGCAAGTAAAAAGTTCTCTGCTGATCAAAATTGTAAAGAGACCCTCCATGGTTGAAGAGCAGTACTGCTGGATACTTCACAGAATATTGGATATTGAAGTCTCTCAATCTCTTCCTGACTTCATCAAAAGATTTCCTCTTCTTGATTAGAGCCCCAGAGAAGTCTTGATAAAACATAATTTTCGAACCTTTGTACTCCAGAGCCTGTAAGTCTTTTCCCAGCCTTATACTGGCTTCCATTATTAGTTGTTTCTCTTTATAACACTAGAGTCACGCTAGGACTAGGCGGGGTCGCTCATCCAACCCAGGCCTGAGTATCGCAATCCAGTGGGCCTACTCCACACATATCCGGCCCAACTCTACTCCTAACCCCAGAAGCTGAGGGAGCCACTGCTCCAGGAAGTTAGCCAGAGTCTCACCTTCTTCATGCTCTGGGAGCCTGATTATCCGTAAGTTTTTCCTTTGACCTCGATTCTTGAGGTCGTTGACTTGGTCCAGCAGGGTCCGAACCTGGTGTTCCGGTTTTTGGATCCGCCCCACCGAATTCTCTGCTGTGGTCTCCGATACTGCGGTCCTTTGTTTGACCGCCTCAATACGTCGATCTCGTGCTCATGGCAGAGATCGGTTCCAGCGCCGATTCGATTTTCTCTTGGAGTTTTGCAAACTCCGAGACTAGATTCTGCTGCTGCAATGGGTTCAAAAGCGCCGCCGCAGGAGTCAGGGCAGTGACTGCGGGTGCATTCGGCACTATAGGAGAGTGTCCTGCTTGCTGCGATCCTCTCGCTTCCTTTCCTTTGTTCATCTTCATTTTGTTCACAGAACATTAGAATCAGAATATAAAAGGTTCTCAATATTTTGTATTACTTTCTCTTCTTGAATTTTCTTGTGCATGACTAGTAGAGGGGGGAGGGGAGGGGAGTGAAGGCCCACCTTTACTTGGGTTTTGATGGAGAGCCCAGCATAGCAGACTTATCAGATTGCTGCCATCTTGGATCCCCCTTAGCACCTTCTCTTAAGTGACGGCCACAACATTCTCCTCTAACTCCTGATCCTCTTGAAGTTCTGGTGTCTTCAACTGTGAAACCTGCTGTCAAGTACCTATTCAGTTCCTCCATTTCTTTGTTCCCCATTTAAATGTCTCCAGCCACATTTTCAAGTGGTCCAATGTCCACTCTTGCCTCTCTCTTCGATTTCTGAAAAAGAACTCTGACAATTTTTTTTATCTTACTAGTTGGGTTACTCTCCAATTTCGCCTCATTGCTGATGAATGGCTTTTGCCCGAAACTTTGATTCTCCTGCTCCTTGGATGCTGCCTGACATGCTGTGCTTTTCTGGCACCACACTCTTGACTCTCATGTCACCTTATTGCTTTTTTGGTTATCCTCTGCTAGTTTTTAAAGGCTTCCACTCATCATTACCACATTGTATGCTTGTTCTTTTGCTTTTATGCTCTCCCTGACTTCCCTACTCAGCCATAGTTACCGTATGCTCCCCTTTGTATGTTTCTTTTTCCTTGGATTTATTTCTGCCGTGCCTCCTGAATTAACCCTCAAAGCTCCTGCATTGCTGTTCTACCATCTTCTCTGCTATACCCCCCCTTCCAATCAACTCTGGCCAGCTCCTCCTCATGTCCTGGTAGTTAATTATAATACCATTACATCTGAATCCAGTTTCTCTTTCTCATAGTGCGGGGTGAATTCTATCATATTATGATCAGCACCCTCAGGGGTTCCCTCACCTAAACATCCTAATCAAGTGTGCCTCATTACATATTACCAATCCGGAACTGCCTGTCCCCCAGTGAGCTCTCCCACAAGCTGTTCCATCTTATAGCTCTTCCATTAATTTCTTTTCTTAAGATCTGTTCCCAACCTGCTTTTCCCTGTCCACCTGCATATTGAAGACCCCAATGATTATTGTAATAGTCCCTTTCTTACATGCTTTTTCTATCTCCTGATTTATTTTTCCCCCCACATCCCAACTACTGCTTGAAAGCCTGTTTTTCCTGAGGTTCGTCAACTCTACCAACACAGATTATTCAGCTTCTGACTCTCTATCACTTCTTGCTCTCAATTTAACTTTTAACTAACAAAGAATCCTGCCCCCTCTGCCCATCTACTTGTCCTTTGAATAGGATGGATATCCTTAGATATTTACAACCCACCCCTGAATCCCTTGCAGCCAAGTCCCCGTGATATCTACAACATTATATCTGCCAATTTCAATAGGTGCTACAAACTCGTTTCCCTTGTTTTGAATACAGCATGCACTTAAGTACAACATTCTCAGTCTTGCATTGACCATCAGCCTTCTCATAGTTGTCTCCTCATCTGTGACAAATCCAGTCGTACCCCCAACAATCACCCCATCTCTCTCCAGTTGTACTTCATAGAGTAATGTAATTCAGTTTATATCGTTGTATAAGGGAATGAAATTGGAGTATGTGATATGCTAACAATAGATCAAAAAGTTATGCAATCTGACATAATCCTCCTGTCTTGTAGACTCATGGCAAATGAAGCTATGGTAAATAGTTTGTTACTTCAGCTGATTCTGGAAATATTCTTCAGCAGCAGAATATGATGAAAAGTTTACAATCACATTCTTCCATATCTCAAGTTCAAGTATATTGAAACCTCTCAGTGGTGCTCCTGGGCAACCAAGGTCCTCCCTCCTAGTGTTCCTAGAACCTGGCCCTCTCTTAAAGCCCCATTTCAGTAAATTTCTCCCTACAAATGTAGCACCTATTTTAGATGTCTTATCAACACAGGTTCAAGTTAGGGATGGATTATAGCTGCCTCATTTTCTGACCTATACTTTCTGCAATACATGATATAATAAAAGAAAGTTTCTGAAGTACGTAAAGAATATCTTTTGTTTATTTTTGTTCATGTATACTTGTGCTTACTGTGGGTTGTGTTTCCAAGTTCTCTGTCAGGTTCTAGTTTTTTTCTTTTCTCTGTTCTTCACATTATTGTGCCCTATTCCACTTGGCCCTCCTCCTGTTATCTCAGAGAAGATTTGCTCGTTGTTTCGCACCCCCTTCCAATTTAACTTCCACTCAATGGCCCCTCCTTTTTGAATCTGTGAATCTGATGCTGCTCCACACTCTGACATCCTGCACTTGAACAAGACTTGGTTCACATTGAACTTTTTTTGTTCCTACAATTCCAACATCCTGTTAAAAAGCCTTCCCTATCCTCCAAAATCATTGCTGTAACGGTTTGCTGTTCGTCACAACAAGTTATCATGGATTGTTTATCTTCTTTAATCATCTCAATCATAGGCTCATAAAGCAACATACCTTCAAAAAAGGTGGCGGTACAATTTTTAAAAAATCACTGTTTGTTTTGGTTACTCACTGAAGTCTGGGGGTTTTATTATGTGCCAAATAATGGCACCTGCTATAAAATCCAATGGAATTAGTTTGTTAACTTAATTGTGATCATTTGAAACAATCATAATAGTTTGCTCTTATCTACACGTAAACCTTTGAGAGAGAGTGTTATGGGCACTTGCAACATACAAGACTTAACAATACATTGCATTACATTTGCAGTAAAGGTTAGCACTGCTGCCTCACAGTGCCAGAGACCCGGGTTCCATACTGTTAGTAATCTAATCTAATCTAATCTTCTGATTCACCATAGCTGCACTAAAGAAGAACCAATGGTAATGTCACAAAATATAGCTTGGCAAAATTTCTAGCAATGTTTGACAGAAAAAAAAGATATTTTTGGCAATGATTATTCCAAAATAACTACATTAGGATATTTAGTACATGTAAGAGGGGTTTGACAAGGAATATGTCAAAGTCTTCAAAGAGTCAAAACATTTTCCATTTGTTGACTTCATTCAGCAACATAATCTGATATCTTTCAGCTTTGTAGGTGAGTCTGCATGGTCAATGTGTTGTCAGATTTGAAAAGACTGCTGGAATGTAAAACATGGCATGTACTACATCACACAGTCTGCCTTCTTCCACATGTTTTATCTCAGTAGCTCAGCTTTGAAGAAATAATCAGAAAAAATATTAACTGTACACACAGAACATTAACTATTCTGCCAAAGGCTCTCAAATTATAAATCCTTTTGTTAAAAGAAATAGAATATTTTAAAATATAGAAAAATGATGCCTTTGAAAGTACAAGTAATTCAGAAGCAGTTGTGACCACTGATAAAGTTGAATATGCTGAATTTTAAATGCTGCTTTAACTGGTTATTTTCAGAAATCTGACTTTGCGATAAATAGCCCAATTACTTTCTTTTCTTGTAATGTTTTGCCACACATTTCTATAAAAGTAACTTATTGTAAAGCTATGGGCAAAATTTTCTCGTATGTTGGCAAAGCATTAATTTTTAGGATTTAATGTATGCGATTCCCTCTGTTAGACCAGACAACTCTTCTCATGCAGTGGGCGGCACGGTGGCACAGTGGTTAGCACTGCTGCCTCATAGCGCTAGAGACCTGGGTTCATTTCCCGCCTCAGGCGACTGACTGTGTGGAGTTTGCACATTCTCCCTGTGTCTGCGTGGGTTTCCTCTGGGTGCTCCGGTTTCCTCCGGGTGCTCCGGTTTCCTCCCACAGTCCAAAGATGTGCAGGTCAGGTGAACTGGCCATGCTAAATTCCCCATAGTGTTAGGTAAGGGGTAAATGTAGGGGTATGAGCGGGTTGCGCTTCGGCGGCTCGGTGTGAACTTGTTGGGCCGAAGGGCCTGTTTCCACACTGTAAGTAATCTAATCTAATCTACCTGCTATTCACCCCATTAATTATGCATCCAGTTTCCATGGTATTGCACTTACACAATCATGCACTCAACAGAGGTGGAATACATTGCCAAGACTTAAGGAGTTTTCCAGGATTGAGAGAGGAGACCACTAGCTTAATTAGAATGATCCCTCGTACAAAGCAATTGTTTTATGAGAACAGATTAGCCCCCAAATGACTCAAGTCTTCTTTGTCTGGACTAAGCACTTAGACTTTCAGGTCTGGCCATTTGGTTGAAGCAGAAGTTCAATATCTGTAATTAGCTTGTATTTAATGTCGAATTATTATTTTTTCATGATAGTAGGTAATTACATTTCTCTCCCTTTTAAGTTCAGGAAGCCTTTGAATTGGCTCCCTCATTTTGATACCATTAACTCAGGTTTAATTGAAGCTACATGTTAAAAAAAATTGTGATCAACTGAGAGGGGGTTAAAAAGAGAGAACCCAATTCACCACATCTCGCGCAGTAACAATGATTGGGGAAGTATAAGCTTAAACTTTCTCAATGAATTTCATGTCTTCCAGTCTTGGGCAGTTAGTACCCATTCTCTGATATGTTAGTAGTAGTTTGATGTTTCTGCTCACATATTTGGTGATGTCATTGCATTGGATTAGCTTCAACCAAAATTGTTGAATCCTAATAGCATCTGAGTGATTTGCTTTCTAATTAACAAGTTTATGAATGGCTTATGATCAGTTTCAGTATTAAACCATAAGTTTAATGACTTAAGCTAAGTGTGTGAGAAATACAGCCACTTAATTCACCATTCCCATAAACCTCTGTAATTTGATCACATTCCTGTGGGATTGGTATGTCTTTTTCGACTTTTTGTTTTTGTGGATCTTTCATGATTCTAGTTCCTTGCATTATCTAGTTTAAAAATATTATTATGGGTTTTGAGAACTCATACTTCTCATCAAGTGTTAAGCCTGCAAGTTTTGAACACTGATGCATTGGCCATGTTCCACTTTTGTCAAGCCATGGATTAAAACATTGTTCATATGGCATATCATGCCTTCCCATTCCTTTCAAAGTGTTTGACATTGTCCTCTGGAATGTCTTTGTATTGACAGGATCCCAAAGAGTTAAAATTGCAATGTTAAAATAGTAATGCTGAATTGGTGTAATGAAGGACATTAACAACTTTGACTCTTCATGTCCTGGTCACTGCCAGGATCCACTACTTGCATCCAGTTTTGTGGAGATGGTACTCAACACAAGTTTCACCAAACTTTTAGCGACTGATGCTAAATAATTGCATTTCATGTTTGACAGCATTGTCCAACTTAATTAGGCTGACTCAAATTCCAATAGCTCCATTAATTTTAGAACAGGCACCATACCAGAATACCAGGTAGGTCTGGTAACTGGCAAAATAATCTCTGCTGAACACTGCCTTTATTTAATCTCTGACTTGTTTTCAAGCATCAATGTGGGACTTTCCTGGGTATAATCAGAAAGATGGGTTTTGCAATTGTTTTGAGTGCAATGTGAGATGTGCTCCTTTCAGTTAGCCCAATCCTTTAAACAATTTTGGGAACTCCAGACTGAAATCACTGTTTTTGTCTCTTTCCTTAATTTCTCCTCATATCTAAGTCTCAGATCCATCCATGCCTTTCCACTTAACAATGAGCATTCTTAGTTCTGGACCATACCTAGTGTTTCAATGATTTCTGTCTTTGTATTTTGAGCTTTGCAGCCTCTCCTGTACCTTGTAATAGGACTTAGTCATTCTCTGGTGATGCAGGGAATTCTACTCCTGTTTAAATTTGAAATGACCTTGATCTTGAAAGTAGTACTCCAGTATTTACTTCTTTCTTCCTTAATTTATTGAGTGAAGATAATTTCTTCACCTTCTGACTCTTTGATTTAAAGTCATACAGCTTGGAAACAGACCCTTTGGTCCATTTCATCCACGCTGACCAGACTTCCCATCTGACTTTGTCCTGTTTGCCAGCATTTGGTCCATATCTCTCTGAATCCTTCCTATTCATAGAACCATCCAAATGCTTTTTAAATGTTGTAATTGTACCTGCCTCCACCACTTCCTTGAGTAGCTCGTTCCATACACATACCACTCTATGCATGAAAAAGTTATGTCTCAGGTCCTTTTTAAATCTTTCCGCTCTCACCTTAAATCTATGCCTTCTAGTTTTGGACACCCTCACCCAAAGGATGGTAAGCCACCATTTTTGCTGCTCCAGCAGGATGTCACCACCAGGCACGTAATCGCTTCTCCTTCCTTGTCGGCATTTTGTATGGGCCGGTTCCTCAGAAACTATATGATCCACTCCTCTTCTACTCCCAATACTCCCCTACCTTCTCATGTAATCGCAAAAGATGCAACACTTGCCCATTTACCTTCCTCCTCACTATGCAAAGCTCATGTCAGACCTTCCATGTGAAGCAGTGCAACCGCTTTGAGGAACACCTGGATCAAAACAAAGGAGCCAATTCAAAGACTTCCTTAACTGAAAAGGGAGAGAAATGTTACGATCTGCTAAGATGAAAAAGTAATAATGTAAGCATGAATTAAACCCAACTATAATTTTTCTTTCCCATTGCAATATACTATTCAGTGTACTCTGAAATATTCCATTACATGCCTGAGAAAAAATTATCCAGAGGTTCGAGTTGGCTGCCACTTCAACACACTACCGTGCTCCCTGGCCAACATTTCTCTCTTGAGCCTGTTGCAGTGCCCAAGTGAGGCTCAGTGTAAGCAGTGGAAGAACAGCATCTCATTTTCCACTTTGGGAACCTGCAACTGTGAGGACTCAAAATTGATTTCAATAATTTCAGAAACTGAACACCTTCTCTGTCTTTTACCCCTTTCACAACCCAGACCCTGTCATGTCATGGCTACCTTTAGCACAGCTAACATATTTTCCCCTATTTAAGCCCCATTAATTGTTTTTCTTACTCCCTGGCATATAATAATCCATATCTTAGGCTGCTTAACTGTTGTTCCCTCTCTCTCTTTGGGCTTCATCTCTATCCATCTCACTCCTTTAACACAGACCTCTTCACCAAACCCACTATTCCTGTCTTCAGCCTTCCAACTCTTTCTCGCTCCTCAGCGCTCAAGAAGGGTCACTGAACTGAAACTGTTAACTCTACAGATGCCTGCTGAGTTTCTTCAGCAATTTTTGTTTTTGTATTATACTGACTCTGCCTGACCATTTTGAAATTTTCTATGTTCGAAACTCTTTGAAAGTAGCTTCCCACATCTTCCATGAGATACATGTTAAGATATCCAGCCTGTAATTTCCTACATTCAGTCTGACTTTTTTTTCATTTAGGCATTACATTTGCTATTTTCTAATTTGATAGAACATTTTCCGAATCTAAGGAATTTTCAAAAATTAAAACTGATACTTCAACCATCATCCTAGCCACTTCTTCCAAGACACCAGGATGAAGTCCATCAGGTATAGAAACTCATTTGACCATGGCTGCAAATATTTGCTGGACATTTCCCTGATCATCCCTAGTTTCTACTTCCTGATTTACAGATATTTCTGGGATGTTACTTGTATCATTTACAGTGAAAACCGATGCAAAATATCTAATCATATCATTTGACATCTTCTTATTTTTTATTATCCAGTGGATTCTGGGTAGTTCAAGATGGAGGATGGGAAAAATTTGTAACTGTAACAGCTGCTCCTTTTTTGAGGTATTTTAGGTGTTGGAGGTGATTTCCTCAAAATCCAGGAGCAATTACTGTTTATATGCTGACGGACAGGATTTACATGTATTTGGAAAGGCAATGACTAAATAGAATGCCCGGAAATAGATGGTGACATCTTGAAAAATGTCAATATTCCAGAGGAGGAAGTGCTGGATGTCTTGAAGCGCATAAAAGTGAATAAATCCCCAGGACCTGATCAGGTATACCGAGAATTCTGTGGGAAGTGAGGGAAGTGATTGCTGGGCCCCTTGCTGAGATATTTATATCATCAATAGTCACAGGTGAGGTACCAGAAGACTGGAGGTTGGCTAACGTGATACCATTATTTAAGAAAGGTGGTAAAGACAAGCCAGGGAACTACAGACCAGTGAGTCTGACGTCGATGGAGGGCAAGTTGTTGGAGAGAATCCTGACGGATAGGATTTACACGTATTTGGAAAGGCAAGGACTGATTAGGAATAGTCAACATGGCTTTGTGCGTGGAAAATCATGTCTCATGAACTTAAAGATTGAGTTTTTTTGAAAAAGCAACAAAGAGAATTGATCAGGACAGAGTGGTAGATGTGATCTATATAGACGTCAGTAAGGTGTTCGAAAAGGTTCCTCATGGGAGTCTGATTAGCAAGGTTAGATCTCTTGAAATACAGGGAGACCTAGCCATTTGGATACAGAACTCGCTCAAAGGTAGAAGACAGAGGGTGGTGGTGGAGGGTTGTTTTTCAGACTGGAAGCCTCTGATTAGTGGAGTGCCACAAGGATTGGTGCTTGTTCCACTACTTTTCATCATTTATATAAATGATTTGGATGTGAGCATAGTAAGTATAGTTAGTAAGTTTGCAGGTGACACCAAAATTGGAAATGTAGTGGACAACGAAGAAGATTAGAAAGTGTGGTGCTGGAAAAGCGCAGCAGGCCAGGCAGCATCCGAGGAGCAGGAGAATCGACATTTTGGGCATAAGCCCTTCTTCAGGAATCCTGAAGAAGGGCTTATGCCCGAAACGTCGATTCTCCTGCTCCTCGGATGCTGTCTGGCCTGCTGCGTTTTTCCAGCACCACATTTTTCAACTCTGGTCTCCAGCATCTGCAGTCCTCACTTTCTCCCAGCGAAGAAGGTTACCTCAGATTACAACGGGATCTTGATCAGATGGGCCAATGGGCTGAGGAGTGGCAGATGGAGCTTAATTTATATAAATACAAGGTGTTGCATTTTGGGAAAGCATCTCTTAGCAGGACTTATACACTTAATGGTAAGGTCCTAGGGAGTGTTGCTGAACAAAGAGACCTTGGAGTGAGGTTCATAGCTCCTTGAAAGCAGAGTCACAGGTAGATAGGATAGTGAAGAAGGCATTTGGTATGCTTTATTGGTCAGAGCATTGGGTATAGGAGTTGGGAGGCCATGTTGCGGCTGTACAGGACATTGGTTAGGCCACTTTTTGAATACTGTGTGCAAGTCTGGTCTCCTTCCTATCAGAAGGATGTTACAAAACTTGAAAGGGTTCAGAAAGGATTTACAAGGATGTTGTCAGGGTTGGAGGATTTGAGCTATAGGGAGAGACTGAATAGGCTGTTTTCCCCGGAGCGTCGAAGGCTGGGGGGTGACCTTATAGAGGTTTATAAAATCATGAGGGACATGAATAGGATAAACAGAGAAAGTCTTTTCCCTGGGGTGCGGGGAGTCCAGAACTAGAGGGCATAGGTTTAGGGTGAGAGGGGAAAGATATAAAAGAGAACTAAAAAGCAACCTTTTCACGCAGAGGGTGGTGTGTGTATGGAATGAGTTGCCAGAGGAAGTGGTGGAGGCTGATACAATTGCAACATTTGAAAGGCATCTGGATGGGTGTAGGATAGGAAGAATTTAGAGGTATATGGGCCAAATGCTGGCAAATGGGACTAGTTTAGGTGGGATATTTGGTCGGCATGGATGAGTTGGACCGAAGGGTCTGTTTTGGTGCTGTGCATATCTATGACTAATTCCCCACACTCACTTTCTATTGGACTAACTTGCTTCTTTCTAAACGTCTATAGAAACTATGTTTCCAGCTAGCTTCCTTCATGCACTGATTATCCCCTCCTCATTTTTTCATCCTTCTTTAGAGTTTTAAACCTAATCATTCTTCTAGTTGGTCACCCATCTTTACCTAATAATATATTTTTTCTTCAAGTTTGACACTATCTTTAACTTCTTTAAGCTCATCACAGATGGTGGGTCATCTGTTCAGAATTTTTCTTTCCCATTGCGATGCAGTAGTCAGTGTACTCTGAAATATTCCATTAAATGCCTGAGACTGCATTTCCATTGATTTAACATTTAACCAAGCTTGCTTGTTCACGTTAGCTAGCTCTGCTATCATGCCCCATAACTGTCCTTATTTAAACTGATTTTGTTAGCCCTGGATTCACTCTTCTCACCTCAAGTTGAAAGTGAAAATCAATCATTTTATGTTAACTGCTGTAGAAGGGCATCTTCACTATGAGGACATTAACTACTCCTATCTCATAGCACAATGCTGGGTTAAGTATAGCTTTGGTTGGCTCCAGAATGTGCTATTCTTAGATATTATTCTGAAAACATTATACAAACTTCTCATCCAAGCTAACTTGCCCATCTGATGCTAGTGACAGGAGTGGGGGAGAGAGGAAGAGACTCAGAATCTGCCCTGCAGAATTAAACACTCACAATCAATAAAGTGCATTTTAAAAATATATTACTGATCATGCCTCACTCTCATACCTACTTTCAGCTGATTCTTGTGGTTGCAGTGGCAGCAAACAACCCACACGGAAAGAACCACTCCTCCAAGGCTGGAGACTGTCAAGGTGATCATGAATGAGGGCTGCAAAGCCCAATGTGTTGGTCATGCATGCAGCATGTTCCCTGAGCATCAATGTGGACAATGTTGGGATCTATCTACAGCAGGTCGCAGTTTGCCAGTAGATGGTGAAGGAGGTGTTTGCCCAAGCCAGGGTTGAGCAGCAGGGGAAGAGTCAGTGGGAACATTGGAAGCACTCCTCCAGACTGGAAACACTGTGGCAACGAGCAGCAGATTGAGACTCGCAAAAAGAGTCTTCTCTCAGAAAAAGTCCTCTTGAACAAGGCTGAAATGTTTGGAATTTTTCAGTCATCTGGCACTTCTCCAGAGTCTATGGAAAACAAAGATTGTGGGTGGTGCTCCTACAGTTTCTACATTCCCTTGCTTCAAAATACATCTCATTAGGTCTTGGTGCCTTGTCAATTCTAAATACCAAGTCTTTCCAACACTTCGGCTCTAAACATTTTTAACCCTTCAAATACCTGACTTTCCTCCTTTGTCACCCTGGCTGCGGTAACATCTCTCTCTTTTGGAAAGACAGATATGAAGTATTCATTTTACACCTCAGCCATACCTCCTGTCTCCAGGCCAAAATCCCCTTTTCGATCTCCAATTGGACCTACTCCTCATTTACTACCCTTTACCTATTTATTTGACTATAAAAGACTTTGTGACACCTCATTATGTTGGCAGTCATTCATTTCTCATAATTCTTCTTTGTTCTTTTATTTTGCTTCATCACCTCCCCCTCTGCACCTTTGCTTTTTTTTTGGTTCACAACTTTTGTTTTCTATCTGATTCTTGTCATAAATGCACTTTTTCTTCTTTATCTTCATTTCTATCTCCTTTGTCATCCAAGGAGCTCAAGATTTGTTTGTTCTACTTTTTTCATTTGAGGGACTACACCTTGACTGTATCCCAACCATCTCTTCATTAAAGTTAGCCCATTGTTCAATTACTTTTGTGTTCCTGCTTTTAGTTAATGGCTTCTTGCAAAAAAAACACATTTAAAATTACAAGCCAATCAATCAACCACCCCATGGCTCAACACTTCAACTCCCCCTGCCACTCCACCAAGGATATGCAGGTCTTTGGACTCCTCCATCGCCAGACCACAACAACACGACGGTTGGAGGAAGAGCACCTCATCTTCCGCCTAGGAACCTTCCAACCACAAGGGATGAACTCGGATTTCACCAGTTTCCTCATTTCCCCTCCCCCCACCTTGTCTCAGTCAAATCCCTCGAACTCAGCAGCGCCTTCCTAACCTGCAATCTTCTTCCTGACCTCTCTGCCCCCATCCCAGTCTGACCTATCACCCTCACCTTGACCTCTTTCCACCTATCGCATTTCCAACGCCCCTCCCCCAAGTCCCTCCTCCCTACCTTTTATCTTAGCCTGCTGGACAAACTTTCCTCATTCCTGAAGAAGGGCTTATGCCCGAAACGTCGATTCTCCTGTTCCCTGGATGCTGCCTGACCTGCTGCACTTTTCCAGCAACACATTTTCAGCTCTGATCTCCAGCATCTGCAGACCTCACTTTCTCCTCAAAGAATCAACCACTTCCCTATGATATCGCTGTTTGATTCTTTTCCGATCAGCAGCCCCCCTCAAGCTGCAGTTGTTACTCCATGCCCTCTCTCTCTCGCTGCTGTGTTGAAGCTGAAATACTGGGTCTCAATACATCCTCTTCCTGCCTCCTCTCTTGCTGCTGTGCTTGAGCTGAGGTCAAAGTGTTGGGCCCTGGAAACTTGATCCTCATGTCTGCATTCTTACATGTCTACAGCCCAAGATCCATGCTGTTCAGTTCATGCATGTTTTTAATTAATGTGTTCAGACATGCTAATATACAGCTCTTGAACAGATGGTATTTGAAGTTGGCCTTTTAAACAGGAGGTAGAGACACTATCACCACCACACAGAGCTTAGAAAACATTAAAACATTTCAACCTGTTTCCCAACAATACCAGTCAGAGACTTAAATCCAGATAAATTAAACTCTTATTTCAATTCATTAAGTTTCTACTTAACTAATACCTTCTGCTTTAATTCTTACCGACTGTAGAGATAATTTTATGATTTTTCTCTGAAGCTTTCACAAGTCCAATGGCCTAAATATAAAGATACCTTTATCTTCAGCTCCACCTTCAACACCATAATTGCAACAAAACTCATCTCCAAAATCCGAGGTCGAGATCTCTACTCTCCTCTATGCAATTGGATCCTCGACTTATAACACAGTAGAGGCCCTTCAGCCCTAATGTTGTGCTGACCTGTGGAAAAAATCCGAAGCCCATCTATCCTACACAATTCCATTTTCATCCATTTGTTTATCTAATGACCATTTAAATGCCCTTGAAGTTGGTGAGTCTACGACTGTTACAGGCAGTGCGTTCCACACCCCTACTACTCTCTGAGGAAAGAAACTACCTCTGACACCTGTCCAATACCTATCATCCCTTAATTTAAAGCTATGTCCCCTTGTAGTAACCATCACCATCTGAGAAAAATGGCTCTCAATGTCCACTCCATCTAACCCTCTGTTTATCTTATATGTTTCAATTAAGTCACCTCTCAATCTTCTTCTCTCTACTGAAAACAGCCTCAAGTCTCTCAGCCTTTCCTAGTAAGACCTTTCCTCCATACCAGGCAACATCCCAGTCATTCTCCACTGATCCCTCTCCAAAGCTTCCATATCCTTCCTATAGCACGATGACCAGAACTGTTGTTGTGTCGCCATAGTCTTACCAGATCATATGGGCTGCTCTCTCATCAGAGAGAGAAGTGACTGGTAGTGACTTAACCTGAGGGCCACCAGACCTCAGGCAAAGGAAGAGGTTGAGAACGAGAGTTCTTCACGGTAACCTCAAACTGGTGATGGGAATTGAACCCATGCTGTTGGCATCAAACTGCTCTGCAAACTGACAATCCAGCCAACTGAGCTAAATCTCTCAGTGCAGCAGCACCAGAGTTTTGTAGAGCTGCTCATGGCTCCAAAACTCAATCCCTCTATCAATAAAAGCTAACACACTGTATGCCTTCTCAACAACCCAATCAACGTGGGTGGCAACTTTCAGGGATCGATGTACATGGACACCAAGACCTCTTTGCTCATCTACACGACCAAGAATCTTATCAATAGCCCAATACGCTATATTCCTGTTGTTCCTTCCAAATTGAATCACCTCACACCTTTTCACAGTAAACTCCATATGCCACCTCTCAACCCAGCTCTGCAGCTTATCTCTATCCCTCTGTAACCTGCAAAATCCTTCGGCACTGTCCACAACTTCACCTACCCGTCATCCGCAAATTTACTAACCCACCCTTCTATGCTCTCATTCAGGTCATTTATAAAAATGACAAACAGCAGTGGACCCAAAACAGATCCTTGCGGTACACCACTAGTAACTGAACTCCAGGATGAACATTTCCCATCATCTCCCACTTGTCTTCTTTCAGTTCGCTAACTTCTGATCCAAACTGCTAAATCACTCTCAATCTCAGGCCTCCATATTTTCTGCAATAGCCTACTCTGGGGTACCTTATTAAATACCTTACTGAAATCCATATACCCATCAACTGCTTTACCCTCAACAACCTGTTTGGTCACAGTAAGGTTTGTGAGGCACGACCTACCCTTAACAAAACTGTGTTGACTATCCCTAATCAACTAACTCTTTTCTAGATAATTATAAATCCTATCTCTTATAACCTTTTCTAACACTTTACCCACAACCGAAGTAAGGCTTCCAGGTCTATAATTACCAGGGCTATCTCTACTCCCCTTCTTGAACAAAAGGACAACATTTGCTATCCGTCGGTCTTCTGGCACCATTTCTGTAGATAATAATGACATAAAGATCAAAGTCAAAATCTCCTCTCTGGCTTCTGAGAGAATTCTAGGATAAATCCCATCTGGCCCAGAGGACTTACCTATTTTCACACTTTCGTGCTTCTTCTATCTCCTTGGACTCCATGTACAATTTCCCATGACTGTCCTTGATTAGCCTTCATCTTAATCTAGTCATTCTTTTATTCCTGATATACCCGTAGAAAGCTTTAAGGTTTTCCTTGATCCTATCTTACAACAACTTCTCACATCCCCACCTGGCTCTTCTTAGTTCTCTCTTTTGGTCTTTCCTGACTAACTTGTTACTTTCAATTGCCCGAAATGAACCTTCATGTCTCATCTTAACGTAAGCCTTTTTCTTCCTCTTGACAAGAGATTCAACTTCTTTAGTAAACCACAGCTCTCTCACTTGACCACTTCCTCCCTGCCTAACAGGTACATACTAATCAAGGACATGCAGTAGCTGTTCCTTGAATAAGCTCTACATTTGAATTGGGTCCATCCCCTGCAGTTTCCTTCCCCATCCTATGCATCCTAAATCTTGCTTAATCAGTTATAACTTTTGCTCTGCGGTATATACCTATCCATTTCCATCGTAAAGTAAACATAACCGAATTGTGGTCACTATCACCAAAGTGCTCACCTACCTCCAAATCTAACACTTGGCCAGGTTCACTACCCAGTACCAAATCCAATGTGGCCTTGCCCCTTGTTGGCCTGTCCACTATATTCTACATTCAGTTCCACCACCCTAATGTAATTATGTAAGGTGTGATTTGTCTAGTTAGAAAACGAAAAAAAATTCTAATTCACTGTACCTCCGTACTTAGGAAAATAATAAATAAAATCAAATCAAGATTTCTGTCCGAAATGTTTTTGGTTTGTAAATTTCACAAACGAGGAAAACCTGATTCCTTTGAACTGAACAGAATAAACTTTAACTGAAAGTGAAACTAAAATTTGCTTCTGAACTCAATTGTTGATTATTAACTCTGGTGTTTTCTGTGTAAAAGTATAAACATCTTATTTCATTCAGTGATTGTTCTTGATCACAGTCATGTCTTCTTGAAACTGCTCATTTACATCACTATTTCAGAATGGCTTTCTGTCCTTGCCTAAAATAAACTTGCAACCTTGAAACCTCATATTAGACCTCACTACTCTCAGCCTCCTGGACACTGGAACTACAATTTAGGTTCCCATCTCCTGCTGAATAGTTTAAACCCTCCCAAAGAGCATATCCCCCCCAAAATATTGGTACCCCTCTAGTTCAGGTGTAGACCATCCTGTATGGAAAGGTCCCACCTGCCACAGAATGAGCCCCAATTATCCAAGTATCCGAAACCCTCTCACCTGCACCATTTTCTCTCTCTCTCTCTCTCTCTCTCTCTATCTATTCTTTGCCTCGCTAGCATGTGGCACGGGTAACAAACCAGAGATAACAACTCTCTTTGCTAACAATTCTCTCTAGCTCCAAGTTCCACCCTAGCTCCCTGAATTTCTGCCTTAAATCCCCATCCCTTTTCCGACCTATATTGTTAGTGCCTATGGGGACCAAGACATGGGGCTGCCCCCCCTCCCCCTCAAGGATCCGAAAACACAATCAGAGATATCACGAATCCTGGCACCTGGGAGGCAACATCAACTGTGAGTCACTCTCGTTCCCACTGAACCTCCTATCTGTCCCCCTAACTGTGGAGTCCCAATGACTAATTCTCTGCTCCTCTCTCCCCTTCCCTTCTGAGCAACAGGGCCAGATTGTGTGCTAGGGACCTGTGCCCCACTGCTTACCCCTGGTAAGTCATCCTACCCCAACAGTATCCATCTACCAGGCCGCCAGCATTCTCAAAGATCCATCTCACCCTGGCAATGTTTTTCTACAACCTCTATCACTGGGGAGAAGGTACAGAAGCCTGAGCGCACGCACCAGTCGGTTTCGTAAAAGTTTCTACCTTACTGTTGTTAGAATACTGAATGGACTCTTAAACTCCTAATATTCGCCTGTACCTATGTTTTTATTTTTACCGCTGTTTACCTATTATTTACTTATCTATGCTGCTTAACTATGTGATCTGCCTGTATTGCTTGCAAAACAAATCTTTTCACTGTGCCTCGGTAAACGTGACAATAAATTCAATTCAATTCAACTCAGATGGTTGACTTTAAACAAATAAAACTATTTTCTTTTGTGCTAATTATGTCTCTTCCATGGAGAGTTTTCCAAATTCCTACTGACTTCAAATTTACTAGGGTTCCTTGATAACATATTTGGTCAAAGTCATCTCATCTCACCTCATCAGTTCAGCTATATTGTTCACATTGGGACAAAAATTGAAAAATAGTCAGGAGCTCAGTGGCAATGGCAGAACTGCAAGAAGATATTGATGGAATACTCAGGTCAATGGAACATTGATAAATGGGGTTCAATCTGGAGAAATGAGAGATAATACATTTAGTGAAAGCTATCCAGGTAAAAGCATAGGTACTCAACGGCAGCATTTTGAAAGGTCTTGTGGAATAAACAACTTGATATCCTTCGAATCCCTTAAGGTGGCTGAAAAGGTAGACACATTGTCCAAGAAGGTTGACACTTGCCTTTATTAGCTGAGGTACAGAAAATGAGAAGTGGAAGCTTGTGCTGGAACTGTTGAAAACAGTAGTTAACTGTAGTACTGTGTGCAGTTTTGGAACATATTGCCTTAAACGGTGGTGAATATGTACTTGAAGTGCAATTCTGCACGGCTACACACCAAGAGCTGGCAAGTGACATTAATCATTAATTTGTTGGTTAGCAGTAACCCAATGGACCAAATTACCTCCATCAGTGCTGGAAACTTCTATAAGTCAGAAGATGAAGGGTGAAGGTCAAAGAAAATACAATAATTGCAAACTTCCAGCCAGTAAATCAATATGAAATAGCACAGCAGTGATAGTGAACCCATAATTCCTTCCTGCCCTTGCATCCTATGTGATCACTCAATGACTGACAATAGTTTCAGCTGTGAGCAATCATACATTTTGTGACTAAAAGTAAATTTTAAAAGAAAATGGTTCTTTCAGGCAAAACAGGGACTTTTAATTTGTTGATGGACAGTTAGAATTGTCAATAAGTATCAGATTTATGACAATTATTTTGATCACTTTGTTATTTCTCTGATTTTTTTGTTGCTGTCACATGTATCTTCAAAGATGGGGTTGTCTGCTGAGTGACTTTGTGGTTTTTCCTCAAACGTATTTCGATTATCTTCTCAGTAGCTTTTCAGTGCTTAGGTGAATTAGGTGAATTGGTCATGCTAAAATGCCCATAGTGCTAGGTATATTAGTCAGAGGGAAATGGGTCTGGGTGGGTTACTCTTCGGAGGGTCGGTGTGGACTGGTTGGGCCAAAGAGCCTGTTTCCGCAATGTAGGGCATTTAATCTAAAGGAGGATCATAAGATGCAAAATTTATAGCAAAAGATTACATTGATATAATGAAACATTCAACAAACCTAGATAGTTAAGTCTTTCATCTTTTAGAATGGATTTGCTGGTCTAGGTACTTTAATGTGTAAATCCCAGAACTACTTTTAAGTCACATTCTCAAGATAATTTAAGGTTTTATAACAAAAGGTGAGATCTCATCTCAGACAATGCCTTAAAGGTGTGAGGTTAGAGTCTGTCAGTATCCCAATCTTGAGTCACACTGGTTCTATTTCCAAAGTGGAATCTGCAAATGTTATATCGATTGACTGCCTGGATTGACTGCTTGCAAGTTCTGCATTTTTTGAGCAAAATAGCATGTATCTGCAAATATAATTCTGCAAATACAAATCACCCCATAAACTTATATGTGTGCACGCGAACAGGAGAGAGAGAGAGATAGAGTGAGTATGTGCACATGAATGTGTGCGAGTGAGTGTGAGAGCACGTGAGAGCATGTGTGTCTGCGTGTGTGCAAGCTTGGTAAAGTGTGTGTGTGTGTGATTGTGATGGGGTATAAGCCTGTGAGAGGGTGCGCGCGCGGGTCTAAGTGTGGGAGGTGAAGTGTGTGCATATGAGAGAGAGCGTGTGTATGAGGATCTAGATGAGTGTGTGTGTGTGTGTGCGCGTGTGTGTATGTGTATGAGAGAAAGAGAGAGAGAGAGAGAGAGTTTGAGTGTGTGTGTGAGTGTATAGTGCAATGGGGTCACCTGTAGAGTCATAGAGATGTACAGCATGGAAACAGACCCTTCAGTCGAACCCGTCCATGCCGACCAGATATTCCAACCCAATCTAGTCCCACCTCCCAGCAACCGGCCTATATCCCTCCAAACCCTTCCTATTCATATATCCATCCAAATGCCTCTTAAATGTTGCAATTGTACCAGCCTCCACCACTCCCTCTGGCAGCCCATTCCATACACTTATCACCCTCTGCGTGAAAAAGTTGCCCCTTAGGTCTCTTTTATATCTTTCCCCTCTCACCCTAAACCTATGCCCTCTAGTTCTGGACTCCCCGACCCCAGGGAAAAAATCTTGTCTATTTATCCTATCCATGCCCCTCATAATTTTGTAAACCTCTAGAAGGTCACCCCTCAGCCTCCAACCCTCCAGGAAAAACAGCCCCAGCCTGTTCAGCCTCTCCCTGTAGCTCAGATCCTCCAACCCTGGCAACATCCTTGTAAATCTTTTCTGAACTCTTTCAAGTTTCACAACATCTTTCCGATAGGAAGACCAGAATTGCACGCAATATTCCAACAGTGGCCTAACCAATGTCCTGTACAACCGCAACATGACCTCCCAACTCCTGTACTCAATACTCTGACCAATAAAGGAAAGCATACTAAACATCTTCTTCACTATCCTATCTACCTGCGACTCCACTTTCATGGAGCTGTGAACCTGCACTCCAAGGTCTCTTTGTTCAGCAACACTTCCTCGGACCTTACCATTAAGTGTATAAGTCCTGCTAAGATTTGCACCTCGCATTTATCGGAATTAAACTCCATCTGCCACTTCTCAGCCCACTGGCCCATCTGGTCAAGATCCTGTTGTAATCTGAGATAACCCTCTTCGCTGTCCACTACACCTCCAATTTTGGTGTCATCTGCAAACTTACTGACTATTCCTCTTATGCTCGCATCCAAATCATTTATGCAAATGACAAAAAGTAGAGGGCTCAGCACCGATCCTTGTGGCACTCCACTGGTCACAGGCCTCCAGTCTGAAAAACAACCCTCCACCACCACCCTCTGTCTTCTCCCTTTGAGCCAGTTCTGTATCCAAATGGCTAGTTCTCCCTGTATTCCATGAGATCTAACCTTGCTAATCAGTCTCTCATGGGGAACCTTGTTGAACGCCTTACTGAAGTCCATATAGACCACATCTACTGCTCTGCCCTCATTAATCTTCTTTGTTACTTCATCAAAAAACTCAATCAAGTTTGAGAGACATGATTGTGAGACATGGCACAAAGCCATGTTGACTATCCCGAATCAGTCCTTGCCTTTCCAAATACATGTACATCCTGTCCCTCAGGATGCCCTCCAACAACCTGCCCACCACCGAGGTTAGGCTGACCGGTCTATAGTTCCCTGGCTTGTCTTTACCGCCCTTCTTAAACAGTGGCACCACGTAGTGTGACATGAGCTCTAAGGTCCCAGTTGAGGCCATCCCCATGGGTACCGAACTTGGCTATCAGCCTCTGCTCTGCCATTTTGCATTGTTGCCTGTCTCGAAGTCTGCCTTAGAGGACGGTCACCTGAAGGTCCGAGGCCAAATGTCCTGGACCGCTGAAATGTTCCCCGACTGGGAAGTAACCATCCCTGCCTGGTGATTGTTGTGCAGTGTCCGTTGTCTTATGGTCCTGCTTCACAACCACTTGACAAAGAAGCAGAGCTTCAAAAGCTAGTGCTTCCAAATAAACTTGTTAGACTATAACCTGGTGTGGTGTGATTTTTAACCCAGTCCAACACCGACTCCTCTAAATCGAGAATAACTCACTAAATTTTCAGAATTACATATGCAGGCTAACTTGAGGTACTGGAGAGGGCCAGGTGACTCTTTCTACTATTCCCACAAAGCTTTTTAACTCTATTTTTCTTCTTCCATTTCTCTTTATTAACTTGATACAGTTCTGCAACACAAAGGTTTTCTTGCACATTTCTGACTTTTTAAAAACACTTAAAAGCTGTTTACATGGCAGATTAAAGCCAAATGAGGGGGAAAGAATCTTGTGTTTTGAACTAAGTTCTCCAAAAGTCCTGTGTTGTCAAATATATCTTCATAAATACTGATACAAGACAAATCTCCCATCTAAAAAGTAACTGCATCAGCAAAACTGTGATGTTTTAAATGATTTTAAAGCTATTTGACTGCCCTTCCTTTTGCCGTATTCCAGACTCTTCCTCACCAGGTTTCTTGAACCACAGAAAAATTGCAGCACAGGCAGAGACAATTCAGCTCATGATGTATGTGCTGGCTGAATATTTTAATTGCCCGTACTGATTCCACTTTGCAGCATCAGGTCTGTAGCCTTGCAAATCAAGCGTTTCAGGCATAAATCCAGGTTTCTAAATGAGTTCATGGCTTGTATCTCAACCACCAAAATTAGGAGTGAATTGTAGATATCAGTCATACTTTTTTCTCATGTCCCTCCAATAGTTAGTCACCTTAAATCTGTGTCCCCTGGTAACTAGCCTGTAGCTGAGGTCTTTCCTGTCCACGATGTCCAAGTCTCTTCTTATTCTGTCCACATTATGTCATCCATCAGCCTCGGTTGTTCTGACAGTTGCTTGCTCTGTACCTTCTCTGGAACTGTAACACTATATTTTGTATCCTGTTCAATTACCCTGATCTACTAATGTAAAGCATGATTTGTCTGGATAGCACGCAAAACAGTACTTTTCACTGTATCACTGTGCATGTGACAGTAATAAATCAAATCAATGAAATAGACTAAGGAAAACAACCTTAGCCTATCTAATCTTTCCTCAAAGCTGTTATTTTAAAGTATTGGCAGCATTCTGACAACAAAGAAACATGTAAAATTCTAATAAGACTGGAAAGACTAGATTGCAGCAAGGATGTTTTTCTTCATTGGAGAATCTAGGGCCAGGGAACACAGTCACAAGATTCTGGGCAGACAATTAAGGACTCAGATGAGGAAACATTTCTTCACTCAAAGGGGAATGAACCTGTGGAATTCTTTACCACAGAAGATTGTGGAGGCCATCACTGAATATATTCTCGAAATGTACAAATATATTTTTAGATTTTAAAGGCATTAAGGGATATGGGGAGAAATCAGGAATATGGCCCTGAGTTAGAGGATCAGACACAATCATATTGAATGGGTAGAACAGACTCAAAGGGTTGAATGGCAATATCCGGTTCCTAGTTTCTACGTTTCTTGTAAATTTTCTCTGTACTGTCCTGTAATGTGGTGACTAGAACGGTGTAAAAAAAACTCCAAAGGTGGTCTAAACACTGTCCTATATAGTTCAGAAGGTAAGCTCTCATATGCCTTATTCAACAACTTAGCGACGAGTCCTGCCACCTTCTTGACCTGTGGACATATACTCCAAGGTCTCTCACTTCCTCTACCCCATTTGTTACCCTTCCATTTATTCCATATTCTCTTGCTTTCTTTGTCCTCCCCAAATGCTTAACCTCACACTCTCTGGACTGAATTCTATTTGTCATGTTTTTACCCACTCAACTAAACCACTGATAACATGCTGCAATTGGCAGTCATCTCCTTGACTGTTTACTACAGTGCCTTCATTTGGATTCAACTCACCATATTCCCCTGTATCTCATAGACTTCAATTTTTCTGAAGAGATCCATTTTCAAAAAGGGAAAGAGACAAAAGTAACTATAAGCCAATTCGCCTAACATCTATTGTTGGGAGAGTATTGGAATCAAGAAAGTAATATCAGAACTGTTGGAAAATTTCTTTTTTTCCCTCATTTGCAGGATGTGGGCATCACTGGCTGGTCAGCGTTTGTTGCCTGTTCCTGGTGATGAGCTGCCTTCTTGAACTGCTGCAGTTCACCTGCTGTGGGTTGTTGACCTGCAATGTCATTAGGGAGGGAATTCCAGGATCTTGACTGAGCGACAGTAAAGAAAGGGTAATATATTTCCAACTCACGATCGTGAGTGCCTTAGGGTGGGAACTGCAAACTACTATTGCTTGGAGTTGGAGCTGCAACCATCCAGGCAACTGGGGAGTATTTCATCACACTTTTGACTTGTGCTTTGTAGATGATGGGCAGGCTTTGGGGAAGCAGGAGATGAGTTACTTGCTGCTGTAGCCACTGTAATGAGTCCAGTTGAGTTTCTGATCAATGCTACCTCCTAGGATGTTGACAGTGGGAGATTCAGTGATGGTAACACCATTGAATGTCAATGGGTGGTGGTTAGATTGTCTCTTATTGGTGATGTGTGGCATTTGTGTGGTGCGAATGTTACTTGCCAGTTGTGAGCTCAAGCCTGGATACTGTCCAGATCTTGTTGCTTTGAACATAGACTGCTTCAGTATCTGAGGTGTCGTGAATGGTGCTGAACACTGTGCAATCATCAGCAAACTTTCATTCTTACATCACCTGGGGAATTCAGCTCATAACTCCATGTTTGAACCAAGGATGCAATGAGGTCTGGAGCAGAGCGGCCTCAGCAAAGCCCAAACTGAGTGTCACTGAGCAGGTTACTGCTCAGCAGGTGCTGCTTGATAGCACTGTTGATGACATCTTCCACCATTTTAATGGCGATTGAGAGTAGACTGATTGAGAGGTAAGTGGACAGATTGGATTTGTCCTGCATTTGATGTACAGAACATAACCTGGGCAATTTTCCATAAATTGTTGGGCAGATTCTAATGTTGTAACTGTCCTGAGTGTAGTGCTTGAAAAGCACAGCAGCCAGGCAGCTTGTGAGGAGCAGGAGAATTGACGTTTTGGCCATAAGCCCGTCATCAGGGCAACTTCTGTTTTGTTTCTGGTTTCTTGCATCTGCAGTTCTTCGGTTTTTAGTTTACAGAAAGATATTGATATGTTAAGTAAGTGGATGAAAACTTGGCAAATTCAGTATAATGTAAAAATGTGCATTTAGGAAGGAGGGAGGCAATGACCTAGTGGTATTATCATTGGACTCTTAACTGAGACACCCAGGTAATGTTCTGGGGACCCACGTTCAAATCCTGCCACGGCAGATGGTGGAATTTGAATTCAATAGATATCTGGAATTAAGAGTCTAATGATGACCATGAATCTATTGCTGATTGATGGAAATCCATCTGGTTCAATGTTCTTCATAGAAGGAAAATGCCAACCTTACCTGGCTTACATGGGTTTGTCTTTGGACAATTCAGGATGGGCAATAAATGCTGCCAAGCCAGCTACACTCTCATCCAGTGAATGAATAAAGAAAAAAACAGAATGTTATTTAAACTGAAAATAGCTGCAACACAGAGGGACTTGGGTGCACAGAACACGAAGTTATCACACAGGCACAGCAAGTAATCAAGAAGGCTAATGGATATTGTCCTTTATTTCAAACGGTTTGGAATATAAGAATAGGGAGTCTTACTACAGCTGTGCAAAGTGCAGGTGAAACTGCATCTGAAGTACTGAATAATTGTGGTTCCCTTAATTAAAAAAATATATTATTTCATTGGAGCAGTCAAGAGAAGGTTCACCAGTATGACTGTCTTATTGGATAAGGTTAAACAGGTTGGGCTGGCGCAGTGGCTCAGTGGTCAGCATTACTGCCTCACAGCACCAGGGATATAGGTTCAATTCCAGCCTTGAGTGACTGCACTGGGAGTTTGCACATTCTGTTTGTGTTTGTGTGTGTTTCTGTCAGGTGTGCTGGTTTCCTCGCACAGTCCAACAGTGTGCAGGTTAGGTGGATTAGCCATGCTAAATTGCTCTTTGGTGTCCAGGAATGTGAAAATTAGGTGGATTAGCCATAGTAAATGCGGAGTTACTGAGATAGGGTGGACTTCCAGGTGGAATGCTCTTCAGAGGCTCAATAGGCTAAATGTCCTTTTTCCACACTATAATGATTCTATGATTTTATAAGTTTGGACTCTAATTGGAATATAGAAGAATGGAGATGGTCTCACTGAATCATACAGGATTTTTAAGGGACTTAACAGGGTCAATACTGACAGAGTGATTTCCTTCAGGACAGAATCTAAGACCTGACAGCAGGAAAAGAAAAACAAATATAAACATCTGGAAAAGGAAATAATGGACCTTACAAAAGGAACAAGAGTATCCTTTTATGGATTTGTGATGGGATCACGAGGAAAATGGTCCGAGAAGAACACTGAACTAATGAAAGACCTCGGGATTGAGAAATTTAAATCTTTTGCTCAGAACATCGCAAATCTTGTGTTATCTTTGACTCTCGAGCTTTGAAGGATTTTTATGGACTTATAGGATTCTCCAATTGACAGAATTTAATAACTTTTTAATTTTTGATTGTTCTTAATAAGGTTTTAAGTTAGTTTTAAATTTGTATTGATTTTAAATGAGTATTTTATAATTTTAATGTTTTATTAATAAAAGTAGAGTATTTTAAGTCACATAGTAAAGGTGGTGGGTAATAATGGTGTTAAAGAATTAAAGTGCATGCAACATACGACAGATGATGAGTGGTAATGTAACCGAACGGTTGAAAAATCCAGCTCATCCCTCGCTTTGTCGATGTTCTGGTTCACATTATTTTATCCCGTTCCCTTGAGATCATCTGGCTGTGGTTAGCTAGATAGGGGTATACATTCGTCGACGAGCGATGATAAAACTCGAAAAGGACATGATCCATTCGTATGGTGAGTGCATGAATTTAAGACAAATGAGGGAAAATATCTTCTCTCAGAGGATTCAGTCTTTGGAACCCTTTCCCACAGCAAAGGGAGCAGTGTCCTTGTGTATATTAAGCTGAGCTGGATTCTTGACCATTCATTAAGGCAATCAAGGGTTATGGGGAAATGACAGGCAAATGAACGTGAGGAGTGTTGGGTCGAACATGATTCTATTGAATGGCAGAACAGGCTTGAGGGGCCCCAACGGCTTACTCTTGTTCCCATTTCTTATCGTCTTATTGTGTATGGTTAGCCATGTGGGACCTTATCAAATTCCTTGCTAAAATCCACACAGACAGCATCACTGTACTAGCCACATCAATTCTCCTTGCTTCTTGCTCAAAGAATGCATCTAAGTAAGTCAGACACAGACTTCTCTTAACAAAACCATGCTGGATTAATCAATACCTTTCCAAATAACATTTAATTCTATCTCTCAAAAGAATTTTAATAATTTACTCAACTTCGAGGTCAGGTTAATCAGCCTAAGATTATTTGGACTATCCCCTGTACCCTTTTTGAATAATTGTACAATATTTGCTGACATTCAATCCTCTGGTACATCACCTGCATCTACTGAGGATTGGAAAATAATCTCCAGACCATCTGGTATTTTCTTCCTGGCTTCCTTGGATAGCCTAGGATATAAATAATTTGGCTCTGGTGATTTAGACAGCACCAAAGAAGTCAGTCCCTCCAGTATTTCCCTTCTTATTATGCTAATTTTGTCTAATATTTAACATTCCTCTAACTGGAACCACTGTATCAATCCTCTCCTCTGTGAAGACAGAAGCAAGATACTCATTAAGAAGTAGGAACAAATTACTGCAGATGCTGGAATCTGTACTGAAGACACCAAATGCTGGAGGTCACAGCGGGTCAAACAGTATCCATGAAGAGACAGAAAGCTAATGTATTGAGTGTAGATGACTCTTCTTCTCTCTCTCTCTCCATGGATGAACATAGAACATTACACCACAGTCAGGCCCTTTGGCCCTCGATGTAGCACTGACCTATGAAACCAATCTGAAGCCCATCTAACCTACACTATTCCATTTTTGTCTATATGACTATCCAATGACCATTTAAATGCCCTTAAAGTCGGTGAGCCTACTACTGTTGTAGGCAGTGCATTCCATGCCCCTAGTACTCTCTGAATAAAGAAACTACCTCAGATATCTGTCCTATATTTATCACCCCTCAATTTAAAGCTATATCCCCTTGTGCTAGCCATCACCATCTGAGAAAAAAGGCTCTCGCTGTCCACCCCATCTAATCCTCTGATTATATGTCTCAATTAAGTCACCTCTGAACCTTCTTCTCTCTACTGAAAACAGCCTCAAGTCTCTCAGCCTTTCCTAGTAAGACCTTGGCCTCCATATCAGCCAACATCCTGGCAAATCTCCTCTGAACCCTTTCCAAAGTTTAAACATGCGACTGCACCAAAGTTTTGTACAGCTGCAGTATGACCTCATGGCTCAACAACTCAATCCATCTACTAATAAAAATTAACACTCTGTATGCCTTCTTAACAACCCTATCAACCTGGGTGGCAACTTTCATGGATCTATGTACTTGGATACCGAGATCTCTCTGCTCATCTACACTACCAAGAATCTTACCATTAGCCCAGTACCCAACTTTCCTGTTGCTCCTTCCAAAGTGAATCACCTCATACTTTTCAGAATTAAACTCCATTTGCTACCTCTCAGCCCAGCTCTGCAGCTTATCTATGTCCCTCTGTAACCTAAAACCTTCTGCACTATCCACAACTCTACCGACCTTAGTGTCATACACAAATATACTGATCCATCCTTCTACACCCTCATCCAGGTCGTTTATAAAAATAACAAACATCAATGGCCCCAAAACAGATCCTTGTGGTACACCACTAGTAACTGAACTCCATTGCAAAAGCTGCAATTGGAACTTCCAATTATAACTCTATGTATCCACATTTTTCTTTTATCCCTTTCTCTACCCTATCTGAAAACTCTATATCCAGGGATGCTGAACTACCATTCCTGTCTCTCGTTAAGTTAAGTTAAGTTTCTGTTATAGCAATTATTTCATGTTGCCACATGTGTATCTTTGCCCTCAGTCCTTTGGCTTTATTTGCTCTACTCATTGTGTTTACATACACACTTTTCAGTAGTGCCAAATCCTTGGCTGTACACTTTGTAACCGCTGCTTCCTCTGTCCTTCAGAGTCACTAAGTTTCTGTCTCCCATTTGTCCTAAGATTCCCATTCATTTGCCAATATAAATTAAACCCTCCCCAACAGCACTTATAAATCTCCATGCAAAGATATTAACTCGGTCCCACTCAGGTACAGATCAACCAGCTTGTCCATGTCCCATTTTCAGCATAATTGGTCCAATAACCCAGAAATATGATGCTAGACCAGCTTTACAGCTACATGCTCAATCATTCAATTCTCCTATTTCAGGCCCACTGTGACATAAGGTGACTAGTTTACATATACTTAAATACCATTTATTCCAGAGATTGGATTTGAGCTAGTGGTTTGTGGGATTTGATCTGTGATGGGGTTTAATGACTTGTAAGTTTTTCTGTAGCCATGGTAATTTATTTTATAAAATACTATTAGAGAATACCTAGTATGTAATGGGCTTTGTTCATATTAGAAGGATTTACCCAATGAACAAAGTAAACAGATTTCTATTTCCTCCTCTATTTCTCTTGTGCAATGAACGTTTGTTTTACTTTAAAAACTAAAACTGCTGCCTTCACGTTTGTGCTTTAGTGAAAGTCAACCTCATTAAAACAAACCAAAATTTGATCTATCAGATCAGATTTCAATCCGGGATCTGACTGGTTCCGTAATAAAATCAGCTGCAGTCATAACATCACTAACATGTAGATTGGGAGTAATCCTGAGATGACAGCTTCAGAAATTCTCCTTTTAAATTTTCTTCACTCCCCGAAGTTTTTTTCAGGGCTTCATCTTCACTTCTACTCACGTCAATAGTAGCAAAATGGTCCACGAGTTATGAAAGATCACTCTCCCTCAGAAAAATGTCCTGCAGCTACTCTGAAACATCCTTTACTCTTGCACCAAGGAGGCAACATACCATCCTGGAGTCACATAGATGACTGTAGAAATGCCTGTCTAACCCACTAAGGAATTTCCTATTCTTATTGCTCCTCCCTTTTTCTTCCTCCCAACTCTGCAGCTAAGCTGCACATGATACCACAGGTCTGGCTATATTCTCCTGGTGAACTAACAGTCTTACCAATATCCAAAATGGAATACTAATTAGCAAACAAGATAGACTCAGGAGATTCCTGCAATACGTGCCTGGATGTCTGAGGGTACTTGGTGGCCATCTATTCTCCCTTTTCTGTATAGTTCTAACCTACAGTGTGACCTTCTCCAACAACATGCAGGGAAATGTTGCTGAAAATAGCAGGGCAGGTGTTTTAAAATGCATGTGTTTCAATGTGAGAAGTACAATAGGCAAGGTAAATGAACTTAGAGCTTTGGTTAGCACTTGGAACTATGACATTGTTGCAATTACAGCGACTCGGCTGAAAGAGGGAAAGGACTGGCAGCTGAATGTCCCAGAATTTCAATGTTTCAACTGTGATAGAAGGGTATGTAAAAGGGTGGGGGAATTGCATTATGGTAAAGGAGTATCTCACAGCTGTACATAGGGAAGGTACCTCAGAGGACTTGTGCAGTGAGGCAATATGGGTAGAACTCAGGAAAGATGAAATCACAATGCAGGACATTGAGAAAACAATATGTAGATAGATTTTGGTAAGATGCAAAAACAACAGGGTTACTGTGGTGAACGATTTTAACTTCCCCTATATTGACTGGGACTCAATTTGTCCTTGGGGCTTGGATATGGCAGAATTTGTTAGGACCATTCAGTATGGTTTCTTAACATAGTATGCAAACAGTCCACCAGGGAAGGGTTATACTGGACCTGTTTTTGGGAAATGAGCCCAACCAGGTAAGTGAAGTTTCATTGGGGGAGCATTTTGGGACGAGTGACCATAATACTGAGTGTTTTAAGATATTCATGAATAGGAACAACAGTAGTCCTTAGGTGAAGGTGTTAAAGTGGAGGAAGGCAAACCACAACAATATTAGGCAGGAACAGGCAAATTTTGATTGGACATGTGGAAGTATTTCAAATGGGAGTTGATAGGTGCTTAGGAGCAGCACATTCCTGCAAGAATGAAGGATAGGTATGGCACGTTACATGAACCTTGGATGGCTAGGGATGTCATGACCTTGGTCAAAAGGAAGAAGTAAACATATGGAAGGTCTAGGAGGATGGAACGTGACAAAGCTCTTTAAGTATATAAGGAATCTGCTGATTTTAAGATGGTTCAAATCACCTCAGATCTCTGGTTCTTATCCAGGGAATGTGAAATGAAGAAGCCAGTAGACAGGTCGTTCAGTGCAAAAGAATCTCTGTGTTTATTTAACTACAAAAGGTTAAATATAAAAGGCAAATGCAATAAAACAGTGAAATAGACAAAATTATACAGAGGACAGTAATTGGATGTACTATTAAATTGAACACAGGTTAAACACTATTAGAACTAAACAGCAGGTGTTTAGTCACAGAAACTATTATTAGACTTCCTTCCCTTGAGGTTCCCTGCACTGTAACCACCCACCTATTCCTACCTGCTAGCTATGTTAAAAACTTTGGGACCTCAGGATCTAAGCTCACCACTGGGAAGAATTTGAGATTTTGAAGTACTGTTATCACTCGCCATACCCAATGCTTTGATAAAGGCTTCGGACGGTGTAGACCTTCAGTCTGGGTTGAGTCTGCTGAATTGGTGGGACGCATTTTGGATTTATTGGGTGTTACTTGGTTCTCCTTGCTTTCTGGTGGGTTTTGCGAGCCGGTTTTCACCTGAGGATGTGCCCTGAGGTCTTTTGATGTCAGTTGGGTCGGTAGCATTCAGGGATTGTCAGTTCTCAGGTTTGCAGGTCGTGGTCGGTCACCACTGGTTCCCTTGGTAAGGAACAGGTTGGTGTCAGTCGGTCACAGAACTGCCTTCAGGATCCCCTTTTCAGAGAAGGCTGTACAGATCGGTCTCGGGACAGTAGCTATCTGGGATCCTTCTCTGGGTGGTAGCTGTGGGGAATAACTCACAAGTCAAATGAAGGCCTACAAGTATATAAAATTGCAGGCCTCTTATCACCCCACCAAATTTGGTTTCCTACAATAGTCCCTTTGTTGCACCTTTCAAAATGTATCTATCCAAGTAGGTGCAAATGTCTTTTCCATCAGGGGTGAATAGGCTTTCTGATTGTAATAGAATGTCCTGTGTTCATGTGACTGATTATCCATTGAAGTTGAAGGTCTTGGAATTTGTGCAGACTCCATGTTATTGAAATTCAGTTTGTCATAAAAGTTAATTAATGTTCTCGTAGGGCTGAGATGTGAACAGGTTTCCCCCAGCTTCCAGACAAACTGTCCCTGGGACTGTACATTCCAGCATTGCTTAGTTGTTGGGGTTTTCTTTTGTTAAGTTTGATTTTTTAAAAATTCCAAGATTCTGGTAGAAGTGTAGTAATTTTTGAAAGTAGGGAATCTTCTCAAAAGGATTGATATTTTTGCTCAACTCTACAAAATACAAACCATCACACTTTCCCACATTGTATTCCATCTGCTACTTCTTTGCCCACTTTCCTAGCCGGTCCAGATCCATCTGCAGCCTCCCTACTTCCGACCCTTCCTTCTATCTTTGTGTCATCTACAAACCTAACAACAATGCTATTAATTCTTTCATTCAGATTGTTAATCACTGATCTTGAAGATGATACACGTTCAAAATGTTTCAAGGAATCAGTGACAAATTCAAGATAATTACAAATAAATCCAATCAAGAATTCAGGAGAAACTTCTGTGACCAGAGAACAATGAGAATGTATGACCCGGAACAACAAGAAGTAGTTAAGGCAAATAGTGTGAATTCATTTAAGGAGAAATCAGATTAGTACAGGAGGGAGGAAAAAAAAGGTTGTTAGCAGGATGAATGAATTAGGGGGGAAAGAGATTTGTGGTGCATAATCTGCAAACTGTTGGGCCTGATGAAGGGCTCCTGCCCGAAATGTCAATTTTTCTGCTCCTCAGATGCTGCCTAGCCTGCTGTGCTTTTCCAGCACCACTCTAATCTTGACTCTGATCTCCAGCATCTGCAGTCCTCACTTTTGCCTAACACATTTCTATGCTGTACATTCTACACATCATATTCATATTTGAGCGGTGGCAGCTGTGCAGAAAAATAATGGTGAATTTTCTGGGAGTACATAGTGGTAAATTGGAAACATGCCATTAAACAATTGAGTTTACATTTCAATAATTCATCCATCCTCTTTTGAGTACATACAACCAATAGAGGAACAGTGTTTCAAATAACTAAGCATGAGGTTAAATTGAGGAATTGATATACTTCCTGGGACTAAATAACAACTTCAGCTGAAAAAGCCAGAGACTGGGAATGGGGTTAACTGCATTCTTTTGAGGTAAAACAATCACTCAAATATTTGCTTCACCTGAGAGGTAGATTTATTGTGTGCAAAATCATCAAATAATAGAGCACAGAATTAAATCAGAGTTTGTGCTGACTTTTTCAAAGAGTAATGTAATTAGTGCCGATTCCAATTCTTTCTTCATATCCCTTCAATATATTTTTCTCCTTGAAGTAGTTATTTAATTCCCTTTTAAAAGCTACAATCAAAGCTGTTTTCACTGCTATAATCAGGCAGAACATTCTAAATCCTAACCAGTCAACATGTGAAAACTAAATTCTCTTATCACCCCTCTTGCGAATCACCTTAAATCTTTACTTGTTGGTGGCGGACCTTCAGCTATCAGAAATATTCTCTCTGTATCTACTGTAACTAAACTTTTTGTGAATGAAATATCTCTATCACAATTTTCTCTCATAATTGTCATTCTAATGAGAATAATGTAACCATCACCAGTCCATTTAAGCAAACGCAAACCCTTGTCCCTGAAACTATTTTAATCATTCTCTTGTGAACCCACTCTAAACCCTCTACATAATCTATATTTATTTAAAATTTGAATGGAAACCTATTTTTCCTCAATATGAATATTGTGTAAATCTCCAAGTCTCTGTGACTCTTGCTCCTTTTTTTTCTTCTTATTGTTCTCGGGTTAAGTTTAAGAACTGTCAATTTTTTCCATCTCACTGAAAACGTTAAAGGTTTAAACTTCATCTTACTTCATGAACAACTTAATACAAACAGCAGTCAAATAAACTTGGCATGGATAGAGACAAAAATAAAATCCAACACACACTGTTTCAGTTTAGCCCTTTATTGATTCCATATGCTAAGTCTCAAAGGAAATATGCAAGATTCCTCTTTCACATAAGCTGACAGAAGCGTTTAACCATAAAACTCAGCCACAGTCAGTGAGCAAATGGTTTTTAGTTTCCAGATTAATTTATACAATGAGGACACCCACAGCTGAGTGTTGCTGATGAGGTGAGGTGAAAGTTAGCAAACGAAACCAATATTAAAGCTGTGTTTTACGACAACCATATTGCAGTTTTGTTCTGTGAAACATCTCGCCTGAGAATCTGGGAACAATTTAAGGACTAGAGTGCCCCAAAACCCAAAAGGCAACCAAAGAAATTCGTCAGGTATGAAGTTACACTTTTATTCAGAAGCTAAAAATTACAATTAATTTAATCTTCCACTTGTTACGCTTCAAAGTGTGCTGAATGCAATTTGAATGAATTTCAATTGTGTTTCCATGAAAGAAGATTCCAAAGGACATGTTTAAATTGCGTTATCACCCAGAAAAGAAAATGCTGCAATTTTCACTCAACATCATAATGCCAACTGTATAAACTGGTCATTATGTAAAAACGTTTCATTTCATAGAATGACTAAGTATCAAAATCACAATGATTTAATTATTGTTAATTTAATGATGTTTTAGCCTTATTATTTTAAAATCAGCAAAACTGCCTCAATATTCCAAGAAAACAATACAGCTTGAAACAACAATAATTAATCAGGTTACTCAAAATCTAATGTACTTCTCAATGACTAGGTGATTGGCTTCCAGGAAAGAACTTATATTGCAGTAATGTTCGGCTCCATTTCCTTTGTCCTCTACTTTACAAAAATACTGCTTTTAATCAAACTAAATTATCTTCTGGAAATTCAAATGTTATCATGCTAATAGTATAATAATTCCTTAAGTAATAATTAATGTGTTTATATAGATGCAACTAAGAAGTATGTTTAGTTACAACTGTAATAGGTTCAGCAATACTTCTGTTCACTTAAAATGGCAAACATTACTTGTAATAGGTAGTTTCTCTGCAAATATGTCAGTTCATTCTTAATTTGAATAAAAATTGTTATATAAAATTTATAACTCAAATAACTTATTCTTGCAGAAGAATGTTCATGTTCTGCATTAGAACTTTTAACATGATTTATTTTTTAAAACCTCAATATAATCTGAAATAGTATAATATGGAAGCAGACAGAAAGAGCTGAGTTAAGTTTAATATTAAATCTTAAAATTAAACACAAATCTGAGGTCCACAACTAAGATCTCAAACATTTTGCTAATAGTTATATGAAAGATTTCTTTTGCCTTGTAAAGACTTCTTTTCAACTCAATAAAACAGAATTAACATCTTAGAAGTAGTTTTGCCTGATGATAAATCAACACAGATACAATTAAAACAAATCAATATGAAGCAAGTCCGATCAGCGTGACCAAACAGACCACGGTGCTTTACTGTTAATAATTCAAAACAAAATAAAAGCAGCACTGCTAAAATGAACTGTCAATTTAATGCAGCATTATAAAAAACAATTATTTGGTACAGAACTTTAAGGTGAAGCATGCATTCTTAAAGAAAACATTTGGAAAGTCAAGAAAAGAATTGCTTTGAAGAAAAAAAAACAAATTAAGTGTTCATTTTCACTATCAGCTTGGAAATTGTATACTCCACAAAGCCTGATCCCACAAAAACAATTTTTCCTTACCCTTGACTGAAATACAAATTTGGCAAGCACATGAAAACGCAACATGGGCCACATTATTCAGACCCTCTGCACCAAACCTCTCTCCTGATGATGGTGATGCTTCGTAGTGTAGAATTCCATTGATACCAGTACATTGCATTCTTCATACATAAAACCTGATGGCAAGTTATCACAAGTCACAGAGATGTACAGCACAGAACCAGACCCTTCGGTCTAACTCATCCATGCCGTGCAAATAATCTGCATAAATCTCACCCCATTGCCAACAGTTGGCCTATATCCCTCTAAACTCTTTCTATTCATGCACCCATCCAGATGCCTTTTAAATGTTGAACTTCTACCAGCCTCCACCACCTCCTCTGGCAGCTCATTCCGTATACATACCACCTTCTGCATGAAAATGTTGCCCCTTAGGTCCCTTTTAAATCTTTTCTTTCTCACCCTAAACCTATGCCCTCTAGTTTTGAACTTCTGGGGAAAAGATCTTGACTATTCACCTGATCCATGTCCCCTCATGATTTTATAAACTTCTATAAGGTCATTCCACAACCTCCGATGCTGCAGGGAAAATAGCCTCAGCCTATTCAGCCTTTCCCTATAGCTCAAATCTTCCAATCTTGGCAGCATCCCTGTAAGTCTTTTCTAAACCCTTTTAAGTTTTGTAACATCTTTCCTATAGCAGAGAGACCAGAATTGAACGCAGTATTTCAAAAGCAGCCGAACCAATGTTTTGTACAGCCACAACATGACCTCCCAACTCCTATTCACAATTCACTGACCAATAAAGGCAAGCATACCAAATGCCTTCTTCACTACTGTCTACCAGCCACTCCACTTTTAAGGAACTATGAATCTGCACTGAAAGTCTTTTTGTTGGGCAACACTCCTCAGGAGCTTACCATTAGGTGTATAAGCCTTGATTTGCCTCACCAAAATGCAGCACCTCATATTTATCTAAATTAAACTGCAATTGCCACTCTTTGGCCTATGTGCCGATCTGATCAAGGTCCCATTGTACTCTGAGCTAACCCTCTTCGCTGTCCATTTCACCAACAATTTTGGTTTCATCTGCAAACCTACTTGCAGTACTTCCTATAATCACATCCAAATCATTTATATAAATGACAAAAGAAGTAGAGTCAGCACTGAACTTTGTGGCACACTGCTGGTCACAGGCCTCCAATCTCCTACTTTGTATTTTGTATCCAATTGGCTAGCTTTCCTGTATTCCATGTAATCCAGCTTTGCTTACCAGTCTATCATGTGGAACCTTGTTGACTGCTTTGCTGAAGTCCATACAGAAAATGCCCACTGCTCTGCCTTCATCAATCATCATCACTTTTTCAAAAAACTCAATCAAGTGAATGAGATACAACTTCCCATGCACAAAACCATGTTGATTCTCCCAAATCAGTCCTTGCCTTTTCAAATACATGTAAATCCTGTCCCTTAGAATCTCCTCCATCAACTTATCCACCATTAACGTCAGGCTCACCAGTCAATAGTTCCCTGCCTTTTCCTTAGCAGCTTTCTTAAATAATGTCATCATGTTAGCCAACCTCCTGTCTTCTGGCACGTCACCCGTGGTTATCGATGAGACAAATATCTCAGTAAGGATCTGAGTGATCAGTTCCCTAGCTTCTACAAAGTTCTGGAATACACCTGATCAGGTCCCAGGGATTTGTCCACCTTTATGCGTTTCAAGATATCCAGCATCTCCTCCTCTGTAAGATGGACACTTGTCAAGATATCACAATTTATTTCTCCAAGTTTTCTAGCTTCCGTATCCTTCTGCCAAGTAAACATTGACACAAAATACTCATTTAGTATTTCACCTATCTCGTGTGATTCCAAACTCGAGCAACCTTGTTTTCTTTAATGGGGATCGAGAGTGTGTTGCTGGGAAAGCACAGCAGCTCAGGCAGCATCCGAGGAGCAGGAGAATAGACGTTCCAGGCATAAGGCCTTCCCCAGCATCTGCAATTCTCATTTTCTCCCTGTTCTTAATGGGTCCTATTCTCTCTCTAGTTACTCTTTTTCTGCTAATGTATTTGTAGAATCTCTTTGGATTCTTCTTAACCTTATTTGCCAAAGTGACCTTATGTCTCCTTTGCGGCCCCCTGACTTTCCTCTTCAGAATACTCTGACTGCCCTTCTACTCTTCTAAGGATTCACACAATCCCTGCTATCTATATCTGACTTATGCTTCCTTCTTTTCCTTGACTAGAACCTCAATTTCTCCCGTCATCCAGCATTTTCTGCACCTACCAGACTTGCCTTTCACACTAAGAGGAACATACTGTCTCTGGACTCTCATTATCTCATTTTTGATGGCCTCTCACTTACCAGCCATCCCTTTAACTGCGATTAGCTAACCTCAATCAACTTTTGAAAGTTCCTGCCTAATCCCACCAAAATTGTCCTTCCTTAGATCTGTCAGGAGCAGAAGGGGTTTAGTCAGTGGTAAATCCATTAGGGTTCAGCACTACTATATGACCTCCTTAATTACTTTACAAACGAATTTTATTTGATTCATTCAATTTTTTTTTGTAAATTAATCACTGTAGGGATTCTTTCTAAAATGGCCGTACATTAAAAGGAACCCCATAATACCATGCTCCAATGCATCCAGAAAAATAGAAATTATGTTTACATCAGAATTATGCTTAAAATACATTAACATTTTCAGAGCAGGGACAATGTGATAAGATCATATTGGTTCAATATGAAATAATGGAACAGATTTGATTCAGCATGAAATTGTTATATGCCAAAACAGAGGACAGGTCCTCTATCCACATGGTGGAAGGGTTCCTCCAGCATGTGCTGTGAAGGCAAGAGGAAAAGCTAAGAGTGGTAATTGATGCAAGCAGTACAGTCTCAAGTATCTCATCCAACTTATACCATGACTCTTACACACTGCTCAATTCATCATATTCCAATCATTACTACACCAACAATTTCCACCAATCGTGATTCATATTTACTTTTCATAGCTTCGTCAGAACAAAACACTGCAAATGCTAAAAAACTAAACTGCTGGACATAGCAAGTCAGGCAATTCTATTTATGTCTTCACAGATGTTAATGTTTGAGGTCAGTGTTCCTTTGTTGGAATTGGAACTGCTGAGGGATGCAACACATTTAAAACCAGACACAGAAAAGTTTCAGGATGAAAGAACAAACAGAAAAATCTGTGATAAAGTGGAAGGCAAGAATGCAAATAATATGATTTCATCTTTGCAGGTTTCTGTTCTCAGTATCAAGTTCAATGACTGCTAATCATAATCTTTGCCTCCATTTCTTTTAATGATAGCTGCTGAACGTAATTCTGCTCACCCATTCTCATATCCTGGATACATATTTTGTTCCTTTCCTTGATCTATCACCATCACTTTTTAATAAAATACCTTTTTGTTAATAATTGCTGGACATACTCAGCAAGTTAGGCAGCATCTGTAGAGATGAAAACAAGCAATAACATTCCAGGTCAATGATCATTCATCAGACATGTGAATATTTACAGTATTTTCTATTTATTTTAGACTCTGTACTTTTGTACCATCATCCCACACCCCCATTTCAATCATCGTTTTCCCTTTTAACTATTACCTGACCTGAAGCATTAACTTCTTTTTCTGCAGATGCTGCCTGTTGGGCTGAGTCTTTCCAGCATTTTCTACTTTAATTCTTAGCTTTACCTCACCCTTTCGCAGAAATCACTGCTGCAACTTCATACACACATCTCTCAGCTTCTACACACTATTAACTAGCAGTCATGACAAGCACGTCATACCGTCCTAAAATACTTTTCTTTCTAGTTGGACCAATTGGCACACAATTGCGGGCAGCAGCACTTAATTGGCAAGGCTGACACAGCTGTAAACTCTAATTCTGCTAAAATACAGAATGCTTACCGACATGGTAACAACTGACACCATTGTTAACAGAAATCTATTCCTCCTTTTCACCATCTGCTGCTACTTACTCCTGAATAGTTTCTGATTTCCAAGCTGCAGATGGTGTAAGCTTGCAACTCACACTTTAACCCCTCTGCCATACTACCCTCACCATAATCACACTGTTTTGCCTTTCTCCAGTCAGATGATCAAGAATTGCACCTTGGTGAGGCAATATAGCAGGAGCAAGAAGAGGAGGAAAAGACTTGGCAGAAGAAACCCTGTCACTTTCTCACAGTTTCAGTAACCAGATCAGATATTTGCATGACACGATGGAAACTTGAATAGAGGAGGGATCTGCACATGGTGAAACACTCCAGTATAAATGGGCTGTAGCCAAGAGAAAGGGAAGGGTAATGAAAATGCAACTTGCCAGAGGGTAAAAGGACAGAAGGGTTCAGTTGCACAGGACATATTCAGTTGAGGAATATGATGAGAAAACATGCAAAAAGAGCTAGTGAATATGCATACATAAAATTCTTGGTGCATAGCAGTCTGCTGAAAAGCCTGTAGTCATCATCAAGAATAATGAAGGCATCCAGCAACAACCATGAACATAATGTCACACAGAGTCTGCAGCCTGTCCTTCCCAGTGCAGATGTGGTGGGCAATCACACAAATACAATTGTGGACCCAACCACGATGCAATGCCTGATAAATGTCTCAGCTTTCATTGTAGCACAAGCTGAAGCCACCTGAATGTTGCAAATTTGGATTTCAGAGCAGCCGAATAAATGAAGCAAAGTGTGTTGTTGAACATTAACTGAATGGGGGAAATTAGATGTGCATTCACTGGTATTGCAGTCAGATAAGATGATCATAGACAGCCCAGCTAAAAAACAGTTTTGAGGCCCTGCTTTCCATATACTCATGGCAAAGGTTGCACTCTCACTATGAGGAGCATGTGCAAAATGCAGCAGACCGCAAGGAAGGGAGTCATGGACTTTGGAGAGCTTGCTTTTCTTAAGCACCCAAGTGGTCTGCTCAATCAAATTTCAAATGGTACTATGCCTTTCGTCACACGTGTTGTCTATGTGTGCATGCATTGTGAACCACTATTAAATGATGGATAGTCCTTGTCATCCTGTAGCAACCATCTGGTTTCTTACGGATGCTGAAACGTAGATAAGTCCTTCAGAATAAAGATGTCATTGCTGTTGCCAAGATACTCGGATCTGACCTCCATAAAGCACTGTGTGAGGTTTGATATTGAAGGACAGGAACGGTGTGGTTGCAATGGATCTGAGGCGTTCGAGCGCAAAGTGACATCTGGTATGTTTTTGTTCTGTTTGCTTTGTTCCAACAAAACAAAATGTAAGGTGCTCCTCTCTCAGTGCATATAGCATGTTGGTGACCTTTCCATACGATAGTGGATGCTGATTTGAGAGATGATCAAGACGTCGTAAAGATGTAGAGTCACAGAGTTTTTGCAGCATGGAAAAAAGTTCTTTGGCCTATCATGTATGCACCAACCATCAAACAAAATGTAATTTGCTCCAGTCCAAAAGGAGCTCAAGACAAAACAGGTTTATGGCCAAGGTTCTCCTCATATGGCTGCAGGTCTACCTCGAAGAAGGTAACAGATTTCAATGAAACAGAGATGCTGCACATTTCTGCCTTACGGTAAACAGTCAAATTGTTCACTGAAAGCTCTGGGGTGGAGTTCTCCTCCTCCTTCTCCTCCTCCTCCTCTTTAAGTGGGTTGTTTTTCTTAGCATTGCCTCTGCATATTGTACCACTTATGATGCAAGCCGTCTACAGCACAATGATTGAAAACAAGTGAAAGAGGCTTTTGCAGCTTGCAATCTCCTTTTTTATTGTTTTTATGGAATAAAGCTGGTAAGGGCAAGATATTTTGCCTATTGCAAATTATCCTCAAGATGGTGGCAGTGAGCTGTCTAGTTGAACCAAGTTTGGGCCTGTGGGTGTGGGAGCTGTGATAGTCCTCCCTGCTCCTATGCACGTTTCACCATGCAAAGTTTAGAGAGGGTGATAACTGAAATGCTGGAATCAAAAATGGCATCAAAAGGGTTGAATCATTAGAGTCTGACTGATACCATAACCTGCCTATTCTGCCTGCTTCCAATGATGCTTAAAGCTTACCCAAAATAGAGTCTGAAGCAGTCAGCACTGGAGGTGTACACTAAGAGTGCAAACGCCATTTTGAACATGAACAGCACCAAAAGTGCTTACAATATATACACTACAAAATGGATTTTGTATGCTTCTCAACTTGGCTTCATCACAGCTAAAGCAAATTAAGTTAAACTTCTCAAAAATTTGAAACCTGATCTACATCAAGAGTTTCTCAAACATAAGACCATAAGACATAAGAGCAGAAATTAGACCATTTGGCCCATCGAGTCTGCTCTTCCATTCCATCATGGCCGACAAGTTTTTCAACCCCATTCTTCTGCTTTCTCCCTATGACCTTTGATCTTCTTAATAATCAAGAACCTATCTATCTCAGTCTTAAATATACTCGATAACCTGGTCTCCACAGTCTTCTGTGGCAATGAATTCCATAGATCCAACAGACTTATTTCAGCAATGTATGTTCTTAAAAATATTACAGAAACCCAAGATTTATCAATACCATCAACACTGGCTTGCTAATAGAGAAGTAGAGAATAGGAATACGTTAGTGTTTTCTAGGTAGGCAGGATGTCATGAGTGGTGTGCCATAGGGGTTGGTATTGGGGTTTCAACTCTTTAAAATGTATTTAAATTATTTGGATGAAGAGAAAAAGATAGGTTATGCCACAAAGATAGGTAGGAAAGGGAGTTGTGAAGAGGACATAAGGAGCCAACAAAGGGATATACATAGGTTAAGTGAATGGGCAAATTTATGACGAATGGGGTACTATGTGGGAAAGTGTGAAATTGTCCATTTTGGCAGAAAGAATAAAAAGGAACCATAAATGGTGACAGAATGCAGAACCCTGAGATGCAGAGAAATCTGGAGTCCTCATGCATGAATCAGAGAAGCTTAATATGCAGGTATAGCAAGTAATCAGGAAAGCCAATGGATTGTTTACTGACAGGGGAATTGCATGCAACAGTAGGGAGGTTATGCTTCAGTTATACAGGACATTGGTGAGATCACATCTAGAGTACTGTGTACAGTACTCATCATCATATGGTAGGATGTTAATGGGTTGGAAGCTGTTCAGACTAATAGCTGGAATGTGCAGATTGTCGTGAAGAAAGGCTAGACTGGCTAGGACTGTAACCTCTGGAGTTTAGAAGTGACTTAACTGGAATACATAAGATCCTGAGGGCAAGTGACCAGCTGAGTATTTACAGGATGTTCCCCTTCTGAGAAAATCTAGAACTGGGGAAGGTTGGTTGAAAAAAGGGTTGCACATTTAGAACATTGGTAACAAAACAGAGGCAAGGAAACATTTTATTTTTTCTCAAAGGGCTGAGTGTCTTTCAAACTCACTTCCTCAGAAAGCAATGAGTGAATGCAGAATCTTTAAACATTTTTAACACAAACATAGACAGATTCTTGATTACAAGGAATAAAAGAATATCAAATATTTGCAGGAAGGTAGGGTTGAGTTTAAAATCAGACCAGCTATGATCGTATTGAATGTCAGAACAGTTTTGAAGGGCTGAGTGGTCTACTCTTGTTCCTTGTTCATATATATCTAATTCTCTTAGTTCTCTTACACACAGTCGACCAAAAATTATAATGTGATAATTTTAGCTTTGAAATATACAATGCTTTCATTAAAGCTTCAAGTATTTAGAGACCTTTAGTCTAGAGGGTATTTCATCAAAAGCATAACTTTTACTCAAGGCAAAAAGGAGTTTTCACAAAAGTATGATGATTATATTCTATAGAATAACTAAATGCTGTACAAAGACTTCAGGTAGCATTGGCATTATAAAATTCTCAAAATGAAGTGACCTATTCTACTAAAAAAGAATGCGTACCTGTGAATGTGTATGGTGTTCCAATGAATATTCTCCATACACTAGTTGCCTGCTAGGTCAAAAAAAAGCACTGCACTCAATCGTGAGCTGAAATCATGTGCTGATATTCTGGACTAACTCATAAACAAAGACAATAATGTGACACCTGAGCCAAGCTGACATTCAAAGATCCTATAAGATTAGCTGAAGATTGAACTGCCAAGATAAGCAAAGTTCTTCTCTCAGTCATCAAAAATTAACAAAATTTAACTGGTCCTGATCTAATATTTTCTTGTTTAAATTTGCTCCATACAAAAATTTGATGAGGTAAAACAAAATTGTACTAACTTGCCATATGTAACATTAGATGTTGTATAAACATGAATGTTTTATTTCTTCCATATTCAAGATACATTCTGATTTCCATCAACACGGCTGCATTCCGACGTGATTTAAAATACATTGTTCAATCTAGCCCTTAAAGCATATTGTTGAACATTGATGTTGCCCTGTCAATATCAATTTGTGATACCAGTGAATAGTTGGCACTGTACAGTGACAGAGGGATTGAGTAGTTAGCTGCGTCCTGCTTACTGACACATCAGATAAATGGTATGCTATTTACAAACGTATTAACCTGCTCTACATCACAGTTCAAAAGTATTTGCAATGCTAGAAATCACAATGGACTTTCTGGTAGTCCACCTGCCCTGAGTCCATCCGTCCTGCCAGTAATCTTTCTTTGAGTGAACAAATTGCTATCGGTCATTAGTAACTCATGAGGGATTCACAGACATACAGTGAATAATCAAACTTTTCTTTGGGTTAGTTACATTCTTTTGTCTTTTTTAATACTTACATTTAGTTGTCTATGTGTACGGAAGGTGTACATTGGCAATTACCAAGTTTTCATCCTACCCCTTAAGTTTTGTGGCTTATCCAAATAAAGCTATTCTATATTCCAGCACAACATAGTGGTTAGGATATTGGTTTTCATGGCTATCTTTAAGATGAGAGATCTAAAAGTTAAAGTTCTAAATTGAAGTAACGCCAAATTTGAGGGCACCAGGCAAGAACTTTCAAAAGTTGATTGAAAGAGTTGTTCGTTGGTAAAGGGACATTTGGAAAGTGGAGGGCCTTAGAAAATGAGATAACCAGAGTACAGAGACAGTATGTTCCTGTTAGTGTGAAGGGCAAGTGTGGTTGGTGTAGGGAATGCTGGATGACTAGAGAAATTGAGATTGTGGTCAAGGAAAAGAAGGAGACATACGACAGGTATAGACAGCTGGTTGAGTGAATCCTTAGAGCAGTAGAAGGACAGTAGGAATATAACGAAGAAGAAAACCAGGAAGGCAAAAAGGGGGCATAATATATCTTTGAAAATAGAGTTAAGAAGAATCCAAAGAGATTCTACAAATACATTAATGGAAAAAGAATAACTAGGGAGAGAATAAGGGCCCCTTAAAGATCAACAAGACCGCCTGTGTGCAGAATCTCAGGAGATGGGTGAGACACTAAGGAGTAGTTTGTGTCAGTATTTACTGTAGAGAAGGATACAAAAGCTAAAGAACTTGGGGAAAAAAAAAGTGATATCTTGAAAAATAGGTAAAAACAACGACTGCAGATGCTGGAAACCAGATTCTGGATTAGTGGTGCTGGAAGAGCACAGCAGTTCAGGCAGCATCCGAGAAGCAGTAAAATCGACGTTTCGGAATAAAGGCAGAGAGCCTTAAGCGTGGAGAGATAAGCTAGAGGAGGGTGGGGGTGAGGAGAAAGTAGCATAGAGTACAATAGATGAGTGGGGGAGGGGATGAAGGTGATAGGTCAGGGGCGGGTGGAGTGGATAGGTGGAAAAGAAGATAGGCAGGTAGTACAAGTCAGGGGACAGTGCTGAGCTGGAAGTTTGGAACTAGGGTGAGGTGGGGGAAGGGGAAATGAGGAAACTGTTGAAGTCCACATTGATGCCCTGGGGTTGAAGTGTTCCGAGGCAGAAGATGAGGCATTCTTCCTCCAGGCGTCTGGTGGTGAGGGAGCGGTGGTGAAGGAGGCCCAGGACCTCCATGTCCTCGGCAGAGTGGGAGGGGGAGTTGAAATGTTGGGCCACAGGGCGGTATGGTTGATTGGTGCTGGTGTCCTGGAGTTTTCCCTAAAGCGCTCTGCTCAGAGGCGTCCAGTCTCCTCAATGTGGAGGAGACCGCATCAGGAGCAACGGACATAATAAATGATATTAGTGGATGTGCAGGTAAAACCTTGATGGATGTGGAAGGCTCCTTTAGGGCCTTGGATGGAGGTGAGGGAGGAGGTGTGGGCACAGGTTTTGCAGTTCCTGCGGTGGCAGGGGAAGGTGCCAGGATGGGAGGGTGGTTTGTAGGGGGGGCGTGGACCTGACCAGGTAGTCATGGAGAGAACGGTCTTTGCGGAAGGCGGAAAGGGGTGGGGAGGGAAATATATCCCTGGTGGTGGGGTCTTTTTGGAGGTGGCAGAAATGTCGGCAGATGATTTGGTTTATGCGAAGATTGGTAGGGTGGAAGGTGAGCACCAGGGGCGTTCTATCCTTGTTACGGTTGGAGGGGTGGGGTTTGAGGGTGGAAGTGCAGGATGTGGATGAGACGCGTTGGAGGGCATCTTCAATCACGTGAGAAAGGAAATTGCGATCTCTAAAGGAGGAGGCCATCTGGTGTGTTCTGTGGTGGAACTGGTCTGCCTGGGAGCAGATACAGCGGAGGCGGAGGAATTGGGAATACGGGATGGCATTTTTGTAAGAGGTAGGGTGGGAAGAAGTGTAATCCAGGTAGCTGTGGGAGTCGGTGGGTTTGTACAAAATGTCAGTGTCAAGTCGGTCGTCATTAATGGAGATGGAGAGGTCCAGGAAGGAGAGGGAGGTGTCAGAAATGGTCCAGGTAAATTTAAGGTCAGGGTGGAATGTGTTGGTGAAGTTGATGAATTGCTCAACCTCTTCGCGGGAGCACGAGGTGGCGCCAATGCAGTCATCAAAGTGTCCATATTACACAGGAGGAGATGATGCATATCTTAAAATGCATAAAGGTGGATAAATCCCCGAGACCTGATCAGGTATATTACAGAATTGCATTGGAAGCTATAGGAGAGATTACCGGGCCTCTTGCTGAGATAGTTGTATCATTGATAGCCACAGGTGAAGTACCAGAAGACTGGAGATTGACTAATGTGGTGCCAATAAATAAAGGTACTAAGGAAAAGCCAGGAAACTACAGTCCAGTCAGTCTGACATCAGTGATGGGAAAGTTGTTGGAGGGGATTCTGCGAGACAGGATCTGCATGTATTTGGAAAGGCAAGGACTGATTAGGGAGAGTCAACATGGCTTTGCGTGTGGGAAATACGGTCTCACTAACTTGACTGAAGAAGTGTCAAAGAAGATTGATGAAGGCAGAGCGATAGACATTGTCTACATGAACTTCAACAAGGTTTGACAAGGTTCCACATGGTAGATAGTTAGCAAGATTAGATTACATGGAATCCAGGGAGAGCTAGCCTTTTGGCTACAAAATTGATTGAGATGTAGGAGATGAGTGGGTGTTGGTGCAGGATTGCTTTTTGGACTGCAGACCTGTGACCAGCAGCGTGCTGCAAGGATTGGTGCTGGCTCCATTGCTTTTTGTCATTTATATAAATGATTTGAATGCGAATATAGGAGGTATAGTTGGTAACTTTGCAGATGACATTAAAATTGGTGGTGTAATTGATAGTGTAGAAGGTTCTCTCAAGAGTACAAATGGATCTCGATCAGATGGTCAATGAGCTGAGGAGTGAAGTTTAATTTAGCTAAATGTGAGGTGTTGCATTTTGGTAAGTCAAATCAGGGCAGGGCTTATACAGTTAATTGTAGAATCTTATAGAATGATAGACTCCCTACAGTGTGGAAGCAGGCATTTGATCCATCGAGTCCACATCGCCCCTCCAAAGTGCACCCCACTCACATCCACCCACCCAACCCTATAACTGTACCACTGCATTTGCCGTGGCTAATCCACTTCGCCTGCACATCCCTGGATACTATGCACAATTTAGCATGGCCAATCCACCTAACCTGCACATCACTGAACTGTGGGAGGAAATCCACACTGTTGTGCAAACTCCACACAGATAGTCGCCAGAGGGTGAAAGCGAACCTGGGTCCTTGGCACTGTGAGGTAACAGTGCTATTCACTGAGCCACCATGCCACCCATAAGAGTAGGGCCTCAAGGAATGAAGAAGGGCTCTGAAGAGCCCTGAAGAAGGGCTCATGCCCGAAACGTCGATTCTCCTGCTCCTTGGATGCTGCCTGACCTGCTGCGCCTTTCCAGCAACACATTTTCACCTCAAGGAGTGTTGCCAAACAAAGGGACTTAGCGGTACAGTTGCATAGCTCCTTGAAGGGGAGTCACAAGCAGACAGGGTGGTAAAGAAATAGTTTGGCACACTTGCCTTCATTGGTCAGTGCAGTGGTTTGGGATATCATGTTATGGCTGAACAGGACATTGGTGAGGCCACTTTTAGAATACTGTACTTAATTCTGGTCTCCCTGCTATAGGAAAATGTTGTTCAACTTGAAAGGGTTCAGAAAAGATTTACAAGCATGTTGGTGGGATTGAAGAGGTTGAACTATAGGGAGAGGCTGAAAAGGCTGAGGCATTTTTCCTTGGAGCGTTGGAGATTGAGGGATGACCTTATAGAAGTTTATAAAATCATGAGCTGTATGGATAAATGAATAGCCAAGGACTTTCCCAGGATGGAGGAGTTTTCTTAGTGGAAGGTATAGGTTTAAGGTGAGAGGGGAAAGATTTAAAAGAAACCTGACAAGCAACTTTTTCACGCAGAAGGTGCTGTGTGTATGGAACAAGCTGCCAGAGGAAGTGAAGGAGGAGGGTAGAATTACAATATTTAAAAGGCATCTGAATGGATACACAAAAATTAAGGGTTTAGAGTGATATGGGCCAAATGGTGGCAAAGGGGACTGGTTGGCATGGATGAGTTAGATCAAAGGGTTGTTTCTGTGCTGTATAACTTTATGACTCAATAAGAGAAGAAACACACTTCCTCATGATAGAATTACCCTGTTTCAGCTCATAAGCCAAACTGTCTGCCCATCAATTGCGAGCCAAAGGGAAACACACCCTTTGGTCCAACTCATCCATGCCAACCAAGTTTCCCAAACAAAACTAGCCCCATTTGCCTGCATTTGGCCTATATCCCTCTAAACTATCCTATTCATGTACCTAGCCAAATGTGTTTTAAATCTTGTAACTGTACCTGCATCTACCACTTCCTCTGGCAGTTCATTCCACATATGAACTGCCCTCTATATGTGCGCAGCTTGACTTTAAATATAATGCAGGACTTGTGAAATCTGCAAGGTCCTAGTAGTGGTGAGTGCCTCAACCTCACCGATAGCACAATTCCCTGTGAAAGGTGACACATCAGCTCAGTTGCCTAATTAGTTCTTCAGAGTTCTGTGGATTTGCTTGCTTTATCAAATCTGTCATGTAGGGTTGGCAGCATTCTAATCTTCCATTACAAAGAATGTCATTTTAAGTCAATTTTACTTCCAAGAGACATAGCTTGTCTCTCATAAAAGACATTCTGATGTCCTCTTCACTCCATTTCTATGTTTCTGATGTTTGCTTTTCAACAATAACTTTATCCAACTGCTTGTGAGGGATCTTACAATTAGATATGCGTGTAAACCAATGCCTGCCCCAGCATGTCAATGTAATCACCCAGTTGGTCACTATGCACCTGGCAAGAGCACACCTGCTAGATTGACAGCAAATTCAGAATCATGCCTGAAATATTGTGCAAAACAATTCATCACAAAATGCAAGTGTATTGCCATTATTCTTCTGTTTGTATTGCAGTGATATGTACTGCTCATTACCCAGTAGTTTCACAAGTTAGATTCTCAATTAACATAAGTGCCCAACAGCAGCTACGTAAATACTATTTCCAGTCAGCATGTTCCGAAGTTGTTATATTACACCAGTTTCCGTATGTGTTATAAAATGAAAATTTGCCTTCACCAAAGTTCAACTTGCTTTATTGTAAAAGTATTCCAAGATAATTCACAGATGCATTATCAGATAAAATCTGATATCAAGCCACAAGAGATATTTGGGTAGATGACAAAAATAAACTTGATTAAAAAGGCAGGGTTTAAGGCGTGCATTAAAGGAAGACAGAGGTGCAAACGTTCCAGGAAAGAATTCTAGTACTTAGACGTTTAGTTAATTGAAGGCATGGCTATCAACAGTGGAGCAACTAAAAAAAATCAGATTTCTCAAGGACCCAGAATTAGAGAACCTTACATAGCCAAGTGGATAGTGGGGAAATTACAGATACATTCAGATTTTAAAACAAGGGTGAGAATGATAAAACTGAGGCAGTGCTGATCAAGAAATAATACTGGTTGAGAAATAAGCACAAGGATGAAGGGTCAACAGAAATTTAGATATAGCCAACAGTACGAAGCTTATGAAGATTTGCAATGGTTTAATCTGATCTTGGCTGCTTTTGAATAATCAAATCAAAGGTACCAAAGATAATATCAAGGGTTTTGGAAAATGACAAAAGCTTTGGTTTAGATTAAATTAGAAAAGAAACAGTTGTGCAAGGGCCTAACGAAGGATGACCTGCAAAATTCAAAACCTTTGATGATCAAAATGTTCTTGCTTGGCACCTGATTTACTTTTCAACAAATGCTTAATTCAGATGATTATATAAAAGACGTGGCAAAGAGACATGCCTAAAATTAGCTTATTTCCCCCTCTAATGTGTGTTTGAAACTGGTGAAACTATGAATAACCTTGGTGTTCTCTTCACTGTTCTTACAGCGTTGATGACTTATTTTGCAATATATATAGCACTCCTGTAACAAGTTGAGAAAGGGACTCCACCTTTAGCAGGATCCACTTTGAACACTATGTGAAAGTGAGGACTGCAGATGCTGGAGGTTAGAGTCAAGATTAGAGTGGTGCTGAAAAAGCACAGCAGGTCAGGCAGCATCTGAGGAGCAGGAAAATCGACATTTCCTGATGAAGGGCTCCTGCCCGAAACGTCGATTTTCCTGTTCCTCGGATGATGCCTGACCTGCTCTGCTTTTCCAGACCACTCTAATCTCTTCTTCTATAAATACAATGTCCTACGTTGACTCGAGAGAACACTTCTTATTGTTGACAATGATGTTTTTGGGTTGTCTGTTTGCTCACTGAGCTGGTGGGTTTTTTTGTCAGAAATTCTGTCACCATGCGAGATAATATCATCAGTGAGCCTCCGTTGAAGCATTTGTGTTCTGTCCCACTTGCTATTTGTGTGCCTTGGCTCGTTGTGGTGGGTGATATCATTTCTGGTTCTGTTTCTGAGAAGTTGATAAATGGGGTCCAAATGTATATGCTCGTAAATGGAGTTCCGGTTTGAATGCCAGGTGTGTAGAAATTCCGTGCGTGTCTTTGTTTGGCCTGTCCTAGGATGGATGCATTTTCCCAGTCGAACTGGTGTCCCTCTTCGTCTTTGTATCTGGATACTGGTGATAGTTGGTCATGACTTTTATTGGCTAGTTCATGCTCATGTATACTTGTGGCTAATTTCCTGCTGGCTTGTCCAATATAATGTTTGTTGTAATCCTTGCAGGGTATCTGTATATTGTATTTGTTCTGCTGGCTGTGGGTATGGGGTCCTTTAAATTCATCAGTAATTGTTTTAGTGTGGCAGTAGGTTCCTGGGTTACCATGATGCTCGGGGCCAGAGCAGTCTGGTGGTCATCTCTGAAAATGCCTTTGATGTATAGTAGGGTGACTAGAGTCTCCAGGCGTGTTGTGTCTTCCTGTTTTGGTCTGTTGTGCAGGAAACAGCAGACTGTGTTTATTGGGTAACCATTGTTCCTGAATACGTTTATATAGGTGCTTCTCTTCGGCTTCCCGTAGTTCCAGGATGCAACAGTGTGTTGTGGCTCATTTAAACAGTGTACTGATGCATGTCCCGTTGCAGGTGTTGGAATGGCTGCTTCTGTCGTTGAGTACCTGGTTTGTTGTATGGCTTTCCTATAATCGCTGGTCTGCAGTTCTCCATTGGCTTTTTGTTGTACCATGATGTCCAAGAAGGGGAGTTGGTTATGGTTCTCTTCCCTTTTGGTGAATTTTGTACCGGTGAGAATGTTGTTTATGTGTTCATGAGTTTCTTCTAGTTTGTCATAATTAATGATGACAAAGTTGTCATCCACATAGCGAACCCAAAGCTGAGGTTGGATTGTGGGAAGGGCTATTCGTTCTAACCTCTGTATAATTGCTCCTGCTATAAGTCCTGATATTGGTGATCCCACAGGCATCCTATTGATTTGTTTGTATATCTTGTTGTTGAAAGTGAAGAGGGTATGAGGCACAAGTCCAGTGGTTTGAGGATGCTGTCCTTGCCAATGGAGTTGGGACTGACAGGTGATTGTGTCTCTAGTTTGTCTAGCAGTGAGGCCAGTTTTTCTTTGGCTAGAGTGATATTTTCTCCAAAATCTCAATGATCTTTTTGTTTATGATGGATTATGTTAAGTGTCTAGTATTGGTTTGGATAGACAAAGAAATGCAGTGCAATAAGAAATCAATATTTTATGAAGATCCTGGAAGCAGAGAAAGGGCTGATCTAAGATACCTTCTACTAGTACTCATAACCCTGAAAACAAAACCAGCAATATCACTGATAACATTACTAAATCGTGGCATGACCGTAAGAAATAAAAAGCAGCTACTTAATTACCTTGATGCAACCTGAGTAATTTCAAACCTTAGAATTGTAAAACTTTTTGTTGAAGAGCAGATTCTGAAGAAGATTTTTAGTGCATTTAGTAACTATTCAACTTGCTGTCTTAATTTCTTTTCCATCAAATGTCATACTGATCAACTATTGCTGCATCTTTTGAGGGATCCCTGCAAATCAACAATACTTGAATGACTATGGCATTGATTGTAGCTGCATCAAAAGATCTGAATAGGTTTACCATCAACAGTGGATACTAATTCTTTTTTAGATCAGTCAGTCAGTCATTGCCAGAGTGTGCCATTTCTGCCACCTCCGGCGAGATACTATCACCAGACACGTACTATTCTTCTCTCTCTTGTCAGCCTTCTGCAATGACTATTTCTTCCCGGATCCTCTTATCCACTCTTCGTCCACTCCAAGCACCTCCCTACAACCCCATAGGCACCTTTCCATGCAACTGCAAAAGGTGTAAAATCTGCCCATTTACTTCCTTTCTCCTCACAATTTAAGGCTCCAAACACACCTTCCAGCGGAAGCAGTGATTTATCTGCATTTCATACAATGTAGCCAACTGTATTCACTGCTCACAATATGGTCTTCTCTACCTTGGAGAGACAAAGCACAGATGGGCAACTGTTTTTCAGAATGTTTACGTTCAGTCAACAAAAATGACCCTGAGTTTCCAGTTACCTGCCATTTCAACACATCATCGTGTTCCCTGGCCAACATCTGTCTCAGACTTACTACAATACTCCAGCGAAGTTCAGTGCAAGTTGGACAAACAACACCTCGTTTTCCACTTGGGAACTCAATAGCCTTCTGAATTCAATAATGGATTTTAGGGCCTGTGCACCTTCTCTCATGGCCTTACCCCAACTGCCAAAACCCAGGCCTTGTCATCACATGGGCTTCTACCACAAACAACCCACTGTCAGTCCTCATTAGCAGTTATTGATTCTCTCAGGCTGACCTGTGCGTTTTCCATTGACTGCCCAACTGTTTTATCTCTCTGTGGACTCCATCTCCACCTATCGTTTATTCCTCCCCTTCCCCCCACCTCTTCTTCAGCATATATATCAACCTTTTCCAAGCTACAATCAGTTCAGACCCAAAATGTTAACTCTGCTTCCTCTCCACAGATGCTGTCATATTTGCTGAGTTTTTCCAGCAATTTCTGATTTTATTGCCAGACTGTGTTGCTTAAATACCACAAGTTGAGAAAACCAATTCAGTGAATTTACTAACATGCTTGTAAGTATTTTGAAAAACCTGTTTGGGTATGTTATCGCTGGAGCAGGTGGGTCTCAAACCTGGAGCTTCTGGTATTGAAGCAGGGATACTACACTACAATGGAAGCATTCAACTGTCTGATCTGTGCAGCAAATTACAGGATTTAATGAATAGGCTTTTGCTATGACTTATGAACACTTAAAACATTGTCAAGTCAGCAATTAATTAAATATCTAATAGTGCTACAATGGAACTTGCATTGCTGGCTTGTTTTTCCTATAATTGGAAGTTAACTATATGTCTATTTTCTAACTTCATGGGATGCTGTGTGATTATGAATGACTTGGTCAGTTTAACTAGCATGTCATTATCATTTTCCTTTTTTTTAAATCGGTGAAATCCAGATTCCAAATTGTCTTCTGAGAGAGCTGGTTTGGTAGGTGGGCACTCACAGAAGGTTGTGTGCGAAGCTTCCAGACAGTACAAACAATGCAGAATTCACCAGCTCAACAAACAGTTTTTTGGTTTCATATCTGACATTGAAAATTTGAAATTCAGTCCCTAAGATAATAATAAATTGAGAAAGTGGTTTTGAGACAGTGGTTTTTGCCACTTTTGAGACTGTGGTTTCTGCCACTCAAAGAGAGTGCCAGCTGTATGACATTAATCTAATAAGTGCCTGAAAACTATGAAGATTACAGTCATCAACACAGGAATGAACTAAGGGGTTTTAGCAACATTAAGGGGCAGACTATTCAGCCTTTAATTTTGAATAATCCTGCTGAAGTGTCAAATATTCACCTTTTACTGGGTAAAAGCAAAATGTGTTATGCATTTTACATGTGAGAGATACTACATCATTTGTCATAAAACATCTTCAAAGGAGGTTCTCAAAATTGTTCAAGAATTGTTCGCCATCATTTAACTTAAGGGGTACATAATTGCTTTTGCTCATTTTGTTATATCAACTGAATGTTCTCATTTGATTTATGGTTTATTTTCTCACATTCATTTTGTTTTATTAGAGACAAAACCATCACAATAAGAATGACCTTCATCACAGGGCTGCCAATATTAATACTTGTCTTCAGTGTAAACATTCATTGTCAAGAAAACTATGATGGTCCATTTGCTCCACCTCCACGACAACGACGTATTCGTACACCTATAGAGACTGATCTATATAGATTCTTTCCCAGAGAGTGTGCTCAAGAATGCAGATGCACACCATCATTTCCTTTGGCTATGTACTGTGACAATCGAAAACTCAAATATGTGCCCAATATCCCAGCACATGTGCGATACCTTTATCTTCAGATCAACGAAATTGAAAGTGTACCAGAAAATGCTTTTGTTAATGCAACATTGCTTCAAGAAATTAATCTTAGCCACAATAAATTGAAGTCTTCTAAGATACCCAAAGGTGTGTTTGGAAAGCTCCAAAATCTGATTGGCCTTAACCTGGAACACAACAAACTTGAAGAAGTTCCAGTTCCACTTCCTAAATCTCTTCAAAGACTTACTTTGGGTTTCAACAAGATTACTAAACTGCCTGCTGACAATTTTCGTACACTAATTAATGTAACAATGCTGGACCTGAGCAATAATAAACTTCCTGATGGCGCTGTCAAGGGAAATTATCTTGGAAAAATGAAGGGTCTCCTACAATTAAACTTGCACAGCAACAAGCTGAAATCCATGCCAGGAGATCTTCCATCTTCTCTGCTGCAACTTTCAGTTGAAAACAACTCAATATCATCTATCCCAGAAAATTACTTCAGAAAAACTCCAAACCTCATCTCATTAAGGATGACATACAATAAGCTGAAACAAGTCCCATACAGTGTGTTCAATCTCTCAAATTTATTGGAACTGAATCTAGGACACAACCAACTGTCTGAAACCTTCTACGTTTCAAGGCAACTAGAGCACCTGTACCTCAACAATAACAACTTTACAAGTATGGGAAATGTTACATTGCATTTTCAGTAATTAAAAGTCACAATTAACTTTTGAAAATCAGACAGATTTATTCTTAGTAAGTTGCTTGATAACATAGTGATTAAGATATTATCCTTAAATTGCTATGGCAGTGGTTGAAGTCAAAGTAAGGACTGGGATTCTGTCTTGTTTACCAGTTCTGTGCATTCATTCACAGCCACTTCTTACAAAGAATATGCGATAACTTCACTTCCCTTCAATTCAGGTGCAAACTCTCAATGTCAGACTGCATCCTATTTGCCTTCAATGTAGAATACTCCCAGTTCTGCCCTGTGTTCTTTATTGTGCTCACCTCCTGCCATGCACAGCAACCAGTCCCATACCACATCACAATCTTATGATGTTACCCTTCCTGCTGCTATGCTCTGAGCGCAGACCCCTTTTCTCATCCCAACTAAACATTCTGAATTGATGGGGATTGTTCACAACTGTGGCATTCTACCAATGGGTAATCCACTTGCTTGACAGCAAACGGCCTTTCAATCTTGCGGGCTGCTGCACAGAAATCAGTGTTTTAAAAACTGACAATGAGATTTGCCCACAAACTCAGCTGCATTTTAATAATCTGAGGACACTTGGAACAGTATGAGGCCATTCCCTCCCTGACACATCATATGTATTGTGATCATAATGTCTGATATGCAGTAAGGTGGTAAGTAGGATGAGCGTAGGCCATTTGTTATCTCTAGCCTGCTCTGTTAATCAACAAAATCTTGGCTGATCTGACTGGCTTTAACACCTTTTCCCTGTCTGTACCCTATGACACTTGTCTCAAGGAACAAAAAGAAAACAAAGAACAGTACAGCACACGAACAGGTCCTTCCATCCACCAAGACTGTGCCGATACATGGTGCCTTTCTAAAGTAAAAACCCTTTGCCTCAACACTGTCTGTATCCCTCTATTCCTTGACTATTCGTTTATCAGTCACAATGTCCTTTTTATCGTTGCTATTGTATCCGTCTCCACACATCATGTGCATTCCAGGAATTTACCACCACCTGAGTAAACAACAAGATTTTCACAGAAAGTCATGGAGTAATACAGCACGGAAACAGACCCTTCAGCCCAACTCCTCCATGCCAACTTGGTTTGATAAAGTCCCATTTACCTGTATTTGGCCCAGATCTGTCTAACCCTTTCCTATCAATGAATCTATCCAAATGTCTTTTAAATGTTGCAATTGTGCTCACCCCTACCACTTCCTCTGGCAGCTCGTTCCATACACGCACCACCTCTGTGTGAAAAGTGTGCCCCTCAGGTCGCTTCTAAATCTTTCTCCTCTCACCTTAAACCTATGCCCTTTCGTTTTGGACTCCCCTACCGTGGGAAAAGGACCTCTCACCATATCCATGCCCCTCATGATTTTATAAACCTCTATAAGGTCACCCTTAGTCTCCTATGCTCCAGGAAAAACATCCAAGCCCATCCAGCCTCTCCTTATAACTCTTGGTAACATCCTTGTAAATCGTTTTTGCACTCTTTCCAGTTTAATGATACCCTTTGCCTTAGGGCAGCACGGTGGCACAGTGGTTAGCACTGCTGCCTCACAGCGCCAGAGACCCGGGTTCAATTCCTGCCTCAGGCGACTGACTGTGTGGAGTTTGCACGTTCTCCCCGTGTCTGCGTGGGTTTCCTCCAGGTGCTCCGGTTTCCTTCCACAGTCCAAAAATGTGCAGGTCAGGTGAATTGGCCAAGCTAAATTGCCTGTAGTGTTAGGTAAGGGGTAAATGTAGGGGTATGGGTGGGTTGCGCTTCGGTGTGGACTTGTTGGGCCGAAGGGCCTGTTTCCACACTGTAATGTAATCTAATCTAATCTTCCTATAGCAGGGTGACCAAACTGTATGCACTACTCCAAATGTGGCCTCACCAATGTTTTGTGCAACCATAACATGACATCCCAACTCCTATAATCAATGCTCTGACAGATGAAGACAAGGGTACCAAATGCCTTATTCACCACTCTGTCTACCTGTGACGCCACTTTCAACTCCCTTAAACTTACCTCTTTTACCTTAGACCTTTGTGCCCTTGTAATTGACTTTCTACACTGGTAAAACAATTCTGACTACCCATTCTATTTGTGCCTCTCATCATTTTGTAACTTCTATCAGGTCGTCATTAACCTTTCAACATTTGTCCAATCTCTCCTCATTGCTAATACCATCCAAACTAGGCAACATACTGATAAACCATTCCTTTACCCTTGCCAGAGCCTCCACATCCTTCTGATACTGTAGCAACCAGAATTTTACACCATATTCCAAATGTGGCCTCATTCAAGTCCTATAAAGTTGCAACATGACTTGCCAATTTTTACACTCTGCCCTGAACAATGAAGGGAACTATGGTGCTGTATACCTAGATCCCTCTGTATGTTGAAGCTATTAAGGATTCAGCCATTTATTGTATACTTCCGTTCTGTATTAGATCTCCCAAAATACACCACCTCGCATTTGTCTAGATTAAGTTCAATCTGCCATTTCTCCACCGAGGTTTCTAGTATGTCTATATCCTGCTTTATCTATTGGTAAATCTCCTCACTATCTGCAACTCCCCCAATCTTTGTGTCATCCTCAAAGTTTTTAATCAGACCACCTAAAGTCACCACCAAATCATTTATATGTACTACAAATAACAGGGGTCTCAGCACTGATCCATATAGAATGTCACATGTCATAGATCTGCAATCTGAAAAGTACCTTTCCACTGCTACTCTCCATCCTCTATGACTAAGCTAGATCTGTGTTCATCTTACCACATCACCACAGAACCCATGTGACTTCATTTTTTGAAACAGCTTGCCACGCGGGACCTTGTCAAATGTCTTGCAAAAGTCCACTGAAGCAAGATCTATGGTCCTGTCCTTAACAATCAATTTTGACACATGCTCAAAAAACTCAATCAAGTTTGTGGGACACAACCTTCTCCAAACAAAGCCATGCTGTTTATCACTAACAAGTTCATATCTTTCCAAATATGAATAAATCCTAAGCCTAAGAATCTTAAGGTTCACCAGCCTGTAATTTCCTCGGTTATCCCTGTTGCCCTTCTTAAACAAAGGAACAACGTTGGCTATTCTCTAGTTCTCTGGGACCTCTCCTGTGACTAAAGAAACAAGAAATATTTTGTACAAGATCCCAACAATTTCTCACCTGACTCCCTCAGCACTCTAGAATAGTCCTATCAGGTCCTGGGATTTGTCTACCTAATGCTTTTCAAAACACCTGACACAACCTCCTTATTTATAAGGACATGTCTTAGAATATTAACATACCCTCTCTCAAGACACACTCTTCACCATGTTTTTTTCCCTTCTGAATACTGATGCAAAGTATTTCTTTAAGGACCTGACTCCCTTCTCTCTGGCTCCACGCATAAATTCTCTCCTTTGTCCTTGAGTGGACCTACCCTTTCCCTGGCAATCTCTTGCTCCTTATATATGTATGAAACACCTTGGGATTTTCCTTAATCCGGTTTGCTAGACAGTTCATGCCCTTTTTGGCCCTCCTAACTCCTTGTTTGAGTTCTTTCCTGCTGACTTTGTATTCTTTGAGAGCTTTGTTTGTCTTCATTTCCTAAGGCTTACATATGCCTCCTTTTTCTTTCTGACTAATCTCTCAATTTCTGTTGTCATCCAAGGTTGCTGAATCTTACCATCTATATCCTTCATTTTCACAGGAAATGCTCATCCTGAATTATAATAAACTTGCCTTTAACAGATTCCCACAGACCAAATGTGGATTTACTCGCGAAAAGCCTCCCCCAAGCTACAATCCCCAGTTCCTGCCGACTATGGTTGTAGTTAACCTTCCACCAATTTAATACTTTTAACCAAGGCCTACTCTTGTCCTGATCCATAACTAACTTAAAACTTACAGAATTATGGTCACTGATCCCAAAATGCTCCCCCACTGAAACTTCAATGACTTGGCCAGGCTTGTTCCCCAATCCCGGGTCTAGTACGACCTCTTCCCTAGTTGAGAGAAGGTGAGGACTGCTGATCCTGGAGACTCAGAGTCGAAAAATGTGGCGCTGGAAAAGCACAGCAGGTCAGGCAGCATCCAAGTAGAGAGAGAGTCAACATTTTGGTCATAATCCCTTCATCAGGAATCCTTTGCACTTTATCAGGCAAAGAAGCAGGCCTCCATGAGCTATCACAAGTCATTAATTATAAATAGTTGAGAGACTATAGTACTCATTGGGACACTTCACTATTTACAGAATGCCAACCTGAAAATTCTCTTAACTCTGTTTCCAGCTAATTAGCCAATCCCCTATCCATATTAATCTAACCAACTCAAACTCCAAGAACATGAACTCTTCTTCTATGGCAATCTTTTGTGTAACACCACATTAAATGTCTCTTGGAAGTCCAACTACACAACAACTAATGACTTTTCATCAATTTTTAAAGAACAGCAATAAAACTGTAAATCATGATCTCCATTTCACAAAAGCATGGTGACTCTGCTTGATTGCATTGATTTTCTAAAGGTCGTGTTATTATTGTACTTAATAATGAATTTTCTCAATGACAAATCATAACTGTCTTATAGTTTCCTGATCTGAATAGCGATGTTATACTAGCGAAGCCCTTATCTGCTGGGACTTTTCAGAATCTATAGACTTTTCAAAGATTCTGACCATCCTCCATCTCTGCAGCCAATTCCTTAAAGACTGTTTTAGTCAGCTTTTGGTCTCATTAGATTTCTTAGCACCCTTTCACTAGAGATCGAGATTGTTTAAAGTTACTTCCTCCCTTTTGTTCTCAGATTTTCTATAATCCTCCTCAGAATGCTATTTATGTCTTCTATTTTGAAGACCAACCTAAAATAGTTGACATTATTCCCCCAAAATTAATTACATTTCAATTTTTTATTAAGCCTGTGTCATAACAAAACACCAGATCTAAAATAGTCTACTCCTTGGTTGGTGTTACATTTTACTCTGAGAAACTGTTTCAAATATACTCAAAAGTTATCTTTCAAACTATTTTTGCCTAATTTGTACTTTCCTTACAAGGCCCCATTATTTCCTGATCTAGATTCTGTTCCATTGTATAGCTGCTGTCAAGGGACCTGGGAATAATTACCACCAGCGACTTCTTTACTTTGCAATTTCGCATCTCCATCTAAACTAACTCAGCATTTTGATATAACTCTGCACCAAGATCATTTCTAATTACAATACCAATCTCATCTTTTATGAACAAAGCAACTGGACCATCTTTATCCTTCTTTCCTCTTCCCATCTTTCAGAAATGTCAAATACTTTTGAATATACAGGACGAAGCCATGGTCTTTTTACAACCATTGCTCTGTGATGGTTATCATAGCATAATAATTTACCTCTATTTGTGCTATCTATTCATCCACCTTGTTTCAAATGTTGTGTGAATTTAGATAAAGTGCCTTTAATTCTATATTTTCCCACTTTCCCTGAGCTACCCTATGTGCTGGTATGTTCTGTCCCTTTCTATCACACTCTGGTTATCCCTACCCACATCATTACCCTGCACTATTGCCTTCCGCTTTAAATTTCCAAATGTCTTTTCATCTGAAAGCTGGCACCCACCATTTAGCTTAAATTATCTCTACAGCATTAGATGCATGAATCCACAGCACACCTAATCACAGTTCAAGTGAACTTCGTCTTTCTCCGTTAATAGTGCCAGCATCCCAGGAATCAAAACCCATATCTTCTATGCACTCAACTCTCTGATATTACTTATTCTAGGTCAATTTGCTCATGGCTAAGGTAGCAATGTAGAGATTGTTATTTTTGTGTTGCTGCCCATTAATTTAGTCCCAAGCTGCTCTTACTGTTTCCAACAACCACTTTCTTAGTCCTACTTATACTGTTGGTACCTAGCTGCGCCTTGAAAACTGATTCCAAATTTCTTTGCAATCCTAAAGAGATGTCCTTAACCTTGGAACTGGAAAGGCAACACAGCTTTCAGGACTCATGCTCTCAGCTGCAGGGAACAGAAAATGAACTCTGCAACTATTCTGTCTTCAAACACATGCACTTTTGTTCCACTTTCACTTGAATGACATCTTATATCAGGGTGTCATGAACAGAGGCACAGGCATGATCATCATGGATTGTTGTTATCTAGTTCATGGATTATCTAGTTCACTAACATTCTTTAGCGAAGAAAATCTAATATGCTTAACTGACCTGGCCAGATGTGAAACCACACCAACAATGACGTGGTGAACTCTTAAATGCCCTTTAAAATGGCCTAACAAATCACTCAGCTCCAGGGTAAATAGGGTTGAACAACAAATGGTGGCCTTGCTCCTACATTTTATAAAAGATTTTTGAAAAATCCATAATTAATATATATTAATAAATTAAACCTGCTACATTCAAAATTCAACAGTAATATCTGCTAGTTCTTATTTTCACATTGGTGTGCAGGTTAAATGAAGAAAACAAATTTGTTGGTTTCTGAAGAAAGGATTTTGACATTGCCAATGGTGCAAATTACAGCAAAATGCTTATTGAAATTGAAGCCAATATATGAGTTGAAAATATTTACAAACCCTAAAAGCAGCAACCCGATGCCATTTTTTGGGCAACATCACATATCAGTAGTTCGCAAGTCTTCATAACATACCGGCACGTAGGGTAAATCAGGAAAAGTGGGAAAATATAGAATTAAAAGCTCCTTACCTGAATTCACACATCATTTTTAACAAGGTGGATGAATTGCTAGCACAAATAGAGGTAAGCTAGCATGGTATGAAAACTATCACAAAGCAATAATTGTAAAATGACCATGGCCTAGTCCTGTATATTCAACAGTATTTGACAGTTCTGAAGGATGGGAAGGTGAATAAAGATGGTACAGTTGGATATATAAAATTTAGAAGGGAATTGAAAAGAAAATCTGAGGGGCGAAGACTATTAGAAAGGACAGTTAAGATAAAAGAAAATCCAAAAGTCTTATCCAACAGTAAAATAATATCTGAAGTATAAATCTGCTAGTTGCATGAGAAATGCTAACTTGGAGAAGACACTCAGATAGACAGGCAGAGTTTGAGAGAGATTGTCTTGGAATATTGTGTTGTAGGAGAACTACTGCAAGCAGTTGTATGATTTGGAATACGCTATCTGAAGGATACACAGACAAGTTTCTGTGTTGGTTTCTGAAGAAAAGAATCTGACATTGCCCATAGTGCAAAGGACTGTAAAATGCTTGTTGAAATTAAAGCCAATATATCAGTTGAAAATATTTCCAAACCCTAAAAGCAGCAACTTCCAAGGGCAACATCAAAGAAAAATAATAAGCAAGTCATCAACTCAACAGGTTGAATATATAAAATTGAAAAGGGAATTTGAAAATAAAATAAGAGGGCAAAGACTTTGAGAAAGGGCAACTAACGTAAAATGTTCTACAGCAGTTAAATAGCAAAAAGGGTAAGCTGATTCAGAACCAAAGAGGATACTCATGTATGGAAGCAGATCCTCAAAATGAGCACTTTGCCATCTTTACCATCAAACATGATGCTATCTGCATCTTTGTGAAGAAAAGATCAGTTGAGAGAATACACATCCTAAAAATTATAATGAAGGTCCATTACAAAAGCTGGCAGCAGTTAAAGTTGAAAAATCACCAAGACCAACTGATGTCGATTGAAGAATATGTGGGGTGTGAAATTGTGGAAGGAACTGGCATATGTTTATCATTTGTCAGTAGGATTGGAAGTAACATTGAAGACCATTGAAAAGTGAGTGGCAGCATGAATACAAAGTTGTTTAAGTGACATGTGAAAAAAGTGGTGGTGAAAGATTATTTTTCAGATTGTGAAAAGGTACATAATAGTACTCTTTGAGATCACCACTAAGGGACCCCTGCTTCTCATGACATATATTAATGACATGGAGGGACCCCTGCTTCTCATGACATATATTAATGACATGGACTTAAGTGTACAGGGCAAAACTTCAAAACTTGGAAGTGTAGTGAGCAGTAATAGATCTCAAGAAGACAGGAGTGCTCGGCACAACAGATGAAGTTTAATGCAGCAGAGTGCAAAGTGATCTATTTTGGTAGGGTAAACAATGTAAGGCAGCACAAAATAAAGGGCGGCACGGTGGCACAGTGGTTAGCACTGCTGCCTCACAGCGCTGGAGACCCGGGTTCAATTCCCGACTGACTGTGTGGAGTTTGCACATTCTCCCCGTGTCTGCGTGGGTTTCCTCCGGGTGCTCCGATTTCCTCCCACATCACAAAGATGTGCAGGTCAGGTGAATTGGCCATGCTAAATTGCCCGTAGTGTTAGGTAAGGGGTAAATGTAGGGGTATGGGTGGGTTGCGCTTCGGCGGGTCGGTGTGGACTTGTTGGGCCGAAGGGCCTGTTTCCACACTGTAATGTAATCTAATCTAATCTAATTCTAAAGGCCATAACAGAGGGACCTGGTGGCAGCTGAGATGGTTAATAAACTGTTTAAAGAAACATATTGAACTCAGGGCTTTCAATCTTTAGAAACCAATGGTCTCAATTTGCATATTATATTTAATTTTAGGCACTACATTCGAAGAAAAATGCAAAGGCTTCAACATCAGTGCCGAAAGATTTACGAGAAAGATTCCAGGGAAGGATTTCAGCCATGTGTATAGACTGGAGAAGTTAGGATACTTCTGAGAGAATAAGTTGACAGGAGATTTGATAGAGGTGTTGAAAATTACGAGTAGTCTAAATTAAATAAACAAAAAATACTTTTCACATTCAAAAGTTAATGAGAACTAATGGAGACAGATTTAAAGTACAGTAATCTCCCGAGCATCCGGCATGGATGGAGAGTTGGGAGGTGGTGGTTTCGCAGTTACATGAGAAGTACGAGTTTGGAGAAGATACATAGATAGACAGACAGACTAGATAGAGATCAAGAGAGAATATCTCAGACTATTGCACTGTGGGTTAACTACTGTGGTTGGAGGCACCCTTCTACTGCCAGTTATATGTTTGGGTGTCAGGGAACAGGAACTTTCGGGTGGTTTGATTAAGAACCAAAATGACAACTGTTTTTTAGATTTGAAATAAGCAATCTGAAGGGTCGAGGCAACACTGTCACAGTTGGCTGAAATGCATTATCCTTTGCTGTGAGCATTCTAATAAATATTAACAATATTTGATTAATTTCTTAAAAGGATTTCACAAAGATGTAAAAATCAAATTTAGTTTTAAATTCCATTTCTATTATTTATTCGTTGTTTCTCCTCCCAATTCCACTTCAGATCCACTTTTAACCCGTCTTGGCTGAGACTGGTAAGAAAGGCCAACAGCAGAGGCCAAGTTTCCAGTCAATCTGGCAAATCAGTGCAGGATTTCTCTATTATTCATTTGTTAGCAAATTATTATTCCTCTGCAAACCTGTTCAGCGATTGTCAGTTGACTATTACATCACGAGAAATGTATCAAAGCCAAACACAAGTCATAGAAATGCATATCCAGCCAAGTTGTTTTTTAAACATTTGTTCATGGAATGTGAGTGTTACTGGTTAGATCAATATTTTCCATTTCTTCATGACCTTGAGACACAGCTGCATAATATAGGAAATAGGCACACCCGCCAAGCCGCTAGATAGGGGGTTGCAGCAACAATGAAAGAACAATGATATATTTCCAAGCTTTTGGTTAATTGTTTTCACTTTAAGCCAAAAATAGCAATACAACTTGCATTTTTATAGCACATTTAACTCAGTAAAAAGTTCCAAGATACTTCACACTGATATCAGGACACAAAGTTAGCTATCGAAACACAAAAGGAAATATTATGGTTGATAATCAAAGGCTTGGGCAGAAGAAAAGATTTTAAACTGCCTCTTAAAGGAAGGGAGGTAAGGAAACTTTCAGCAGGAAATTCTCAAGCTGATAGGAAGATTGCAATTGATGGAGTGTTCAAATTTGGGGGTGTGCAACTGCCCAAAACTGGAGGAGCACAGATATCCTGGAGACTGTGGGACATTAAGAAAGATAGAAGCATTGAGAGTATGAATGAATTCGAAAACATCAATGAAAATTTTAAAATAGAGGTGTTATTTACATAGAAACATCGAAAACGGGAGCTTGAGAAGGCCATTTGGCCCTTTGGGCACATTCCATCATTCATTATGCTCATGGCTGATCATCCAACTCAACAACCTGTTCTCATTTTCCTCACATACCTTTTGATTTCTTCAGGCTCAACTGTTTTATCCAACTTTTTATTCAAATCATACAATTTTTTCGCCTCAATTGCTTTCCCTGGCAGCGAATTCCACAGGCTCATCACTCTGGGTGAAGAAATATTTCCACATCTTAGTCCTCAGTAGTTCACTTCATATCCTCAGACCGTGACCCCAATTCTGGATTCTCTTGCCATTGGGAACACCCTTCCAACATCTACCCTGTATAGTTCTGTTAGAATTTTATAGGTCTCCATGAAATCCTCCCCTCATTTTTCTGAACTGCAGCAAATATAATTCTGACCTATTCAACTTTTCCTCATACATCAGTCCTGCTATCTCAGCAATAGTCTGGTAAATCTTTTCTTCACTGTCTCTGTACTAAAGCATTCTTCTTCAGACAAAGAGTTCAAAACTGCACACAATATTCCAGGTGTGATCTCACCAAGGCCCGGTATAACTGCAGCAAGACAATGCTGCTCCTGTATTTGAATCTTCTCATTATGAAGATCAACATATAGTTTCCCTCCTTTACTGTCTGCTGCACCTGCATGCTTACTTCCAGCAACTGGTATACAAAGACACTCAGATCCCATTGCACATTCCCCTCTCTCAAATTATAGCTATTTAGATAATAATCTGTTTTTCTAGTTTTGCTACCAGTGTGGATATTGCATAGCATCTGTCATGCATTTGCCCATTACTCTGCCTGTCCAAATACCACTGCAGCATCTCTGCCTCCTCCTCACAGCTCAGCCTCTCACCCAGCTTTGTGTCACTTACAAATTTTGAGCTATTACATTTAGTTTCCTCATTCAAATCATTAACATATGGTGTGCAATGTTATGGACCAGGCCAGATCCCCCACAAAACAATTTAGCAAGATATCCCAGAACCAAAACTTTCCTAGCTGTTTTAAATAAATATAAGGTGAATATTCCAGGAGAGACAGAGCTGGTCAAACCACATATTTTACACAAAATAGAATTTATTTACACACAAACAAAAGAAAATTGAATTGAGAATAACATAACTGTTTGAAAACCCAACTGACATTAAAACATGACTTAACAAAGAGCTGTTAATTTCCTGCAACGTCTCATAACACACCCCTTGGCAAAAAGATAAATTCAAACACAGGTTCTTACAGAAGAGAGATTGCGTAGAGAAAGAGGATCAGCGTGGAGCTGGTTTTTTGGATCTCCAGCTAAAACCTAACCCAAATAGAAAAAAAAAACCTGAACTGGAAAAAACGGTCACTTTCTTTTCATTGTATAAGTGTTTAAAAAAACTTAAAAGCTTTTTCAAGTAGACATTTCCAGACATATCAGAATCTCTGCCTTTACGACACCTCTTAAAAAAAAGAAAATAACCTTGTTTAGAAATAGACCTATTTATTCCTACTCTTTGTTTCCCATCTGCCAATAGGTTTTCCATCCATCTCAATGCACCTCCCCAAATCCCATATGCTTCAATTTAATTTTACACACTGATCTTTTATGTGGGACATTGATGAAAGCCTTCCAGAAGTCCAAATACACCACATCCAGTGGTTTCCCCTGATCAACAACACTGCTAGTTACATCCTCAAATAATTCCAGTAGATTTAACCAGGAAAAAATGTATGTCAAATAGCACAGCTGTGTGGGTGAACAGGACTTAGTGTGAGTAACAAAGCAGCAGCAGAGTTTCAAAAGGCTTTCCACAAAGGAAACCACCGACAAAGGTTGCAGCAGATGAACTCAGTCAGGGTGGTCAGGTAATATTGCAGAGGTGGAAATAGGTAGTCTTAGCATTAGTAAAATTAAATGATAGGAAATGCATTTCCCAGTCAAATGTAAGACTAAGGTTGTAATCAATAAAGTTTAGTCATTTGGAAATTGATGTTTTGCTTTAGTGATTACCGTACTGAGAAACAGCGTTTAGTATGAGCATGAGAAGTATGAGGCAGCCAAGGATATATCCTTGTGAATACCAGAAGAAACTGTTCTGAAGCAAAAAAATAGCCTATTATCTGGCTATAGCTGGGTAGATAAAAATATACTGCTTTTTGTGGTCAATCATGTCAAAGACTACAGGCAGATTAAGAAAATCAAGGTGGGATAGTTCATCTTGATCATAATCACATTGGAATGCCATTTATACCTTAAGACATTTTGGCAAGGTGGCAGACGTAGAAACCAGGTAACTAATTAAGTCAAGGAAATTGAGGCAAATTATAATGCCTAAACCAATACATCAGTTAATTTCCCAGATAAAAAAGCATCAAATCTTGGATCTGCTTGGTGTGCATAGTCAAACGACTGATTAAACAAATGCAATATTTATGTACTTCTACTATACATGGAGGCAAAGAATCTGAATAATTCAACTGCACTCAAATAATTAAGTAGCTTATTCACTGCTGTCCTATTTAAAAATTACACTAATGAGGTTCCTCTCAAGTTTTGACTTATAGTCCAAAAATATAGAATAAGAATGCAAAAAATATGCAATATGCTAACATTTATTAATTTGAATATTTTGTCATTAAATGTTTAGGGAATATTTTATTGGGTTAGTAATCATATTTTTTTCCTTTCACAGCACTTAATATTACCTTGATGTGCCCAGCAATTGATATCACAAACCCAAACCATCTGACATATATACGGCTTGAGAAAAATATGCTGAGACGCCCTTTCAGCATGTATATCTATGTCTGCTTCCCTCGTCTCCGAAATTTAGATTTTGGTGAACAGAATCCCACACCAATTGTTGAAACCCAAGGAGCCCCTGGACTGTTTGGAATACCAATGTCACCACCTGATGGAGAACCAGAAAGTCTAATCAATTACTAGCTCTTATCCATGTAACGAATTAATAATAGCTTCAAAAGTAATTATGCATCTCATCTACCTATTGCATAATTTGTCTAAACCACAAAAGCAAACAAATGTCATGTTGTTTTCACTCGACTGTCAATTTCTTTATCAAAATCTGCCTACAAAAAGATGGTACATTCTGAGATTGGAAGTCAAAATGAATTTTATTTTTAATTTCGACTAACTTTTTAAAACAAGTATTTGGAAAATGCATTTCCACAGGGACAAAGAGAAACAATTGGTTCTATCAGTTTGAATTAAATGAATGAATTAGCTTTATCACCACTTGTGACAATAACGGAAAAAGACATCGTTTTAAAGCTAGTTAGCATTTCATTGCAAGACTTAATGCAAAACAATGTACATTTTTGAACAGAACCATGAAATGGATCATCCCATAATAAAGGACCCCCTTACATGGGGCATGCCAAATTGACAGCCATAGGGATGAGCACATGAGCCAATTGCATATATTACAACTTTTCCGTTGTAATTTGATAAGTGTTGATAACACCTAGATTACAAAAATACTCATGATGTACACTTATATTTGAGAAAAGACTGACTTCAGGCAGAAGTGAACACAGGAATCTTCTTGCACATAAAGGAGAATGGGGTGGCATCACAGCATAATGTGGAGAAGATCCAGTTGCAAAGAATGAATGTTGAAAATCATACTTGCGTGCCTCCAGTAAAAAACAAGCTCAAAGTTAAAAATCTAATTTCAGCCTCCATTTATTTAATCATATGTTCTACATCAATTATGCCACATTTGTCCTTTAGTCTAGCTATTGTCAAGTCTCCTTTCACTTTATGCATGCAAACAATTCTGACTATCACATACCTCTAAGACTGTACAGTCAAGATTGAATTACAATCAATATATATGTAATAATGTTATGTAATGCACATGTTTTAAAAGAAAATCACATTATTAAACTGATGTAGAAGAAAATGAGCAAATATCAAAAACAAAACATTAGGTTCTCACAGAAGTATTCTATGAAACATAGGAAATTAAATGTATTTAGATTCATTCTTCCTATACTGCACGTTTCTACCTAACATGTTCAAAAATTTTCAGAAAACTCATTTCTCAAATTGTCATACTTAACAGTTACGATTGGGTTGGGATATCTGATCGGCATGGACAAGTTTCCGTGCCGTACATCTCTATAACTATGACTGAGAACTCACAATAAAGATTCCACCTAAATAATCTAACTTTCCATGAAATTGTATACTTATGCTGCTTAGACTTTTATTCACAATAACTTTGCGTAACTTTTTATTAAGCTTACTTTTGCAAATGCTGTATTTAAGTAGCAGAATGTTAAGGTTGTGCTGAAGTTGACATTTTATTTGTCCACAAATAGTAACAATATTGTACAATTTATATATCCCTGTTTTCATGTACAAAGGTTTGTTTAACTTTTCTAATGTTACACACCATATATTATCAATTACGTAGCAGTATGTTGTCTTCTCTAAGATGGAAAATTCAATCTTACCTTTCTTCAAGCATTCTTATTTCACTAAATAAAATATCATTTATGGCAGAGATGTTAATATTTCAAGATTAATTGTCATCATAACTGGGTGAAATTACATTGGTTGAAAATGCACCAGGAATCTAATGCTAGGTCAAGAAATATTTCATACATCATCTGAATAATCCATTGGTGGAATAATCCAATAGTATGGGCGGCACAGTGGCACAGTGGTTAGCACTGCAGCCTCACAGCGCCAGAGACCCGGGTTCAATTCCCGTCTCAGGCGACTCTCTGTGTGGAGTTTGCACATTCTCCCCGTGTCTGCGTGGGTTTCCTCCGGGTGCTCCGGTTTCCTCCCACAATCCAAAAAAATGTGCAGGTTAGGTTAATGGCCATGCTAAATTGCCCGTAGTGTTAGGTGAAGGGGTAAATGTGGGGGGTGGGTTGCGCTTCGGCGGGTCGGTGTGGACTTGTTGGGCCGAAGGGCCTGTTTCCACACTGTAATCTAATAATCTAATCTAATATCTTTTGAAAAAAAATTAAGATTTCATGGCACAACAGCCTTCAAAATACAGATCTTGTTCTTTCAGATTCAATGGAAAGGAAATCCTTTGTTTCTAGTCCAAGGGAGCCTTCTGTTTCCCACTTCCCTTTAAACCTTTGCACATTAAGATATGGGAGGATAGTGCCAGTAGATGGTCTACTAGAAAACCCAACCGGCACAGCATACATTGCCACTTCAGGGACCAAGAACTAGTAGAAAGCATTTAAAGCTTAGGTATGGTCCAGCCATATGCAGAATAAAACTTTCTCTTCGACTCCTTCAAATTCTGCCATTATCCCATCTGCAGAACAAATAACTCCTTAGTGAACTTGCAAATGTTCCTATTTTCGTCATAAGGCTGTGGCTTCTCAGTTTGCCAATCTGTGCTGAAATACTTTCTGCTTTAGGGGCATATCCATGAAGAACTGGATTAAGTCTGCCAGCTCACACCTCCTTGTAATCAGCAAGCTCAAAGATTTTCAGCAATGGATAAGAATTCAGATACCAGAGATGAAAGATGAATGTCTATTCCTAGCATTCCTATTTGAATTATCTGTATTGTAAGATCAAAGTAGTCTTTCCAAATTTAATGCCCAATACTTATTGATGAGGCTTACTGAATAGCTTGGAAACTAGCACACTCATCTTTAGGTCAGAATGTTGCTGTTTTGTACTCCAAACCAGGCCTTCTGCAGATAATCAAGGCTGGCAGAGTGGCTGGGATTTCCCAATTTTTCCACAATGTTGGGGTTGCAGTATGACACACACGACACACCCAACTAACAATAACTCGCAAGCTTGCCAGATCTTGAGGAGGTAAGTCACTAGCAGCAGGATTCTTAGCCTCTGACCTGCGATTGTAACCACACTAAATTCAGCTTTTCATTAATGGTAAGCCCAGGATAATAGTGGTTGATTCAGCGAAAGTAATGCCATCAATGTCAAGGAGGAGAGGCAAGATTCTCTCTTAGAGACAGTCACTGCCTGACGCTGTTAGGCACGAATGTTACTTGTCAGTCTAAACCTGGGTCTTGTCCAAGTCTTGCAGAACTTGAATGTCTGCTGCTTCAATATTCAAGGAGTCGTGAATGGTGCTGGACATTCTGCAATTATCAGTGGAGGTCCCGACTTCTGATCTTATGATGGAAGGAAGCTGAAGATAGTTAGGCCGAAGACTCTACCCTGAGGAACCCTTGCATTATGGCCAGGAGCTGTGATAACTGACTGACCAATGACCACAACTACGTTCCTTTGTGCTAGGTATGACTCCATCCAGTGAGGAGAATTCCTCAATTCCCATTGACTGTAAAATTGCTAGGGCTCCTTGATGCTACATTCATTCATATCATGGGCAATCACTCTCAAATCCCTCTAGAGTTCAGTTCTTTTATACACATTTGCAATAAGACTGCAGTGAGGTCAGGAGGTGAAAGCTCCAACTGAGCATCAATGTGCAAGTTATCGTTAAGCAAATGCTGCTAGATAATAGTGTTGTACTCCTTCCATCATTTTACCACTGATCAAGAGTATACTGATGGGACAGTAATTGGCCAGGTTATTTGTATCATTTTTTTGTGCACAGGACACACCAAGTCGACTTTCCTCATTGTTGGATAAATGCCTGAGTCATAGCTATCCAGGAACAGATTGGCTAGCGGTGCAGCAAGTTCTGGAGCACAAGTAATCAGTACTGTTTCTGGAATGTTGTCAGGGCCCATACACATTACAGTCTCTTAAGCAGTTTCTTGGTATCACAGGGAGTGAAATGAATTGGCTGCAAACTAGCATGTGTGATGCTGGTGGGCTCTGGAGGAGGCTGAGATAGATCATCCACTTGGCACTTTTGGCTGAAATTTATGACAAATTCTTCAGCCTTATCTTTTTGCACTGATGTGCTGGGCACTCCCATCACTGAAGATGGCAGTAATTGTGAAACCACATTCTCCGTCAAATTGTTTAATTGTCCACCAACTTTCTCGACGAGATGTGGCACAACTGCAGAGTTTAGATGTGTTGCTTGGCCCACCTATCACTTGTTGCAGACATTGTTTGGCATGCAACTAGCCCTGTGTTGTAGCTTCACCAGTTTGACATCTCATTTTTAGGTACTTTTAGTTCTATTCCTGGAATGCCCTCCTGTACTCTACATTGAACCAGGACTGATCCTCTGGTTTGATGCTAATAGTACGGTAGGGAATATGCAAGGCCATGAGATTGCAGATTGTGTTCAAGTACAATTCTGCTACTGCTGAAGCTCTTAGTGCCTCATGGATATGAAGATTTAAGTTGCTAGATTTGTTTGAAGTCTATCCCATTTAGCATGGTGGAAGTCAATATGAAGACAATAATATGTCTCCAAAAGGACTGTGTGGTCATCACCTCTCTCAATGCAGTCATGGACTGATGTACCTGTAGCATACAGATTTGCAAGGATGAGATCAAGCATGTATTTCCAACTTGTTGGTTCCTTCATCACCCGCTGCAGACCAGATCGAGTAGCTATGCCCTGTAGGACTAGACCAGCTTGATCAATAGTGGTGCAGCCGAGCCTCTCTTGATTCCCCCCATCCAGTGTTTAACATGGGGGGAGTAGTATGTGATAATCTGTAGGAGGTTGCCTTGTTCATTTTTGACTTGAAGACCCTGAGAGCAACCCCTTCCTCCCTCTCATTACCTCTGCTGAATCTGTCCTGCAGTACAATAAGACATATCCAGGGTTGGTAATGGTGCTGTTTGGAACAGTGTGTGTAAGTTATGGTTCTGTAAAAATGACCATGTCAGGCTGTTAATTGTCTAATCTGTGATTGAGCTCTCCAAATTTTAGCACTATCCCTTAGGTATTAGTAAAGAAGGCTTTAAAAGATCAACGAAGTTGAGTTTGCCATTGTTGTTTCTGATGTCTGGGTCGATGCCAGGTAGACCGCCCAGTTTTGTTCCTTCTTCAAAATGTTTTAGTCGTTTGCTACAATTGGATTGCTTGCTCAGCCACTTTAAGGAGCAGTAATAAGTCAACCACATTTCTGTGGGTAGAGTCACGTCACCCACACCAGGGAAGGACATCAGGTTTCTTTCTCAGAGGAACATTAATGACACTGATGGATTTTTACAACAACGTTTTCATGGTCATCGTCAACTTTAATTTCAGATTTTTGAATTTGATTTTCTCCATCTGATGTGTTGGGAATTCAAACCTAGCTCTCCAGAGTAATACCTGGATTGCTAAATTACCAAACAAATGACAATATCATTACAATTTTGGATCCCAATCTTGAGCTGACAGCCACTGAAGTGAAGAGGCTGAAACTGCTGGTGACACAACAACATCTAAGCAAGTGGGGCAGGGAGATGACATTTAGACATTGGGAATTAGGAGGTTGGACCTGCAAGGAGAGGAGTCAGAGGTTGAGGTAAAATTATAGCTTGCAGTGGTCACTCCCTCTCCTGCATCATGCCACAATCATCCTCAGCTTGGAGTTGCTTGAAGCCCCCTCTTTACTGGAGTCTGGCAAACAGGCTCACTATTTTACCATCAGAAGGCTACTGTTCTCACCTGCCAGAGTTGGACCGAAGGGTCTGTTTCCATGCTGTACATCTCTATGACTCTAAGAATCGATGGAGAAGGCACAGAACATTCCGGAAGACACATAACCTGGCTATAATTTCGAGAGACTAAACTGTTTTTTTAATTTAAGAGTAGTTCTTATAACTACTGGAATAGCATACCATTAGAATCTTGCTTTATTTGAGAACAGTTAGTTACAGCGTGACCCCCACATCTGCGGAATCATTTCCACAGTTTCAGTTACCCACAGTCTACCATGGCCCGAACATATTATAGGAACGTTCCAGAACCAGGGACCAGCAGACTGCTGGGAAGGTACAGTTCCCATTTAAATGAATGGGCTCGCTCCTATCTGCAGTTTCCGGCTTCCACAATAAGTCTTGGATCATATCCCCCGCAGGTGCAGGGGGACTACTGTAGGTAGAAGTGAATTATTTGGTTTGTTAATAGTTTAGTTTAGTTAATTTGTTCACTGTTACAGTGAGATAAATAAATTATTACTTGTTGATTTTAAAGTGAGTGTCAGGCATTTATTTTATTTAACCACTAGAAGTTGCTTTAGTTACACCACTTTTCACACTCAGTTTAGAGATTATAGGGTGAGGTGTTCCTCTTTGGGTATTTCAGTTTTAGTTCTCAGAGGGGAGTCAACCTCCACTTTACAACATATATCAGATACTTTGGGGTGACTGAGAAATCTGTTAAGGCACTATAGACATGTTAATTCAATTCTGTCACTCATTCTAATTAAGACAAGTCAAGTGATTTGCCATATGAAACGGGGCACACATTTCTATACACATTTCACGCTGTTATAAGCTTCATTTCCCTGGCAGAGTAGATGGCACAGAGTTCCAAGAAAGTACATGTTGATCAAGTTGTAGAAATTATATCATCATAGTTACTCTTTTCATATCCATGTCATCAAACACTAAAATGTAATAACAGCCCATGTCATCAGCAAACACCAAAGGGTCACGAAAGAGGAAAAAACCACTAAGCACTGCAAATATACAAAATCATGCATATGCAGAAGTTGCAATCTCTTTGTATTACACCATCATATTTTGATATTTTGACATAGTTGTTTTTCCATAGAATGGATTTGGTAATGAATTGTGTTTTGTGCTTTTAGAAACTAAATAGAATTTACAGGGATTCACAATGCCACGTCACCTACAGCAGATGTCTCCACACTGACAGCAGCTTTAAGCAATTCATCATGTTGTTTTAATTGGTCAATAAAATTTCACAATGATTACGGTAAAGCCTACTTTGTGCATGACCATGAGCCCTAACCTCCCCAATATCACAGTGAGCTTTGAAACAAGGATACTTTCTAATCTGCAGCTGAAGCTAAAATGCAGGTGGAATCTAATTTAGGATAAAAGGGGTAAAGGGCTAAGCAAGTTAGACTATAAAATGAAAATGCTCCTTTTTATTATCACTTCACTCCAATTCTCTAGAGGAGAAGAAGATGGTCAGGCAGGACAGGTCATGAGGGTGGTGCCGAGTTGGAAGGCTGGAACTGGGAGGGGAAATGAGGAGACTGGTGAAATCCACATTGATGCCGTGGGGTTGGAAGGTCCCAAGGCAGGAGATGAGGCGTTCGTCCTCCAGATGTTGGGTGGTTAAGGAGTGGCGATGGAGGAGGCCCAGGACCTATATGTACTTGGGGGAGTGGGAGAGGGAGTTAAAGTATTTGGCCATGGAGTGGTGGGGTTGGTTGGTGTGGGTGTCCTGGAGATGTCCTCTGAAGTGCTCTGCAAGTAGGCGTCCTGGCTCCCCAATGTAGACCGCATTGGTAGCAACAAATACAATAAATGAAATGTGTGGAAGTGCGGATAAAACACTGATGAATGTGGAAGGCTCCTTTGGGGCCTTGGCCAGAGGTGAGAGGGTGGTGTAGGCGCAACTTTTACAATTCCTGCGGTGGCAGGGAAGGTGCCGGGAGAGGAGGATGGGTTGGTGGGGGGCATGGACGTGACAAGGGAGTCGCGGAGGGAATGGTCTTTACGGAAAGCGGATAGGGAGGGAAATATATCTCTGCTGGTGGGTTCCGTTTGTAGATGGCAGAAATGGCGGAGGATGATGTGATGTACATAGTGGTTGGTGGGGGAAAAGGTGAGGACCAGGGAGGTTCTGTTCTTGTTGAGGTTGGAGGGATGGGATTCAAGGGCAGAGGTGGATGAGATGCACTGTGGGCATCATCAAACACATGGGAGGGGAAATTGCGGTCTTTAAAGAAGGAGGCCATCTGGTGTGTTCCGTGGTGGAATTGGTCCTCCTGGGAGCAGATGCGGTGGAGGCCAAGAAATTGGGAATAAGGGATAGCGTTTTAACCAAAGGCAGGGTAGGAGGAGCTGAAGTCCAGGTAGCTGTGTGGGTTGGGGGTTTGTAGAAGATGTCAGTGTTGAGTCGGTCACCATTGCTGGAGATGGAGAGGTCCAGGAAGGGAGGGAGGTGTCAGAGATTTTAAGGTGAATTTAAGGTCGGGATGGAATGTGTTGGTGAAGTTGATGAACTGTTCAGCCTCCTCATGGGAGCACAAGATGGCACCAATACAGTCATCAATGTAACAGAGGAAAAGGTGGGGAATAGTGCCAGTGTAACTACAGAAGATGGACTGTTCCACGTAACCGACAAAGAGACAGGCATAGCTGGGGCCCATGCAGATGCCCTTTCGTCTGGAGGAAATGGGAGGATGCAAAGGTGAAATTATTGATTATGAGGACCAGTTCAGCCAAACAAATGAGAGTGTCAGTGGAAGGGTACTAGTGGGGATGTCGGGAGAGGAAGAAATGGCCATGGCAGATGGAGGTGTATAGGAACTGGATGTCCACAGTGAAGATGAGGCATTGGGGGCCAGGGAAACGAAAATCTTGGAGGAGGTGGAGGCTGTGGGTGGTGTCCCAAACGTATGTAGGGAGTTCCTGGACCGGGGAGATAGGACAGTATCAAGGTACATGGAGATGAGTTCGGTGGAGCAGGAGCAGGCCGAGACAATGGATCAGCAGGGTTAGTCAGGCTTGTGGAACTTCAGTAGGAGGTAGAACTAGGCAGTGTGGGGTTCCTGAACTTTGAGGCTGGAAGCTATGGGTGGGAGATCCCATGAGGTGATGAGGGTGTGTACAGTCTGGGAGATGGTTTGGTGATGGGAAGTGAGGTGATTGAGGGGGCAGTAGGAGGAGGTGTCTTCGAATTGACGCCTGGCTTCAGTGGTGTAGAGGTCAGTGCGCCAAACTACCACTGCGCCCCTCCCCCGTCCGCTTGTTTGATGGTGAGGTTGGGGTTGGAACGAAGGGAATGGAGGGCGTTGTGGGGGTGAGAAGCTAGAGTGTGTGAGGGTGTTGGACAGGTTGAGGTGGTCAATGCCCTGGCAACAGTTGGAAATAAAGAGATCGAGGACCAGCACAGGGTGTCCAGGTGGATGGGGTGTGTTGGAGGTAGAAGGGATCCTCGGAAGGTAGGCGGGAGACTTGGGGAAAAAGTAAAACCGGAGGTGGAGGCCATGGAAGAAGTGTTCGATGTCACAACGCGCATTGAATTCGTTGATCCGGGAACAGAGGGGGATGAAGGTAAGGCCTTTGCTGAGGTCTGAGGACAATTATCAGAGTACAAGAGGAAGGCAGTTATGTTGGACTTCCATAAGTCACCAAGTTTGGCCTCAGCTGTAATAATGCATCTACTTCTGTGTATCACACTACAGCAAAAATGTGAAGACATTGGCGAAAGTCAGAAAAGGTTCACAATGTTGGTTCTGGATGAGGACCTCCAGTTACGAAGAAGTCAAAACTTCTACAATCTGTTTTTCTTGGAGAAAAGAAGGTTGACAGAAGATTTGATAGAGGTGTTAAAATCATAAAGGGTTTGGACAGAGTAGAAAGGAACAAACGGTCCCCATTCATGAAAGGATTGAGAATAAGAAGGGACATATTGCCAGCAGTTGGCAAAAATAAGGTAAAGCAAACTGTCCCCGCTTGCCCCAAGACTTGAGTCCATGTCGCACTGGCTCTGAGCTGCTCCAAGGTAGGTTTTCTCTGGGACTCACTTCCCCACTGTGGCCTCCGCTCCAAGATTCTCTTCCCCCACACCAGCCACTGTTCCAGAACTCACTTCCATGTGCTGCCTTCTGCGTTAGGGCTCGCTACTCCCCACATCAGCCTTTGCTTCGGGGATCGCTTTCCACCAACGCTGGCCTCTGGTCTGGGCCTCACCTTTCCTGTGACAGCCTCTGTTCGAGGACTTACTTTCCCTTTGCACTGACCTCTGCTCCGGGACTCGCTTGCCCTGCGCCTGTCTCTGCTCCGGCAATTTCTTCCCCCACGCTGGCCTCTGTTCCTGGAATCGCTTTCCCTCCGCTCTGGGGCTCACTTCCCTGCACTGGTCTCCAGCCTAGAAAGTCTGAAGCAGGTTCGATAGATTGGAGGATGGCAAACATAGGCCAACTATTTAAAATGGTGAGAGAAAGAAAGAATTACAGGCCAGTTAGCCTAACATCCTTAGTGGAGAAATATTGAAGCCTATTATAAATGATAACAGACACTTTTTTACTGGGATGTGGGTGGCACTGATGGGCCAGCATTTATTGCCCATCTCCAGTTGCCCTTGAGAAGGTGGTGGCGAGCTGCTTTCTTGACCCGCTGCAGACCCACAATGCTATTAGGGTGGGAATTCTAGGATTTTGACCCAGTGAAAGCAAAGGGTTAGCCAAAGTCAGCATGGGTTTATGAAGGAGGAATGATGCTTAACTAATCCACTAGAGTTTAGAAGATGTAATTAGTAAAGTCGATAAGGGAAAACCAGTGGACTTGGTATATTTGGATTTCAAAAAGACTTCTAGATCAGATCGCTCGTGGGAGGCTAGTGGGCACCAAGTTAAAACACACAGTTTGGGGGTAATATACCAGCATGGACTGAGAACTGGTTGACAGACCAGAAACAGAAAGAGGGATAAATTGGGTGATTTTCCAGGTGCCATGCAGTGACTAGTGGTGCATCGCAGGGATCATTACTTGGATCCCAAGTATTCATGATATGAGTAAAGAACTTGAATGAGGGAACCAATACAAAACTCCAAGCGTATGGTTGACACAAATGAGAAGAATGAAGGGAGATCTAAAATTCTAAAAGCATTACAAAGACTAGAACAAATTACAAAGAAACTTACAGTACAGGAACAGTCCCTTTGGACCTCCAAGCCTGCGCTGATCCACATCCTCTGTCAAAACCTAATGTGGCGACTAGAACTGTATACGCGGTATTCCAAATATGGCTGAAACAAAGTCCTACGCAACTGTAACATGATCTGTCAACTTTTATACTCAGAATCCAGTCCAATGAAAGAAAGCATGCCCTATGCTTTCTTGACCATTCTATCAACCTGCATTGCCATTTTCAGGGTGCAATGAACCTGAACACCTAGATCTCTCTGTATATCAAGCTTCCCCAGGGCTTTTCCATTTACTGTAAAGTTTGCTTTTGAATTGGATCTTCCAAAACAGACACATTTGGACAGTGGTTAAACCCAGGACATGACACATGTAATGTCTCCCACCAGCTCTCCTCCTTGAACCAAAAAAAAAGACTGCAGTGTGTTGGTAAGGTAAGATTTTTGTTTTTCTTTTTTATCGTGTGCTGGAAAGAAGTGTGATTAGTAAAAATGTTTTCTTTTTACATTTATCTACATTTTGGTATTATAGTTGGACTAAGTTAAGCTTAATAGTAAAAATGGCAGGAGACCCCACACCAGGATTATGCTGCTCTTGCTCAACGTGGGAGCTCAGGGAAGCGGCTGATGTCCCTGACTCGCTCACGTGCAGGAAATGTGTCCACCTGCAGCTCACATTAGGCTGTATGACAGCTCTGCATCTGCGGATGGACTCACTTTAGAGCATCCATGATGCTGAGGAGGTTGTGGATAACATGATCACACTGCAGATTAGGATTGCTGAGGGAGAAGGGGAATAGGTGACCAAAAGATAGACAAAGAGTAGGAAGGCAGTGCAGGTGTCCCTTGCAGTCATCTCCCTCCAAAACAGATAAACAGTTTTGGATGTTGTTGGGCGAGATGGCTCACCAGGGGAAGGCAGCAGTAGCCAGGTTCATCGCACCTTGGCTGGCTCTGCTGTAGAAGGGTGGGAAAAAAAGAGTGGAAGGGCTATGGACATAGGGGATTCAATTGTAAGGAGAGTAGATCGGGGTTCGGTGGTCGAAATGAAACTCGCGAGTGATATGTTGCCTCCCAGGTGCACGGGTCAGGGATGTCTCAGATCAGCTGCAGGACATTCTAAAGAGGGAGGGTGAACAGTGAGCTGTCATGGTCCGTATTGGCACCAATGAAATAGATTTGTCACTTCCTCAAAGAATTCTATTAATTACCTGGATTATCCTTGCTACCCTTCTTAAACATGGTGCAACATCAGCAATTCTCCAGTCCTCCGGGACTTCACCGTGTTCAGGTCTGAGGATTTGTCCACCTTAATGCCTTTTAGAATACCTAACACTTCCTCCCTTCTTATGCCGATTTGACCTAGAGTAATCAAGCATCAATCTCTAACCTCAACATCCATCAAGTCCCTCTCCTCGGTGAATATCAACGCAAAGTAATCATTAAGAATCTTACCCATTTTCTCTGACACCACACATCATTTTCCTTCTCTGTCCTTGAGTGGGCCAATCTTTCTCTAGTTATCCTCTTGCTCCTTATAAACAAATAAAACACTTTGGGATTTTCCTTAACCCTATTTGCTAAAGATATTTCATGACCCCTTTAAGCCCTCTTAATTCCTCATTCCAGGTTGGTCCTACTTTCCCGATATTCTTCCAAAGCTTTATCCGTTTTCAGTCGCCTTATGTATGCTTCCTTTTTCCTCTTAGCTAGTCTCACAATTTCATCTGTCATCTATAGTTCCCTTATCCTGCCTTTCTTTTCCCTCATTTTCACAAGGACATGTCTGTCCTGCACTCAATTCACCTCTCTTTAAATGGCTCCCACATGCTAAATGTGGATTTACCCTCAAACAGCTGCTCCCAATCCACATTCCCAAGCTCCTGCCGAATTTTGCTCTTGATGGCCTTCCCCCATTCCTGATGAAGGGCTTATGCCCGAAATGTCGATTCTCCTGCTCCTCAGATACTGCCTGACCTGCTGAGTTTTTCCAGCACCACACTCTCGACTCTGATCTCCAGCATCTACAGTCCTCACTTTCTCCTTCCCCTATATTAGCACTCTTCCTTCAGGATCACTTTCATCTTTGTCCATGAGTAAAACTTACGGAATTGTGATCGCTATTCCCAAAGTAATCCACTACTGAAACTTCAAACACCTGGTTGGGCTCATTTCCCAATACCAGGTCCAATATGGCCCTTTCCTGGATTTACATACTACTCTATAAAAGCCTCAAGAATGCTCCTTACAGATTCTGCTCAATCTCAGCCTTTAACACTAAGTGAATTCCAATCAATGTTGGGAAAATTAAAATCTCCCATCACCACCACCCTGTTGCTCACACATCTTTCCATAATCTTTCTACATACTTGTATCTCTATCTCACACTCACTGTTGGGAGGCCTGTAGTACAGCCCCAACATTGTTACCGCACCCTTCCTATTTCTGAGCCCTGCCATATTGCCCCACTGCTAGAGTCCTCCATTGTGCCCTTCTTCAGCACAGCTGTGATATCCTCTCTGATCAATAATGAACACCCTCACCACTCTTACTCCCTCTCTATCCCGCCTGAAGCATCTATATCCTGGGATATTTCATTGCCAATCTTGCTCTTCTCTCAACGAAGTCTCAGCAATAGCAATAACATCAATCTCCCAGGTGCTAATCCAAGCACGAAGGTCATCTGCCTTACCAAAACACTTCTCACATTAAAAGAAATGCACCTCAGGCCTCCTGTCCCTTTGCGTTCATCATCTGCTCCCTGCCTACTGACTTCATTATCTAGTTCCTTACAGGCTTTAGTTACTACCTCCTTACTGTCCACTAACCTCCTCATTTGGTTCCCATTCCCCTGCCAAATTAATTTAAACCCTCCCCAATAGTGTGAGCAAAGGTGCCTCCGAGGACACTGGTTCCAGGCCTGCCCAGGTGTACACCATCTGATTTGTAATAGTTCCACCTACCCCAGAACTGGTCCATTGTCCCAAAAATGTGAATCCCTCTCTCTTGCACCATTCCTCAAGCCACTCATTCATCCTGCCGATCCTACTCAGACTAGAATGTGGTACTGGTAGCAATCCTGACATTACTATCTCTGCAGTGTGACCAATTCGCTAAACGTGCTCACCATGACCTCCTCAGTATCGCAAATGCTCCAAGGAGAGTCCATCTGCAGCTCCGGAGCCATCATGCGGTTTAACAAGCACTGCTGCTGGACACACTTCCTGCACGTCAAGGAGTCAGGCACATGTTGTGTCCCTGAGCTCACACATTGAGCAACAGAAGCATAACATGGGTCTGGAATCTCCTGCCAATTTTACTCATAAGTTTAACTTAATCTATCTATATTATCAAATCATAGATAAATGAAAAAAGAAAAAAAATGAAAAAAATTTTACCAATCGCATGACAAAAAAAAGAACCTTACCTTATCAACACACCAGTCTTTTGTTTTGGTTAGAGGAGGAGAGCGGGTGGGAAACACTACACATGTAGTGTAGACTAGATGCAGGGAGGATATTTTCCCCTTGTTGAGGATTTAGAGCCAAGTTTACAGTCTCACATATTTTTTGATTTGATTACTTACAGTGTGGAAACAGTTCTTCACTCCAGTGTGGCCAACCTGTAAAACTTGTGACCAAAGAACGCTCTAGAAGCCAGGTCACTGAGTACGTTCAGGAAAGAGATTCATGCATTTTTATATATTAGAGACATCAAGGGGTTTGGAGAGAAAGTGGGAATACCATATTGAGATAGACAATTAAACATGATCATAATGAATGCATAGCAATTTGAAGGGCTAAATGGCCTACTGCTGCTGCTATTTTCTATGTTTAGAGAATGATGCAATTGCATTGGAGTCATTTTAGACGATTGATATCAGAAATTAATAAATAGTGAGGAAAGGTTGGACAGATAGGGCTTGTTTTGATCAGAGATTGGAAGAGGGAGAAGTGACTGATTTGAAACTTGGAAGGGTCTTATGGGTATCTGTGAGGAGAATAGTGTGAAACTCCAAAAGGACGTAGACAAATTGGTGCAGTGCTTGAACAGGTGGAAAATGAAGTTCAGAGCATAGAAAATATTTTTACACAAGTTGTTTGGATGTGGAAAACACTACCAGGAAGTTTAATTGAGGCATTCAAGAGGAATTTAGATGATTATTTAAATAGAATAAATGTACAAAGGTATGGAGAAAAGGCAGGAGAATGACACTAAATCATGATGTTCATTTGGTTCAGATGGGCTGAAGAGCCTCCTCTGTGCTTTAACACTTCTGTGATTCTGTGTTCTAAGATCCTAAAAGATCTTGACAAGGAGTATGTAGAAAGCATGTTTCCTCTTGTGAATCAAAGGCACTGTTTTAAAATTCGGAGGACAGGGATGAGCAAAGACTTGGGAACACAGGAATAGAGTCATATAGTCATACAGCACGGAAACAGACCCTTTAGTCCAACTTATCCCTGCAACGAGGTTTTCCAAACTAAAACAAATACTTGCTTGCATTAGGCCCATATCCCTCCAAATTTTTCCTGTTCATGTACCTGGGAGAAAGTGAGGACTGCAGATGCTGGAGATCAGAGCTGAAAAAGTGTTGCTGGAAAATCACAGCAGGTTAGGCAGCATCCAAGGAGTCAGGTCAGCCTGACCTGCTGCGCTTTTCCAGCTCTGTTCATGTACCTGTCCAAATATTACAACTGTATCTGCATCAATCATTTCCTCTGACAGTTCATTCCACAAACACACCAGCCTGTGTGACAAAGCCCCTCAGGTCTCTCTCAACTCTTTCGCCTCTCACCTTAAAAATATGCTCACTAATTTTGAACTTCCCCACCCTAGGGAAAAGACCAGAATAGAAAAGGCCATTCAGTCCATCAAGGCTGCTCCAAGCTTTATAACAATCATGGCTGATTGAACAATTCAACTCCTTTTACCCATACTATCCACATAACCCTGTATGTCATCTGTAATCAGAAATATATCAATCCCTATTTAAATATGTTCAAAGTCTGAGTCTCCACAGCTCTCTGTGGTAGAGAACTCCAAAGATTCAAACAACCTATTAAAAATGTTTCTCCTCATCTCAGTCCAAAATGGCATCCCCTTTATTTCCATACACTCCTCAACCAAGGGAAATATCTTACCTACATCTGCCTTGAATAACCCTTTTAAGAATTTTATATATTTCAATCACATTGTCTTTCATTCTATAAAACTCGAGAGAATATGGGCCTAGATTACCCAATCTCTCTTGCTGAACAGTCCTGCCATCCAAGGATTAAGTCTGGTGAACCTTCACTGCACTCTCTCAATGGCAAAAAATATGCATTCTGAGATAAGGAAAGCAAAATACATCGTACTCCAGGTGTTGTGTAACCAAACTCATAAAATTGAAGGAAAACTTTACTACTCCTAAGCTCAAATCCTCTTGTGATAAATGCTAACATGCCATTAGCCATTCTAATGGCTTTTTGTACTCGCATGTGAGCCTTCAGTTACTTATTGACAAGGACCCAAAATCCCTTTGATTTTGTAACACTCTGCTTCAGAAGGCAGTGGAGACAGGATATTTGATTTTTTTTAGGTCAAATGGCCTACTTAATTACCATGTTAGTTTGCAAAGGATACATTAAGAAGCATTAATATACAGTTTATACCAAATATAGATTCCTCTGCATCACAGAAAAAGCTCAACAGGAAAAGTGGTCCAACTGGGACTAACAGGATACATCAAAGATTTTATTCTATTAAAAGAAGGAGGATTGCCAAAGGATTGAAGATTGGGGTCATTTTAAAATTCGGTAAAGGAGACTGATGAAGGAAGGGAATATAGAAAATGAAAGTCAATTAGTGAGAAACATTTTAAAAAAGACTGTAAAAGCTTCTGTAGACATGTAAATATGAAAAGATTAGCAATAGTAAATGTTGGCCCACTTCTTGTAGAGACAGGGAGAGTTTATAATGGGGAATAAGGAGGTGACAGAGAAACTAAATATATACTTTGCATTTGTCTTCATAAAGGAAGATAACAAGTCTCCCAGAAAAACTGGAGAACCAGCAACACTAACTCAATCCAGTGTTAATAAGGAACTGAAAGAAATTAGAAATAAGAAACAAATGTAACAGTGGAGAAATTAATGATACTAAATCTTGATGAATCACCTGGGTGGATTATCCACACACCAGAATGTTGTGGAGACAGTAAATACATTGATGGTCATCATTCAAAATTTCGAGTCTGGAATAGTTTCTGCAGTAAATGTCACCTTACTACTTCTAAGATGGGGCAAAGAAAATGGAGAATTTGTTAGCCTGACATTAGAAGTAGGGAAAATTCTAGAATCAACAAAAAGAATTTGATAACTCAACCGTTAGAAAACAATGACATTATTAGACAGAGTTAACATGAATGTAGAAAGGGAAATCATGTTAGACAATCATGTTTGAATTCAAGGATGTGATTACCAGAATAGGTACGGGGGAGCAAACGCTGTGGCATTTTTGACTTTTCAGAAGGTTTTCAACAGGACCCTGTTGGAGATTAGTGTCTTGTTGCATAAATTGCATAACCAATTTCTAAAAAAAAGGAAAATGACAATAAATATTACTAAGCTTGAGCGTAGATTGCCAGCCCTCATAAAATAGGTACATCAACAAGTGATCGGAGTCAGAGGATAATTCTCTCAGATTGTAGTGCTCATTAATCAGTTACCTCCTTTAGATGGAAGATGGGCAAGGAAGGGAGGAAGAAGACCCAAAGAGGTTTTAAGCTCCCTCTCCACTTCAATCTGTTTCAGATCTTATACTTTTTTCTATTTAACTAATGTATCATATCTAAACTGTTGCTAAATAAACTGTCTAAAAATTTCTTGTGAATGGTTGGCTGCCTATATTCGGTAACTGCAGTAATAAACCCCAAAAATCCAACAGTTCCACATAAGAAATTAGAGAAGATGGGATTGTGGTCATTCTCAGGGATGCTGCAAGCTCAGCGCTTGGGCCTCAACTCCACACAATCTAAATCAACTATTTAAATGTGGATACCAAATCTGTGAATAGTTTGTTGAAACCTTTGCAATTTCTGCTGGAACAATATTTGATAAATATACAAATAAGTTCTTTTATCATAAATTTAACATAATCCCTTGGTCTTTTCTAAAACCCTAAACATATGAATAGTAAAAATAAAAAGCATGCAAATACTTACTTAATTACGCATAGTACTTATCTATCTTTAGAAAGATATCAGAAATCTCTATCTCTGCCAGTTGTACGGTTAAACATTTATTCAAGCACTTGTCTTCGGCCCTCACTTTGTTCTATAATACCACAACACTACTGAAAATCTACAAGGAAATTGAACTGACTTTAGCTGTTCATCTGTATTGTACTTATACAGTGCCAATCAGTACCCATAGGAAATCTAAACGCACTTCACAGCCAATGAATTATTTTTTGAAATATAGTCACTGTTTTATTAGCAAACAGAACAGCCAGCTCGCACACAGCAAGGTCCCACAGCTACAACTAGATTACCTTATTGATTTAGATGTCTGCAACATAAGGAGAACTAACCAGTTCCCTTCAAAAAAGGATAACCGAACATCCAAGTGAGGCACCAGTCACCGTATCATCTCAAATTCTACACCCTACAATGCACTAAAATGAATGCTTAGACGATGTGCTTGAGCACTGAAGTGTGACTTGAATCTACAACCCAAAGCCTCAGATGAGAAATCACCAACTCAAGCTGATAATAGTTCATGATAAAATAAACTTGGCCTTTAAAATATTACAACAAAATGCCTATAACCCAGTGCTTAAAAGGAACACATATTGCTCCATAAACATGCATTATTTTCTAGAATTTTAGACCTGAGTGAGAATGCCAATTGTAGACAATGCAGCTAAATTCCTTCCTTACACACACAATTTCAAAGTAAAAATCAACTGTATTTTATTAGCCAAAATATTTGAGTTGGGAAACATACTAGAATACCATTTGGCTGTGTTTTGTATTTCTCTTGCATTCAACATTGTGAAAATCTAAATGAAAACAATTTCAAGTCAATACAATTGTGTATCAAACTTATAAGCTGGCTTAGACTTTCCCAACTAAAAATGCAACAAGATTCTTCATCATTTTATGACATTTCTTACGTACTTGATGGAAAAGACATATGCCAGCCTGCCTGACTCTACTTAATTTAAAAAACAGAAAACCCAGAGGCCCAAAGCATTCACAGAATGAGAGGATAATTTATAGCTGTGTGTGTTATTTTAATCATAACTTTTCCAATACACTAAAACTGTACAAGTAAAATTCTTTGAGTATGCTTTGAATCCTTAGATATTAGAGAAAAATACTACATTCTGTTTCAATTATTAACTACGTATAATGCTTCAGTACACAGTAGTCTGGAAAAACAGGTATGATACAATATGGAACCAATTTATTATTAAGACAGACCCCTTCTTTTGCCAGTTTGAACTTGGCAAAAATATAATAGAGGAATTTCTGTACCTTTCATTGCCAAATCCATTTCACAATCTTTTCCAGCTAATCCAGGACTTCAATTTAAAATATGAGCATATGTAATAAATATAATTCCCAAAATGAAATATTGCAAACTGGTTAACAAAAGGTTGACAGCACACAGCCTACTAAACGTCTCAAAATTACAAATTATAATGGTTTACTCTGTTTCAGATACTTTGAACTTTAAACATTTTACTATCAGGTGTCCAAAGTGTCTGCGTCGGACAATCAGTCACCCTCTTTCCTTTACAAACAAAGATTCTAGTGAAGAGCATACTTTACAGGGATTCCAAACAGGAAATGGACAGACAAATTTGAAAAATATATATGTTGGGGGGTGCAGTGATACAGAAGTCACAGAAGAGTTCCTCCTGCCTCTACTGACGGGCTGTCCAGGCCTCAATCTGCTCTATTGAAATAGCATTCATCTACTACTTTCAAAGCTTACTTGTGGGCCTCAGCTGGCATTCCAGATAGCCAACAGTTTGGATGTCAACATGTAGTGAATTGCACTTAGTGTCTGCTTGGCATTTACAGTTTACTCTATAAACTCAAACGTAGTGGGATCTCAAAATTGCAGGTATTAAACACTTTTTGCATGTTGGTTGTCCTCAAAGTGAAAACAGCTCAAGTATTACTCAAGTTATGTGATCAAAATATATGTACTTACTGATTTAAATTAAATACTGTGAAAATGGGATAATTAAAAAGTACAACATATCCAATAGTACTGAAACATTAAATACAGGAATTTTTTTTTAGCTATGATCACAATAAACGTTTTGTATTAAGAATTTGCCTACGAGCTTTAGGAACTGTAACAGTAATTCCAACTGCAATTATAAAGGACTTCAGGGGTTAAGGCACATCACGCAGTCTCATTCTTCTGAAATTTCTGGCAACAGCTGGTGAAAGCTTTAAATACCAATTTGACAGTTCTACGCCTAGGCAGCAAGGCACTGTTCTATCCAGTATTCGAGCTTTTGAATTTTTCTCAGAACTTATTTTTCTTGGTCTTCAGTCCAAAATGAATTGTGTTTGCCCTATATTTTTTGTATTCATATTTGGAGAACTAGTATTTACAGCACCAACTAACAATGAAGATAAATTTCTTATACATGATTTGGAAGTGGAATCATTTGGTGCAGTCACAAGTTACGAATATGAAGATGAGCCACAAGAAATAAAACAAGCAAAGGTAATGTGGTTTAACATTCTTTAGCCTATAAAATTTAATCCTATTTTAGAAGAAACGCTCATTTAAATTTGAAATTCATATGAAGATAACACTTGAAACCGACAATAATAACATTAATGTTATCATGCAGTTAATCATATCAAATGCAATAGGGCATTTTATAGAATCTTAAGATGCTGATAAAGTATTTATAAAAGATTAACTGAGTTTGAGTTGCAAACTTAAGTACTGTTGCTTTGAAAATGTTCAATAATTTCAGGAATAACAAGCTGCTTGGAAGACTGAATGATTGAAATTACAACATAAAATCTGCTCTTCAAAAAGGAATTACCAAAGACAGCAAAACAGAAAAGCTATAAACTGGTCCATAGTAATAATAATAATATGTTTACAAATTAATTTGATAGTGTGGCTCCGTGAGAAAGATCTGGAAATCAGCCAACTCATCAATGACTGATCATTCATTGGGAGAAATGCACATCAAATTATACTGTACTTAACGCCTTGTTGTAGTAATTGAATGAATTAAATGAGTACCAATAACTAATAATCTTTTTAACGAGACATATTGTGGGCCTTGCATGCAATAGGGCTAAATTTGCTTATGAACATAAACAAGGTATTGCAATAATTTATGACCTTTTGCCAAAAATTATAAAGAATTTATGTACTAAAACTTTGATCTCCTTACTTGAGAATGGATGTACTGGCGCTGGGGAGGGTGTAGAGGAGGTTCACTAGGTTGATTCTGGAGTTCAGGGGGTTGGCTTCTGAGGAGAGACTGAGTAAACTGGGATTATATTCATTAGAATTCAGAAAAATGAGGGGGATCTTATAGAAACATATAACATGATGAACGGAATAGAAAGATAGAAGTAGAGAGGATGTTTCCACTGGCAGGTGACACTAGGTCAAGAGGGCATAGCCTCAAGATTACAGGGAGCAGATTTAGGACTGAATTGAGAAGAAATCTCTTCACCCAGACGGTTATAAATCTGTGGAATTCCTTGCCAGTGGTGAGTGGTGTCCCGCAGGGCTCTGTTCTTGGGCCTCTGCTCTTTGTAGTTTTTATAAATGACTTGGATGAGGAGTTTGAGGGGTGGGTTAGTAAATTTGCTGATGACACAAAGGTTGGAGGTGCTGTTGATAGTATCGAAGGCTGTTGCAGGCTGCAGCGCGACCAAGACAGGATGCAGAGTTGGGCTGAGAAATGGCAGATGGAGTTCAACCTGGACAAATGCGAAGTGATGCATTTTGGAAGGTCAAACTTGAATGCTGAATATAGGATTAAAGACAGGATTCTTGGCAGTGTGGAGGAACAGAGGGATCTTGGTGTTCAAGTTCATAGATCCCTCAAAGTTGCCACCCAAGTGGATAGGGTTGTTAAGAAAGCATATGGTGTTTTGGCTTTCATTAACAGGGGGGTCAGGTTTAAGAGCCACATGGTTTTGCTGCAGCTCTACAAGACCCTGGTGAGACCACACTTGGAATATTGTGTCCAGTTCTGGTTGCCTTAATATCGGAAAGGTACAGAGGCTTTGGAGAGGGTGCAAAAAAGGTTTACCAGGATGCTGCCTGGACTGGAGGGCTTGTCTTACGAAGAGGGGTTGACTAAGCTCAGACTCTTCTTTCTGGAGAAAAGGAGGAAGAGAGGTGACCTGATCGAAGTATACAAGGTAATAAGAGATATGGATAGAGTCAATAGCCAGAGACCTTTCTCCAGGACAGGATTGACTGGCATGAGGGGTGATCATTTAAAGATATTAGGAGGAAGGTATAGAGGAGACATCAGAGGTAGATTTTTTATGCAGAGAGTTGTGAATGCTTGGAATGCGTTGCTAGCAGTGGTGGTGGAAGCAGAGTCATTAGGGACATTTAAGCAACTGCTGGACATGCACTTGGACAGCAGTGAATTGAGGAGTGCGTAGGTTAGGTTATTTTATTTTAGATTAGGAATAATCCTCGGCACAACATCATGGGCCAAAGGGCATGTTCTGTGCTGTACTTCTTTATGTTCTATCTTCTAAGTGGATCTGAGTCCATGAAAAGATCAGCCATGATCTTACTGAATGGTGGAGCAGGCTCGAAGGGCCAGATGGCATACTTCTGCTCCTAGTTCTTATGTTCTTATAAATATAAAAGCCAAATGAATTTTGTTTCAATATTGTTAGGTGAATTATATCCATCCCCAACTGATTCATTAACATTTAAAGCAGAAAATATAAAAATGCAATAATGGACAGATAATAAATATTAAAAATCCTAAAAATATACTTGATTCTCTTAAAAAGATTAGAACAGAAGGCACAGAGTCTCAGACAATTATGTAAATATTTTAATATTCTACTCAGTAATCTTACCTTTAGCCACAAAGCCAATTTACCTAGACATTCAGCTGCAGGTGATGAAGTAGCTACATATGGCTTCAATATAATGTACTGAGTGAAAGAACAAAACCATTCTGCTTTCTGGGTACCTCGTAAAGGCAATATCCTCAAGGAGAGATGGCATAGATGAAATGACCTCAAGCAGGATTGGTGACTTTCTGAATTATGATACCCATTGATAAATGCTATGTTATCTCCTTCAAAACAAAAAAATGCAGTTCATATAATGAATTTATGGTAATCGGATGAGGGATTTAATGGAGATTCACCAGAGTCTTTTGAATCCCACTGAAGGCTTATTAAACGTCAATTTAATTATTTGTAATAATGCACTCAACCTAAATTAAACAACTCAATGTTAATATTTCCATTATTCATTATTTTTCATGCTTCAATAAACAGGTTATGTCACTCATTTTGGGAATGAAAATCAATTCAATTGGTTCCAAGGCCCAAACTTCAGAATCACATATAATTTGTATCACAAAAACTGTTCTATAGTGTTCTTTAAGAATGACCCAACTTCATTTATCCAGTTAGCATGTTTCTTTATTCCTCTCTCCCTTGTGCACTTTTCCAGCTATCTCTTAAACTGTATTTAGTGTGCGATCTTGACATATCTGGTTGAATCCTGAGAGTTTGGACAAATAATATTGTGTGTGCACCTAACTATTTCATGTAATAGCAAATTCAACATTTTAAACATTTTCTGCGTGAAGAAGTTTTACTTTAAATTCTTAATGGACCCATTATCTACATCTGAATTAATCTGCCTTTTCTGTTTTATGTTTCGCCTTCTATGAAACCCTTGACATGAGGGATAGAGATAGAATTAATGGTAATTTCCATTAATTTTCAATGCACTGACGCCTACCTAACCTTTCACATTGGCTTTATGTTCTGCAGACATCACTCCAATAGTCACAAACCATTTATCACCTCTGGACATGACAATGCCAACCTGTCGCATGATGAAGAGCTATTTATTTGAATTATCAGTTGCCATCTCACCTACAGCTATCTTTATAGGATCATTTTTGTATTTTCTAGCTTAACACTTGTGTGCGCGGTGATTTAATTTCTTGCAGTAAGAGAACTTCTTTCCATGTGCTGGACATGCTTTCTTTTATTTTATGTGGTGTTCTCCACAATATTTAGATCATGTTCCCTGGTCTTGATCTCTCCACTGATCTTCTTGCAAAAAAAATCTTTTTTTTCCAGTATGTTATTTCCATTCAGTTTAGACTATGTCTAATCATAGTCCAAACCTCCTTGGTTCACCTATTAATATGCTCTCGCTGATGAATGACACTTCAGAGCTTCTCCACATGTAATAACTTTCTTGAAAGTAAGTTGTTCGTCTCTCGACAGATGTGCTTTCACAACAGGATCTCTTATATCTAAAACAATCCTACCTACAATGACAATATTTTTTATTTTTCCAGACTCTCAGGGTTCAACGTGATGTGTCAGTATTGCATAGTGAACAACATTCTTTGACTCTTCAAAGTTTTTAATTTATTTCCTGTCACAGTTTTCTGCTCACCAGTGAGATCCAAGTAGCAAAACAACTTACACTTCATCTGGCATTGATAACAAGCATGTTATTTGTATTTGTGCAATGCTTTATTTGATTTTGTAGCTAATTTATATTACAAGCACGCGTTCTACATCATGCTTACACTGTTTTGACCTATCTTAATAATGGGCATAATGTGGCCTAATCTACACAGTTCTGCACTCAGATGCTGTGCATCGCTGCAATCATTATAGTTGGTAGAACTTTTGCACTGGCCTAGCAAGTTCAGCAGCTGTCTTAGAAATGTTAACACTGCCAAAAGAAACAATCTTCAAATTCTGTGGTGTTTCCAGATCTCATCTATGGAGATTATTTTTCACTACTATGTCTCTCACCCTCAAAAGGATGATTCAAATTATCTCACATTAATCAATGTGTTTTGTTACCTTATCTGTCCCACAATGATCAAGGCAGCATTCAGGCATTGAGACAGGGAAGTCAGAAGCAAACTAAGGTGTAATCTAAGCCTCAGTGAATGGCATTATGAAAGTAACTATGACATTATAGTCCAGGACAGTCCATGTTGAACATAATCCCAAACCAAATCAGGCCCACCTGCCTACTCCTGGTCCGTACCCCTCCAAAGCTTTCCTACTCATGTACTTTTCCAAATGTCTTTTAAATCTTATAATTGTACCCACATCCACCACTTCCTCAGGAAGTTCATTCCACACTCGGACCACTGTGTGTAAAAGATTTACCCCTCTAATCTGATTTCAATCTCTCTCCTCTCACCCTAAAAATGTGCCCCCAGTCTTGAAATGGAAATTACCATTAACTCTATCTATAACCTGAGACTGAAAACAACTACATGATTAGGTAATTCTTAGTAAGAAAATGAGAACAAAGAAGATAGTTATGCAGAATGGACTGTGGCATCACAGGACTTAGTTTATAATCTCTGTGACAGCGGTACAGATAAACAGTAACAAAATGCAAAATGAATTTCTGGAAGGAACTTGCTATGGTATTTAAGGTATAATCTGCATGCAGCCTGTTAATGGTGTTACTGGATGCATAGGCAAACCAAAATTGCAAATTTTCAATCAAAAACAAACGAAAGTAATTCTTTTTATTGAAAGCTAGAAGAAAAGGCAATTCCCACATTTGTTGATGCCGACATAAACCATGAAATAGGACATTTACGGGCTATCAGGTCCCCAACAGAAGAACCAGAAGCAGAAGCAGAGAGTCCACCCATTGGTTCGTACGAACTTATTTTCTCTCCCTTACTCCATGTATGGCTATTTCATTTCAATAATACTTTTTTCAGAAAGCAGTATAATTGTATGTAAGAAAAGGTAGACAATTAGATGACACTGTTTACACTCTCAGTTGATTATATTGAGAGTTAAAAAACTTATTTCTTTACATTTCAAAAATTATGAGACTTCTAATGTGAACTTTTCTGATGGACAAAATTGCTAACTGCACAACTTGTATTTTCCAATTCTACTTGCATGAACGCAAAATAACATTTTCCAATTGTTGGTTAGAAGGAAAAATCAAATTTCTACAGTTGCCTCAAAAGCTTGTTGCACAGTTGGAATTCTTCTTCCCTTTACACTCTGTTTTTTGTCTAGATTTGTTTTCTGCAAAACAGCATACTTTCTAATATGACATTAAGAATCTAGGGAACCAATGAGTGAAATACACTATTCCATGCACCCCGTGTGGAACTGAATTTGGCATATCGCCAATACACAATTTCCTTGTCAGAATCTTTTGGAAAGTGGATTTTCTTTTTGTTATGCCAACAATAACAAAAATATCATAATTTAGCAAATCTCAATCTTGCAGATTCATTTGTCCAACTTTATAACAGTCTTCATTAGACCCTTTGATCCTCTATAGATCCGAGGAAGTGGCTGCGGATCTGATCAAAGAATTCATCAAAGGACATATGATCAGAAAGAACCTAAAAGTAGTTACAGATCTCATAGATAAAGTGTCAAAGTGACTACTTTAATGAATTATAACACATTAATGTGATCAAAGTCCTACTAATATAAATTTTATATATTTCAGACATGCCAACTTGCCTTTTGTGTGTTTGCCTAACTGGTTCCGTGTATTGTGACGAGACCGACATTGATGCCATTCCAATGTTGCCAAAAGAGACATCACACCTTTATGCACGCTATAATCAGATTAAAAAGGTCACTGTAAAAGACTTCGCTGATTTCCGTGAGTACAGTGTGGTCTTTTGCTTTGATTGCACAGTAATCAACACCATTGAAGATAATGATTTTGTCATTTAGGAAATCTTACAATGTCGATAGAAAAGAAAAATATAATTCTTTGATTTTATAACAATTTTCTGAAAACTTACTGCCTTTGACAAATAGTCATAAATAAACAAACAAAAATAATAAGAAAGGCATTCTGGTGGGACCAAAAGCCAGAATAAATTCATTTGTTAGTGTGCTCTTAAGGCATGACTTGGGATTCCTATAACATAAATTTTGGGCACTAGATTCTTTGATCCTCTATGGACCTGCGGAAGTGGCTGTGGATCTGATTTGTCAAAGGCAGTAAATGTTGAGTAGAGTATAACCGACAGATACCAATAAACAATTTAACTGTCTGTTCAATCCTAAATAAAGCAACTTTGAGGAGGATCGATCTGAGTGGAAACCTGATTACTGAAATAGAAGATAAAGCCTTCTCACAGCTGCCAAATCTGGAGCACCTGACACTTTCTGAAAATAAACTGCTCCGTCTGCCAGCCTTACCTCCAAAACTCAGATTTCTTGCTGCACAACACAACCGTATTAAAAGCAATGGAATTAAACGCAATGCTTTTAAGGTAATCCTTTAATTACACTTTTAAATCCAGTTTTATTATGCATTAGAAAGCAATTTTTGGACAATATCTTATCGATGTTGCAGCACAGCAAGTCATTCAGTCTATCATGTCCATGCCAGCGCTCTGTGCAGCAATCCAATCACTCTAGTTCCTTTATTATATCCTTGTTGCCCTGAAGATTTATTTCTGTCATATCCAATTTCCATTTAGGACACTATTCACTTATACTTCCCTCAACCTCCCAAATAGTGACTTTAAAGTTACGACAATTTATGTAAAAAAAATTATTCTGCACCATTCCTCTGCATTTCTTGTCTCTTCGCTAGAAACTGTAAGGAGAATCATAAAGTCATACAGCAGAGAAACAGACGCTTTGGTCCAACCAGTCCATGCCGATCATAATCCCAAACTAAACTAGTCCCGCCTGCCTGCACTTGGCCCACATCCCTCCAAACACTTCTTATTCATGTACTTATGCAAATGTCCTTTGAATGTTGTAATTGTACCCGCATCTGCCACTTCCTCTGGAAGTTCATCCCACCCACAATCAGTCTCTGTGTAAAAAAATTGTTCTCATGTCTTTTTTAAACCTTTCTTTTCTCAACTTAGAAATATGCCACCTGTTTGTGAAATCCCTAACTCTCGGAAAAAGTCACCTGCCATTCACCTTATCTATATCCCTTAAGATTTTATGAATCTCAATAAGGTCGCCCCTCAATATCCTATGCTCCAGTGGAAAAATGTCCCTGTCTATCCAGCTTCTGCTTATAATTCAAACCCTCCATTTCTGGCAGCATTTTGTTAAATCTCTTCTGAACCCTAACCAGTTGAATAATATTCTGCCTAAACAGGTTGACCAGAACCAGGTGGGCACAGTACTTTAGAAGAGTGCTCACTAACATACTGTACAACCTCAACATGACATCCCAACTTGTGTATTCAAAGGTCTGAGCAATGAAAGCAAGCGTGCTAGACACCTTCGTGACCACCCTGTCTTTATGTGATGCAAACTTCAAAGAATTATGTACCTGAACCCCTAGGTCTCTCTATTCTATACACTACCCAGGCCGTACTTTTAATTGTATAAGTCCTGCCCTTGTTTACCTTATCAAAATGCAATACATCACATTTATCCAAATGAAACTCCATCCACACTGTTCAGTCCATCAATCCAATTGATCCAGATCTCTTTGTAATTTTAGAAATCCTTCTTGATTGTCCACTATACCACCAATTTTGGTGTCATCCATAAGCTCACTAACCATGCCCTCTATATTGTCATCTAACTCATTTATACAAATGACAAACACCACTAGTAACAAACCTTCAGTCTGAAAAACAAGCCTGCATCTTCACTTTCTGTCTCCTGCTGTTAAGCCAATTTGTGTCCAATTGGCAAGCTTACCCTCAATTCCATGGAATCTAATATCCAATCTCATTGTCGTTAACTCATCAGCTAAAATGGACAGCTTTTCTACCTCACCTAAAACTGTCATAATCATGTGTACCTCTATCAAATCTCTTTTAAATCATCTTTGCTCCACAAAAACAACCCAATTTCTCTAATCTAGCTTTGCAGCTCAAAACATCCTCATCCTTGGAATAATACTGAACATCATCTTTATTGCCTCAAATTCTTCCTAAAAGTGTGGTGACCAGAACTGGGTACAATACTGTAATTGTGGTTCTAATCAAAGCTTTATACTGGTTCAGTATGAAAGCCCATTTTTAATCTCTGCACCTCTATTTATGAATCTGAAGATCTCAGACACTTTGCTAATGACTCTCTCAATACTTTAAGCATATGCATATATGGACCCTAATGGTCTACCACTGTACACTCCTTACAGCTGTGCCATAAAAGTCCATATTGCTTTGTCTAATTCCTTCTGTCAAAATATATCTGTGGGCAGCACGGTAGCACAGTGGCACAGTGGTTAGCACTGCTGCCTCACAGCGCCGGAGACCCGGGTTCAATTCCCGCCTCAGGCGACTGACTGTGTGGAGTTTGCACATTCTCCCCATGTCTATGTGGGTTTCCTCCGGGTGCTCCGGTTTCCTCCCACAGTTCAAACATGTGCAGGTTAGGTGAATTGGCCATGCTAAGTTGCCCGTAGTGTTAGGTGAAGGGGTAAGTGTAGGGGAATGGGTCTGGGTGGGTTGCGCTTTGGCGGGGTCGGTGTGGACTTGTTGGGCTGAAGGGCCTGTTTCCACACTGTAAGTAATCTAATCTAATCTCCTCATAATTATGTATATTGAATTCCAAAGTCACTTGTCTGCCTATTCTGTTAATCTATGTTCTGTTGCAGTCAAATGGTTATTTTCTTCAAGTTTGCCACTCCTTTGAATGTAATATTATCATCAAAATTTAAAAATTCACTCTGTACTCCAATATCCACATAATTCATGTGTACCAAAAAAAATGCATTTCCATCAATGGACCTTAGAATTCACTATTGTTTAACATCCTCCAATCTGAAGAACAACCATTTACACCGACCTGCTGGTATCTGTCCTGAGCCGAGCATTATAATTTGAGATACATTATCTCTTTGTTTTTAGGAGAGCATTCAACAATGTTCATTACATTCATCAATCCGCTCTGTCACTTCATCACTAAATTCAAACAGGTTAGGCAAGAAAGACATTACAAATCTGTGCAAGCTCCCCTAAATTAATCTGTCCAACAGCCTGATGATTATTTTCCATTATTCCAGTTTATAGAACATTACCCTTCATTAATACTCAATGTGTAATCACTAAGTGTTATGATTTACACAATTTCATAAGTGAGGGTGCCACAATTGCCATTTTCCAATTTTCTGGAACATTCCCCAATTGTAGAGAAAATTACACATATACGAACGTGAGTAAACTACTCGGCCCTTTGAGCTTGTTCCACTATTGAATAAATTTATGGCTGATCTAATTTTAACTTCAATTCTACATTCCAGCATAGCCCCGACAATCTTTCTCTTGGTAATTAAGAATCTATCGACCTCTGCCTTTAAAATATTGCAAGACTGCCTTTTAAGGAAGGGAATTCTAGAGTCCCACAAACCCTGTGAAAAATGTATCCTCACCTGTGTTTTAAATGGATTTTTAAAGAATGGATATTTTAAAACTATGACCCCTGGTTCTCGATCCACCCATAAGGTGAACCATCTTTTCAATAGCCACAGTCAAGCCCACTTAGGAACTTGCATGTTTCAATTAAGTCACCTCTGATTCTTCTACAATCCAATGATACAGCCCTAACTGTCCATTCTTTTCTCATAAGGTAACTCACTCATTCCAAGTATCGGTCTGGTAAACCTTTTCTGAGCAGCTTTCAACATATTAATATCCGTTCATAAGTATCATAACCAATACTGTACACAGTGCTCCAGATGTAGTCCCACCAACCTCTCCAGTGCACAGTTTTCCCTGATTCTAACTGAATCCAGTTTTGCTAGATCCTTGATGTCATACTTTGTCAAAAGGCTGCCCTGATGTCAAGGGCAGTCACGTTTACTTCTGGAATTCAGTTTTCTTGTCCATGTTTGGACCCCAGACCAAAGCATTAAAGAGGTCAGAAGCAGAGTGGCCTGGCAGAACCTAAATTGAGCAGGTTAATCTTTTGCAAGTGCAATCTAATAGCACAGTCATTAATTTCTTCTATCATTTTTCTGATCATCAAGAGGACTGATAGGGCAGTAATTAGCTGAGCTGGATGCATCTTTTTTTATGTGCAGAAGACATTCATGTGCATTCTCCACATTGTCAGGTAATACCAGCACTGCAGCCTAATTGTTGAAGGGCACTGCTAGTTATGGAGCACAAGTCCTCAGCACTATTGCTGGAATGTTATCAGTGTCTCCAGCCTTTGCAGTATTCAGTGCCTTCAGCTGTCTCTTGATATCACATAGAGTGAATTGAATTGATCGAAAACTGTGCACCATGACGCTGGGAATGTCAAGAGGAGGCCAAGATGGGTCATTAAGTCAACATTTCTTGCCGAAGATAGATGCAGATACTTTAGTCTTGCCTTTTGTACCAATGTGCTGGGCTCACTCATGAGTGAGGATAACTTTAGAGTCTCCACCCCAGTGAGCTTTTTAAAAAAATTAATTCATAGGATGTGGCATCGCTGGCTAAGCTGACATTTAGTGCCCATCTGTAGTTGCCCTTGAGAAGGTGGTGGTGAGCTGCAAACGTGAACTGCTGCAATCCATTTGGTGTAGGTAGACCCAAAAAGTAATTAGGGAGGGAGTTCCAGGACCTAGTGACACTGAAACAATGCTGATATACTTCCAAGTCTGGATAGTGTGTAGCTTGGAGGGCAAATTGCAGGTGGTGTTGTTCCCATAGATCTGCTGCCCTTGATTTGTGATAAAACTGCACAGAGTCGGTCTGATCCATTGGTGATAGGTTCACTTACCTGTCTATTACATGCTTCTTCTCATGTTTGGCATGCAAGTAGTCCTGTGTAGCTTCACTGTTTTTAGGAATGTCTCATTCCATTCCAGGTAAGTTGTCCTGCACTCTTCATTGTACCAAGGTTGATTACCCAGCTTGATGGTAGACATAAAAGAGATGATATGAGGTTGCAGGTTGTAACTGAATAAAATTCTAATGACACACACCACCTCATAAATACAGAATTTCAAGTTGTTATTTCTATTCAAAGTTCGTACCAGTTAGAATGGTAGCACTGCTACGCAATGAAGGGTGTCCATAGACCAGTATAGCAACTACGCCCTTCAGGATTCGACAAGATCACTCAGTGGTGTCATTGCTGAACTACTCTGGAGATGGATATTGAGGTCTCCCACCTAAACTTACATGTTGTGCCCTTGCCTCCTGCAGTGCTTCTTCTAGGTGCTATTCAACATGGAACAGTACTGATTTATCAGCTGACTGAGGGCTGGGGGATTGATGGTAATCAGCAGGAGGCTTGCCTTGCCCATTACTTAATGCCATGAGATTTCATGGGGTTCAGTCAACATTGAGTACTCTCCATCCAATTCCTTCCCAAATGTACACCATTGTGCCATCACCTCTCATGGATCTGTCCAAGGTGGTGATAGTGGTGGCTGGGACATTGTCTTTAATTAATGATTCCACGAGTATGATGACTGATGCTTGACTAATCTATGGGGCTACTTACTCAATTTTGGCACAAGCCCCAAATATCAGTAAGGAGGAATTTGCAGGCTTGGTGAGCTATGTTTGTCATTGTCATTTTCTGTGCCTTGTTTGATGCCAGTTGGTCTGTCTAGTTTCATTATTTTCTTTTGACTTTGCAGCGGTTTGTTACAACTGACCGGCTTGCTTGGCCAAATCAGAGGCTATTACTCCGGGTAGGGGATCACACATAAGCCATATTGAGCATAGCATTGTGCACAGTAAGGAAGTCTATTTCCGAGTTATAGCCATTCTTCAAGCAAGATGAAGACTACATAGGAGAAAGTGAGGACTGCAGATGCTGGAGATCAGAGTTGAGTGTGTGTTGCTGGAAAAGCACAGCAGGTCAGGCAGCTTCCAAGGAGCAAAAGAATCGACGTTTCGGGCATTAGTCTGATGAAGGGCCCGAAATGTTGATTCTTCTGCTCCTCAGATGCTGCCTGACCTGCTGTGCTTTTCCAGCACAACACTCTCAACACCTGAAGTCTGCATGGACTAAGTATAGATGTGAAGGCATGAAGGCGAAGTCAAACATGCTAAAACCATGCTTGAGTCTCTCTAACTTCCATTGTTGATGTTACTGGTGTTGCCATATAAAAGGTAACGGTTAAATAATCCTACTAGACCATTGGGCTGTTCTCATTAGAGAGAGGCAACTGGTGGAAGACCATGCCCAGACAAGGGGTCAGATTGAGAAGGGAAGTCCTTCTGGGTAACTTCAGTTGTGGCAATTAAAACCATGCTGTTGGCATCACTGTGCTTTGCAATCCAGCTGTCCAGATAACTGAGCTAACTGACCCTCCTGTGGATCATAAAGCATAATAGCTGCATTTCTTTTGGCACCTCCTCCACTATTGCTTTAAAGACTTTTATTAGATGCATCAAGCACAATCAGTTACTTTCTAAATCTAGCCTAACCAGTATTTCTTAACTCAGTTCTCCTCATACTTAGAAATTCTAACACATTACCATCCACAGAAGCAAGACTAACTAACCCAAAATTCTTTCTTTATTGAATTTCCTTTTTTGCCAGTCTTTGAGCTTCTGTTTACCACAGCAAAAGGGAAAAAAAACAATTATCAAAAAGCTCATGGAACCTTGCTTAGCTTGCAGAATTAAAGTATTTTCACCATTTCCTGAAACTAGTGCTTACTATAATTGATATTTCGTACAAGTCACTATTTGGTCAGACACAAAGTGCTTGTGTATTTTGTACAAGGTATTACAAGAAAGGCTCAGGCTTTCTTAAAATGCTGTTGCAAAATCAAATAATTGACTCACAAAAACATTGTTCAAGCAGCTAGTGCGGTGGCAGTACATGCTTCGGGATCAATATGCCCAACCAGAAAGATACAGAATGCAGGTTCAATTCACAATCTACAGACTTTCCAAAGTTGGCATTGTTCTTGCTGAGAGTAGCTAAGCAAACACCATGTTTCACCCATAACTAAAGCAATGAATGGGAACAGTTAATCACAAACTTCCAGCAGCAAAGGACAGCATTATGAACACTTTGGTAATATTCACTGATTCCAGCCTCTTAAACTCAGAACACTCTTAAAAAGCATCATGATAAGAAAGCATTTGATTTCACAGTTCAGAAATGTGTAGAAACAAAATTAACAAGAGCACTGATTTTGTTCCAGAACTTGGCTAGGCTTGAATTTGTCTACCTAGGATACAATCGGCTGGACAAAGTACCCGCCAACCTGCCTGAAACCATCCGTGTACTTCAGTTACAGGTCAGTTGTAAGATAAATAATTAATAGAAAAATCTTATCATAAGTGCAGCTATCCCTACATATATCTTGATTTTGAGAACGTTAAATCCAAATGTAAACAAATGAAAGAAAAATGAAAAAGAATTATTGAAATTTTAACTATAACTTCCTCATTCCGTTTACTTCCATACAATCTCCCATCATATATTTTTTCCCCTCACTGCTTATTTTGTTACAATCAAGTGGTTAGCACTGCTGCTCACAGCACCAGGGACCTGCGTTCGATTCCAGCCTCGGGCAACTGTCTGTGTGGAGTTTGCACATTCTCCTTGTGTTTGTGTGGGTTTTCTCTGGGTGCTCCGGTTTCCTCTCACAATCCAAAGATGTGCAGGTTAGGTGAATTGGCCATGCTAAATTTCCCATAGTATTCAGGAATGTGTAGGTTAGGGGCATTAGTCAGGGGTAAATGTAGAGTAATAGCATAGAGAAATGGTTTTGGGTAGGATACTCTTCAGACGGTTGGTGTGCAGTTTTTTGGCCGAAGGGCCTTTTTCTATCTGTAGGGAATCTAAGACTGATACTGTTTACTCTAAATTAAAATAGGCCACATAGATTTTGAAAGTATAGAGCCAATTTAGAGGATGCAGTACGAGTAAATATGCAATATTAATGTGGATTAAACTATTCCATAATTAAGCAATTATTTCCTGTGATAAATACAAATCATTATCATATTACAAGAAGGAAATGACAAACTCACAATCTATAATTATATTCATCAAGCATGACTGCACATTATTGCATGCTAATTATAGTTCATTTAGCTTTCATAATGAGTGTGAGCTACTAGAGCCAGGAGAAAATTTCACGCTTTGGAAAAGAAATACTTGTCAGTCCCTTCTGCAAACAGTATTTTGTCGATTGTTTGCAGTGTCTATGGGCTTTCTGTACTATTAATTAATTACCTGGCAGCTTCACCTGTTGTAGTTAATGGATTAGTCTCATCTGAATTTTTCCACTTTATTTTCAGCTGCATTTCTCAGTTTGCCAATGGATAGTAAAAGAGATTATACCCAAATATATATGAAACAATATATATGAAACAATATATATACATATGAAAAATGTTTTATAAACAAACAGATATGGAATGGTTTTAAATTGTGTAACCTTTAAAATATGTAATTGGATAAAGTTGATCTATACACCTTCAAAGAAAGGAACTGTAAAAATGAACGGTTATGCAGAAAAATCAATCTAAGTGTAGAAGGTACATACAGCAAAAGATACATATTAAGTGACAATTTAGTATTAATAAATAAATTTAATTATTTGCACTAGTTGTCAGGAGAGCAGAATACCGAATAAATCAACCAGTAAGCCATGTAACATTTTTGACATCTCTGTCGGTTTGGCTTGGATCTCCAATCAAGGAGTTGAAGGGTTTGAAGTTAATCAAACATAACAGCCTACTGTAAGGGAAGAAGCTTCAGACTGAGAGACAGAGATGCAACAAAGTCATACCAAAGGAAAATATCAACGTTTGACTAGAACAGTCTTGTATATGGAAACTGAAGCTGAAGGATGGGTTTCGGTTTGACAGGGCCAGACACAGGAATCACTGTCAAGTTTTGATTGCTCTGTCAAAGATAATTCCAGGTTCGCTTGAGGTCTGGTCTACAGCCAGTCTCCACTGTCATAAAGGTACAGGATGAAACAAAACATGATCAAAACTGGGCCGCAGGAACAAATCTGAAGCAAATGTGTTAACTCAGATTACAGTCAGGAAGTTGTTAGTTACCTACAGAATCATATCAGGTGGTTCAGATTAAACATATCAACACTGGCCTGACATAGGATACTATTAAATGGCTTGAAAGAATAATGAGTGAAGATGCGAGAAGTCTGAAATTATTCAAAGGTAAGAGATTCATAATTTTGAACTTATATTGAGATGTATTTAGGACACAATATCAGCAATTATAATCCATATAAAACCATGTCAAAAGCGTTTACTTCACTGTTTTTTCGATTGGAGGGAGAGCAGTAGAAGAAGAATTGGGCTTTGAGACCAACAGTCCATCTTTGCACGATGATCAACTTGAATATTGTGATTTTAACTCATGGCAAAATGTCTTACAGAGAATGATACAAATTTGTCATAAGTATTTAACATTTATTGTAATCCTTTTCCACCTTCCAGCATAATAATATATCTACTATTACGGATAGTACGTTTTGCAAGCCGCAAGACTCCAGTTTTATCCGTGAACGTCTGACTGAGATTCGGCTTGAAGAAAATCCTGTCAATTTGGCAGAATACCCAAACAGTTACATCTGCTTGAGAAGACTGCCCATTGGAAAACCATATTTTGGGAGAATATATTAATCCAAAAATAGTTATGCCTCAATCAGAAACAATTCAGTGATTATGACAGAAAATTGCATTCTAAAGCATATTCTCATTCGTTATTATATCATCATACTCATGAGCTTTATTATGATACTTGTGTCATACCAATACTTTTATATTTAACAACATATTGCTTTTTTTCAACACAGCATTATCCCAAAGTAATATCACGTTTCATTTCATGCCAAAAAATTCAACTAATTTGTTGCAGAAACAGCTTCTGACATATTACACACTAAGTTGTCACCTATGTTTATTCTCATATAATTAAAGTTGCACACATTACTGTTTGACTTTCTATGTAATATTTTGTAATACACTGTTGAACTACATCTGACTCACGTGCGACTGCATGTAGTTTTACCTACTGTGCTTCTCCTTAACATGATTATTTCACAGTAATGCAACAACACTAAAAACATTAGCTTTTCTTACATGAGGCCATTTAAACAAAAACAAGTTTGCAAAAGTATGATTTGCAAGCCAATAATTTTAATGCAATTAATTTAAGTGGAACATCAGAAATCAATTATGCATCTCAAAAGATAGAATTCTACTAAACCATAATTACAAACTTTACAACCTACCATTCATTTGTCACCTTGCCAACACACCTACATCCATTCTCATTCCATGGCCTGCATTATGTTAACTTTATGCATCAGGAATATTTCATGACAGAAATTACAATCTTGTCAGTATATGGATAAGGAGAAAGTGAGCACTGCAAACGCTGGAGATCAGAGTCGTGAAAATGGTGCTGGGAAAGCACAGCAGGTCAGGCAGCATCTGAGAAGTAGGAGAATCAACGTTTCGAGCATAAGCCCTCATCAAGAAAGGGGCTTGTGGGTCGGGGGGCTGAGATAAATGGGAGGGGACTGGGGTCAGGGGGAAGGTAGCTGAGAATGTGATTGGTAGATGATGGTGGGGGAGAAGGTGATAAGTCAGAGAGGAGGGTGGAGCGGATACATGGGTATGGTGATGTACAGGTCAAGAGATTGGTGCAGAGTTGGAGTCTTGGGATTGGGACAACGTGGGGCTTGGGGAAGTGAGGAAACTGGTGAAATCCACATTGATCCCTGGTGGTTGCATATATGGACAAATTGAGCTAAAATCATTCATTTTAATTCTGCATTAATGCTCAAAATACAGAGTAAAATTCTCACTGCAATTTGGAGCCAGCACATATTCTGATGCTGTTCTTTCAGAAAATAAAGAAATAAAATTGAATCTATTTTTTGAAATAAAGCAGTTTCATAACTAATCTCCCAATAATTCCACGTAAGTGTGCGCTGGGATTATTTATGCTAAGATCGCTTCTCTACTTTCAAGCTTTTAATGCTTCTTGGATTGCAGCATCTTAGAACCATTTACTTATTTAGCACTTTCAACTTAAAATGTTCCAGCAATATTTTAAAACAAACATGACAAGGATCCCCTCAAGGGTATATCAGATTAAATTACTAAAGGTATGTCTTAAAGGAGGAAAGTGAGGTAAGGGATCAATGTATTCCAGAACTTCTAGCCAACTGGAAATGACAATGGCAAAGTAATTAAAATCAAACATGTTCAAATTAAAGGTGTACTGATAACTTGATGAGTTACAGTCTAAAAGCAATTAGAGATAACAAGAAGCACAGTGATAGAGTAGTTTGAAAACAAGCATGGAAGGTGAAGAGCCAGATGGTCTGACAAGATACTCCTCATGTTACATTAAATGCACTTCTATTGTGTACCTGTGCACATCTAAAACTAAACAAATCTTCTGAATGAATGCACTACTGGAGAAAGAATTTCCACCTGATCATGCAGTAGAGACCTTCAGCCCATCAAGTCTGTACTGCCTAAGCTATACTAAGGAGGAGAAAGTGAGGTCTGCAGATGCTGGAGATCAAAGTTGAAACTTTATTGCTGGAACAGCACAGCAGGTCAGGCAGCATCCAGGGAACAGGAGATTCGACGTTTCGGGCACTGTGCCCGAAACGTCGAATCTCCTGTTCCCTGGATGCTGCCTGACCTGCTGTGCTGTTCCAGCAATAAAGTTTCAACTAAGCTATACTAAACCCAGCTTCCAGCACAACGCCCATAGCCTTGAATGTTATCATAATTTAGAAATTTATTGTTCTTTTTCCTGACACCCTATTTAGTCTTAAACCAGAAGTAAAAGTGCTTAAACGTCTGAACGAAACATTTTTTAAACAATACAATTTTACCGGTGAGAAGGAGAACATAATGCTTGGTCCTACCTTGAAATGTTTGAAAGTAATTTGGCGGAACTCATACCATTTTGCAAAGGTTGAAAGAGTTCTGAAAAATAGGAGGAGGCTCTTCTTTTCTTCTGCTCTGGAAAGATATCACACAATACTAAATGTATTTTGAACAGAAGGACAAATTTGGCTCCATGCTAATATCCACTGCCCATCTCACAAGTTACTGGAACATAAGTTCTAATTTCATACGCATTTTAAACTCTACAGAATTGAAAGCTGTGGTCCAAGTTATTATTATTAAAACAGCTTTCATTCAGAAAAAATTATAATGTCCTTCAGAAATTCAATTCATAAACAAAAAAGCAGTGATGCAGAAATTGAACAAGGAACAAAGGACAGTAAAGCACCTTCAGCCAACCAAGACTGCGCCAACACACAATGCCTTTCTAAACTAAAATCTTTTGCTTCTGTGCAGTCCGTATGCCTCTTCTCCCTGCCTATTCATATCTGTTGTGATTGTAAGCTCCTCCACCACCTCCTTTGGTAGTGCATTTCAGGCACTTAGAACCTTCTGTGTAAAAAGCCCCCCCCCCCCCCCATTTCCCCTTTAAACAAACTGTTTTATCTTAAACCTATATCTCCTTGTAATTGACATTTCTACCTTGTGAAAAAGGTTTCAACTATCCATCCTGTTCATACCTCTCATAATTTTGTAAACTTCTGTCAGGTGGTCCCTCATCTTTGATGTTCAATTGAAAACAATCCATGTTTGTCCAATCTCTCCTCATAGCTAAGACCCTCCAAACCAGGCAACATCCTGGTAAACCTTTTCTCTACCCTATTCAAAACCTTCATTCCTTTTGGTGGTGTGGTGACCAGAACTGTACACAATATTTCAAATGTGGCCTGACTAAAGCTCTATGTAGCTGAGACATGACTTGCAAATTTTTATACTCTGTGCCACAACTGATGAAGACAAGTTTGCTATATGCCTTCTTGATCACCTTATCCACCTGTGTTGCTACTTTCAGGGAACCATGGAGTTATATGCCTAGATCCCTTTCTATGTTGATGGCACTAAGGGTTCTGCAATTTTCTGTATACTTCCTTCTTGCATTAGATCTCCCAAAATCCATTACTTTGCATTTCTCCCGATTAAACTCCATCTGCCATTTCTCTGCCCATGTCTCCAATCCGTCTCCAAAACATCGTACCCAGACCCACCTCCCTACCCTATCCCTATAATCCTGCATTTCCCATGGCTAATCCATATGGGGAGAATGTGCAAACTCAAAAAGACAGTCACCAGTGAGTGAAATTGAATCCAGGTCTTTGGCACTATGCCGCAAACATTGATTTATGAGCATTAAATTTATTCATTCATTTACAAAAACCACAGATTCAAATTTATCCAATTGCACTCATTTATTTCACAGTACAGAAAAGAAAACTACTTTGCAAGAGCAGGCACTAAACACATATAAAACTCCATAAAAATCACCCTTTTTCTCACCTTTAGAACCAAACAACCCATCCCAATCTGCTTTTGGATAGGCATCACTGGTAGAGGAGTTCAAAACTAGGGGGCATATTTTAAGATGAGAGGAGAAAAATTTAAAAGGGACCTGAGGGGCAATCTCTTCACCCAGAGTGTGTTTTGTGTGTGGAATGTAGTAGATGCAGGTACAGTTACACCATTTAAAAGACATTTGGACAGCTACATGAATAAGAAAGGTTTAGAGGGATATAGGCCAAATACAGGCAAGTGGGAGAATTTTGTTCAGGAAACTTGGTCGGCATGAACAAGTTGGACTGAAGGGTCTGTTTCTGTGCTGTATGACTCTATGACTTGATAAGAACTGAAAGTATGCTATGGCAGCAACAGTGGAAGGATGTCCAAAAAGTGCTCATTGCCATTCTATAATGTCCCGTGGTGGCAGGAAGGAAGGCAGCCCTGCCTAAGTAGCAAAAAGCCACTGATCCAGTGATTCCAGATGCTTTAAAAGGGTGGGTCACTCAAAAAAGCACAAGCCTTTAATGGAAGGCCTGCACAAGAAATTGCAGAGAATGAGAACCAACACTGGAGTGCTAACTTTGAAGTCAATGGACATCAAATAGACTTTACATTAGCCACAGGAGTTGAACTCACTATCCTGTCTAATGGACATAAATGGCGCAATAAATTAGCTTGATGAATTTAAGAGGATATTTCCAAAACGCTTCAGGGGTCTGCAAAAACTGAACACTGCACCCCACATCACACTAAAAGCAAATGTCAATCCCGTTGCTTCTTTAAAACCCAGGAAGGTCCCACATCCACTTTAAAAATAAGAATTGAGATTGAGGTGATGCTTCAACAGTGGTTATTTTGTCAGTGACGGTGCAGGCCTTGTGTGTCCTGTTTTGGTAGCAGTTCACAAATTTGGTGATAGATTAGAAATCCGTTGGGATTCCCCCATGCAGGTTCGGATCCTGCTGACTACGTTGTGAATGACTTCCTACAGGGTGACTTTTACGGGTGGCACAGTGGTTAGCACTGCTGCCTCACAGCGCCAGAGACCCTGGTTCAATTCCCGCCTCAGGCGACTGTCTGTGTGGAGTTTGCACATTCTCCCCGTGTCTGCGTGGGTTTCCCCCGGGTGCTCCGGTTTCCTCCCACAGTCCAAAAATGTGCAGGTTAGGTGAATTGGCCATGCTAAATTGCTTGTAGTGTTAGGTGAAGGGGAAAATGTTGGGGAATGGGTCTGGGTGGGTTGTGCTTCGGTGAGTTGCTGTGGACTTGTTGGGCCAAAGGGCCTGTTTCCACACTGTAAGTAATCTTAAAAAAAAATTGAATGGATCCAATAAAATTTGTCTAACTTTATCAGATTTGAACAAAGCAATACAACAAAACGTACCTGCATAATATCTGTGGACAACAGTCTAATTAAAATTGTGATCAGCACAAGTTTCACCAACATGAATGTGAACAGCGGATTCAGGCAATAACTGCTAGATCAGGGTCGAAACATCAAACCTGCCCATAGCAATCACCTAATTATAGGCATTAGTACATCAATCTTTTGAAATTATGTCTTCAACTTCAGATTTTCAATATCTGACATAGTAGAAATATGGAAAGCATCATATGCCATATAGATGTTTTTATCCATGACAAAAAAGCACATTGAGTCTTGAAAATATGACAAAAGCGAGGCAAACACTTGATGAGAAGTGTGAATTTTCAAAATCCACAACAACATGCTCGGTCCATAATGTCCAAACAATGGAATCACAGTGAACCCACAGAACATGAAAGCCACCAGGAAGTTCTCACTCTCTAACAGCTTACGGGTTCAGTGAGCCAAGCAGGGAAAATGTCTAATCCACTTAGCCCAAGAAAGGAAACTTCTATGATAACCCTTGAAACAACCATTCAAGCAAAATGATACTGATTATCTTCAGATGATCTAACATACAATGAAACCAATCTTCCAACTATTCCAACACCAATACATCTGGGAATAATATTATTCCAGATTCAGCATACTGGGATAAGAATATCTGTCTATGAGACATCATTGGTTCTAGCTGAAACCAAATTGATGTTTATTCACTTATAGATTTGTGAGATATGGGCATTACCAGAAAAATAAGACTTTGTTGCAACATCCCTAAATGTCTCTTGAACATAATGACCACTGTGCCATTTCAGAGGGCAGTTATGAGTCAAATACATTGTCATGATTCTGGAGTCACATGTCAGTCAGGTCAGCTGTGGACAGCAGATTTTCTTCTCTGAAAAGCCATAAGCTGGGTTCTTACAACAATCAATGACTGTTTAACAATCACTATTACTGAGACGAGTTTTGAATTCTAGAATTATAGAGTCATAGAGATGTACAGCATGGAAACAGACCCTTCGGTCCAACTCATCCATGCTGACCAGATATCCCAACCCAATCTAGTCCCACCTGCCGGCACCCGGCCCATATCCCTCCAAACCCTTCCTATTCATATACCCATCCAGATGCCTTTTAACTTATGCAATCGTATATTAACTGAATTTAAATTCCACCAGCTGTCATGGTGGGATTTGAACCCACATCCCCCAGATCATTAACCTGGGTTTCAGAGTTACTAGTTCACCATGTTACCATCTTCCCCGAAATATTCCATCATACAGAAATAAACACATAGCAACTTTGGTGTGCAATAAATTTTCCAGCAACACTTTAGGCCCACTATTTAACATTGAAACTGACTACCAACAGTTGGTAACTTTACTGACTTTGAAAGAAATTGCATGCACACCACCCCAAATCCAAAGATTTCTATTGCAGGTGATATGGTATGATACTACAACTGTATATGTACAAGGAAAATACCAGACAACCTCTGACACTCTTATCATAGATGGAAATGTGTTGCTGGAGAAGCGCAGCAGGTCAGGCAGCATCTAGGGAACAGGAGAATCGACGTTTCAGGCATTAGCCCTTCTTCACGTCGATTCTCCTGTTCCCTAGATGCTGCCTGACCTGCTGCGCTTATCCAGCAACACATTTCCATCTCTGATCTCCAGCATCTGCAGACCTCATTTACTCTTATCATAGATGCCATTAGCCACCCAAGGTTAAATTATGAAAGTTTTCTTCAGGAAATCATAGCCATCAAGGCCTTAACTTCTCAATATTTGCCAGAAAGGGTGAGTAAGTAATTGGAATTTTGAAAGAACCAATTGCATGATGAAAAATGGGTGCAGATTCACATATACTACTTTGATGGCTGGTCAAAGTATGACCCCTGAAACCCTACTACAGATCTTTAACCAAAATTGCCTCATCAACTTCGTTATCAATTACAAGCTTTCAATGTGGACATGTTCCAGAAAATTTACCACCGACATCTTGGTATTTACAAGTGTTCATCCAAGGCACAGCAATTCAAATGGTAGTCAAGTATGTCATGCTATTTTGAGGACATTTTTTTCCTACTACTCCACCTAAGTAATTTACAGACAAGAGGATAAATGACCCTTCTGCCCTCCTTCTTTCAAACCAGGCCATGAAAACACTTTGGCTTTGACTTCGTTGAATTTAGGGAAACGGTCTTTCTCACCCACTTGCATTATCCCTCAATAGACAAGTTGACAAATCTACCACTAGGTTTTCTATTATTATCCACTGGAAAACTATGGTCAACAATGGGATATTGGGATTCCTACTGTTCCATGTAGGACAAGATTAACTGAAGCAACAACTTTGTGAATAGAGCCTGGTCACCATGTGAGCTTGGGATCAAAGACACATCAAACTATTCTACTGGATAATTGCTACACTGATCAAATTATTGTTCACTGTGTATCACATAAACTCATTGAAGGAATTGCATGAGTTACATTCTTAGTTCAGTTGTAACACGGAAACAAATGTATTTTTTAAAATGTATTTTCTGTATGATGTTTTACTTCTGTTCTTGGTCCATTCGTGCTTGTACCATTTGAATACCAACATTTTACCCAGCCCACTTTGTAAATGTTCAAGATTGATATCCATTTGTGTTACACACACATATGGATTTTTAATTACTATTCACCATGTAAGCCTCTGTATTAAAATGATATCACATTAAAGTTATAAATATATTTGCAATCTACTTTTAAAAGTAAAATAGCCATTCTAAACATAATAGACACAACACTACCTAGCAGGAGGCTTTCTAAAAGTATCATCATTTAAAAGTGGCTAATCTAATCAACAACAAATACACCAAGAGAAGTCTGATATAATTAGAAATTCACATTAAATAAGCAAATCTGAAAAAAAATGAGCTAATCATGTCTCCTAAACTAAAAGAATGATGGTGACAAGGCACTGTGGTGACAAGGCACTGTGTGTGCTTCAGTTGGAGGTCAGAGTCGAAGAGTGTGGTACTGGAAAGGCACAGCTGGTCAGACAATATCCGAGAAGCAGGAGAATCAACATTTTGAGCACATTCATAGTGAAGGGCCCCGCCCACAGAATCAAATGATGCACTGCCTGGACCAGAGTTCAGGGATACCATCTATCAGGCTACGTTTCAATTTAGAAAGGGTTAATGACGCCTATGTTTCAATGGTACAGTGCGCAGAAAGAAGAATTTCAGAAGAAACAGCACACCAGCAACTGATGACAGGTATCCCACTGTGAATCAGCAGTGTCCAGTGCTTTGTTCACTGTCATTTCTTTTGCACTCGATTTGATACCTAAACAAATTTATATATTTTGTTTAAACATGCTAGTGCTTGGAGTGATTCAGTATTTGGACCCTGAACTTTACAAATTAATGTTAAATTGAATTTCTTCCGAATCACTTTTGACCCTGAAAGTAGGCCTAATCTACCCCATTACAGGATCATTCTTGTGGGTCTCTTCTGGACCCTCTCCAATGCCAACAGACGTAAGCAGCTTAACAGTGCCTTCAATTTTTGCAGAGAGGCGATGGCCTAGTGGATAATGTTCTGGAAACGTGGATTCAAATCCTGTCCCAGTAGATGGTGAAATTTTAAAGTCAATTAAAAAAAATCTGGAATTAGGAGTCTAATGATGATCATGAATCCATTGTCGATTGTCGGAAAAACCTGTCTGGTTCACTAATATCCTTTAGAGAAGGAAAACTGCCATTCCTCCCTGGTCTGCCCCATATGTGACTCCAGACCCACAGCAATGTGGTTGATTCTAAACTGCCCTCTGATCAATTAGGAATGGGCAATAAATGCTAATTAGTCAGTGATGCCCTCAACCAGTGAATGAATTTTTTAAAAAGTAGATTTCTAACAGGGCAAGTTTGACTTCAGTGGATGGTAAACAAAAAGAGTTTGGACCTTTTGGCTAAAAGTCAGGGATGACTTATACACAGGTTTCAGCTGTTTGGGTCCTAAACTCTATGAATCCTGCCCAAATTCTCTCAATCTCTCTTGCTCCTTTACATCATTTCTTAATACATTCCACATTGTCCAATCATTCAGTCACCTATCTTAATATCTCGTTATGTGGCTTGGACCAAACCTAATATGATATTGCAACTGTGAAATGTCCTGCGACATTTCAAAACTCTAAACAATGCTATATAAATGCAATTTACTATTGTTGGTGATGGTGGTGGTTCCTCCTTTTTAGGGGGAAATGTTTAAACTTGGTATCGTAAAAAAGCACTTCACATCAGTTTCATTAATAAGGGCAAAGAGTACAAGAGCAAGGAAATAATGTTGAATTATTTTACCTCAATTGTGTGCAGTTATGTGTGACATATTACAGGAAGGACGTGAAAGTATTGTACAGAGTGCAGAAATGGTTTCAAAGAATATGTGGGGTGGTACGTGGTTAGCACTTCTGCCAGGAACCTGGGTTCAATTCCAGCCTCAGGTGACTGTCTGTGTGGAGTTTGCACATTCTCCCGTGTTTGCGTGGGTTTCCTCCGAGTGCTCTAGTTTCCTTCTACAGTCCAAAGATGTGCAGGTTAGGTGAATTGGCCATGCTAAATTGCCCATAGTATTCAGGGATATGGAGGTTAGGTATATGTAGGTTAGGAGTAGAGGGAATAGGTCTGGGTGGGTTATTCTTCAGAGGGTCCATGTGGATGTGTTGGCCGAAGAGCCTGTTTCCACACTGTAGAGATTCTCGATTCAAGAAAAAAATTCCATTATGAGGACAAGTTGAAGAAGCTGGGACTGTTCCCCTTAGAGAGAAGGTAGATCAAAGGAGATCTGATGGAAATTTACAAATTATGAATGAACTGGATAGGGTATATAGAGAGAAGCTATTCTTCCTCAAAAAAGGTACAAGAAGATGGCATAGATTTAAAGTGAGCAAAGGAAGCAACTGTGAAGTGATGTAATCTTTTTCAAAGAGTGGGTAGTTAGGGTATGGAGTAACTGCCTGGAAGTGTGGTGGTGGTAGGTTCAAATGGAGCATTCAAGGAATTGGATAATTACTTGGATAAAAATATGTAAATGCGCAAAGACATGGGATAGAAGCAAGACATTAGTAATAGGTAATGGTATTCATTTAACAAGTTGGTGCAGGCACAGTGTGTCAAATGGTCTCCTTCTGTGCCCTAACACTTTGGTTCTGTAGCAAGTAACCAGATAAACAAAAATTTGACCCGCAAACCTTAGAATAGGCTGACTAACCATAATTTATATGAATTTCCTGTATATGGTTTTTTTTCCTCTCAAATGTTTCAGCCAATGGTCAATGAACATATGAAGTATTAAAGTTTATGTTGAGAAAGTTTCATTGAAATGGCAAAAGGCATGGCTAAAATATTAAATGAATGCCACACTAAAATAGGTAAGGGAATCTTTTAACAGGATAGCAGTAAACAGAAAAAAAATTAAACATTAGCTTAAACGAAAGTTGGTATGCACTCAAAATTAATATAAAGAAGCCAACCAAGGATAAGTTTGGTCCATTTCTGTTTTTGATTTTTATAAATGACCAAGACCCAAGCTGAGAAGTAGCCTGTAAACTTTGGAAATGGTATGAAACTGGGCAAAGTGTTGGACAATGGTGAGGATAGCTCTGAACTTTAGCATTCTAGGCAAGGTGGTGAAATGGAAAGAAGCATGGCAGATCGAGTTCAAAACATAGGAATGAGAAGCAATGAACTTTGGGAAGATCAATACATAAGGACAGCATACTATTAATGGGGTGGCGCAGTGGCTCAATGGTTAGCCCTGCTGCATCACAGCACCAGGGACTTGGGTTCAATTCCACCCTTGGACAATTGTCTGTGTGGAGTTTGCATATTCCCCCGGTGTCTGTGTGGTTTTGCTCAGGTGCTCCAGTTTCCTCCCACAGTCCAAAAATGTGCAGGCTATGTGGATTGGTCATGCTAAATTGACCAGTGTCCAAGGATGTTCGGGCTAAGCAGACTAGCTATGGCAAATGCAGGGTTGCAGGGATAGGGTCGGGGGGTTAATCTGGGTGAGATGCTCTTTGGAAGGTCAGTGAGGACTCAATGGGCTGAATGGCTTGCTTCCACACTGTAGGGATTCTATGATTAATGGCAGTATGCCAATAAATGTGTTGAGAACTTGGAGTTCAAATTCAGAACCCCCTAAAAGGTGAAAGGATAAGTTCGTAAAGTGGTTGCAAAGTGTGTAGTTTTCATGGATTTATAAATAAAGGAACAAACGTTAAAGGGAGATGATGCAAAAGTTGGAAATCACATAATCAATAAGACAGTCTGTACTATCAAATTCTATTCATCCAGATTTCATCCTTCTTCAATGGACAGAGCAGAACTAGTAGGAAAAGATCCCATATGAAACTTAATTACATGGATATGAAAATCATATTTGAATGAAGCAGTGTGCTTTGAAAAAATTTTATACTCTTAGGAAAATTTTAAAACACCTAAATCTTGGCTAAGATTTACCAATGAACCACATGTAATTTTCCTTCACAGTTTTTGCCAACGTAAAGTCCTCATTCAGCTTAACATTTTCCAGATGGGTCTAAATGTTGCCATGTTACATAACTGTTTGGCACACTATAAATGCAAAGCAACTTCTTTTAGACACACAGTAATCAGTACACAACACTTTCCACATTTTCATGTGACTCTGATTGCAAAGAAATTATTAAAGAAAGGAATTCCAAGGGTAACATGGTTTATACAGAAATCATCTCTTCCATACTGCAAAAACCACTAAAATATTTTAAATTTGGACAGATTTTTACCATATAATTCAGCCACCATTACATAGAAACAACTGTTTTCCTTCCCCAAAACAAAACTGCAGACATGAAATAAGTGATTAGCAGCTGCCATAATAAAAGTACAGATGTTTACAACACTTTTTGCTGGTTCTGGACTTTTCTTTCAGCAAATCTGTATGAACCTGGACTGCAAATTGCCAATCCATAATCTTATAGTTATACTTTCTGAAAGGAATGTCTGTTTTACTTTGAAAAATAATTTGCATTTATATGACAACTTCGATGAAGAAAATGTCTTTAAAGTTCTTCACGGAATTCTGATTGAATGAAAATGGATTGCACGATTAAGTAAATATTTAAAAGGGGTGAAAGGAAAGGGATTTCAGGAACATTTTGAGCGGGGTGGAGAAGTAGATGGTTTGAAGAACAGAACTTCAGTGTCTTGAGGCAATATGATTCCAGTGCAGAACCGATTAACTCCTAGATCATCGCATCCTCCAGAGATTGTAATAATGACCCTCAAGACAAGTGGAATTCTGTCTCATGATAACTATTGCAATCACATTCTGGTCCTAGCAAAGTACAGAGATGGCTCCACAGAAGAAAGCATTGTAGACTAGTTATTAATCTACAATGTCTGTGTTACAGGACTTATGTGATAGCTCTCAAGAACCAATCTCTGCCTCAAGACAATATCCACTTGGGCAACAAAGTTAGCACGCCATGTTCTTCATTGTTTTCATAAGCAGCATGTCATCAACAGAGTTGCATGAATTTTCAGATGAAGTTGCTCTGGCAATATCAACTCCAAAACACAGAGTTCATCTTGAATGGAGACCGAAACATCAGGGAGGAATATTTCCAGAAATGAAGGTTCATAAGAAGAAACAATAGTAATTTAATTACGTCTCAACAACACTGAACACAATATGAAAGCAACCTTTTTTTAAAAATTCCTTCATGGGATATGGTTGTTACTAGGTGGATGAGCATAATTGTCCATTAATAGTTGCCTTTGACAAGGTGGTGGTGAGCTGCCTTCTTAACTGTTGCAGTCCATTTGACATTAGTAGACTCACAGTACCATTAAGGAGGGAGTTTCAGGATTCTGACTTAACGACACAAAAGGGATAGTGATACACTTCCAAAAAAGGCTGGTGACATGCTTAGAGGGGATCTTGCAGGTGATGTTGCTCCCATGTATCTGCTGCCCTTGTCTTTATCGATGGCTATGGTTTGGAGCTGCTGTCAAAAGGCGCTTTTTTTCCAGTTCTAATTACCTTGCCTTCTTTTGAGTTCTAATTGCCTAGAAATATCTTTCTACTTTCAACAGCTTAAAAGTTTCTACACAACCATCCCTACTGCTTCGGTGAAACTGTTCTTCTGTTCTGAGCTGAACTTGAATTGCTATTGACTGTGACAATATGAATGGTTTTAAGAGGTTTGGTTTTTTCGGAAATGAAGCAAGGTTGAGACAGAGGTGCCACGCAGTCTGCTCCAAAGCCAGTAAAGTAAATATCTTCTGAGGCACTGGGGTTTTTTAAAAAAAAGTTGGGGTCAAGCTTCCACAGAACCAGGATTATTATTTTAAATTTTAGCCTTCAGTCGCAGTTGCTGGGATCATGAAGCATAATGTAGAAGCTCTCAGTCCTCTCCTTGTTAAACAAAAAGCTGGGGTTTCTCTTCCTGCTACTAGAATTGTACAAGAGGCAGTCTATTTTACTGAACTTGCTTTTGCCAAGAGTGTGTTTATGGGACTTTATGATACTGGAACAGTTCACTAATATTGGCTAATATTAATATATATATAATTTTACCAAGCATTTCAATAGAGTTATGGGAAGTGAGGTATTTGCATCACTATTTGAGGAGATATTTGGGGAGTATAGTAAGGTGAAGAGAGTCATCTTAAGTCAGACGAGCTAGTACCAAAAGCCGACAAACAACATTTTAAGAATCTAAGCAGGGTACTTGGTCAAATGTACATCAAGTTTGAAAGGATCAAATAAAGCAATTTTCAGGCGGATAAGGGCAATGAAAATAGATCAAATATTTGATCATCTCATATGAACACTTTGGAGGAGTTAAAAATTCATTTCCTGAAAGAGTATGAACTAATGTGGAAGAGCTGAGAGTTAAGACAGAGAGTTAGTAGTTGAAATGGCATAGGCTTATGAGTTGGTTCATCAATCAAAGTTTGGCTTCCAACATAAATTTCAATCTGTGAGGTACAGACATTGGGAAGACAGAAATCCTTGTGTGCAAGGGAAAAGGAGATCTCATTGAAAATAGTAAAGATAGCTTACCACAGGATAAAAAGGAGACCCACGGGGAGGGGGAGTAAAAATGCTTGTGTTTTCCCGTAAAAAATCAGGCCTCATAAAGTAACAGTGTTAGAAAAAGCATTGGGAAAAATGTGAAAAAAAAGGATAAGCCAGTGAATTTTGAACAAGTGACAAAGGAATGCACAGTGGAAGCTAAAAATACTGCAAAAAAAATCTACAACCGTGTCAGGGGTTGGTTGAAAAGAACATGCCAGATCTCCTTATTTACTTGTATGGGTAAGGTTTATTCTTTGCGTGCCAGAAGGAGTAGGTTAAGAAATTAAGATTTTATGAGATACTGGAGCAAGTCAATCTTTGATGATGAGAAATGAGAAAATATATAATTCAAAGGAGTATTGGTAGAAAAAGTGGTAATATGTGGAATTCATGGTGAAAAGAGAAGTGTTTCATTATATGTAGTGAGGTTGGAGAGTCCTTTGAAAAGTGATGGTTGTGATAGGAGTAATAGAGAAAACTCTGATCCAGAGATACAGTTTATCCTCAGGAATGACAGAGATGGATCACAGATGAAAATGATGGCTACTATCATTTAAAAACCAGTGAAAAATCAGGCAATTGAGATGTTACAGCAAGTATATCCTGGGTTTCTTCCTGACTTTGTGGTAATAAGGTTACAAAGCCACAGTTTGAAGCAGGAGGAGAAATCAAGGAGTAAAGGTAAGGATGTTGAAATTCAGTTATCAGAAACTAGGTTTGCTCAAATGGTTGAGAAAAAACAAGAACAAGTGAAGGACAAAGTGGATATTTTTAGTTCAGAGAATTTAGCTGAATTACAACAGTAAGAGGAAAGCCTAAAGCAATTGTATTAAAAACCATACAGAGAAGAAGGAATTTAATTTAGATAAATGCGAGGTGCTGCACTTTGGGAGAGCATGTCTTAGCAGGACTTATACATTTAATGGTAAGGTCCTAGGGAGTGTTGCTGAACAAAGAGACCTGGGAATGCAGGTTCATAGCTCCTTGTAAGTAGAGTCACAGGTAGATAGGATAGTGAAAAAGGCATTTGGTATGCTTTCCTTTATTGGTCAGAGTATTTAGTACAGGAATTGGGAGGTCATGTTGAGGCTATACAGGAGGTTGGTTAGGCCACTTTTAGAATATTACACGCAATTCTAGTCTCCTTCCTATCAGAAAGATGTTGTGAAACTTAAAAGAGTTCAGAAAAGATTTACAAAGATGTCGCCAGTGTTGGAAGATTTGAGTTATAGGGAAAGGCTGAATAGGCTGCGGCTATTTTCCCTGGAGGGTCAGAGACTGAAAGGTGTCTCTGACCCTCCAGGGAAAATAGCCGCAGCCTATTCAGCCTTTCCCTATAACTCAAATCTTCCAACACTGGCGACATCTTTGTAAATCTTTTCTGAACTCTTTTAAGTTTCACAACATCTTTCTGATAGGAAGGAGACTAGAATTGCGTGTAATATTCTAAAAGTGGCCTAACCAACCTCCTGTATAGCCTCAACATGATCTCCCAATTCCTGTACTAAATACTCTGACCAATAAAGGAAAGCATACCAAATGCCTTTTTCACTATCCTATCTACCTGTGACTCTACTTACAAGTAGCTATGAACCTGCATTCCCAGGTCTCTTTGTTCAGCAACACTCCCTAGGACCTTACCATTAAATGTATAAGTCCTGCTAAGACATGCTCTCCCAAAGTGCAGCACCTCGCATTTATCTAAATTAAATTCCTTCTTCTCTGTATGGTTTTTAATACAATTGCTTTAGGCTTTCCTCTTACTGTTGTAATTCAGCTAAATTCTCTGAACTAAAAATATCCACTTTGTCCTTCACTTGTTCTTGTTTTTTCTCAACCATTTGAGCAAACCTAGTTTCTGATAACTGAATTTCAACATCCTTACCTTTACTCCTTGATTTCTCCTCCTGCTTCAAACTGTGGCTTTGTAACCTTATTACCACAAAGTCAGGAAGAAACCCAGGATATACTTGCTGTAACATCTCAATTGCCTGATTTTTCACTGGTTTTTAAATGATAGTAGCCATCATTTTCATCTGTGATCCATCTCTGTCATTCCTGAGGATAAACTGTATCTCTGGATCAGAGTTTTCTCTATTACTCCTATCACAACCACCACTTTTCAAAGGACTCTCCAACCTCACTACATATAATGAAACACTTCTCTTTTCACCATGAATTCCACATATTACCACATAAAATCGTGAGGAGCATGGTTAGAACAAATAGATAACTCCTTTTCCCTGGGGTGGGGGAGTCCAGAACTAGAGGGTATAGATTTAGGCTGAGAGGGAAAGATATAAAAGAGATCTAAGGGACAACTTTTTCACGCAGACGGTGGTTCGTGTATGGAATGAGCTGCCAGAGGAAGTGGTGGAGGCTAGGACAATTGCATTATTTAAAAGACATCGAGATGGGAATATGAAAAGGAAGGGTTTGGAGGGATATAGATCGGGTGCTGGCAAGTGGGACTAGGTTAGGCTGAGATATCTGGTTGGCATGGATGAGTTGGACCGAAGAGTCTGTTTCCGCGCTGTACATCTTTATGACTTGAAGAATCAGTATCCTAGAATGTTACTACCTTTAAAATGAAGTCATGATGGGGAAATGGAGAGCATCACATATTCAGGCGGATGAGAAATAGGCAGAATTTCATAAAGTGGTATTATTGGCAGGTCACTGAAAGGAGGTAATGTGGGTGGCATACAAATTACCGTAGAAGGTCATTTGAGAGGAAGGAAAATTCAAGACAAAATGCAAAAACATTTTTATTGGTCTGGACTGCAGAAGGATGTGGTTGAATTTTACCAGACATGTCACATGCATCAAGTAATTGGAAAACTTCAGGCAATGATAAAACTAGCACACTTAACACACATTTCCTCATTTCAGGAACCTTTCACAAGGGTCTTAATTGATTCTGTTGGACCCTTACTTAAAACAAAAAGTGGGAATCAGTATCTGGTGACCATAATGAATGTGTCTGTTCAATTTCCAGAGGTCATTTCATTACACAGCATCACAGCTAAAAGGATTGTATCAGAGTTATTGAATACTTATGGACTACTCACAGAAGTACAGTCAGATCAAGGGTTAAATTTTACATCAAAATTATTCAAGGAAGAAATGGATAGCTTTGGAGTAAAACAATTCAAATCCACCATGCACCATCCAGAATCACAAGAAGCCTCAGAACAGTGGCATCGCACTTTGAGGGTTTATAGTTAAAATTATCCAGAGGATTGGAATAAAGGAATTCCATTTGTAGCTTTTGTAACTAGGGATGCATCTAATGAATCTACCAAATTCAGTAAATTTGAATCAGTTTTTGGGCATGAGGTGAAAGGACCACTGTAATTTAAAAGAAATTGTTGAGTCAGAGTTCAGTAACTATTTGAAGCTTGTGTCAAATTTTAGGGAAAGATTAAGTAGAATGGGTGAGTTGGCTCATCGACATTTAAAAGTAGTACAGCATGAGATGAAGCAGGAAACATACCAGAATTTATTTAAAAATCATAATTCTGTTGTAGGAGACAAAGTGTTAGTATTACTACTAGTGATATATGAATCTTTAAAGGCAATGTTTTGTGGGCCTCATCAAATCGAAAGGAAATTGAGTGAGGTGAATTATTTTATAAGAGTGCCAGATAGAAAGAAACGGCAAAGCATGTCATTTGATTATGCTCAAAAGATATCTTGGTAGGGAAGGAATGCAAAAAGAAAACGTGTTACTGGTTACATCACAGTGTGGAGAACCAATGTCAGAGAATTCTGAATTGACATTTTTCAAATTAAATTGGACAATGAGGAAGTTCTGAAAAATTGTGATAAATTATTGAGTTACCTTCCAGAGGAAAATTGGAATAATCTGAAAGAGTTATTACTATAGCATGGGGAAATATGTGGGAATAAGCTGGGAAGCACTAATCTAATTATGCACGTGGAAAATTTAGGAAATGCTGTTCCAATTAAGCAACATCTTAGAGTCATAGAGATGTACAGCAGGTAACATCATCAGTGAGCCTCCGAATGAAGTATTGGTGGCATGGCCCACTTTCTATTTATGTGTTTAGGTTTCCTTGGGTTGATGATGTCACTCTCCCCTACATCAAAGACATCTCGCAAATGACTACCAAACTACTCAGGCCTCTTGGCGTCATGGTAGCCCACAAATCTACCAACACACTAAAACAGCAGCTAGTGAACTTGAAAGACCTTATATGGACAACAAGCAAAACAAATGTCATTTACAAAATTCCTTGCAGGAACTGTAACAAACACTATATTGGACAAACAGGCAGAAAACTAGCCACCAGGATACACGAACATCAACTAGCCACAAGAACACATGATCCACTCTCACTAGTATCCTTCCATACAGATAAGGAAGGACACCACTTCAACTGAGACAACACATCCATCCTAGGACAAGCCGAACAGAGACACACACGAGAATTCCTCGAAGCATGGCATTCCAACCAGAACTCTATCAACATTTACCACCCGCTGAGAAAAAGAACCGGAAATGACATCACCATGGGAAATGCATCACCAACCAAAGAAACTGAAACACATACATAGAAAGCGGGCCATGCCACAAGTGCTTCACCCGGAGGCTCACTGATGATGTTACCTAGTATGGTGATAAAACGTCTGAAAACAAACCTTCCAGCTCAGTGAGCAAACCGACATCTACAAACGCCAACCAAGTTTGAATTTAGTATATTGACAATCTTAAAAGTCAATGACACAATCTAATGCTTTGGGGGGTATAGGACTAAGGAAAATTGAACAGTTGAGAGGAGAACTGCCAAGCCACCAGTATGTAAAGACAGCCCATAAAATAGCTCTCTTAAAGGTACCTTTATCAATCAGTAACCTGTGAAGTAGGATCGCCAAGAAGAAGAAAAGAAGACCTGAATACAGAGAAGAACCGAAAGCTGACTGGTTTTGAGATAAGACGTTTAGTTTTGTAAATCTTAATTGAGGATGTAATTGAACTAGTATTGTAGAAGGGGAAGGTTTAAGATAGGTGAGAGGAAGGAGTTTTAATTGGTGTGAGTTAATTATTCTCTGTTGTACTTTAAGAAATAAAGTTGTTAATTTTTACTTTAAATAATTATTGGCCTCTTGAATTTTTACAGATTATTGCACGGGTATCAATCTTTTCTGTGTTGTTGGTGTCAATTAAGCAAGGGGGTTTACCCCATACCATAACAAAACAGGTAAAGCATTGGAAGAATATTGGGAAAGTAGGACCAATCTGAAAAGGGAATTAAGAGGGCTAAAAGGTCATGAAATATTTTTAGCAAACAGGGTTTAGGAAAATCCCAAAGTCTTTTATTTGTATATAAGGTACAAGAGGATAAATAGAGAAAGAGTTGGCCTACTCAAGGACAAAGGAGGAAAGTTATACATGGAGTCAGAGAAAATTGGTAGGATTCTTAATAGGTACTTTACGTCTGTATTCACTGAGGAGAGGGACATGATAAATGTTGACGTTAGGGATGGATATTTGATTACTCTAAGGCATAAGGAGGGGAAAAGTGTTGGGTATTCTAAAAGGCATTAAGGTGGACAAGTCCCCAAATCCAGATGGGATCTGTCCCAGGTTACTGAGGGGAGCGAAGAGGAAATAGCTAAGGCTTTAACAAATATCTTTGCAACATCCTTGAATACAGATGAGGTCCCAGAGAACTGGAGAATTGCTAATATTGTCCCCTTGTTTAAGAAGAGTAGCAAGGACAATCCAGGTTTTGTACACATCTTACCAACTTAATAGAATTCTCTGAGGAAGTGACAAAGTTGATTGATGAAGGAATTGCTATAGATGTCATATACATGGACTTCAGTAAGGCATTTGATAGGTTTCTTTGTGCAGGCTGACGGAGAAACTGATGTCGCATGGGGTCCAGGGTAAACTAGCTAGATAGGCAGAGAACTGGCTGGCAATAGGAGACAGAGAGTAGTAGTGGAAAGGAGTTTCTCAATAATGGAGAACTGTGACCACTGGTGTTCCACAGATCCGCTGGGATCACTGTTGTTTCTGATATATATAAATGATCCGGAGGAAGGTGTAGGCGGTCTGATTAGCAAGTTTGCAGATGAGTCAAAGCTTGATGGAGTAGCAGATAGTGATGGGGACCATCAGAGAATGCAGCAGAATAGAGATAGATTGGAGAGTTGGGCAGATAAATGGCAGATGGAGTTTCAGTCCGGGCAAATGCAAGGTGATGCATTTTGGAAGATCCAATTCAAGTCTGAACAATACGGTGAATGGAAAAGCCCTGGGGAAAATTGATGTACAGACAGATCTGAGTGTTCAGGTCCATTGTACCCTGAAGGTGGCAATGCGGGTCGTTAAGAGTGGTCAAGAAGGCATACGTCATGCTTTCCTTCATTGGACAGGGTATTGAGTACAAGAGTTATGTAAGACTTTGGTTTGGCCACATTTGGAATACGGCGTACAGTTCTGGTCGTCACATTACAAAAAGGATTTGGATGCTTTGGAGAGGGTGCAGAGGAGGTTCACCAGGATGTTGCCTGGTATAATGGGCGCTAGCTATGAAGAGAGGTTGAGTAGATTTGGATTATTTTCATTAGAAAGACTAAGGTTGAGGGGGGACCTAATTGAGGTCTACAAAATCATGAGAGATAAAGATAGGATGAATAGCAAGACACTTTCCCCCAGAGTGGGGTTTCAATTACTAGAGGTCACGAGTTCAAGCTGAGAGGGGAAAGGTTTAAGGGGGATATGTGTGGATAGTTCTTCATACAGAAGAAAATGGTGGATGGCTGAAACACATTGCCAGTGGAGGTAGTAGAGGTGGGCACAATAGCATCATTTAAGATGTATCAAGACAGATACGTGAATGGGATCACAGGGATACAGGTCCTTGGAAAATAGATGACAGGTTTACATAGAGGATCTGAATTGGGACAGGCTTAGAGGGCATAAGGGCCTGTTCCTATGCTATAATTTTCGATGTTCTTTGCTGCTTGATGGCACTGATGATGACCAGTTCCATGTCTTTGTGGATGCTCGAGAGTTGACTGATAGAATGGTAATTGGTTGCATTAGATTTGTTTGTTTTTCATGAACAAGATATACCTGGGCAATTTTCTACATTGTTGGTTAGATGCGAATGTCCTAAGACCATAAGACATAGGAATAGCCCATCAAGTCTGCCATTCAACGAGATCATAGCTGAGCTGTTAATCATAACTTCATTTTCCTACCTTTTCTCCATAACCCTTGATTCTCCAATTAAACACCTGTCTATCCTTAAATACAGTTAACATTCCAGTCTCAACAGCCATCTAAGGTAAAGAATTTTAGAAATTCATGACCTTCTGAGAGAAGAGATTCCTCATCTCTGACCTAAATTAGTGACTTCTCATACTGATCGTATACTAGATTCTTCCACAAGGGAAAACAACCTCTCTGCATCTATCTTGTCAAGTCCCCTATGATTCTTGTATGTTTCAATACGGTTACCTCTCATTCTTCTAAAATCCAATGAGTGCTGGCCTAATCGATTCACCTTCTCCTCATAATAAAATCTCTCCATATCTGAAAGTAATCTAGTGAAATGTCTCTGGACTGCTTCCAGTATATTTCTTTAGTCGTGGGGACAAAAACTCAAGAGGTCGAGCAGCATCTCAGAGTCATAGAGATGTACAGCACAGAAACAGACCCCTCACTGCAACTCGTCTATGCTGACCAGATATCTTAAATTATCTAGTCCCATTTGCCAGCACTTGGCCTGTATTCCTCTAAACGTTCCCTGTTCGTTTACCAATCCAGATGCATTTTAAATATTGTAATTGTCCCAGCCTTCACCACTTCCTCTAGCAGCTCCATCCATAAAAAAAACCAACCTCTGCGTGAAAATATTGCCCCAGGTCCCTTTTAAATCATTCCCCTCTCACCTAAACCTCAGGTAAGAGGGGAAAGATATAAAAGGGACCAGCATTTGGATGGGTATTTGAATAGGAAGGGTTTAGAGGGATATGGGCCAAGTGCTGGCAAATGGGACTAGATTAGGTTAGGATATCTGGTCGGCATGGATGAGTTGGACCAAAGAGTCTGTTTCCATGCTGTACATCTCTATGACTCTGTGAAGTCTAGTTCTGGACTCTGCCATCCCGGGTGTCTATTTACCCTATTCATGCCCCTCATGATTTTATAAATCTCTGTAACGTCATCCCTCAACCTCCGACATCCTTGGAAAACTGCCCCAGCCTATTCAGCCTCTCCCTATAGCTCAAAGCCTCCAACCCTGGTAAGATCTTTGTAAATCTTTTCTGAACCCTTTCAAGTTTCACAACATCCCTTCCTGTCCGAGGTTTAGTTAGTTAAGTTTGCAGATGTCACCAAAATTGGAGGTGTAGTGGACAGCAAAGAGGGCTACCTCACAGTACAATGGGATCTTGATTAGATGGGCCAATGGGCTGAGGAATGACAGATGGAGTTTAATTTTGACAAATGTAAGGTTCTAAATTTTGGAAAGCCAAATCAGGGCAGACTTATACACTTAATAGTAAGGTCCTGAGGAGTGTTGCTGAACAAAGAGAACTTGGAGTGAAGGTTCATATTTCCCTGAAAGTGGAGTCACAGGTAGATAGGATAGTGAAGAAGGCATTTGGTATGCTTTCCTTTTTTGGTCAGAGCACTGTGCATAGGAGTTGGCAGGACATGTTGCGGCTTTACAGGACATTGGTCCAACCATTTCATTGCGTTCTAGGTCTGATCTGACAAGTGCCTTGTATAATGTTAGCAACAATTCCTTATTCTTATATCCCATTCCCTTTGAAATACAATCCAGAGGCCAATAGTCCTCTTTCCTCCTCTATTATCTAATTAACCTTTGCTAGCTATTTTGTGGCTCATATAGCCAGATGCCCAAATCCCTCTGTGTTGCAGCTTTTGGTTATCTGTCCATTTAAATAATATTTAGTTCTTCCCTTCTTCCTGTCAAAGTGCATAACCTCACATTTTCCAACATTATATTTCAAATAATGTTGCCAAATTATTGACAACTCGTTTAACCTGCCAATATCCCTCCACAGTTTCCTAATGTCATCCTCACTACCTGCCTTCCCTCCTATTCTTTGTATCAGCCACAAACTTGGCATCAGTACAGTCACTTTTCTCATTCAAGTCAATTATATAGATAGCAAATAATTCTGGCTCCAGATCTGATCCTGGCGGAATATCCCTTATGAAGTATCCATATGTTTGGTACTCTTATTGAATGTCTTTTAGAAATCCAAATATATTACATCCATTGGTTCCCCTTTAACAATTCTGCTTGTTACAGGAATAACGGTACAGTTTGACCACAGGGCACGGCTAGTTCTAGCAAACCTATTCAGATTGATGGATGCCCAGTTTTGAACAGGTTCAAAGTCTGTTCTCTTTTGTACAGTGATAGGACCACAGAAAACAATGAGGCTATCCTCAATATGAAGACAGGACATCATCTCAACAATAACTGTGCAACAGTCATGCCTACCAACACTGTCATGGTTGGTGGGTACATTTGGTGAAAATAAAGTTAAGGATCAATTTCACTCTTGTTGGTTCCCTCACCACATGCCAGAGACCCACTCTCCCTGTTATACTATTTCAGCCTTGGCCTGCTCGATCAGTAGTACTGTTATGGAGCCTCTATGTGTGATGATCTTTGATATCCCGACCCAGAGCAGATTCTGTGCACTTCCCACCCTCCATGTTCTTCCAATGGGGTACCAGGTCTGATCTGGAACACTGATATGGTATAGTTCAAAATGGAGTAATACTTAATAATAATTGATCACCCAGAGGTGGGTAGGGAGGTTGGATGTGGTGCGTGTGTAATAGGGAGGAGGTATCCTCGTCCATGTTTGACCTGATGCCATGCGATCACATGAGTTTGGAGTCAATGTTGAGGACTCCTATGGGAACTTCTTCTCAATTATATGTCACTCTACTTCCATTTCTGATGCGTGTATCTTGCAAGTGGGACAGGACTAGTGAGTGGTATCTAAGGCATTGTCCATTTGTATGCAGAATTGAAATTGTAAAATCCAATTAACATTTACTAAAAAAAAGTGACAAATTGTGGTCAAACACAGAGTACATCAAATGGCCACTGCAGTCAAGGCAGATCACATAGAATTCTCAGTATGTCTCCCACGACTGCCCCCAAGTGAACCGTCAGATCTCATTAGACTTTACAAGTGATTCCAATTGTTCACTGTTGAAACCCGAGCTTTGGAACTACCTCAAATTCCACTCAATCACAGACTGTCTTAATGTTTCCTCATGTTCTGATAGTTTACATTCCCAATCGGGACTACACTTTCCCGATTCTTCAAAATGCACTCAAGCCCATATTCATAAATCAAATTCAACTTTTCACTGAAAGTTGGGTCTACCAAACTGGTCTTACTATGTTTCTCCAAGCTCTAAAGCTGCACAAAGCAAAAATGACTTTTGGGGTCCTCTGATCCTCACTTTCAGATGCACTGAACTATTAATGGTAGTTTCGAATCTCCCAGAGCTCCTGAGCCCGAGACACAAAATTTGGTGCACCATCAAGCATCTCATTCTTCACACTAGTTTTAATGGCTCGAACCTCCTACAGCAGCACATTTTCAGGAGGGATCCTCTTCTACCTGCGCATAAGCACTTGACTGACTAACAGTTGTCCCCTCTAACTGCCCCTGCCCAACTTCCTAATATTGACTGTTCAGTAACTATTGAACTATTCTGAGTGACCTGCTGAAAGCTTCACAAAATACCCCAACTCCATTGCCACACAGAATCAAATATAATGATTTGGAAGTGATACTTAACAACTTCTTGGAACTTTCTGTTTGCTGGCTTACACAATATAAAATGGATACAAAAAGATTTTATCAAAACTTGCACTCTTGAAGCATCTGCACAAACTTCTCAGTCTCTGCTAAAGGGAAGGAATATTACTCCAGTATATGAGTGGGGCAAGACTGTTTCAAGGACAACAACAGTAACTGCAAAAACTGTTGCAGAATCTATCTGCTTGGCATTGTGGAAAAAATATTTGCCCATCCTCCCCTATCTGACTACATAGCTTAGTTGAATGCATCTACCATAAATTCCAGTCTGTTTTCAGAACTGAAAGATCTACAATGGACATGATCTTCTCAGTCCAGCCGTTGCAGTAGGAATGTGCACCCAAAGGAGTCATGAAATATTGCCTTCATTGATACAAGACAGCAGAAACAAAGCCAAGCACTGAGTATGCTCAAAATGTAGAATGCTGTCAAGAAGTCAAAGTTAAAAGCATTCGATCTGAATGCATGAAGCATTTTCAACAGGGTGGATGATCTAAAGGTACAAATGGAGATATATGGTTGCCATTACAGAATCATAGTTTTCATGCAGGACCGAGGACAGAATATGTAAGTATATTCAATGTTTAGGAAGGACAGACAAGAAGGAGAAAGGTTGTTCTAATAATAAGGTTTGGGATCAGTACATTAGTAAAGAAGGGTTTCAGATTGGAAGCACAATGTGTGGTTGAAGCTACGAATTAGCAAACGGCAACAGACATTGGTTGGAATTATTCATGTTAATGGATAAAGCCAGCAATAATAAGGTAACGTCAGGCCACCAAATAGTGGTGGTTATGTGGGTTATAGTATTAGTCAGGAGTTAAGAGAAGCATAGACTGTGTTAAACAATTGAACACTAAAGCCTTGCTGGATGAGTTTCTTGATAATGTTAGTTAGAGGTGACTCTCTCAAGCAGGATGTTGAGAGGTCAACTAGAGGACAAGATGTTTAAGACTAGTATTATATAATGAAAAACGACGAATTAATGAACTTGAAAAATAACCTTTACAGGCAAATTATCACAAGTGAGACAGTTCAATCTAAAGCAAGGGTGTTAAATATGGACAAGTGAAATTATGAAAACATGAGGCACAAATTGGTTTAGGTGGATAAGGAATAAGGAATTCCACTTAGCACTGAGATGATGAAAATTATTTTTCCTCAGAAACTTGTGAATCTTTGAAATTCTGTACTCCAGCGGATTGTGAAAGCTTGAGTTTTGAGTATATTTAAAGAAGAGATTGATGTTTTTGTGATTACCACTGGAGCAAAAATTTGATGGGATAGTGTTAATAAAAAGCATTGAAATGTTCATACAGCCATGATGATATAAGAAAGATATTAGCAGAATGGCCTACTCCTGTTCCTATGAGCTTTCCAAGACATGCGACCATGTAAGAAGAGATAGTGTATTTAACCTCAGGACAGGAGAAAACTGGCTACCCATTGAAGCTGCTAAATGTGATCCTTCATTCCATGAGGACACAATGGATAAAGCCAGCAATAATAAGGTAACGTCAGAACCCTTTAAGATCTGGAGTAGGATCAAATGAGTCTCTCAAGTGTTCTGCTCTCAACACCCTTTAGGATATCCTTTTCTTAGCTCCTTTCATGTGTTTTCAAGTCATCCACATAGGGTGTCTACTTCCATACTTGCAGTCATAGAATGCAGTTCAAGTTTACCCAATTGATAACCATTGCATCAAGGTGCATTAAGTCATTATCAGAAAGTCACTTTTCACTGACAATACTGTAATATCTTTCTACACAGGAATATCTTCAACAGCAATTGGACTGATGTTTCCATGCCAACAAGAAGTGTTTGATTTGACTGTTAACATCAAGACGACAAATCTCACACTTTGGGGTGTCAGCATACCATCAGTTATCAGCATTGACAATGTGGCACTGGTAGTGTCTAGCTTCGACAATCACCAGCAATTGGTCATACAAACTAAAGAACTGTGGATGCTGTAAATCAGAAACAAAAATAGAACAGGATCACCAGACCCGAAACGTTAACTCCAGTTTCTCTTCACAGATGCTGCCAGACCTCCTGAGCTTTTCCAGTAATTTCTGTTTTTGATTTACAGCATCCACAGTTCTTCCAGTTTTTATTTTGTATTTAACTTACTGCCATATCTTTTCTAGGCATGCCAGGTTCACTGGACCTGAAACATTAACTATGATTTCTCTTCACAGATGCTGCCAGAACTACTGAGCTTTTCCAGGAACTGCTGCTTTTGTTTCTAATTTTTGGTTTTTATTTAGTATCTAACTTACTACCACAACTCTTCTAGGCATGCCAACCTTGAAGAAGGTCTGCTCCTCTCTCCAACAAAATTTCCACTAGCAATTTGTCACCTGACTGAAATCAAACATGCACTGCCAGAGCTGGAGCTGTTATGTTGAAGTGATGTACAAGGCAGTTGGGCAATAGCACCCTGACACAGAACATTAAACTCTAAATCAGTCAAGTTTGCTTCCTCAGAACACACATTTACAGTAATGGGACAAGTTTTGTTGGGCAGAACAAAAGTTTGAACAGTTTCCACTACCACCAAATCAGACATATCCTCATTTTTAGCATAGCAAAGTCAGCAGGTAGATTTTTGTTTGGTGAAGGAATCTAAAGTTATCAGAAGTAGATGGGAATTTGAAACTCAAACTGATTAATCATGATCTTATGAATGGTTAGGCAACTTGGAGGAGCCAAATGGTCTACCTCTGCTGCTAGCTCATGCTATTATAGAGTCACTGAGGTATAAAATCGTACAGCATGGAAACAGACCCTTCAGCCCAACTCATCTATCACACACTTAGTAGTCCTACTTGCCTGCATTTGGTCCATATCCGTCTAAACCTTTCCTATTCATGTACCTGTCCAAATGTCTTTAAATATTGTAATTGTACTAGTCTCCACCACTTCCTCTGGCAGCACATTCCATACACACGGCACCCTCTGAGTGATAAAGTTGCCCTCAGGTCCTTTTCAAATCTTTCCCTTCTCACCTCAAAACTCTGCCTTCTAGTTTTGGACTCCCCTACCCTTGGAAAAAGGCCTTGGCTAGTCATCTTATCTCTGTCCTTCATTATGAATGCACTGAGACTCAAAAGCAAGGTATCTTGAATATGTAGACATGATAATGATTTCTTCAAAGAGGAGGAGAAGGAAGTGAATATTGGAATAGCTATTTTAAAGACATAAGTAAATATGAACATATCTTTATCTCTGACAAAACAAATTCATTGAAATCTTACCGAGATATGAATTGGCTCAAATCACAAAACTCATTCGATTCCAAAATAATGTTCAGTTCTGTAACAGTGGTAATGACATTTTCTTTAGCCTGAAAGGGAAAATACTCATTTAACAAAATCAGAAACTGCTAGAAAAACCCAGCTGGTCTGACAACATCTGTAGAAAAAGCGCAGAGTTAATGATTTAGATCTTCTTCGACCTTTCTTCAAAAAATATTTTGTCAGTTTCTCAATTTCCAAAAGAACAAATTTAAGAACTTAGGTACAGGCATTTTAAACACTACCCCATAAAGAATTATATCCAATTATAATCTATTCTCACTGCAGTATAGGAATGTTGTGACAATAACTACTCTGTTCACCAGAACTTTTCTTGATTTACAGAAGTTTTTGTTGTTCACATGGCTATAGCTTGTCGAAAGTTGAGCTGGTCTGGTTGACCTGTGTTTAGGTCTATTCCATTATCATTGAGTCTCATTGTCAATTATACCCTTTTGATACAGCTGGCATCCAATGTATGGAAAATGCTCAACATATCCTAGATTTTCTCCTTCAACATATAAAGGTGGTGAAATATTTAACTGACTAGGGCTGGGTTGATATAGAAGTTTTGTTTTGGCAACATTCAGAACAGCATGAATTCCTTATCTCCACACACAGCAACAGCTCGGCAATCCTGTGCATACTGCAGGTCTATAATAATTGGTTTAGTCTGGGCACAGAAATGATTGAGTTTAAAGAATCATCAATTTGGGTAGTATTTAATTCTCATGCGACAGGGCAATTGATCTTTGGTGAGGTGAATAAACAATATCAGACAGATTGTAAAGAGTATGGGAGCTATCATATAGCATTATTTGATAGCAAACTACGTTTAGAAGGCATCTGTTTCATGTTTTCCATATCAAACATTGGCAGTCAAACCAACATGAAGTACTTGCAGGATTATGGTAAGATTCCTTGGATTTTCTTTTTTTCACGAATAGTTTTTGCTCCCATATCCAATTTCACTTTGCCTACACCAACAGCCCCTCAGTTCTTCCTTGCCATCACATCATCCTGCATATCCATGCCCTTCATTCAAATGCTGACAAACTAGATATAAAAATTAACACCATGTTTCTAAGAAGAGAACCTCTGTACTCATATTTTAGGCGCTATGATCCCATTATGTATTCCCAAATCAGGTCAGAGGCTCAGAATACTGCAGCAAATACCTCAACTCCTGACTCCCCAAAATCTGTCCTCCATCTATAAAGTATAATTCAAGAGTTTGATGGAATAATCCCCATCTGGCTGAATGAGTGCAGCATGTGCTTTCATGTCATGTTTCATGTGTTTTCAAGTCATCCACATAGGGTGTCTACTTACATACTTGCAGTAATAGAATGCTGTTTAGTTTTACCCAATTAACATCCATTGCATCAAGGCATTATCAGAAACTCACTTTTCACCAACAATACTGTAATATCTTTCCACAAGGTTGTTGTTATGGGTGACTTCAACTCCCTGATATTGATTGGAACCTCCTTAGTGCAACACTCAAAAAACTTAACACCATCCAAGATCAAGCAGTCCACTTGATTGGCACCAAGCATCTACAAGCATTCACCACCTCCATCATCAACGGTCAGTAGCAGCGTATGATCTCCAAGAAGCACTGCAGAAATTCATCCAAGATCCTTAGATAGAGCCTTCCAAACCCATAACCACCTCAATTTAGAAGGACAACGGAGCTGATACAGGGAAGCACCACCACCACCAAGCCACTCACCATCTGACTTGAAAACATAATGCCATTCCTAAAATACTGGAATTCCCGTCCTAATGGCACTGCAGGTCTACCTACCACACATCGATTGCAGTTGTTCAAGAAGGCAGCTCACACCATCTTCTTAAGGGTAACTAGAGATGGCCAGTGATGCCCACTGCCCATGAGGGAATAAATTTTAAAAATCCATACAAAACCTGGACATCAAATCACAATTCAAACCTAATATTCCATAAGGTTCGATACTATATTCGATTAACATTATACAGAAAACAATTTCAACTATGCAATAACCTGGAAGGTTTAATCCTCATGATGTTGACTGCTATACAGCACATCACTGACTTCTTAAGCAATATACAAAAATGTCATGAACAGGGTCAGGGATGAACGTACAGCCTGGATCAGTACTTGGAACTACAATATTGTGGCCATTACAGAGACTTGGATATCACAGGGGCAGGAATGGTTGCTAGATGATCCGGGGTTTCAATGTTTCAAAAGAAATAGGGAGGGAGGTAAGAGGTGGGGAAGTGGCATTGCTAATCAGGGATAGTATCAAAGTTGCAAAAAGGGAGGTCGTCAAGTAGAGTTTGTATCCTGAGTCAGTACGAGTGGAAGTCAGAAACAGGAAAGAAGCAATCACTTTATTGGGAGCTTTCCATAGAGCCCTGATAGCAACAGAGACACGGAAGAGCAGATTGGGAGGCAGATTTTGAAAAGGTGTAGAAGTAACAAGGTTGTTGTCATGGGTGACTTCAACTTCCCTGATATTGATTGGGATCTCCTTAGTGCTAATAGTTTGGATGGAGCAGATTTTGTCAGGTGTGCCCAGGAAGGATTCCTGACGCAATATCTAGATAGGCCGACTATCGGCCATATTGTATTTGGAGTTTGGCAACAAACCAGGTCAGGTGTCAGATCCCTCGGTGGGAGAGCATTTCAATGACAGTGATCACAACTTCCTGCCCTTTAATACAGTCGTGGCGAGAGATAGGAACAGATGGTATGAAAATTATTTTATGGGGGAGGGGGATTTACAATGCCCTTAGGCAGGAACTGTGGAGCATAAATTGGGAACAGATATTCTCAGAGAAATGCATGAAAGAAGTGTGGAGGTTATTGAGGGAGCACTTGCTGCGAGTGTTGGATAAGTTTGTCCCACTGAGGCAAGGAAGGGACGGTAGGGTGAAGGAACCTTGGATGACAGGAGATGTCGAACATCTGGTCAACAGGATGAAGGAAGCTTACTAAAGATTGAGGAAGCAAGGATCAAACAGGGCTCTAGAGGATTACAAGGTAGCCAGGAAGGAACTGGAAGAATGGACTTAGGAGAGCTAGAAAGGAGCATGAAAAAGCCTTGGCAGGTTGGGTTAAGAAAATCTCAAGGTGTTCTACACTTATGAGAGGAACAAGAGGATGGTCAAAGTGAGGGTAGGGCCGATTAGGGATAGTAGAGGGAACTTGTGCCTCAAGTCGGAGGAGGTAGGGAAGGTCCTTAATAAATACTTTGCTTCAGTATTCACTACTGAGAGGGACCTTGTCATTTGTGAGGACAGCGTAAAACAGGCTGATATGCTCGAACAGGTTGATGTTAAGAAGGAGCATGTGCTGGAAATTTTGAAAAATATGAGGAGAGATAAGTCCCCTGGGCCAGACAGGATATACCCAAGGTTACTACCGGAAGTGAGGGAAGAGATTGCTGTGCCTTTGGCGATGATCTTTGCATCCTCACTGTCCACTAGAGTAGTACTAGACGTTTGGAGGGTGGAAAATATTAGGCCCTTTTTCAAGAAAGGGAACAGGGACAACCATGAGAATTACAGATCAGTCAGTCTTATGTCAGTGGTGGGCAAATTATTGGAGAAGATTCTGAGAGACAGGATTTATGATCATTTGGAAAAGCATAGTTTGATTAAGAGATAGTCAGCATGGTTTTGTGAGGGACACGTCACGTCTCACAAGTCTTACTGAATTCTTTGAGGATGTGACAAAACACATTGATGAAGATAGAGCAGTGGATCTTGTGTACATGGATTTTAGCATGGTGTTTGATAAGACTCCCCATGGTAGGCTCATTCAGAAAATAAGGAGACATGGGATACTGGGAAATTTGGCTGTTTGGATACAGAATTGGCTGGCCCATAGAAGTCAGAGGGTGGTAGATGGAAAATATTCAGCCTGGAGCTCGGAGACCAGTGGTGTTCCGCAGGGACTGTTCTGGGACCACTTCTCTTTGTGAATCATATAAATGACTTGGATGAGGAAGTGGAAGGATGGGGGTTAGTAAGTTTTCTGATGACACCAAGGCTGGTGGAGTTTTGGAAATTGTGGAGGGCTGTTGTAGGTTTCAATGGGACATTGACAAGTTGCAGAGCTGGGCTGAGAAGTAGCAGATGGATTTCAATCTGGAAAAATGTGAAATGATTCATTTTGGAAGGTTGAATTTCAATGCAGATTATAGGGTTAAAGGCAGGATGCTTGGCAGTGTGGAGGAACAGAGGAATCTTAGGTCCACATCCATAGAACCTTCAAAGTTGATAGGGTTGTTAAGAAGGCATTTCGCATGTTGGCTTTCATTAGCAGGGAGAATGAGTTTAAGAGCCGCAAGGTTATGCTCCAGGCTCTGTAAAGCCCTGGTTAGACCACACTTGGAATATTGCATTCAGTTCTGGTAGCCTCATTATAGGAAGGATGTGGAAGTTTTAGAGAGGGTGCAGAGGAGATTTACCAGGATGCTGCCTAGACTGCAGGTTATGTCTTATGAAGAAAGATTGAGGGAGCTAGGGTTTTTCTCACTGGAGCGAAGAAGGATGAGAGTTGAGTTGACAGAGGTGTACAAGATGATGACAGGCATAGATAGAGAGGATAACCAGAGACTTTTTTTCCACGGCAGAAATGGCCATCACGAGGGGGCATAATTTTCAGGTGATTGGAGAAAGGTTTAGAGAAGATGTCAGATGTCGGTTCTTTACACAGAGAATGGTGGGTGCATGGAATGCGCTGCCATCAGTGTTAGTGGAGTCAGATACATTAGGGACATTTAGGTGACTCTTGGAAAGGCACATGGATGACAGTAAAATGAAGGGTATGTAGGTTAGTTTGATCTTAAGAGTAGGACAAAAAGTTGGCACATCGAGGGCCGAAGGGCCTGTACTGTGCTATACTGTTTTATGTTCTATTTGAAAGTATAGATGTATATGTAAGTAAACAGTGCCATCTGCTGCAAGTTACTTTTGGAAAATTCATTGAAATCACAGCATATTAAATATAGTATTGAATGCATATTATACAATGCCAGAATGCTTTTACAACTTGTAAGAATTTGTCACAACCCAATCTTGAGCTGCGAGGGGTGAGCAAGTTTAAATTCTCGTTCAGTGGATAACTAGTCTGGAAGGGGGTTCGACATTGATTTCTACAATTAAAATTATATGAGGTGACATAGCAAAGTTTGATTGTTGCATGTGTTCAATACCATTAAAAATTCTAGCTAACCTTATCTATTTAGTATCATTCCTGTTTGTGAAAGTGTAGATGGCAAAATGTAAGTCATCATGGATACACAGTGGCTCCTGTGTTTAAATTGAGTTGGTCACATATTCCAAATTGTTTGCGTCTGAAAACCAAATGGCAATTTTTGTACATCAGATTCCCTACATTACATTAGATTCCCTACAGTGTGGAAATTGGCCCTTCAGTCCAACAAGTCCACAACGACTCTCTGAAGAGTAACCCACCCAGACCTATTTCCCTCTGACTAATGCCCTTAACACTATGGGCAATTTAGTATGGGCAATTTAGTATGGCCAATTCACCTGACCTGAAAATCTTTGGACTGTGGGAGAAAACCAGAGCACCTGGAAGAACCCCACACAGACACGGGAAGAATGTGCAAACTCCACACAGACAGTCGCCCAAGGCTGGAATCGAACCCAGGTCCCTGGCGCTGTGAGGAAGCAGTGCTAACCACTGAGCCACTGTGCTGCCCTAATTCAAGGGAAAAATTATAGACTTGGATTTTTTTTTCATCTATCCTGATGATTATGTCATACAGTGTAAGACTTAGAAGCAAACCTGAAGATTTGGAATAGAATCAGGCCATTCAGCCCATCACATCTGCTCTGCCATTCGATCAGGGCTGATATGTTCATAGAATCTCTACAGAGTGGACTTATGCCATTCAGCACATTGAGTCTATGCCGACCCTTTGAACACTGTCTCTTCCACACCCACTCCCTTACCCTATCCTCTGTAACTCTGCATATCCTATGGCTCAACCAACTCGCCTGATACTATGGCCAATCCACCTAATCTGCACATCTTTGGACTGTGGGAGGAAACTGAACAGCTCAGGAAACCCACACAGACAGGGCGAGAACGTGCAAACACGAGGGTGGAATCGAACCTGGGTCTCTGGTGTTTGAGGCAGCAGTGTTAACCACTGAGCCACCATGCGGCCCCATATTTTCTGTTTCTCAACCACATTCTCCTGCCTTCTCCCTATAATCCTTGATCCTATTACAAATCAAGAATTAATCTGTCTTAAATACATTCAAAGATTTGGCCCCCACAGTCCACTAAGGCAATGAGCTTCACGGATTAAACGCCTTCTGGCTAAAGAAATCCATTCTTATTTCAGTTCAAAAGATTCGTCCTTCACTGAAGATGTACCTTGGGTCCGAGTCTCTCTTACTCATGGAATCATCTTCTCGATGTCCGCTCTATCCAGGCCTCCCAGTATTCTGTCAATGTCAATCAGAATCCATCCCTCTACCTCCATTCTTCTAAACTCCATCGAGTAAAGATGAAGAATCCTCATTATGACAAATCCTTCATTCCCAGGATATTCTTGCAAACCTCCTCTATACACCTTCCAAGGATAGCAAATCCTTCCTTATATACAGGGTCCCTAATTGATCACAAAATTCTAAATTTAGTCTGACCCGAGCCTCATATTGCTTCAGCAGTGCATCTCTGTTCTTGTATTCTAACCCTCCTGAAATGAGTGCTAACTTGCATTTGCCTTCATACCTACCTACATGTTAACCTTAAGACAGTCCTGCACTTGGACTCCACAGTCTCTTTGTACTTCAAATTCCCAAAGCCTTTCCTCATTTATAAAATAGACTATGCCTGCATTCTTCCTACTGAAGTGCATAATCTCACACTTGGCTACATTGTGTTACGTTGTGTTCTATTGTCCATTTCATTGGCCTCTCATCTAGCATGGCCACATCTTTCAATAGCCTTTCCCCCTTCTCAACACAACCTGTCCCTCCACATATCTTTGTGTCATCGGCCAACTTAGCAACAACGCCATCAGTTACTTCTTCCAGATCTTTAATATATAACATGAATAGTTGTGGCCCCAACAATAACCTCTGTGGTTACAATAACGCTTCCATCCTGAAAAGCATGCTTTAACCCTGCTTTCTGCCAGTCAACCAATCCTCTATCCATTGCAATACTTTGTCCCCAACACCATGGACTCATCTCATTTAACAGTCTCTAGATTAGAGTGGTGCTAGAAAAGCACAGAAAGTCAGGCAGCATCCAAAGAGCAGGAAGATCGACGTTTCAGACAAAAGCCCTTCCTGATGAAGGGCTTTTGCTCGAAACATCAATTTTCCTGCTCCTCGGATGCTGCTTGACCTGCTGTGCTTTTCCAGCATCACTCTAATCTAGACTCTGATCCCCAGCATCTGCAGTTCTTACTTTTGCCACATCGTATTTAACAGCCGACTGTGCAGCACCTTATTCAATGTCTTCAGGAAATCCTAACTGATCACATCCATGGGCTCTCCTTGTTCTATCTTGCTTATTATCTCCTCAATGAATTCTAACAGATTCGTCAGGCATGACTTCCACTTGTCAAAGCTGTGCTAACTCAGCAATATTTTATCATGCACTTCCAAGTACTCCGCAATCTCACCCTTCATAATGGATTCTAAAATCTGACCAACAACCGGCATCAGGTTAACCAGCCTATAATTTCCTGTTGTTTACTTCCCTCCCTTCTTAAACAGGGGTGTTACATTTGCAGTTTTCCAGTCCTTTTGGACCCTCCCTGACTCCAGTGATTCCAAAATGATCACCATCAATACCTCCACAATTTCCTCAACTACCTTCTGTTGAACTCTGGGGAGTAGCCCATCTGGTCCAGGTAATTTCAGACCTTTCAGCCTCTCCAACACCTTTTCCTAATAATGAATACTACACTCATCCCTGCCCCCTGACTCTATTAAAGTTCCGGAATGCTGCTGGCATCTTCCACTGTGAAAACTAATGTCAGTTCCTCTGCCATTTCTTTGTTTCCTATCACTACTTCTCTAGTCCCAATTTCCAACTGTCCAATATCCACTCTTGCCTCTCTCTTTCCTTTTTAGACAACTAAAAACTCTTGCCACCTTCTTTCATATTATTAACTAACTTACTCACATATTTCATCTTCACAGCCCTTATTGATTTTTAAGTTATCGTCTGGTGGTTTTTAAAGGCTTCCCATTAATCTTGACCACACTGTATGCCTTTTCTTTTGCTTTAATGCTGACCCTCAGTTCCCTTCTCAGCCATGGTTGCCTCATCTTCACCCATTCCTGATGAAGGGCTAATGCTTGAAATGTCGATTGTCCTGCTCCTCGGATGCTGCCTGACCTGCTTTACTTTTCCAGCACCAAACTCTTGACTCTGATCTCATGCATCTGCAGTCCTCACTCTCTCTCCTCGTCTTCCCCTGCGTATGCTTCTTCTTCTTTGGGATGAATTTCTGCTCTGCCTCCCAAATTAGCCCCAGAAACACCTGCCAGTGCTGCTCCACTGTCTTCTATGCTAGACTCCCCTTCCAATCAAATCTGGCCAGCTTCTCTCTCAGTCTTTGTAATTACCTTTACTCAATTGAAATAACGTTGTATCTGATTCCAGCTTCAGCCTCTCAAATAGGAAGGTAAATCCTATTCTATTATGGTCACTGTCCCAAAGGGTCTCATTTATCTTAAAGCTCCTAATCACGTCTGCCTCATTACACATCGCCAAACCTGTACCCTAGTGGGCTCTACCACACACTACTCCAAAAATAACATCTCGTAAGTATTCTGCTCAACGGCCAAACTGATTTTTCCAGTTCACCTGCACATTGAAGACCCCCATGATTATTATAAAAGTGTCTTTCTTACATTCCTTTTTTTCAGATTTATGCTCTTCCCCACATCCTGACTACTGTTGCAAGGCCTGTACATGATTCCCATCAGGGTCTTTATTCCTTTGCATTTCCTGAAATCTACCCACATAGATTCAATGCTTTCCAATTATATCACTTCTTGCTGTCAATTTAATTTCATTTCTTACTAGCACAGCAACCCCAAATCCTCTGCCCTTCTGTCTGTCCTCTCAATAGGACAAGTATACTTGGATAGTTAATTCCCATTTTAATCCCCGTGAATAATATACATACCTGAACCTCCATTAGTTCAAATTCAAGGTCAAACTGCAGTGAATGACTGTAGCCTGACAGTCTGTATTGTTTTCTTTTGTCATTACCTGAAAATAAATTTAATAGGATGAAAACACTTCATTAAAAACGTCAAGCAAATTTTCAGTACCAAACTGTGAATGACAATTTTTATTCCAATATTTTGGGATGTGAACTTGAAACTTCACATTCAGTTTCAAAACAGACTTGGCATGAAGGTGATTGAATCTAAGGCCACGCTCCGCCCACAAGTGCTGAGTCCTGCCAAAAAGTAGCTTACCTCCTGATGTAACAATGAAACAGTTCTACTTCTCACCATCACACACATCTTAGCTTGTTAAGATTAAAAGCTTATGCTGATTCATATCAGATTATGAAATATTTTTCTGCTGCATATCTCCATTCACAAGGGTCAAAGTTGACAATATCATTTTACACAGAGCTCTTATTGCTGTTCTGAGAGGAGTTGATAGTGTCAAACAGAGCTGGCCCCAACGTGTGGTTCACTGTGGTTCCTCTACCAAAGTTCAACTGCCAACCAATCAGCACTCTCCTCTCATACAATGTGAATGTTGGCTTTCCCCTTGAATTTATGTATATTTTCCAATCAACCTGTTCAGTGACATTATTACAAACCTCTGGAGAAGGCAGGACTTGTACCAACGCCAACTGGGCCAGAGGTATGGACAATACCACTGCACTGCATGTGTACTTCCTCTTCAACTTATATTCTTGTGAAATGATCCAATAATTGTCAAATGAAAAATTAACATTTTTCAGAAAGACCCAAGTTCCGTGCAATAAAATGTGAATTTAGAAGTCCTTTTTCCTCTCTCATTATTTTGACTTATTTGTTCTAAAATAGATATTCATCTCCGAGAGAATGTCAAACCTTTTACTTGAAACAGATGTCTTTAATCCTCCAACAGGTTGACTACATAAATGTCGATATAGAATCCTTGAGTCATAGAGCTGTACAGCATGGAAACAGTCTCTTCAGTCCAACTCAGCCATGCCAACCAAATATTATAAATTAATCTAGTCCCATTTGCCAGTGTTTGGCCCATATCCCTCTAAACGTACAACCTGAACCTCAACCTGAGCTACAAATCTTCTCAAAAATCACCCTTCCTATTCATCAACCCACCAAGATGCCTTTTAAATGTTGTAATTGTACCCTCCTCCACCACTTCCTCTGGCAGCTCATTCCATACATACTCGACCCTCTGCATGAAAAAGTTGCCCCTTAGGTCCTTTTAAATTTTTCCCTCTCACCTCAAGCCGATGTCCTCTAGTTTTGGACTCCCTCATCCAAGGAAAATACCTTGTCTATTTACTCTACCCATGTCCCTCATGATTTTATAAACCTCCATAAGGTTACCCTCAGCTTCCAACGCTCCAGGGAAAATAGCCCCAGCCTATTCAGCCTCTTCCCATAGCTCAAAGTCTCCAACCCTGACCCACATCCTTATAAATCCTTTCTGAATCCTTTCAAGTTTCACAACATTCTTCCTGAACTGCACGCAGTGTTCCAAAAGTGGCCTAACCAATGTCCTGTACAGCCACAACATGACCTTCCAACTCTTATACTCTAAGCACTGACCAATAAAGGCAAGCAAACCAAATGCCTTATTCACATCCTGTCAACCTGGACTCCACGTGCAAGAAACTAAAAACTTGCAAGGTCTCTTTCTTCAGCAGAACTCCCCAGGACTTTATCATTAAGTGTCTAAGTCCTGTCCCTGATTTGCCTTTCCAAAATGCAGCACCTCTTATTTATCTAAAGATCGAACTATTTTTCTTCCTTTCTAAAAGTTTATTTACTTGCCCATTTATGTTCCTCAGTATGGTATGTGGGAGGCACACACAATTTGAGAGCTCCAGATGAAGCTACCTTCATGTTTCTCCAGAATCATACACGCTGAACCATGTGTTTTGCTGGAGCATGTGACTCTCCCTCCATCACCGCAGGCAATGGCATATCCTTCCAAAGATTTTCTTCCAAAGCTAACAGCTTTCCTCCCGAACATCTCCGATGTGTCCTCAGTTTTGTCAAGAATTGTATCTCTTAGATAAATCGAGACTTGCAGAATTTTCCTTTACAGTGCCTCCCACTTCCCTACTCTCTGCATGCAACACTTCCTTGTTATTAAAAGCTTGCTCCACCTTACGTTGGAGCTCATAATCGTAAATTATAAATCATAATTTTGACATCCATCTTCTGGGAACCACATACATGTAATGCAATTTACCTTTTCCTACTGTTGTCATGATGCATTTGGTGAAGCCAATGCCAGTTAACTGAGTTAGCAACGCAATCTGAGATTCTGCCTGATCAATTTGTGCTTCTAAATCAGTATTTGAGCATTTCCATGATTCATGATTTCGCACACTGAACTGTTCTCGTTGCATATCGCTAAAAAAAAGAGAAAAGAAATCAAATTCATAGAAGTCAATGGTCCAACTTTAGCCATTGGGACCAATGTTATCCGTGATCTACACATACACTGTAATTTGGCTGCACTTTGGATATCATAGTTTGGCTCTGATAATTTTTGCAAGTTTTTACTGGGGCTGTAGAGAAGAGCTGGGGGCAGTATGGGTCAGGGTGTAACAAGCAGTGAAGCGGGGACTGGGGACAGCAAGGAAAGGGAAGAATAAGAGTGCATTGGGCCCAGGCACAGAGAGCTGAGGACACAAGGAGGAGAGTGAAATGAATGCAAAGAGTGGAGGGCAGAGGGGAGTGAGGAGATAGGGAATGTAAGAGGAGGAGGGTGAAATGCTAGTGAAGAAGGAGGTGCATATAATGAGTATAGATGCTTTCGGGAATCAGGAGAGCAGATGGGTCAGGAAATGCTGTGAGAGAAAGGTGATGCGAGAGTATTGATGGTCAGGTGGAGGGACTGAGAGATGGCAGGATTGGGAAGCAGACAGAAAGTGGCTAAGGTGGTCAAGGAAGGAACCCTTTTGCAGAGATGGGAGACTGAGAATGAGGAAAGAGATGGATCAAAGAAGGGAGGGGCAGTGACAAAAGGACAGAGAGCCAGGAAGTGGAGGGCCAAAGGCTCAGAGTAGAGGATTGATGGGACAGTGGGTGGATAGTGTGGGGTGGTGGGTGAGTAATTTGGACAATGTGAATGTGGGCAAGCAGAGAGACAATGGCGAGGGGTGCAAAAAAAGGGAAAAGGGGTGGGAGTAGAGTGGAAAAACTGGGAGATTTATGAAGGGTTGTCAGGGTGCAGACAGGGACTGACAGAAAAAAAATGAGTGCAGGGACTTGCCATGTTATGTTCTGTCAATAAATCATCATGGCAACAACTTCAGCAATTGATTGGTATTGTTGAGGCCATGCCCTGTGTATATGTCAAAATCGTGCACTCAGTATATTAATCAGAAAATATCTGCAAATATTTCCATTTCATTGACATCCTGAATATGACAGATATTTCGATGTGTCTATTTTCCCCTTCCTATTTTTATTTGGTCTCCCATTATTATTTTCTAAATAAGACAAATCTTCTTCCCAGAATCCCATTAACCATGTTCTTTTCATTACTTATATTTGTAAAAGTGAATAAAGTTAATTGTAAAAGCCCTAAATTTAAAAATTAATCCAACAAAATAAACTACAGGTATCATCTTGACAAAATAAGAAAAGTTTTGAAATTTTGTCTTTTAACTTACATTGTTTTCAGAAACGATCCCATATAACTTTGACTGTTTTGAGACTGTTGCTCTAGTAGTCTAATCTCTTCTTGTAAAGAATGAATCTCATCTTGATAAGTCTGATGCTGCAACTTGTCCATGAGTTTTTCTGTACTAAAGTAATAAATTATTACATTATTCATAATAATTTCTTTCAAAGTGATAAGCTCTTTAAATGTAAACTAAGTAGTACTGAAAAAATATGCATGGGTGTCTGCATTGGTTCATTGGTTACACTCTCAGAATCTAAATCAGAGGTTCAGGAATCCTTCCAGCAGCTTGAGCACATAATGCAACCTAATACAGGTAGACAATCCTTTATCCGAAAAGCTCCAAAGTCTGAAGGTTTTTTTGTGAAATTTTTTTCTCATTAACAACGTTGTTTGGTGTGCAAACAGCAGGACTGGCAGCTTAATGTTCCAGGATACAAATGCTACAGGAAGGATAGAAAGGGAGGCAAGAGAGGAGGGGTAATAGCATTTTTGATAAGGGATTACAGCTGTGCAGAGGGACGATATTCCTGGAAATATATCCGGGGACGTTATTTGGGTGGAACTGAGAAATAAGAGAGGGGTGATCACCTTATTGGGATCACCTTATTGGGATCACTAAATACTCAGAGGGAAATTGAAAAAAAAACTTGTAAGGAGATCTCAGCTATCTGGAAAAATAATAGGGTGGTTATGGTAGGGGATTCTAACTTTCCAAACATAGACTAGGACTGCCATAGTGTTAAGGGTTTAGATGGAGAGTAATTTGTTAAGTGTGTACAAGAAAAATTTCTGATTCAGTATGTGGATATACCTACTAGAGAAGGTGCAAAACTTGACCTACTATTGGGAAATAAGGCAGGGCAGGTGCCTGAGGTGTCAGTGGGGAAGCACTTTGGGGCCAGCAACCATACTTCTATTAGATTTAAAATAGTGATGGACCAGATCTAAAAGTTGAAGTGCTAAATTGGAGAAAGGTCAATTTTGACGGTAATGGCAAGAATTTTCGAAAACTGATAGGGGGTAGATGTTTGCAGGTAAAGGGACAGCTGGAAAATTGGAAGCCTTCAGAAATGAGATAATGAGAATCCAGAGAAAGTATATTCTTGTTAGGGTAAAAGGAAAGGCTGGTAGGTATAGGAAATGCTGGATGACTAAAGACATTGGGGGTTTGGTTAAGAAAAAGAAGGGGGTATATGTAGGGTATAAGCAGGATAGATCGCGTGAATCCTTAGAAGAGTATAAAGGAAGTAGGAATATACTTAAGAGGGAAATCAGGAGGGCAAAAAGGGGACATGAGATAGCTTTGGCAAACAGAATTAAGGAGAATCCAAAAGGTTATTACAAATACATTAAGGACAAAAGGGTAACTAGGGAGAGAATAGGGCCCCTCAAAGATCAGCAAGGCAGCCTTTGTGTGGAGCTGCAGAAAATGAGTGAGATATTAAACGAGTATTTCGCATCAGTTTTTACTGTGGGAAAGGATATGGAAGATATAGACTGCAGGGAAATAGATGGGGACATCTTGCAAAATGTCCATATTACAGAGGAGGAAGTGCTGGATGTCTTGAAAGGGGTAAAGGTGGATAAATCCCCAGGACCTGATCAGGAGTACCCTAGAACTCTGTGGGAAGCTAGAGAAGTGATTGCTGGGCCTCTTACGGAGCTATTTGTAGCATTGATAATCACAGTGAGGTGCCGGAAGACTGGAGGTTGGCTAACGTGGTGCCAATGTTTAAGAGGGGCGGTAAGGACAAGCCAGGGAACTATAGACCGGTGAGCCTGACCTCGGTGGTGGGCAAGTTGTTGGAGGGAATCCTGAGGGACAGGATGTACGTGTACTTGGAAAGGCAAGGATTGATTAGGGATAGTCAACATGGCTTTGTGCATGGGAAATCATGACTGAGTTTTTTGAAGAAGTAACAAAGAGGATTGATGAGAGCAGAGCAGTAGGTGTGACCTATATGGACTTCAGTAAGGCATTCGACAAGGTTCCCCATGGGAGATTGGTTACCAAGGTTACATCTCACAGAATACAGGGAGAACTAGCCATTTGGATACAGAACTGGCTCAAAGGGAGAAGACAGAGGGTGGTGATGGAGGGTTGTTTTTCAGACTGGAGGCCTGTGACCAGTGGAGTGCCACAAGGATCGGTGCTGGGTCCACAACTTTTTGTCATTTATATAAATGATTTGGATGCGAGCATAAGAGGTACAGTTACTAAGTTTGCAGATGAGACCAAGATTGGAGGTGCAGTGGACAGCGAAGAGGGTTACCTCAGATTACAGCAGGATCTTGACCAGATGGGCCAATGGGCTGAGAAGTGGCAGATGGAGTTTAATTCAGATAAATGCAAGGTGCTGCATTTTGGGAAAGCAAGTCTTAGCAGGACTTATACACTTAATGGTAAGGTGCTAGGGAGTGTTGCTGAACAAAGAGACCTTGGAGTGCAGGTTCATAGTGGAGTCGCAGGTAGATAGGATAGTGAGGAAAGCGTTTGGTATGCTTTCCTTTATTGGTCAGAGTATTGAGTACAGGAATTGGGAGGACATGTTACAGCTGTACAGGACATTGGTTCGGCCACTGTTGGAATATTGCATGCAATTCTGGTCTCCTTCCTATCGGAAAGATGTTGTGAAACTTGAAAGGGTTCAGAAAAGATTTACAAGGATGTTGCCAGGGTTGGAGGATTTGAGCTATAGGGAGAGGCTGGGGCTGTTTTCCCTGGAGCATTGGAGGCTGAGGGGTGACTTGATAGAGGTTTACAAAATTATGAGGGGCGTGGATAGGGTAAATAGACAAAGTCTTTTCCCTAGGGTCGGGGAGTCCAGAACTGGAGTGCATAGGGTTAGGGTGAGAGGGGAAAGATATAAAAGAGACCTAAGGGGCAACCTTTTCACATAGAGGGTGGAACGTGTATGGAATGAGCTGCCAGAGGAAGTGGTGGAGGCTCGTACAATTGCAACATTTAAGAAGAATTTGGATGGATATATGAATAGGAAGGGTTTGGAGGGATATGGGCCGGGTGCTGGCAGGTGGAACTAAATGGGGTTGGGATATCTGGTCGGCATGGACGGATTGGACCAAAGGGTCTATTTCTATGCTGTACATCTCTATGACTCTATGAGTTAACGCAAGTCGACACCCACTCAATGTGTGTCACTCAGATGTGACGTGTAAGGAGATGGCCCAACACGGGCAGGCCTCAATTCACTCTCAAGGCCCATTTTGCCGAGTGAGTCTGCTCCTCTGCTAAGATTTTTAAAATTCCACCATCAAACTGTCACTTATTCTAAAATTCAAAAAATTCTGAATTCCGAAACCAGCTGGTCCCGAGCATTTCAGATCGAGGATTGTGCACCTGTACTTCAATGCAGCACTGAAGGAGTGCTGCACTGTCAGAGATGCTGTCCTCGAAAAGCTGCGCATTCTATTGCCCTCTCATAGCATCACTACAGTACAGATAGAGGCCAATTTTACAAGGATTAGATTAGATTACAGTGTGGAAACAGGCCCTTCGGCCTAACAAGTCCACACCAACCCGCAACCCACCCCTACCTCTACATTTACCCCTTACCTAACACTACGGGCAATTTAGCATGGCCAATTCACCTGACCTGCACATCTTTGGACTGTGGGAGGAAACCGGAGCACCCGGAGGAAACCCACGCAGACACGGGGAGAACTTGCAAACTCCACACAGTCAGTCACCTGAGGCGGGAATTGAACCCGGGTCTCTGGTGCTGTGAGGCAGCAGTGCTAGCCACTGTGCCACCGTGCCGCCCAGGATGTTGCAAGGGTTAGAGGATTTGAGCTATAGGGAGAGGCTGAACAGGCTGGGGCTGTTTTCCCTGGAGCATCGGAGCCTGAGGGGTGACCTTGTAGAGATTTACAAAATGATGAGGGGCATGGATAGGATAAACAGACAAAGTCTTTTCCGTGGGGTTGGGGAGTCCAGAACTAGAGGGCGTAGGTTTAGGGTGAGAGGGGAAAGATATAAAAGAGACCTAAGGGGCAACTTTTTCACGCAGAGGGTGGTACATGTATGGAATGAGCTGCCAGAGGATGTGGTGGAGGCTGGTACAATTGCAACATTTAAGAGGCATTTGGATGGATATATGAATAGGAAGAATTTGGAGGGATATGGGCCAGGTGCTGGCAGGTGGAACTAGATTGGGTTGGGAATCTGCTCGGCGTGGATAGGTTGGACCGAAGAGTCTGTTTCCATGCTGTACATCCCTATGATTCTATGAGTGTATACCAACCCTCCAAAGAGCATCCCACCCTGATCTACACTCCACCAACCATATTTCCATAACCCCACATTTACTATGGCTAATCGACATAATTTGCACATCTTTGGACACTATGGAGCCATTTAGCATGGCCAATCCACCTAACTTTGGACTGTGGGAGGAAACTGGAACACACAGTGGAAACCCATGCAGTCACAGGGAGAATATGCAAACTCCATACAGTCACACAAGGTTGAAATTGAACCCAGGACCCTGATACCGTGAGGCAGTAGTGCTAACCACCGTGCTGCTCTCAGGTGAGCACAAATTATTCCATGTACTGTCCAGGGAAAAGCATGGGAGTTCTTTACATCTTGGGCAATATTTATCCTGTGTTCAATCCTGTGACAATCATAAAGAATCATAAACACAAATTGTTGGAGAAACTTAGCCGGTCTGGAAAAATCTATAGAGAGAAAGCAAAGTTAACATTTTGAGTCCAGACACCTTTCTCCAGAATGTTCTGCCCAAAACATTAAATCTGCTCTTTCCATAAATGCTACCAAACTTTTTGAGTGCCTCCAGCAATTTGTTTTTGTTTCAGATCTTCAGCATGTGCAGTTTTTTTGTTTTATACTACAATAAGAACATCTGGTCATTTATATCAGAAACAAAATCAGAAATTGTTGGAAAACCTCAGAAGGTCTGGCAGTATCTCAGAACCATAGAATTATAGAGATGTACAGCATGGAAACAGACCCTTCAGTCCAACTGGTCCATACCAACCAAAATCATAAACTAATCCCATCCCATTTGCCAGCATTTGGCCCATTTGGAGGTAGTTTGGGCTGAGGTTCGGAATAGGAAAGGTGAGGTCACCCTGTTAGGAGTCTTTTACAGGCCTCCTAATAGTCCTAGAATCATTGAAGAAAGGATAGGGAAGGTGATTCAGGAGATGAGTGACAGTAATAGGGTGGTTGTTATGGGGGACTTTAACTTTCCTGATATTGATTGGGAAAGCTATAGCTCAAGTTCGTTAGATGGGTCAGTGTTTGTTCAATGTGTGCAGGAGAGTTTCCTGACACAATATGTAGACAGGCCAACAAGAGGTGAGGCCATACTGGATTTGGTTCTGGGTAACGAACCAGGCCAGGTGTTAGAATTAGAGGTAGGTGAGCACTTTGGGGATAGTGACCATAATTCGGTGATTTTTACTCTCGTGATGGAGAGGGATAAGTGTGTACTACAGGGCAAGAGTTATAGCTGGGGTCAGGGAAATTATGATGCGGTGAGGCATGACTTAGGATGTGTGGCTTGGAAAAGTAGACTCCAAGGCAAGAGTGTAAATGATATGTGGAGCTTGTTCAAGGAGCAACTATTGAGTGTCCTTTATAATTATGTACCTGTCAGGCAGGGAGGAAAGGGTCGTGCGAGGGAGCCGTGGTTTAATAAGGAATTGGAATCCCTTGTTAAATGGAAGAGGGCGGCCTATCTCAAGATGAGACGTGAAGGTTCAATTGGGGCGATTGAGAGTTATAGGGTAGCCAGGAAGGACCTGAAGAGAGAGCTAAGAGCAGCAAGGAGGGGACATGAAAGGTCCTTAGTCGGTAGGATTAGGGAAAACCCTAAGGCTTTCTATAGGTATGTTAGGAATAAAAGAATGACTAGGGTAGGAATAGGTCCAGTCAAGGATAGTAGTGGGAAGTTGCGTGTGGAGGCGGAAGAGATTGGGGAGACACTGAATGAATACTTTTCTTCAGTATTTACTCAGGAACAGGGCATTGTCGTCGATGTGAATACTGAGTCACAAATAAGTAGAATGAATGGCTTTGAGGTATGTAGAGAAGAGGTGTTGGAAATCCTGGAAAAGGTGAAAATAGATGTCCCCTGGGCCTGATGGCATTTATCCTAGGATTCTCTGGGAAGCAAGGGAGGAGATTGCAGAGCCATTGGCCTTGATTTTTATGTCCTCTTTGTCTACAGGAGTAGTGCCAGAAGACTGGAGGATAGCAAATGTGGTTCCCTTGTTCAAAAAGAGGAGTAGGGATAACCCTAGTAACTATAGGCCGGTGAGTCTCACTTCTGTTGTGGGCAAAGTCTTAGAGAGAATTGTAAGGGATAGGATTTATGCACATCTGGATAGGAATAATGTGATCAAGGATAGTCAGCATGGTTTTGTGAAGGGCAGGTCGTGCCTCACAAACCTTATTGAATTCTTTGAAAAGGTGACGAAGGAGGTTGATGAGGGGAAAGCGGTAGATGTGGTATATATGGATTTTAGTAAGGCGTTTGATAAGGTTCCCCATGGTAGGCTACTGCAGAAAATACGGAGATATGGCATTGAGGGTGAGTTGGAGGTTTGGATTAGGAATTGGCTGGATGGAAGAAGACAGAGGGTAGTAGTTGATGGCAAAGTTTCTTCATGGAGTGCCGTCACTAGCGGTGTTCCGCAAGGATCTGTTTTGGGACCATTGCTGTTTGTCATTTTTATAAATGACCTGGAAGAGGGGTTAGAAGGTTGGGTGAGCAAGTTTGCGGATGATACGAAAGTCGGAGGAGTTGTGGACAGTGAGGAAGGATGTGGCAGGTTACAGCAGGATATAGAGAAGCTGCAGAGCTGGGCAGAAAGGTGGCAAATGGAATTCAATGTAGCTAAGTATGAGGTGATTCACTTTGGGAAGAATAACAAAAAGATGGGGTACTGGGCTAATGGTCGGATACTTGGTAGTGTGGATGAGCAGAGGGATCTTGGTGTCCATGTACACAGATCTCTGAAAGTTGCCACCCAGGTAAATAGTGCGGTGAGGAAGGCATATGGCGTACTGGCTTTTATTGGTAGAGGAATTGAGTTCCGGAGTCCTGAGGTCATGATGCAGTTGTATAAGACTCTGGTGCGGCCGCATCTGGAATATTGTGTGCAGTTTTGGTCGCCATACTATAGGAAGGATGTGGAGGCACTGGAACGGGTGCAGAGGAGGTTTACCAGGATGTTGCCTGGTATGGAAGGAAGATCGTATGAGGAAAGACTGAGACACTTGGGGCTGTTTTCATTAGAGAAAAGAAGGTTTAGGGGTGACTTGATTGAGGTGTACAAGATGATTAGGGGGTTAGATAGGGTTGACAGTGTGAACCTTTTCCCGCGTATGGAGTCGGGTATTACAAGGGGGCATAGCTTTAAATTAAGGGGGGGTAGATATAGGACTGAAGTTAGGGGTAGGTTCTTCACTCAGCGAGTCGTAAGTTCATGGAATGCCCTGCCAGTAGCAGTGGTGGACTCTCCCTCTTTATGGGCATTTAAGCGGGCATTGGATAGGTATATGGAGGATAGTGGGTTAGTATAGGTTAGGTGGGCTTGGATCGGCGCAACATCGAGGGCCAAAGGGCCAGTACTGCGCTGTATTCTTCTATGATCTATGTTTAACCCTTCCTATTCATATACCCAGCCAGATGCCTGTTAAATGTTGTAATTGTACCAGCCTCCACCACTTCCTCTGACAGCTCATTCTAAACATGCGCCACCCTCTGTGTGAAAAAGTTGTCTCTTAGTTCCCTTTTAAATCTTTCCTTCTCACCCCAAACTTATGCCTTCTAGTTTTGGACTCCTCCACCCTACAGAAAATACCATATCTATTTTTTCTAACCATGATCCTCGTGATTTTCTAAACCTCTATTTGGTCACCCCTCAGCCTCTGAACCTTCAGAGAAAATAGCCTCAGTCTATTCAGCCTCTCCCTCTTGCTCAAAACTGGTCATATTCTTGTAAATATTTTCTGAACCCCTTCAAGTTCAACACTATCCTTCCTACAGCATGGAGATCAGAAATGCACATAATATTTCAAAATTGGCCTCAATAATGTCCTGTGCAGCTGCAATATAACCTCCCAACTCCTATACTAAATGCTCTAACAAATAAATGAAAGCATACCAAATACCTTCTTCAATATCCGATTTACCTGGGACTCCACTTTCAAGGAATCTGCACTCCAAGGTCTCTTTGTTCAGCAACACTCGTGAGGACCTTAACATTTAGTGTATAAGCCCTGCCCTGATCTGTCTTTCCAAAATGCAGCACCTCACATTTATCTAAATTAAACTCCATCTGTCACTGCTTGGCCCATTGGCCCGTCGGATCAACATCTTGTTCACTCTGAGGTAACCTTCTCCGCTGTCCATGACACCTCAAATTTTAATATCATCTGTAAACTTACAATGTTCACATCCAAATCATTTATATAAATAACAAAAAGCAGTGGGGCCAACACCGATCCTTGTTGTACACCATTTCTCACAGGGTTCCAGTCTGAAAAGCACCCATTCACCACAACCCTCTGTCTTCTACCTTCGAGCCAGTTCTGTATCCAAATGGCTAGTTCTCCCTGTATTCCATGAGATCAAATCTTGCTCACCAGATGATCATGAGGAACTTGAAGCACGCTATACTGCAGTCCATATAGATCACGACCTTCACTCCTGCCCTCATCAATCCTCTTCATTACCTCTTCAAAAAACTCAATCAAGTTCGTGAGACATGACTTCCCACTCACAAAGCCATGATGACACTCCCGAATCAGTCCCTGCCTTTCCAAATACATGTACATCCTGTCTCTCAGGATTCTCTCCAACAACTTGCCAAGCAATACTGTCAGGCTTACTGGTATATAGTTCCCTGGCTTCTCCTCACCACCTTTCTTAAATAGTGGCACCATGTTAGCCAACCTCCAGTCTTCTGGCACTTCACCTGTGGCTATCAATGATACAAATATCTCAGCAAGGAGCCAAGTTATCACTTCCCCAGTTTCCCCACAGAGGTCTCGGGGGAAGAGAAATCAGTTAACATTTCAGGTCAGGTGACCCTTCTCCAGAACTTATGGTAGCTAGGAAAAGGTCGTTTTTTTAATGCAGAAGATAGGGTATGGGGAGGGGTTAAGGTATGAACAATCGGTGGAGTTAGAGCCCAAAGAGAGAGAAGGACAGTTGGACTGATAAAGGAGTGTTTAACAGACAGCCGAGGAGAATGAATGGTTGCTAATAGGAACAATTAGTGGCTAACAATGGGTCAGTGTGCAGATCATGGAATAACAAGGCCTGATGTGTGGAGATTGGGGTAAAGATATGGGAGAAGGTGTCTCAAGTCCCAAATTAATGAACTAGATATTAAGTCCAGAAGGCTTTAGAGTTCCCAATCGGAAAATGAGTCCTTCCAACTTGCACTGAGCCTCACTGAAGCACTGCAGCAAGCCGGAGTCAGAGATTAGCCAGGGAACTCAGTGGGTGTATTGAAGTGACAGAAAACTGGAAGCTCAGTCTTTTTTGCAGACAGAACGTAGCTGCTGTGCAAAGCAGTCAACCAGTCTCCGCTTCATTTCCCCAATGTAGAGGAGATCACATTCTGAGCAGCCAATGCATTAGACTAGATTGTGTGAAGTGTAGGTAAAGCGCTGCTTCATCTGGAAGGTGTGTTTGGGCCCTTGGATACTGAGGAGGGAAGAAATAACTGGAATGAAGGAGGAGTATACCAGTGTCCTGGAGGGAATAATCCTTGTGTAAGGTTAGGAATATGTGTCTGATGGTGGCATCCTGCTGGAGATTGCAGAAATTATGGCTAATGATCCTTTGGATGTTGGTGCTAGTGCAATAGTAAATGAGGACAAGGAGGATCTTTTCGCTGTTGTGGGAACGAAGCGAGGGGGTGAGGGCTAAAATGCAATCATGAGTGAGACCAAGTTGAGGGTCCTGTGAATTACAGACATTTCAGAGGCCCCTTGTCAAAACTGGCATCATCAGAACAGATGTGATGGAAATGAGGGAACTTGGAGAATGGAATAGCAAAATCCAAGTGAAAAGATCAAAGTTTCAAGCATCATTCAAGCTGCTCGAGCTCATAAATTGAGGGTGTGAAGATTAGCTCTATCAAGCGAAGCTAACCTAAATGTCTGATGCATAACATATTTAGCCAATATTAATTAAGATTGTGCTGGCGAGTTTGACATTATATAGCCAATCTCCTCTCAATAAATCCTCGAGATAAATTTAGGATCATTTGAGAACAAGATCTCCCCATAATCTACAATTTCAACTGCAAACATGTCATAGGCTGTTTTGTAACTGTTTTGGAAATCGAAACCACCTTAACAGTTACTTTTGCTGCCATCACTTTATCTCCCTAATCATATTTAGCCTTTATCTGGTATCACTTCATAGTTTTGTCCAACTCACTTTTCCTAAAATTTTCCAACATCTTAACCTTTCAGCTGCACTCTATTCTAATTCAAATCACTGAACAATCCACACCAGCTTCTGTCGATGTTCACTTTTTTTGGGCACTGTCCCTCTAACTTCAAGATCACTGTCATCTAAAGGCACCAAAGTACACTGTTGTTTGGTATTAGAACACTTGTTAAGTTAAAAGATTATAAATTAAGTTCCACTCCAGTATGTTGCTCAAGCTGACACATGTGCAATATACTGATGTAGTGCCATACTGTCAGAGGTACCATCTTACGGATGAGGCATTAATACAGATACTGCAAGACTATGAGCTTTGACAACATCCTGTCGATTTTGTGCTCCAATAACTGCACAATCAATGAGCTGTTCCTACTCAAGTGGAAAATTGTACAAGTCGCAGTACAATCCAATTCCACATATTATCACTCCATCAGTGGCGTCAATCATTAGCTGTGTGATAAAAGATATTATTGATACTACTTTCAAATGGCATATATTCACTCAGCAATAGCCTAGAGTCTCCTACAGGCACTCAACTCTCAACCACTTTACTACAGACATGAACACAACAGCTGAACTCCAGAAGTGAGGCCGAAGTGGCTCTTCTTGAGATCAGGCAATATTTGGCAGAGTGCTATATCAAGAGGTCCTAGCAAATTGAAATAATTGGGAATGTCAGGAAAACTCTGCGCTGCTTAGTCACATGTAGCTCAAAAAGAAGATGGTTGTCGCTGTTCGAGGCCAATCACCCCAGCCGATGAGCATCATTGCAGAAGTTTCTCAGGCTAGTGTCCTTGGTCCAAGCATTTTCAGCTTTTTCATCAATGTCTATCCCTCTTCCTTAAGATCAAAAAAGGATCTTTTGCATCGTGTTCAGTACTGTTTCCAACTTCTTATAGCGGAGTAATCAGTGGTTACATATAGAAGACATGGACAATGTTCCGAGTTGGAAGCTGATCAGTGGTAAGTGACATTCACACCACACAAGTATTCGGCAATGATCATCACCAAGAGTGAATCTAACAATCTATCTATTGACACTCAACAGCATTACTATTGCTGATTTTTAAAAATTCCTTCATAGGATGTGGGCATCACTGCCAAATCTCTTATCATCAATACCTTGACCACTGACCAGAACCTTTAACTGGACCAGATATTTTGAAACTTTAGTTATAGGAGGTCAACGGTTGGTTACTCTACGATGAATAATCAATTTTCTCATTCCTCAGAATCAGCCTACTTTCCAGAAGATACTGGTCAGAAATTGTCCTGAATATTCTCCTGAATACTGCCACACTGTGGCAAGAGTGTACCATATACAAGAAGGAATGAAGCAATTCTCCATGGATGCTTTGACGGCATTTTCAAAACATTGGATTCCTACCACCTCAAAGGACAAAGATTTCATGCAGCCACTCAACTCCCTTCTGGAGTTCAGTACTCTTGTTCCTGTTTTTGCCGAAGCTGTAAAGGTTGTCTGGCAGAGTCCAGGCTATTACAGAATAAATATGAGAAAGCTTGCAGCCTTACATTGACATATTGCTGCAGAAGATGCGGGAAAGTGTTTGATTGCGACAGAGGGGGTGTATTTGTTCAGAAGAATTGGGGACATCTGTTCTTAGTATCAATGGATCAGTGTAAATAAGTTGATAACACTAGTTCACTTGTGGAATGTGTGACAGTACTTCCTTCTCATGCCGGGGGCTAGAAGATTGCGCATATTTCACAGTAGAGTGTCAGATAACTAAATTTCAGTTTATATCGAAGACTCTTAACAAAACTCATACTCAATAGGAAAAGAACTTGTAATTTAATAAGCTGAGTGGAATATGCATATAATAGGACAATGCTGATAGATTTTCATGTATATCACACTGAGCAGATTTGAATTTATGAAGCTCAGCTCCCTCATATTGACTATTCTGAAATGTGAAAGTCTCATTACCCTTACAGGCTAGGAAAAAGCAAGGGCTGAAACTGACATAGTAAGGAAGTTGGAAGATGTTCATTTGTGTGTGTGTGTGTGTGTGTGTGTGTGTGTGTGTGTGTGTGTGTGAGAGAGAGAGAGAGAGAGAGAGAGAGAGAGAGAAAAAACATTCCTCTTTAAATGTTTTCACTGACTGAAGGGTTCAAGGGAGAGAGAGAAAGAGAGAGAGAGAGAGAAAAACAGATGGACAGACAGGCAGGATGGAAACTGGTGGAAAGATTAACTCTTTTTGATCTGATTTGAGTGAACATAGGCTTGTCATAGATTGAATGTATGTGTGTTGTTCCCTGGAGCTTGAGATCCGGGGCAGTTATGAATTTAATTTTCATTCTGGAAATCTAGATGATTTTTAAAACAAGCCATTTTGTAGGACAATGAGCTAGGTTACCTCATGACCTTTCCCACACAGTTTAGACTAGTCCCTCATTATGGTGTACTGTTAAAAGGGAAGGTTATCTAACCAAAGCAATCGGCCATGTGGGCCTGGCTTGATCAAGGTTTCCCACTTTGATGTGCATGTAGCTTAATTAGTCAAGCCTACTCAGTCCTGTCAATGAGTTTCTCTTCCTCTGTAAACTCTTGCCATTTTACTGCTGTATATCTGATTAAGGACATGTGGCATTTTTGTAATTTTAATACCAAATTCTGTATAAAGACAGCTTATTTGCAGCAGTAAGGAGAGTAGCCTGAGAGAGCTCTTAGGGGTAAGAGCTGGTGCCAATACTCTGCTGATGGCTTTAGAACCTCAGCTCAAGCCTGGCTTGTCAGTATCTATGTTATAGTGTAACACAGATGCAATTGGTACATGAAGGTAATAATTTAAACTAAACTGTCTGTAAGAGTTTTATATTCCAGGCTACCACAGAGTACGATCTCCAGGACGAACCAAGAGAGGCTTACTGGTCGAGTCCATCGGGGATTTCCTGAGCAGTCTCAAATAGGTACTTTAACAAATACACGTCCCTTGATTGCCCAATCGATGACATCTTCCCCTACTTAGTTAATGACTGATACTACTGGAGTGCCATTAAAGCACAGGAACATCATCATCTATAAGTTCCCCTCCATTTCACAATTATAATGTTATTTCTTCACTGTCTCAGGATCAAAATCTAGGAATTATTTCCCAAACGTATTATGGACAGCAACAGTTTAAAAAGATGGCACATTCACTATCTTCTCATAGGCAATTAGGTATGGGCAAAAATTTCAGGTTGGCTAACAATGCTGACATTCCATGAAATTGAATATTTAAAAAACTTTCCCCTCAGTTAAATGTAAAAGCTTCTATCACAGTATTCAAAGAACAGTCAGGAATAATGAATTTTTGAACTACTAGTCTCCCTTTTCCCTTAAGCTTTGTAAGCATCTACATGCATCGCTCCAACAAGCCACTTTAAATTCCATCAGTCCACTGACCATCCATCTCATCACAGATTATCCAAGATTAATAAACTGTGACAGAAATCCACTGTGATTGTGGTGTACTACTCTACTTTCTTCCACTATAGTATTAGGAACGACTGACTCACTCATTTTCCTAAACCAGTCTTCTCCATTATCTCTAACTGGCAATGTCCTTCTATTTCATTCTAATCAATCTAGCTGATATCCATCTCCAGGTATGGCGACTCCTCCCTCCCCCACCATATCAACTAAAGATTCAATCCCAAATCACAATCTCATGGTTATCACTTTGTTTTCTCAACAAATAACACATACATGCAATTCATGTGGTGCATGTTAATGACAGCTGGCTATATATCGCTATCACTTCTCTCAAGCCACCAACACATACAGAGTATGAGAACAAAATACCAGAGCAGATGTAAATCTGAAGTTTTTTTTGAAAATGAGAAATGCTGAAATACTCAAACAAAATATTAGGGAGAGAATCAACAGCAATGTTTCAGTTCAATGATATTTGATTAGAATTGCAGGAAAGTAGGGAAGGAAGTGATTTTAATTAAGTCCAGACCTTTTCCGTTCTTTCCTTCCTTTCCACCATTGCCTGTCTCTCTGACAGTCACAGGAAAACTCATTCATGACTTATCGGTTTTTGACAATATTTGTGTGGACAATGGACTGATGGAATTTGAAGGGTGGTATGCAAAATAAACTCTTGCCCATTAGTTCTTAACTCACCTCAATCTTTCTCTTCCTCTATACTTGCTCATTACCGGTTGCATCTCTTATATTTTCTAGTTTTATTGAAAATTTATTGACCTGAAACTTTAACTGTTTGTCTCTTTGCAGATGCCGCCAGACTTGGAGTTTTATGCTTTTTTATGTCACATCCACATTGTTGAGGTATCCATCTGACGATAATTTCAAACATGCATCACAAAGACCCATTTAGTTTTAATGCAAACTAAATGTTCCACTTGTTGCTAATGATGCCATCCTTCTGTCCAAGATAGAATTTGTTTGGATAGAATTGTCCGCTACTTGCTATTGTTTTCAATGCTGTAATAAGCTTCACATTTTGTTTCTTCTGCAGCATGTCCAATTAATATCTCTAAATTTCTTACCTTACTCCAATTGCTGTAACTGCATCCACATTATTATGACACGCAGAATTAATTATTCCAATGTCAACTTTGCTGGCATCCCAGTTATCCACTGTCCACAAGCTCAGACTTGGTCAAAACACATTAACTACATTCTAAGCTAAATTTCACAATCCCATCAGCTTGTTTTCATGAACATTTTTTGGCTCCTCGTTCTCCAAAACAGCCAATTCAATTTTCTTCTCTTTACCTTCAAATATCCCCAGAGCTTTGTGCTCATCTCTGCAAATTCAACTATTTGCAATTCCAGCAGCCTGGTTTGATAGAATACAGACACTTTGCAGTTATCGCTGCTAAAAAACAAAAGTTATTTCCTCAGACTCAGAACAACGCACTACAGCAGAAAACAGTAAGTTAATGTAGCATAACAATGGGTTATGGTAGGTTTTCTGAATTATTGGACTTGTACTCAGACAACTTTTTCCTGAAATCTTTACAAATCAATACAAAATTCACTAAAATTGGTTTTCAGTACTCTTCTCAAGGGACTGTGCCTGTATGTTTAACTGTACAGAGCATGAATACCAGTGCAATAGCACCACTTGCTGAACAAAATACAGCATTACAAGAATAATTTCAACAATTTATTTGTAGTTCAAAGTGAATCAGCATCCCCAGTAAAAATTAGTGATTAAAAGCTGTGAGTTTCTATCTAATGTGGTCACCATAGGACCCATTCAAGGGGCATGTGTGTAGCAGTGGTATTGTCCCTGCCTCTGAGTCAGAAGGTCAGGGTTCACATCTGACCTGGGCTGAAGGTGTGCAATAACATGCTCAAACATATAAATGAAAAAAAACCTAATACTTCTTGATTAATTTCTCTTGCTCATCCTCTTTTTACCGCTAAATGCAATTAAACATTTCTGGCCATTCATAAATTAAGTGCATATATTTTGAGGCTAATTAACTTGAAATTTATATCTATTAAATTGTACTGGACAGCAAAGAAGATTACCTCAGGGTACAACAAAATGTTGATCAGATGGGCCAATGGGCTGTGGACTGGCAGATGGAGTTGCATATGGAGTTTAATTTAGATAAATGTGAGGTTCTGCATTTTGGAGCAGGTTTTATACACTTAATGGTATGGTTCTAGGGAGTGTGGCTGAACACAGAGACCTTGGAGTTTCAGGCTGTCTGTTTACATGCTAGGTCATGGCAGTTCTCCTCTCGACTGTTCAATTTTCCTTGGTCTTTTACTCCAGCGCTTTGGATTGTGTCATTGGCCCTCAAGATTGTCAATATACTCAATTCAAACTTGATTGGAGTTTGATATGTTTCAGATATAATTTAAACTGATTTGGCCAAATTCAAATTTGTTTTTGTCTCTAAGCAACAAACTAATCGAATTGTTCAACCCAGTGTTACATGGTTACCTTTTTGAGTACACTTGGTGCTGTGTCCAGTAGTTCTGCTGCTTTTAACTCTCTTAAAGGTATACCCACATCTTCATAACATCTCCCCACTTAAGAAAAAAATGAACCATCATAATGATAAGATGGCTTTATTTTTTTCTACCTGAAAAGACATTATCCTAACATACCAAAAACATTTATATAAGTTCACCTTAACTTCTTCCCATATGCCCATTTTAATACATAAAACATTAAATAAAGACAAATCTCATCGAAACTCTATCAGTTAAATCAGTGATAAAGTGTCTCAAATTACATTCTTCCGACCTGCAAATTGCATGATTTTTAAATTAAAAGTCTGTAACATAAGATTCCAACGAAATAGGGTCATATTCTTATTTTCAAAACGTTCTAAGAATGTAAGCGGATAGTGGTCAGTGTACACAATTGTCTCCGACACACTGTTCGTGACATATACATTAAAATGCTTTAAGGCCAGTACCAAATTCAATAGTTCCTTTTCAATTGTGGAGTATTTCTTCTGGTGAATGTTGATTTTCTTTAAAAAGTAACCAACTGGTAGTTCAATCCCATCTTCATTTTCCTGCTGGAGTATAGCTCCAACTTTCAAGGTTTTGAAAAGTTTGATGTCGCTAAAACTGGTTTGGTGGTTAATAGCGATTTCATATGGTCAAGCACCTCCTGGCATGGTTCAGTTCACCGAAACTTTGTGTTCTTCTTCAACAAATCTGTTAATGGTGCCACTACACTGCTGAAGTTTGGAACAAACTTCCGATAGAATCCGCTGAGTCCTAAGAATCAAAGAACTTCTTTCTTCGAGATATGTAGTGGAAATTCCTCAGTAGCTTTCATCTTTGCGTTCCGTGGGGTCAACCTTCCATGACCAATGTTATGTCCCAATAACGTCACCTCTGTTTTCGTGAATTCCATTTTATTTAAGTTTATCACCAGTTTTGCTTCTCAAAGAGCTCTGCCAACTGTACCATGTGATCCTTCCAGGACTTACAAAAGATCACTACATCATTCAAATAGACTACATAATTTGTTAACCCAGCCACAACACTGTTCATGAGTCTTTGGCATGTGGTAGACACGTTCTTCATTCCAAAGGGCATCACTTTAAACTGATATCGCGCATTTGGGGTTACAAATGCAGAAATTTCTTTCGCCGTCTCTGATAAAGGTACCTGTCACTAATCATGCATTAAGTCCAACTTGGTGATGGTAACTGGCTTGTCCGACTTTCTCGATACAGTCCTCTAATCGAGGAATTGGATAGGAGTCCAATTTTGTAATGGCATTGACCTTCCAATAATCCACGCAGAATTGTTAAGTCCCGTCCGGATTGGGAACGAAGACTATCGGTGAACTCCACACGCTCTGGCTTGGTTCAATGATATCCTCCTCGAGCATAGCTTCCACCTCCATCTGGACCTGTCTGGCTTTGAGAGGATTAAGCTGACAGGGGTGTTGTTTTATCAGAGTGGTATTCCCTATATCTACTTCATGTACAATAGCATTAGTCCTCCGCACCTGATTCTTACATATATCCTTATACTGTAGTAACAAATCTTTCAACTTTGTTCTATGCTCCTGAGACAGATAACTTACTAATCTATCCCACTCCTCAACGACTTCTTCATTTTTTAATCTATTTTGAGGCATCTCAAAATCCATATCCTCTGGATCTGATTCCTCACTCTGCGGGGCAGTAACTTACACCTGTTTCTCCCAATCTTTCTCTCGAGTGTAATTTCAACATGTTCACATGACATACCAGATACCTTTTTCTCCTATCTGGCATCTTTAGTAAATAGTTCACCTGACTCAACTTTTTCTCAATTTGATAGGGACCACCAAACCTGGCTTTGAAGGGATTTCCTATCATTGGTAACAGTACAAGCAAGTTATCCCCTTGTGAAAACATCCAAGTCTTAGAGTTTTTATCTGCCACCTGCTTCATTCTACACTGTGCCCTCTTTAGGTGGTGTTTAGCTAACTCACCTACTCAATTTAATCTTTCCCTCATTTCTGATACATAATCTAATTGTGAGATCGCCGACTTTGGTCCTGTCAATTTTTCTTTAATTAATTTCAAAGGGCCTCTCACTTAATATTAACTCAAAGGGAGTAAACGGGGTAGATTCATTTGGAGCATCTCTAATGGCAAACAATACAAATGGGATACCTTTATCCCAATCATTTGGGTAATCCTGACAATATGCTCTCAACATGGTCTTCAAGGTCTGATGCCACCTTTCTAAAGCTCCTTGGGATTCAGGATGATACGCACTGGATTTGAAGTGCTATACACCTAAGCTGTCTATAACCTCCTCAAACAGCTTAGCAGTAAAAGATGACCCTTGGACCGACTGAATCTCTCTGTGTAGCCCATACTGTGTGAAGAAAGCTACTAACTTCTCTAACACCTTTTTTGCCTTGGTATGCCATAATGGAATTGCCTCCAGAAATCTGGTAGACCCATCCATTATGGTTAACAAGTACAAGTTCTGACTTTTCGTTCTCAGGAGGGGACCTACACAATCAATTATAACCCGCATGAAAGGTTCTTCAAATGTGGGAATTGGCAACAAAGGTACTGGTTTTAATACCATCTGTGCCTTACCTACCATTTGGCATGTATGACATGTACGGCAAAAGTTAACCAAAATCCTTGTGGACTCCAGGCCAACAAAAATGTTTTTGTACCTCAGCCTGAGTCTTTCGTACCCCTAGGTCACCTCCTACAGGTGGGATCTGGTTACCACACAGTCTGGGAAAATACCAGGATATTTCTGTTTTAACTCCTCAGTTTCTTGGTCTTCTTTGGGCTTCTCCACAACAAGGAGTGTCACTCCCATCTTGGATCCTGCCAAATCATTCCCAAGAACAAACTGAATTCCAGAACTGACATTCTGTCAATCACTCCCACTGTAACTTCCCCATTCTTGAGTTAGCACTCCAACCTGATCTTACATAGGGGAACGCTAAATTTCAGTCCATCTATCCCACAAATTACCACACTCTCGGGTAACAGATCAGAAAGAGCGCATATTCACTCATCCCTTAGTTTCAGAGACTGGTTAGATCCTGGATCTCTCAAAATTATAACTTCTTGTCCTTCTCCCCCTGTTCTTTCTGAGTAAACTTTACCCACAGAGGTGATGCTTTGTAGAGATCAGATACTAACTCCATTCCCAGCCCCTGCCTAGGCTATGCACTCTCATGCAGCTCCTTGGCTCTCTTTGGGGTCTCCTTTACTACCTTCACTAATGCCACTGGCTTTGCTTCTTTTCCCACAGTGCCCTTCTTTAACGACCAGCACCGTGTCTTTATGTGTCCCACTTTCTGGCAGTGAAAACACCTTTTCCCAGTGCCCTTCTGAAACCACCGGCACTGTAATTTCCTGTGTCCCACTCCATTACAGTGAAAACACCGGAGGCCTTTCATCTCCTTTCCTCCCTCTTGGTCTTCTTCAACCTGTGGTAAAATCTTACCAATGCACTCAACTCTTGGTTTCACAGTGTAGGATTTCCCCTTCTCCCAATTTCTAACACTCAAAGGATATAATTCTGGCAAGAAGCTTGTCTTATGCACCAACATGTACTCGTGCTAATTCTGCTGCCTTTCTCACTTCCTGAACTTTCTGTTCCTCCATATGAATTCTTACCATCTCTGGAAGTGAGTTTTTAAACTCCTCCAGCAGAATAATCTCTCTTACAGCCTCAAATGTATTTTCAAAGCACGCACCCATCAATCAAAGTAACTATGTTTAATTCTTTCGAACTCAACATAAGTCTAACCTGGTTCCTTCTTTGTGTTTCCGAACCACTATCTATATGATTCTGGTACCAATTAATAAGCACTTAAAATAGCCTATTTAACCTTTTCATAATCTCTCGACACCTCATCTGACAATGTGGCAAATACATCACTAGCTCTGCCAGCCAATTTAGACTAAAAGAGCATTACCCATAAATCCTCGGACCACTCCATCTGCCGAGCCAATTTTTCGAATGAAATAAAGAAAGCTTCAACATCTTTCTCATTAAAACGTTACAGAGGTTTGACATATTTATCCATATCACTATCCTCTCTTTCAATTTTCATCCTGTTAACTTGGCTTTGCTGACTAAGTTGCAACTTCTCAAGTTCAAATTCTCTCTCTCTTTCTCTCTCCCTTTCTTCTCTTTCTCTTTGCTCAACCAAGAACCTTCCCTCTCTCTCTTTTTCCTCTCTCTCTTTCCCTTTCCCTCTTCTACTCTTGTCTCTCTCTCTCCCTCTCTTTCCCTTTCTCTCCCTCTGTTTATCTTCTAACTACATTTTCCTCAATTGTAAATTAAGTTTTTCTACCTCTACTGAACTTGCCTGTTGCTCTGATACACCTAAATGTTTGAGTAACCCCTCCACAATTGAGCTTTACTTTTGTCTTTGGTTAAAGCCAAATCGAACTTACTTGCTAATTCGAAAAGTATGTCCTTTTTCTTTCCTTCTAAACTTTCTTGGCAGAATCCAGAACCTCTTTTGCAATTTTAAGAGCCATATCTCTCACTTTTAATTTAATCAACCACAAGTCACCAAAATTAAACAAATTGTCTCACTCGTGTTTTATTTAAAGATCTAGGACACTAACCTGCAAGTGTTTAAATCTGCTGGGATTTTTCAAACCCCCAAATCTATTCAAATCTGTCTAAACCAGTTCAAATCCCGGACGAGCTCCCAAACTGTTACAACACAGGGTAAACTCTCCTGCTTAGTTTAAAAGTAGCAACAGAGAAAAGATTTATCTCGTGCAGTAATCTGTAAAAATTGGAGTGGTCAAGAACTAAAGTAAAAAATTAACAATGCTATTTCTTAAAGTATAACAGAGAATAATTAACTAACCATTATTTACAATTTCTTCCTCTAACCTACCTTTTACCTTTCCTTCTATAATACTAGTCCAATAAAACTCCCAATTAAGATTTACAAAATAACACTTATCTCAAAACCAGACAGGTTTCAGTTCTTATCGTCAGATCTTCCTGTGTCTTCTTTTCTTCTGGTTAGGAATTTCTGCTTTACAGGTTACTGACCAAAAGGTGCCTTTTGAAGAGTTATTTTTCAGGCAGTCTGTTTACATGCTGGTAGTGGCAGTTCTCCTCTTAAATGTTCAATTTTCCCTGGTCTTATACTCAGATTGTGTCATTAGCCCTCAAGATTGTCAATATACTCAATTCAAACTTGGTTGGAGTTTGATATGTTTCGGGTATAATATTAACTGATTGGCCGAATTCGAATTTGTTTTTGTCTCTAAGCAATGAACTAATCGAATTGTTCAACCCAGTGTCACTTGGTTACCTTTTTGAGTACACTTGGTGCTGTGTCTGGTAGTTCTGCTGCTTTTAACTCTCTTAAAGGTATACCCACATCTTCATAACAGAGTGCATACTTACTTCAAAATGTCGCAAGTAAATAGGATAGTGAAGAAAGCATTTGGTATGCTTCCTTACTTGGTTAGAGCATTGCATGTAGGAGCTTGCAGGTCATATTGCAGCTGTATAGGGCATTGCTTAAGTCACTTTTGGAATATTGCGTGCAATTCTGGTCTCCCTGCAGTAGGAAGGATATTGTGAAACTTCAGAATGCAGCCCGGGTTGGAAGGTTTGAGCAAAAGGGAGAGGCTGAATTGATTGGGGCTATTTTGTCAAGAGCGTCAGAGGCTGAGGGGTGACCTTGTACAGTTTATAAAATCATGAGGAGCATGGATCGGATAAATAGAAAAGGTTGTTTACCTTGGGAGCGGTGGGAAGTCCAGAAGTAGACAGCGTAGTTTTAAGGTTGGGTGGGGGCAGGGCCGTTTAAAAAGGACCTAAGAGGGCAACCTTTTCATGCAGTCTGCCATGTGTATGGAATGAGCTGCCAGATGAAGTGGTGGAGGCTGGTACAATTACAACATTTAGACTCTTACAATCAGAGAGATGTACAACACAGAAACAGACCCTTCAGTCCAACTCATCCATGCCGACCAGGTATCCCAATCCAATCTCGTCCCACCTGCCAGCACCCAGCCCATATCCCTCCAAACACTTCCTATTCATATGCCTATCCAAATGACTTTTAAATGTTGCAATCATACTAGCCTCCACCACTTCCTCTGGCAGTTCACTCCATACACGTACCGCCCTCTGCATGAAAAAGTTGCCCCTTAGGTCTCTTTTATATCATTCCCCTCTCACTCTAAACCTCTGTCCTCTAGTTCTGGACTCCCCGACCCCAGGGAAGAGACTTTGTCAATTTATCCTATCCATGCCCCTCATGATTTTATAAACCTCTATAAGGTCACCTCTTAGCCTCCGACACTCCATGGAAAACAGCCCCAGCCGATTCAACCTCTCCCAAAGCTGAAATCCTCAGAATCTCACAAAATCCTTGTAGATCTTTCCTGAACTCTTTCAAGTTTCACAATATCCTTCTGATAGGAAGGAGAGCAGAATTGCACGCAATATTCCAACAGTGGCCTAACCAATGCCCTGTACAGCTGCAATATGACCTCCCAACTTCTGTACTCAATACTCTGACCAATAAAAGAAAGCATACCAAACGTCTTCTTCACTATCCTATCTACCTGCGACTCCACTTTCAACGAGCCATGAACCAGCACTCCAAGGTCTCTTTGTTCAGCAACACTCCCTAGGACCTTACCATTTACTTTTTCCTGCTAAGATTTGCTTCCTCAAAATGCAGCACCTCGCATTTATCTAAATTAAACTCCACCTGCCACTCCTCAGCCTATTGGCCCATCTGATCAAGATCCTGTTGTAATCTGAGGTAACCTTCTTTGCTGTCCACTACATCTCCAATTTTGGTGTCATCTGCAAACTTACTAACTATACCTCTTATGCTCACATCCAAATCATTTATGTAAATGATCAAAAGTAGTGGACCCAGCACCGATCCTTGTGGCACTCCACTGGTTACAGGCCTCCTGTCTGAAAAACAACCCTCCACCACCACTCTCTGTCTTTTACCTTTGAGCCAGTTCTGTATCTAAATGGCTAGTTCTCCCTGTATTCCGTGAGATCTAACCTTGCTAACCAGTCTCCCATGGGGAACCTTGTCGAACACCTTACTGAAGTCCATGTAGATCAGGTCCATTGCTCTGGCCTCATCAATCCTCGTTACTTCTTCAAAAACCTCAATTGAATTTGTGAGACATGATTTCCTACGCATAAAGCCATGTTGACTATCCCTAATCAGTCCTTACCTTTCCAAATACATGTAGATCCTGTCCCTCAGGATTCCTTCCAACAACTTGCCCACCACCGATGTCAGGCTCACTGGTCTATAATTCCCTGGCTTGTCCTTACCATTCTTTTTAAACAGTGGCACCATGTTAGCCAACCTCCAGTCTTTCGGCTCCTCACCTGTGACTATCGATGATATAAATATCTCAGTAAGGGGTCCAGCAATTACTGCCTACCTTCCCACAGAGTTCTAGGGTACACCTCATCAGGTCCTGGGGATTTATCCACTTTGAACCGTTTCAAGACACCCTGCACTTCCTCCTCTGTAATATGGACATCTTTTAAGTTGTCACCATGTATTTCCCCATATTCCATATCTTCCATATCCTTTCCCACAGTAAACACTGATGCAAAATACTTGTTTAGTATCTCCCCTATCTCCTACTGCTGTACACAAAGGCCGCCTTTCTGATCTTTGAGGGGCCCTATTCTCTCCAAAGTTACCCTTTGTCCTTTATGTATTTGTAAAAACCCTTTGGATTCTCCTTAATTCTATTTGCCAAAGCTATTTCATGTCCCCTTTTTGCCCTCCTGATCTTTCTCTTAAGTGTACTCCTACTGCCTTCATTTTCTTCTAAGGATTCATTCGATGTATCTTGTCTATACCTGACATATGCTTCCTTCTGTTTCTTAACCAAACCCTCAATTTCTTTAGTCATCCAGCATTCCATATACCTACCGCTTTTCCTTTCACAGTCACTGACTCTTGTTATCTCATTTCTGAAGGCTTCCCATTTTCCAGCCATCCCTTTTACTGGCAAACATTGCCCCCAATCAACTTTTGAAAGTTTTTGCCTAATACCGTCAAAATTGGCCTTCCTCCAATTTAGAAGTTCAACTGCTAGATCTTGTCTATCCTTTTGCATCACTATTTCAACATTAATACAATTATGGTTGCTAGCCACAAAGTGCTCCCCCACTGACACCTCAGTCCCCTGCCCTGCCTTATTTCCCAAGAATAGGTCAAGTTTTGCACCTTCTGTAGTAGGTACATCCACATATTGAATCAAAAAATGTTCTTGTACACACTTAACAAATTACTCTCCATCTAAACCCATAACACTATGGCAGTCCCAGTCTATGTTTGGAAAGTTAGAATCCCCTACCATAACCACCCTATTATTCTTACAGATAACTGAGACCTCCTTACAAATCTGTTTCTCAATTTCCCGCTGACTACTAGGGGGTCTATAATACAATCCCAATAAGGTGATCATCCCTTTCTTATTTCTCAGTTCAACATAAATAACTTCCCCAGATGTATTTCCGAGAATATCCTCCCTCAGTACAGCTATAATGCTATCCCTTATCAAAACGCCATTCCCCCTCCTCTCTCACCTCCTTTTCTGTCCTTCCTGTAGCATTTGATCCTGGAACATTAAGCTGCCAGACCTGTCCATCCCTGAGCCACGTTTCTGTAATTGCTATGATATCCCAGTCCCATGTTCCTAACCATGCCCTGAGTTCATCTGCCTTTCCTGTTAGGCTTGTTGCATTGAAATAAATGCAGTTTAATTTATCAGTCCTATCTTGTTTTCTGCTTTGTCCCCGCCTGCCCTGACTGTTTGACTCACTTCTTTTCTCAACTGTCCCAGTTTCAGATTGATCTCTTTCCTCACTACCTCTCTGGGTCCCATCCCCCTACCTTCACAGTTTAAATCCTCCTGAGCAGCTCGGTCAAAGCTCCCTGCCAGTATATTAGTCCCCTTCCAATTTGGGTGCAATCTGTCCTTCTTGTACAGGTCACTTCTACCCCAGAAGAGATTCCAATGATACACAAATGTGAATCCTTCTCCCAAACACCAGCTCCTCAGCCATGCATTCATCTGCTCTATCCTCCTATTCCTGCCCTCACTAACTAGCTCGCAACACCGGGAGTAATCCAGGTATTACTACTCTCAAGGATCTCCTTTTTAAATTCCTGTCTAACTCTCTATATTCTCCCTTCAGAATCTCATCCTTTTCTCTTCCTAAGTCATTGGTTCCAATATGTACAATGACCTCCTGCTGGTCCCTCTCCCCCTTAAGAACATTCTGCACTCTCTCTGAGACATCCTTGATCCTGGCACCAGGGAGGCAACACACTGTTATGAGTTTTTGCTGCTAGCCACAGAAACCTCTGTCAGTGCCTCGGACTAGAGAATCCCTTGACACAATTCATCTCTTGGAACCCGACATACCCCTCATTGCATTAGAGCCAGTCCTGATATCAGAAACTTGGCTGTTCGTGCTACATTCCCCTGAGAATCCATCACACCCTACGTTTTCTTAAACAGCATACTTGTTTGAAATGGGGATAGCCACAGAAGACTCCCGCATAACCTGCCTCCTTCTCTTACCTTTCCTGGAGTTAACCCATCTATGTGACTCTATCTGCAACTTTTCTCCCTTCCTACAACTGTCATCCATCATATCCCCTTGCTCTTATAAATTCCTCATTGCCTCTAAGTGTCTCTCCAATGCTCCAATTGATCTGATAGGAATCATAATCAACGGTATTTATTGCAGATATAATCCTCAGTTATACATAAACTCTCCTGAAACTCCCATCTCCGACAAGAAGAGTATATCACTCTACTAAAGGCCATTTTTGCTTCTTCCAATCTACAGACCCAGAAAATAACACTGTCTTATTTCTCTACAAAACACTGCTCCAGGCTAACTTAATACTTATGGTTTCTATTTTTAAGTTTAATCAAAAGACATATCTCAAAAAATCACATAATCAAGAAAAAACCCACTCTACTCAATTATGCAGACTTACTGTAAGGCCACGCTTAAAAATATTCACTTATCTGTTTCTATGCTGTGACATCTCCCAAACAGGTTCCTCCAAGATTAGTTGTGAATTTAAAGGCATCTGGATGAGTTTATGAATAGATTTAGGCCAAGTGCTGGCAAATCGGACAACATTAGGTTAGGATATCTGGTTGGAATGGATAGTTGGACGAAAAGATTAGTTTCAGTGCTGATATATCTATGACTCTGTGACACTAACAACTGACAGAACATACAACAGTTCAGCACAAAAACGGGATGTTCGGCCCATGCTGTTATGCAGAACATGAAACCAAATTAAACTAATCCCTTCTGCCTGTCCTTGATCCATACCCCTCCATTCCTTGCATATTCATGAGCTTATCTAAAAGACCCTTAAACACTGCTATCATATCTGCCTCTGCCACCACCCCTGGCAGTGCATTCCAGACTCATATCACTGTGTAAAAACTTGCCCCTCACATCTCCTTTGAACTTTTCCCTCTCACCTTAAAATGTGTGGCCAATGTTTTTAGACATTTTAACTTTAAACATTTCTGACCATGAACCCTATCTACGACTTATAATTTTGCAGACTTCTGTCAAGTCTCCCTCAGAGAAAATAACCCAAATTTTTCTAGCTTCTCCTTACAGGCAGCATCCTGGTAAACCTCTTCTGCACTTTTTCTGAAGCCTCTACAACCTTTCTGTAATGTGGCAACTAGAATTGAACACAATATTCTAAGTGTGGCTTAACCAAAATCTTATAAAGATGCAACATGACAACCTGACTCAAAGTACTCATTTCTACAACCAATAAAGGTAAACATGCCAAACATCTTCTTTACCCCTATCTACTTCCGTGGCAACTTTTAGGGAGCTATAAACTTGAACCTCATAATCTTGTTCAGGGTCCTGCCGTTAACTGTATACTCTTCTTTAACATTGATCGCCCAAAGTGCAGCACCTCACAATTACTTGGATTAAGCTCCATCTGCCATTTCTCTGCCCATTTAAGCGACTTCAAATGATCTATATCTCACCGAGTCTTCTGACAATCTTCTACACTATCCACAGCTCCATCGATCTTTGCATCGTCTACAAACTTACTAATCCACCCAGCTACATTATCATCCAAGTCATTTGTATACATATCACGAATAGCACATTCTCCCTGTGTCTGCATGGGTTTCCTGTGTGCGCTCCGGTTTCCTCCCACAATCGAAAAATGTGCAGGTTAGGTGAATTGGCCATGCTAAATTGCCCGTAGTGTTAGGTGAAGGGATAAATGTAGGGGAATGGGTCTGGGTGGGTTGCGCTTCGGCAGGTCAGTGTGGACTTGTTGGGCCGAAGGGCCTGTTTCCACACTGTAAGTAATCTAATCTGATCTTATTCTTCAGCAGTAATGAAATTTAGCATTTGAGAGGTAACTTAAAAAAAAAATTGGCTCTCTGAAAAAGGCATTTCCCACGGATTTATACCAACTCCAAGAAAATGTATTTCCTTCATAATCATTGAATGTTGTTATCTTTGTCTCGCTTCCACTCATCCCGAATTTTCACTTCCAAGCACAGTTCGATTTCATTTCTCTCAGTTTCCTTGATATACTTTGGCCAAGTTCCCTTCATAGCAAATTAAGAGTTATCACAGCACAGAACAATATCTCAGTCCATGCGAGTTTTCCACACAGCAATGCAGTCAGTCCCATCCCCTGCCCTGTCCTGGTATCTCTGCAATCCTGATATCTCCTGGTATTAGTTCCCTCAAATAATTGTGCAACTTCCTTTTGAAATCAATTATCTCCACTTCCAATACCATTTGAGGCAGTGACAATTACCCCTGTGTATATCTCACATAACTTCGAGATAGTGAGGACTGCAGATGCTGGAGAATCAGAGTCGATAAAATGTGGAGCTGGAAAAAGCACAGCAGGTCAAGCAGCATCAGAAGAGCAGGAGAGTCAGGTAGGAAATCTCAGATTTTTTATCCATTCAGCGGATATGAGCATCGTTAGCCGGGCCAGCATTTATTGCTCGTCGCTAGTTACTCTTGAGAAGTTGTGGTCAGCTGCAGTCTCGAACCGGCACAGTTTATAGGCTGTAGGTGGGCCCGCAATGCTGAGAGGGAGGGAGTTCCAGAATTTTGAGCCAGCGACACTGAAGGAATAGCAATGCATTTCTAATTCAAGATGGTGAGGAGAACTTGCCAGTCATGATGCTTCCATGTTCTTCTAAGTGGAAGTGGTGGTTGTGGGTTTGGAAGGTGCTGTTTCAAGAGCCCTTGGTGAATTTTTTGTAGTGCATCTTGTAGATGGTTCATATTGTTGCAATTAAGTGTGGTGGAGAGTGGATGTTTGTGGAATGGTGCCAATCAAACAATCTGCTTTATCTCAGATTGTGCCAAGTTTCTTCAGTGTTGTTGAAGCTCCACATATCAAGATGAGTGGGGAATATTCCATCACCCACCTGATTCGTGCCTTGTAGCTAGAGGACAGGAAATTAGGTGGTGAGTTACTCACTGCACGATTTCCAGCCTCTTAGCTGGTTTTATAGACATGGCATTTATAGATATTTTCTAATCAACCGATTCAGAAATATTATTACATACCTCTGGATCAGGCGAGACTTGTTTGATGCAGGGGTAGGGTCCGTATCACAATTATATTGCTACTTCAGTTCAGTGTCTGGTCAATGGTAACCACAAGGATCTTGATAGTGATTAATTCAGTGTTGGTAATGCCACTAATTGTCAATGGGTATTGGTAAGATTCTCTCTTGTTGGAAGATCATCACAGCCTGGCATTTGTGTGACACAAGTTACTTGCCACTTTTCCGCCACAATCCTAGATATTGTCCTCGTCTTTATGCATTTTGACATGGACTGCTTTAGCATTCAAGTCGTGAATGGCACTGAACATGTAGCAGTGATCCGCAAACATCCCCACTTCTGACCTTATGATGGAGGGAAGGTCAGTGATGAAGCAGCTGAAGATAAAGCTGTTCAGAAGCTCTTGCAAAAGTATCCTGGAGCTGAGGTAACTGATCTTCAACAATCACAATCATCTTCCTCTACGCCTGGTATGACTCCAACTAATGGAGAGTTTTCTCCCAATTCCAATTTTTCCAGGGCCCTTTGTTGGGGACTCAATCAAAAACAGCGTTGATATCAAAAGCAGTCACTTTCACCTCACCTCTGGAATTCAGCTCTTTTAGCTATGTTTGAACCAAGGTTGTAACGAGGTCAGGCACTGAGAGGTCCTGGCAGAACCAAAACTGGTCATAGTGAGCAAATTATTGCTTAGCAAGTGCTGCTTGATGGCTCTATCAATAATATCTTCCATCTCTTTACTGATGATCAAGAACAGACTGATGGGGGGAGTCATTTGGCTGGGTTGGATTGTTCTGCTGGTGCTGTGCTGAAACAGATTGGCTAGAGATGTGGCAAGTTCTAGTGCTCATGTCTTCAGTGCCGTTGTTGGAATGTTGTCAAAGCCCAACCTTTGTAGTATCCAGCACCTTTAAACATAACAGAGTGAATTGAATTGGCTGAAAAACTAGCACCTGTGATGCCAGGGATCTCTAAAGAAAGCTGGATGGATCATCCACCGCACTTCTGGATAGGGATGGGGATATTTGTTAACCCTGACAGGATTTAGCAGGGCATCAGACTTAGAAAGCTAAGCGATTCACAACAAGTAGATCAGATCTAAGCTCTGACATCCTGCCACATCTAGTCATGAATCATGGTGGATAATTAAACAATGCAATACAGAGGCTCCATAAATATGTCCATCCTTAATGATGAGGAGCCCAGAACATGTGAGCAAAAGTAAAGCTGAAGCATTCCTAGTCTTTAGCCAGAAGTGCCAAGTGAATGCTCCAGCTCAGCCTCCTCCAGAGGTGCACAAGCATCACAGATGCCAGTTTTTCTTTCAGTCCTGTCTTGTACCTTCACAAGTTGACATCTTGTTTCCAGGAATGTCTGGTACTGCTCTTGGCATACCTCCAGCACTCTTTATTGAGCCAGGTTTTGATCCCCCCTGTTTTGCCAACAATGGTAGAGCAGGAGATATTCCAGACCATAAGATTGCACATTGTTTTTAAGTATGAGTCTGCTGCTGCTCACTTTTGAGTTGCTAGATCTGTTCGAAATCTGTCCCAGTTAGACCAGTTTCATTTATTTTTTGATACCTTCTAGCGATTTTTACAACTGAATGGCTTTCTCAGCTATTTTAGAGGACAGTTAAGGATTTGATGATGGTCTCACACAACCTGATGCAAATACATTCAAAGTGAAATTGGTCTTCAACTCCACAAAGATTGCAATGGTAACTCTTACTGATAATGTCACGGACAGATAAGTGACAATTAATCCAAGTATGTTTTCTCCTCTCATTGGTTCCCTCACCACATACCGCAGAGCCAGTCTAGCAGCAATGTCCTTTAGGACTTGACCAACTTGATCAGTAGTGCTTACTGCTGAGCCATTCTTGTCTCCTTTCAGTGTATATTCTCCACTTTCACCAACCTCAGTGCTTCCTCCAGGCTGGTGAATGGTGATCCAGAGGAAGTTCCCTTGCATTTTGTTTCCATGTTTGACATGGAGCCATGGTAGTGTTGCTTGACTGGTCTGTGAGACAGTTCTCCATATTTTGGCACTAGCCAGAGAACTTTACACGGTTGACAAGGCTATGTGTGCTGTTGTCATTTCTGGTGTCTTGGTCCAGTATAATTCAATTTTAGAGACCTTCTTGTGATTCATTGGCCATTTCAGAGGGTAGTTAAACATCAACATCAACCACAATGTCGAGAGTGTGGTTCTGGAAAAGCACAGCTGGTCAGACAGCATCTAAGGAGCAGGAGAATTGACGTTTCGGTCATGAGCCCTTCATCAGGATTGAAGGTTGTGGGCAAAGGGGGTTGGGATGGGGTGGGCCTGGTGGAAGGTAGCTGAGAGTGCGATAGGTAAATAAAGGTGGGGATGATGGTGATAGGTCGGAGAGCAGGGTGGATCGGAGAGGTGGAAAGGAAGATGAACAGGTCAAGAGGGCAGTGCCGAGTTGGAAGGTTGGATTTGGGAAAAGGTGGGGAAGAGGGGAAATGAGGAAACTGGTGAAATCCACATTGATCCCATGTGGTTGGAGGGTCCCAAGGTAGAAGATGAGGCATTTTTCCTCCAGATGGCAGAGGTAAGGGTTTGGCGATAGAGGTGGCCCAGGCCCTGCATATCCTTGGGGGAGTGGGAGGGGTAGTTAAAGTTTTCGACCATTGGGCAATGGGTTTACTTTGTGCATGTGTCCCAGAGATGTTCTTTGAAATGTTCTGTAAATAGGCATCCTGTTTGCCCACATGGAGGAGACTGCATCAGGAGCAACAAATACAATAAATGATGTGTGTGGAAGTGCAGGTAAATCTCTGATGGATGAGGAAGACTTCTTTGGTGACTTGGATGGAGGTGAGGGGTGAGATGTGGATGCAGATTTTACAATTATTGCGGTGGCAGGGGAAGATGCCGGGAGGGGAGGGTAGGGGCGTGAACCTGACAAGAGAGTCGTGGAGGGACTGGTCTTTACAGAATGCAGATAGAGGTGGGGAGGGAAATATATCACTAGTGGTGGGGTTTGTTTGTAGGTGGCAGAAATGGCAAAGGATGATGTAATGTATCCAGAGGCTGGTGGAGTTGAAGGTGAGGACCGGGGGAGAAAGGTGAAGACCTAACCCAGATTCAACCTTCCAATTTGGCACTGCCCTCTTGACCTGTCGTACCTGTCCATCTTCCTTTCCACCTATCCAATCAACCCTCCTCTCGAGTCTACCACCATCACCCCCACCTACATCTACCTATCGCACTCTCAGCTACCTTCAGCCCAGCCCCACCTCTCTCTCATTTATCTCTCAACCCCTTTTACCCACAAGTCTCATTCCTGATGAAGGGCCCATGCCCGAAACATCGATTCTCCTGCTCCTCGGATGCTGCCTGACCTGCTGTGCTTTTCCAGCACCACACTCTTGACTCTGACCTCCAGCATCTGCAGTCCTCACTTACTCCTGGTTGATATCAACCACAATGTATCTAGAGTCACGTAAAGGACATTAGTATTAATGGCTCAGATGAGTTTTTCTGACAATCGACAATGGTTTCATATTCATGTTTTAACTTCTTGACTTTTAACTGGAGAATTTTATTGAATTCAAATTCTACTATTCTCATTGTCAGAACATCACCTGTGTTTCTGGATTAATTGTCCAGCAATAATACCATGAGGGCACCACTTCCCAAATTTCAGTCATAGAGATCTACAGCACAGAAAAAAGTTCAATGATCCTTCACATTCATGCTCGTCAAAACTGACTACCTAACCATTCTAATTTCATTTTCCAGCACTTGGCCCAGAGCCTACCATGTCTTGGCCTTGCAAGTGTTCAAGGTTTACATAAAGATTTGTAGCCTGGGTACTGGTTGCAGTTGTTGCCGCCAAGCTGGGAATTTGGTTTGCAGATGTTTCGTCCCCTTTCTAGGTGACATCCTCAATACTGTGAGCCTCCTGTGAAGCACTGCTGTACTGTATCAGTTGGAATTTATTTGATTTCGCTCCCACTGCTTCCAGTTGCCAATTCCAGTTGTTCGTTACAGTGGTCAGTATATTGGGTCTCGGTCAATGTGTTTATTGATGGAGTCCATGGATGAGTGTCAAGCTTCTCAAAATTCTCTGGCTGTCCTTTGTTTGAGGATATTGAGCTCAATGGTCAGCCATGATCATACTGAATGGCAAGGCAGGCTTGCAACATCTACTTCTGCTCCTTCCTTGTGTTTTTTCCAATTTATTCTTGAACCTAAAATCCCACATGCCTAAGAATGTTCTGAAAAATTCTGCCCCATCGAAATAACTCTCACATCCTTCCAAAAACGTGGTGACCAGAACTGTGGCCTAACATAAAGGCTCGGCGTAACTTATTTGCTTTACTTCTCAATACTTTTTTTTAAATGAAGCTCAAAGCCTCACATATTACTAACTACACTCTCAAAGTCCACACTGCTCCACCAAAACTCTCAGCTCTGATATTCTTGCCATTGACAAAACAGTAGAGTGAGAGATGTGATCAAAAGCAGTGGATAGAGAGATAACATCAGTAAAAGATTCTCAGCTCAAGATCTGAAATCTTCAAGTATTAGTTTGCAAAGTACTGGTGGGTTCACAAAGAGAGAATCGACAATTTCTTATTATGTGCTTTCAGAGCCCAGGACCAATGTCCCACTCCTGCCAAACATGGATTTATATTCCCCAACTTTGCTGGATACAAATACCATAAAACCTGGACAGCCACACTCCCCCATTATTAAACGAGGCTAAATGTTCCAGTGCTCTGTCACCCTTTTGAAAATCATGTGAACTTATCAAATAACATCATTCCCCAACAATAAGCAAAATCTCCCACTTGTTAAAACCAGTGTGTCTCACTATAGTGCTGTAAAAAACAATAAACCTCTCTCAAGCAGTAACCTCTTCCAGTAAGACTTGAGGTAGTGAAATGCAGGTTCACACTTGTGACAGAGTAGAGGTGCTTCATAAGAACTGTGACTTCATCAGCATTTAGTTTCATCATCCTTTCCCTAGATTAATAGGATGCTTGTTTTGGTGGCGGGATAGATAAGATAGGGAAAAACTGTTATCACTCCTAAGAAGATCAAAAATGAGAGGGTACAGATTTAAAATGGTTTGGAAATGAAGCAAATGTGATATGAGAATTAAATAAATTCTGACAATTAGTGGTTCTGGTAAGAATGCACTGCCCATAAGATGCAGGGGTAGAATCAGTCCATTCAGCTCATTGAGACTGCTGGCCTGAATCCTCAACCCCAATGCCTTTGCCCAATAACCCTTACTGATTAAAATCTTTCTATTCTTAACTTTGAATATACTTAATAGCCCAGCCTCAACATCCCGCTGTAATAAATAACTACAGATTGACTACCCCGAGAGAAGAAATAGCTCCTCCTCTTTGTCTCAAATATAAAAACCCCTTCTTCTGAGATTATGCTCTCTGTTTTTAGATTCCAAAACAAGGGGAAACAATATTTCCACATCTACCCTGTCAAGTTTCCTAAGAATCTTGTATGTTTCAAAAAGATCACGCCTTATTCTTCTAAATTCAAATGAACATAAGGCACAGTCCAGTAAACAATAATTGTTGACAAGAACAATCCCACGATGAAAGTCCTGTCATATACGAAGCAGTTGAGGACACTGGGGCTGTACTCAGGTTAGAGGGTTGAGGGGGGATCAAATTGAAACTTGCAGAAGACTAAGAGGCCTGGACACAGTGAGCGTGCTATAGCCTTGGAGTGAAAGGATGGCCTTTTCGAACTGAAATGAGGAGGAATTTCTTCAGTCAGAGGGTGATAAATCTGTGAAACTGATTGCTGCAGAAAGCTATGGAGGCCAAGTCACTGAATGTATTGAAGACAGAAATAGATAGGTTCTTGATTAGTAAGACGATCAAGGGTTATAGGGAGAAGGCAGGTGAATGGAGTTGATAAATATATCAACTGTGATCAAATGGCAGAGCAGACTCCCTGTGCCAAATGCCCTAATCCTGCTCCAACCTATTTTTCTAAACAATCTGTTCAGAGATGTTATTACACATATCTGGAGCAGGTGGGACTTGAATGTGGGCCTCCCTCGCCCAAGGCAAGGATACTACCACTGCACCACAAGACAGCAGTGAATCTGCTCCAATATCTTGAGTGGCCTAATCTAGTCAACTTCTCCTCATAAGGCAATCCCTCCAAACCTGTTATCAACCTAATGCGCTGAAGCTGACGTGAGGCAAGTTCAACTGAAACATTCAATATGACATTGGATGATTTTTTTAAACTGAAGTAATGTTTAAAAGTGTGAGGAGAAAGGCAAGAGAATGGCATTATGCCATGATTTTGGATGTAGGTTTGCTTGCTGAGTTGAAAGGTTCATTTCCAGATGTTTCGTTACCTTACTCGGTAACAGTGGACCTCATGCGAAGCAATGCTGAAAATTCCTGCTTTCTATTTATATGATTGGGTTTCTTTGGGTTGGTGATGTCATTTCCTGTGGTGAAGTCACTTCCTGCTCCTTTTCTCAGGGGGTGGGAGATGGGATCTAACTTGATGTGTTTGTTGATAGAGTTCCAGTTGGAATGCCATGCTTCTAGGAATTCTCATGTGTGTCTTTGTTTGGCTGGTCCAAGGATGGATGTATTGTCCCAGTCAAAGTGGTGTCCTTCCTCATCCATATGTGAAGATAATAGTGAGAGAGGGTCATGATTTTTGTGGCTAGTTGGTGTTCATGTGTCCTGGTGGCTAGTTTTCTGCCTGTTTGTCCAATGTGGTGTTTGTTACAGTCCTTGCACGATATTTTGTTAGTTTTGCTCAATGTCTGTATAGGGTCTTTCAAGTTCATTAGTTGCTGTTTTAGTGTGTTGGTAGGTTTGTGGGCTACCATGATACCAAGGGTTCTGAGTAATCTGGCAGTCATTTCTGAAATGTCTTTGATGTAGGGGAGAGTGGCTAGGGTTTCTGGACATGTTTTGTCTGCTTGTTTGGGTTTGTTGCGGACTGTGTTCATTGGGTACCCATTCTTTTTGAATACACGGTATAGGTGATTTTCCTCTGGTCTGCAAAATTCCTCTGTGTTGCAGTGTGTGTTGGCTCATTGAAATAATATTCTGATGGAGCTTTGTTTGTGGGTGTTGGGATGATTGCTTCTGTAGTTCAATATTTGGTCTGTATGTGTTGTTTTTCTGTGGTCGCTGGTTTGAAGTTCCCCAATGACTGTTCGCTCTACTGTGACATCTAGGAATGGCATTTGTTGTTGTTATCCTCCTCTTTCGTGAATTTAATGCCAGTAAGGGTATCATTGATGGTCTTGAAGGTTTCCTCTAACTTGTTTCGTTTAATGATGACAAAGGTTTGTTTAATGGGTCCACGCAGCGGACCCAGAGTTTGGGTTGGATGGTTGGCAGAGCTGTTTGCTCAAGTCTCTGCATTACCGCCTCTGCTAAGGACCAAACAAAGACACGCATGGGAATTCCTAGAAGCATGGCATTCCAACTGGAACTCTATCAACAAACACATTGAGTTAGACCCCTTCTACCACCTCCTGAGAAAAGGAACAGGAAGTGACTTCACCACAGAAAATAACATCACCACAGGAAATGACATCACCAACCCAAAGCTATAAGTAGAAAGCAGGAATTTTCAGCATTGTTTCGCATGAGGTCCACTGAAGATGTTACCTAGTAAGATAATGAAACGTCTGGAAATGAACCTTTCAGGTCAGCGAGCAAACCTACATCCAAAACCTCAACCTGAGCTACAAATCTTCTCAAAATTTGCTATTATGTCATGATACTCATGTGGAGAGTTGGTGTAGACATTGATGGACCCAATTGACCACCTTCTGCATCATAACCCTTCTGTGATGTTTAGCAGTTCTAATGATCTCTTAAACTTGATCTACTAATCTTCACAGATGATTCATTTCCCCAGCAAAGGAGCCAAAATTGGACAGTGATCATATAAGTGGGTCTTGTCCTTGGACACTGTGGTTTTCATAACAACATAAGAAATTGAAGCAGGAGTAAGCCATCTGGCCCCTCGAGCCTGCTCTGCCATTCAATAAGAACGTGGCTGATCTTTTCATGGACTGAGCTCCACTGACCTGCCCACTCTCCATAACCCTTAATTCCTAAGTCTATCTATCTTTGTCTTAAAAAAAATCAATGAGGTAGCCTCAATTACTTCACTCGACAGGGAATTCCAGATTCACAACTCTTTGGGTGAAGAAGTTCCTCCTCAACTCAGTCCTAAATCTGTTTCCCCTTATTTTGAAGCTATGCCTCCAGTTCTAGTTTCACTTTCCCTGCTTCTATCTATTTCCTTCATAATTTTTTATACTTCTATAAGATCTCCTCTCATTCTTCTAAATTACAATGAGTGTAGTCCCAGTCTACTCAATTTCTCCTCATAAGCCAACCGTCTCATCTCTGGAATCAACTTAGTGAGCCTCCTCTGCAATCCCTCCAATGCCAATACATATACTCTCAAGTAAGGATTATACACAGTATTCCAAGTGTCACTCGCAGGACCCAGTACAGCTGCAGAATGACATCCCTATTTTTAAACTCCATCCATGTAATATTGAACGAGAACATTCCATTTGCCTTCGTAATTGCCTGCTGCACATGTAAACCAACTTTTTGTGAGACATGCACAAGGACACTCAGATCCCTCTGCACAGTAGCATGCTGCAAATTTTCATCATTTAAGTAACAATCCATTTTGCTTTAATCCTACCAACGTGGATGACCTCACATTTACCAACATCGTACCATCGTAAATGTGGATGACCTCACATTTACCATCTACCAGACCCTTGCTCACTCACTTAACCGAACTATATCCCTCTGCTGACTTTGCTCTACCACTCATCTGGGTATCATCTCTGAACTTCGACATATGACATTTGATCCTCAATTCTAAATCATTTATGTAAATTATAAACAATTGCAGTCCCAATACTGATCCCTGAGCCACACCACTGGTCACTGATTGCCAACCAGAAAAACATTCATTTACCCCACTCTGTTTTCTGTTGGTTAGCAGATCTTTGCTAACACATGACCAGTAACGCCTTGCACCTTTATCTTATGCGGCAGACTTTTGTGCAGCACCTTGTTGAAAGCCTTCTGGAAACCCAGGTGTATCACTTGCACCAGTTCCCTATGAACCACCCCACTCGTAATATCCTCAAAGAATTCAAGTAAATTAGTTAAACATTATCTGTCTTTCATGAGTGGATGCTACATCTGCCCAATGGGACAATTTCTATCCAGATGTCTCACTATTTCTGCCTTGATTATAGATACAAGAATTTTCCCCAAGTTAAGCCTCCTTGTTATCAATTCCTAGCATTTTATTTGTGCCTTCCACTGTGAAAATCAACACAAAATAACTGTCCAACGCCTCAGCCATTTCCGGATTTCCTATTGTTAAATCCTCCTTCTCCTCCTCTAAAGGACCAATGTTTACCTTAGCCACTCTTATTCATTTTATATATTTCAACAAAATTTCGGTATGACTTCTTCAGATTCTGTTTCCCAGACAAACAATTTAGCATTTATATGCATTTTTAACAGAGTAACATTTCCCAGTTCTACCCCTGGATTGTTTTACAACAACCCACAAACGTGGCGAGAACCTCATCTCAAACAGCGGAGCAAAACATGGGTGTTTTAGATGTGCGAGCCATTATACATAGCGCCTGACGTGCAATAATAATGATTGCAGTCAATGGAGTTCAGCATTCCTTGCTGGCTATGTAAAGGCGCCGGCCGCCCGAAGGAGTCCTATCCCGAGTTTGTATAAATTAGTGGGTGACAAAATAATAATTCTAAAATAAAACTTTTCAAAAAAATATATACACCTCCCAACCTTCAACGCCGAGAGAATTTTTTTTAACCTTGGTCAAAGTGGAGATTTCAAAGTTGCAGTCACCAACAGAAGTCGCGCGTTACACCATTCAAATCCACAGCGCGAGAGGAGCGCGCGGGCTCGTGCAAATACCAATCAACCAGAGGTGAACCCTGTCGTCAGAACAAAATAGCTATGCTGCAAAATTTCACCACAACTATAAATCGCAGCATTTCTCTTTTAGACATTTACACTGTCCGTTTTGCTTTCCGGGAACATTTTAAATTTTGGCGACATTCTATTGATATTATTTCTAATTTGATACTCGCACCCCTTTCTCGGAAACAATGTTAGCATGGAGCGTTTCCGTTTCTTTTCTGTGTGACACCATTAAATGACTCCACATTGACATGATGTGTTTTTGTTAATACTAACAGATATCTGCGTTTTGATAATATCGTGCGTGCCGTTACTAATGATAATGTGAACGACGCTTGCTGATTATCCCCTCGATGAATATTTTTCACAGCCCGAGTCCCGCTCCTTCCTTTTTACTTCTTTTAACTGGTGGAACTGAAGGAAGAGGTTGAGCAGGAACGTAAGGAAGAATAACCTGGATGGACCATGAACTATGGCAACGTGAGTGACAATGAGTACAGATTGAGATTTTCAGGAAATTCCTTCTTATCGCATCTGAATTTCCATTTTTTCCCTCACGTAAAAGAATCTGAAGATCTTAAATTTATAAAAGTCGTTCTAATATTGTTTTAAGGGCGTGGTTAAAAGTATGGGATCGAAGTAAAAAACAGCTAAAGAAAGATCACTGAACCCGAAATGTTGAATCTGCTTTCTCTTCGCGAATGCGATCAGGCCAGTTGAGTTTCTCCAGCAGTTTCTGTTTTTTGTTTCAGATTTCTCGTTTCGAATTTTTTTTAGGTTTGTATTTAAATGGTTGAAGTATACGCTGAAGGACTAAAATCAGGAATGCGTCGCCTTTTCAGTTTCAACCTGGTCTGTGACTTGAATGTTTGTAACCAAATTTTTTTGCGTTCAGAGAGAGGAAGGGAATCTCAGTGAGGCTGGTTAAGTATGGCACAGTTATCTGTACTGGATGCTTTGAATGCAACAGACTGAGCCTTACAAATTAAGCTTTCGGTGTATAAGAATGAAATCAGGGCAATACAAATACGATTGTTAAATGATCATATGAGATGTTGGTACCAAAACAGCTGAAGGTGAATTTGCAGGATGCAATCCAGTGTTTGGCTAAGTATGATCAGTACTAAATCTAGGCGAAGTCACGACTGTGATTTTAAAAACATAATAAATTAATGTTAATAGCAAAATATTGTGCATGTTAGAAGTCCTACTGAGCTGCTGCAAATTCTCTCGGGTCTGACAGCATCTGTGGAGAAAGACTTGACATTTTGACTCAAGTTGAAGGATGGTTGAACGTGCAAGTAGTTTGTAGAATACCACTGTTCATTCTATAAGCAAGACCTGAGCTTCAGGTTGCATGTCATTTTAATTCACCATCTTGAGCTCATGGTTTTTATCTCTGCTTACTGCAGAACTTAAGATGAGGAGGTGCCGGTGTTGGATTGGAGTGGACAAAGGTAAAGACTATATGTTATAGTTCAAGAGATTTATTTGGAATTGATGAAGGAACAGTATTCCAAAAGCTAGTACTTCCAAATAAACCTGTTGAACTGTAATCTGGTATTGTGTGATTTTTAACTTTACAGTACTTGAGGAATAGCATGACATTTTACAGCCCTCTGGACTCAACATTGAGTTCAAAACTTTTAGACCATATACTCATCCTCAATTTTGATTTTGTTTTTTGTTATTACCAGTTTAAATCCTGGTCCTCATGTTGCTTTTGCACACAGCTCCTCTTTTTATTCTGGCACTTACTCTCATTCCAGATAAACATTTCTTATTTTAACTCCAATTATTACCACTCCATTGCTTTTTGTTCTGCAGAAATTTATCAAGGCTCTTTAGAAGGCACTTTCTAAACTCTCGGACACTGGTATTTAGAAGGTCAAGGGTGGCAAATAGACAGGAATATCACCACCTGTTTCCCCTTCTCGGTACATCAACAAGTTTTATATGTATGCTAACATTACCCAGTGCTACCTTCCCACTACTAATCTGAACTGGCTCTGGTATTACTTATCCTACAGTCAGTACTGCACCTGATTCCTCCAAATAAATATTGCGAAAACCAAACCATTATCTTTGATCCCCACCACAAAATCCTATCCCTAGCTACTAATTCCTTCCACCATTTGCAGTGTATGGCCCAAAGATGAGCTTCTGACCACCTGTACCAAAACTTCTTATTTCAGCCTTGTTTGCATTGCCAAACTTGGTCTCTTCCTTAACTCATCTGCAGCTGAAACCCTTATCCATTTGTCAGTTACCTGAAGACGTGATGATTCTGGTACCCTCCTGACTGTTTGCAAGCAAATCTTTAGCAAATCCACAATTTTGCTACCTGCATTTTGATTCACATAACCACTCATTCACCCATCATATGTTAACAGTATTGTAGGTGCTCCTGGTCTGGCAATAACTCATTGTTTTAAAATTCTCATCCAAATTTCCAAATCCTGCCTTGGCAATGCCCTTCCCTATCTCTAATCTCCCCCAATCCTGTAAACCTCTGTGATCTAGGTGGTCCTCCAATTATGGCCTTTTGCAGATGTCACATTTTCTTTCAAGCTGTGTCTTCTGCTGTTTAATTTCTAAACTGTAAAATTTTTCTCACTGAGCTTACCTATCTTTCAACCTCTCCCATCCTTTTTAGACCTTCCTTAAAGTAAACCTTTCTAATTACTTTAGGCTACCTGCCCTAAAACATGGCAAAGTATCATATTTTGTTTGAAAACTCATCTTTGAAAGAGCCTTAGAACATTTTAGAAAAGTAAAAGTGATACATCAATGCAAATTGTTGTCAGTTTTTTTTTGTTCATATACATTTTACTGTTCAAGTTTCGGGTCAAGTGACCCTTCCTCAAAACTGAGGACTCAGAACTCCGAAAGGTGTCTCGACCTGAAATGTTAACTTTGATATCTCTACAAAATGCTGCCAGACCTGCTGAGCTTTTCCAGAAATTTCTGTTTATGTTTCTGTTTTCCAGAATCCGTAGTTCATTCAGTTTTTAACCCTGTTGTTGGTTCATGGATCTTCATCCAAAAATGTTGCTATTCAGTCCTTTTTACCTCTCCCATGATATTTATTATGCACTTCATAGCCTAAAATTGCAAAAGCAAAACAGGTAGACAGGGTGATCAGTTACAGCGAGAGATTGAATAGCCTTTTTTTTCCTGATGTGATGAGATTTATAAAATCATGAGGGACATGGATAGAGTGAATAGTCAAGATCTTTTTCCTAGGTGGCTAGTCCAAATCTAGTGGTTTAAGGTGAGAGGGGAAATATTTAAAAAGGAATTGAAGATTATTTTTTTCATGCATGTGTGGAATGAGTTGCCAGAGGAAGTGGTGGAGGTTGGTAAAATTACAACATTTTATAACGCATCTGGATGGGTATATGAATAGGAAAAGTTTAGAGGGGTATGGACCAAATGCTGACAAATGGCACTAGGTCAGATTGGGATGTCCCATCTGCGCAGATGAGTTGGACTGAAAGGTCTGTTTCAGTGTGGTATGACTCTACAATTGAATATTTGCAATGCAGAGAGATAAACAGAAGTTCTTTTTTAAATATACTTGTTCTCTTTTTTTAACATTGTGTTGTCAATAAAAGTTGTGTGACATTAATATGTGTATCTTCATTTTGTTATTTTATTGCTCCTTAGAATACTTTTGGCCTTTGGGCGCTTTTGACATTCTCCAATTAAAATGATACAACAATCCAAAAAATGGAAGTAACCAAACATTTGAAACGTTTATTTGTTGGGGGATTACATCACACGGTCTCTGAAAATGAAATTAAAGAAAGGTTTAGCACATTTGGTGCTGTGACAGATGTGGATCTTGTATTCAGGAAAGACAATGAAGGTAATGTTAATGTTCATGGTTTAGTTTAGTGTAATTGAACTTCAGCTATGTTTCATTTGTTCAGGTACTATCTACTTGTTTAATCTATAATTGCACAATTTAATCTCGAGGATCTGGACTTTCAGTGATGCTATGTGCTTCCATAGAGTGTGAGATAAAGTCCTTGAAGTGACAATTTTTAAAAATCATTTAATTGATATGAATGTTTCCTGTTATACTGTAGCATTCAAAAAACAAAACCCCAAAAAAGCCTTATTAATGTGACATAACAGGGTTTTTAATGGTCTAATAAATGACATGCATAATCCAAAAAGTTATCTTACTCAGTAAAAATGTTTTGGATTTGTGTTATATCAATTTTTTTTCTATTATGAACATAGAAACAGGAGTAGACCATTCAGCCTTTCAAGCCTGTTTCAATGGCTAATTTGTGGCACAGTTCTATATACCTGACTTTGACCTTCCCTTACAATATCTTCGCTTAACAAATATCTAACTATCTCAGATTTTAAACTAACAACTGATTATGCACCACTGCCATTTGTGGATGAGAGTTCCAAAATCTATCGCCCTTTGTGTATAAAACTGCTTCCTAACATCTCTCCCTAAACAAAGCGGCCCAAACTTCAGTCTTTGCCCCTTAGTTCTAGAATCTCCAACCAGTGGAAATAGTTTATCTACCCTGTCTTTTCCTGTTAATATCCTGAAGACTTCAATCAGATCACCCAGTAACCTTCTAAATCCAAGAGAAAACAGGCCTAATTTGTGTAATCTATCCTCATAACTTAACTCCTGAAGTCCAAGTATTATTCATGTAAACCTATGTTGTATTCCCTCCAAGGCCAATATATTCTTCTTACAGTGTGCTGCCCAGATCTGCTCACAGAACTACAAAAGGTGTCTAACCATGGTTTTATATAGCTGTAGCATAACTGCAGCATCCTTATAATCCAGTCCTCTAGATTTTTAAAAATTATTTTCTGATTCTGACTTTTTTTATTTTTCACATACTGAGATTATTGGATTTGTGTTTGTGAGAAGTCATCAATGTGATTGGCTGCTAGCCCTACCTGATGACATCACTGCTGTGGTCACCTGAAGATAGTTGGTCAGTTCAACTTTGTTGCTAAAAGTGAAGCCCATGTTTTGTGGACAATTTTCTTCAGCAATGAACATATCCTCAGAATCTAGGATGTTGGTTAATTTTTGCTGCAGGTTACATCCTCAGATTTTTATTTCTTCCTTTCTTCCCCTTCATCTTTACTGGATCATATATGAATTTTCTAAATTGGTAACCTAGTCAAAACGAAAAGAGATCCAGACCCCAGAGAGGTCCAAATCCCAACATCCTATTTGAGAATATATACTTCAGTCATGTATCTGTCACATCGTTTAGTAAAAGGGCTTTTTTTTTAAGGTTTCAAAGGGTATCTTATTTTCAAATTGAAATCGGTGATTGTCACAACGTCTGAGCATGCCCACCATGTGGCCTGTGCACTACAGATCTATATAGCTTTTGTAGCTCCCTTTTTAATTTTGAATTAATTCATGTTAAAGCAGACCAGGAATCTAGCTTTTGTTTAACAAATTAAAGGTGAGATTACTGTGAAGGTGGATGTCCTACATATAGCCTTGGAGTTCTGCACCCTGTGCAGCCAGGTTTCTTTTGACAGCAAATGGTAATATTGCTAATTTTGAGGAATCAAGGGTATCCTCAAAGCAATAAAGCAAATATGCTGAGTTCCTTTGAAGTTCTTCCTCCCGTTTGTTCTTTCGCTCTGAAGGTTGAATTCTTATCCCTTCTTTGTTTGTAATGTTCTTCAAGTATTTCAGGAGAGTTTACATGTCTAAGCATACCTTTCTCCATATGTCATATGGGGCTTGCAGTTGTCAAGGCAAATGATTTGCAGCAGCTTTTTTGCAGCAGGATTTTTAGTCCAGTTAGTCAGAGTCATCTCATAAAAATCTCATTAAAAATAAAAATATAATGTCATAACTCCTTTGATCATGACTGATTAGAATCTCTTCTGTAGGTAATCCTATTAAGACGTTTGGTTACATTAATATCAATGCTTCGGAAAGAGAATTAAAACAATGTAAGTATATAGTTTTGTTCAATTTTCTTTAAATATTGTAACACAATTTACCCTTTATATAGATTCCCGTTACAATTTTGTTCACCATTCTATTTTAAAAAAGGTACCAAATTGTAAATTTTTTATTGTTGTTTTAGTTCATTCGTGGGATGTGAGTATCACTGGCTAGCCCAGCATTTATTGTTCAGTCCTAATTATCCAGAGGGTATTTAACAATCAGGCACACGCTGAGAGTCTGGAGTCCCATCTATTCAACTCAGGTCAGGATAGTAGAATGCCTTCCTCAAAGTACATTAGTGAACCAGATGGGTTTTTACAACAATTGTTAGTGGTTTCATGGTCATCGTCTGGCTAGTTTTTGAAAATCTGTAGTGTTGTAACTCTATAACGCATTGGATGAATGTATAGTCTATGGACAAATACTTCTGTCGAGAGCACAGCAAAGTATCTGAAGAGAATGAGCTGATTGTCTATGTGTATATTCTTCAAATTCACTGGAAGCATTCAGTCAGCAAATAAACTAATTAAGTCTTTTGGGGAACAGAAAGGGAAGGATTATTTTTCATAGCTGCTTTATCTCTACTGTTAATTCTATTAGGGAACTCATGTTCAACCATTGTATTTATTTTTTATGATTTCTAGGTATTTCGATTCTGAATAAATCAAAGTGGAAGGGTGAAACACTGCAAGTTGAATTAGCCAAAGAATGTTTTTTACATAAGTGAGTTCTGTTCGTTAATCACCTTGCAGGTTGTTAATTTTTGATTGTCTTTATTGGTTTGCAAAGTTCAAATATTTTGACATTTAAAATAGTTGAGAATTTATTCTTTCACAATTTTCCAATGGTATGTTTTCTTGGAACAGAAGTATGTCCAGTATATATTTTTTGCATCAATATAAGTATTAGTTTGATGTTTGGAAAATGTGTCAGTCTGTACATATTGTATTGGAGATGATGGTATCAGTTTAGTTCATTTGGTTGGATGGCTGGTTATAATGCAGAGTGATGCCACTGTGGTGAGTTCAGTTCGCACGTTGGCAGAGGTTACCATAAAGGACCCTCCTTCTCAACCTTGCACCTCGCTAGAGGGGTACTGACCCTCCATTTAAGCTATTACCAGTTTTTCTGTCTCTCACTCTTTTTCTCTCTTCTCTTCTGTTTCTCTCTCTTGCTTTTTCTCTTGCTTTTTCTTTCTCTTTCTGTCTCTCACCCCCCCCCCCTCCCCCCCACCATCTCTGTCTCTCCCTCTTCTCCCCCCACCCCCCATGAATGTCTGGTTGGGGAGATCGTGTTGGAGGAAGGACTTTGGATTCCTGGAACTCTGAGAACTGATGATGGTGCTCAAAACTGTAGAGGTGTTGAATCAGTGCAGAAAAAGTGTTCACTGACAGAAAGCTTGGTAAACAGGGAACAGAGATTTATGGTAGTTGACAAAAATGAGGTAACCTGAGGGGGGAAAAAAGATATCTGCTAGAAGCAATCACCAGCAATATTCGAGAGAATTAGTTGAATACAAGAAAACTGTGCAAATTTTGCCTATGTGGAAAGAACAAAGATGCCAGACTAGTTCTTCCAAAGAACAACAGGCATGATAGCCCCTTTCTGTGTTTGTATAATTCTACAATTCTATTATTAGGTATTTCAGGAACAAATTGAGTTCGACTTTTGTACTTTTTTTAAAGAAATGCGTGTTTTACATTAAAACTCACTTTTGTATACATTCTGTAGGCTTGCTCAAGAACGACAGGTTGTAGCTAAAAATCAGTTCAAACAACAAGTTAACAACACAACAAAAGTGGTAGAATCTCTAAAGAAAGCTGGTGTTGAAAACTTCAATATCAGGTCAGCTGTACCAGGAACAGAAATACCTGAGCACAAGGCAAGTGATGATTTTCTTAAATTGTCTTAATGTAAAACTGAATTTTGCATCAGTTAATTTCTTAATTTTTCTTGCCTAAATTGAAATGCACACAAAATAGTGTGTTTGAGAAATCTAATAATAAGAAGCATTAATAAGTATTGAGTCCACCTCACCTACTTATAGTTCGCCCAACACGGCTTACAATAATTTATTAAATAGTTCCAAGAGCTTTGCCCTCACTACCTTACCTGGAAGTGTGTTCTGATAATTGATTATCACCTGAAAAATTTGTTGACAGTGGTCCTGAATTTTCTTTTCCTTTTTGTTTATCTGGAGTCAATGAAAATAATGCAAAATTGAAGAAATAGATGAGTGCTAGAGAAGTTAGAGTCGAAAAGTGTGGCGCTGGAAAAGCACAGCAGGTCAGGCAGCATCAGAGGCGCAGGAGAGTCGATGTTTCGGGCATAGGCCCGTCATCAGGAATGTTTATGCCCGAAACATCGACTCTCCTGCGCCTCTGATGCTGCCTGTCCTGCTGTGCTTTTCCAGCACCACCCTTTTCAACTTTGACTTCTCCAGCATCTGCAGTCCTCACTTTCTCCTAGTTCTGCAGAAGATAGTCGCTTTTTTTTAAATTACTTTGAGTTCTTTCAGCAATAATTTCAAAGCTAATGATTACCCATTTCTCTTAACTTTCCTATCATTCTGTACTTTGTTAAGGATCAGGTTCATGTGTGGCTCTTCCCTGCATTTTTTTTTGCACATGCTTGTTTTCTTTGTGCAGCGCTAGCCAAAATTGGACATTGTTCAAAGAGAACTTTACTTTTGTGCATATACAAGTGGCTTACTGATTTGTTTTACTCTTTAGATATGGAGGTTGTTGGCATCCCCATTTTGTATACCCCAAAAAATGTGATGTTGAAGCATCCCAGCAGTATAGTTCTTCTAGTCTATATTGGGACTAGCGCCCCTTGACTATGGTACTATTTTGGTAAATCTTGGATAGCTCCCTAAGTCCTTGGCATTCCCGTTGAAATGCGGGACCAGTAGTTGGATACAATATTTGAGGTGAAATCTAAGAATTAAATTTTAAAAATATGCCATCATTTCCTTGTTTTTGTACATACCATGTATTGGCAATGACTGATGCTGTATTCCTGAAGCTCGTAATGTAAATCACATACTGGGGGAGCTACAACAATAAAAAAAAAGCGTGCTGTTAATTGTGTAACAAATCAAATACTTTTTTTTAATCCCTCAGGATTGGGTTGTGAGTAAATTTGGACGAGTGCTACCCATCCTTCATCTGCGGAAAAACGGTCAAAAGAAAATATCCTTTTTAATAATAAAGTTGTAACAAAGGTTGTTGGAGAAATACTTTAAAAGTTAATGTTGGAAAGAAAGAGAAATCGTGAGAAAATTATCATGAAGTTCTGGAGTTGAATGTCTTCAATGTTGTTCAGACATCTCTACAACGAAGCACTCAAATTTGAGTACAGGTAGAAGATCCTTTATCCGAAATGCTTGAGACCAGCTGTCTTTCGGAATTCGGAATTTTTCAGTTTTCAGAATGTGACAGTTTTAATGGTGAAATTTTTTAAAATCTTACCGGAGAAGCAGACTTCTAACTAAGAGCGTGCTTGGCCACGTTCCCCTCACTACATCGCATCTAAGTGACAGATGTTGAGTGAGTTTCGACTTGGGGACGTTCACAGAGAAATGCCAGGCCTGTTGGTGCTTGGCCACGCCCCCCCATGTCACATCTGAGTGACACACATCGAGTAGCTGTTGACTTGGAGGCGTTCACAGAGAAACCCCAGGCCTGTCGGTACTTGGCCACACACCCCCGTGTCACATCTGAGTGCCACACATCGAGTGGATGTCAACTTGGGTTAGCTGTTTGCTCGCCAAACAACCTTGTGAATGAGAAAAATACTTCACAGAAAAGCTTTCGGATTTTGGAACTTTTCGGTTTTTAGATGTTTGGATAAAGGATCTTGTATCTGTATTTACTTTTCCTCTTGCAGGAGATGTTCTATGGTTTAGTGTAAAATGGTTAACTGTGTTTCTCTCACCAATTACGCGAACCTTTCCATTAAGAAAGAGAATACCTAGACCAGCCATACATTACCTTGGACAGAGATTGGTATTTGTGTAGGGATGTTCATTACCTGAGACTTTTGCAACCAATGAATTACTTATGATCTGTAGTTTCTCTACTTATTGTCGCCTATGACTTTGGAACAAAGTGCAGTGGATGCTGAGACAGTGAGTAAATTTAAGGAGGAGTCAGACAGATTTTTAATTGGTAATGAGTTGAAGGGTTATGGGGAGAAAGTAGGTAAATGGGGGTGAGGAGCGTATCATCCGTGATCGAATGACGGAGCAGACCAATGGGCTGAATAGCCTATTTCTGCACCTAAATCTTATGAACTTGTGAGAAAATCTAACCATCTTCCCTTGACATTTAAACAGTATTACTACCACTGATTCTCTCACAATCAATGTCCTGAGGGTTATTATTGACCAGAAATGAATTGAACCAGCCATACAAATACTGTGGCTACTGGTGCAGGTCAGAAACTCTGTGGCATCGCCTTAAAAATACTTCATGATACTGCCTTCATCACCTTCTGAGGCAGAGAGTTCTAAAACCACACCTTTTGAGAGAAAAAAAATTCTGCTCATCTCTATCCAAAAAATTATTCTCTATTTTTAAAATTACACCCCTAGTTTTGTACTCACTTGAAAGTGGAAACATCATTCCATATCAACATTGTCAAGATTGTTTAGAATCTTGTATACTTAATTAAGTTAGCCTTCAATCTTCATGCACTCCAGTGAAAACCTTTATACTCTTGAATAACAGGATCAAAACTGCATGAATAAATGTGTTGTCTCCCGTTGCCCTGTAAAACTGAAGAATAGTATCTTTACTTTTATTTTCAATTCCTCCTGTAATAAAAGGTAACATTCTATTAGTCTTAATTATTTGTTTTGTGCCCTTTGTCTTCCTATGCTGACAGCGAAAATGCTCCCAATTCCCAGTCTGTTGCTTTCTTTTGGTCAACTTTATGCCCGTTCTCTGGATCAAATACTATCCCTAATTTCCATAAGGTCTGAAGTGACTGTTTGAGGATTCCAAGGAAATCCCTTGCCTGAGTCTGTACTACTGTGCTGCTGCCTCTGCTGAAGCTGTTCTGCCTGTGAGACAGGATATTCCCTGATGATAGTGGTGGTGTCCAGGACATTGACTGTAAGATATGTTACGACACGGGGTAAACCCCTCTGCTAATTTAAGCCAGTTACACAGAAATGATTCACCTCATGCTGTAGTCTCTTAAAATTCGAGAGGCAAAGAACTATCCCAAAAGTCATTATTTAAAGTAAAAAATAACTTTATTCTTTAAGTCTAACAGAGAATATTAACTAACAACTATTTACAATTTCTTTCTCTTAAACCTATCTTTTACTTTCCACTCTATAATACCAGTCTGATTAAAAAATCCCAAATAAGATTAACAAAAAAAAATCACGTTTCAGAACCAGTTAAGTTTGCCAAATCTCCTTTGTAGATTCTATCCATGTTGGTTTCTATGTTCTGCTGTGCAACTTCTTCCACAGAACAGGTACCTCTCAGAGAGTTCTTAAAATTAGCAGCCTATGTCTCTTGGTCTTTTGGCAGTTCTCAACTGTTCAAAACTGTCTGGTTTTATACCCCAAAACATTGGATTATTTCATTGGTTTTAATATTATCAAAATACTAAATTCAAACTCGAGTGGAGATTGGTAGCTTGGGGCATAATTTAAACTGGCCGAATTTGAATGTTTTTTTGTCTCATGGCAACCCATCTACTGCTAGCTGTTTCGAGCAAATGTTCCATTGTTACCTTGTTCAGAACACTGCTGTGTCAGGCAGTTTTACTAGCTTTTCAACTCTCTTAAAGGTACAGTACCTCTACATCTTCATAACAAATATGATGCAGTTAATGTATGCGTATCAAGGCCCTACGGATAGCAATAAAGTAATGATCAGCTAATCTGGTTTATGGGTCAGAACACCCATAAACCAGAACAAATTCCCTGCTTTTGTAGAAATTAATGCTATTTGATTTGGTCCAGTTCAGAATAATATCTCTCTGAAAATACCACTTCTGATCATGCTATGTTGAAGTATCAGTACCCTTAGACCTGCACTAGAGTGTCAACCTAGGTTTTTGTGCTCCAGTGTCTAGAGTGGAACTTGAGTCCTTAACCATTTGACTCAGTGAGAGCAATGTCATCAAGTTTGATGCCATTGAGTACGGTTCCAGCACCATGAAATAAATATGCATTCTAGCTCCAAAGGCATCAAATACGGTGCATTAAAATTATTTTGAAAATAAAAGCAGTGAGGACACTGCAAAAGCAAAATACTACAGTTACTAGAATCTGAAACAAATTGCTTGAAAGCTCAGCAGGTCAAGAAGCATCTATGAAATGAAAGAAACAAACTTTGAATGTTCTTGGTAACGATCCTTGGTTAGAACTGTTAAAAGATAATTGACCATAAACTTTCACTTTGTTTCTCTTTGTAAGTGCTGTCTGACTTGTTAAGTACTTATAATGTTTTCAGGAGAAACTGCCTGTCTATACTTTGTTAATAGTTCACTTAGAAATACTCTGCTGGATGTTTCTTAACTTAATTTCACATAATAAAATATGATCCTTCTAAATATTGTCATAACATCAAGAAACTTGATCATGTGACAAATTCTGAAGTCACAACCCCAGTAACCAACCTAACATGGCATCTCGAAGAAACAGATGATGAGGAAATAAGGAAGAAAAAACGGGGGGACTTCCCTGCTCCAACACAACCTGCTAAGAGAAAGAAGCTGTCTGTCAGCAAATACCATGTGGTGGATTCCAATGATTCTGACAGCAATTTCACAGCAAACATGTCTTCATATGCAGTAGAAGATAATGGCAAAAGTGGATCTAATAAGGATAGATTTATTGCTGTGACAGAGAACAAGTTTGCTTTCTCAAAATTACCTTGTTCTATAAATCGAAATCTTGGTAGACAAGAAACTAATGCCTCTAGCAAAAGTAATACTTGGTCAAAAGCTCAAATCGCATGTCATCACTCTGGCTTTGAAGAACAGGAATTGATCAGTGAAAGAGAGAATAATAAAACTGAAGAGCTTAGTCAGGCAGAACATAAACTACGAGACATGCCTTTGGAGGTAGTTGGTGAGGATTACGTTTTAAGACATCAGACACATTGGGCACTAAATGACTTGAGGAAAGAAATTTTGGAAGACGTTAATAGTGGTAGTGAGTATGATTCTGCTGATACTGATGAAATTATCTCTGGGAAAATGATTTCTCACAAAAGTTTGCCAAGAACAAAATTTAGCGAAAAACGAAATCCTTTGATTTCTAATACTGAAGGGGATCCGAAGAAAAAGGAGTGTAATTCCAACAGTAATAGCAGTAATGAAGATTCCGAGGCAGAGAGTTCTGAATCCAATTTGGATTCTGATTATGAAGAAATGATGAATAGCTGTTACCGAATAGACTTATCGCTAACTGATCTTGAACAATTGGCAAATAGTTCTTCCAAAGCCAAGAAAGAAAATAACAAATTGCAAAGCGATTTGAAGTTAGTTAAAAATATTTCATTACAGCCTTCCCTAATAAACCCATTGCCATCAGCTTCAGGAACAAAGATTTCTCAGAGCATGCCTGCCTTGAAGAAAAACACCATACTGAATAAAATTGCATCAGCTATTCAGGATGAGGACAGCAGTGACTGTGAAATAACACCAAATAAACAGCTGATTAACCCATCTCCTTCAAAAAAGACAATGTCTCTGTTCAAATCAAAGGAAGAAAATAGCAAAGGAGATAAATTAATTAGTGACCAATTATTTTTGAAAGTGAAGAGGAAGATGTATAAAGAATCAGATAGTGATTCTGAAACCTCAGCCGTTGACAAAAAGCAGAAAGTTAATCAAACTAAGAATGTGGTATCCTCTGATTCTGACAGTGATGAGAAAAGTAATTTCAAACCACCACCATTTAAAGGAACAAAATTTCTTCAATTCAACACACCCACCATGACCATTCCTAGCCACAAACCTAACTTTGGTATTTCTGAAAATAAAACTGAAAAGTTGAAATCTGTAATACAAAACTTGTGTAACTCTGAATTACTAAATGGAGAAAGATGTGGTGATTGTGGAGATGCCAATGAGGCAGTAAATGCTGTGAAACAAAAGATGGTGCATTTTAAGCAAACTGAACTTCCAAAATTTGAAGCCTCAACTTTACTTGTTGTTGAAACCAGCCATGTGAAGGAAGAGAGAGAATGTAAAGCTGGAATTGATAAAGATGTTAGGAACACTGCTCGTAGTTTAGCTGCAGGGACTCCTCGAAATTCAGAGAAATATTTATTGGACAATCAAAAGAGGTTGGCTGCATTACATGAGAGACAGAAAGAAACAGAGATGCAGAAGAAACTCATTCAAGGAGCCCTGACAAATTTGGTATGTTAGAAATGTTCAATTTTCTTATTAATTTATAAGATATTAATTTCCTAAATACTTCACACTGTTTCCTCTTTCAAATTGTTTGTATACCTAAATACCTTTAATTTGACTATTAATTGCTAACTACTGTAAATCCATTACCAGTCATTTCAGTGGTTTCTTGCACAGAGTCACAGATGTACAAAACAGAAACGGACCTTTCGGTCCAACCTGTCCATGCCGACCAGCTATCCCAACCGAATCTACTCCCACCTGCCAGCACCCGGCCCATATCCCTCCAAACCCTTCCTATTCATATACCCATCCAAATGCCTCTTAAATGTTGCAATTGTACCGGCCTCCACCACATCCTCTGGCAGCCCATTCCATGCACGTACCACCCTCTGCATGAAAAAGTTGCCCCTTAGGTCTTTTTTATATCTTTCCCCTCTCACCCTAAACCTATGCCGTCCAGTTCTGGACTCCCCGACTGCAGGGAAAAGACTTTGCCTATTTACCCTATCCATGCCACTCATAATTTTGTAAACCTCTATAAGGTCACCCCTCAGCCTCTGACGCTCCAGGGAAAACAGCCCCAGCCTGTTCAGCTTCTCCCTATAGCTCAAATCCTCCAACCCTGGCAACATTCTTGTAAATATTTTCTGAACCCTTTCAAGTTTCACAACATCTTTCCGATAGGAAGGAGACCAGAACTGCACGCAATATTCCAACAGTGGCCTAACCAATGTCCTGTACAACTGCAACATGACCTACCAAATCCTGTAGTCAATACTCTGACCAATAGAAGAAAGCATACCAAATGCTGCCTTCACTATCCTATCTACCTGCGACTCCACTTTCAAGGAACTATGAACCTGCACTTCACGGTCTCTTTGTTCAGCAACATGTCTTATGACCTTACCATTAAGTGTATAGGTCCTGCTAAGATTTGCTTTCCCAAAATACAGCACCTCGCATTTATCTGAATTCAACTCCATCTGCCACTTCTCAGCCCATTGGTCCACCTGGTCAAGATTCAGTTGTAATCTGAGGAAACCCTCTTCGCTGTCCACTACACCTCCAATTTTGGTGTCATCTGCAAACTTACTGACTGTACCTCTTATGCTCGTATCCAGATCATTTATGTAAATGACAAAAAGTAGAGGACCGAGCACTGATCCTTGTTGCACTCCACTGGTTGCAGGCCTCCAGTCTGAAAAACAACCCTCCACCACCACCCTCTGTCTTCTACGTTTGAGCCAGTTCTGTATCCAAATGGCTAGTTCTCCTTGTATTCCATGAGACCTAACCTTGCTAATCAGTCTCCCATGGGGAACCTTGTTGAATGCCTTACTGAAGTCCATATTGATCACATCTACTGCTCTGCTCTCATCAATCCTCTTTGTTACTTCTTCAAAAAACTCAATCAAGTTTGTGATACATGATTTCCCACGCACAAAGCCATGTTGACACTCCGGAATCAGGCCTTGCCTTTCCAAATACATGTACATCCTGTCTCTCAGGATTCCCTCCAACAACTTGCCCATCACCGAGGTCAGGCTCACTGGTCTATAGTTCCCTTGGTTTCTCCTTACCACCCTTCTTAAACAGTGGCACCTCACCTGTGACTATTGATGATACAAATATCTGAGCAAGAGGCCCAGCAAACACTTGTCTAGCTTCCCAAAGAGTTCTAGGATACACCTGATGAGGTCCTGGGGTTTTATCCACCTGTATGCATTACAAGTGATCCAGCACTTCCTCCTCTGTAATATAGATATTTTTCAAGATGTCACCATCTATTCTCCTACATTCTATATCTTGCATGTCCTTTTCCAAAGTAAATACTGATGCAAAATACTTATTTAGTATCTCCCCCAATTTCTGCCACTCCACACAGTGGCTGCCTTGCTGATCTTTGAGGGGCCTTATTCTCTCCCTAGTTACCCTTTTGTCCTTAATGTATTTGTAAGAACCCTTTAGATATTTACAATCAGAGCATACATTTTTAAACGTAATTTTTAAAACTAGCACAAGCTGTGATTTATCTCATACATTTTGCTGTATACCCATATATGTGCAAAACATGTCCCAGGCGACAGCATGACGTGATCTTCATAAATGTGATGGCTCAGAATAAAGAAATAGACATTTGTGAATTTCTCCCACTGGTTTCACATATACTGGTTACTTGATCACAACCAAGCCATCTGAAGAGGCGTCAAGCAGTTTGAAAGGAAACAAGGAGCAAGTTAATGTGCGTCTTGGATTGTTACCTCCTTGCCTTCATTAGTTTACATCTGAAACGTGCTAAACTGGCTTAGATAGGAAGATAAAGAGTACTGTTAGGATTAGCAGAATAACGTATGTCCTTATAAAAGACAAAACGGTTCTTTGAAATTGTCACAATTTTTATGCCGCAATTGATTTAATGAAAATTTCGTAGTTGTATTTTGCTAATTAAAATTAATGCTTCATACTTTAGTAACTTGATATCTTTTCGGGGAGAGGTGGGGTTTGTAATTATTCAAGTGCAGAAATAATTTCAAGGTGAAGAGTGAATCCATTGCCCTCAGTTGAACTCTAAAAGGGTAGCTTTTTAAATATTTGAAAATCTTTTAGATAGTGCCTTCAAACTGTCTGTAAGCTGCAAGGGGCCCAATTGTTTATATTTGTGATTACTATATGATTCTTTTATAATATTGTTTCATTTCCTGTTAAAATCATGTAAGTTTTATCTTAGTTGTTCAATGTAATATTTAAAATAGAAAGGCAGTTGATGTAGTTGAATGTAGTGTGTCTTGCACTAAAAGATGCATTATTTTTAATGTTTGCTTTTACAATAGGACCAAGATGCTGCATTTTGTTACATATTCTCAGGCTAATGACTGATTTATACAGTTTTCTGGGTGAGAAAGGATACATGGCAGTAAATGTCATGCAAAGGGAGGAAATTAAATTAAAAGAATTAATTTAAGCGCTTAAGAAAAATCAACAAAGTGTGAGAATTAAAAATAATAGCCCGCATGCTTAAAAATATATTCATGCATTACTTGTTTTCCCCTCCTTGAAGATGGATCTGGTATAATCTTAGAGATTTTGTGGAGTAAATAATTGCTAATTTTCTTCATTTTTTTTTAATTTAGCTTTTTCTTTAATATACATATGTTGCTATAGGACAATCAGAAACCTGACAAAGGGAAACACATTGTCTTTGATTTTGAAGAAGAGAGTGAAAACAATGCACTGTTTAAAGATGTTGGAGAAAATTTTAAAGAAGAAGACACAAAAAGTCAAGGAAAATTGCATGTTGAAAAAGTAAGCCTTTGTGTTTAATTTATATTTTTGCTAATTATTTAATGGATTTGCCACTGTGAAAGTCATCAGTAATTCTCAGCATCCAGTTGCCATTGTTCAGATGTGACTTTGTGAAATAGTCTAATGCATTTTGTAATAACAGTGTACTTTATACGTAAAAATTATTCCCATTGTGGCATATTTGATACCATTACCATTTCTTACAGAAGCTATTTTTTAGTCATGAGTCTGCCAGTTATATTGCGTTGTGAAGCATTATGGGGTGCAGAGCCAAAGAACTGCATTGAAACTTTCCAGTCATTCAACTGAGACCCTTTAATTCAAGTTAAGATGCATTGGATTGATTTGTCAAGGAATTATTTTCACCTTTCTCTTCTCTCAACAAGCTAATTGGTCATTTGCTAAGGTACAACAACAAAAGTGAAAATTAAAACATACCTTCAACAAAGACAAATATCATAATAACCTACAGAGGACAGTCAGACAGAAATGGAGGCAAGGCAAAATGTGGGACTGTCAAAAGAAAGAGCCTAGAGCTTAGGTCAAAAGATTGACTGAGAGTTACAATTGGATAGCTGAGAGTGAAACCAAGTGAAGTCAGTTACACTGAGCTGGACAATGGGCAGTGTGGTCAAGCTTAAAAACAGAAGAAAGGTTTAGAAGAGTTAATGCAGCATAATCACAGAATATGACTTCTGTATTTTGGCATGGGTTTATTTTAGTGCTGTGCCACGACCGGAAACTGCAGAGAATCAAATGTGGAATTGCAAGATGATGGATTTAGGAGACAACATTTTCAGGAACTTTGGATAGAAAAGAGAGGGAAAGTTATGGTAAATTCTCAAGAACACAAGAGCAAAGGATGGTTTGCTTTATGGAGAAGATGATTATGACCCTTTTTTAAAGCAAGAGGGATAGAAACAGAGGAAAGATCACTGGATTTGATGATGGAAGCTAAACAAATTTCTGATACATTGGTTGAATATAGCACCCTTTGGAATTAAAAGAACAGAATATGGGGCACCATAACTGAAGCCAAGTGTGAAAGGTGAAAAAGAGGTCTATTGTGGTTGTGGACCATAACAAATGGACAAGAGAAGTAATTCAGAAGTCAAGCCCTCTTGGAAATATTTTGAAAAAGATGTTGAGCGAGGGCACAATAGTTGGTATTTAGGAAGTTGCAAGTGACTTTTTTTTCAGGAATGAAGGTAGAATGTTATGCTAAAAAGAGTCGGGAAGGTTCAGTAGTAAAAGTTAGGAGATGGCCTTATGGGTTTTAGTGACCTTGGGAAGAGAGAACTCAGCTCTAAAATACATCAAATAACAAACAAAGGTCAGGTAAGAGTGATTGACCTCAATATTAAATCAACATTTGACTGAGTGTGGCATAATGGAGCCAAGACAAAACGGGAGTCAGTTAGAATTGAGAGAAATTCTCCATGGGTTGGAGTCATTACCTAGTACAAAGGATGATGGATGTATGTCTCGGAATTCAACCATCTCAGCCCCAGGACATCACTACAGGAGTTTCTCAGGATAGTGACCTAGCTTCAGCTATCTTCAGTTACTTCATTAGTAACCTTCCATCCATCATTATGGAGATATTTGCTGATGATCAAACAATATTCATCGCCATTTGGACATCTCTAATGTTGAAGCAGTCATTTTCCACATGCAGCATGACTTGGACAATACCCAGGCTTGGGCCGATAAGTGGCAAATAACATTCCCATCACACAAGTGCAAGGCCATCTCCAAGAGACAATGTAGTCATCACCTCTTGATATTCAATGAAATTTACCATATTGAATCCGTCACAATGAACCTCCTGAGAGTTGCTATTGACCAGGATCTGAATTGGACCAATTGCAAAACTACTGCTAACCATGACTGTGGTTAGAAGAGCTGGCCAGTGGCTATGAAATCTGCAGAAAGTCACATTACATCTTCCCAAAGCCTGTTCACCATCTAAAGGGCACAGTCAAGAGTGTGATGGAACACTCCACCTCCTTTGAATATAGCTGCAACAATACTCAAGAAACTTGACACTATCCAGCGCACTTAATTGGCTACCAGTTCACCACTTTCCATGCTCACTTTGCTCACCACCACTGCACAATACAATAATGTGTACTATCTACAGGGTGCATTGCATAAAGACTCATGAGGGCCCCTTTGACACCTTATAACTTGCAGTCCCTATCATCTAAGAAGAATAGGAACAGCATATTGGTGAGCATTTATTGCCCATCCCTAGTTGCCCTTGAGAAGGTGGTGATGCATTGCCTTCTTGAACCACTACTGTCCACATGCTGTAGGTTGACCCACAATGCCCTTAGGCAAGGAATTGCAGGATTTTGACGTAGCAACAGTAAAAGAATAGCATAGATTTCCAAGTCAGAATGGTGAATGGCATGGAAAGGAATTTGCAGATGGAGGTATTCCTATGTATCAAATGTCTTTGTCCTTCCAGATGGAAGTGTTTGTGGATTTAGAATCTGTTTTCTGAGGATTTTTGGTGAATTTCTTCAGTGTATCTTGTAGATAGTACACACTGCTGCTATTGAGCAGGAATCAGTTTAGCACAGTTGGCTGGATTGTTGGTTTGTCGAGCAGTATGATGCCAACAGCATGGTTTCAATTCCTGTCACCAGTTTGAGGTTACCATGAAGGACTCTCATTCTCAACCTTGTGCCTCGCCTGAGGTCTGGTGGCCCTCAGGTTAAATCACCACCAGTCACTTCTCTCTAATGAGAACAGCCCCTATGGTCTGGTAAGATTATGGCGACACAACAACAAAAGCTACTGAGTATCAGTGATGGTGGGCATGGATGCTTGTAGATGTGGCGCTAATGTGGGCTTTGGCCTGGATGGTATCAAGCATCTTGAATGTTGTTGGAACAACATTTGTCCAGGTAAGTGGAGTGTGTTCTACCACACTCCAGACATGTCTTGTTGATGATGGATAGGCTTTGGGCAGTAAGGTGGTGAGTTCCTTGCTGCAGTATTCCTAACCGCTGACCTGCTGTTGTAGGGACTCTGTTTATGTGGCAAGTCCAATTGAGTTTCTGGTCAATGGTAACCTCAGGCTGTTGATAGTGGGGGATTCAGTGATGGTAACAACACCTGAATGTCCAGGGACGGTGATTAGATTGTCTCTTATTAGAGATGGCATTTATGTGACATGAATGTTACTTACCACTTGTCAGACCAAGCATGATATTGTCCAATTCTTGATGCATTTGACCATAGATTGAGGAGTCACTAATAGTACTTAACATTGTGCAATCACTGGTGAACATCCCACTTCAGATGAAGCAGCTGGTTGAGCTGAGGGCATTATCCTCAGGAACTCTGACAAAAATGCCCTGGTCACGAAGATGACTAACCTCCGCACAATCACAGCCACCTTCCTTTGTGCCAAGTTTGACTCCTACCAGTGGAGAGTTTGCCTCCTGATATCCATTGATTGCTAGGGCTTCTTGATACCACACTGGATTGAGTGTGGCCTTGATCTCAAGGTCAATAACTCTCACCTCACTCTGGAATTCAGGTCTTCTGTCAATGTTTACACCAAGGCTTTAATGAGGTCAGGAGCTGAGCGGCCCTGCAGAACCCAAACTGGATGTCAATGAGTGGATTATTGCTGAGGAAATGTTGCTTGATAGCATTGTTGATGACACCTGCTGTCACTTTTACTGTTCATTGAGAACAGACTTGATGGAAAAGGAATTGATTGGTTGGATTTGCATACTGCGTGACATTTTCATTTTTGTATTATTTTGATGCTTTTCAAAACCTGAAAGTCGTGTGAAGGTTCTGTGTCCTTACTACTAGCCCTGTAAACAAATGATATGTTCCAGAACTTCTAATCCAGCATTCCTAAAAATCAATTCTTCAATTTTCAACTTTGCCTTTCCTCATGTTACCAGAACAAACTTTTCAAGTGTCTTTATCTCTTCCAGCTCACCTGCAGCAGGATAGTGGATTGCATTAGCACAAGCTAACAGAATTTAAAATTCTTCTAAATTTACCTTAGGCTTTTGAAAATAGAACCATTGGGAAACTGTTTGATAGTGAGGAGGATAATGAAGATGACAGTGATGAAGATTACAATGGAAGATTCAAACTTAAACCTCAATTTGAAGGAAAAGCTGGTCATAAGGTAAGGATATTGAATGTAAGGAATTTTGCCTAAGTATATTTCTTGTACATCGCTGTGGAGATGGATTGAAAATTTGAACTAGTAAGTGTTCTCAACTTATGCCAAAATGAGTGCCTCACATAGTAATAAAGTTATTGTTGCTTTGACTTCAGGATATATTTCTGACTCAAATTAACCATAACATTTTTATTCTCTGCCCCAAAATGTCATTAAGATTCAGTTTATTTATGCTTACAAATACGTACCTTGCAAATAAATGCAACCACATTTTCTTTCTTGCTTTTGGTATTCAAAGGCTTGAACTACATTTTCTTCCTCTTGCTGGTTTGGCTGAGTGGCCATTGTTCTGTGCCTGTTCATTCTATGGGAATAGCAACATGGCTGAAATCAAGGGCATTTCAAGCAATTCAGTTTGCACACATCAATGAAACAGTTGAAAGCATAATTATTTTTGGTTGCATCCCACCATAGTTTAGAGTCATAGAGATGTACGGCATGGAAACAGACCCTTCGGTCCAACCTGTCCACACTGACCGGATATCCCAACCCAATCTAGTCCCACCTGCCAGCACCTAGCCCATATCCCTCCAAACCCTTCCTATTCATATACCCATCCAAATGCCTCTTAAATGTTGCAATTACACCAGCCTCCACCACTTCCTCTGGCAGCTCATTCCATACATGTACCACCCTCTGCATGAAACTATATTTTTGACTACCGTCTACAGGAAATCCATTTGGACAAATCATGTAATATGTTTAAAAAAAATTAACCACAGCAATGAAAAAGACTGTCGCTATAACATTCTCCTAAGGCATTTGCCTGATTTGTCTAAAAGGGCACAAACTGAATTGAAGTGGAGCAGAATTGTAGAGTGCTCTTGTGTAGCTTTTTAATTTTAGAAACTTGAAAATGACAATGTTTTCTATATTTTTAAAGTTATTTATGCTCTCTTTTCTAGCTGTTTGACTTACAATCACGATTTGGAACTGATGAAAGATTTCGCATGGATGAACGATTTTTGGAAAGTGAAGATGAAAATACTGGTGATTACAATTAAGTTTTATGAAATACAAGTTTTTGACCAGTTTACTAATGACTGAGTTTTAGTATATTCCTCAAAGTGCCTTGCCAAAAAATGTAGGTGCAGTGCTGCTTGAGAAATTCAGTCCTGAAACTCTAGATTTGTAATGCCTGTTGTGGAAAATCTTGGAAAGAATATCTGAAACGGATTCTTGCAATGGAAAGAAGTGTCCCACAGCATGAAGCTGTGATGCCATATAGAGTCATAGAGATATACAGCACGGAAACCGATCCTTCAATCCAACTTGTCCATCCAACCAGATATCCCAAATAAGGATTTCCCTCTCACCTTAAACCTGTGCCCTTTATTTTTGGACTCCCCTATCATGGTGAAAAGACATTGGCTATTCACCCTATTTATGACCCTTGTGATCTTATAAACCTGTACAAGGTCACCTCTCAGCCTCCAACACTCCAGGGAAAATAGCTCCAGTCTACACAGCCTCTCCGTGTAGCTGAAACCCGCCCACCCTGGCAAAATTCTTATAAATCTTTTCTGAACCCTTTCAAGTTTCACAACATCCTTCTTATAGCAGGGAGACCTGAATTGCACACAGTATTCCAATAGTGGCCTCACCAGTGTCCTATACGGATGCAACGTGACCTCACAACTCATATAACTGAATGCACTGACCTATATTGGCAAGCATACAAAACATCATCTTCGCTATACTGTCTACCTGTGACTCCATTTCAAGGAACTATGAACTTTATCTTCTTTCCATTCTTCTGGGGGGAGCACCTGATATATCAGATGCTCTGCACTGCAGATTTTGTAGATGACAATAAGAAAATGACATTTTTATGAATGCCAGCAATTCAATTTCTTGTCCGGAAACAGGCAATGGTTAGTCAGGGCACATAGTTACCACTGAATTTCGCAATTTCATATACTGCAAAGTATTGGGGACATGGATTTATGGAAATCTATGATCATCAAAGACCAGCAGTATTATGTTTGGGTGGTAATGGGAAGAACAGGACCTCAGTCAGGAAATGAGGGAATGCTGAGTGAAAATGAGAACCAACATCCAACCAGGGGTGAAACTCCTAATGTCGATCCTCTAATGCTTGCTATGTGTTTGAATACCAGGTGACTACCACTTTATTTTTAATAGTATCTTCTAGAAGGTTTTTTTTTGCAGAAGAATCTGTTATGGATAAAGGCCAAAGTTCTGAAGATGAAGAGTTTGCTGATGAAAAAAAGAGGGCACTGAACATTTTACAGAGTGTTATCCAATTTGATGGTGAAAAGTCTGATCTCCGGAAAGAACAAACACGATTCAAAAAATTCAAGTTCGTACTCGTTTAATGAGTGTAATTCTTATGTACTTGTAGAACTGGTCACATACTAATATGATTTATTTCATTAAAATAAATCACAGCTTTTCCTTTCTGACTGATTTCTGATTATCTTTTAAATGATAATTCTGTTAGTCAGTGACCAATATCACACAATTTCTCTCTCAACCCACTAGTTAATATTTAGTAGTAAAGCAAGTGCAAAATGTGAGGTATTTTCATCAGAATCTTGTTCCTCAACTTGTTCGGAAAACATGAAACATTAAAAATTGCAATAGATTTATAAAGTGGTTCAGCGATCCATTGTGTATTGGGCATTTTTAAACTCAGCTTCATTTCCAATGAAGTTAGTTCCACAGTGTACCTCAATTATATGAGAGAGCTTTATATTAACATGAAAATGCAGTTCTGCACTCTCCATCTTTGTATTCACAACAGCACTTTCCCTTTGGAGTCCCCTACCCTGGGGAAAAGACCTTGGCTTTTCACCCTATTCATGCCCCTCAAGATTTTATAAACCTGTATAGGGTCACCCCTCAGCCTCCAATGCTCCAGGGAAAATAGCTATATTTTATCGTTCTGTGCAAGTTTTACTAAAGTTATGCATTTAACTCTCATTTTATAACTTGCTAGTATTAGAATTACAAGTGCTTTAAATCTCACATTGTTAAAATATCTGCTGTGTTTTAAATTGGGAGGCTATCAATACTTTGCCCCAAAATGTTTTCTTTCAGAGATGTTTCTGCTCTACGATACGATCCTACAAAGGAAGATCACATAGGCTTTGAAAGCAAGCTAGATGATTCCACAAAGAAAAGGTATTTTTTTTTTACTGAAACTGTTTGATGCAATTCATGCTAATATATAATTATATACTGATTAGCCATCCTTTTTATTTTCTAATAATGTATTTCTGTGGTTTGCATTTTTGTCAGTTCAGAACATTTAACAATGTTGTCAGTTAATTGTGATATTTGAAAAATGCATCATTTCATGATAACATCCAGCCTTGATGCCCTGGTACAACATTATGGAGCCAGCCTTTCCGACTGAAATTGAATAAAAATTGTGTGAATGACAACACATTGCGGATCCATTGTGCTATAGAATAGTAACATATGGGAAGCTTTGTGGTTGAGAGTTGGATTTGAGCAAATCGAATTCTTAATTTTTTCATCCCTCCCAGTTAATCTATACAAGAGCTTCACAAGTATCTTTAAGGTTGGCACTAATCATTGCATTACCATTAATATCCACCTGAAGGAAAAACTGCAGCAGGACAAGTAGAAATCTGAGAATGCTTTCAATAGAAGAATTGTTTTTACTTGATTCTGTATTTAACAATATTTTGCATTTCAAAGTCAATAAATACAATTCCGTGATTTACTATTGCTATGATTTTTGGACTTGCACATTTTTGTTTAGTTTATAAAGAATAATTCACTTCAAATTAATGGATTGAACGCAATGTAAAAAATGCAGTGTGCCCGCATATTAAAGTTGTAATAAGTTACATCACTCTCTGAAACCTCAACTAGATTTTCTACTATTTCTTGTAGCATCAACAGATCCAGTATTCTTCTGGTTGATTTTGCATTTTGTGTCCTCTTTAAATTTGTACTAATTTGAAACATTGTTACATACAAAGTACCATTCATCCGTGATTTTAAAACTTGTACAAGTCCTCTCATTTACTTGTCCCTTCCTTTCTCTGTAAACTCCTTCATGAACAAAATCCTAAAATCTCTGCGCCTCTTTGCTACCTTGATTATCATAGTTTCACCACGAACAATAATGCCTTCAAATTTCCCCTCGTTTTTAAATACATACAGTTATTATTGTATATCAGTGTATGAAATGTCTGATATGCTCATTCAAGCAATTTGCAACGGTTTGCTGTGATGTGACAAGTGTATTTGCTTTTATTAGTGAAAAATGAAAGGAATGTGGATGCTGTAAATCAAAAACAAAATCAGAAGTTACTGGAAAAGCTCAGCAGGTGTGGCAGCATCTGTGAAGAGAAATCAGAGTTAAAACTTTGGGTCAGTTTCTGAGGAAGGGTCACCAGACCTGAAAATTAACTCCATTTCTCTTCACAGCTGCTGCCACACCCGATGAGTTTTCTGGCAACTTCCGTTTTTGCTTTTATTCATGGCTTTATTAAAATGCCATGTTTACACCTCCATCACCCCTGAGATAAGGCGAACAGATGTTTTGAGTATACTCATTTTGGACAACTAATGTAATCACACAGTGTTAGATGACAGAAAACAATGAGAAATAGGAAAGAAATTAAGGTTGAAACTAGATAGAAACTTTATCAGAAAAAAATGAGATAACATCTTTCATAAGTAGATAAAGAAGACAAATATTGAGAATACAACTACCTTCAAGATTCTGTTTTCAGAACTTAATAATTTTTTCTGTTAGAAATAATACTTATAGGTGCCTTCTCACATTGAAATGTTGAAAAACAAGTAAAAGTGTCACTTACAGAAACGGTAAACGCTGAAATTACTCAGCAGATCAGTCAGTAGCTGTGAAGCAGGAAATTGTCAACTTCTCCTGTTAGTCATTTTTTTGTCAAAATGTAGTCAGTTATTTTTCGAGCACTTGATATGGGGAACCATAAGTACAATCTGTCAAAATCTAAGTTAACAACTTGCCGAGAAAAATCTTTTACATTTTGTGCTATTTTTCATGTTCCTCCTCAAGGCAAGCAATCATTACAGCCAAAGAGAGTCAAGTCTGCTAAATAAGTGGAAAGTACCTCAGCGGCCCCATTGAGGTCAATAGTGCTTTTATTTCATGGTTCAATTCAGCGTGTTAGAAACTCAACATGAGTACTCATTAACTCTAGATATCTGATTTGAAACTTGTATATCATGAATGAAAGATAATTTGTAGGTATCTTGGACAAATTCATTAAATTTATGTGCTAACTTATTACATAAACGTTGCAGCAAAAAAGAAAAAAGAAAAGCAAAAGAAGAAGCTGAGAAGCTTCCGGAAGTATCAACAGAAATCTATTATGATGTTAATGTGGACTTGAAAGAAATGTTCGATTCCGGGACCAAAGTGAACGAAGTCAAATGGGACATGAAAGATGATAGTCAGGTTCAAGATCAACCTGTTGAATCTCCTGAGACTGTTGATTGCCTTTTAAATGGTAATTCGAAAGAAGATTTGGCTGGTTTTACATTTTCATTCTTTGATGATGCAACTTCTAACACTCAAAAACCAGGTAAAATTGTTTCTTATGACCACTGTTGAAACAATAGACAAAAAATGTTTGTGTCTACTTTGCAACTGGCCTGTAGTTTGCTTCTTTCTGTCTCTCTCCCTTTTTGAATTTCTTGATTTTGCTATTTTCCATCTTGAACTGGACCTTTCTAGAATCTTGAGAATTTCATGGAGGATAACCGTATCTACAAAACTTTACTAAAACATGGGCAGTTTGCATGAGGAATCAGTGCACATTGAATTGAAACCACTTTTTTCTTTCATGTGGAGTAACACACCCCAAAAAACTTGAAACAGACTGATTAGTGGAGAGAAAATAGAAGGTCGGAGAGCAGATTGAAGATATGACAAGACACTTAGCCAAGCTTTGCTTAATTTTAAGAATGCAAAGCAAAATAAATTCCAGATGTAAGAGAAAACAGTGAATACTGACTTTTATTGATAATGGATTAGGGGAAGGTATACCAAGCAGTGAACCAGAGGTGTAAGTTCAAGAAGGTTTGCAGGGTACGATGGAGTAAATTCAAGGAGAGGATGTAGAATTGGTATGTTAGTTAAGAAATATTTTTTACAACTGTCAGACTATGGATTGAATAGAACATCAAACACATATAGAAGATTACAGTGCAGTAATGGCCATTCGGCCCTCAATGCTTCCCCACCTGTGGAACCAATCTGAAGCCTATCTATCCTACACTATTCCATTTTCATCCATATGTTAATCCAATGACCATTTAAATGCCCTTAAAGTTGGCAGGTCTACTACAGTTGCAGGCAGGGCGTTCCACGCCCTTGCTACTCTCTGAGTAAAGAAACTATCTCTGACATCTGTCCTATGTCTATCACCCTCAATTTAAAGCTATGTCCCCTCTTGTTAGCCATCATCATCTGAGAAAAAAGGCTCTCACTGTCAACCCTGTCTAACCCTCTGATTATCTTATATGTCTCAATTAAGTCACCTCTCAACCTTCTTCTCTCTAACAAAAACAGCCTCAATTCCCTTATAAGACCTTCCCTGCATACCAGGCAACATCCTAGTAAATCTCCTCTGAAGCCTTTCCAAAGCTTCCACATCCTTCCTACAATGTGGTGACCAGAACGGTATGTAATACTCCCAAGTGCAGCCAGACCAGAGTTTTGTACAGCTGTAACATGACCTCATGGCTCCAAAACTCAATTGATCAACCAATAAAAGCAAACAGACCATATGCCTTCTTAACAACCCTATCAACCTGGGTGGCAACTTTCAGGGATCTATGTATATGGACACCAAGATCTCTCTACTCATCTACACTGCCAAAGATCTTACCATTAGCCCAGTACTCTGTATTCCTGTTGCTCCTTCCAACGTGAATCACCTCACACTTTTACACATTAAACTCCATTTGCCACCTCTCAGCCCAGTTGTACAGCTTATCTGTGGCCCCCGTAACCTGCAACATCCTTTGGCACTATCCACAACTCCACTGACCTTAGTGTCATCCACAAATTTACTAACCCATCCTTCTATGCCTTCATCCAAGTCATTTATAAAAATGACAAACAGCAGTGGACCCAAAACATCCTTGTGGTATACCACTAGTAACTGAACTCCAGGATGAACATTTCCCATCAACTACCACTCTCTGTCTTCTTTCAGCTAGCCAATTTCTGATCCAAACTGCTAAATCTAGCAACATGTATCTCAGTGTTCTCCTTGATAACGTTGTCTTTTTCCAGTGTGAATACCAACAAAAAATATTCATTTCACACCTCTCCTGTCTCCTGTGACTCTACACACAACATCCCACGACTGTGCTTGATTGGCCCTAGTCTTATTCTCGTCATTCTTTTATTCCTGATATACCTATAGAAAGTGTTCGGGTTTTCCTTAATCCTATCTGCCAACTAAGTCTCATGTCCTGTCCTTGCTCTTCTTCTTTCTCTCTTTACGTCTTTACTGGCTAGTTTGTAACTCTCAATTGCCTTAACTGAGCCTTCACGTTTCATCCTAACATAAGTCTTCTTCTTCCTCTTAACAAGAGATTCAACTTCTTCAATAAACCATGTCTCCCTCATTCGACCACTTCTTCCCTCCCTGACAGGTACATAATGATCAAGGATACGCAATAGCTGTTCCTTGATAAGCTCTACATTTCAATAGTGCCTATCGCCTGCAGTTTCCTTCCCCATCCTATGCATTCTAAATCTTGCCTAATCTTATCATAATTGCCTTCTCCCAGATATAACTCTTGCCCTGTGGTATATACCTATCCATTTCCATCACTAAAGTAAACATAACTGATTGTGGTCACTGTCAACAAATTGCTCATCTACCTCCAAATATAACACCTGGCTGGGTTCATTACGCAGTACCAAATCCAGTATAGCCTCTCCTCTTTTTGGCCTGTCTACATACGGTGTCAGGAAACAGTCCTTCATGCATTGGACAGAAACTGACCCATCTAAAGTACTCAAACTATAGTATTTCCAGTCAATATTTGGAAAGTTGAAGTCCTCCAAAACAACTATCATGTTACTCTCACTTCTATCCAGAATCATCTTTGCAATCTTTTCCTCTAATTCTCTGGAACAATTCGGAGGCCTATAGCAAATTCCCAACAGGGTGAGCTCTCCTTTCCTGTGTCTAACCTCAACCCATACTACCTCAGTTGACAAGTCCTCGAAAGTCTTTTCTGCCACCATAATACTGTCCTTGACTAACAATGCCACACCTCCCCTTTTTTGACCATCTTTTCTGTTCTTTCGAAAACATCTGTATCCCGGAACCTGCAACAACCATCTCTGTCCCTGCTCTCTCCATGTCTCTGAAATGGCCACAACATCAAAGTCCCAGGTACCAATCCATGCTGCAAGTTCACCCACCTTATTCCAGATGTTCCTGGCGTTGAAGTAGACAAACTTCAAACCACCTTCCTGTTTATCAGTAAACTCTTGCGACCTTGAAACCATATTTCTGACCTCCCTACTCTCAACTTCCTGGACACTGGAGCTACAATTTAGGTTCCCATCTCCCTGCTGAATTAGTTTAAACTCTCCCAAAGAGCATGATCAAATTTCCCCCTCCCAGGATATTGGTACCCCTCTGGTTCAGGTGCAGACCATCCTGTTTGTAGAGGTCCCACCTACCCCAGAATGAGCCCCAGTTATCCATCTCTCTCTCTCTCTTCCTCGCCTCGTTAGCACATGGCACAGGTAACAAACCAGAGATAACAACTCTGTTTGTTTTGGCTCCAAGCTTCCACGCTAGCTCCCTGAATTTCTGCCTTAAATCCCCATCCCTTTTCCTACCGATGTCATTGTCATTGTCATTGTCATTGGTGCCTGTGTGGATCACGACTTGGGGTTGGTCCCCCTCCTGCTAAGGGTCCTGAGAACATGATCCGAGACATCATGAATCCTCGCACCTGGGAGGCAACTGTGAGTCTCTCTTGTTCCCACAGAACCTTCTATCTGTCCCCCTAACTATGGAGTTCCCAATAACTAATGCTCAGCTTCTCTCTCCCCTTCCCTTCTGAGCAACAGGGCCAGACTCTGTGCCAGAAACGTGCAACCCTGGCTTATCTCTGGTAAGTCTCCCCCTTCTTCCCCCCCCCCCCCCGCCACCTCCATGCTCTTTAAGAATTATCGCATAGAACAAATAAGGAAGTAAAAGCATAGTTTATCCTTTACTTAATCATTAAACAAAATAATGTCATGCTCTTATCATGGGGTTTAAAGAAGATGATGAAACTTGGAAAACATTTTATACTATTTTCCAAATTGGGCATAATAATGAGATTTTAAAATCCACATATATGAATTAAGTTCTCCAGAGCCAAAAAGGTTGCTCAGTAATAATTATTATGTTTCCAAGCAGTTTTACAACAAGACTAGCGTAAAGTTAAACCTCATGATTATTAAAATGATTTCCAAAGATTTTCTTCCAGTGCAACTTCAATGGTACACACTGGAGGGGCAAGGAATCAGCAGCAGCATCAACTGATTTTCTAAGTTTAATTGTCTGCATAATGACAAAAATGTTTTTTTCAGTTTTATGGTTGTCATTACAGCTACAAAGTCTGGGCTGTTGAAAGTAATTTCTGTCATTTGAAACACTAACATGCTCATATCACAGCATTACAAAATTGCTATGAAGGAGAATGAGGCCATTAAACCCATTGTGTCAGCACTAGTTCTTAAGCATTTTAACTTACTCCCAACCACCGTCCTTTGCTCTATGACTCTGTACATTGGATCATCATAACCTGCTTTTGTACTGTATGTCTCTATTAATAATGCCTAGGATACATTATGCTTTGTTAACAGCTGTCTATCTCTTCTGCGACCTTTAATGACTTATGTATATGTACTCCCAGGCCTCTCTGCGCCTGTGCACCTTTTAGAATATTACCCTTTTGTTTCATACATTCTCTTGATGTTCTTTGTGACACTTCATCCTTCTCCACACTGAACTTCATCTGTCAACTATCAGCCCACTCCAACAGTGCATCAATTTTCTTTTGAAGTTCCATTCTGTCGTCCTCACAATTTACAGTTCTTCCAAGTTTTGTGTTGCTTACAAACTTTGCAATTGTCTCATCAAATTGTCAGTTATATGTATATAAGAACGTAGAACAGTACAGCACAGGCTCTTTGGCCCTTGGTGTTGTGCCGACCTTTTATCCTGCTGTAAGATCAAACTAACCTTATATATCCTTCATTTTACTGTCATCTATGTGCCTATCCAAGAGTTGCTTCAATGTCCCTGATGTATCTGATTCTACTACCACCGCTGGCAGTGCATTCCACGCTCCCACCACTCTCTGTGTAAAGAATCGACATCTGACATCTCCCCTAAACCTTCCTCCAATCTCATTAAAACTATGTCCTTTGTGTTTGCCATTTCTGCCCTAGGAAAAAGTCTCTGGCTATTCAGTCTATCAATGTCTTTCACCATCTTGTTCACCTCTGTCAAGTCACCTCTTGTCCTTCTTTGCTTCAATGAGAACAGCCTTAGCTCCCTCAACCTATCTTCAGAAGACATGCACTCCAGTTCAGACAGCATCCTGGTAAATCTCTTCTGCACCCTCTCTAAAGCTTCCACATCCTTCCAATAATGAGGCGACTAAAACTGAACACAATATTTCAAGCATGGTCTAACCAGGGCTCTATAAAACTGCAGCATAACCTCACGGCTCTTAAACTCAATCCCCTGACAATGAAAGCCAGCACACAATATGCCTTCTTAACAGCCCTATCAACTAGGATGACCACTACTGAGGGATCTGTGGACATGGACTCCCAAGATCCCTCTGTTCCTCCACATTGCCAAGAATCCTGCCTTTAACACACTATTCTTCATTCAAATTCAACCTTCCAGATGAATCACTTCACACTTATCCAGGTTGAACTCCATCTGCCACTTATCAGCCCCGGTCTGCATCCTGTCAATGTCCCATTGCAACCTACAATGGCCCTCCACACGATTCACCACTCCACCAACCTTCATGTCATTGGTAAACATGGTTGTGGAAATAACACTATATCTGAAGAGTCATTTCTTATTCACGGGTCTATGAGTAATTGTTTTCACAATGACATTATTTGAGATTTGTTAGAAATTAAGCGCAAGTATCAATCGTGCTGTATAGTGAATATTTTGAATTCAGAAATGGCAATTCTTTGTTTCAATCTTTACTGTTTTAGAACTCGGGTATCAGATTGAATCAAGGCATATGACAGCATTTCCATGGCAAGAGGATCCTCGATTTCAAGATAGCTCCTCTGAAGATGATAATGATGAAGAGAAAGATTTAGAAAATTGTGGAAATAGCACAGAAAAAACGTAAAGCTAACCTAATGCTACTTAAATTGGAATTTCACTGAACCTTTTCTTCTAACACTTGTAACATTGTAAAATGGTGCTCAGTCCAAGACCCATTTCCAAATTGAGTCAGCATTGTTAGGTTCTTGATATTAAGGAATGTGATTAGTGTTAGTTATTTGACATTGAATAATGTTTCAGAATTTATCTGAAATTAATCTCAACATTGAATTTTAGACCCATCCAACACATAATTTAAGATGGGTTAGAAATTGCACACAAAACTACTTTTTTTTTGCTCAATCTTGATTTTTATTTGCCTCCAATGCAACTCACCAAAACCCAGTCTTGATTTGTTCTGTAACTTAATTGTTTCAATGTGATGCTTGGATTATATCACTAATAACAATGAAAAACTAAATTTTCAAACAAAACATTAAAAGGTACTATTCTGTAATACATTGAAAATACTGTGACAACTTTTATATTAAAAAGCATTAAGCATAAATGAAATAGCTTTGCATCTTAGACAACAGTGCTTTTTAATCTGACCATATGGAACAAAAACTAATCTCCATTGGAAAGAAAATAATCAACAGTAAACACTAACAAATTAAGCTTGGTGATTAACATAGACAACCATTACTGTTTTTACCACTTAACCTAAATAAAAGTGACGGGACTAGGAGTTTAACTCACATATAGATAACCCAAGTCCAGAAGGAATTGTGCATTTCTTCTGATAGTTGCAAAACAACATTTGACTGTTTGCAAAATGAATGATGATGTGTCCACCTTTCCAGAATTGGTCATATTTGACTCAGTTTTTAATTATGTCTTTGATAATTATTAAAATTATATTTTGACATTTCTATTTTTATTCAGAGTTTCTGCTAATCATGTTTAATTAAAATTAGGACATCTCATTTAAGGAGTTATTTGGTAGAATGAGTACTGCTGAAAAAAGACACTTGTAAGATGAAAAGTTTCAACAATGCTCAGCGGGACATTGGCAAGAATATCAATGTAATTTTAATACAGTACACAAATAGTGTTCTAATTGTTTAACAGTAGATCTTGGTAGAGACCCTGCCTTGAGAATGAACCAACTGAATGATAATTGACAGTCATTTAAATCATATTTAAATGCTTGCATATATCAATTACTTTTATTTTGTACTCTTCGTTTTCAGGGAAGTAATATTTTCTAAGAAGAATGCGAATCTATTTTTCTTCTTCAAAGATGATCAAAGGCTGAAAGGTAAAATGTGATATAAAATAGACTGTTATCCTGATGTTATTGGCTTAAGATGCAGCATTGTTTTCGTTCATTTTCTCTTCTATATTTTTGGAATTCAACTAGCAATATAATTATGACTCAGTGAATTTTATTTTACTTTGTTGTTCTTAGATGGCCCAAAACTATTCTGTCGAACTACAGATCTTGAAGAAGAAAAACATATTTGGGAAGAAAAGAGGACTCTGCTGATTGAGGTAAATTATTTCATGATTAACTTGTTCTATATGCATAACAAATAGCTGACTGACTGGAAATCGTTATGGCAGTTAAAATCTCGCGTAAATTTATAAAGTTGTAATAATGTTTAAATCAATTTGGGTTTGAAAAATATTTTTTAAAATATACATTACTATTAACATTCAATTATTGCTGTACTTCAAGGAACACAGAAATAGGAGTAAGCTATTAAACCAGTTGAGTTTGAGCCTCAAGTCTAGTTTGCAATTCAATTAAGTCATAGCTGGTCTTTTTCTCAGCTTTATCTTCCTACATTTGATTCACAACCATTAATATTCTGGCCACGCAAAATGTGTCCATCTGTATTTGAGCTTGATAATTGCCCCAGCTTCAACAACATTTTGGTGAGAGTTTACAAATGCCACCAAACTTTCTGTAGCGAAGTGCTTTCTTGTGTCAGCCCTGGATAAGCTCGCTCTATTTTTATATTTTCTAATCAACCTGAGCAGAGTGATTCACTACACTCCAGAGCAAGTAGGATTGAAACCTGGGCAAGCTAGCTCAAAGGTATGGACACTAGACACTACCACAGCTGTTTTTTTTTTTCACTCCTGTTCTGAATTCTCCACCAGGAAATTAATTTCTCTCTCTCTCAAAGTTTTTAATCATGAACACTCAAAACAATTAAAATAATTTTTCTATTCAATGAAATAGAAAGTTTGTCTCCAAAAGCTTTACCTATAAATTAACCTTTTTAAATCCGATATCATTCTGGTGAGTATGTGTTGCACTCTCTCCAAGGTCAATATATATCTCCAGAAAAGCAATGCTGAGATAAGAATGTAGATTCCAGGTGGCCAGTGATTGCTGATATTGGCAACTGCGGACAATTCTGCATGCGCACACATTCGGAACATGCAGGTGCACATTGCCAAACACCGATGTCACATAGTCTTTATATTTTTCACCATGCACAAATGCAGTAGCAACCAGGCCAGGGATGTTCATGTGATTTTGAACTGTATGTTCAGTGGTGGGAAGAGAGTTTGCAGGACATGCTTAAGACTGAGATCAGAAGAGAACTCAGGAGCTTCACTGGATCAGTGAAGAAATACCTATAAGCCAGAATGCCCTCTTCCCCCCCCCCCCCCCCCCCCCCCCCCCCCCCACCAGTCCCCATCTCTTGACCACCACATTCTCCACCCCCCACCTCATCTGCACAATATCTATGTACATGCATTTAAAGTGATGTGTAGCGAGGGGATCCATGATGGCGGTGACCTAGGAGTATCGCATCTGCTAGGCTCTGCGCCACAACATCGGCAGGAAACCCATCCCATCCATGTTACTGTGTGTAAAAAAAAAAGTAAAAGAGCTACTGAACCTGAAAATTTTAACTACCTACATTTTTGCTGTGGGAGAATGCTGAAGAAAGGAGGGAGTTCACCCGGAGCTGAGGCTGCAGCTCAACCCACCGAGGCAGTGGGCTTGCTTACTCACCAAGCCTTGGTTGAAGAGCTTGCCAAATCTCACCAGGTCCTGGGGAAGCAGATTGAAGAAAAAATCGAGAAAAAGCTGGCCCCAGTCTCTGCTATGCTGCAAGACCTGGGAAAAAGACTGATGAGCTTGAGCGCAGAGCCACAACATTGGAGACAGAGGCTGATTCATCCAAGAGTCAAATTGAATGCCTGGAAACACAGGTCCATGGTTTGCTGGATGATCTTGAGGACAGGAGCAGAAGAAAGAACCTTTCATGTTGTTGGCATGCCAGAGGGGACAGAAGGTGAGCGGCCAGTGGAATTCTTTGGAACGTGGTTCCTGGGATTCCTTAGTTTGGAGGCTGAAAAGGGAAGGATAAAGATTGAGAGAGCCCACTGGGTCGCAGCACAAAGGCTATTAATGGACCAATGCCCTCACCCTGTCCTGGTACGGTTCCATCATTATAAAGACAAACGGAGAGTCGTGGAAGCTTCCAGAGCTCAAGAGAAGGATCCGAGCCCTTTGGTGTGTAATGACTTCAGGGTGATGAATCAAAAAAGGAAATCCTGTGAACCTCAAGAAGCGATTGAGAGAGCTTGGGATCTAGTACTCTCGAAGACTAAGACATCCAGCAGTGCTTCAGAATCATAGAACCCTATAGTGTGGAAACAGACCCTTCGGCCCAACAATTCTACACTGACTTTGCGATGAATAACCCACCCAAACCCATTCCCTTATATTTACCCTAATGAATGCATCTAACCTACACATCCCTGAACACTTTGGGTCAATTTACATGGCCAATTCACCGAACCTGCACATCTTTGGATTCTGGGAGGAAACCGGAGTAAACCTACACAGACACAGGAGAATGTGGAAACTCCACACACACAGTTGCTGGAGGCTGGAGTCAAACCTGGGTCCCTGGCACTGTGAGGCAGCAGGGCTAACCACTGTGCCACCCCAATGGATCTGTGTATATATTTATTTGACTTGCCTGAGAAAGCAAGCTACTTTGTGGACACGCTGACTTAAGCCAGATGATTAAATAGACACAGATAACAGAGTTGGTTGAGTTTGTCCTCCTTTCGAGAGGACTTGGTGGAGTCTCCTTTTATTGGTAATAAGTTGCATTAAATTATGCTCAGGATAGATAGATTATTTATCATTAATTTCTAAGTTGTTATACCATTGGATGGGTGACGTATTTACTTTTAACTTAATTATGTATATTACTAATCTTGTTCTTTCCTACTGGGTTGCCTGAGTTTGTGGCATGATCCTAGCTGGTAGGAGTAAAGAGGGTGGTTGGGGTGGTTAGTAGGGTTTTGGGATGTAGGTGCCCCGTTTGAATGGGGGGTAAATTCCTCTAATCAGTGCCTTTTGGCGCTTTTTTGTTTTTTCTGTTTTTAGTGTACATAATTTTTACAAGGTTTGTAGGTTTGTTGGTTGTAGCTGTTTTAGTTTATGTAGTTTTTGTGTTTTCTGGACTTTCTTGTACTGAAGCTCAGCGATTCGTAGTTCAAGTTCTCCCTCTCTGGAATCTAAGTGGTGCTGTAGAACATTATGGCTAAGGATATGTTCAAGTGGTGTACCTGAAACATTAAGGAGTCACCCACTGAACAAGAAGAAAAAGGTGTTTTTTCCCATCTTAAAAGGGAGAGGGTGGATGTTGCCTTATTGCAAGAAACACACCTAGATGAAACAGAGCATCTGAAACTGCAACAGATTCGGTATGACTAGGTTTATTTCTCATTTTCAATACTAGGAGTACAGCTCTGCCATACTTCGGAAGAATCTCCCATTTAAGTTGTTAGAATGTATAAAGACACACATGGGAGACTTGTAATCCTTAAAGCTTTGATTAATGGTGAAGAATATGGGATTTTAAATGTTTATTGTCCCCTGGCGCATCCCCTCAAGTTCTCGATAGACACACTTTGTAAACTGGTTAACCTCGCATCCCAGCATATTATTGTAAAAAGGGATTTTAATTGTCTAATAGACCCCATGGTGGACAGATTGCCCAAAGGCTCCCGATATCTGTTTCACGACCTGAGCAGTTAAGAGATTTGTGTGTTGAACTAGGATTGGTAGATGTTTGGAGGCACATTCACCCTAGTGGCGGACATTTGACGTTTTTCTCAAATCCGCACAAATGCCATACCAGGATTGATCTCTTTTTGATTCCCACAGCGCATTTGGACTCAATGGTGTCATGTACAGTTGGCAATATCACTATTTCTGATCACAGTCCAGAATATTTAATGGTCAAGAGTAAGGATACTATGGTAGGTTCGAGGCATTGGCAACTTGATCCCTTCATCTTTAAGGTTAGCAAGTTTACTGAATTCTTTTCTACAGAATTCAGCGCTTTTTCAGGCTCGGTCAGTAATCCATCCATTCTCTGGGAAACTGCTAAAGCCTAAGCTAGGGGGTTAGTTATTTCCTTCTGCCAGTAAGAAACAGCAGAAGCGTGAGCAGCAACGCGTGCTCAAGACGTGTCTGAAGGCAGCTGAAAAGGCATTCTTTGATAGGTCCTGGTTGGCTAAACTACAGGGGATCACAGCACTTCAGTCTGCACTGAACTCCACACTTAGCTCACAGGCAGCTAAGAGGGAGCTTACATTTGCAAACCAAAGATTGTTTCAGCATGGGGATAAGCCGGGCAAGTACTTAGTGTACCTTGCCAGGAAAAGGAGTGCTCCTCAAGCCATTACCTTAATCAAGGAACATACTGGAAATTTAACCCATGATTCAAGCGCAGTGTTTCAGAAATTTTACTCCAAACTATACCAGTCTGAAAGTTGTGAGGATAGGCAGGTTAGAATGGAGTCTTTTTTAAGAATTTGGACTTCCTGGGAGTGACCATTGAACAAGACTTTCTCCTTAATGCCCCATTGACAGTGAAAGAGGTGCAGGAGGCTATGAGGCAGCTTCAGAATGAAAAGGCGCCTGGTTCTGATGGACTTCCCAGTGAGTTTTATAAGGAATTTAAAAGTATACTATCAGGACCGATGCTTAGTATATTTCACAATTCACATAGTCGTGGCCTCCTCCCACCATCTTTAAGAGAAGCAAACATCTCTCTTATCCTTAAAAAAGGGAAGGCCCCGGAGGATTGTGCTTCCTATAGGCCCATCTCACTCATGAATGTTGATTTCAAAATCCTATCTAAGACGCTTGCACTCAGATTAGAAACTGAGATTCCCTCCATCTTTAAGGAGGATCAGATGGGTTTTATAAAAGGTCGCAGATCGGTGAATAATGTTAGGAGGTTACTTAATATGATCCAAATATGTCAACAACAATCGGTACAGGGATTAATGATCTCTTTGGACGTGGATAAGGCATTTGACCGGGTCGAATGGCCATATCTTTTTATACTTTAAAGTGGTTTGGCTTGGGTGAGGCCTTTATCAGATGGGTAAAGATTTTATATAGTGACCCTCTTGCCATGGTCAAGCAATTTCAATTTCCTTAGGAGCAATCAATAGGGCGGTCCCTTGTCACTGTTACTTTTTACATTGGTGATTGAACTGCTGGCAGAGGCAATATGTGGGAATCCCAATATATCTGCTCCAAAAGTGGGGACAAAGTCACATAAGATTGCATTGTATGTAGATTAATTCTATGTCTGTTTTATCAAACCCAACAGTTTCAGTGCCTCATCTAATACAAAGTTTAAAAATCACACAACACCAGGTTATAGTCCAACAGGTTTATTTGGAAGCACTATTTTTTGGAGCGATGCTTATTCATCAGGTGGTTGTGGAGTACATAATTCTAAGACACAGAATTTACAGCAAAAGTTTACAGTGTGATGTAACTGAAATTATATATTGAAAAATATCTTTATCTGATACAATGCATTAATTCGTTTGGCGGCTTTTCGGATTACAAGATCAACTTTGCGAAATTAGAGGCCATGCCCATGGGTGGTCTCCTGAAAATGCCTGGTCCTGAGAATAAATCTCGATTTCTTTTTAGACGGTCGCAGGAGGGCTTTCTTTACTTAGTTAAACTCATCACCCCTGTCTTTGGCTATTTAAAACCAATTTTGCCCATTTATTCGACAGAATCAAGCAAGACTTTTGAAGATGGTGAGGTCAGATAGCCCTCATTAAAGTGAACATTCTCCCCTGTCCGCTGTATCCTATGCAAATGTTACTACTTTTTACTAAGCACACGTTTAGAAGACTGAACAGCTGGTTCAGTTCCTTTATCTAGTATCGCAAGCGACTCCTTATTAAACTGACTAAACTGCAGCTACCCCACAGACTGGGAGGAGTTGACCTGCCAGATATCAAAAACTATCAATTAAGTTCATTGCTATCTTGTGTGAATGACTGAGCCTGGGAGAGGGGACCCTCACTCACTATGGTTGGACAGTGAAGCATCTCAGGCAAGATGCCCCCTTACTAGCTTGATGTTCTAGGACAAAATGAGAACAGTTAGGGAATATTGCCAAAGCCCAGTAGTTATTAATACTGTTAAAGCGCGGGGGCAATGCATCAGAGTGAGGGCAATATTGCCAAAACATCATTTTTACACCCATAGTTGATATGCTACTGATCCAAAAGTATTGAGTACAGGAGTTGGGAGGTCATGTTACAGCTGTACAGGACATTGGTTAGGCCACTGTTGAAATATTGCGTGCAATTCTGGTCTCCTTCCTATCGGAAAGATGTTGTGAAACTTAAAAGGGTTCAGAAAAGATTTACAAGGATGTTGCCAGGGTTGGAGGATTTGAGCTATAGGGAGAGGCTGAATAGGCTGGGGCTGTTTTCCCTGGAGCGTCGGAGGCTGAGGGGTGACCTTATAGAGGTTTACACAGACTCCAGCACTATAGGGATAAACAAATGATGCTGTGTATTTTTTCTCACTTTGTGTTGTCTGGGGCAGGGGCATGGCTTCAGGTAGAAGGAGCCATTGAGGAGTTAGTGGGTCATATGAGTCCCCCCCACTTCGTGGGCAAGGGGGGAAGTGTCCTTTCGTTTGTGTTATATGTCAGTATGTTGTAGAAGTAGGTGTGAGAAGTTTTAATTTGGTAGTCTTGGAAGTTGTATTTTAAAATTTATATGAACTGTTTACTGTTTTCACTTGGCGTGCTATTTTCGGGGTTCTTTCTCCCGGGGTGTCACAGACTGTTCCGGACGGCTATGGCTAGCCATTCGTTTAATAGTACACCTGGAATGTTAAGGGAGTCATTCACCAATTGAGACAAAAAAGATACTTTAAAGCATTAGAAAAGAGAGGGTCAATGTAGCCTTGCTGCAAGACACACATTTAACCGGTAAGGAGCATTTGAAGTTACAGCTGGGAGGGGTCAGACAGGTGTTTTTCTCATCCTTTAATTCGAAAAGTAGAGGAGTTGCTATACTCATCCAGAAGAATCTCCCATTTCAAATTTTAGTCCAAATTAAGGATGAACATTGGTGGTTTATAATTCTTAAAGCTTTGGTACATGGAGAGGAAAATGGGATTTTGAATGTATATTGTCCCCTGGCACATCCCCTCATTTTTACCGGATACACTTTCCAGGTTAATAGCCCTTGTGGCATGTCATACAATTAGAGGGGGAGACTTTAATTATCTTATTGACCCCGAAGTGGACAGGATGCCTTGGGGTCTTGTGGGTATATCCCCTCAATCCAGGCAGTTGGTGGACCTGAACAGGGAGCTGGGGTTGGTGGATGTGTGGAGATTCTTCACCCCAAAGTTAGAGATTTCACCTTTTTCTCTAATCCACATGTTTTTTTGTCCCATTGACCTTCTTGAATTCGGTGCTGTCTTGCAGAATAGGGAACGTTCCCATTTCCAATCACACGGCAGTGTACATGGAGATCAAGGCCGGTGGTAACAGGATAGGCTCCCAGCACTGGCACATGGACCCTTTCCTCTTGAAAGATCGCAAGTTTAAGGAGTATTTTTTGCAGGAATTTAAAATCTTTTGGGACATTAATTTGGGTACGGCCAGTAACCCATTGGTGCTCTGGGAGACTGCCAAGGCCTATGCACGGGGTTTGATTATTTCTTACTCAGTGACCTGGAAGCGGCAGAGAGGAGAGCAGCAGCATTTGCTCGAGGCTCGCCTGAAGGCAGCTGAGTCAACATACTTTGACAGACCATCTGTAAGTAAATTGCAGCAGATTACAGCCCCAGACAGCAAAGAGAGAAATCTCTTTTTGCAAAACAGAGATTATTTGAGTATGGTGATAAACCGGGTAGATACCTAGCATATCTTGCCAGAAAGAAGAATGCCCCCTAATCTATTACATCCATCGGAGACAGTGCTGGTACTCTCAAAAAGATTAATGCAGCATTTAGGAAGCTACTTCAAGCTGTACCAGTCGGCAGGCTGTGAGGACAGATTGATGAAGGCAGAATCTTTTTTTAAGACCCCGAACCTTCCCGGTGTAACCTTGGAGCAGGCATCCTTTCTGAAAGCCCCCGACAATCCAGGAAATACAGGAGGCGGTGAGGCAGCTCCAGAGTGGTAAAGCGCCCGGCCCGGATTTCAAAGTGAGTTTTATCAGCAGTTTTTTGACATGCTGGTTGGGCCACTCTTAGATATGTACAACTACTCATACAGTCAGGACTGCCTCCCATCCTCTCTGAGAGAAGCAAATATTTTTCTTATTCTTAAGAAAGGGAAAACCCCAGAGGATTGCACTTTGTACAGGCCCATATCGTTACTGAACGTGGATTTTAAAATTCTGTTGAAACTGCTGCCGTTAAGGTTGGAGAGGGTTTTGCCCTTCATCATAAAGGAGGACCAGACAGGTTTTATCAACGGTCGCAGGTCTACTAATAAGAGTATTAAACATGGTCCAGGTATGCCAGCAAGGTTTGATTCCGGGCTGGTAGTCTCCCTGGAAGCAGAGGAAGTGCTTGACTGGGTGGAGTGGCCATACCTCTTTTATGTACTGGAGTGGTTTTTGCCAAGAGGGTGGCAGTGTTACATAGTAACCCAAAAGCAGCGGTTCTCACTAATGGTATAAGGTTGGATACTTTTAGTATCGGCAGATGCAGCCAACAAGGGTCCCCTCTCTTGCCACTATTGTTTACATTGGTGATTGAGCCACTGGCGGAGGCCATCTGGAGGGATCCTAACATAATTGTCCTGGAGATAGGGTCAGGCAGGCATAAGATCACTCTCTGTGTGGATAATGTTCTTTTCTTTTTAACTGATCCAATGACATCTGTGCCCCGTTTAATACAAGTGATTGATCTATTTGGTTTGTTCTCGGGGAATAAAATTATTTTTATGAGGTCAGAGGCTATGCCTGTGTGGGGGCCTTACGAGAATATCCGATTTTGGGGATGGAGCCCATTTCCCTTTCAGATGGTCACAGGGAGGTTTCCTGTATTTAGGCATTTTTATCACTCCAGCCTTTGATCACTTATATAAAGCAGTTGCGAGAGGAGATAAGGCAGGACCTTCGGCGCTGGGAGGATCTTAGTTGGGTAGAAGAGCTCTGGTCAAAATGAATGTTCTTCTTCGCTTATTATATCCCATGCGAATGCTCCCTCTGATGCTGCCGAGGCAAGCACTATGGAGGCTTTAAAGTTGGTTTGCATCTTTCATCTGGCATCATAAGTGGCCTCTTATTAAGCTGGACAAATTGCAGCTTCTGCAAGGGATGGGAGGTTTGAATTTCCCGGACTTTAAGAAATATCAGTTGAGTTCCTTACGATCCTGTGTGGCCGGCTGGGCCTGCCAGGACCGACGGTAAATTTGGTTGGACATCAAGGCCTCCCAAGCAAAATGCCCCCTCATCAATTTGTTATTTATGGACCATTGCAGAAACCCAATTGTCCTTAACACAGTTAAAGCTTGGAGAATGATGCAACTAGGTGAGGGCAACTTACAAAAAAACTTATCCTTTCACTCACATGCTGGGAATGTTAGGATTCTGGCCAGGGTCGATGGACTTAGCATTAAGCTCTGGGAGTCTAGAGAAGTTTCCTGCTTGGGAGATTTATTTGACGGGAAGGTCATGATGTCTTTCGAGCAGCTGAGTCAGAAATATGAGCTATCTAGGAGGGACCCCTTTCGGTACTTTCAAGTTAGGGACTTCATACAGAAAAAGACTACATTGATGGTTAGTCCCCATAAGTCGGATATGGAGAGGAGAGTGCTCCAGTCTCCGGGCGCTCTCTTGGTCAGCACCTCTATCACTTGTTAGGAAGTAATGTTTCGAAGGACATTGAGTGGATATGCAGAATCTGCACTTGGGAATTGGAGGTAGAAATCTCGTCAGAGGTATGGGAGGATATTTGGGAGAACGTAAAAAAGATTTCAATTGGTAACAGGACGCACACTATGCAACTGAAGGAACTCCATGGGACTCATTTGGCACCAGAGCGACTTGAGAAATTTAAGACATGCGTGTCCCCAATGTGCCCCAAATGTAAAACAGATGTTGGCACTCTTGCTCATTGCTTGTAGTTGTGCCACAAGCTTCGTAGGTGTTGGGGTGCTATAGCGAGTGTCTTGGAAGGGGTCTGAGGAACTGTGGTCAAGGTGGATCTGGTGTCCCTCCTCTTGGGTTTGCCAAATCTCCCCTGTTTAGACACGCATGGGAAGAAACTGTTAAGATTCTTTCATTCTGTGCAAGGAAGAACATTCTAATCAGGTGGGTGTCAAAACATCCCCCAAGATTTTCGGGCTGGCATAGATTAGTTATGGAACACATCCCCCTGGATTTCCTTACACATATGGTGCACCAGAAAACGGAACTGTTTTTTTTCTGTGGACAGAACCCCTGACACTCCTGTTTTTTTTTAATCTTTATTTCTATTTGCAGAATGTCTGATATTCCTGGGTTTTTTTTAAGCTTTTTTCTACCCCCACATTACCGCAAGTAGTGCTTATTTTTCCCCAGCACCCATGATGTGTGTGTGCGGGTGTGAGATACAGTGAAAGACACAAGGTGTACAAATCTTTATTCAATTTCCACCACCAGTAAGAAAGGAAACAATAAGTAGCCAGTGACAAGCAGTGCCCTTCACATCAAAGGGCAATGCTGTGTGATCAAACAGTGAAGGGGAGGGCAGGGCAGGGATTAAATCAAAATTGAGTTGGACAGGGAAACAATACAGTCCACTCCCTGCGGTGCCCACCTCTCCCTGAACAGCTCAAGGGTGTTGGTGGACACCCCGTGCTCCTTCTCCAGGGACACCTGGGCTCTAACAACATAGCAGTGGAAGAGGGGCAGGCGGTCGGCCCTAACAACCCCCTGCATGGACCTGTTAACGGAAATGTTTTGTAGAACATGGCGGCCCTTTCAAATTATATATCTGGAGACTTATTGGCGGGATTGATCAGCGCCTTTGAGTAGTCATGAGGACTATGTCTGGCAGTCCGGAAGCCCCTGAGGGGGGAAGAATCCTGAATAAATACGGGTTTGCCTATTTATGCTCCCAATGGTGGGAGTTTTGGTGGGATTGCGCTGAGTATAGTAACTTAACTGAATATAACTTAATTTACCTTGTTTGACTTGGTTTAATTTTTTTTCTCTTAATTATTTATTGAATTGTAGTTTTTGTAGGGTTTTTTCTCTCTCCTCAGTCATTTGTCGAGTAGAGTAGTAGTTTGTTTTCTGTTATTGTCATTATATTATAAGGTTGTTACACTATTTTATGGTGATTTTGTAATTCTGTAAAAAAATTAAAATCTTTTTTCTCAAGAAAAAAAATTGGCCTTTCAACAGAATAACCATCCCCTGCAATCCCCAAATCCTCAAACCGCATGGTAGCAGAAAATTGTTTGAATAAACTTCATATGACTTCTAGAAGATAAGTGAATAGATATTTGAATTTCTTCATGAAAAGAAGGAGAAGGTCAATACATCAAGGATTGTTATATCAGAGAGCCAATGAAGATGAAGTTACTACAGAAATTGCATCTCTTGTTAAGCAGAAGAAAGAGGCTTATGTTTTGATGAGACAAGGTGGTTCAGATGAGGCGATGGAGAGTTACAGATCAGCTAGGAAGGATTTAAAGAGAGAGTTAAGAAGAGCAAAGAGAGGGCATGAGCAGTCTTCAGCAAATAGAATAAAGGAGAACCCGAAGGCATTCTACAGGTATGTGAGGAATAAAATGATGACAAGGGTAGGAATAGGGCCAGTCAAAGACAGAAGTGGGAAGTTGAGTGTGGACCTTGTGGAGATCGGAGAGGTGCTAAACAAACATTTCTCATCGGTTTTCACTCAGGAAAAAGACAATATTGTAGAAGAGAATAAAGAGATATGAGATATTAGACTAGAAAGGATCGAGGTTAGTTACGAAGTGGTGTTATCAGTTCTAGAAGGAGTGAAAGTAGACAAATCCCCTGGGCCGGATGGGATTTATCCGAGGATTCTCTGGGAAGCTAGGGACAAAATAGCAGAGCCTTTGATTTTGATATTTGAGTCGTCATTGTCTACAGGTTTGGTACCAGAGGACTGGAGGATTGCAAATGTTGTGCCCTTGTTCAAGAAGGGCAGTAGAGATGACCCAGGTAATTATAGACCAGTGAGCCTTACTTCTGTTGTAGGAAAGGTTTTGGAAAGGATTTTAAGAGATAAGATTTATAATCATTTAGCAAACAACAATTTGATTTCAGATAGTCAACATGGTTTCGTCAAGGGCAGGTGTGTGTCTCAAACCTCATTGAATTTTTTGAGAAGGTGACCAAGCATATAGATGAAGGTAGGGCAGTTGACATGGTATACATGGACTTCAGTAGAGCCTTTGATAAAGTTCCACATGGTAGGCTATTGGAGAAAATGCAGAGGCATGAGATTGAGGTTGATTTAGCAGTTTGGATTAGAAACTGGCTTTCTGAAAGAAGGTAGTGAGTGGTGGTTGATGGAAAATATTCAGCCTGGTGTCCAGTTACTAGTGGTGTGCCACAAGGATCTGTTTTGGGACCACTGCTGTTTGTCATTTTCAAAAATTACTTAGACATAGGCATAGGTGGATAGATTAGTAAATTTGCAGATGACACTAAAGTTGGTGGAGTAGTGGATAGTGTGGAAGAATGTTGCAGGTCTCAGGGGGACTTGGATAAACTGCAGAATTGGGCTGAGAGATGGCAAATGGAGTTCAATGCAGATAAATGTGAGGTGATTCACTTTGGGAAGAATAAAAGGAAGGCAGAATATTGGGTCAATGGAAAAATTCTTGGTGGTGTGGATGTGCAGAGGGCTGTTAGTGTCCATGTACATAGATCCCTGAAAGTTGCCACCCAGGTTGATAGTACTGTTAAGAAGGCATATAAGTGTGTTAAGTTTTATTGGTAGAAGAATTGAGTTTTGGAGCCGTGATGTCATGCTACAACTGTACAAAATGCTAATGCAGCCTCACTTGAAATATTGTGTACAGTTCTGGTCGCCATATTTCGGGAAGGATATGGAAGCATTGGAAAAAATGCAGAGGAGATTTACGAGGATGTTGCCTGGTGTGGAGGGAAGGTCTTATGAGGAAAGACTGAGAGACTTGAGTCTGTTCTCATTGGACAGAAGAAGGTTAAGAGAGGATTTGACAGAGACATACAAGATGATCAGAGGATTAGATAGGGTAGACAGTGAAAGTCTTTTTCCTAGGGTGATGACGTCAGCTTGTACGAGGGGGCATAACTACAAATTGAGGGGTGATAGATTTAAGACAGATGTCAGAGGCAGGTTCTTTACTCAGAGTGGTAACGGTGTGGAATGCCCTGCCTGCCAATGTAGTTAACTCGGCCACATTAGGGAGATTTAAACAATCCTTGGATAAGTACATGGATGATGATGGGATAATGCAGGGGGAACGAGCTGAGAATAGTTCATAGGTCAGTGCAACATTGAAGGTCGAAGGGCCTGTTCTGCGCTGTATTGTTCTATGTTCTGTTATACAATTGTGAGTTAATATTATATGATTGGGTAATTGATATGCCATTTATCAAATGTGGACCTAAATGAAAGTGAAAATCTAACACTTCATATAATATTTCAAAGGGATTGTATATTTTATCTCTTTTTTTATTTTAGGAATATCGAAAGAAGCACAGAGAAGCAAAAAGAAAAATAAAAGCCAAGCAGTAGATCTGTATTCAGTTGACGGATTCCAGTTCAGGAGCAAAATGCTGTCAATTCAGGCAAAACTGCTTTTCATTATGAATGTCTGAATATTTGTGCTTGCATATTTTGGAAAACTATTGTTGTTTTAGCTCTTGAAATCATACCATTGTACTCGCCATACGTTGGTGAGACACACTGGTTCATATCATATTGTGATTCTGCACAAATGGCTATTGATCTTAACTGAACTGAGATGAGACAAAGCTCTTCCACACGAGGCAGGAAAGGTCAGCTGGTTACTTTTGTGCATTTCTAAGTTGTTGACCAGGATGAGAAAGGAATTAAAATACCTCTCTTCTCCATTTCTCTTCACACAATTAGTGTCAGAATGAAAACTGCTACAAGAGTATTGAAAATTACAGACTCTTTGGAAAAGGATTTAAGGCTAGTCATTTTTGGATGATGATGCACTGCATTTTTTGTAAACCAGGAAATAAATAAATAAATAACTATTTTGTCTGATATATGAAGCAATCTTTTATTACAGTCTTGAGAGCATCTGTTTACTTTAGAAAAGCTTTTGGTTTGAGTTCCCAATCCTCCAATATGACTGTGAGAAAAGTGGAAACTTTCTCCGACAGCATGTTATTCTCCAGGACATGAAAACAGAAAACGTTGGAGAAATTTTAGCATATCTGACACAATCTATTTCAAAGCATCATATTGATCTTGAAACATTGAGTCTGGTTTCTGACTCCACAGATATTGAATTTCTGCAGCACTTTGTTTATTCAGACCTCAAGCATATGCTGTATTTTGCTTTTATAATTCTCTAGGATGACTATCCAGACCAAAAGTAAATTCGCTCATCTCAATTCAAACAGCGAACATACATGGAAGAGGTAGGAAGGACGGTTTTGAAAACAGGTAGTATAAGCATATGTAAGCATCCCTCTAAAGATATTGATTTGTCTTTTCTCCAATCCAGACAACTAACTAACGCTACCCATGTTGTGAAAGCTGGAGCACATAGAAATAATGTTGATGACTTGGTATAGATAAGTTTACTTTGATATATCACTATATATGATGAAATATCTGGAAAATCGAGTTCTCGCGGGATGTTGTGGACAAGGCGAGGATTTCTGGATTCGTCTGATAATATTTCAGCCATGTTTGTGGTTCATTCAGCACAACCTGCTTTATTGTATTCTTGGTCCTGAAAAGTGCCAATTTTATCCCGCCTTAATAAGCATTGTAACATTAATTTATATCCAACTGTTTCTCCCAGCAATAAGGATATCAGCCCAAGGGGATACTAAAAATGTTCTGTACAGTTGTCTCAAAGGAAGAAAGTAAATCAATGTTGCACAGGGTATTTTCACCCAGATAACAAGATCCATAATTTTGGTTCTTTTTAATTTTTGAGAAGAGTGTCATTGTCACTGGCAAAGCCAGCATTGCCCACTGCTAATTGCCCTGGTGAATGTGATGGTTAAACATACTGTGCTGCTGTAGTCCACCTGGGTGTCGATCCACACATGGTGCTGTCAGGAAAATCCAGGATTTTAACCCAGTGACCATGCAGGACCAGCAAGACAGTTTTAAAAGGGAATTTGCAGGTGATGTTGTTTCCATGCATCTGCTGCCCTTGCTCTTAAAGATGGTAAATTCCCATCTATGATTTGGAATGACCTCTTATTGGAATTTTCATGAGCTGCAGCAGTACATCTGTTTTTTTTTATTTTTTTTGGTGGCAGTTGAACTGGGATGGGTCCGTTTTTGTCCAATACGTGCAGGAGGGTTTCCTGACACAGTATGTAGACAGGTCAACAAGGGGTGAGGCTACATTGGATTTAGTACTGGGTAATGAACCCTGCCAGGTGTTAGATTTGGAGGTAGGTGAGCACTTTGATGATAGTGACCACAAGACGGTCATGTTTACTTTAGTGATGGAAATGGATAGGTTTATACCACAGGGCAAGAGTTATATCTGGGGGAAAGGCAATTATGATGCGATTAGGCAGGATTTAGGATGCATAAGATGGGGAAGGAAACTGCAGGGGATGGGCACATTAGAAATGTGGAGCTTATTCAAGGAAGAGCTACTCCGGATTCTTGATAAGTATGTACCTGTCAGGCAGGGAGGAAGTGGTCAAGCGAGGGAGCCATGGTTTACTAAGGAAGTTGAATCTCCTTGTCAAGTGGAAGAAGAAGGCTTATGTTAGGATGAGATATGAAGGCTGTTAGGGCACTTGAAAGTTACAGGTTAGCCAGGAATGACCGAAAGAAAGAGTTAAGAAGAGCCAGGAGGGGACGTGAGAAGTCGTTGGCAGATAGGATCAAGGAAAACCCTAAGGTTTTCTATCGGTATATCAGGAATAAAAGAATGACGAGAGTAAGATTAGGGCCAATTAAGGATAGTAGTTAGACATTTGTGCGTGGAGTCAGAAGAGATAGGGGAAGTACTAAATGAATATTTTTCGACAGTATTCACACTAGAAAAAAGCAATGTTGGCGCAGAGAATACTGAGATATAGGCTACTAGACTAGATGGGATTGAGGTTCACAAGGAGCTGGTGTTCGCAATTCTAGAAAGTGTCAAAGTAGATAAGTGTCCTGGGCCAGATGGGATTTATCCTAGGACGTTCTGGGAAGCCAGGGAGGAGATTACCGAGCCTTTGGCTTTGATCTTTATGTTGTCATTGTCCACAGGAATAGTGCCAGAAGACTGGAGGATAGCAAATGTTGTTCCCTTATTCAAGAAGGGCGTAAAGACAACCCTAGTAATTATCGACCAGTGAGCCTTACTTTGGTTGTGAGTAAAGTGTTGGAAAAGGTTATAAGAGATAAGATTTATAATCCTCTAGAAAGGAATATGTTGATTATGAATAGTCCAACACAATTTTGGACTAGGTCATGCCTCACAAACCTTATTGAGTTCTTTGAGAAGGTGACCAAACAGGTGGATGAGAGTAAAGCGGTTGATGTGGTGGATATGGATTTCAGTAAGGCATATGTTCCCCACGTTAGGCTATTGCACAAAATACAGAGGCATGGGATTGAGGGTGATATAGCAGTTTTGATCAGAAATTGGCTAGCTGAAAGAAGACTGAGGGTGATGGTTGATTGGAAATGTTCATCCTGGAGTTCTGTTATTAGTGGTGTACAGCAAGGATCTGTTTTGGATCCACTGCTGTTTGTCATTTTTATAAACTACCTGGATGAGGGCATAGAAGGATGGGCAAGTAATATTGCGGATGACAGTAAGGTCGGTAGAGTTGTGAGTAGCGCAGAAGGAGGTGATTCACTTTGGAAAGAGTAACAGGAATGCAGAGTACTGGGCTAATGGTAAGGATTCTTGGTAGTGTAGATGAGCAGAGGGATCTCTGTGTCCATTTAAATAGATCCCTGAAGGTTGCACCCAGGTTGATAGGGTTGTTAAGAATGGTTGCAGTGTGTTAGCTTTTATTAGTAGAGGGATCGAGTTTCGGAACCATGATGTCATGCTGCAGCTGTACAAAACTGTGGTGCAGCTGCACTTGGGAATATTGCATACAGTTCTGGTCGTGGCATTATAGGAAGGATGTGGAAAGGGTTCAGAGGACATTTACTAGGATGTTGCCTGATATGGAGGGAAGGTCTTATGAGGAAAGGCTGAGGGACTTCTCTCTATTTTTGTTAGAAGAAAGTTGAGAGGTGACTTAATTGAGACATATAAGATAATCAGAGGGTTAGGTCAGAGGGTGGACAGCAAGAGCCTTTTTCCTTGGATGGTGATGGCTAGCATGAGGGGGGGCATAGCTTTAAATTAAGGGGTGATAGATATAGAACAGATGTCACCAGAGGTAGTTTCTTTACTCAGAGTAGTAGGGGTGTGGAACGCACTGCCTGCAACAGTGGTAGACTTGCCAACTTTAAGGGTATTTAAATGGTCATTAGATAAACATATGGATGAAAATGGAATAGTGTCGGTTAGATGGGTTTCAGATTGGTTCCACAGGTCAGCGCAACATCGAGGGCTGAAGGGTCTGTGCTGCACTATAATGTTCTATCTACTGCATAGTGTAGACTGGCAGCAGTGTGCAGGAATGCTGAAGGAAATTATTGATGGGACTGAGAAGTGTGTCATCATTCATTAGATTGTGTTGAAGGAAAGACCATTGATAAAGCAGCTGAAGATGCTGGGACTTAAGACACTACTGTCAAGAATTTCTGCAGCAGTGGGCAGGGGGTGAGATGATTGGCTTACAACAACCACACCAACCTGTCTTTGTGCTGGTATGACTCTAGCCAATGCTTGTACTGGATTCCCTTTGATTAATTTTATTTGGGATCCTTGATGCAACTCCATCAGAAGCTATGTTGTTGTCAAGAGCAGTTACTAATTTTTGACTCTGCTCATGTCTGGTCCAAGGCTGCAACAAAGTCTGGACTAGAGCTAGGGGAACACAAACTAAGAATAGGTGAGCAGGCTATTGCTGAGTGAGTTTTGCTGATTAAGATTTCAAAGAAGTCCTATTGGTCTTGGAACATTAACTCTCCTTTTCCACAGATATTGCCAGACCTGCTAAGTTTCTCCAGTATTTTCTATGGTTATTGCTAAGTGCCACTTGATGGTACTATTAATGACACCTTCCATCTCTGTTATAATCAAAAGTAGATTGATCAGGATTTGATTTTCTCCTTTTTTTTGTCAGTGGATATACCCAGGCAATTTTGCACATCACTGATTGTTGATGACTGGAACAGCCTGGCTAGGGGTTTGTCTAGTTCTGGAGCACAAGTCTTCAGTAGTACCACTGGATGATGTCTTGCTTTCAACTTTTTCTCAAAGTCATGTATAATGAAACAAATTGTCTTAAGACTAGTACCTATAATGTTGGCATCCACAGGAGAGCGCTGAGATGATTGTCCAAATGCAATTTCTGTCCAAAAATGGTTGAAAATGCTTCAGCCTTTTTACTTGTTCTGATATGTTAGGACTCCCTAATGTTAAAGATGCTTCTGGAATCATTTCATTGGGTTAAATATAGCCTATTCTCAACTCTAGTTTTTTATTCCTTGTACCCCATAACCTTTGATTGTGATAGGCAGGTTTTGGAATATAGGAAAGTCAAGGAATCTTGGCCTGCAAAGAATAGAAACTCCTCTTAATCTGTGTAATAAATGGGTTTATTCTGAAAGTGCCCTTTTGTTTCAGATTCCCCCACAAGATGATATGTTCTTTCTAGTATGTCCAAGACAGAGTTCAATGTGGTCAAATAATATTGACACAGAAGATCAACCATGACATCATTGAATGGAAGAGTGGTCTCAAAGGGCTGAATAGGCTACCCCTGTTCCTTTTTCATATGTTCATTTGCCTATCCTAAAAAATTTATATCTCTCCTTGAAGGAGAGATATAAATGCTCGACAAGTGATTATTGCCAACACCCTGTACCATTGTTCAAAGACATCTGTACTCCGTCTGCCTGTCAATAAAGACCAACATTTCATTTACCTCATTACTTGCTAACTTTTTACGTACAGGAGTTTATAGAGTCATACTGCATGAAAACTGACCCTTTAGTTCAACTCGTCTGCGCCACCCAGATATCCCATTCTGACTTTAGGGCAGCACGGTGGTTCAGTGGTTAGCACTATTATCTCACAGGGATCTGGGTTTGATACCACCCTCGGGTGACTGTCTGTGTTTGCACATTCTCCCAGTGACCGCATGAGTTTCCTCTGAGTGATCTGGTTTCCTCCCACAGTCCAAAAATGTGCAGATTTGGTGGATCGGCCATTCTGACTTGCCTACAGTGTCTATGGATGTGCAGGTTGGTGGATTAGCCATGGGAAATACAGGATTAAAGAGATAGGGAAGTGGGGTTGGGTCTGGGTGGGATGCACTTTGGATGGCCTGTGTGGACTTGATGTGCCGAATGGCCTGCTCCCATATTGTACGTATTTTATGGTTCAATGACCTAGTTCCATTTGCCAAAATTTGGCCCAAATCCCTCTAAACCCATTATATTTATATACCCATCCAGATGCCTTTTTAAATGTTCTAATTGTACCTGACTCCATCACTTCCTCTGGCAGCTCTTTTTTTTTTCAAGCACCACTCTCTGCGTGAAAAGGTTACCCCTCAGGTCCTTTTTAAATCTTTCTCCTCTCACTTTAAACTCATGCCCTCTAGTTTTATATGCCTTCCCCAACCCCCCATCCCCACCCCCAATCTCAGCAAAGAATCTTGGCTATTCACCCTATCCATGCGACTCATGACTTTATCATCTTCTCTAAGGTCACCTCTCAGCCTCCAAGGCCCCAGGGAAATATATCCCAGCTATTCAGCCTCTCCTCTCAAATCCCTGTTCTCTGTAACATTGTACAGTATTCATTAATGATATTTTACTTTTGGTGTCTTCCATTTTCACACATCCTCTTCTAAGTGACAAATTTTGGCCTCCTCACTTAGGCTATTTAAATCCCTTTTCACAACTTGCTTTCTCAGCTATCTTTGCATCATCAGCAATTTCACTCTAGTTACAAAATACTCAGTCTCTCCATATAACTTATTGATATAGATTGTTAATAGTTGAGGCTGTAGCATTTATCCATGTGACAGTCTTAGTTAGCATTTTCCAAACTGAAAATGGGTCATTTGTCCTTACTCCCTTGACGTCAGTTAACTGATCCTTTATCCCTAATATATCACCGCCATTCAGTGAACTGTTTTATGGTGTAACCTTTTATGTAGCACCAAATCAAATGCCATTTTAGAAATCTGAACTAGTTCCCTTTTATCCTAATGTCCTGCTACTGCTCAAACATGGATTCCAGCATTTTCTCAACAACTGATGTTAGGCTAACAAGCCAATTAGTTTTCCCACTTTCTTGAAACTGGGTATCACATTTGCAGTTTTCCAATCCCCTCGAACTTTTTTGTAATCTGGGACATTTTGTAATATTGCAATAAGTAAATACACACTATTTGTAGGCACATTTTTAAAACTTTAAGATACAAGTCATCAGGTCCAGAGGAAGTCAGCCTTTAATTTGCCGAATACTTTTTCTCCTTTATTATTGATTCTTTTAAGTTCCTTCTTTCCTGTTGCTTCCAGATTTTCCACTAGTGTTTGCTCAAAAAATATTGAAGGTTAATTGTGCAATTGAAATGTTTTGATTGGGCTATATGAAAGTGGAGGTTGAGGGTAGGTGGAGTGCATGTGAGTGGCCTGGCAGAAAAGAAAATGGCAATTTCAAGATGGTGGCGATGGGTTCAGCAGCATTTGGCTCCTGGTTCCAAGATTCAGCTGCTCATTGGCACCATGGAATGGAGTCAGCTGTGTCCAAATCATTTTGCAAATCTTTATCGTTTGATGTCATGACGGCTTCATTGTCTTTCTGCAGTTTTCTTCCGAGGGGAAGTCGGTTGCGTTCAGGCCCCGTGCAGCTTCAGATCCATGACCAGTTCCGGTTCCAGTGATGGAAGTCACAGAGAATTCATTATTGGCAGTGGAGGAGGAGCCCAGAGCCAGGACATATATATATTTTATATATATATATTTATTTATTTATTTTTTAATATATATATGTGTGTGTGACAATGAATCTAAATCTAAAGAGTTCTGAGAACAAGGTGAGTGGAGAAACAGGCTGAAGTGGACGCTTGAGTGCCAGATATATAAGTAACCACAGAGGGTGGTAGGCGTTTGGAACGCATTGCCAACAGAGGTAGTAGAGGCAGGCACGGTAGATTCATTTAAGATGTGTCTGGACAGATACATGAGTAGGTGGGGAGCAGAGGGATACAAATGCTTAGGAATTGACCGACAGGTTTAGATAGCACATTTGGAAGGGTCGAAGGGCCTGTTCTTGGGCTGTAAATTGTCTTTGTTCTTTGTTCATGCCTTTTGCCACAGTGTTCTGGCACTGGGGACATGGACAGCATTTTCTTAGTACTCTCCAAACCATGACCAGAAAACAATACATGGCCATGGAGAAGTATCATATTTGCCTTTGAGGAGGAAGAAATTGCGACTCTAATCAAAATATGGTTAAACAAGTAGCCCAGTGAACTGTTGTAAAGGTGAAGGAGAAAGCTGTGGAGGTGCAAATGGTCTGCAGGCCACAGAATGAATTCTGTACAAGTTTTAGAGTCCAATATTTACCTTAGTACTCACATGCTTTTACATATTCTTGTAAAAGTTCTTGTGTCAGACTTCATATTTCTTGCTTGTTTACTCACATCTATTTTTCCCTTTTTTTAAAAATATATTTTTATTGAAAAATAGATTTGAGTTTACAACAAATACAAAACAATACAATGCAAAACAGTACAAAGAACAAAAAAAGCAAACTGTACACATGTACAAATGTATGTCTATATATAAAAATAACTTAAATAATACCTAATAAATAATAATACAGCTCAGCGAGACAAGACACTAGCTCTCGACTATCGAGAGCATTAATTCATACATTCGTAGTTCCCCCTCTCTGGGTATTAGACTCGTAAAATGCAATCGATATGTCTATATAAAGCCCTTATTAGTGTTGCAGACAGATGTGTGTCTCGGTAGTCCAAAAAAGGCCACCATGTCTTATAAAAATTCTCAGTTTTATGGTGCACCATACTTGGGTCCAAAGGGATATGCTTCATAATAATCTTATGCCAACCTGACAAACTCAGAGGATTTTCAGACGCCCAACAGGGGAGACAGGCCACCTACTTGCGGAACGCTTCAGAGAACACCTCTGGAACACCCGGACAAACCAACCCAACCACCCCGTAGCCCAACACTTTAACTCCCCCTCCTACTCCACCAAGGACATGCAGGTCCTTGGACTCCTCCATCACCAGACCATGGCAACACGACAGTTGGAGGAAGAGTGCCTCATCTTCTGCCTGGGAACCCTCCAACCACAAGGGATGAACTCAGATTTCTCCAGTTTCCTCATTTCCCCTCCCCCCACCTTGTCTCAGTCAAATCCCTCGAACTCAGCACCGCCTTCCTAACCTGCAATCATCTTCCTGACCTCTCCGCCCCCACCCCACTCCAGCCTATCACCCTCACCTTGACCTCCCTCCACCTATCGCATTTCCAAAGTCCCTCCCACAAGTCCCTCCTCCCTACCTTTTATCTTAGCCTGCTGGACACACTTTCCTCATTCCTGAAGAAGGGCTTATGCCCGAAACGTCGATTCTCCTGTTCCTTGGATGCTGCCTGACCTTCTGCAACACATTTTCAGCTCTGATCTCCAGCATCTGCAGTCCTCACTTTCTCCTAGAAAACACACCCCTAGCTGCCCAAATTTAAATCCTGAGTCCATCATCCCTGGTTGAAAACCCGGTATACCGTATGTAAAAAAATTGTGTTTTAGCAATATTGCCTTCACTCTGCTGCATTGCCCTCCTTCTTTAACAGTATTGATACCATTGGGGTGTGGATACCATTCTATAACTATCCTCATTTTATCCAGAAACAGCAAGCTAGTAAAGGGGCACTTTGCCTGAGAAGTTTCAATATCTAATCATATTGAAAGAGGGTCCCCACAAATCCAGTCACTAACATAAGATAAAAGCGAGCTGAGCTGATGGTTTTTAATGTCCAGGAGATCCATTCGCCCCAGTCTGTGAGGCAGTTGCAATTTAGCTAACTTAATAAGGGGCCGCTTACAATGGCAGATAAAAGAGCTGAACCAGCCGTTCAGTCTCCTGAACATTTGCCTAGTGAAAATCAAGGGGAGTATTTGCATAGCGTCACAATAGATGGGGGAGAATATTAATTTTAATGAGGACTGTCCCACCTAACCAAGAAACCAGAAGCGCCACCCATCTTTGAAGGTCTTGTTTGATTTTGTCGAATAAATGAATAAAATTAGCTATAAACAGCCAATCAAAAACTGGAGTAATGAATATATCCAAATACAGAACCCCCCCCCCCCCCCCCCCCCCGTGATCACTTAAAAGGGAATCAAGATTTGCCCTCAAAGCCTAGTATTTCGTAAGACTACCCATAGGCATAGCCTCTGATTTTGTAAAATTGATCTTGTAACCCAAAAAGGTGCCAAATGAATTGATATATTGTGTCAGATGAGGCAGCAAAACTGCTGTGTTTGACAAAAAAGATGATGATATCATCAACGTATAACTAAATCTTATGTGATTTTGACCTCACTTCTGGAGCCGCTTCATTGGGATCCCTACGAATGGCCTCCGCCAGCGGCTTGATCACCAATCTAAAAAGCAATGGCAAAAGGGGACAGCCCTATCGGCTGCCTCTAAAGATACTAAATTGCTTGATTACTTACCATTGGTTTGAACCGCGGCGAGAGGGTCATTGCAGAGAACCTTTACCCATCTTACAAATGTTTCGCTCAAGCCAAACCACTCTAGAGTATAAAAAAGGTACAGCCACTCAATCTGGTCAAATGCCTTCTCTGCATCTAGAGAGATCAGCAATCCCTGTACAGATTGTTGTTGACACGCTTGAGTTACATTAAGTAACCTGCTAACAGTATTGTAAGATCTGCGGTCCTTTATAAAGCCTGTCTCGTCCTCTTTACTAATAGAGGGCAACACAGTTTTAGTCTTTACGCAAGAGTCTTAGAAAGGATTTTAAAATCAACTTTTAAATCCTCATTTAAAAGTCAAATAGGCCTATAAGAAGCACAGTCCTCTGGGGCTTCCCTTTTTTAAGAATAAGAGAGATATTGGTCTCTCTTAGAGAGGGCAGGAGGCGATCATGACTGTACAAGTCATTAAACATGTTGAGCATCAGGCCTGACAATATGTTTATAAATTCCTTATAAAATTCACTGGGAAGTCCATCTAGACTGGGTGCCTTTCCATTCTGAAGCTGCTTCACAGCCTCCTGCACCTCTTGCTCTGATAAGGGGGCATTGAGAAAAGACACTTGTTCGGGATCACATCTGGAAGCTCCAGATTCTTGAAGAAAGATTCCATCCTGGCCCGCCCATCCTTACAACCCTCAGATTGGTATAATTCAGAGTGAAATCTTTAAAATGCCACATTAATCTTTTTAGAAACACAGGCTCGGTTTCCAGCACCTTCCCTGATTAACATAATGGATTGAGGGGCACTCTTTTTCCGGGCAAGATACGCTAAATAGTTGCCCAGTTTGTCACCATGCTCAAACAGCCTTTGTTTTGCAAAAGTAAGCTCCTTTGCTGCCTGTGTGAGCATGGAGTTGAATGCAGACCAAAGCACTATGATCCTCTGTAGCTTAACCAACAAGCATCCTTCTCGGCTACCTTCAGCCATGCTTTGAGCAGACATTGCTGCTCACCCTTCTGCCACCTACTAATGGATGAGGAAATAACTAAACCTCAGGCATAACCTTTAGCAGTTTCCCAAAGAACAGACGGGCTACTAGCCGAATCTGAATTAATGTCTAGGAATGTCCTGAATTCATGAGAGAAATACTCCACACACTTCATATCTTTAAGGAAAAAGGGATCCATTTACCAGTGCCTTGAACCCGTTCCAGAATCCTTAATTTTAACCAACAAGTACACTGGAGCGTGATCAGAGATGACAGTATTATCAATCGTACAAGATACCACCAAGTCCATGATTGCCACAGGGTTAAAAAGAAATTAATCCTAGTGTGGCGCCTGTGCTGATTGGAGAAAAACTTAAAATCCCTGCCTGCAGAGTGATCCATAAGGCAATTAAAATCTCTCCCTATAAAGATAAATTGTTTGAACAACCTTTTCAACCAGCTTTTCTTTGAAGCATCTCACGGCAATTCTTCAGAACATAAAAAGTACATGGTCGTAAAGGGATAACGATAATTTGTGTATGACTGTTGCTACTATAGGATAAGGAGATGTGGAAAACAATGGTTTTCTGGTCAGAGAGCTGTCCCTATGGTTAGTATTTGGACCATTGCTTTTCATAATTTATAAATCATCTGGACTGGGAACATAGTTTTGAATTTTGCAAATGATACAACATGGTAGTTCTGTAGTGAGCATGACAGTAGCACTGATTAGGAGGACCGAGCTAGACTGGTAAAATTGCAATAAAATTTAGATCAATATCAAGAGATATGCAGCGATTTAGAAGGAAGAATGTGAAAGAATGATGTTTTACTGTGTCAGAAAGTTCACAAAGATCTTTCAGCCATACTAGGGTTACAAACTGTAGAACCCTTTGGGCTAGCGAGTTTTGAGAAGATTTGTAGTGTTCTGGATGTAGGTTTGCTCATTAAGCTGGAAGGTTTATTTTCAGCCATTTCGTCATGATACTAGGTAATATCGTCAGTGAGCCTCTGGATGAAGCACTGGTGGTACGGACTACTTTCTATTTCCGTACCACCAGTGCTTTCTATTTTTTTGTTTAGTTATGTCCTAACCATGTAAATAGAAAGTGGGCCATACCACCAATGCTTCATCCAGAGGCTCATTGATGATGTTACCTAGTAGGGTGACGAAACGTCTGAAAACAAACCTTCCAGCTCAGCAAGCAAACCTATATCCAGACCCTTTGGGCAAAAGAAAATTGTTATCAAGTGCATTAGCATTGTGTTGAGACATCTCAGTGGAAAGTAATACTTTTTTTTGAAAAAAACCTAATTCTGTTCCACTTTGAGAAATGACCAATTTTAAGTGTGTGGTCCTTCGATAGTATACCGAGCGTGGAATGTAAATATTAAAACTATTGCAGTCATATTGAGTAGAATATGTTTAAAGACAAATTGCAAATTCTACATTATTCAAACTGAAATATTTTGTAATTTTTTTTACTCATACAGGAGTTGTGGGCAGCACTAGCATAACCAGCAATTGTTAACTATCGTAAATACCTTTGAAGTGGATACCTTGCCTGGTCATTTCAGATTGAGTAATGCTGCCAAAGGGTCTGGGGTCACGTATAGGCGAGAGCAGTTAAAAGTGGCAGATGTGATTTCCTGAAAGGTCTTTTCGAACATCAACTGGGTTTTTACAATAGCTTTTGAGCTCACGATCACAATTCGTTACAATCGCTTTCAAATTTATTTAATAAAGTCAGATTCAGCTGCTATAATAGCATTTGTGCTAAGTTTCAAAAGAAAGCACCTGAGCTCCTGAACTACTAATTCCAATGACATTAGCACTAACCAGCATCTTCTATTTAACAAAGTTCATACACTGCGATTGTTGTGCAGACTTGGTGGCTAGCGAGTTGTGCATTAATTTTCAAAGATTTCAGTTACTGCAGTTTCATTTCTATTTGAAATAAATACATAGCATTTATTTCCCAGCTCTGTATACCTCACTGTATAAAGTACAATAACATTCTGCACCCTGAGCCTTGTCACCGTTTGAAATGATAGAGCACTGAAACACAACCCCTGAAATGGAGCCGTCATGCAAAATGTCTGTCAGATGAAATGGAAGGCGCTCCTGTCTACCCTCACTCCCTCCCCTTTACTCCAACAACAATCGCGTCACTGGAGGTTTATCCGAAAACTCCGAATTAAAAAAAACATTTCGCCATTTTAAAACTAATTCCAATATTCAGCCAGCAAACGTTCGATTTAAGAACATATTTATGTCCCATTACAACGTGTCACGTATAACCCTGTATATAGTTTATGATCGTATCACCACTCAAACCGCAAAGTTCAAAAGCTAAGCTATCGATTTTATGCCCGAAATAACATTTTAAATATATCCATATTCAATTTAAAATAACGACTCGTTGAAACATTAAGTAAATGAAACACGTTTATTGGCAAAGTATCTGTGGCTCATAGAAACGACAAGTCGGGGGTTACCCTTACAGGCAAATCAGATGGTTGTCATTTACAAAACGTTTTCGCACCATATTCTCCCTAACCCGAGAGAATAGTTCGTCTCAAAACTGTAATAACATTGTAATTACTCTATATTAAATGTACTGCAGAATGCAGCAAAGTCCTGTCGCATAAAACGTTCGCTTTTCACTACGTCGTCCTCTGACGGAAAATACTGCAAACTCTGATCGTGATCTATTTGCTCAAAGAATCTGAAGCGTAACAGGTTATCATCAGACAGGGGAGACATGGTGCAGTCCAGAGCGCCTCGAGCGTTCTCTAACACACCCAGGTACGAGTCTATGTCCATGTCCACCTCGATCTCCGAACCACTGTCACTCCCAGTCGAGTCGGATCTCATATGCATCAGTTGGTATTTTTCGTGCATCAGGAACTGGTTGGTATTTCTAGGTGCCCTCATACCTGGTGCCCGATTACCACGGACATTTACTGGACGCAGTCTCACCTCTTGGAGTTCGGTCGACTGGTTTTGGTGGCCACGACCAAAATACCTGCCTGTTCTGCCACACTCTGCCCTTCCACGTCTGTGCCAGCGATGTCCGACCCGTTTCGAAACAAATCTACTCTTCGAACAATCTTTGCAATCGGATCTCTCTTTCCTGGCTTCCCAGTGGACAACGCCTCTTTTACTGTTAGACATTGTGAATCTTCTGGGCGTGCTTACCCTTTCACATACTCTCAGCTTCACAACTGTTCGATGTGAAGGAATATTATCGTTCCTTACGTGCCCGCAAGCACCTTTTCCCGTCTACCTTTTCACTATTCTCTTTAACTTTTTCTTTCCCCAACGCTTATTACAGTGCATGCCCGGGTTTGGGTGTACCGGGATCAGCTGTGGGCTTTAACGCCGTCAGATTATTTTCTTTGTCACTCAGAGGTTCTAGAAGCAAACTTAAAATTATATTTTCTCAAAGACTGAGTTCCAAACTGAGCTGAAAGCGAGAAGTGGGTAGAATCATTAAAGATAACACCACTCCTCTCGCCCAGTACTTTGTACAAAATGATTCTGTTACTAGTGCTGTTATGTATCAACATTCCAGATTCGAACGCGAGGCTCCGCGTCACATGACCCACCACAACCAATCCCAATTGACAACATTGCACTAGCCCCTAACTATACCTTGGTAGAGAGTTGAAGCTAAGGGCGGTGAGAGTGGGAATAAAGACATAAACTGTTTTATTCAAATGAACATCTAATTTAATATATATTTAATTGTACAGTATTTAGATCAAATCTGCCAGATTATTATATTAATCTCGGCAATTTTCATCAGCTGACCTGCAGTTTTAAAGCAATTTTACAGTGTTGATTTATTATGACACTGCAAAGTTAACCTCGGTCAATTTTAGTTCTTGTCCTTTCTTAAGTACTATTTTATACCAGTTTTATTAATCTGGTGTTGTCAACACAACTTGACGGAATTTATCACAAAACGACCGTGTTTTGTTAACAGTTTATGATGGTTCTGTCTTATACTATGTGGTTGATCATAGTATACGTGACTCGCAGCCGTTTTTCATTGTTTACAACATGGTTACAGCGCATGCGCAAAGGAGAATTTATGAGGGAGAGGTCTTCAGGACCGAAAGTCCCGTCTTGCGCGAGTACAGTACAACAGCAAACAGCTGAGTTGTCACGTTTTCCACGTTTTATCTTCTGACCATTTTACTCTCTGAACTTAAATTTTAACATCAATTTATCCTACTTTGTGCCCTGGGAGCACAGAGTTTGATTTGAAGTCTTCCAAGTAATCAAATACATATATTTGCAACAACACTTAGTTTATTTCAAATAATAATAAACAAGAATTAACCAAAAAAGCATGTACATTTTGTTTTGCCAGTTAACCTAAACTTGTTCCAAAAAGCTGACAAAGCCCCAAAAGCTCACCAATGGACTCTCTACCAACCACAGAGTCTGATTACAAGTTCCAACATGTTTCTCATCAAGGGAAATGGAGTATATATGATATTTGACAATTTAGAGAATGCATTTAATAAATTTTTTCACAAGAGGTTAGCTTGTGCAGCAAGTTCAGCTGTAATACGAGAAAGTGTTCTCCCAGGGCACAAAGTAGGATAAATTGATGTTAAAATTTAAGTTCAGAGAGTAAAATAAAACAAAGATTGGTGGATACTGGAGATGTGAAATACAAACAGAAGGTGCTGAAGAAACTTAGTGGGCGGCATGGTGGCAACTAATGGGTGGGTTGCGCTTCGGCGGGTCGGTGTGGACTTGTTGGGCCGAAGGGCCTGTTTCCACATTGTAAATAATCCACTCTTAAATAAAAAGTCTGGCCACACCTGTAGAGAGAAAAACAGAGCTATTATTTTAATAATAATAATGTGGAATAATCACTGGACTGTTAATCCAGAGACTCAGGTAATGCTCTGAGGACCCAGGTTCAAATCCTGCCATGGTGGAATTTCAATTCAATGAAACAAAATATGAAATTAAGAGTGTAATGATAACCTGGATGACATGTGACTCCACACCACAACAATGTGGCTGACTCCCAAACTGCAGTCTGGGAATGGCAATAAATGCTGGCCTAATCAGTGATGCCCTCATCCCATGAATGATTTAAGAAGAAGTCCTGAATAGTTCTGACTAACGAGAACTGGACTTGAAATGTTAACTCTATTTTTCTCTCCACATCCAGCTAGGTGCTGCTAGACCAGTTGAGTTTTTCCAACACCTTCTGTTTTTGTTTTAGGTTCAGAATGGAGAACAATAGAGATATAAGAAAGCTTCAGAAGGGATTTTCAGGCCTCGACAGCTGAAGGCACAGCCACCAGTGGGGGGGGTGGTGAAAATCAGTATGTCATAGAGTCATAGAGATGTGCAGCATGGAAATAACTTGTCCATGCCAACCAGATATCCCACCTGCCCACACCCGGCCCATAACCCCCCAAACCCTTCCTATTCATATACCCATCCGGATGCCTTTTAAATGTTGCAATTGTACCAGCCTCCTCCACATCCTCTGGCAGCTCATTCCATACACGTACCACCCTCTGCATGAAAAAGTTGCCCCTAAAGTCTCTTTTTTATCTTTCCCCCTCACCCTAAACCTATGCCCTCTAGTTCTGGACTCCCCGAACCCAAGGAAAAGATCTTTATATCCTCTCCATGCCCCTCATGATTTATAAACCTCTATAAGGTCACCCCTCAGCCTCTGACGCTCCAGGGAAAAAAGTCCTAGACTATTCAACTCTCCCTATAGCTCAAATCCTCCAACCCTGGCAACATCCATTTAAATCTTTTCTGAACCCTTTCAAGTTTTACAACATCTTTCCGATAGGAAGGAGACCAGAATTACACACAATATTCCAAAAGTGGCCTAACCAATGTCCAGTACAGCTGCAACATGACCTCCGACCTCATGTACTCAATCCTGTGACCAATAAAGGAAAGCATACCAAACGCCTTCTTCACTATCCTATCTACTTGTGACTCCACTTTCAAGGAGCTATGAACTTGCTCTCCAAGGTCTCTTTGTTCAGGAATACTCCCTAGGACCTTACCATTATGTGTGTAAGCCCTGCTAAGATTTGCTTTCCCTAAATGCAGCACCTCACATTTATCTAAATTAAACTCCATCTGCCACTTCTCAGCCCATTGACCCATCTGGTCAAGATCCTGTTGTAATCTGAGGTAATCTTCTTCGCTGTCCACTACATCTCCAATTTTGGTGTCATCTGAAAACTTAATAACTATACGTCATATGGTCACATCCAAATCATTTATATAAATGATGAAAAGTACTGGACCCAGCACCGATCCTTGTGGCACTCCCCTGGTCACAGGCCCAGTCTGAAAAACAACCCTCCACCACCACCCCCTAACTTCTTCAAGCCAGTTCTGTATCCAAATGATGAATTCTCCCTGTATTCCATGAGATATAACCTTGTTCACCAGTCTCCCATGGGGAACCTTGTCAAACGCCTCACTGAAGTCCATATAGATCACACCTACCGCTCTGCCCTCATTAATCCTCTTTGTTACTTCTTCAAAAAACTCAATCAAGTTTGTGAGACATGATTTCCCACACATAAAGCCATGTTGACTATCCCTAATTAGTCTTTGCCTTTCCAAATACATGTACATCCTGTCCCTCAGGATTCCCTCCAACAACTTGCCCACCACCGATGTCAGGCTCACTATAGTTCCCTGGCTTATCTACCACCTTTCTTAAACAGTGGCACCACGTTACCCAACCTCCAGTCTTCTGGCACCTCACCTGTGTCTATCAATGATACAAATATCTCAGTAAGAGGCCCAGCAATCACTTCCATGTCCATGGAAGAATGTAATTACTATTGCAATGACTTAGTTCATGGTTCATGCCAATATTTTAACAGTTTAGTTCTGGAGATTATTGCTGTGAAGGTGAGGTAATTAAAATTGTTGGGCTTTTGTGATTGCAAGGACACCAATAGCAGTTGATAAGGTCACCAATGTTTGTTTGATACAGTCAACATGGAAGACAGCAGGTGGGCCTACTAAACTGGAGATCTGACAAAATAAGATCTATACTACTTGCCAAGAAATAAAGTCCAAGTTGTTTTGTTGAGGATTTAAAGTTGAATTAGTTTAGAGGCGTTCAGTAAACCATAAAGTCAGATTAAAGGCAGCCCAAAGGAGACTATCTGGTCATTAGGATTGGTGGAACTGAAGAAGGTTCTCTGGTTTCAGTTTATTTGTATATTTGTTGGGGGAGATGGTTGGTTGCAATTTGGAGGAGGGGTTATACTGAAATAGACAAAATGGCTCCATGTAGCACATGTACAAGTGTTTGCAGATTCTAGGGAGTTAGGGCTCACGAAAAATTCCAAGGCTAACAAGATGTCCGAAGAGTCATTGAAAATTCCATGCAGCTGAGAGTGAAGGAAGGAAGAACACAAGCAATATTTGCTTTACTGGAACTGAGAAATTCAGTAGCAAGTCAGTAAAGCTAGCTTTTAAAATAAATGTTGAAACTGTGTCTGTATTTAGATACTTTTGAGCAAACTCAGGAGTCATAGAGTCATAGGGATGTACAGCACAGAAACAGACCCTTTCATCCAACCTGTCCATGCCGTCCAGATATCCTAAATTAATCCCGTTCCATTTTCCAGCACTTGGCCCATTTCCCTCTAAAGCCTTCCTATTCATGTACCCATCCAGATGTCTTTCAAATGTTGTAATTGTTCCAGCCTCCACCACTTTCTCTGGCATCTCATTCCATACACACATCACACTTTGCGTGAAAAAGTTGTCCCTTAGGTCCCTTTTAAATCTTTACTCTCTCATCCTAAACCTATGCCTTCGGGTTCTGGACTCCCCCACCCCAGGGATAAGGCATTGTCTATTTACCCTATTCATGCCCCTCATGGTTTTATAAACCTCTATAAGGTCACTTGTCAGCCTCCAATGCCGGGGAAGCTCAGTCCTAAGAAACAAAGATTAAACCTGCAAGGTTCAAGTCAGAAATGTGAAGGGATACTTCTCACTTGCCTTGATGAGCGCAGCTCCAACAACACTCAAGAAAGTGAACACCATCCAGGACAAAATAGCCCACTTGATTGGCAACACAGGAGAACGTGGTCCCATTTACATCAATGGAGCTGAGGCTGAGAGGGTGGAGAACATCAAGTTTCTAGGAGTGATGGTAACTAATGACCTGTCTTGGACCTCCCACATAGATGCAACAGTCAAAAAGGCACAACAACACCTCTTCTTCTCAGCCGACTCAGGAAATTTGGCCTGTCCATAAGGACCCTCACCAACTTTCACAGATGCACTGTTGAAAACATACTGTCTGGGTGCATAATGGCCTGGTCTGGCAACTGCTCTGCCCAGGGCTGTAAGAAATTACAGAAGGTTGTGTGCACAGCTCAGACCATCACCTTCCATCCATGGACTCCATTTATTATGGCTCATTTGTATATGTTTAGGTACAATAAATAAATCAAATTAAATCAAATCATTAAACATCCACAAACATCCATTCCTTCCACCAACAATACTCATTAGCATCTCCAAGATACACTGCAAAAGCTCTCCAAAGATTCTCAGACAGCACCTTTCAAACCCATAACCACTTCCATCTAGAAGGCTGAGGGCAGCAGATATATGGAAACATCACCACTTACAAGGCTTCCCTATAAGACACTCGTCATCCTAACCTGGAAATATATCACCATTCCTTCCCTGTTGCTGAATTGTGTGTCTACAGCATATAGACTGCAGCGGTTCAAGAAGGCACCGCAGCATTACCTTTTCAAGGGCAACTAGTCACAGCCAATAAATGCTGACCAGGCAGCAATGCTTATATCTGAGTGAATTAAAAAAATATGAAGTTTGAGAAGTTTTGAGGGCATTTGAAAGTGAAGAATTGTAATCCCTTGCAAAGGACACAGTTTTATTCCAAATTGGTAACCTACAATATCACTAATATCTAGGCAGCATCTGTCTGAACCACATTGGCTTATTAAAATGCTGTCTGTGGAGTGTACAACCATAGTTTTTTTTCTTTACACATACTAAAACCATGTTAATCCTCAATGTTAGACTCTGAGCTATGTGTGCAGTGTATACAGTTTAGAACCATAGTATTACCTATTCAGTATACTTAGTCATGATTACTTATGTTTGTTTCTTAAGGTGTTTCACACACTTGTCTTTAATGCTCAGTCCTTTAAGTATAGGAATTGGGAAGTCATGTTGAGGTTGTACAGGATATTGGTGAGGCCTCTTCTGAAATACTGCGTCCACTTCTGGTCACCCAGTTGTAGGAAGGATATTATCAAGCTGGAGAGGGTTCAGAAGAGATTTACCAGAATGTTGCCAGGTATGGAAGGTTTGAGTTATAAAAAAAGGCTGGATAGGCTGGGACTTTTTTGACTGATCGTAGGAGGTTGAGAGGTGACCTTATAGAAGTTATCAAATGATGAAGGATATAGATAGAATTAGTGATAGTTGCCTTTTCTGTGATTGAGGATTTCAAGACTTGGAGGAGAAAGATTTTAAAAAGACACGTGGAACAAATTTTTACACACAGGGTGGTTCATGCGTGGAATGAACATCTTGAGGAAGTGGTGAATGTGGGTACGTTTACAATGTTTAAAAGAAATCTGGATAAGTACATGAATAGGAAAGATCTGGAGAGATATGGGCCAGGAACAAGCAAGTGGCACTAGTTTAGCTTGAGATTATGTTCGGCATGGACTGGTTGGACCGAAGGGTCTGTTTCTGTGCTGCATAACTCTATGACTCTAAACGTTTGTATGATAAAGATAATTGTTAATGGCTTTGCAATTCAACCCTGAAATCCTGCCATGTTCTTACCCTTTACACATCCACACATTCTACTGTTTAAGAGATTATGTGGTCTACTGAGCTAGATCTGAAGAAAGATTTGCCTTATCAAGTATTCTTATAACTGAGATCAAAACCAAGAAAAGGATCCAACATTTAAATACGACAAAGATAGTAAAAATATGGACAGACAAAGGTGGATGCAGTTTTGGCTGAATAAATATGAGTACAACACTTTGAGACAAAGGCAAGCAGTGAATCTTGACTTTAATGGAAAACCACTGAAAACAACCAAAGAATATAAGAAATAGAAACAATGTTCTTTGTGTGGACATTTTTCAAGATGTCACCACCTATTTTCCTACATTCTATATCTTCCATGTCCTTTTCCACAGTAAATACTGATGCAAAATACTCATTCGGTATCTGCCCCATCTCCTGCGGCTCCACACAAAGGCCACCTTGCTGATATTTGAGTGGCCCTATTCTTTCCCTAGTTACCCTTTTGTCCTTAATGCATTTGTAAAGACCCTTTGAATTCTCCTTAACCCTATTTACCAAAGCTATCTCATGCCCCCTTTTTGCCCTCCTGATTTCTCTCTTAAGTATGAGGGACAGGATGTACGTGTAAGGCATTTGGATGGGTATATGAATAGGAAGGGATTGGAGGGATATGGGCTGGTTGCTGGCAGGTGGGACTAGATTGGGTTGAGATATCTGGTCGGCATGGACGGGTTGGACTGAAGGGTCTGTTTCCATGCCGTATATCTCTATGACTTTATGACTCTAAGTATACTTGTACTGCCTTTATACTCTTCTAAGGATTCACTCGATTTATCCTGTCTTTAGTCATCCAGCATTCCCTTTAACTACCAGCCTTTCCTTTCACCCTAACAAGAATATACTTTCTCTGGACTTTTGTTACCTCATTTCTAAAGGCTTCCCATTTTCCAGCCGTCCCTTTACCTGCAAACATCTGCACCCAATCAGCTGTCTTTTATACCACATTAATTCAACCTAATCATGTTCTAATTTTTTGAGATAGTAAGTAAATGTGGATGGATGTGTGGAGTAACAAAAAGTAACCAATACAGCAGGAAGTCAATGAAAATTGTGGAAGCATCAAATAATAGTTGTGATGTAAACTTTGAATATATATCCATATATGTAAGTTGCTTGTAACTGTTGGGTTTTCTGTGTATCTTAAGTTAACAATTAACGTGCAAGTATTTCTGTAAATATGGTGACTTCTTTTAAAAGGGTTTTGAAGCCTGGCTGTAAAATGAATGGCTTTTTGTACTAATTGACTTCTGTTTGTTTTTAGGTTGTTTTGTGACTTCGCATGGTAAATAGTGAAGCCTCACAACTTTGCTAGTGTTTTGGAATTTTCTTTTTCACTCAGGGAAATGCCCTTGGCTAAAAGAGATAAACTTTTAGTTTCACTTTTAAAATTGGGTAGTTAGTCCTGGGAAGATCTTGAAGTGGGATGGCTGTGTAGAGCACTGCTCTTGAGAAGAGAAGGATACAATTAGTTAAGCCTTCCGTGTAACGAATTAGTGTTGGTTTCACGCCAGACGAAAACACTGAAGTGATTACAGAAACTGAGTGCAGTGAAGCTCAAGTGTATAACAGCTCCAGGAAGAAGCCTTTGCAGTTCCAGTTTAAAAACTGTAATCTAAAGTGAGTTAAATCTACTGACATTTACATGCATGGATACAGTCATTTATTCTATAACATGATAGTTCTCTTCCTGTTCAACCTCATGTTATACAAAAATGACGCAATAAAAATAACACTTACAGTGTTGGCAATCTAATCATGTTAAAGCCAACACACGTTTTATAAGTTTGCATTTTAAAAGCAGCATTCCCAATTCACCAGTCGCATTACAGTAAATTTGATAAGATTCCCTACAATATGGAAACAGGCCGTTTTGCCCAACAAGCCCACACCGACCCTCCAAAGAGTAACCCACCCAGACCCATTCCCCTACCCTATATTTACCCCTGGCTAATGCACCTAACACTACGGGCAATTTAGCATAGTCAATTCATCTGGCCTGCATATCTTTGGATTGTGGGAGGAAACCGGAGCACCCGGAGGAAACCCATGCAGACATGGGGAGAACATGCAAACTACACACAGACAGTCGCCCAAGGCTAGAATCAAACCCAGGTCCCTGGTGCGGAGGGGCAGCAGTGCTAACCACTGAGCCACCGTGCCCCTTTGTATTACTCTGCCCTTTGTTACATATTGCCTAGTTTTCAGCATTTTTACAATCCAGGACTTCAGAGCTGCTACCAAGTGGTGTGTACATTTTAGGACTATGACTATTCCTCAGTTCCACCCCCACAGTCTGCACTGAATACTTTCCCCTCATTATATCCTCCCCCATCATTGAAAGAATTTTATTTCTAATCACTGAGGCTACTCCACCACCTCTGCCATTTTCCATATCCGTCCTATACCACTATCTTATAACCTCGGTCTTCGCAATTATCCTTCTGGAGACCACCTTTTGCTTTCCTCAATTTGCAGCACACTCTCCATGGTCAATATCTCACACCAGAATGCTCTACCATTCAAACTGATTACGATCGATCCACCTCAATTGCACCTCCCTTTCAGAATTCCCTGGGATATCAAAACTCCATCCATTGACACTTAAGTATCCTCAACAATAGAACACACACCACTCTCTGAAGCCAATTAGCATTAATGAAAGACGTGTTATAGCAGAAATGATTGTACTGGTATGAGTATTGTATGAGTGGTTAGATTAGATTACATCCGATTAGATTAGATTACATTACAGTGTGGAAACAGACCCTTCGGCCCAACAAGTCCACACTGACCCGCCGAAGCGCAACTCACCCATACCCCTACATTTACCCCTTACCTAACACTACGGGCAATTTAGCATGGCCAATTCACCTGAGTTACACATCTTTGGACTGTGGAAGGAAACCAGAGGAAACCCACACAGACACGGGGAGAACGTGCAAACTCCACACAGTCAGTCGCCTGAGGCGGGAATTGAACCCGGGTCTCTGGCGCTGTGAGGCAGCAGTGCTAACCACTGTGCCACCGTGCCAGAGACCCGTGTTTTGAGTACCGTGCTAAGAGAGATGTTATGGATACCATACAAAATCTGTTTTTTTTTCATTTTTGGGATTAATGGGAAGACATATTTACTGTGGGTTTAGAACTTTGAATATGATTTATAAGTAGATAGTTTAGATTATTCCATTTTATTATTGTTCCTTTTGTAATAAGCTTCTATATTGTTATTAAAGCAAATATCAGCAGCATTGCATGTTTATGGTTCTGTGAGAGACCACTTTGTTCTATACAAAACATTTGTTTGAACCCAGCTGAACTATCACATCCAATTTCCCTCTCCAGCCCAGAGATATGTACGGTGTGTGTCTGTCTGTCTGTCTCTCTCTCTCTCTCTCTCTTTCTCACCCCTCCCCCACTCCACCGCACACAGACATTCACTTTATGAAAGACTATGAATGGGAAATGCACAACAAAATATGGAGACTGTTTAAGGAACACTTGTTGTGAGTACTGGACAACTTTGTCCCACTGAGTCACGGCAAGGAATGGTAGGTGAAGGAGCTTTGAATGACAAGAGCAGAGGAGCTTCTTGTCAAAAGGAAGAAGGAAGCTTACTTAAAGTTGAGGAAGCAAGCTTCTGGCACAGTTTTAGAGGATTACAGGGGTAGCTAGGAAAGAACTCAAAAATGGACTCAGGATAGCTAAGAGGAGGCACGAAAAAACCTTGACAGGAAGGATTAGGGAAAATCCAAAGGCTTTCTACATGTTCATGAGGAATAAAAGAATGATCAGAGAAAGAGTAGGGCCAATCAGGGATAGTGGAGGAAACTTGTGCTTGGAGTCTGAAGAGGTAGGGGAGGCCCTAAGTGAGTTTTTTGTTTCAGTATTCTCTAGCGAGAGGGACCTTGTTGATAGTGAGAACACCTTGGACCAGGTTAATAGACTTGAACAGATTGATATTAAGGAAGTGGATGTACTGGAGATTCTGGGAAGTATCATGATAGATAAGTCCCCAGGGCTGGAGCAGATATATCCAAGATTACTACAGGAAGCAAGGAATGAGATTTCTGCACCTCTGGCGATGATCTTTGCCTCCTCATTCTCCATGGGAGTAGTACCAGCTGATTAGAGGGAGACGAATGTTGTTCCTCTGTTCAAGAATTGGAATAGGGATATCCCTGGGAACTGCAGACCAGTCAGAGTTACGTCTGTGGTAAGCAAGGTACTGGAAAGGATTCTGAGAGATATGATTTATGACTATTTGGAAAAACATAGTTTAATTAAAGAGAGTCAGCATGGCTTTATGAGGGGCAGGTCACGCCTCGCAAGACTTATTGAGTTCTTTGAGGATGTGATGAGACAGGTTGATGAAGGTCAAGCAGTGGATGAAGTGTATATGGATTTTTAGTAAGGCATTTGATAAGGTTCCCCACAGTAGGCTCATTCAGAAAGTTAGGAGGTATGCGATACAGGGAAATTTGGCTGTCTGGATACAGAATTGGCTGGCTGAAAGAAGACAGCAAGTGATGGTGAATGGAAAATATTCCATCTGGAGGTTGATGACCAGTGGTGTTCCACAGGGATCTGTTCTTGGGCTTCTGCTTTTTGTAGTTTTATAAATGACTTCGATGATGAAGTGGAAAGGTGGGTTAGTATGTTTGCTGATGACACAAAGGTCGGTGATGTTGCAGATAGTGTCGAGGGCTATTGCAGGCTACAACAAGACATTGACGGGATGCAGAGCTGGGCTGAGAAATGGCAGATGGAGTTCAACTTGAATAATGTGAAGTGATTCATTTTGGAAGGTTGAATTTGAATGCTGAATACAGGATCAAAGACAGGATTCTTGGCAGTGTGGAGGAACAGCAGGATCTTGGGGTCCATGTACATAGATCCCTCAAAGTTGTTACCCGAGTTGATAGGGTTGTTAAGAAGGCATATGGTGTTTTGGCTTTCATTAACAGAGGGAGTGAAATTTAAGAGCTGTGGGGTATCGCTGCAGGTCTATAAAAACCCTGGTTAGACCACGCTTGGAATATTGTGTCCAGTTCCAGTCGCCTCATTATAGGAAGGATGTAAGTGCTTTAGAGAGGGTGCAGAGATTTACCAGGATACTACCTGGATTGGAGGGCTTGTCTTATGAAGAGAGGTTGAGTGAGCTTGGGCTTTTCACTCTGGAGAGAAGGAAGAGAGGAGACTTGATAGAAGTGCACAAGGTAATGAGAGGCATAGATAGAATAGATAGCCAGCGATGTTTCCCCAGGGCAGAAATGGCTGTCAGGAGGAGTCATAACTTTCAGGTAATTGGAGGAAGGTACAGGGGAGATGTCAAAGGTAGATTCTTTATGCAGTGAGTGGTGGATGTGTGGAATGCACTGCCAGCAGTGGTAGTGGAGTCAGATACATTAGGGACATTTAAGCGACACATGGATGGCAGTAAATTGAGGGATGTGTAGGTTAGGTCAGCCTTAGATTAAGACAAATGCTCGACACAACATTGTGTGCTGTACTGTTCTATGTTCTATGTAAGCTTTGGAGAAGGTACAGAAGAGATTTAGATGGATCCAATGACTAGGAGTTTGTAGTTTGTTTGCTTCAGGAAAGTCTGAGAAGACATTTGATGTTGAAAATGATCAATGATTCAGTTGAAATGACTAAAGACGAAGAATTCATATTCAGGCAACAGTTTTAGGTGATTGACCACAGACCCAGAGAACACGAGGAGAAACTTTTTCCCACAAAGAATAGTTATAATTTGAATAGTCTATATTACTATGCACTTATGGATCACCTTTCCCTTCATATGTGTGGTCCTGCAATTCTGCTCTTGCACAGTGCCAGATTTATGTACATGCAAGGGATGCTGGGAGTCAGCAGACTTTATTTGCAAACAGGAGATTATTTAACTAAGGCTGCTCTGCAGTGACACTTGGTGGCCAAGACCTATAACATTACGCACAATAAACATTTTTAATGTTCTCTCTCAAAATGGAATGCAAGAGCTGCAGTTTTAGCATCTCCCTTTACAAATCTCCCACTGTTGAAAAATTATATTACAGCACTACAGCTAATGGAATGGGTGCTGCTGGTAAAATTGGATACTTGTAGGTTTTCCGATTGGTGAAGTTTGACAGGACTTTCCAATGTCTCCTGAAGCGGAATGTTATGCATCACTTGTGAATTTTAATGTGTAGCAGATATGAATCTTAATACGGTGCACAAATTGTGTATTTTCTGTTCAGAGTTGTTTCAGATGGGCCAACTATTTAAATTGTGCCTTTGCCTAAAGCCTGATAAATGAATATTTCCAACCCTTAGTTAATGATTGGAAATGAAAAGACTGGTTTAATTGTGTTTTGCTGGTCAGTGTGTAGTTGTAAAATGCAGAGAGTGATAAAGGTACCATTTGTAATCTCCAAGATGTCTCTACCAATCAGAGCCCACTTATAGACTGTTCTGATGAGTGCAAGAACGAAAAGCTTCAACAAAATGTGTCTTTTGTCAGTGGCAAAAACTGCAGTTAGGTTATCTCGAACCTTCCTTCTCAGAAAATAAATCACGCTATCGCATGTAAATTGAAATACATTCCTGTACTGGCAAATGAAAAAGCTTTTTAAAATAAATGAAATTTGAAATGTAAATTAAAGAGGTGATAACTTTATACTTACCTCCCACTTGGGCAACATTGTGGCTCAGTGGTTAGCATTTCTGCCCCACAGTGCTAGGGACCTGGGTTTGATTCCACCCTTGGGCAACTGTCTATATGGAGACAGTTGCACATTCACCCACATCTGCGTGGGTTTCTATCTGGTGTTCCGGTTTCCTCCCACAGTCCAAAAATGTACTGGTTAGGTAAATTGGCCATGCCAAATTGCCCATAGTGTCCTGGGATGTGCAGGCTAGGGGATTAGCCATAGGAAATGGGGAGTGGGGGTGGTCTGGGTGGGGTGGTCTGGGTGGGAGGGTTGGTGTGAACTCAATAGGCTGTATGGCCTGCTTCCACTCTGTAGGGACTCTAAATGAAATTATTATTTATCTGGTATCTGTCTTGTCTGACACATCAGTTGAGATCATTACATAGCCAGGAAGATATTAAGATGGGATGGTAATCTGTTGTGGAAAGAGAGATGAAATATCAAAAGATGAATGATAGAGATGGAAACACCCAGAAGGAGAAAAGGAAGACCTTAGACCAGATGGAAAGATGCAGTATTGGGAGAGTTAAATGTAATGGGATTGGAAGAGCAATAGTGACTGTCAGGCGAAGATAAAGAAAGGTGATCAATTAGTATTCTCACCTTTAGTGAGTGGCATGGTGGCTCAGTGGTTAGCACTGCTGCCTCACAACACCAGGGTCCCAAGTTCAATTCCAGCCTCAGGTGACTGTCTGTGCGGAGTTTGCAAATTCTCCCCGTGTCTGTGTGGGTTTTCTCCGGGTGCTCTGGTTTCTTCCCACAGTCCAAAGATGTGCCAGCCAGGTGAATTGGCCATGCTAAATTGCCCATAGTGTTAGGTACATTAGTCAGTGGGTGTGGGTGTGTTACTCTTTGGAGGTTTGGTTGGGCCGAAGGGCCTGTTTCCACACTGTAGGTAATCTAATCTAAACCTTATGGTCCAAAGGTTAGCTCCACTCACAGGTTATTAGCACATGTTCTGAAGTGATCAGTTATCAGTTTGTGATTGTTTAAAAATAAAATCTACAATTACCATCTAATTAAGGAATCAACTCGTAAGACAAAGGAGCAGAACTAGGCCATTCGGCCTGTCGAGTCTTCTCCCCTATTTGATCTTGTCTGATATGTTTCTCAATCCCATTCTCCTGTCTTTTTCCTATAACCCCTGAATGTCTCACCAATCAAGAACCCTGATTCAATGAAGAGTGCAGGAGGGTACGCAAACAGCAGCACAATGCATATCAAAAAAGGTGTCAACGTAATGAAGCTACAAACAGCAGCACAATGCATATCAAAAAAGGTGTCAACATAATGAAGCTACAAAACAGTACTTGCATGGCAAAGATCATTCGCATCAAGAGACAGACAGGACTAAGTGATTCCACAAATAGTAGATCAGTTCTAAGCTGTGCACATCCTAACCAGTTATGAATGGTGGTGGATAATTAAACAACCCACTGGAGGAGGAGCTCCATAAATCTCTCAATTCTCAATGATGGGAAAGGCTGCCCAACAGTGCAAAAGATAAGGCAGAAACATTTGTAAAACTCTTCAGTCAGAAATAACAAATGGGTGATCCATCTCAGCCTCATCCAGAGGTCCCTAGTGGCACAGATACCATTCTTCAGTTAATTTGATTCATTCCACATGATGCCGAAAATGTGTTGCTGGAAAAGTGCAGCAGGTCAGGCAGCATCCAGGGAACAGGAGAATCGACGTTTCGGGCATAAGTTCTTCTCCTGTTCCCTGGATGCTGCCTGACCTGCTGAGCTTTTCCAGCAACACATTGTCAGCTCTGATCTCCAGCATCTGCAGACCTCACTTTCTCCTCATTCCACATGATATCAAGAAACTGCTGAAAGCACAAAACACTCAAAGGCCATGGGTCCTAACAACATTCGAGTAATAGAACTGAGAAAATGTGATCCCGAGCATGACGTGCATCTATTAGTTTGAAATAGCTAAGCTATTCCAACTGGCAGCCATACAATTTCAATACAAGACTGACATTCATCCAAAATGTGGAATATTCTCCAGGTATATCCTGTGATCAAAAAGCAGGAAAAATCTAATCTGGCCAGTTATTGGCCAATCAGCCCACTTCTGATCATCAATAAAGTGATAGAAAGGGTCATCAACAGTGCTATCAAGAGCACTTGCTTCAAATTAATCTGCTCCCTGATGCCCAATGTGGGTTCTGCCAAGGCCATTCAGGGCCTGACCTCATTACAGCCTTCATTCAAACTTGGACAAAAGAGCTGAATACCAGAGCTGAAGTGACAGTGACTGCCTGTGACATCACGGCTACATTTGACCAAGGATGGCATCAAGAAGTCCGAACATGAGTCAATGGGAAATGGGGGGAAAACTCTCCACTGGTTGCAGACATTCCTAGCACAAGGCAAAATGGTTGTGTTCATTGGGGGTCAGTCATCTGAGCTCCAGGACATCTCTCCTGGAGTTCCTCAAGATAGATGTCTAGGCCCAGCCAACTTCAGCTGCTTCACCAGTCATAAGGTCAGAAGTTGGGATGTTCATTGGACAACATTCATCACCAATGCAATTCCTGAAATATTGAAGCAGTCCATGTCCAAATGCAATAAGTCCCAGACAATATCCAGGTTTGAGTTGATAAGTGGGAAGCAACATTAGCTCAACTTAAGCGCCAGGAAATGACCATCTGCAACAAGAAAGTATCTGACCACTGCCGTTTGACATCTAATAGCATTATCATTGCTAAATCTCCCATCAACTTCTTTGTGGTTACCATCTACCAGAACCTAAAAAGTCCCATTTGCCCACATTTGGCCCATATCCCTCTAAACCTTTCCTATTCAGAAGTCCATCCAGATCCCTTTTAAAACATTGTAATTTTATCAGCCTCCACTACTTCCCCTAGCAGCTCATTCCCTACATGAAAAAGTTACCCCTCAGGTCATTTTAAAATCTTTCCCCTCTCACCTTAACCTATGTCCTCTAGTATTGTACTCCCCTACTCTGGGAAAAATACCTTGGATATTCACCCAATCCATGCCCCTCATGATTTTATCAACATCTATAAGCTTCAGCTCCAGGAAAAATAACCCTAGCCTATTCAGCCTCTCCCAATAGTTCAAACCCTCCAACCATGGCAACATGCTTGCAAATCTTTTTGAACCCTTTCAAGCTTAATAAAGCAGGGAAACGAGAATTAAATACAGTATTCCAAAAATGGTTTAGCCTGTACAGTCACAACGTGACATTGAAACTCCTATACTCAATGCACTGACCAATAAAGGCAAGTGTATCAAACACTTTCTTCACTACCCTGAATACTTGTGACTCCACTTTCAAGAAAATATGAATCTGACCCCAAGGTCTCTTTTTTTGGCAACACTCCTTAGGACCTTACTATTAAGTGTATAAGTCCTGCCCTGATTTGCTTTACCAAAATGCAACACCTCACATTAATTCTTCCATCTTCACCAGTGATTTATTTTCCTTATCTGTGTGTACGTGTGTGTGTGTGTGTCTGTATTAAAGAGAATGTTAATAAGGAGATTGTTTTGATTTATGAATGGGAAAGGTTTGGAGGGCTATGGGCTGGGTGCTGGCAAATGGGACTAGACTAGATTGGGATATCTAGTCGACATGGACGAGTTAGACCAAAGGGTCTGTTTCCATGCTGTAGATCTCTATGACTGTTTTAGAGTTTTAGTTAGTAGTGCTATATATCAATGGTTTAAATCTGCTTATGTTTAGCTATAATGCTATTACTTAGAGTAAATAATCATTCTTGCCTAGTACAGAAATCTGGTCTAGTGCTTTCTTTTAAGCTTTGTTTGAAAATCAGGTAAGTTGAGATAACTTTAAGAAATATTTAATATTTGGTATGACCCCAGGACTAGTGGGCTCAATTTATGGAATGCTACTCCAGGGAGTTGCAGCATCACCCATGAGAAAGCAGCCTGCTTGATTGGAATTACATTCATAGACATTCACATCCTTCACCAGCAGCAGTGTGTACCATTTACAAGATACACAGTAGAAGTTCACCAACGCTCCTTTGAAAATACCTTCCAAACCCATAATCACTTCCATATAGAAGGGCAAGGGCGGCAGATACATGGGAATGATTAGATTAGATTACTTACAGTGTGGAAACAGGCCCTTTGGCCCAACAAGTCCACACTGACCCACCGAAGTACAACCCACCCATACCCACTCCCCTACATTTATCCCGTCACCTAACACTACGGGCAATTTAGCATGGCCAATTCACCTAACCTGCACATTTTTGGACTGTGGGAGGAAACCAGAGCACCCGGAGGAAACCCACACAGACACAGGGAGAATGTGCAAACTCCACACAGTCAGTCGCCTGAGGCGGGAATTGAACCCGAGTCTCTGGCGCTGTGAGGCAGCAGTGCTAACCACTGTGCCGCCCACAAATGTGACCAGCAAGTTCTCCTTCAAGCTACTTACCATCCTGAATTGGAATACTGTTGTTCCTTCAGTGCCACTGGGACAAAATCTTGGAAATTCTTCATTAACAGCATTGTGGGGTATACTTACCCTAATGGACTGCAGTGGTTCAAGAGGCCGCTCTCTCAAGGATAACTAGGGATTGGAAATAAATACCCTCCCAGCCAGTAATCTCTATATTCAATAATCGAATAAAAAGAAAGTGACAAAGGTTTTCTTAGAATACAACTCAAACCAAATATGGTCAGGGAGAAGGAGTAGTCAATTCAGCACCTCAAACCTGCTCCACCATTTGATATGATGCCAAACAGTATGAAAATAGAGCTGTTAAAAATATTTTAATTCTCTTCTAGCTGATAAAATAACACAGGAATGGAAGGAAGAACTAATGAAAATAGAAAACAGCAAGCACACTTAATGATAGGTTGTTGATTGCAGTGCTGTGATGTTGTGTGAATATTGTATATCTATATGCACTTCATTTTTTTTCCTAAATATTTCCTTGTAAATTCCTGGTGCATCTTATCATCCAGTAAATACAGTAATACTCAATAATCCAAAAGTATAGTTAATGATCGGGGCTTATAATTACTCACCAGTACTTCTCTCTATTGCTTCTAATTTCTTATCTCTCCACATACTAACTCTGTTTCCTGATCTACTGAGCCAAGATCTTACCTCATTAATGACCTTATGCCAACATTTAATATCAGGACTGACCTTTCCTTTTCCATTTTGTGTCTTTTAGAAATCTCAAATACTCTGGAATATTACATTCCCTAACTTGGTCACCATCTAATCATATCTCTGTACTGGCTCATACCTTCAGTCTTTTAACATTTTTCTCTGGTTTTATCTTATTCACTGGTACAAAATTATTATTAAACTCTTTGTCTCTTCCTGTCAAAGTTAGTTTATCTTTAATTAAATTTCTACCCTGTTAATTAAACACAAAAGCAAAGTACTTTGGATTTGAGACATCTGAAACAAGAACAAAAATAATTGGAACGATTCATCTGTGAAGAGAAGCACAGTTAACATTTCAGGTCGTGCCACATAGGCCACGAGACATATTGGATTTTCCAGCTCTTTCTATTCTTATTCTTACATTGCTCCAGTCCTTGACTTTACTTTATGGATTGATACATTTTTTCTTGCCTGAATCCTCCCATCAGTTTTCTGTTTAAACACCTGTCTCCAGCCCTTGTTACAAATTACCAGGAAACTGGCCCCAGCCTGGTCACAACTGAGCAACTCTATCTCTCCCTATTACCAAGTGCCAGAGTCCAAATGATCAAAAACTATTTCCCAAAACACTTTTTGATTCATTAATCAACCAATCTGCATGTGGCTCAAGTAGTTTTCCAGAGATCATTACCTTTAAAGTTTAACCTATTAATTTGGGCCATAAATGCTCAAACCCCCTCATCAGAACCTGATGCTATACCTGATATATGTTGATTCCTACATATACCATGACAACTGCCTTATCCTTTTCCTTCTTCACAATCTTTCCTAGACATGAGCAGATATGCAGCTGGTACCCATTGCAGCCTTTCGGACACCTAGTCTCACCTCCAAAAAAGTTATCCATTCTCCTTTTACTGTACTATCCTCTACCATTACCACATTGCTTTCCATGCCCAGAAATTTGGGTGGCCTCCTGTATCACAGTACCACAGTCTGTGAATGCCTTGAGAAACAGAGATTCAAGATTTGAAAATAGGGAGAAACTCAAGAAAATTACAATTGCCAGAGAAGTAGGATTGAGTAAATCGTTGGAACTGCAAGTTGTCAAGTCCCCAGATCCTGATGGATTTCATCCTAGTCTTAAAAAGGGCTACTGACTTAATTTATGCATTAGTTTTAATTTTCCAAACTCATTAGATTTGGGGAAGGTTCCTTGGAAAAAATCTAATGCAATTCCTTCATAAAGGAAGGAGGCAGAAAACAGTTAGCTTAACATCCGGCAGAGGGAAAATGTTAAAAGTTATTATTAAAGTTGAATAAGTTGGAGGTAATCAGGCAGAGCCAAGATGGCTTTGTCAGAGGAAACAGTGTTTAACAAATTTATTGAAGTGCTTTGAAGAAGTAACTTCTGTTGTGGATAAAGAACAACCAGTGAATGTACTGTACTTAGACTTCGAGAAGGTATTTCCATCAGGTGCCATATCAAAGGTTATTACAGAAAATAAAAATTCATGGTGCGGGGGTAACATACTGACATGCATAGATGATTAGCTGGCTAACAGGGACAGAGAGTAGGAATGAGTGGGTCTTTTTCAGGCTGGTAGGATTTTATGAGTGGTATGCCACAGGAGTCAGGGCTGGGGCTTCAACTTTTTATTATTTACATAAATGATTTGGCTGAAGAGGTAGAAGATATGGCAGCTAAATATGCTAATTTGGATGTCCTACTTCATATCTGGGAGTACCATGTACAGTGCTAGCTACCAGATTTATGGATATTAATGCATTGGAAGCAGTTCAGAGGTTTACTAAACTAATACCTGGAATGACTGAATTACCTTATGAGGGAAGGCTGGACAGGCCAACATCCTTGAGTCAGAGGTGACTTAATTGAAATGTAAAAGCTCTTGAGTGGACTTGACAGGATCAATATAAAAAGGATGTTTCTTCTTGTGAGAGAATCTAGAAGTACAGAATCAGTTCACCCTCCAATCTTTTTTGTAACAGTACCAATGTTGTTTGTGTTATGACCTGCCTATAACTCAACAGATTCAATGCAAGCACCTGCTAAACTGCCATGAAGTCGTAGCTAAAGTGATTTTCCGACTGGCGATTCCTAACAAGTTCTTGATTCGGAGATGCCGGTGTTGGACTGGGGTGTACAAAGTTAAAAATCACACAACACCAGGTTATAGTCCAACAGGTTTAATTGGAAGCACACTAGCTTTCGGAGCGACGCTCCTTCATCAGGTGATTGTGGAGGGCTCGATCGTAACACAGAATTGATAGCAAAAATTTGCAGTGTGATGTAACTGAAATTATACATTGAAGAATTGATTGTCTGTTAAGCCTTTCATCTGTTAGAATACAGTGATAGTTTCACTTCTTTCATGTGTAAATCACAAAACCCTTTTTTTAAAAGTTGCATTCTCGGGTTAGCTGTTAACAATGGTGATAGCTAGACAATATGTTGAAGCTGTTAGCCCCTTGTGTTCTCTGTCTATGACCTGATGTTTAGATTGATTCTAATCTAAAAAGTGAGATAACAGAGTTTTACATAAATTCATGCAGTTTTTGAGCTCAGAGTTCGACATAAATGTATGCAGTTTTTGAGCAAAGTGCAATGTAACTCTGCAAGTACAAAAAAAATCACCACACAAAATATATGTGTGCATGTGGGTCTTTATCTGTCTGTGTGTGTGTCTGTCTGGGGTGGTGGTTGTGAGTGTGAGAAAGTGTGTGTGTTTAGCGAGTGCAGAGTGTCTTAAGTCTGTGAGGGGGTGCATGTGTGGGAGTGTGTGTGTCTATAAGGGCGTGTGTGGGTGTCTGTGTGCGCGTCTGTGTGTACCTGTGTCCGTGTGTATGTGAGAGTGTGTGTGTGTAGGAATATCTGTGTATGTGTGTGTGTAGTGCAATGGGGATCACCTGTAATGTGACATGAACCCAAGGTCCCGGTTGAGGCCCTCCCTATGGGTACCGAACTTAGCTATCAGCCTCTGCTCGGCCATTTTCCTTTGCTGCCCGTCCCGAAGTCCACCTTGGAGGATGGTCACCCGAAGGTCCGAGACTGAATGTCCTGGACCACTGAAGTGTTCCCCAACTGGGAGGGAACCCTCCTGTCTGTTGATTGTTGTGCGGTGCCCATTCATCCGTTGTCGTAGTCTTTGCTCGATTTCGCCAATGTACCATGCCTCCGGGCATCCTTGCCTGCAACGTATAAGATAGACAACGTTGGCTGAGTCACATGAGTACCTGCCATGTACAAGGTGGGAGGTGTTCCCACGCGTAGTAGTGGTATCTATATCCACAATCTGACAGGTCTTGCAGCGTCCACCGTGACAGGGTTGTATGGAATTGTCCTGAGAGCCGGGCAGTTTGCTACGAACAATGATCTGTTTGAGGTTTGGCAGTTGTTTAAAGGCAAGTAGTGGAGGTGTGGGGAAGGTCTTGGTTAGGTGCTCATCCTCATTGATAATGTGTTGCAGGTCACGAAGAACATGGAGTAATTTTTCAGCCCCTGGGAAGTACTGAACAACGAAGGGTACCCTGTCAGTTGCAGCCCGTGTCTGTCTCCTGAGGAGGTCATTACGGTTCCTTGCTGTGGCACGTCAGAACTGGCGGTCGATGAGTTGAGCATCGCACCTTCCTCCTCATCTGATCAGAACAGGAGGAACGTGACGGACACCTGGAAGTACTCAAGGATGCCCTCACAAGAACGGTACATTGGGGAAACCGAGCAAAGGCTACGACTACGGATGAATGAGCACCGCACAACAATCAACAGACAGGAGGGTTTCCTCCCATTTGGGGAACACTTCAGTGGTCCAGGACATTCAGCCTCGGACCTTCGGGTGACCATCCTCCAAGGTGGACTTCGGGACAGGCAGCAGAGGAAAGTGGCCGAGCAGAGGCTGATAGCTAAGTTCGGTACCCATAGGGAGGGCCTCAACCGGGACCTTGGGTTCATATCACATTACAGGTGATCACCATTGCACCACACACACACACACTCTCACATACACACGGACACAGGTACACACAGACGCGCACACAGACACCCACACACACCCTTATAGACACACACTCTCACACATGCACCCCCTCACAGACTTAAGACACTCTGCACTCACTACACACACACACACACACGCTTTCTCACACTCACAACCCCCACCCCAGTCAGATACACACACAGACAGATAAAGACCCACATGCACACATATATTTTGTGTGGTGATTTTTTTTGTACTTGCAGAGTTACATTGCACTTTGATCAAAAACTGCATACATTCATGTTGAACTCTGAGCTCAAAAACTGCATGAATATATGTAAAATTCTGTTATCTCACTTTTTAGATTAGAATCAATCTAAACATCAGGTCATAGACAGAGAACACAGGGGGCTAACAGCTTCAACATATTCTGGATCAGTGGTGCTGGAAGAACACAGCAATTCAGGCAGCATCCGACGAGCAGCAAAATCGACGTTTCGGGCAAAAGCGCTTCAACATATTGTCTAGCTATCACCATTGTTAACAGCTAACCCGAGAATGCAACTTTTAAAAAAAGGGTTTTGTGATTTACACATGAAAGAAGTGAAACTATCACTGTATTCTAACAGATGAAAGGCTTAACAGACAATCAATTCTTCAATGTATAATTTCAGTTACAACACACTGCAAATTTTTGCTATCAATTCTGTGTTACGATCGAGCCCTCCACGATCACCTGATGAAGGAGCGTCGCTCCGAAAGCTAGTGTGCTTCCAATTAAACCTGTTGGACTATAACCTGGTGTTATGTGATTTTTAACAAGTTCTTGCTTGTTTTATAGCTAACTACTGTTAACTGAGCAACAGACTGAGAATTAAATAAAAAGTCCAGGAGGAAGTGCAAACGTAGATCCACGTATATTTCAGTTCGTCACTAATAAAGGTACAGAGGAATATGCTAACAGAAATACAATTAGGTGTAAGGAAACATCTGTGGACTGTAAAGTATAAACACGAAAGCATTCTCCTCACCCCCACCCTCCTCTAGCTTATCTCTCCACGCTTCAGGCTCTCTGCCTTTATTCCTGATGAAGGGCTTTTGCCTGAAACGTCGATTTTGCTGCTCCTCAGATGCTGCCTGAATTGCTGTGCTCTTCCAGCATCTGCAGTCATTGTTTTTACCCAGTTACGGGAAAAGACCAACTGACACGAGGAAACCCAACAATCAGCCTCTGGACTGGCAGACTGACCAATAGGAAAAGGGTATACTGGGAAGCCGGCGCACCCGTGTCGATCAATGGGAGAAGGTTTTACTGCCGGCGCGTTGCCGATTGGTCGCCGGGCGGAGAGTCGGTTTCTCCCCCTCTGGATTACAGCTGAAAAGCCGGTGAGTGAGGCTGGGCCTATGGGCGGGTGAGGAAATGTAGTGACTGAGCGATAATGGTCCCCTTGGTTGGGTTGGGAGGCTTGTCGCTGATTGGTGATCAGGGGACGTGGTGTGTGTATGTGGCGGTTGGGGGTTAGCGAGGAACCACCATTCTCCTGTCACAACCTTCCTCTGTGCACGTGCGGGATCCCGGGCACGGCGCTGCTTCCTGCCCCAGATGGGAGCTCCTCCCCTGGTAAACTGTTCATTTTGTATTGTCTGCTGTGTCTGTCGATAAAAAAAAAGCTCAAAGCACGCCTTCTGGACAGAGCCTCTAGTTTGGAAGTGCTCACCCAAAGCTTCAATCCCTTTTCCATCGCTGATGAGTCTTCTGTGTATCTCGAGCATTTATTTCTAACTTACCCGATTTTTACATCTACAACCTTTTTTCAGACTGGACCTTTCCAGCCATGACTCGAATATTGCATCAGAAAGCACTGCTGCTGGATGCTCGCGCAATATTCAGTGGACCTGGAAAACTTGACCAGCTGATTGAAAATTTTGAATTGAGATTAGATTAGATTCCCTACAGTGTGGAAACAGGCTCTTCGGCCCAATAAATCCACACCGACCCTCCGAAGAGTAACCTATCCAGACCCATTTCCCATTGACTGATGCACTAATGAATTATTAGCTTAAATGTATATGATGAAATTCATGAGCACACTTATACTTTTTAAACAAATGATTAATATAAATTCAGTACTGCTTTAGGTGACAACATTCTTCTGCATAGAATATAAATTTAATTAGTTTGAAAGACTGGTTTGGCTGCATACTTTCATATATTCTTGACCTTTATTTCGCTTGATAAGCTTGTATGGGTGTTGCTGGCAAACGTGGTATTTAAAATCCAGCTGTAAATGTACCTGAGACTGCAGTGAGCTGCTTCCTGATTGCATTCAACCTGTATGGTGTCAGTGTGTGCAGGGTGTTGAGAGTGAAAGGTACAGAAGTTTGACTCTGCAATGTGAAAGGAACACCCCTCTTTCCAATTTAAGTTCATGTAGGCCTTGGAAGGGAGCTTGGGGTTGCTGATATTACCATGTTACTGCAGCTCTTGTAAGTGATGAAGTCGGTGAAAGTGAGGACTGTAGATGCTGGAGAGTCAGAGTTGAAAAGGGTGGCACTTAAAAAGCACAGCAGGTCATGAAACATCCGAGTAGCAGGAGAGTCAATGTTTTGGACATAAGCTCTTTGTCAGGAATGGTAGGGTTGTGGGGGAGAGAGGGCTGGGGTGAAGGTAAGTGGGAAGGCACTAGGTGGCTATAGGTGGGAGGTAATTGTGATATGTCAGTGGGGAGGGTGGAGTGGATAGGTGGGAAGGCAGATGGACGGGTTAAAAGGGTGGTGCTGAGTTTGAGGGTTGGATATGGGATGAGGTAGGGGGAGGGGAGATTTGGAAAGTCGATGTTGGCGCTATGCGGTTGAAGGGTCCCAAGGCATTCTTCTTTCTCCAGTTAGCAGGTGTCCAGATTCCCCTGGTCCTCACCTTCTACCCCACTAATCTCTGGATACAGTGTGTTTTTATCTGATATTTCCACCACTTAGAGCATTCAATGCGCTCAATGTGGTCTCCTCTGTCAGGGAGACAGGATGCCAACTAGCAGAGTGTTTCAAGGAACATCTCTGGGACATGCACTAAACAACCCCACTGCCCTGTGGCTGACTATTTCAACACTCCTCACTCTGCCAAGGACAAGCAAGTCCTGGGCTACCTCCACTGCTAAATTTAATCCACCTGCTAACAGGAGGAAGAACGCCTCATCTTCTGTTTTGGGACTGTTCAACCATGTGGCATCAACATTGATTTCAGTAGTTTCCAAATCCCTCTTTTTTTTTTCTCTTCTCCCCTCCCTCCCCCAACCTTATCCCAGATCCAACCCTCGAACATGGCACCGTCCTCGTGACCTGTCCACTCCACTTGATGAATGGCCTGAAATGTCAGCTCTCCTCCTCGGATGCTGCCTGGCCTGCTGTACTTTTGCAGTGCCACATGTTTCAACCAACAAGTCATGGGTTCACAAGGTATTGCTGAACAAGCCTTGGTTACTGCAATGCATCTTGTAATTGGGATGTACTGCATCTCCTATAGTGGGAAGATTGAATACTTAAGGTGCTGATCAGACTGCTTTGTACTTTAATGGTATCCACTTGCTTCACTGTTGAAACTGCACTCTTCCAAGCAGGTCAAGAGTATTCCATTGATTTCTCCAATTTGTCTTGTAGACGGTAGAAGGGTTATGGAAGGTCACATGAGCTGTTTGCTGAAGAATACCTGCCCTACACTGGTTTTTAGAGCCACTGTATCCATGTGGCTTCTCCTGGTAGGCTTGTTTTTGGTGCTTATCAGGATTGTGCTGAGTTTGATGATAGAATTGTTGGAAGCTGGGGAAGTGATTTGCTGGACCCCGTGCTGAGATATTTTACTATCAGTAGCCACAGTGCAGTGCCAGAAGGCTGGAGGTTGGCCAACGTGGTGCCACTATTTAAGAAAGGAGGTCAGGAAATGTCAGAACTATAGACTGGTGAGCCTGACATCAGTGGTGGGTAAGTTGTTGGAGGGAATCCTGAGAAACAGGATTGAAATGCATCTAGAAAAGCAACGACTGATTTGGGATAGTCAACATGGCTTTGTGCATGGGATATCGTGTCTCACTAAGTTGATTGAGTTTTAAAAGGTGTAATGAAAATGATTAAGGGAAGAGCAATGGATATGGTCTATATGGAGAAAGTGCAGACTGCAGATAGTGGAGATCAGAGTCGAGAGTACGGTGCTGGAAAAGCACAGCAGGTCAGGCAGCATCTGAGGAGCAGGAGAATCAAAGTTTGGACAAGAGCCCTTCATCAGGAATTGTTCCTGCCCTTCCTGATGAAAGACTCTTGTCCACAATATTGATTCTCCTGCACCTTGGATGCTGTCTGACCTGCTGTGCTTTTCCAGCATATCTATATGGATTTCAGGAAGGGTTTGACAAGGTTCCTCATGGTAGACTGGTCAGCAAAGTCAGCTTACATGGAATATAGGAGAACTAGCTATTTGGATACGGAACTGGCTTGAAGGTAGAAGACAGGGTTGTTTTTCAGAGAGGAGGCCTGTGACCAATGGTGACCAATGATGTGCCACAAGGATTGGTGCTGAGTCCACTGCTTTTTGTTATTCATATAAATGATTTGGATGTGAATATGATATGGTAGGTAAGTTTGCGGATGATACCAAAATTGGAGGTGTAATGGACGGTGAAAAGGTTACCTCAGAATGCAATGATATCTTGATCCAATGGGCTGAGGGGTGGCAGATAGAGTTTAATTTAGATAAATGTCAGCTGCTGCAAATCGGGTCAGGACATATAGACTTAATAGTAAGGTCCTGGGGAGAGTTGCTGAACAGAGACCTTAGAATGCAGGTTCGTAGTACCTTGAAAGTGGACTTGCAGGTATATAGGATACTGAAGAAGGCATTTGGTATGCTTTCCTTTATTGGTCAGTGCATTGAGTGGAGGAGTTGGGAGGTCATGTTGAGGCTGTACAGGATATTGGTTAGACCATTATTGGAATACTGTATGAAATTCTGGTCTCTGTGCTGTCAGAAGGATGTTGTGAAACTTGAAAGCGTTTCCCTGTCGGAGGCTGAAGGGTGACCCTATAGAGGTTTCTAAAATCGAGTGACACGGATGGGCTAAATAGGCAAGGGCTTTCCCCCGGGGTGAGGAAGCCCAAAACTAGTGGTGAGAAGTTTCAGGTGAGGCGGACCTCGGGGATAACTTTTTCATGCAGAGGGTGGTGTGTGTATGGCATCAGCTGCCAGAGGAAGTGGTGGAGGCTGGTGCAATTACAACATTTAAAAGGCAACTGTTTGGGTATATAAATAGGAATGGTTTTAAGGGATATGGGCCAAATGCTTGCAAATGGGACTAGATTAATTAAAGAGATCTGGTTGACATGGATGGGCTGGATCAAAGGTATACCTGCATACCTATGATTCGATGTGGATGGAAATAGAGAGCCAGCAAGAAAAAGGCAATTAATGATAACTCAAAGCTCGATTGAAGAACTGGGTTTCGAGGGAATTTGTCTTTTTAGAATTGCAGGCTTTGAGAAAGGACGTTTCAGACATCAAGTTTGCATCTGTTCAGCGAGGATAAGGATGGATTTTTTTCGGTGGCATTAGGTACTTGCAGTGGCTTCATTTCCTGCTCCTGTATTATTACCACTGGTATCTTCCAAGGAGCGATCCTTGGACCCACTCTTTCTCACATCTGATCTCTTGGAAATATTACCCCAGTCAATTCTACAAAGTCCTCTCATCTCCTGGAAACTTATGCCTAAATTAAGAAAGCTGTAAGACAGACTGATCAAGTAACATAATGTTCACCAAATCTTACTTTACATCCAACATCCCACACTCACCTATCAATATTCTCAGGTATGACCTGTTCCGACAGCACAGTTGGAATGGTTCTGGGAGTCCTCAAAATTTACTATGAACTCTATAAAGTTGTATGGCATTCAGTTAAGACCACCTTTAACTGATATTCTTACTCAATTGTTAAATACAGAGTATTACTTGAAAGAACCACGGAGGGTAATGAGGGTACAGAATGTGCTGCAGGTGGGGATCTTCAGAGTCCATTGCTGTGAATTGGTTTGTAACACTCCTGACTGAGCCCTGAAGGACATCTTCAGACATCTTAGTTGAAGGGATGAAGGCATCACTTGCTTGGCCACTACTTACTGCTCGTCCCTAATAATTATTGAAAGTGATATGTCCTGCCATCTTGAACTGCTGCAGGAAGTTTGACAGACTTGTGTGGGCAAGAATAGAATGACAATGAAATGTGGAAAATTGTGATGTTATTCTCTGTGGTAGGAAGATCTGATGCGCAAAATATTCCAATGATGCAAGATTGTAAAGTGTAGATGTACAAGTTGACCTGTGTATGCTTTCAATAATTTGCTGAAGGCTAACCTGCAGATGCAGCAAGCAATTAGGAAGGCTAATGGTACGTTATCCTTATTGCAAGAGACTTTGAGTACAAGAGCAGTGGAATATTGCTTCAGCAATATAGAACCTTGGTTAATATGCAGGTTCACTTGGTAGTTAGGACTGCAGATGCTGGAGATCAGAGCTGAAAAATGTATTGCTGGAAAAGCGCAGCAGGTCAGGCAGCATCCAAGGAGCAGAAGAATCGACGTTTCGGGCGGAAGCCATTCCTGAAGAAGGGCTTATGCCCGAAACGTCGATTCACTTGGTAGTTAGGAAAGCAGATGTAATGTTAACCTTCATTTCGAGAGGGATAGAGCAGGAATGCACTGCTGAAGCTGTATAAGGTTCTGGCCACACTGCATGGAATGTTGTGAACAGTTTTGTGCTCTGTGTCGAAGGAAGGATGTGTTGATTTTTGGAGGGAGCCCAGAAGAGGTTTACAAGAATGATCCTGGGGATCAAGGCCTTATTATATGAGGAGTGAATGAGGACTTTGGGTCTGTACTGTGTGGAGGTTAGAAGGTTGAGAGGTGATCTGATTGGAAATTACAGAATACTGAGAGGCCTGGGGAGATGTTTCCACTGGTGGGACCCATGGGCACAATCTCAGGCTGAAGGATGACCCTTAGATATTTGATAAGGAGGAATTTCTTCAGCCCAAAGGTGGTGAATCTGTGAAGCCCTGCCACAGAACGTTTTGGTGGTCAAATCCTTGAGTATATCTAAGACCGGTTTTTTGATGAGCAAGGGATTAAAGGTTATGGGGAGAAAGTAGGAGAATGTGATCGTGAAACATGTTGATCATGATCGAATGATGGAGCAGACTAGATTGGTCAAATGGTCCAATTGTACTCCTTTATCATTTGGTATTACATCGGGAGATGGAGGCTCCACAAATATCCCCATCCTCAACAACAGGGTAGCCTAGCACACCACTGCAAAATGTCAGGCTGAAGCATTTCCAAATACCTTCAGCTAGAAGTGATGAGTGGATGATTCATTTCTATCTTCTCCCTGAGGTCCCTAGCATCACAGGTCCCATTCCTGAACCAATTCAACTCACTCCATAATATGAAGAAACAGCTGAAGACATTCAAAACTGCCAAAGGAACATTCTGGCAAGAGCATTGAAGATATGCTCCAGTATAGCTGTGCCTGTATCTAAACTGTTCCGGTCCAGTAGAAAACAAAATATTTTTCCCATAGTGAAGATGACCAGTTAAGTAGTTTATTTCAGGTTTTCAGCCAGGTTTCTTTAATAAACACCATTTTCAGCTTTATCAGCAAAACAAAACTTATTCCGCTAATGTGCAATAATTGATTAACATATAGTCAGCAATATGGAAGTATAAATGCTTATCTCTCTGAATATCCCCAAAACCGAGAGGCACGTGCAGAAGCACATAAGTTTACAGGAAAAATGGAAAGAAAACATTATTTCTCTGCAGAGATTGGATTTCTGAAAAAAAAGTGGATTAGTCCTAATGGCAAGAGGATAAAGCAGAGGATATTCCAGATTGTTTCTCTGATGACCACACATGCCAGAACAAGTCATGGACAGTTACCTCTGAAATCATGCAGACACAGCTTGCTCACAGATACAATCTTGACCTCATCCTTCAATCAAGAGAAAGTGAGGACTGCAGATGCTGGAGATCAGAGTTGAGAGCACGGTGCTGGAAAAACACAGCAGGTCAGGCAGCATCCAAGGAGCAGGAGAATCGACATATCGGGCATAAGCCCTTCGTCACTATTCCTTCAATCACTCTTTTGAAAGAACACATAGATTTCACTCTGAACTTAACAGAAGACTTTCTTGACAGAAATGGGAGAAACCAGCTGCGCAATGTGTTTTTTCTTGTAGGCTTTCATTTGACTCTGCTGGTTCTTAGGCTTTTTTCCAACTCAGCTCGTTCTTTTGGTTGTTCTCCAACTGAATGAGATAAATAAGAACAAGCCAGTTACTACTCAAAATAGCTTGAACAGAGTCTATATCAAAGAAGTGGTTATCACCAGATTTCTTGGAAGCATTATTTTTTAAAAAGTACTAATGTCCATAGCCAGTTTTGAATGATCTGTTTTCAAGAAAACATTCCTGGTATATTGACAGCACTGGAAATAAATTCCTAGCGAGTTTTGAGAAGATTTATAGCTCAGGTTGAGGTACTGGATGTAAGTTGGCTCTCTGTGCTGGAAGGTTCATTTTCGTGTGTTTCATCATCATCATCATCATCATATGAGATAACATCATCAGTGAGCCTTCGGTGAAGTGCTAACGTTATGTCCTGCTTTCTATTTGTGTTTTGGTTTCCTTAGGTTGTTGATGTCATTTCCTGTTCTTTTTCTCAGAGGGTGGTAGACTGGGTCAAAATCAATGTATTTATTGAGAGAGTTCCGGTTGGAATGCCATGCTTCTAGGATCCCCGCTATCACGGTTCTTAGTAGAGGCAGTAATGCAGAGACTGAAACAAACAGCTGTGCCAGCCATCAAACCGAGACTTTGGGTCCACATAGTGAAGGATACTTTTGTCACGACTAAACAAAACAAATTAGAGGAAACCTTTAAGACCATCAATAATATCCTTACTGGCATAAAATTCACAAAAGAGGAGGAAAGCAACACCAAACTGCCATTCCTTGATGTCACAGTAGAGCAAATAGTCAATGGGGAGCTTCAAACTAGCATTTACAGGAAAACAACACATGCGGACTAAATACTGAAGTTCAAAAGCAACCATCCCAACACCTACAAACGAAGCTGCATTAGAACATTATTGAACGAGCCACTATACACTGTAGCACAGAGGAACTACGAAGAGCAGAAGAAAATCATCGTTACAGTATATATACAGGTGGAGAAAGTGAGGTCTGCAGATGCTGGAGATCAGAGCTGGAAATGTGTTGCTGGAAAAGCGCAGCAGGTCAGGCAGCATCCAGGGAACAGGAGAATCGACGTTTCGGGCATAAGCCCTTCTTCAGGAATGGGGAAAGTTTGTCCAGCAGGCTAAGATAAAAGGTAGGGAGGAGGGACTTAGGGGAGGGGCGTCAGAAATGTGATAGGTGGAAAGAGGTCAAGGTGAGGGTGATAGGTCAGACTGGGGTGGGGGCGGAGAGGTCGGGAAGAAGATCTCAGGTTAGGAAGGCGGTGCTGAATTTGATGGATTTGACTGAGACAGGGTGGGGGGAGGGGAAATGAGGAAACTGGTGAAATCCGAGTTTATCCCTTGTGGTTGGAGGGTTCCTAGCCGGAAGATGAGGCGTTCTTCCTCCAACCGTCGTTTTGTTGTGGTCTGACGATGGAGGAGTCCAAAGACCTGCATATCCTTGGTGGAGTGGGAGGGGGAATTGAAATGTTGAGCTACAGGGTGGTTGGGTTGGTTGGTCCGGGTGTCCCAGAGGTGTTCTCTGAAACGCTCCGCAAGTAGCCGGCCTGTCTCCCCAATATAGAGGAGGCCACATCGGGTGCAGAGGATGCAATAGATGTGTGGAGGTGCAGGTGAATCTGTGGCGGATATGGAAGTTTCCTTTGGGGCCTTGGAGGGAGGTGAGGGGGGAGGTGTGGGCGCAAGTCTTGCACCTCCTGCGGTTGCAGGGGAAGGTGCCGGGAGTGGAGGTTGGGTTGGTGGGGGGTGTGGATCTGACGAGGGAGTCACGGAGGGAGTTGTCTTTACGGAATGCTGATAGGGGAGGGGAGGGAAATATATCCTTGGTGTTGGGGTCCGTTTGGAGGTAGCGGAAATGACGGCGGATGATGCGCTGTACATGGAGATTGGTGGGGTGGTAGGTGAGGACCAGTGGGGTTCTGTCCTGGTGGCGGTTGGAGGGGCGGGGTTCAAGGGCGGAGGAGCGGGAAGTGGAAGAGATGCGGTGGAGGGCAGCGTCGACCACGTCGGGGGGGAAATTGCGGTCCTTGAAGAAGGAGGCCATCTGGGTTGTGCGTTTTTGGAACTGGTCCTCCTGGGAGCAGATGCGGCGGAGTCGAAGGAATTGGGAGAATGGGATGGTGTTTTTACAGGGGGCAGGATGGGAGGAGGTGTAGTCCAGGTAGCTGTGGGAGTCGGTCGGTTTGTAGTAGATGTCCGTGTTGATTCGGTCGCCTGAGATGGAAATAGAAAGGTGGAGGAAGGAATCTGAGACTGTCCAGGTGAATTTGAGGTCGGGGTGGAAGGTGTTGGTGAAGTGGATGAACTGTTCAACCTCCTCGTGGGAGCACGAGGCGGCGCCGATACAGTCATCGATGTAGCGGAGGAAAAGGTGGGGGGTGGGGCCAGTGTAGTTGCGGAAGATGGATTGTTCCACATATCCTACGAAGAGGCAGGCATAGCTGGGGCCCATGCGGGTGCCCATGGCTACTCCTTTCGTTTGGAGGAAGTGGGAGGATTGGAAGGTGCCCAATGAACACAGTCTGCAGATTTCTCAGCAACAAACAAGCAGACAAAGCACGCGAGAAACACTAACCACTCTCCCCTACATCAAAAACATCTCTGAAATGACTGCCAGACTACTCAGACCTCTTGGCATTATTGTAGCCCACAAACCCACCAACACACACAACACACTATAACAGCAGCTAAGAACTTAAAAGACCCTATACGGACAATAAACAAAATGAACGCCATTTACAAAATAGCTTGCAAGAGCAAACAGTACATTGGACAAACAGGCAGAAAACTAGCCACCAGAATGCACGAATCTCAGTTAGCCACAAAAAGACATGACCCACTATCACTAGTATCCTTACATATAGATGACGAAGGACAACACTTTGACTGAGACAACATATCCTAGGACAAGCCAAACCGAGACACTCACAAGGATTCCAAGACGCATAGCATTCCAACCAGAACACACTCAACAAACGGTGATCTAGACCCCGGGTCGAGATTAGAGTGGTTCTGGAAAAGCACAGCAGGTCAGGCAGCATCCGAGGAACAGGAAAATCGACATTTTGGGCAAAAGCCCTTCATCAGGAATAGAGGCAGGGTGCCTGCAGAGTGGAGAGATAAATGAGAGGGGGGTGGGGTTGGGGAGAAAGTAGCATAGAGTACCATAGGTGAATGGAGATGGAGTTGATGGGTCAGAGAGGAGGGTGGGGGAAGGTAGCAAAGAGTACAGTGGGTGAATGGGAGTGGGGATGAAGGTGATAGGTCAGAGAGGAGGGTGGAATGTATAGGTGGGAAGGAAGATAGGCAGGTAGGACAGGTCATGAAGGCAGTGCTGACCTGGAAGGTTGGAGCTGGGGTGAGGTGGCGGAAGAGGAAATGAGGAAACTGGTGAAATCCACATTGATGCCCTGGGGTTGAAGTGTTCCGAGGCGGAAGATGAGGCGTTCTTCCTGCTGAGACGTCGGGTGGTGAGGGAGTGGCGGTGGAGGAGGCCGAGGACCTGCATGCACTCGGCAGAGTGGGAGGGGGAGTTGAAATGCGGTGTTTGATTGGCGCGGGTGTCCCAGAGATGTTCCCGAAAGTGGTCAAACCCCACTCCTCCAATCGTAACAAGTACAGAACCCCCCCCGGTGCTCATCTTCCACCCAACCAACCTTTGCATAAACCATATCATCCGAAGACATTTCCATCACTTCCAAACGGACCCCACCACCAGGGATATATTTTCCTCCTCACCCATTTCCGCCTTCCGCAAAGACCGTTCCCTCTGTGACTACCTGGTCAGGTCTACACCCCCCAACAACCCACCCTCCCATCCTGGCACACACCCCTACCACCGCAGGAATTGCAAAACCTGCGTCCACACCACCTCCTTCACCTCCATCCAAGGCCCCAAAGGAGTCTTCCACATCCACCAAAGGTTTACCTGCACATCCACCAATATTATTTATTGTATCCGTCACTCCCGATGCAGTCTCCTCTACATTGGGGAGACTAGACGCCTCCTAGCAGTCCGCTTTAGGGAACATCTTCGGAAACCCACACCAATCCACCTCAGCGCCCTGTGGCCCAACATTTCAACTCCCCCCTCCTACTCTGCCGAGGACATGCAGGTCCTGGGTCTCCTCCACTGCCGGTCCCTCACCACCCGACGCCTGGAGGAAGAACGCCACATCTTCCGCCTCGGAACACTTCAACCCCATGGCATCAATGTGAATTTCACCAGTTTCTTCATTTCCTCTTCCCCCAGCTCCAACCTTCCAGGTCGGCACCGCCCTCATGACCTGTCCTACCTGCCTATCTTCATTTCCACCTATCCACTCCACCCTCCTCTCTGACCTATCAACTCCATCTCCACCCCCATTCACCTATTGTACTCTATGCTACTTTTTCCCCACCCCCACCCCCCCTCTCATTTATCTCTCCACTCTGCAGGCACCCTGCCTCTATTCCTGATGAAGGGTTTTTGCCTGAAACGTCGATTTTCCTGTCCCTCGGATGCTGCCTGACCTGCTGTGCTTTTCCAGCACCATTCTAATCTAGACTCTGGTTTCCAGCATCTGCAGTCTTTGTTTTTACCTCCTGATTTGGACCCCATCTATCACTGTGAGAAAAAGAACAGGAAATGACATCACTCACCCAGGGAAACCTAAGTACATGAATAGAAAGTGGGACATAACCTGAGCGCTTCACTAGAGGCTCACTGATGATGTTACCTTGTCTGGTGACGAAATGTCTGAAAGCGAACCTGCCAGCTCAAGGAGCAAACTTGCATCCATAAATTCCTTCTCCATGACATTCAACACTTCGATTGCCTCAAACAATTTTAAATGTAGAATAAAATAATAGAATCGGTATAAAATCAAAGGAGCAGTTTTTTTATTATATAAAGGGACCAAATTATGAATGGGCTGGACAGGATAGATGTAGGAAGAATGCTTCCACGTGTGGATGAATCTAAAACTCAAATTCATAAACTAATTACTGATGATAAATCTAACAGGGAAATAATGAAAAGTGTCTTTACCAGCAAAAGGTTGTTTGGTACAGACTCTCTGAAGACCATCCCACATAGACACAGTAACCCTGTATTTACCATGGCTAATCTACCTGGCCTTTACATATCTGGACACTATAGGGCAATTTATCGTAGCCAATCTACCTAACCGGCATATCATTGGACTGTGGGCGGAAACTGGAGCACCCCGAGGAAACCCAAGAAGACGCAGAGAGCTTCCAAATTCCACACACAGTCACCCAAGACTGGAATCAGGTCTGGGTTGTTGGCACTGTGAGGCAGCAATGCTAACCATTGTGCTGGTGTACCACCCATAAAATGTTGTCTTAAAAATATTATTCTATAATATTGGTGACCAGAGTTTAAATGTGGTCAAACCACAGAATGATATGGGTTTAGCCTGACCTTTCTACTTTTTAATCTGTCCCTCTCGGTATAAAATCAAAGGAGCAGTTTTTTTATTATATAAAGGGACCAAATTATGAATGGGCTGGACAGGATAGATGTAGGAAGAATGCTTCCACGTGTGGATGAATCTAAAACTCAAATTCATAAACTAATTACTGATGATAAATCTAACAGGGAAATAATGAAAAGTGTCTTTACCAGCAAGTGGTAAAATATGGAATTCAACACTGCATAATTTATTGAGGCAAATAATTTGGATGTTTTCAGGAGATAAGAAAAGGTAAGATGAGATGGGTGAACTAGCAAAGAGATCTTGGAGCTTAAGAATCCAGTGTATTTCTGCACTGTACTATATAAACTAATTTCTGTGTAACTAAATGCAAAATATGTATGGAACAAGAATGTTTTATGGGTGAATATAAAATAATGGTGAACTACACGGCTAATACTTAACTGATCCTGGTCTGTAGAACAAGGCATTCAACCAGAGGGAGTTTATAGTTCTCTTTTTAATACTTGGAGGGAAATTTAAGTGTTGAAGGATCATGACTTTACAGGACCTCTTTCTTTAAAAGAGGTCATTGAAAATTGGCTATGGACATCAGAATTTTAAAAAAATAATGCTTCCAAGAAATCTGGTGAAAAGTGGGTATTTGGCAGGACAGCATTAGTCTTCACCTATCTTACTTGCCAAATGAAGCCCTCTGCAGACATTTGTGAGCCTGTCAATAGACAAAGAAGGGGCACCATGGTGAAGAACTAGAGGAGGGCAGGAAAAGAAATTACGGTTATGGAAGATTGAAAAATCTGAGCTATGTTTTCATCTGTTCAACCTACTTAATGATTTGTAATTTCAAATTTAAAAGGTAAAAGGTGTGTAATTCTCTAATGTCCTTAAAAATGCTGTGTGATCAATGAGCTATTCTGAAACTTTAAGACAAAATATTTTGGGCTTTTTTGATTACAAGTTGCCACTGTATTTTGATAGCATAATGATTTGTATGTGAGCAGTTTCCTCATGATCCTGAGGAAGATTAGTTAGAGTCAGTATAAAGCATGTTTTTCATCAGTATTCCTCTGTGAATATTACATATCTGGCCATAGTTTCCTTGCTGATAGACAAACTCACAGCTGTCTGACTTGAAGCCTTTTGCCACTTTAGTCTGATTTTATAATGATTAGTTTCTCTTAATTCTTGGGAAAAATGTACTGTAAATTACCTGAAATCTGTTGTGGATAATATATAAGGTCATTATTGTTTTTGATCAATTGATGAAATGTAGTAATTTTCTCAGTGCTTAATTGAACATTTTGTCACCTAAAACTAGTTGCTTCTCTTTCAAATTTAGGTTGTAAAGAATGGTTCAACCCGTGCCAGAAACGATTAACTTCCCTGCAGAAGAAGAGCAGATACTAAAGATCTGGAAACAGTATGATTGTTTTCAAAAAAGTCTTGAACAGTCTAAAAATCGACCCAGGTGAGACCATCTTCTGGTTACACTTTTTGAAAATAATTCAAAGTAATCTATATTTTGAACTTTTTATGTAGCTTTCCTTAAGCGTTAGTGAGTTTTGAGAAGATTTGTTGCTCAGGTTGAGGTTCTGGATGTAGATTTGCTCGTTGAGCTGGAAGGTTTGTTTTCAGAAGTTTGTCACCATACCAGGTAACGTCATCGGTGAGCCTCTGGATGAAGCTAAAATGTTTCCTTAAGTGTTTTCTTAGCTACACTAAATGTATACATGTAAAATGGCATTTCATTTGTTTATTTATCAAAAGGTACAGCAATCCGTTGTAAAACTTTGTTTAGTTGGAGGGTTTCTTCTATATTTACTGATGTGCAATAAATGTATTCTTTGAAGCTGTTTTGCTCTGAGGTGGATTAAAGTTTTATTTCTTGTACACTGTAGCTATAAAGAGTACAATTATTGTACTGTCACCTGCACTCAATGCCTTCCCATGTTTCTACCTCCATCCTTATTTTACCTATGCTTTTTATCGTTGCTGTTGATGTTTTGAATACCCAATTTGCATTCTCTTACCCTCTCCCCATCATAAAGTCCCAATGTTTTCAAATTCAACTGCATATTTCTGCCCCTCAGAAATTCTTTTGTACATTGATGAATCCTTATGAATCTACAGGAGCTATGTCTTCCTTTACATTCAGTTTGTGTCTGTATTTGAATCCAACATCCAACTTTGCATCCAGATATTGATGACTGAGTCATCAGCTAGGTTTGAGTTCCATTTTCAAATTTCTACCTAAAGCCACTTTGCTGTCAACCTTTTAAAAATGCGAAGGTTTGATTATGTCACCATGGCTTATTGTTCTTTATATTCTATTTTAGTTTGTCTTTCCTTTTATCGAAGGGCTTGAGATGTGTAGACATTGGACAAACTTTTAAAGTCTAATTGTACTCGGGTCTTGGTTGGCATCTGGAAGGTTTTCGTGCTTTGAGTATATCTGTATTTTTAGTCAGGTATGTATAATTCGATATGTAATTGTTGAACTTGACAGATACACTTTTTATGATGGACCTCCCTTTGCCACTGGTCTTCCACACTATGGCCATATACTTGCGGGAACAATAAAGGATATAGTGACCAGGTTTGCACATCAGAGTGGATTCAGTGTTGAAAGAAGATTTGGATGGGATTGCCATGGCTTGCCTGTGGTAGGTTTGTAGAAACTGGTAGTATTTCTCAGATTCTATTGCTCAAATCTGGACTTGAGACATGGAGAAATACAAAGTAATACTTGCACCTCCAATGCCCAGTCCCTAATGAGCGAAGCACCCATTGCCATACACGAGTGTTACCGGAGCTGAAAACTTCACTGTCAACATTCCTAGTGTTCCTTTTGACCAGAAACTGAACTGGATTAGCTCTATAAATACTATGGTTGCAATTGTAGGTCAGAGGCTAACCTTGCACCAAGTAACTCACCTCCTAACACTCTGTCCCCATCTACAAGGCACAAGTCAAGAGTGTGATGGAATGCTTCCCACATAGCTGGGTGTGTGCAGCTCCAACAACGCTTCAAGCTTGAGACCAACCAGGACAAAGCAGCTGCTTGATTGGCAGAACTGCCAGAAAAATTGACTCTCTCCATTACTGACATTCAGTGGCAGCAGTGTGCACCATTACAAGGTGCAGTGCAATAGTTCACAAAGGCATCTTCGATAACACCTTCCAAGTTGATGATCACAACCATTGAGAAGGACAGAGGCAACACCATCTGTAGATTTCTCTCCAAGCCACTCACCATTCTGACTTGGAAATGCTTGCTGTTGAAGACCGACTCAACACGGACACTTACTATAAACCGACTGACTCCCACAGCTACCTAGATTACACCTCCTCCCACCCTGCCCCCTGTAAAAACGCCATCCCATATTCCCAATTCCTTCGCCTTCGCCGCATCTGCTCCCAGGAGGACCAATTCCAATATCGAACAACCCAGATGGCCTCCTTCTTCAAGGACCGCAATTTCCCCTCGGATGTGGTTGACGATGCTCTCCACCGCATCTCCTCCACTTCCCGCTCCTCTGCCCTTGAACCCCGCCCCTCCAATCGCCACCAGGACAGAACCCCACTGGTCCTCACCTACCACCCCACCAACCTCCAGATACATCGTATCATCCTTCATCATTTCCGCTACCTCCAAACAGACCCCACCACCAAGGATATATTTCCCACCCCTCCCTTCCCCTATCAGCGTTCCGGAAAGACTACTCCCTCTGCGACTCCCTCGTCAGATCCACAACCCCCACCAACCCAACCTCCACTCCCGGCACATTCCCCTGCAACCGCAAGAAATGCAAAACTTGCGCCCACACCTCCCCCCTCACTTCCCTCCAAGGCCCCAAGGGATCCTTCCATATCCATCAGAAATTCACCTGTACCTCCACACACATCATTTACTGCATCCGCTGCACCCGATGTGGCCTCCTATACATTGGGGAGACAGGCCGCATACTTGCGGAATGTTTCAGAGAACACCTCTGGGGCACCCGCACCAACTAACCCATTCGCCCCGTGGCTGAACACTTTAACTCCCCCCTCCCACTCCGCCAAGGACATGCAGGTCCTTGGTCTTCTCCATCGCCAGACCATGGCAACACGACGACTGGAGGAAGAGCGCCTCATCTTCCGCCTAGGAACCCTCCAACCACAAGGGATGAATGCAGATTTCTCCAGCTTTCTCATTTCCCCTCCCCCCACCTTTTCTCAGTCCCAACCCTCAGACTCAGCACCGCCTTCTTGACCTGCAATCTTCTTCCCGACCTGTCCGCCCCCACCCCCTGTCTGGCCAATCATCCTCACCTTGACCTCCTTCCACCTGTCGTATTCCCAACGCCCTCCCCCAAGTCCCTCCTCCCTACCTTTTATCTCGCTTGGCACACCCTCCTCATTCCTGAAGAAGGGCTTATGCCTGAAACGTCAATTCTCCTGTTCCTTTGATGCTGCCTGACCCGCTGCGCTTTTCCAGCAACACATTTTTAAGCTCTGATCTCCAGGATCTGCATCCTGGAACCCCCTCCCTAACGGCACTGTAGGTGTACTTGCAGCAAATGGGGCTGCAGTGGCACAAGAAGGTAGCTCATCCATGATTTTTCAAGGGTGCAATGTAGAGATTGCACATGTAGAGCTCTTGCCCTTTAGGATATTTACAGGTCCTGTATTCGAACAAATACATGTTTAAATTGCTCTCTTAATCTTTTCATAGTTCTGCCATTTGGTGGTTCTGCTCAGTTAATTGTGAGCCTTGCCTAAATTTAAATCTTGAGTATAAATTAGTCTTCTCACTCAAACAAAGTATTTAACTTTTATTGTCACTGTTTTGTAAGTGCTCTGATACCATTAGATTATTTTTCTAGTAAATCCTAATAGTCATTATTATGGACACTTATGTAGCTTTGATTGGTATTTTAAATCTTATTTCAAGTTTTGATTACTTTTAGCAAAGACTTGAAAAAAACAGGCACTTAAAATTTGAGTTCCTTTTCACCATATCTTCAAGTTTGAAACTTTGTATAATACAGGAATATGAAATTGATAAGACATTGGGAATAAAAGGACCTGAAGACGTAGCAGCAATGGGCATTGCTGAATACAACAAACACTGCCGAGGAATAGTGATGAGATACTCAAATGAATGGGAGGTAGGTACAATTGACGTAATACAGTCGTAAACTCTTATGACAGAGGACTGAGTTGGAACTGTTAAAGGAGGTTAGAACTTCAAATAGTCTTTGAAAGGTAGGGCTGGGCTGACTGATTTTTAATACATGATGCCCATGTGCATATTTGTGATGTTTGAAAATGAGTATATATATTTGACTCAGAATTTCAATTTTGAAATCTTTTGGTATTTCTAAATTACATTTCAGTACAGTACATATTTGTGATGTTTTGTTTTGTAATGCTGTGTTCTCTATATTTGATAATGTCATAAAACTTTCCAAATTAGTTATGTTTGTCTTTCACTCCTCAAAGTGTTGCTGTGCTTTGACTTCTGTGCTCTGCTCATCATTTTCTCAACTTCTTAATTTTGCAGCTCTCCTCATTTCTTCGTTAGTAGCCCTGAGCTTCATCTTATTTTAAAATGGAGTTGATGTTGCTTGTAGTACATAGAAGGATGTTGCCAAAAAATAGTTCCTGCTCTATTCTTGACAAACGCCACTTCTCTGCACAATCCAAATAATTGGCTGCTTTCTAATTCCTCTGTTTTCGCAATATAAGATACTCTGTGCTGCTGTACATTTAGGACTTTCTGATGAAGTGCTTATGCCCAAAAGGCCGATTTCTCCTGCTCCTCGGATGCGGTCTGACCTGCTGTGCTTTTCCAGCACCACACTCTCGACTCTGATCTCCAGCAATGCAGTCCTCACTTTCTTTCGTTTAAGACTTTATGTCTATTAGCCTTGTATGATTCTGTTTTCGGTTTGCTTCCCATCCTTAACCTTTTGGCGTCATGCAAGGCTGCAGGGAATGATGTTTTGAAGATGTAAAAGGGGAAAGATCTTTGTAAAACGAACTTGATGTGGACATGGGTGTTCTCATGTAAAAGGAGAATGGGGCAAGTTATGTAAAGGTACCTGAGCAGAAGAGAAAAGAACATAGATGAAAATAGATTGTGACAGGTATGAGGATTGAGAAATGAAGGAGACAGGAAATGTCAGTTAAATGATCATCATTTTGACAAGAGGGCAGAGCACATCATTCTGGACATTGTGGCAGAGAAGGGTCAGCATGGAGAAAATGAGGCCTCAAATTCATGAGACCTGTTTCCTACAAAGGCAAGCAATAACAGATAGTTGGATAATTAAAAGGCCATGCTACACATTTGTAGGGCTGGAACTTGCTATTTCTTTAGTGTAATATTGCTCTAAATTGTTTAGTACTGAAAGCCAAAAGCATAGAATTTAAATTCAGTATAACTGGCCTTCACATTGTATTTCCCTCTGGTAGTACCATGAACATTAACTGAAACTTGAAATGATTGAGAACACCCACAGTTCTAGCTTTAATATATTAACATTAATTAAAATACAATCAATACCATTCTTCTCTAGTAAACTAGTAGCTGCCCCTATTAATACTTTTTGATTTTAAAAAAGAATAACAAAGGAATAACTTCAAGATCTGTCTTTTGGTCTCTCTGGTTCTGTAACAGTGATGCATTGGTTAATGGAATTAAAATGTTTGTTATTTAAAACTTATTTTCACAATTTTAATTGTAAGTTTTTGTGCAGTTAACTTATTCAACATGCTGCTATATTCCAAGATGTTAAAATTTTGTGCCTTTAACTTTCACTATTTATGCAACGACAGCATTTTTAAAATTATTTATGATGCTTTGTTTTCATCAACAGTCGGCTGTTACCAGATTGGGACGCTGGATTGATTTTAAGAATGATTATAAAACCCTGTATCCTTCATTCATGGAATCTGTTTGGTAAGTATTGCTTTAAAATTAAACCTACAAGTTCAGTATCTTAAACATGCAAGAATTTATGTCAGAGGAACAAAGAAAAGCTGTTCCGGTTAACTGATGGTACAACTAATTGAGGATACGATTTAAGGTCTTGGGCAAGAAATGCAGAGTGGGTGGTCAGAGATCTTTTTTATGCAATGAGTACAACAGCTCGGGGTTGGTTGCCATCTGGGGTGATGATAGAGGAGACAATTAATGTTTTCACAAAGAAATTGGATGGACATTTTGAGAAAAATAATCCAGTAAGGCTATAGGATTGCAATGAGTGAGTTACACTGATTGAATTGCTCTACAGAAAACTATCAAGGACTTGATGGGTTGAATGGCTTCCTGTGTGTTGCGGCTTCACCGAGTTCTGACAGTTTTCAAAAAAATCTTACACTCAGGAAAATTTATGAGCTTGTGGTCTGCAGACATCTATTTATTTGAGGTTCTTCTGCAATAAAATAGCCAGTGTTTTACCCTTATGCACAATAGCTTTTGAAATAAAAATCAGGCCTGAGGCGGTTGAAGGTGGTGGGCAAGATGGCTTGATGCACTATTGTGGTACTAGCAGCTGTTTAAAGGTGGTATCTTTACATCTGACTGCATCAGACAATGATGTAGCTACTGCCTCCTGCCCAGTTCCATTTGTCAGATTGTCCATCTCCAGCCTGCTGGGCAACAACCAGTCAAGTTGTGTGTGATTCTGCCAAGAACAGAGATTGGAGAGAGAGGGTCACCACCACCGCCTGCCCCTTTGCTAGATTGTGTAAAATCCTGGCCATTGGATTAATTGCTCTGCCTGACTTCTATTTCATTGATGATAAGCAAATATGTGTGAGGATGGATTTATAGAGTCAGTCATACAACACAGAAACAGACCCTTTGATCCAACTCGTCCAGCCGACCAATTTCCCAAACTAAACTGGTCCCACTTGCCTGTTTGCCCATATTTCTTTAAACTTTTCCTATTCATGTACCTGTCCAAATCGCTTTTAAATATTGTAGAAAGAAAGATGGGAGAGAACTCAGCAAGATGGTGCTTTTCCCCTCACAAGCTGCTTTGGTAAAAACTGGCAGTTTTAAGTTACTAGAATCTTTTATATATTCTAATAATTCAGAGCCCTAGCCTAGAGTTTTTCTTTGAGTGAGTGCATACAATTGCTGGGTTAGCAAGTGTTAAATCCTCAGTTTGTGTAAACCTTACTTAAATTGTAATGTGTAGTTTGCCCAAAGAGCAATCAACAGTTGTTAAATTCAATACATTGAGAAAGCAGCCAAGTTAAGAGCCACCCGAAACTGGAGCCTCATTTGCTAAGTGAGCTAGGTCCTTTTTATTTGGAACTTATTAAAGTATTCAACTAGTGGGACTTAGAACAGAATGCAGGAGTTCAGCACCTCCAGGAGTGTGACTTCAAGCAGAATGCAGGATTTAAACATCTCAAGGATTTCAGTGGAGTAAGGGGAGGGATGTTTGGTTTTTGCCTCAACAGTTGAGCAGCCGAGTATTTCTAGCCTTATTGAAAATAAGTTCTTGATGAATCAAATAGCTCGGGTTATATGCAGGGCTTTAACTAATTAGCAAGGGGAGGAGGGAAGTGAAGGCTTGCACATCAAAGGGTATGATGACATTCCATTGCAGCTATTTTGACAATCATACCCAGAGTGAGGCAGGAAGGGACAGAGTGCAATAGCATTGAAAATGAAGCAGCAAATGGATTCTAAGGGGAAAAAAATGTAATCAGAAAAATTAATGTCTCTAGAAAGTACATAATATCCTGAATAAAATAAATGCATTAATGGCACCCTTAATGGTTGAGGGTCTGTGTTATACCCACTCCAGAGGAATGATTACAGGGTGATCACAGCTGTAACTGAATATTAAGGGATATGTGACCTTTTGAAAGGATGGGGTTCATGGGATTCAAGATACCAGCAATCCAACAGGTCTGCCTTGCTGAACTCAGCAAGATGGTGCTTTTCCCCTCACAAGCTGCTTTGGTAAAAACGGGCAGTTTTAAGTTACTAGAATCTTTTATATATTCTTCTTAGCAATTAGAGAAGATGACTTAAGGTAAAGGACAGCGTGGATCGCAACAAGCAGGACACTCCCTGCAGCAACGGACACACCCACGGCTACAGCGTCAACCTCCATGGAAGCCCTGCTGCTCTTACCTACTCAGCAGAGTCTGGCTTCGAACTTCATCAAACGTCGAGTCAGCGATGGAGTAGACCCGGACCAGGCTGGAACTGATCTCAGCCGTGCTGCAAAAGGGCAGCATCTTGGGCAGCATGTGGAGGAGGTCGATTGGCGGATTGCGGCATTGGAGACTGCAGCCAACTCCTCGGCAGGATAGATCCAGGCCCTGGAGAAGCAGGGACTGGCCTTAGTGGAGTAGGTCGGCTACCTCGAAAATAGAGGACGGAGGAAGAATAACCGTGTTATTGGGATGCCAGAGTGGGAAGAAGGGGATCAGCCAGTCAGCTTTTGGGATGGGAAGCGGAGATGGGCTGAGTGCAGATCGAGCGAGCTCACTGGATCAAGGTGCACAGGCCCGGGTTGGAACAGTGCCCCCGCCCGTTCTAGTGTGATTCCAGTCCTACAGAGACAAGCAAAGGTATTGGAAACTTCCAGAACACCAGGGAAGGATTCACGGGCCCTGATTTACAAGGGAATCGAAGATTATGTTTCTTCGGGACTTTTCTGCGGCTGTGGTCCGTAAGAGGAAGACCTTTGATGAAGTAAAGTAGAGGTTGAGGCATCTGGAAGTTTAGTACTCTGTAAGGTACCCGGCAGTGTTACATTTCAGCCACGGAGCATCCATGTATGTCTTTGATTCGTTGGAAAAGGCAAAGGACGTTTTGGATACTTTAAAATCGACTGACTGGTTCAAGCAATATAGACAACAATGGTTACTTTTTTTTCTGTTGTTTGCTTCATTCGTCTGGTTTTGACCCTTTAATATGTTTCTTTTTCTCTTCCCTTCTTGCTTTTCTGAGATTTGGGAAGCGTTGTCGGAATTTTTTTTTTGGTTTGATTTTTACCAAATGTATGGGTGGGATGGGTGAAATGTCCACTTTTAACTTCTTTGTTTGAAACATTTATATACTATTTACTTTTTGTTTGCCTGGGTTTGAGATGCAGCTTCAGCTGGAAGGAGCCATCAAGGAGTGCCCCCTATGGGCAAGGGGACAAGTCTCCTATTATGTGTTTTTTGTATTGGTTTATTGTAGGTGTAGTTTTTAGAAGTCTTGTTTTTGTAGTTTCTGCAGTTGTGTTTTTTGGACTCGATCAGTCTTTCAATGTTTCCTTTCGTCGCATTGTGAGTTGGGTTCCTCCTCTCGGGGGTTCATGGGCTGTTTCAGATGGCTATGGTTAGTTGCTCATTTAAGTGGTGCACCTGGACTATTAAAGGGAGTCACTCAATCATTATGAGAAAGAAAGTACTTTCACGTCTTAGAAAGGAGAGGGCTGATGTCGCTCTGATGCAAGAAGCCCACCTTGATGACAAGGAGCATCTGAAGTTGCAGCAGGGGAGGGTTTGTCCATGTGTTCTTTTCGTCTTTTAACTCTAAAAACAGGGGAATGATGATATTCGTTCAGAAGCATCTCCCATTTCAGTTGTTAGATCAAATTAAGGATAAATATGGGCGGTTTGTGATCCTCAAAGCTTTAATACAGGGTGAGGCGTATGGTATTCTGAATGTTTATTGCCCTTCAGCACACCCCCTTAAATTTTTAACAGATACGCTTTCTAGGCTGGTGGCCCTTGGAGCGCATTGTGCGATTATAAGGGGGACACTTTAATTGTCTCATGGGTCCCACAGTGGACATGATGACTTGGCGTCTCCTGGGCACCTCCCTGCAATCTAAACAACTGGTGGGCTTGAGTGGGGAGTTGGGATTGGTGGATGTATGGAGATGCCTTCATCCAGGTAGGGACTTTACCTTTTTCTCCAATCCGCACAAAGATTGATCTGTTTCTTGCTCCATCTGTTATTTTTGATTCGGTGTTGTCATGTAAAATTGGGAACCTAGCCGTTTCTGATCATGCAGCAGTGTACAGGGGAACCTCAATTATCTGAATGAGATGGGCGGGTACTATTTTGTTTGGATAATTGATTATTCGGTTAATCAATTAAATGCCTTTCCTCTGGGGCTCGGATATTTTAAATTCTGCTCCCCGTTCAGGAGACTGCAAAAGCACACAGCGCATGAGCCCCTGCCCCTGGCCAACACCACCACCACCACCACCCCCACCCCCCCCGCCCCGCCCCCAACAGTCCACATCTTCCCGCCTCCCCAACAACGCCCACCACCCCACCCCCAACTATACAACGCCACTCTCCCCGGCCAACTCTGCCCCACTCCTGCCCCGAAACCATCCACTTCTCCCCTCCACCCCCCAACCCCATCTAACACTGCTCTCTCCCCACACTCCACCCCATCCAACCGTCCAACGGCTGCCCCCCGCCTGCCTCCCCATTGTGGTTCAAAACTGCTTTCTGGGGCAGCCAGACTGGACACCAACAGTAAGACTGCTGCTGCTGCCTGTGTGGGGTAAGTCTCCAAATAGCTCACGCGCACACACAGCCACACACAATTTAACTGCAACTTTTTGACAGGTTCCAGCTCTGCCCTGTACAGGACAATATTGGTTAGATTATCTGGGTGGGAGGTTAGGGTACACCCCTCTGTAGAACTCCAGGGAAAGTGTGGGGAAAGAGGGGTCTGGAGGTCAGTCATTTGGAGACTTTGTCTTTGATGTAGTGTTTCCATCCGTACCTTGATCTCCTTTGCATAATTGGTATTCGGATAATCGAGGTTCCTCTGTATTTGAAGGTTAATGCCAGGGGTAATAAGGTAGGTTTGCTGCATTGGCACATGCTCCCTTTTCACCTGAAGCACAGTAAGCTTCGTGCAGACCCATCTCGCTGCTAAACTCAGATTTTAAAATTCTGTCTAAGACACGCACTGAGGTTGGAGAAGGTGTTGCCCTCTATTGTAAAGGAGGATCAGACAGGTTTTAAAGGCTGGAGAGTACTGAACATGGTCCAGGTATGCCAACAAAGTTCGATTCCGGGCTTGGTGGTCTCCCTAGATGTGGAGAAGGCATTTGACCGGTAGAATGGCCATACCATTTTTATATTCTGCACCGGTTTGGTCTTGGTGGGGTCTTTGCCTGATGGGTGAAAGTGCTATATCGTGATCCTATGGCAACGGTCCTTACTCATGTCATAAGATCTGATAATTTCAGTATTGGTAGAGGCAGCCAAAAGGTTGTCTCCTCTCACCACCGTTGTTTACGTTGGTGTTTGAGCCGCTGGTTGAGACTATTCGGAGGGACCCCAATATACTCGTCCCAGAGGTGGGGGCGGGGTGCATAAGATCACCCTTCATGCAGATGATGTTCTCCTTTTCCTCTCAAACCCAAAAATGTCTGTGCCTTGTTTAATACAATGTATTAATTTATTTGGTTCTTTCTCGGGGTATAAGATTAATTATGTGAAGTTGGAGGCCATGCCTGTGGGGGTCTTGGGGGAGTATCCAGTCTCGAAGGTGAAATCTGATTCCCTTTCAGGTGGTGGTAGGGAGGAGATTTTTTGTATCTCGGCAATTTCATTATTTCTGGCTTTGACCAATTATACAAGGCTAATTTTGTGCAATTGTTTGAGAAAATAAGGCGGGTCCTTCAGCGTTGGGAGGTTCTTCCAATATCTTGGTTGGGTTGAATAGCTCTTATGAAAATGAATGTTCTTGCTCTCTTATATCCTGCGCGAATGCTCCCACTGATGTTGCCTAGACAAACGTTGCAGTGATGTAACAGTTGGCTTGATTCTTTTATTTTGTGTCACAGGTGGCCTCTCATTAAGCTTGCCAAATTACTACTTCTCCAGGGAATGGGGGGGGGGTAAACTTGCCAGATGTTTAGAGATATCAAATAAGCTCCCTATTATCCTTTGTGAATGATTGATTGAAGTTGTGAGGATCCGAGGCTGGATATTAAGGTCTACAAGGCAAAATGTCTCCTTATTAATTTGTTATATATGAATAAGATGAGGACAGTCACGGTGTGTTATCGGAACCCAATTGTCGTCAATACAGTTAAAACGTGGAGAATGATGCGACAAAGGGAGGGCAAATTATGTAAAACCTCCTTTTTCACCCCCATAGTAGGAATACCAGGATTTCAGCCAGGATTGATGGATTCTGGTTTTAGGCTGTGGGCATCCAGGGGAGTCTCTTGTTTGGGAGACGTATTTGAGGGGGAAGTCATGATGTCTTTTGATCAGTAGAGTCGCAAATATGAACTACCCAGCATGGACCTCTTCCATTATTTTCAGTTCACAGACTTTATCCGAAAAAAGACCACGCTGTTGATTGATCATAATAGGTCTGATGTAGAAAGGAGAATGCTTAGACAACAGGTCCTCTCTCGATTACCACCCTTTACCATTGACTGGGAGGTGGCGCCTTGAAAGATATTGAATGGCTCTATGGTTTCTGGGTGCAAGAATTGGGAGTGGAGATCTCTTCAGAAGTATGGGAGGACATTTTGGAGAACATGAGGAAGATCTCGATTTGTAATAGAACACAGCTTATGCAGTTGAATGTTCTTCACAGGGTCTATTTGGCCCCAGAGTGGCTTGCAAAATCTAAAAAAAAGGAGCATCTTCAAAGTGCCCCAAGTGCAAAATAGGTATTGGCACTCTTACCTATTGTTTGTGGTCATGCCACAAGCTTTGCAAGTACTGGTGCGCAAGTCAAGGTAGATCCAGTAAGTCTTCTCTTGGGCCTGCCAATCCTGCCTGCTTTAGATGAGCATGGGAAGAAGCTGTTTAATATTCTTACTTATTGCGTGAAGAAGAACATTCTGATGAGTTAGATCTCTATTGGGATGGCATAGGTTAGTTATGGGACATATCCCCCTAGACTTCCTTACAAGTATGGTGCACCAGAAAACGGAACTTTTTTAGAAGATGCGGCAGCCCTTTCTGAACTATATTGAAGCAGACTTGTCGGCTATATTAACTATGGCCTTTGTTTAGCCACAAGACCTAGTCTGAAGAGCTGGGTGCCCTGAGAGGAAGAATCCCAAATAAATATGGGTATGGTACCTGATGCTCCCGCTGATGCGGAGCTCTAGTGGGTTCTGCTGCGTGGTATAATTAATTTAGTTTAATTTAATTTGTTTAGTTACTAATTGAATTGTGGTATGGGTAGTTTTTAAAATTTGTTTTGTAAAGTAGAATAGTAGTTAGTTTATCATTGTTGTTGTTATGCTCATTGTTTTCTTTATGATTTTATTTTTGTAAAGAATAAAAATATTTCTCAATGTAAAAACAAAAAGGGCAGACAGGAAAAGAAGGTAATATAGCAACTTTGTTAGTACATTAGTAAAAAATGATGTTGAATTGGATAATGTAGAATCTGTGGATGGAAGTAAGAAATAACAAAAGGAAGATGATGTAAGTGGAGTAGTCTTTTGACAGTACCTGTTCTGTAGGACAGAAGGTAATGAGAGAGTTAAAAAGGAAGTACATTTAGTCAGGCGTAAATTTAATCTTCACTTTGTCATACAGCACAGAAACAGATAATTCAGTCCAACCAGTTCATGCTGAGCAGAATCCCAAACTAAACTAGTCCCACCTGTCTGCTCCTAGCCCTTATCCCTCTCTCCCTTTCCTATTCACATATCTATGCAAATGTCTTTTAAATGTTGTAATAGTACCCGCATCCACCTCTTCCTCAGGAAGTTCATTCCACACATAAACCACCCTGTGTGTAAAACATTTACCTCTTGTCTTTTTTAAATCTCTCTCCTCTCCCCTTAAAAATGTGCCCCCTACTCTTGAAATTCCACATCTTAGGGAAAAGATAACTTCTATCAACTCATCTTTTATTTTATAAACATTCATCAGGTCACCTCTCCACCTCCTACGCTCCAGTGAAAAAAGTTTCAACCTATAATTTCCTTATAACTCGCACCTTCCATACCTGGCAACTTCCTGGTAGATCTCTTCTGAACCCTCTCTAGCTTGATAATATCCTTCCTATAACTGGGTGACCAGAACTGGACACAGTATTCCAGAAGAGCCTTCACACCCCTCATTCAAACTCTTCTCCCTCCTGCCATCTGGAAGTTACTGGAAATCTCTCAATGCCAGACTGTGCAATAGTTTCTTCCCCCAAGCCATCAGGCACCTATGATTGGACTCTTTTTTTTTCCATCTGAAATTCTTTGCGTGACTTCGAATTGCTGCTAGAACAATGTCTATTAATTATGATTCTTTGATTACACTGTAATTTGCGTGCTTTGCAGTTCTTATGCACTTTATGCTTCCCTTTATAAGATTGTGTAGTTTGTGCTGTCCATGGTCCTGGAGGAACACTGTCTAGTTTATTTTCCTGTATCAGTTGTATATGGTAGAAATGACAAATAAAATTTACTCTGCTTTAAGAGACCTCACCAATGTCCTTTACTACCTCAATATAACATCCCAACTCTTATACTCAAAGGTATGAGCAATGAAAGCAAGCATGCCAAATGCCTTTTTAACCACCCTGTTTATATGTGATGCAAACTTGAAAGAATTATGTATTTGCACCCCTAGATCCCTCTGTTCCACATAAATTGTGAAAATCAAATTTGCAGAGGTAGGCAAAAGGAAGTACTCATAAAGTGGATTCAGGATAATTTCCTAAAGCAATATGTTGTAGATCCAATGAGGGATCAGGCTATTTGGATCTGGTAATGTGTAATAAAGCACATGTCCTCAGGATACAAGATTCCTTTATGAACAATGACCATAACATAGAAGAATTTGACACTTAGTTTGAGAGTGAGAAATTTGGGTTAAAAGGAACAATGCTAAAATTAGGTGAGGATAATTACATCAGAATGGGTGCACAGTTTGCTAGAATGGTCTGAGGAAGAGGTTTAACAGAGAAGGCAGTTGAGAAATAATAGCTGACATGTTTTTAAAAAAAGAAATTTCTGACGCATAGCCAAGATATATCCCAGTAAAGAAGAACATTTCTAGAAAGGGTTGAAACCAATTATGGGTAAACAAGGAAGTTAATTATCAAATTGAAAGAGAAAATCTGCGATGTGGCAAATCACTGGATTGAGAAAGCTAAAAGTCACCAAATGATTAAAACAATAATAGAAAACTAATGCAACATAAAAAAAGACAGTAAGAACATCGTTAAATATATAAAAAGGAAGAGAGAGACAACATTATCAACCCCATAAAGAATGAAGCTGTGGAAATAATAACAGGGACCTGGGAAATGGTGGAGGAATTGAACAAATATTTTACGTAAGTCTACATCATAGAAGATACTAATAATATTAAATAAACATTGAAATATTCAAGGGGCCAAAGTGGGGCAGGAAATAAATGCAATAACTGTTGCAAAAAATGTAGTGGGGAACTAGTGGTGCTAAAGGCCAAGAGGTCCCTTGGATCTCATGGGGTGCTACCTCGGATTTTAGAGGTAGTGAATGTAGTGGTGGTATTCCTCCAAGAATACTTTGATTCTACAAAAGTACTGGAGGATTGACAAACTGCCCATTCAAAAAGGAAAGACAAAAAGAAACATAACTTCAAACCGATTAGTTTAACATCAATTACTGGGAAATGTCAGAGTCTATTATAAAGGATATAATAGCAGAGCATTGACAAAAACACAATAATCAGGCAGAGTCATCATGACATAGAACATAGAAAAATACAGTGCAGTACAGGCCCTTTGGCCCTCGATGTTGCGCCGATCCAAGCCCACCTAACCTACACTAGCCCACTATCCTTCATATGCCTATCCAATGTCCATAAAGAGGGAGAGTTCACCACTGCTACTGGCAGGGCATTCCATGAACTCACGACTCACTGAGTAAAGAATCTACCCTAACATCTGTCCTATACCTACCACCCCTTAATTTAAAGCTATGCTCCCTCATAATAGCTGACTCCATAGTCAGACATGTCTGACTAATTTATTACAGACTTTTGAGGAGGCAACAAGCAGGGTAGATAATGGGGAACCTATATTTTGACTTCCAAAAGGCATTTATAAGGTACCACACATAGCTATTAAGGTAAGAGCCTGTGGTATTGAAGGTAGACTATTATAATGGATAGAGGATTGGCTAACTAAGTGTGTTGGGGCTATTTTCAGGGTGGCAACTTGTAATTAGTGAAGTGTCACAGGGATCAGTGCTAGGCCTGCAATTATTTCCAATATGTATTAGTGACTTAGTTGAGGAAAGTGAGTGTAGTGCGTCAAGTTTGCAGATGACACAAAAATAGTTGAGAAGGCAAGTAGTGAGGATGGCATAAGATGTTTTCAGAGGGATATAGTCAGTGGGCAATAACTTGGCAAATAAAATGTAATGTGGGAAAATGTGAAGTTATGCACTTGGACAGGCGGAATAGTATTTAAATGGAGAAAGACTACAGAAAGCTGTAGCACAAAGGGATTTGGGAGGGTGATCTTGCATGAATCCCCCCAAAAAAAGTAGCATATAAGTTGAGCAGGTTTTAGCAATGCCAAATGGAAAGTTAGCCTTTATTTCAAAGAGAATTATGTGGAGTTTGCACATTCTCCCAGTGTCTACGTGGGTTTCCTCCAGGTGCTCTGATTTCCTCCCACAATCCAAAGATGTGCAGGTTAGTTGAATTGGCCATGCTAAATTACCCAGTGTTCAGAGATGTTTAGGTCAGGTGCATTAGTCGGGGTAAATATAGGGTAGGGGAAAGGATCTGGGTGGTTTATTGTTCGGAGGATCGGTGTGGACTTGTTGGGCCGAAGGGCCTGTTTCCACACTTTAAGGATTTTATGAAAAAAGGGAGATTTTGCTACGACTCTGCAATGCACTGATGAGACCAGAACAGGAGTACTGTAAACGGTTTTTGTTACCTTTATCTGAGGAAAGATATACTAGCATTGGAGGCAGTCCAGGGAAGGTTCATTAGGTCAATCCCATAAGTGGAGGATTTTCTTTTGAGGAGACGTTGAATAAGTTGGACTTGTACTCATTAGAGTTTGGGAGGAGAACTTATTGAAACATACAAGATTTTTAAGGGACTTGGCAAGGGGATGTAGAGAAGTTGTTTCCATTTGTGAAAGAGTTTAGGACTAGAGGGCATAATCTCAAAGTAAGGGACATCCAGTTAGAACAGAGATGAAAAGTTTATTGTCTGCGGTTAATGCATGGAATACTTAACAATTCAGCCTCAAGAGCCCTCTATGGTAAAGTATGTTCAGGACTGAGATTGACAGATCTTTGATCATTACAAGAATCAATAGTAATGCAGATAAAGCAGGAAAGTGAAATTGAGGACTATAAGATCAGTCATTGTCTCATAAAATGGCAGAGCAGATCTGATTGGCTGAATGGCCTAGTTATGGTCCGCTTCTTTGGGTAATAATGAGTTTATTATTAAGGATATGCCTACATATACATGCAAGAAAATCCGCTTCGCTGTTGAATAGTGGGATTCTTGTTTTGCCATTCAAACCTTGTTACAAAATTGGACTTCATTTTTCTCAACATCAAGAATTAGTTTTCAGATCTTGCCATCTTTTCCCAATTGACTTGTCATTGCCCAAATTGGTCAGAGATGGAGAATTACAACCTTGGGGTGCAGTGTTGGAACAAGTTGTATTCTACGGGTAAAGCAAAGCATCCCCTGATCAATGGATCCACTCAAAACTTTGCAACTGTATGTGTCCATTTGTGAATGATGGTGGACAATTAAAACAACTAAGCTGGAAGATGGTAAATGTGCCCACCCTTAATGACGGATGAAAAAATTTAGCTTGAAGAATTTTTAAGCATCTTCAGCTTGAAATTACAAGTGAGGAATCCATTTCTTCCTCTTGGCTGAGGACTCCATTATATTAGCAATAAAATAAATAATATAATGGTGAAAGTTCTCAGCAAAACTGGCAGCACTTCTAGTGAGAGAAACACAGTGGACATTTTCAGGTTGATGACATAAACATGAATCTGGCGTAGGCCAGTTGAACGAATATCCCACGAATATCCCAATTCTATGACATAGATTTGATGTAACTTTGGTCAGAGCAGTTTTGACAACTTGTAAATAAAAATTGAGCAGCGTCTTTCACATTTTTGCTGGGCTTTGAGCTGTCGTAAAGAATCACCCCAACTGCTTGTGATTTTCACAAACCAATTTCAAGTAATGTTTCTGGCATGTAGGGGAAAAATAATATATTACTGGTGAGTAGGGTAAATGATGTTGTTAATGAAGAATGGACAAGACCCCCCCCCCCCCCCCCCCCCATTCCCATTCACTGCCGAATATGATTATTGAATTTTTGTTTGGCATTGGGTAGAAAAGGCTGAATTTTATTTTATTCACTTGTGAGATGCGGGTGTCATTAGCTGGTCAACTTTTATTGCCTGTCCCTAGTTGCATTTAATATTGTTTTCAAAACACTGATCCTTTGCCTCAAACACAGTTTACAGAAAGCTCTGGTTTCACATTACCACAAGTGAGAACTATAGAGTGAATGATAACCTTCCTGCAAAATCAAAATCTGTTCTTCTTCAGAGAGTTCATGAATGTAGGCATTCACAGAAGCAGAACAGCATAAGATGAGAGAATAATAGAAACCTTGGAATATTTACAAAGCTGAGGAATCCATTCAAAGCTTGATATGAACTTCTAAATCCTAGTGATGAAACTCATGTACTTCAAAAAACATTTTCAGAAGCTTGAATTTTTCTACTATCCACTTACCGCCTATCTGTATAGATTCAATTTTACAAGTTTGTTTTCACCTTCAGTTTTGCATATCTGTTCCAGCAGTCACTCTTAGCAATGGAAATTTTCAGCTTGTTCTAGGTTTATGTGATGACCTTCAATCAAAAGCTGATTTATCAAAATGTCACCAAAGGACGCAAAACCTATAGGAGCAGGAAAAGGAACCAATTCCACACAAGACTGTTCCTTTCTGATAAATCAGATATAGTTAACAACACTTACCCCATTTTGTCCAGAAATACAATGGCATGGTCACTTGAACCATTTTGTCACCTGTGGCAAGGCCTACACAACATACCAAAACAAAGTAGAACCATATAGCAGACAAAAGCACATGCACCCTCTGATGTTCTCAATGCTTTCTGTGCTTGGTTCAAGCAGAATGCCAGTGTCACCTATCCCCACAGCACTGGACATTTCCTGTCACCGCTTCAGACGTCGGTTCAGTGTTCCTGAAAGTCATTCCAAGGAAAGCAACTGGCCCAGATGAAGTCCCTGGCCGTGCACTTAGATCCTGTGTGGACCAGCTGGCGGAAGTATTTGATGCATCCATCAAAGTTTTACCTGCACATCCACTAATATCATTTATTGTATCTGTTGCTCCCGATGCGGTCTCCTCTACATTGGGGAGACTGGACGCCTCCTAGCAGAGCGCTTTAGGGAACATCTCCGGGACACCCGCACCAATCAACCAAATCGCCCCGTGGCTCAACATTTCAACTCCCCCTCCCACTCAGCGGAGGACATGGAGGTGCTGGGCCTCCTCCATCGCCGCTCCCTCACCACCAGACGCATGGAAGAAGAACGCCTCATCTTCCGCCTCGGAACACTTCAACCCCAGGGCATCAATGTGGATTTCAACAGTTTCCTCATTTCCCCTTCTCCCACCTTATCCTAGTTTCTAACCTCCAGCAACACGATCCCCTGACGTGTCCGGACTTGTCCGACCTGCCTAGCTCCTTTTCCACCTATCCACTCCACCCTCTCCTCCCTGACCTATCACCTTCATCTCCTTCCCCACTGACCTATTGTACTCTATGCTACTCTATCCCCACCCCCACCCTCCTCTAGTTTATCTCTCCACGCTTCAGTCTCTCTGCCTTTATTCCTGATGAAGGGCTTTTGCCCGAAACGTCGATTTTGCCTGTCCTCGGATGCTGCCTGAATTGCTGTGCTCTTCCAGCACCACTGATCCAGAATCTGGTTTCCAGCATCTGCAGTCATTGTTTTTACCTGGCGGAAGTATTTGCTGACATCTTCAACCTCTCCTTGCTACAATCTGAAGTCCCCACCTGTTTCAAGAAGTCTGTCATCATCCCAGTACTAAAGAAAATATGTGCAATGTGCCTCAATGATGACCACCCAATGTCTCTGACCTCCCATAATCATGAAGTGCTTTGAGAGGCTGATAATGACCCATATTAATTCTAAAGAGAAAGTGAGGACTGAAGATGCTCAAGGGTCAAAGTTGAAAAGTATGGTGCTGGAAAAAACCAGCAGGTCAGGTGGCACGGTGGTTAGCAAAACTGCCTCACGGCGCCAGCCTCACGCGACTGTGCAAACTCCACTCAGACATTCTCGTGGGTTTCCTCTGGGTGCTCCAGTTTCCTTCCACAGTCCAAAGATGTGTATTGGCCAAGGTAAATTGTCCACAATGTTCAGGGATGTGTAGGTTGGATGCATTAGTCGGGGGTTAAATGTAGGGGAATGGGTCTGGGTGGGTTACTCTTCAGAGGGTCAGTGTGGACTTGTTGGGCCAAAAGGCCTGTCCCCGCACTGTGGGGATTCTATGATTCTATGAGCATCCTCGGAGCAGGAGAGTCAACATTTCGGGCATAAGTCCTTTCTAGCTTCCTCGCCTGCATCTATCCACTGCAATTTGCCTACTGGTGAAACAGGTCCACAGTGGATGCCATTTCCCTAGCCCTATACTCCTTCCTGGAATATCTGGATAACAAGGACACCTCTACATCAGGCTCCTACTCATTGACTACAGCTCCACCTTCAACACCATAATCCCGACCAGACTAATTTCAAAACTCCATGACCTTGGTCTCAGCTCCACCCACTGCAACTGGATCCTTAGCTTCCTGACCCACAAATTGCAATCAGTGAAGATAGACAATAGCATCTCCTTCCTGATAATCCTCAACACTGGTACCCCACGAAGATGCATTGTCAGCTTCTTACTGTACTCCTTGCACACTCACGACCGTGTCGCCAAATTCCATATGAACACCTTCTACAAGTTTGATGATGACCCCACTATTGTAGGCTGATATCAAATGTTGAGTCGAAATACAGGAAGGAGATAGTGGTTTTGGTGTCATGGTGCAATGACAACAATCTCTCTCTCTCAGTGTCAGCAAAACAAAAGAACTGATCATTGATTTTCGTAAGGAAGGAGGACACGCCCCTATTGAAATCAATGGAGCTGAGGTGAAGAGGCTCGAGAGCTTCAAGATCCGAGGAGTGACAATAACCAACAAACTGCCCTGGACTTCCCACATAGATGAGATGATCAAGAGGTGCAACAACACCTCTACTTCTTCAGCTGCTTAGGAAATTCAGCATGTCCTTAAGGACCTTCGCCAACTGTTACATATGCACCATGGAAAGTATTCTATCTGGGTCAATAATGGCTTGGTGCAGCAACTGCTCTGCCCAGGACTGTAACAAACTACACAAAGTTGTGTGCATTGCCCAGAACATCGCAGAAGCCAACCTTCTATGTGTAGACTTCATTTACATTTGTCCTTGCCGTGGAAAGGCTGCCAACATCATCAAAGATCCTTCCCATCCTGATCATGCTCTCTTCCAACCTCTTTTGCCAGGCAGAAAATAGAGAAACTTGAACACATGCACAAATGGTTTCAAGAACAGCTTCTTTCCTGCTATTATTAGACTGCTGAATGAACCTTTCGAATTTCAAATAATGATGCTCTTGCTTTGCGCACCTCCTATGAAACTGTAACCTTACATACCCCACTCTGTCTAAGTATCCTGTGATCTGTTTGGCTTTGTTTGCTGTGATTTGCCTGTACTGCACGGAAAGCAAAGTTATTCACTGTACTTAGGTACATGTGACTACAATAAGTCAAATCATCAAGCACTGTGTGCTTCAGTGAATATTTTTTTCCATTTGGTAATACTGAGAAAAAAAGGTGCATGTGACTAGAAAACCTTTTCTTTCAGCCTTCTTTACCCTAGTCTGTACTTGATCTCTCTGAGCATTGTGAACAACTTGCCTGGATCAGCTTTAGCTAGTTTTTTCCTTCATTGAGTTAATTTTGAAATCTTGAGTGACTTGTCTAAATAATTCTGCAGGGTTAACTCAGCAGTATGTGACCTATGCAGCTTAATGTTCAATCCTAATGTAATCGAGCATTCTCGATCAATTATGGTTAGTGGGTGGAAAATTATTACTGTCATCATTTTCATTGCATTTTAGCAGCAGGCACTGAAGTGTATATATGTGGGCATCTAGTGAAGACCAGACTTAAGTTCAGTTTTTGTAAAGGCATATAAAGATAGCCAACACACATGTTCTTTCTATTGTGTATCGAATGTAGGAGGTATCAGTGGACCTCTGGCAATTATGGGCCCCAGACATGGGCTCAACAAGACATTGATCCTTTGAGGTGAAGATGAAGAAAGGGAAAAAAATGCTTTAAGAAAGAATCCATATATTTTCAACTTGTACCTAATACCCACAAAAATTTTGATTCACACATTGAAAGGGTCATAATAATTGACTAATCATGTATAAAGCAAACAGCTAGTTCGGCTTAATGTGCACATGTAATGCACCAATAAATTTCAAGTTTCTGTGTCAAGGAAGTGTGCTTTCACCAGAGACCAGCAGGCGGAGCTATGCCTCAAGTAAAACTGAAAATGTCATTTTGGCTGGACTTGATGGAAACAAACTTGCACTTTTCACAACCATCAGAAATCACAAAACACTTCGCAACCAATAAGATACTTTTCAAAACAGTGCCACAATTGTAATAAAAGAAGCATAGCACACAACAAATCCCCCAAAGCAATACCTTTTCTTGTGTTTCTGACGGAGGAATATATATTGGACAGAATGTGTAGGACTTAAGTCCACAGCTATTTTAAATAACAAGGGGATGTAATGCTTCTGCCTCAGCGGACAAATGAGACCTTGGTTTGACGTCTTACCTGAAAAACACACATTTGACAGTGCAGCACTCCTTCAGTGCGTTGTCAATCTTGATATTTTTCATGCGTTGCATCTGGAATGACTGAGGACAAAAGCCCTTTTTTCTCACATATCTATGTTGTTCTTGTAATATATAAAAAGAATTTTTATTTAAAATTATAATGCTGAAAGTCAATGAACTGTGTCTATGTTAATGGCTTACGGGAATATGATTAGATTAGATTACTTACAGTGTGGAAACAGGCCCTTTGGCCCAACAAGTCCACACCGACCTTCTAAAGAGCAACCCACCCAGATCCATTCCTCTACATTTACCCCTTCACCTAACACTATGGGCAATTTAGCATGGCCAATTCACCTAACCTGCACATGTTTGGACTGGGAGGAAACCGGAGCACCCAGAGGAAACCCACGCAGACATGGGGGGAATGTGCAAACTCCACACAGGCAGGAATTGAATCTGGGTCTCTGGCAGTATGTCAAGGTTGACAACGCACTGAAGGAGTGCTGCACTATCAAATGTGTGTTTTTCAGCTAAGACGTCAATATGCAGTTTATTCAAAGAGAAAAGCAATGTAAAACTAGCAAGGTGAATAAGTTGAAGTGAATAAATTATTGCTGGAATGTTGTGACTCACATATGAAAATATGATCAATTAAGCCATGGTTGACACACAATGTGGCCAAATACTTAACTTTTTAGCAGATACAATCCACAAGAAACTGACTTCAGAAAGAAACAATCTTAACAGGCTTCTGCATGGCTCTTGAGAAAGAGGGCAATAAATGAATATACTTTGCATATGTGCATTTAACAAACGCAAACAATGCAGTGGAGATACCGAAAATGCAAAAGGATTGATCATGGCAGCATACCTAGGATAACTTTTTAAAAGGCAGCAGTACAAGGTCTTTTTAAGCAAAGTAGCACAGTACAAAGGTAGAAACAGACGAAGACAATCAGAACGAAAGTTGCCCATTCGCCCTACATATCTACTCCATCATTCAATGTGATAATGGCTGAGTATCCACCTCAGTACCCTCTTTCCACTTTCTCCTCAAACCCTTTGATTCCCGACCAGGACAGCACTGATATATGTGTGGTTGAAGCAGTTAGGGTAGCAATTAGGGTAACTATATCGAATTACTTCCTGAAAACATTCAATGTTTTGTCATCAACTGAATTCTGGGGCAGAGAATTCCATAGGTCACCACACTCAGGCTGAAGAAATTTCTCCTAATCTCAGTTGTAAGTGGCCCACCCTGTGCCCTTAGACTGTGACCCCTCATTCTGGGCTTCAACATTTACTGCCAAAAATGTGACAAGTGCCTTAACTGGATACTAGTTAATGTTAAATGTTAATGAAAATGTAGTTCTGTATTTCTTGATATCTGTTTTCTTCGTAGGTGGGTGTTCAAACAGCTATATGACAAGGGACTGGTCTACAGAGGAGTGAAAGTTATGCCATTTTCTACTGCATGCAACACCCCTCTCTCTAATTTTGAATCACATCAAAATTATAAGGTAACAGTTAATTTCCTAATTGCTTTTAAAGATGGCTAGCATTATTGCAGCAGTGTTACTTCTAGTGTGGGTTTTGCAGGCTGCTTTAGGTGGTTATTTGTGGACTATCATTCTATTTCTAACAGTTTAACTCTTGTCGGAAATGGTTCTTATTGAAACTTAAAATTGGTGAAACATTCAGTGATTCAAAAATAATTCTCAATCCCTACAATCAAGTAATTTATTTTTGCTATACAAGCAAGAGCGATCCATTGCAATCCTCTTTGGCTGAGGAGTAAATCCAAATAATAGGACACAATTGCCTCAGTTGTTGCAGATAAACCCATCTAGGCAAAAGCTGTTTTCTTAGTTAATCTATCTGCTCAGACATGACAGCATTAGAGCCAAGTAGTAATGCTACCCTAATTGCTTCAACCCCCCCCCCAGGGCTGTCTTGATGGGGAAATTGATGCAATGAAAATATCCAAAGGAGCTCTGAACATTTCTGAAGGGACCATAAACATAGTATCAATTTACATATGAACAAAACATTTGAAGTTAATACATGGGTAAATGTCCATCTTGCATAAATTTACCTATATGAAGAGTCAAGGGCCAATAATTCATCGAAGGAAATTGTCAATTTCTTCCTCTTCAGTTGGGACTAATCCGATATATTGCAGTGTTTGTATCTCTGCAGGTGACCCTTCTGCAGAAGACAGTTGACTTTATGTAGTGCTTGCATTTGTGGGGTACAAACTTATATAGTCAAGTGTTTATTAACAAAGTAGTGGTTGACTAAGTTTTCTTTGTCCATTGAAACTATTAACCACTTTAAAAGAAAAATGGCGAAATTGTGATGTTTTTCAATAGGAAGACTACTGAGAGATAACATGAAATATAGTTTGCAATTCTAAAGTATGCAGGAGCTGTGTGCCTTTGGGGTATATGTGCAGCATTAGTTGACAGGATGGACAGGTTAAAGAAGTGGTTAATAAAACATATGGGCTACTAATCCTTATAAATAAAAATTAAAACTAAAGTGGGCATTGTCTTACCAGACCATATAAATATTACTGTCATTAGTGAGTTGACTTAACTTGGTCACCAGGTGTCAGGCGAGGGAAGAGGTTGAAAAGAAAATTCTTCACAGTAATCTCTGCTGATGTGGGAATTGACATCACGCTGTTGACATCACTCTGCATCACCAGCTATCGAACCAACTGAGCTAGCTAATTAAATAAATGTATGGGATTGAAAAGCACTGAGGTTCTGATTAACATTTATGAAACACTGAATTCAGGCTCAGTTGGAATATTGTGACTCCTCTGGGATCATCACTTCATGATGGTATGGAAGCTTAGAAGTGTGCAGAAAAGAGGCAAATGGTTGCGGGATGGTGAACTTCGGTTACTTGAAATGATTGGATGAACTGGTGGTGTGTTTCTTGAAGAGCAGGTTGAGAGGAAATTTGATGGAAGGATTCAAAATCATGGATGATCTAATCAGGGGACATAAAGAGAAACTTCCCTTGAGCCAGATGGTGGAGAACAGGATGATAGGTATAAAGTAAATTACAAAAGATATGAGGAAAACATTACGACAGAATGAGTGATTAGGCACTGGAACGCATTCACAGTCTGGTGATGTCAAATTCTGTTGTGGCTTTCAAAAGAAAATTGGATACACACCTGAAGAGAGAAAATTTGCAGGGCTGCAGGAAAATGCCAGGAATCAAATAGCCTCCTATGCTATGCCATTTTATGATTCCAAATGTATGCTCAAGCTTACCAAGTACACAATTCTGATGAAAGGTCACTGCACTCAAAGTATTAACTCTGTTTTTTTCTTCACAAATGTTGCAAGACTGAGTTTCTCCAGCACTTTATTTTTGTTTCGGATCACCAGCATCAGCAATTCTTTGCTCTATTTTAACTTAGTCTTTTGAATTTTTTCTTTAACTTTTTAGCCAGACCCAACTTGAACGTCATTAATTGTTTGGAATAAGTAATCAAATTTTCTTATCATTCCTTGATCTAGGTAATTTTAAGCATGTTTTCAATTATAGTGTCAGAGTTCAACTTTTACAGGAAGCATATGTGTAAGAAGTAGTTGAACATAATTGTCCCTAGTTGTAATTTTTGAAACAAATTATGCTTTATATTTCATTGTATGTAGGATGTTCAAGATCCTTCTGTTATTGTGACTTTTCCACTGGAGGAAGATGAAAGTGTTTCCTTGGTTGCTTGGACAACAACACCCTGGACCTTACCTAGCAACCTTGCTGTTTGTGTCAGTCCAGAATATCAATATGTAAAAATCAAAGGTAAAATTTGCTCTAAATCAAATTATGGCCTGTTTAAAATCTCAGCTATATATTTTAAGTTGTTTATTGTTCTAGGAAATTAAAATTGCAGATCACCATGGCTTTGCTTATCAGTGAGTCAGAGGTTATTCTTTGGTAAAGAATGATATGCACTGTACGGTGGAAGAGGTTTGGCTCAGTTAGCTGAACGGTTAGTTTGCGGAGCAGTGTGATGCCAACAATGTATGTTCAATCCCCAAATTGACTGAGATCACCATGAAGAACTATCTTTCTCAACCTCTCCTGTTGCCTGAGGTATGGTGCCCCTCAAGTTAAATCACCACCAGTTGTCTCTTTCTGATGAGAGAACAGTCCCATGGTCTGGTAAGACTATGGTAACTTGACAGTTGAAGATTTTCAGACATTCTAAGAGATCTTGGAGACTGTGAAAATAAATGGTCCTTGAAATATAAATAGTTTCCTTCCTGACTTCCTAGGTCCATTACAAATTGCTTGACATAGTCAGCTTGCTCATTTTGAATGAGTTTTAAGTCGGTGATGTTAGTGAAATTCTGTTACCAGCAAATGCCCTTGCCGTATTCAGCATTTACGTTAAAAATCATCAAATATCCTTTTAGGCAATTTTGTGCGTTGTTGCATCATTCAGAATGGTGATCTATCTACCCAGAAGAAGAGTGTGGAATTCTAACACTGATGACTGCAACTTCTCTATCTCCCAGAAATCATGACTCTTTGTCTGCCATCCTGGAAAACATAATCATTGCATATTTTTTGCTCATGAATCCTTTCTGAAACCGACTGGCTCTGTGTACCTTCAGTCTCTGATTGTATGCCATCAATTGCATCCCTTTTAGTTCCCATTTTGTATAAGCCAATTCCGCTTGATTTTTAATAGCTGTTCCTCACCAGCCCTCTGCCTTAGCTGGGTTGATTTGCTGCAACCCACCACAGTTTTAGAGAACTAAATATCCTTCTCCTCACACTTCTCTGCTGCCTAAATGTCATACTTCACCTTTTCTTCACCAATACTGAGTAAATTTCACTGTCCATCAAACTGCACTATCTCGTGTGCTTCCCATCCTCTTTCTTCCTCTAGACCTACTTAACTGAATACAGACCTTGTTCTTAATTTTCTGTGATTAACTCTTCCTCTATTTTAAAGATTCACATCCTAAACTTGTACTCATTCACAGGATGTAGCCATCACTAGCTCACTCACTATTGCCCATCTCTAATTGTCCTTTAAACGGTTGTGGTGAGCTGCTTTCTTAAATTGTTGCAGCTCATATGGTGTAGGAATACCCACACTGCAGCACAAATTTGGCCCTAGTTCCAAGTCAGAATCACGTAAAGGAAGCTTACCATTATTGATATCTTGCAAAAATGAAAGAAGGGTTGACTGTTTTACGTGAAAAAGACAAGAAATAGTCAAATTTAGGAGAGATTAAACTGCTTTGCCTCAAATAAGCATATATAGGTTCAGCAGGTTTATCCGGGGTGTTCCTGCAAAGTTGAAATTGTGTAATCTTTCCAAGCTGATTCTTTCATGTTCGTGTTTTGTTTCCTGGTTGTTTTGAAGGTTTTAAGGAAAGTTAATTGGTATGACAGTTTTAAATATTTTTCAAAACATCAGTAACCTCTTCTGAGATGCCGAGATTACTTGAGCTCTTCCCCGCTTTTTGGTTTTCTCTTGTGTACATGAGTTCAGTTGTCTTAAAGTATTTATAGAATCACTACAGTGTGGCAGCAGGCCATTCAGCCCATTGAGTCCACGTCAACCATCCAAAGAGCATCCCACCCAGACCCATTCCCCTACCCTATCTTCATAACCCTACATTTCCCATGACTAGTCCACCTAACCTGCACATCCTTGGTCACTATGGGCAATTTAGCATGGCCACTCCACCTAGCCTGCACATCTTTAGATTGTGGGAAGAAACCCATGTAAACACAGGAAGACTATGCAAACTGTTCAGAGCTGAAAAAAAGTGTCTTAAACTGCTTCTACTGTTCAAGGACACAGGATAGAAAGAGTTATTTGAGTAATAAATTAGAGTTAAGTTAGGATTGACAATTTACTTGATCTATCAAGTCAAATTTCACTCACATCTACTTGTTATCACCTGCGATAATAATAAAATATCAAAGACCTACCACATTAACTGACTTTCTTTCTCTATGTGTGCTGCTGGATGGCTGTTTTTCCAGTATTTTCTGTTTTTTTGTAATTCTCTATCATCCTGTCTCGGTGACTATCTTGGATGGTCTGTCATCCATGCTTGGTTGTTATCACCTGTGACTCTTTAAGATTCAAGCTCCATTTCCAGCTTATGAACAAAAAAATTCAAGGTTGATATTTCAATGCAGTATTCAATGAACATTGCACAGCAGTGCCACTTTTTGGATGAGAGGGCAAACCAAAGTCTCCTCTGCCTGCTTGGATATAAAAGATCCTGTATTCAGGAAGAACAAGAGAGTTATCCCAGGTATCCTGGCCAATGATATCCCTTTGTCAATGTCACCAAAGTAGATTATCTTGTAATTATCCCATTATACTGTGTGAATATTAACTCCATAAAATGTACGAGCAGAAATATGCCATTCAGCCCATTAGGTCAGCTCCACCATTCAATGAAATCATGGCTGATTTGATAATCCTCAACCATACTTTGCTACCTTTTCCCTATAATTCTTGATTTCCTGACTGATGAGAAAATGTGTCCATCTGACTATGCCTTGTGGTCCTGGACTTTGCTATAAGGGGAAACAACTCTCTGCATTTGCCCTTTCAAGTCCCCTAAGAAGTTTGCCTGTTTCAAGAAAGTTGCCTCATTTTTCTAAATTCCAATGAGTACAGGCTCAGTCTCCTGAACCTCTCCTTGTTAGACAGTTGCCCCGTACCTGATATCATGGTAGTGAACCTTCTCTGGACTGCCTCTAGCACCAAACTATCTTACCTTAAATAAGGAGTTCAAAACCATTTACAGTATTTCATCTGCGGTCTGACTAGTATCGTGTATAATTTTAGCAAAACATCCTCCCATTTATATTCCATTCCCTTTGAAATAAGACCAACATTCCATTGAACTGAGATGTTGGCTTTTCTGAATTATGCACAAGGAGTCAACTTTGTAAATGTTTAATTAATCACTTTGTCTGTAGTTTTCTGAATATTTCTTTTAATAATATTCAGCTCCTCTATTCACAAACTTGGTGAGAGAACATTTAGTTTCCTCATCCAAGTCATCAATGTATATTGTAAATAATTGTGGCCCCAGCAGTGATCCCTCGCTCAGTTACAGATTGCCAACTTGAAAATGCCCCCTCATCCTAACTCTCTGTCTTGTATTAATTAGGCAGTCCTTGATGTATTGCAAGTATTCTAGCCTCGCCACTGAACTCTTCTCATTAAGTAATATGCAAATGAAATACTGTAAATGGTTTTGAACTCCTTATTTAAAGTAAGATAGTTTGGCACTAGAGGCAGTCCAGAGAAGGTTCACTAGCCTGATATCAGGTATGGGGCAACTGTCTAAATGTCTTCTAAAATTCAGCATCTACTGTTGCTTCTTTATCCTGCTTGTTACCTCTGCAAAGAATTCTAGCAAATTCACCAGGCATGATTTCATCTACATTAGGTCATGCTAGCCCTGTTTAATCGAACTATGAAATGCTTGTTTCCTACTTTACAACAGTTGGTATTTCAATCCTTCAGTTGGTATTTCATTTGTTAGAAAGTGCTTTGAGTCCTTCGATGATCATGAAAAGCACCGTATAACACCTTGTTTTTCTTTTAAAATGTTACCACTTTTGTTGTCTTCGTGGGCATTGAACTATTTCCAACTTCATATCCACTCCATCAGAAAGACAAACTGTCCTCCTGTTGCACCATTGCCCTCTGCCCCTGACCCAGCGAATCCGCTACTGGAACTATTCAGTACTGAGGATTATTCTGTTGTTTTCCTGGGTGGCCTCTCACCTTCCATCATCTGAAAGCTTCAGCACATCTATAATTTGACTGTTCTTATCCTCCAGTTGACCTTTCACTTCTGTTCTTCTAATCCACCCAACTGGCTCTTCATTTCCCCTGTAATTTCTCTCACAAATCTCCAGTTTAAAAATTCTCACTCATTTTACTCAGAATATGGAGTAGATGTGGCCAGTATTGATGATCTTCTGAAAAACTTCAAAAAACTTATTGGCTACCATAGTTCCAGAATGGAACATAAACAACTGTTAGGATTAAGTTTTCAACATGGCCTGCAAGGCAGGTGAAATGTGCTGAAAAATTTATTTTAGTATTTCAGGGAATTATTGAATGAAACCTTATTGATACTCGGACTTGTATTGTTTAAATTTACATGACCAAACTAAATTTTAATTGCTTGAATTTGCTGAAAACAAAATAAAGTTATAAACATAAAGAAGAATGATTTAGAATAGTTGTGAAATCAAGATGTTATGTAGTGCATTTTCATATTTACTCACTTAAAAAGTGAGATGGAATAAATGTCAAACTAATTTCAGTAATATCAATTTTATTGGAAAGACACAGCAATGCTGAATTGAATTGAATTTATTGTCACATGTACCGAGGCACAGTGAAAAGCTTTGTCTTGCAAGCAATACAGGCAGATCAGAGAGCTAAGTCACATAGATAAGTAAATAATAGGTAAACAGCAGGTGCAGGCAAATGTTAAGAGTTTGTGAGTCCATTCAGTATCCGAACAACAGTAGGGTAGAAACGTTACAAAACTGGCTGGTGCATGTGCTCAGGCTTCTGTACCTTCTCCCCAATGGTGTAGGTTGTAGAAAAACATTGCCAGGGTGATTGTCCTGGCCGAGTTCACCACACTCTGTAACCGTCTCCGATCTTGCCATACAGACAGAATGCTTTCGATGGCGCACCTATAAAAGTTGGCAAGGATATTCGCTGTCATGCCAAATTTCCTCAGCTGCCTAAGGAAGAAATGACATTGTTGGGCCTTTGTAACCAGTCCACATGAAGAGTCCAGGAAAGCTTGTTGTGAATGATCACTCCCAGGAGCTTGACACTCTCCACTCGGACCACTTCTGTGCTGTTAATGTGTAGGGGGGCATGAGTAACATCCCGTTGAAAGTCAATAATGAGTTCCTTGGTTTTGCCGGCATTGAGAGCTAGGTTGTTCTCAGTGCACCATTTTCCAGGTCTTCCATCTCCTGTCTGTAGTCTGTTTCGTTGCCATCTGCAATTTGTTATCAAAGAATTATACGAAAATTCATTGAGCTTAAATGTTTTACATTAATCACAGCTTAGATACTTTGTTCAGTTTTGATCATGCTACAAAGGCATGTTTTAATTAAAATAGAGAAAACTGGAAAACAGATCCTGCACATACTGATGAAATTTGGAAAGCTTAGAAAATTAATTCTCTAATTCAATATTTTGGATACAGTCAATTTTAAAACATTACATATGATCTCTAAAGCAGAGCAATTATTTGCAAAAACAAGACTCAGTGAAACTGTTAAAACTTAAAAATTACCTGGAAATTTTCTCATCATCTCTGATTTAAAAAGCAAAAGAAAAATTGTGGCTGTAAGAGTTACTCCTTTTTTGAGGAATTTTAGGTGTTCAAGGTTATTTCCTCGAATTCCAGGAGCAGCAATTACTGTTTTATATGCTGTTGCATTGTTTTGGAACTTTGGGGGAAAAAAAAAGCTCAAAGCAACAACACTTTTAAAAGGATAAAGACAGACAAAAGGCAGCGACCACATGGTCAGTGAGGGAGAGAGAGAAAGAAACCTACGCTGCTAACTGACATAGCAGCAAATCTGCACAGTTACTGCCTTCACTGTTTGAGTTCATATATCTCTGGATATCAGAGTGCATCGAGGAAAAATGAATAAACAGCAAAATTCACAGCTAACCTTGGAGGAACCTGTGCGGGAGAGCTCATAGCACAGAAACAGATAAGTGCATAATTTTTTTAACATGCAACCTTAATGTAAGTCTACAGTAGTGAGTAGAGTGGGTTATTTTAGACAGAAAAAGATAGACCAAATCTAAAAGTTGAAGTTTTAAATTGGAGGAAGACTAATTTTGACAGTTTCAGGCAAGAACTTTCAAAAGCTGATTGGGGTAGATGTTTGCAGGTAAAGGGATGGCTGGAAAATGGGAAGCCTTCGGAAATTAGATGACAAGAGTCCAGAGACAGTATATTCCTGTTAGGGTGAAAGGAAAGGCTGGTAGGTGTAGAGAAAGCTGGATGATGAGAGAAATTGAGGGTTTGGTTAAGAAAAAGAAGGAAGCATATGCCAAGTATAGACAGGAGAGATTAAATGAATCCTTACCGGAGTGTAAAGGCAGTAGGAGTATTCAGAGAGAAATCAGGAGGGCAAAAAGGAGTTAAGGAGAATCCAAAGGGATTTTATAAATAAATTAAGGACAAAAGGTTAACGAGGGAGAGAATAGGACCCCTCAAAGATCAGCAAGGTAGCCTATGTGTGGAGCTGCAGGAGATTGGGGATATACTAAACGAGTATTTTGCATCAGTGTTTACTGTGGAGAAGGACATGGAAGATATAGAATGTGGGGAAATAGATGGTGACATCTTGAAAAATGTCCATATTACAGAGGAGGAAGTGCTGGATGTCTTGAAACCTATAAAAATGGATACATCCTTAGGACCTGATCACGTGTATCCTAGATGTCTATGGGAAGCTGGGGAAGTGATTGCTGGGCCTCTTACTGAGATATTTGTATCATTGATATTCACAGGTGAGGTGCCAGAAGACTGGAGTTTGGCTAATGTGCCACAGTTTAAGAAAGGTGGTAAGGACAAGCCAGGGAACTATAGACCAGTGAGCCTGACATTGGTGGGCAAGTTGTTGGAGGGAATCCTGAGGGACAGGATTTACATGTATTTGGAAAGGCAAGGACTGGTTGTAAGTTTGCTTGCTGAGCTGGAAGGTTCAGTATCAGAAGTTTCGTCTCCATACTAGATAACATCATTGGTGAGCCTCTGGTGAAGCACTGGTGTTATGACCCGCTTTCTATTTGTGTGTTTAGGTTTCTTTAGGTTGGTGGTGTCATTTCCAAGTTTTTTTCTGAAAGGGTGGCAAATGGGGTCCAAGTCGATATGTTTATTGATAGAGTTCCGATTGGAATGCCATGCTTCTAGGAATTCTTGTGCACGTCTCTGGCTTGTCCTAAGATGGATGTGTTGTCCAAGTCGAAGTAGTGTCCTTATTCATTTGTATGTAAGGATACTAGTGATGTCTTTTTGTGGCTAGTTGATGTTCATGTATCCTGGTGGCTAATTTTCAGCCTATCTGTCCAATTAAGTGTTTGTTATAGATCTTGCAAGGTATCTTGTAAATGATGTTCGTTTTGCTTGTTGTCTGTATAGAGTCTTTTAAATTCATTAGCTGCTGTTTTAGTGTGTTGGTGGGTTTGTGGACTACCATGGTGCCAAGAGGTCTCACTAGTGTGGCAGTCATTTCTGAGATGCCTTTGATGTAGGAGTGAGTGGCGAGGGTTTCTGGACAAGTTTTGTCTGTTTGTTTGGAACTGTAACAAATACTATGAACAAACACATCAACTTGGACACCATTTACCACCCCCTGAGAAATAGAACAGGAAATGTCATCACCAACCCAAGGAAACTTAAATAGGTAAATAGAAAGCGGGTCATAACGCTAGTGCTTCACTGGAGGCTTACCCATAAGACATAGGAGTGGAAGTAAGGCCATTCGGCCCATCGAGTCCACTCCGCCATTCAATCATGGCTGATGCGCATTTCAGCTCCACTACCCATGATGTTACCTAGTATGGTGACGAAATGTCTGAAAACGAACCTTTCAGCTCAGCAAGCAAACTTACATCCAGAACCTCAACTTGAGCTGCATATCTTCTCAAAAGATGCTGAGGCAAGGACTGATTAGGGGCAGTCAGCGTGGCTTTTTGCGTGGGAAATCTTGCCTCATGAACTTGATTGAGTTTTTCATAGAAGTAATAAAGAGGATTGATGAGGGCAGAATGGTAGATGTGATCTATGTGGACTTCTGGAAGGCGTTTGACAAGGTTCCTCATGGGAGACTGGTTAGCAAGGTCAGATCTCCAGCGATACAAGGAAAACTAGTCATTTGGATACAGAACTGGCTTGAAGTTGAAGACAGAGGGTGGTAGTGGAGGGTTGCTTTCAGTCTGGAGACCTGTTACCAGTGGTGTGCCACAAGGCTTGGTGCTGGGTCCACTACTTTTTGTCATATAAATGTTCACATCCAAACCATATAAATGGTTTGGATGTGAACTTAGGAGGTATGGTTAGTAAGTTTGCAGATGACACCAAAATTGGAGGTGTAGTGGACAGCAAAGAAGGTTATCTCAGAGTATAACAAAAACTTGATCAGATGGACCATTGGGCTGAGGAGTGGCAGATGAAATTTAATTTGGATAAATGCAAGGTGCTGCATTTTGGAAATGCAAATCAGAGTGGGACGTGTACACTTATTGGTAAGATCCTAGGGAGTGTTACTGAACAAAGAGACCTTGGAGTGCAGATTCGTAGTTGCTTGAAAGTAAATTTGAAGATAGGATAGTAAAGAAGGCATATGGTATGCTTTTGTTTGTTGGTCAGAACATTGAGTACAGGAATTGGAAGGTTATGTTGTGGCTGTACAGGACGTTGGTTAGGCCACTTTTGGAATATTGCTGGTTTCCTTCTGGTTTCCTTCCTATCAGAAGGATGTTGTGAAACTTGAAAGGGTTCAAAGATTTACACGGATGTTGCTAGGGTTGGAGGGTTTGAGCTAAAGGGAGAGGCTGAATAGGCTGAGGCTGTTTACCCTGGAGCATCGGAGGCTGAGGGGTGACATTTTAGAGGTTTATAAAATCATGAGGGGCATGGATAAACAAGATCTTTTCCCTGGGGTGGGGAGAGTCCAGAACTAGAGGGCACAGGTTTGCAGTGAGAAGAGAAAGATATAAAAGAGACCTAAGGGACAACTTTTTCCACACAAAGGGTGATGCATGTATGGAATGATCTGCCAGAGGAAGTGGTGGAGGCTGGTACAATTACAGCAGTTAATAGGCATTTGGAGGGTTATGCAAATAAGAAGGGTTTAGAGAGATATGGACCAAGTATTGGCAAATGGGACTAGATTTGTTTAGGATGTCTGTTCAGCATGGACGAGTTGGACTGAAGTGTCTGTTTCCATGCTGTACATCTCTATGACTCTTATGAATCCTATGGGTCTTGCTTCATTCTGATTTTGTAAACCACTCCAGCCGTGTTGACCACCTTCTTTTGATTCAGATGTCTCGTACTTCATTTCTTCTTTAACCTTCATTAAGTACGTCCTAGTTTGACAGAAACCTTGGAAGCAGATTCCAAAGCTGTTGCTTCTCTCCTATCTCCCTTTATGACCTCATATACACTACTTGGGAGGGTAGTTGAGGTAGGAAAACTTTCCAACCTTGAAAAAATACGGGGATGTTGTTGACTTCTGCTGTAAAATGGGGATATTTATTTTATATTCCGATGTGGAAAATTCTATAAATAGCCTGTGGACAGTTGTTAGTAGGCTTGTATGTGGGTAGTAGCCATTTGGGCAAAGGGCCAGAGTTCTGCCAGAATTCTGGAATTTCATTTCAGTACGGTTTCTGCATTTTTTAAAGAATAGGGGAAGAGGGGTGCAAATTGATATGTTTAACACTTACTGCCTCACAGCTGTGGTGCCTCGTGATGATTCCTGAAATAACTGGATTAGTGATTGATTCAATTGACTGACCGCTTCACAGAATTAAACGACAATTCATTCTCCAGTTATGCACCATTGTACTTTTAACCAGGGCATTTAAATAGCAACATACGTTGTTTTAAAACAAAGATATTCAATCTTTTTACTATGATAGGACCTGATGATCTAAAAGAGGCATGCTATATCGTTTCGAAATGTGCATATTATGACTTTGAGAGCTGAAACTGGAAGTCGTTTGAAAAGCAAACCCTCTTTCATTTTTATCAGGATTTCTTTGGCTGACCCGAATAGTATGTGATAAACAAAAATACAGATCACAGCACTTGCAGATTATAGATTTACACTTGTGTTGTTCAACTGCGAACATAAAACAGCTCAGCTTCTGGGCATTTAAAATCAATTTATGTGTTGTTCTTGCTGTGCTAAAATGGCTTACAGATTGTTGCTTTATCCTTTTTAGGTTTAATGATAGTGCAATAGAGGAGTAGTTTGTGGAAAACAAAATTGTGATTAGGGCACTTCATGATTTGCTTCTTATAAAGTATTGCTGGCATAACACAGTTTTGTAGTAATTTAAGTAACAGTGCAATCCTTTCTGAATCGGACGCAAGTTGGACAATGAATGCTTTATATTTTTGCTTATCTGCAGTCTCTGAGATCTCATAATACTGGCAAAAGAAAGCATCTATTTGTGAGAAATTAATATGTAACTTTTTCTAACAAATTTTATGGCATACTATTGAAAAAAATCTTAATGTGTGCTCTAACTAATTAATAGTTATGATTCTTGTCTTGCTTTAAAATTAAGTTACTCCAATTGCAATGCATATATTAATGTTTTGTTAAATGTCTTACTGATTTAATTTTTTTCTGTATTTGCAGAAAACTCCACTGGAAACGTATACATCATTATGGAAGCCAGGCTGGAAGCACTGTTTAAATCTGACAGTGAATATGCTGTTCTTGATAGGTTAGTGTGTGGTAATGTAGATGCGTCTGTAATATATTCAAGGATTTGCCACTTTACTCCAAACAAGCTCTGAAATTGATAGTTTAATATTGTGTTTTATTGTATAGAAAACAGTAACCGGTGGCTCAGTGGTTAGCACTGCTGCCTCACAGCACCAGGGTCCCAGATTTGATTCCAGCCTTGGGCAATTATCTGTGTGGAGTTTGCACATTCTCCCCGTGTCTGCGTGGGTTTCCTCCAGGCGCTCCGGTTTCTTCCCACAAAGATGTGCAGGTTAGGTGAATTGGCCATGCTAAATTGCCCATAATGTCAAAGGGAAATGGGTCTGGGTGGGTTACTCTTCGGAGGGTCGGTGTGGACTGGTTGAGCTAAAGGGCCTGTTTCCACACTGTAGGGAATCTAATCTAATCTAATTGTGAAACAACTGTGATTATCATGTGGTTGCATACAAAAATACTAATTCCAGAAAGCTTTTATGTTTGTTTTCCATTCTCATCTCTACTATCCGCCTTTCATTCACGATAAATTTCATGTTGTCTCTGGCTCTCATAGATTTATGGAAAACATTCAGAGAATGTTCAGAGAAGAGAACTGTTGGAACAGGCTCAAGGAGCTAGATGGTCTACCCCTTTTCCTATGTAAAAACTTTAGAAAGGGTTTGCAAGAGGTTGATCAGGAATGAATGACTTCAGGTAGATGGAGATATTGGGAAAGTTATGACTCCCAATTATCTGGGGAATATAGAAGTTTTAAGAAGTGACCTAATTTAGGTTTTGGCAATGTTATTGGAAACAAAACCCAATATTGTCTTGGAATTATGTTTATAAGGAGAGGTCATAGATTTCAAATCTGTCCATAGATCCATCTAGATGTGATAACTAGGATTTATTTTATTATCTGATCTAGAAAGCTCCTATTATGTTCAAGCTAAGAACATAATTCTATCATCAGTTAAATTATTTTTTTTAAATGAAGGTTCAAGGGTGCTGCTCTCAAAGGCAAGAAATACAGACCATTGTTTGATTATTTCTCAAAGGTAAGATGGTTACTACCAACTGCTCTTACTGTCCGTGGTGAGTATTGAACAACGCACAGTACGTGAACTACCTTTGTCAGTAAAGTTATAGATTGCATATTCAGCATCAGTAGTGGACTATTTCCAAACAAAAAATCACATTTGCCTGACCAAATTACAGCCAAATGAATTAAATGCCATGACCTAAACCACAAGTTGAGAGGAATAATTGACAGTGTACAGATATTAATCATAGGAGTTTTAAAAATTCATTCATGGTGTGTAACTTTTGCTGGCTCGGCCAGGATTCATTGAAAAGGAGATGATGAGCTGCTTTCTTGAACTGCTGAGTTCATGGATGGATAGGTACAACTATCGTGTTGATCAGAAAGAAGTTCCAGGATTTTAACTCACTGTCATTCTTTCAGTGTCACTATCGTTTTAAAGCAGAATGGTGTGTTGCTTGGAGGGGAACCTGCATGCAATGGTAGTTGGTGCATCTACTGTCCTTGTCCTTCTAGGTGGTAGAGGTCATAGGTTTGGAAGCTGTAAAGTAATCTTGTAAATGGTGCACACCTCTGTTATTGTATGTTGGTCATGAATGGAGTGAATGTTGCAAGTGCTGTATGAGTTGGCAATCAAGGAGGCTGCTTTGTCCTAGATGTCATTGGGCTTTTTGAGTGTTGCAGTGCAGCCATCCAGGCAAGTGGAAAGTATTCCATCATGTTCCTGCATTGGAGGAGAAGCTTTTGGGATTCAGAATGTGAGTTACTTGTTGCAGAATTCCTTGGATCTGACCTGCTTTTGTGGTCCAGTTCAATTTCTGATCAATGGTAATCCCCAGGATGTTGACAGTGGAGGATTTGGTGATGATTATATTGTCACTTGTTAGAGATGATCATTGCCACATGTCAGCCCAAAGTTGGATGTTGCTACATCTGGGCATCAACTGCTTCTGTATCTGAAGACCTATCTGTTGTGCTGAGATTTGTCAGACATCTGCAATCATTCCCACTTTTGATCTCTTAATGAAAATGGTCCTAGGACACTACCCTCTGTTATTCTTGCAGTTTTTCTCAGAACTGTGATTTATTTCCGATTATCGCAAACATCTTCCATTATGAAAAGTATGATTCCAACATTGGAAAGATTCACCTGGTTCCCATTGACTGCAGTTTTTATCGGGCTGCTTTATGCCATACTCATTTATGGGATTCACATAGTTCTGTCCATTGATTTTGCTGTCTGCATGCAAGTAGTCCTGATGCAAAATCACTGGGTTTGATACTTCATTTTTTGGTATGTTGGTTTTGCACTTGGCATGTCGTCCTGCTTTCTTCATTGAACCAGAGTTCTTGCACTGGCTTGATGGTGATGGTAATGTGGTGGATATGCTGAATCATTCGTTGCAAATTGTGGTTGAATACACAATTGTGCATGACCCACAGCACCTCATGGACGCATAGTTTTTTGATTTTATCGATATTTTCTGAAGGTATCTCCTTTGGCACATTTGTAATCCTACACAAATATGATGGAGAGTATCCTCATTGTGAATATGGGGCTTCATCTCCACAAGGACTATGTGGGTCAGTTCTGATACAGTCGTGAATGTATCTGAGATAAGAAGATAGATTTATTAGGATGAGGACAAATAGGATTGTACCTTTTTTTTGCTCACTTGGGCATTGGGTGCAACTGCACCATTCTTGTTGATGGAAATTACATTTTGTGCTCTCGCCACCCTCCAATGATGAATGAGGGTAGAGGGTACATTATAAGTAGCATTTAGCGAAAGCTTTCCTTAATTGTGTTTGACCTGCTATTTCAAGATGTCATGAGGTCTGTTGTTAATACTGAGGAATCCAAGACAACTTCCTCCCAACTGCATATGCTGTGCCTCTGATGGGGGTTTGTCTTGCCAGAGAGGCGGCACATACCTCGGCATGACAATAGTGGTGTCTGAAAATTATGGTTTGGTTATTGTGGCTCCTGTAACTCAGGCTGTTGCTTAGCTCCTAGTTTTGGCATGAGTTCCCAGATGATGATAAGGGGGACTTTGCAGGCATAGTAGGGCTGTGTGCTATTGTTATTTCTGATCCCTCAGTCGATATTGGTGGTCTGTCCCATTTCATTGCTTTCTGTTGACTTTATAGATCTTAGACTGAGTGGCTTGCTCAGGAATTTCAGTGGGAATTTAAGTTACTACATTATCAAGGGTTTGGAGTCATGATGGATCACATCAGGTAAGGATGACAGATTTCCTAAGCTAAAGAATCTAGAGAGGTGTCATGAATTTATTTTTGGATGAGAGGATTGCGCTGGAGAGGAGACTCATCAGAATGTTGCCTGGGTAGGAGTGATTCAGCAATGAAGAGAGACTAGATGTGCTGGAGTTGTTTTCCAAAGAGCAGAAAAGAACATAAGAACTAGGAGTAGACCACCTGTCCCTTCGAGCCTGATCCGCCATTCAATATGAACATGACTGATCTTTACGTGGCCTCAGCTCCACTTACTCACCCTCTCACTGTAACCCTCAATTCCTTTATTGTTGGAAAAAAAAATCTATTTAGGTTTAAAAGCTTCTACTGAAGTAGAATCAATTACTTCACTGGGCAGGGAATTCCATAGATTCACAACCCTCTGTATCAAGAAGTTCCTTCTCAATTCAGTCTTAAATCAGCTCCCCCTAATTTTGAGGATATTCCCTCTTGTCTCAGTTTCACCTCCTAGTAGAAACGTCCTCTCTATGTCTATCTTATCAATTCCCTTCATAATTTCATATGCTTCTATAAGTCTTCCCCCCCACCCCCAACTCATTCTTCTAAATTCCAAAGAATGTAATCCCAGCCTACTCAGTCTCTCCTCATAACCCAACCCCCTCAACTCCGGAATCAACCCAGTAAGCTGCCTCTGCACCCCCTGTAGTGCCAGTACAAGCTTTCTCAAGTAAAGAGACCAAAACTGCAAGCAGTACTCCAGGTGTGACTTCACCAGCAACCGATACAGCTGCAACATAACCTTCCTGCTTTTAAACTCAATCCATTCAGCAATGAAGGGCAAAATTCTGTTTGCCTTCTTAATTACTTGTTGTACCTGCAGACCAACCTTCTGTGATTCATGCATAATGGCACCAAGGTCCCTCTGCACAGCAGCATGCTACAATTTTTTACCATTCAAGTAATAGTCCTTCTTTCTGTTACTTCTACCAAAATGGATGACTTCGCATTTATTAACATTGTATTCCAACTGCCAAGACCTTTGCCCACTCACTTAAAGTATCTCTGTTCCTCTGCAAAGTTTCACAATCGTCTGCACACTTTGCTCTGCCACTCATCTAGTGTTATCTACAAACTTTGACATATTACAAGTGGTCTGTTGCCAAATCACCTGTATAAATTGTGAATAATCGTGGTCTCAATACTGATCCTGAGGCACACCGCAAGTCACTGATTGCTGACCAGAAAAGCACTCATTTATCCCCACTCTTTGCTTCCTGTTAGTCAACCAATCCTCTCTCCATGCTAATACTTTATCCATAATGCCATTCATCTTTATCTTATGTAGCAGCCTCCTGTATGGCACTTTGTTGACGGCCTTTTGGAAACCTAGGTACACCACATCTACTGGGTCCCTGTTGTCCACTTTGTTCATAATGTCTTCATAGAATTCCAAAGTTAAAAATCACACAACACCAGGTTATAGTCCAACAGGTTTAATTGGAAGCACACTAGCTTTCGGAGCGATGCTCCTTCATCAGGTGATAGTGGAGGGCTCGATCGTAACACAGAATTTATAGCAAAAATTTGCAGTGTGATGTAACTGAAATTATAAATTAAACATTGAAAAGTTGATTGTCTGTTAGGCCTTTTATCTGTTAGAATACAGTGATAGTTTCACTTTCATTTGTAAATCACAAAACCTTTGTTTTAAAACGTTGCATTCTCGGGTTAGCTGTTAACAATGGTGATAGCTAGACAATATGTTGAAGGTGTTGGCCCCCTGTGTTCTCTGTCTATGCCATGATTTTTACAGATTACATTACAACAAGTCCACACCGACCCGCCGAAGCACAACCCACCCATACCCCTACATTTACCCCTTACCTAACACTACGGGCAATTTAGCATGGCCAATTCACCTGACCTGCACATCTTTGTGATGTGGGAGGAAACCGGAGCACCCGGAGGAAACCCATGCAGACACGGGGAGAACGTGCAAACTCCACACAGTCAGTCGCCTGAGCCGGGAATTGAACCCGGGTCTCTGGCGCTGTGAGGCAGCAGTGCTAACCACTGTGCCACCGTGCCGCCCACCATGATGTTTAGATGTAAAACTTCGTTATCTCACCTTTTAGATTAGAATCAATCTAAACATCATGGCAAAGACAGAGAACACAGGGTGCTAACACCTTCAAAATATTGTCTAGCTATCACCATTGTTAACAGCTAACCCGAGAATGCAACTTTTAAAAAAAAAAGGCTTTGTGATTTACACATGAAAGAAGTGAAACTATCACTGTATTCTAACAGATAAATGGCTTAACAGACAATCAATTTTCAATGTATAATTTCAGTTGCATCACACTGTAAATTTTTGCTATAAATTCTATGTTAGGATTGAGCCCTCCACTATCACCTGATGAAGGAGCATCGCTCCGAAAGCTAGTGTGCTTCCAATTAAACCTGTTGGACTATAACCTGGCGTTGTGCGATTTTTAACTTAGAATTCCAAAAGATCAGTTAAACATGACCTGCCCTTCATGAACCCATGCTGCGTCTGCCCAAGAGGACAATTTCTATCTACAGGGGAACCTCGATTATACGAACGGGATGGACACTATTTCGTTCGGATAATCGATTAAATGCCTTTCCTCTGTGGCTTGAAGTTTTTAAAGTCTGTTCCCCGTTCAGGAGACTGCAGCAGCACACCGCACACGAGACCCTGCCCCAAACACCACCCCTGCCGCCGCCTGCCCCACAAACACCTTATAACAATGCCTGCTGCCTCCCCCAGCACAAAACACACGAGCCCCTGCCCCCAGAATCCTGTCCAACACCGCACCCCCGCCTGCCCTCACCTCGAGGACCCCATCAAACCCCGCCCCTTGCCCCCCAACCCCGTCCAACCGTGCCCTAACCCCATCCAATCCCACCTCCTACCCCAACCCGTCCAACACCGACCTCTGCGCCCCCAACCCAGTCCAACACTGCCCTCCGCTCCCTCCTCCAACCCAGTCCAGCACTGCTCTCTGCCCACCCCACTATGTGGGCTTCTATTCACCCCACAACCCCTCTCCAGGGCAGCCGGACTGTACGCCAACAACAAGGCTGTTGCTGTTGGAGCTGCCTTTTTGGGGTAAGTCTCCAAACAATGCGTGCACATAACTTTTTACTGCAACTTTTGACAGCTTCCACTTTTGCCCTGTACAGGACAATGTTCGAGAGATTATCTGGGGAAGGGGGAGTGGTGGGGGTTAGGGTACACGCCTCTGTAGAACTCCAGGGAAAGTGTGGGGGGAGAGAGAGAGAGGGCAGGAGGTCAGTCATTTGATTTGACGCGATCACTGCTGGAAACACATCTTTGATGTAATGTTTCTATCGGGACTTTGAGATCTCCTTCAGATAATCCGATTTTTGGATAATTGATATTCAGATAATCGAGGTTCCTCTGTAGATGCCTTGCTATTCCTTCCCTGATAATAGACTCAAGCATCTTCTCCACTACAGAAGTTCCCTATCTTTTGTGTACCACCCTTTTTCAACAGTGGCATCACATTTGCTGTTTTCCAATCTGTTGGAACTGCCCCAGAGTCCAGTGAATTTTCAAAAAGTACCGCAAGTGCACGATATTTCTCCCACCATCTCTTTTAGTACCCTGAGATGTATTCCATCAAGGCCAGGAGGCTTGTCTATCCTTAGCTTCATTATCTTGTCCAACACTACCTCCTCCGTAATAATGATTGTTCCCAGGTCCTCATCTACCTTCGTCTCTTTGTTAATTACTGGCATGTTATTTGTGTCCTCCACTTTCAGTACCTTGGCCATTTCATCATATCCCATGACTAAATGGGATGAGCACTTGAAATGCCATACCATTGAACGCTATGGGTCAAATGCTGGAAAATAGGATTAGAACAGATTGATGTTTGATGACCAAGAGGCCAAATGGCCCTGTTCCATTCTGTAAAAACTCTGCCTCAGGGATATGTCACTAGATTGTTTCAGTGATGAAGAATTTCAAAACGGTCCTCCCATCACTTTGGGGGCATGTTGACATAATGGTCACGTCACTCAACTCGCAATGCAGAGGCCCTGACCAATGTTCTGGGGGCATATGTTTGAATCCCACATGGTGAAATTTGAATTCCATTAAAAGCTAGTCTAATGGCGATCATGTAACCACTGGTGACCATCATTAAAAACTCACTGGCTCACTGATGCATATTAGGGAAGGAAATTTGCCATCCTTACCCAATCTGGACTATCTGTGACTCACAGAAAAAGGAATAGGAGAAGGCTATTCAGCTCTTCAGATCTCCTTCACTATTCAATATCATTGTGACTGAGCACACCTGCAGTCATGTAGTTGACTTTTAACTGCCAAAATGCTGGTCTGGCCAGTGAATGGCCGCATCTCATGAATGAGTATGAAGAAAGTCATGAAGATGCACATTTATCACTAAAATTAGAATGGAATTAGAATAACTTATGTGGTGTCAACTTGTTGATGTATAGTGTGATCCTCCATAAATCAAATTATGCACAGATTCTTGGACATTGACTTTTGCATGTAGTTCTTGTTTAGTACTGTGTTCATTCAACAACTCAAAGGATCAATCTCCAAATTGCTAAATGTATCTGTTAATTTTTTTTAGATATGTTTCCTACAAATATAATTGAACTTCATAACTGATACAGAATTACAACAAACTTGTTATTGGACGAGGAATGTGCGAGTTGATCAAAAGGTCCACATAATCAATGTAAAAGCACACACTAATAGAAATGTAATGCGATGTGTACACATCACTATTATACTTTATTTACAGCATAAATCACTTAAATATTAATATAACTTGGACTTAAATGAAGCTTAGTGGCAGACAGTCTTCTCACTCACCACCTCCACTGAGTAATAAGACATTGTATAGATCGCGATAATACAGTAAACTTCCAGACTTTGAGGTTTCTAACTTTTGCTGGTTTAGCAAGGGTGTGAGTTCATAAGGTGCTAGTTAAGTTAACGTTTGTACATTTATATGTAATTTTAGTAAAATTGTAAAGGCAAGTTTTTCTGTGTGTATAAAAAACAAAATTGCTGGAAAATTTCAGCAGGTCTGGCTGCATCTGTGGAGGAAGAGCAGAGTTAATTTGCCTGTTAATTTGCTTTTCAAGTCCAAACTCAGTACAGAATAAATTGTTAGTCAACGAATGCTAAACTCATACCGGCTATTAGAAACCAAACAACAAATGAAAATAATTAACATAATTAATTGTAAAGTTGTTTTTGCTGTATTTTGCAAAATTTAATGACTGTGAGCTGCCTTAATTATCTGTAATCATAATTTTATTGCAAAGAGAATTGGTTAATTTTATACTTTATGAATTCTATACAGAATATATAGATGATCTCAGTAATAATGCTGTCTTTCAGTGCAAAGAAACCGGAGCCTTCACTGTTCTTGTGGACAACTATGTTAAAGAGGAAGAGGGTACAGGTGTTGTACATCAGGCACCATACTTTGGTGCAGTAAGTACAATTTTCTTCATTAAAATGAGATGGTTAGTTAGGAATAATTGTACTGCTCTTGTTTATGGTACAGTTCTTCTTCCTTACCATCTCTATCAGGGTATACCACGCTAAAATATGCATGGAAATGCATCGTTTGTGTTCACATGATCAATTGTCCTTAGCTGGGGAGGTGAAGACATTTATGTTGCTTTTTCTAAGTGGCACAGATCTACATATGCTCTTTCCAATTCCACCGTGCCATTTGTTATTGGCAGCAGCAGGATTTGACATCTTTTCCAATCATGAATGTTGATAAAGTATTGGCACTGGAATGTAAATGTAATATTTATGACTAATATGGCATTTATGTGGTTTTGTCAGCTTGTGCTTTTCCATTTGCATGCTTATCTAGTTGAGTTCCTGTTGGCATTTTAAGTTGAGTTACATGTTGAATCTTGGTGTTGATGTCAGGGTATCTAAATATGGAGCCCTGAATTTATGGAATTTTGGAAAGATAACATTGACAGATAAAATAAAATCTCCACCACATTTTTATTTCTTTGTAATTGTTTTGAATTATGTCATTGAAAATACCTGACATTTGGTTCTTGAGTATGAAATGTCATGCCTTTGGATTTTTAAAATATCAACTTTTAAAATTTTGGATAGATTACTTAATGGTCCTGTTTTATTTTTAAGACTGGTGTAAATCTATATGTACTTCAGCTATTGTGAATTGTGCATCCTTTTGTGTTCTTGGGATATATAATGTTGATATTTCAGTGAAATTCACACCAACATGAATGATTAATTGGGGAAGATTGACCTTAAAGATGGGGTGTTTTCTTTTGAGTTGGAATAGAGTTATTTTTCTTGTTTCTGCACTTGAAATAGGCCTTAACAATGATGGGATCTAGTGGAAATAAAATTACTTCCACATTTATTTAGAACAGTTTTTCAGATGTCCAAATTGCGATCACTTTTGAATAACAAGTTACTATAATCATTGGTTTTCAGTTGTTTCCTTGACAATTGTATTGAATGTTTGATGTTGTAGGATACAGTGCATAACTTTTGATTCTGCTGTAACCTGCACTGTTAATCATTGAGTATTGAACTTGAGTGAGAAAGGTTAATGGGGAGCAAAGAGGTAAGGAGTATGTGTGGAGTTTGTACATTCTCCCTGTGTCTGTGTAAGTTTCCTCCACGTCCTCCTGTTTCCTGCCGCATTACAAAGATGTGCAAGTTGGGTGGATTGGCCATACTAAATTGCCCATAACACGAAGGGATATGCAGATTAGGTGGATTAGACCTGAGAAATGTGGGGTTACAGGGATAGGATGAGGGGAGTGGGTCTGGGTGGAATTCTGTTCAGAGGGTCAGTGTGGACTTGATGGGCCAAATAGCCTGCTTCTGCACTGTAGGGATTGTATGATTCTCTGACCCGATGGAGAAGAGCAAGTCCATGAAATGAAGTGTGGCTGTTAGAATATCTTATGGACTGTGAAATAGCCTTCAAATTGCTGAAGGATAACAGAGCAAAGAATAAATAGCAATTTGGTGTCAAAATAGATTTTAAAATGAACACAGGGATGAAGCAGGAGTCTACTTAGGGTGAAGTAAGGCTGGAGACTGATTTTTAAATGAAGACTAGATCTTTTTACAGCTAAAAATAAAAAAATGCTGGAGGTACTCAGCAGTTCAGGCTGCATCTATGGGGAGAAACAGTTTTAAAGTGTCAGGCTCATGGTCCTTTTTCAGAACTGAAAGCTTCATATGTGAATTTTACTCATTCAGTGAGACAAGTATTGAAGTGGAACTTGGCAATGTAGCAACTGTTTTTGTTTGGGCCATGGAACATGTGCTTTGGTTCTCAATAAGTTTGGAGTTTGTGAGCACTAATTGAGACCAGGAAAAATATTCATTGATGTAGTAGAAGGAGAGGTAGGCGTTGCTTCTCTGGTGGGTAAAAGAGTGGACTTCTGAATGGGCTCGATGTAGAGTTTGAAACTCAGCTTGGGTTAAGCAAATGTCAGTGGTTTGCGTCTCTTGAATTGATGTGAGAGTGCAATTTGAGGATTTGAATGTTGATCCATTGGTTGCATGGTTATTAAGACTGCTGCACTTTTGAAAACCCTAGGCATACAGATGGAGGATGGCTCTCTGCTGGTGAATGAGACAAAAAATTGCAAATGCAGGAATCCAAGGCAGCTGGAAGAACAGAGCAAGCCAGGCATCATCAGGTGGTGGTGACGTCGACGTTTTGGCTGTAAGAAAGGTGCTGAAGAAGGGCTACTCCTGAAACTTTGACTTCTTCTTCTTCTGATGCTGCCTGGCTTGCTGTGTTCTTTTAGCCTCCCATTTGTCTACCTATGCTGGTGAATCACAGCACCAGCCACTAGCTTGAGGGGACAAAAGAGACTCTGGGATGGACCATCCAGAAAACAGATTCTGCCTAAAAATAATATGTCAATTGAATAGGTAAAGCTAGTATGAAATAGCTACTAAAAGAAGAGACAACCAGGATGAATAGCAACCAACGGTTATTAATGAATTTTTTGTTTCATTTTCTGTTTAGAGCAGAATAGTTTCACTGTTACGATGGATGTATGGATAATGTACCTGTTGTCTAAATCTTTTTAATTTTGGCAGTATTTAATAAAATATGTGAATTTTCCAAGAAAACAATGTAAGAATGGCTTTTGGTAAATTGCTCATCATGTAGAAATACGTGCATTTTTGACAATTTTGAATATGATTTGAACTTTACCTGTAAAAACTGCAACAGGTTGTTTTCACATTTCATGGAATACAAAGTTAAAATTGATTTTGATGTATTACCTGAATTTATTGTTTTAACCATGATTAAAAATTCTCTTTTAAGGTTAACCTCAAAGTGTATAAGACCTTTTGCTTTAGTTTTCCAAACATGATGTTTTTAGGTTATTTTTTCCTGTTGTAGTGCAATGGCCTCGATTTTCCAGTAGCCAGTCATTATTCTAGCATGGATGGGATTCAACATGGGACCAACATTCCCTCTAAGCTAGAGAATGTGCACAGCTGCTCCAAGGTTCTGCGCACAGGTCAAGGAAGCTTGTACAATCAGGAAGAAAATTCAAGGGGACACTATTGGGGACCCTGCGGACTCCAAATGAATTGCCTTGAAATTGAAGATTCCACTGGGCAATTCCTGTATGTCTGGAACCCTCCGAAAGTCCCCATTTAAATGTGAGAACTCGGAAGATTCCAATGAAATGTAACAGTTATTCAGGAAATGTGAGACTGTTAAAAACATAGACTAACTCCTGAGTAGCTATTGAACTGACACTCTCCTGGTGCCCTAACCTCACACTTATGTCCTCAACATTTGAGAACAAAGTGGCTGTCTGTGATGCTGGACCTTTGATAGCTGGTGTCAGTGATTTCAGATCTTTTTGTTTCAGATTATAGCAGCTGACTGCTGTGCAGAGTTTGCAAGACATTTCTGGATTATGAAAGAACTGTCAGAACAGAAGTATGACTTCACATTTTTGGAGAAGCCATGATGCATATATCCTCTCAGAAATGCAGCACAGTCTAATTTTGTTATGAAAAAGACAAGCGTGTCAATCTGTGTGAAATGTCCCACTTTGGAAAATCTGTCCCCATATATTTTTGGCCTTTCTTCATAGAAAAACCGGTGGATATAGTAGGATAGACTTGGACTTTAAAAATATAAACATTTTAAAAAATATTACACCTTCAAACAGTTTTGTCCAACCTAACTGCCAATCCTGAAAAATGTGCCTTTTCCTAGTACTACTGTTGGGGTGAATGTTGCGATAGATGCTTCGCCACAAAGGATTTTCTGAAATCTGATTATTTTTAGGATTTTTCCAAGCACTGATCCTTCAACTGTAGGCATTTCTTATTGCATTCCAGATGTAAAGGGAAAATAGTTTTTCAGAGAAGTAAAGTTGGTTATTTACTCTGCCAAAACAATGCTGTCTGTATTCTTGAGTACACTAGTTTTGTCATTTTGCTTTTCCTCCAAAATCCATGTCTCATGAGGCTTCATTCAATTTGGTCCTGTAGGATGATTTCCGCGTGTGTGTGGATTATGGCATAATCCAGAAAGATTCAACACCCGTGTGTCCAGTGGATGCATCTGGCTGTTTCACAGCTGAAGTGAAGGACTTTGCTGGATTGTATGTTAAGGTTAGTGGATGGTTGTTATATGTTGCAGTTTTGGAAGAATGATTTAAATAGATAAGGGGGATGTAACATTTTTATAGTATTGCTGTTTAGCTGTGTAAAAGTGATACATTACTGTGCAAAGATTTGTAGTTAATTACCGTAAACCAAAATGTTCTAATTTGCAAGTTCTGAAATTGTTTGTTTTCACTTCATTTAATTCAATATGTACAAATTTGTTAAAATAATTAGTTTTTAAAACTAGTATTGCTTTTTTTCTATTCAAGTTTATGGTCAAGAAATTTGGATATTTATTGTTGGAAAAAAATCTTTTACATTCTGACATTTGACATAAAATAGTGAAAATCGGTTTTTGCAGTTGTCTGAAGTCTGATGTTATCCTTTTAGGATGCAGACAAGCATATCCTTAAATACCTGAAAGATAAGGGTCGAGTGGTACACAGTGGGACTTACAAGCACAATTATCCATTTTGTTGGAGGTAAGTGCTGTAGGAAATGAAAGTTGTCTTCATAAGTGTCATTAGAAAGTGATTTAGAATTTTGCATGCCAGCAGTTATATTAAAAAAAGAGGTCTAAGATTTCTTTGATTACATACGTTGATCAACACAAAAAAATGGTTTGCTAGGTTTTCAAGAAAAACCTAACTTCTTAAGGACCCGATGTAGTCTCTTTTTCATCTGTACTGGTATGGGAGAAATGAGTTTTTTGCTCATGGGGTACTGGCATTATTACTGGTGAACCAAGTGTCCTTTCATGTCATATAACTAGGACTGTGACAAGGCCTTTAAACCAAATTGCTCGAGCTTGTAGTTGGGAGTGGAGACTAAGAAATTTAAAAGAAAAAGACCATAGTGCAGCGTAATTGTGACACAAGTATGACAGAAAGGGACAGAACATGCAAACATAAAAGGATACCAGTTAAAGAGAAATATCTTTAAACTAATAGGGGTGGATTTGAAGCAATTTTTCCTTTAAGCTGCGAATGTGTGCAGCTGCTGCAAGGTTCCACTTACAGCAATTGAGGTAATACAGAAGGTTAATTAGGGGAAGGCTGTTAATGCGGTGTATGTAGACTTCCAAAAGATGTTTCATATGGTGCCAGACAATAGATTTATGATGAAAGTGATATGGAATGAAAGGGACAGTAGCAACTTGGATGCAAAATTGGCGAAGGGATAGGAAAAAGAGAGGAATAGTTAATGGATATTTTTAGGGCTGGAGGAACTTTTTTTATTGTCAGGTTTCTACTGGAGTCAGTATTGGGATCCTTGCTTATCCTGATATGAATAAATGCATCTTGGTGAGCAGGAGACACTTTCAAAATTTGTAGATGACACAACTTGGGAGGATTGTAAACTGAGGAGAATAGTGTAGACCTTCAAAGGGTCATTAATATATTCGTGGGATAGGTAGATATTTGGCAGATCAAGTTCACTGTGGATATGTGTGAGAAACAGTGTACAACAAAGAGTACTATTGTAAATCATGTAGAAGCAGAAAAAACCTGGGTGTTTATCTACGTAAGTCATTTAAAATGACTTTAATGATTAGAGAGGGATGGTAATAAAGCATACAATATCCTTGGCTTCATAAAGAACAAAGAACAGCGCAGGCATAGGCTCTTTGTGGCCCTCCAAGTATGCGCCGATCCATATCCTCTATCTAAATCTGCCATCTATTTTCTAAGAATCTGTATTCCTTTGCACCCTGCCCATTCATGTATCTGTCTAGATACATCTGAAATGATGCTATCATTCCAGCCCCAACCACCTCCACTGGCAACACATTCCAGGCACCCACCACCCTCTGCGTAAAGAACTTGCCATGTATATCTCCCCTAAACTTTTCCCCTCTCACTTTGAACTAGTGACCCCTAGTCACTAGTCCTTCACTCTGGGGAAGAATTTTCTTGCTCTCCATCTTGTCTGTACCTCTCCTGATTTTGTAGGCCTCTATCAGGTCCACCCTCAACCACCCTCTTTCCAATGAGAAAAATCCGAATTTATTCAACTTCTTTTCATAGCTAGCACCCTTCATGCCAGGCAACATACTGGTGAGCCTCCTCTGCACCCGTTCCAAAGCATCCGCATCCTTTTTGTAATGTGGCAACCAAAACTGTATTCAGTATTCTAAATGTGGCCGCACCAAAATCTTGTGTATTTGTAACATGACCTGTCAACTCTGGTACTCAATACCCCATCGGATGACGAAAAGCATGCCATATGCTTACTTGACAACTCTACTGGCCACGTTGCCACCTTTAGGGAACAATGGACCTGAACACCCAGATCTCTCTGTACATCAATTTTCCCGGGTACTTTTCCATTTACTGTATAGTTGGCTGTGAAATTGCATCTTCCAAAATACATCACCTTGCATTTGTCTGGATTGAACTCCATCTGCCATTTCTCTGCCCAACTCTCCAATCTATCTATATTCTGCTGTACTGTCTGACGATCCCCTTCACTATCTGCTACTCCACCAATCTTAGTGTCATCTGCAACTCCACCAATCTTAGTGTCGCCTGCAAACTTGCTAATGAGGCAACCTACACCTTCCTCCAAATCATTTATGTATATCACAAACAACAGTGGGCCCAGCATGGATTCCTGTGAGACACCACTGGCCACAGGTCTCCATTTTGAGAAGCTCCCTTCCACTACTACTTTCTGTCTCCTGTTGCCCAACCAGCTCTCTATCCATCTAGCTTGAACACCCTGGACCCCATGCAACTTCACCTTCTTCATCAGCCTACCATGGGGAACCTTATCAAACGCCTTACTAAAATCCATATATATGACATCCCTTCCCTCGTCCCTAATTAGGGGTCATAGAGTATGAGAGCAGTGAGGTTATGATGAAATTATATAAGAGAATGGTTAGATGTTTCTGGAGGATTGTATACAGTTCTGGGCAACATGCTATGGAAAGGATAGCAAATGCACTGGAGAGAGGGCAGAAGAGGTTGATGAGAATAGTTCCAGGAATAAGATATGCAGTTATGAAGGGAGACTGGAGAAGTTCAGACTGTTTACCTTGGAGAAGGGAAGACATGAGAAAAATGGTAGTTTTTAAAATCATAAGGGGTCTGGGCAGATTTGTAGGGAGAAACTGTATCTACTTGTAAATGGATTAGGAACCAGAAGACACAGTTTTAAACACTTTTACATATGAAGCAAATGCAACGCGAGAAAAACTTTTTCTCAGAGTAGCTAGGGTATGAAATGTACTTCCTGGAAGTATGCTGAAGATTAATTCAATTCAGGTATTTAAGAAGGTACTGGATAATTATTTAAGTACTAACAGTGTGCAGAATTATGGGAAAAAGGCAGGAAAATTGTACAGTTTTAAAATACTCAAAGACCCAGTGCAGACATGGTGGGCCTTTATTATTAATAGCCTTTATTCTGCACCACACCAATTCTGTGCCCCTTTGTGAGGAAAATGCATCAAAGTGAAACCTTGGGCCATGTGTGCAAGTGGATGAGCTTTGACAAGTTTAAACTTGTTCACTTTGTTTCTCTTTGCGCAAATATTGACAGACTTTTTGACTATCTCCACATTTTGTTTTTCACAAGTTTGACATTTTGACTGATGGGAGATTGTTATTGAAAGTTTTGTTTGTTCCATTCCAATTCTGTAAGTGTACCAAGAATTCTTTTAATATGTCATTTAAGTATTTGTTTCTGGTTTTTATTTAATATTGGCAAGCAGTTCCTTTGTTTTTTCACCAACATTTTTAACTTTTAATGCGATATGAGAAGTGACATTATGTAAGCTCGAATGGGATTGCTCTGGAAGCTCTTGAAAATAACTTTTTATATTGCTTCAGAGATGAATTGAGCAAGTGCCTTACATTGATGGTTTGTTCTTCAGTTATTTAAAAAAACTGAATGCACAAAAACCTAAAATGGAAAAAAAATTGAATGGGAGACTTGGGGTGGAGAAATTTCATTTTACATTTTAGCATACTTTTCTAGTCTTCACCTTGTATTCTGAAATATAGAACTCATGAGCAAATGATTCTCATATACTGAAAGAAATGGAAGGGAAATTTGAAAAAATTGAACCATAAACTACTTTTACTCATAAGTTTGCCAGTAGATTTTCATGATAAATTGTAATAACTGAATTTCAGTGACATTTGATTAAATTGATTGTTAAGTAGTATTGACTCGAGCATCATTTCATCTCAGAATCACTTGAATAGATGTGTTTTGGTCAAGGCTAACATTGCATATACTTCATCTAAACTTTGTCATTTTTGCTTTACCAATTCTTGTATATTTTAGACAAATGACTGACTTTTTAATAGAATTATCTCCAGCCTCCAATGCTGTTTTCACTAATGATGACATTGGCTTTTCACTTCTCTCATACAGTGCTACAGAAGAGTGAATAAACTAAAAATAGCACCAAATTTTATGAAGTGATGCAGTCCATGTCTTTCACCTTGAAATTACTGCTTTTGGTGCTCTCCTCTTCTCAATGTGAAACATCTTCACAATTTATATGCAGCAAAGATATATCTCAAAGAGGAAGAAAAATTCTAGGAAGGGGCTAAACTGGCATGGTTGACCAAGGAAGTTGATCAAGGATCATATCAAATTAAAATACAGTGTGGCAAAGAGGATGGGAAAAATTTAAAGCCAATAATTGATAACTGAAAAATAATAGGAGGAGAAAATAGAATATGGAAATAAAATAAGGGCTTGACAGATTATATGTGGAGAAGTTGTTTCTCTTTGTGGGAGAATCTGCAACCAGAGGGCATAGAAGTCAGGTTAGAAGTTGCCCATTGAAGGCAGTCATTAGAAGGATTTTTTTTGAATGTTGTGAAGTGGTAGAGTTCTTTATTGCAGAGGACTGCTGAAGCTGGGTTCTGAAATATATTCAAGGCTGAGGGACTAATTTCTAATCAGTAAGGGAATTGAGGATTATGAAGATAAGAAAGGTAAATGGAGTTGAGGATTATCAGACTAGACATGATTTTATTGATTGGCACAGCTGAATCAATGGGCCAAAAGGCTGACTTCTGCTCCTTCATTTTATGGTCTTATTGAAAAAGTAATTTGAATATGCGGCATGATAATGATAAATCAAGGATCTGATAAGTTTTAGAGTCAATACCGTAACCCATCTACATCAATTAAGCAGATCAATATTGTTGTGACTTGAGGTGCACAATTCTGAATTTCAAATCCTTTCTCTTGTAGAAAACTGCTTTGAGTTGTGGACATATTCAGCTGTTGCATTCAGTTTGGAATGATATTCCATTATAGGTTTATTTAGTAATTAGGAGCTACCCAAGAATTTTCAAACGTAATGGATGAATTTGGATCTTGTTTCACTCATTTCTTGGATGTGCAATGATGGCAAAAATGTTATACATCACAAAACACAATAAATATGTTTCTAACCATATTTGGCGGGTTGCTTGAATATTGCATATGTAAGAGTTGCGCATTTTTTGCATATGCTGATAAGGGAACTTGATGGATGGATTACTTAAGAATGCTGTTTAAAATTGACTGTTCTTTGCTAGGTTTGCTCAAATTTCATGATTATGTTAGCAATCTATCCATTCCTTGAAGGTATTTGCATGAGGTCACTAACCTTAAGATGAGTTTTTTTTTAAAAATCCAAATTATTACAGGTGAACCTGGGAACCTGACAAGTACCCATACATCCCTCAGAAGGGCCAGTCCCAAATTAACCTCGAACCCAGCTTATTGTGAACATGGCAACATGTCAGGTTCAAAAATGAACCTAAATAAATTCCTCCGCAAGCTGCCATTCATCAATTATAGGTGAAGAGATAACTGTATGACCATGCAGGCAATGGTCATTAAATCTAACACTATGTGTTTTTGTTTTGTTGAGCTGCAAAACAGTACAGATTTCATTTTGCTTCAGTCAACTATATTATACTACTTAAATATTAAGTGTGCTTTTTATATGTTTCGCATATATGTTTCTAAGAGACTTACTAATGACCCTTGTATTTTTTTCATTCTTATTAACTTTGCTGGGGGAAAAGATGGAGTTATGATTTTGTCATTCCAGTGAAGGATTAATGAAGTGGATAAGAAGTTTCAGAATGATATTGTGTGGTATGAGCATTGGTGTTATGTATGTAATTAGTTTTGAGCTTTTACCATGTAAAATAAATCTATGAATTATTAATGTACCCTTTTGGTGGACAAATTAGAAGGAAACTATTGCCCAATAGTATCTGTGTTTTGTCTAGGTTAGTGGGATAATGTGTGTCTGTGATCTGATTTCTTATTTGACACCTTGTTTCTTAGATTTTCAATGTTAAAATGGGAGTGTTGCTGAACAAAGAGACCTTGGAGTGCAGGTTCATAGCTCCTTGAAAGTGGAGTCGCAGGTAGATAGGATAGTGAAGAAGGCGTTTGGTCAGAGTATTGAGTACAGGAGTTGGGAGGTCATGTTGCGGCTGTACAGGACATTGATTAGGCCATTGTTGGAATATTGCGTGCAATTCTGGTCTCCTTCCTATCGGAAAGATGTTGTGAAACTTGAAAGGGTTCAGAAAAGATTTACAAGGATGTTGCCAGGGTTGGAGAATTTGAGCTATAGGGAGAGGCTGAACAGGCTGGAGGGTCGGAGGCTGAGGGGTGACCTTATAGAGGTTTACAAAATTATGAGGGGCATGGATAGGGTAAATAGACAAAGTCTTTTCCCTGGGGTCGGGGAGTCCAGAACTAGAGGGCATAGGTATAGGGTGAGAGGGGAAAGATATAAAAGAGACCTAAGGGGCAACTTTTTCACGCAGAAGGTGGTATGTGTATGGAATGAGCTGCCAGAGGATGTGGTGGAGGCTGGTACAATTGCAACATTTAAGAGGCATTTAGATGGGTATATGAATAGGAAGGGTTTGGAGGGATATGGGCCAGGTGCTGGCAGGTGGGACTAGATTGGGTTAGGATATCTGGTCGGCGTGGACGAGTTGGACCGAAGGGTCTGTTTCCGTGCTGTACATCTCTATAACTCTATGACTCTACATGTACTTATTTGGCTTGGAGCACAAGTCTCAATGTGAAAATACAGGCTGTGGTATTTCCATCCATCTCTCAACTGACTTAACTCCTGGTGCCAAACCTAATGCAATGAGTGTGATGCTTTACTGATCTACCTTCATCCCAAACTATTTTAAATAAAAACAAATCAATCTGTTATCAATAATATACACATGGAATACAATTGGGAAAGAGTGAGATTATGCATTTTGTTAGGAAGAATAGAGGCATAGACTATTTTCTAAATGAGAAAAGGGTTTGGAAATATGAAGCACGGAGGGACTTGGGAGACCTAGTTTAGGTTTATATGAACGTTAGCACACAGTTGCAGTTAGCAGTTAAGAAGGCAAATGCAATATTCACATTGATTTCAAGAGGGCTAGAATCACAAGCAGGTATGTACTGCTGAGGCTGTATAGGCTCTGGTCAGATGGCATTTGGAATATGGTGAGCAATATTGGGCCCCATATCAAAGGAAGGATGTGCTGGCATTCGAGGGGGCGCAGAGGATGTTCACAAGAATGATAGGGGAATGAAGGACTTGACAGATGAGGAGTGGTTGAAGACTCTTGGTCTATACTTGATGGAGTTTAGAAGGATAAGGGGGAACTTATTGAAACTGACAGAATACTGAAAGGCCTGGATAGAATGGATGTGCAAAGATGTTTCCAATAGTAAAAGAGACTATGGCCTGTGGGCACAGCCTCAGAGTGAAGGGATGACCCTTTAGAAATGAGATGAGGAGGAATTTCTTCAATTAGAGAATGGTGACTCTGTGGGACTTATTACTGCAGAGATCGATAGCTTCTTGATTTGTTAGGGGGACAAGTGTTACGGGGAGAAGGCAAGAGAATGGTGTTGAGAAAAATATTCGCCATGATTGAATGCGGAACAGACTCAGTGGGCTGAATGGCTTAATTCTGCTCATATCTTATGCTCTCACAAACTTCATTTGTGGTTTGAATATCTGTTCATATCCAATTGTTGTACATCTGTTTTGAACTGCTTCATTGGCTCCCTTCTGCCCATTCAACATAGGAGTCCGTCTTAATGTTTTGGACATTAATCCTTCAACTTATTTGCTTTGTATTTAGTTTCAATGATGTTTGACAATCTAATCACTTTCTGAACTGTTCATTTATAAGTTTACATGTAAACAGGGAGTTGGATCTTAAATAGTGACACAAAATACTGAAAGCTTAAGAGTGCAAGGACCAAGCTATTTATTTCCTTAATTTCTCAATGATCACCAACTGGAATTTCTTTAATTAGTACTGCAACTAAAATGGAAGCCTGTCTTTGTTATTACTCACTGATGGCATGCATGATTAGAAAACTTCCTCACTAAATTTTGATTTAGCCTCTTTTAGAGAATAGTAGCAGATTAATAGTAAACGCAAGGAAGGCAATACCTGAAATATTCACTACTTTCTTGAAATCAAGCAAAAAACTGAGCTGGTACTTTGAAGGCTTAGTGTGGACTATTGAGAAAGAAATTTGGTGGAGAGGTTGAAATACTTAAGGTAGTAAACAGCAAAATTCAATGCCCTTTCTCTGGCTTGTGTGATGATAAAGTTAGAATCATAGAATCCCTGCAGTGTGGAAACAGGCCATTCAGCCCAACAAATCCACACCGACCTTCCAAAGAGTATCCCACCCAGACCCATATCCTACCCTATTACTCTACATTTCCCCTGACTAATGCCCCTAACCTACACATCCCTGAACACTATGGGCAATTTAGCATGGCAAATTCACCTAATTTGCACATGTTTGGATTGCGGGAGGAAACTGGAGCACCTGGAGGAAACCCACATAGACACAGGGAGAATGGGCAAACTCCACACAGACAGTCACTTGAGGCTGGAATTGAACCCGGGTTCCTAGCGTTGTGAAGCAACAGTGCTAATGCTAACTTTTTATTCTTAGATTGGAGGTAGCAAAATATTCAGTTAGCCAGCTGGTGGTTAGGGCTGTAAAAGTATGATTTGGAGAGGATGGAATTGAGCTTTCTGGGATGTTCCTCATGATTGAAGTCTAGAAAGTCATATTTGTGAGCCTTGCAGAATACATATGGAATTGTAAACTCACAAGTAGCCAATGCTTCAATGCCACGTAAAAGCATTGTACACAGCATTTTTTTGTTTTTTTTTCTGTTGGTATAAGTGTTTTCTCCAATTTCACGGGTTAATATCTCTCCATAGGTCAGACACCCCACTAATTTATAAAGCTGTCCCGAGTTGGTTTGTGCGAGTGGAACATATGGTGGATAAACTACTGGAGAACAACGACAAGTGCTACTGGTAATGTATTGACCAACTGAATAAAAATGAACATTGTTAAATTAAGACTCATGGCCCAATTCCTCTACCCTGCTTCAATCTGTCTCATTTTTATTAAGGTTTATTTGTCCACTAAAAGAGAACAGTAAAAGGAGATTCATAAGTGCCCTTTGTTCTAATATTAGTACTGTGCATTGTAATATTTTATTAGAAATAATTCTCCTTGTTAACAAACATCATGCTTAACTTTTACAAAAATAAATTTACAGCAATATTGTTCCATCTGCAGCATTTCTAAACTTGAAGAATCCATAACTGAAGCTTTTCTGTAAACTAATGCGATGTATTCTGACATAAATAACTTCAAGTTCATAAATCAAGTGCATGATAGAAAGTGAAAGTGGAAATTGTAGAGGTACTAGTCACAATTTTACAGTTTTCCTTAGATTTGGGAGTGGTCCCAGAGGACTGAGAATTATAAATAGTATACCTTTACGTAAAAAGGATGTAAACATAAGCTCTGAAACTCCAGATCAGTCAGTGTAACTTTGGTGGTTGGGAAGGTTTCAGAAGTAATAATTCAGATCAAAGTTAATAGTCACTTGAACGATTGTGAATGCATTAAGGAAAGCTAGTCTGGATTTAAGAGCCAATTATATTTAACTAAGTTTCTTTGCCTAACTTGAGTTTGAGAGAACTTTGGTGAAAAATTATTAAAACACTTTTATAATTTAATAGTTTAAAATGGTTTAAGTGGAGACTCATGGGTATCTGCCTAAAAACATAATGTACTTTTTGTATATTATTAAATTCTGTGTTAGAATTTTGTATGACCTTGATGACAGATTTTGAATTGAAAAGAGCCTTAGTTTCAAGGAAATTTCTCCGGTCACTTGTAAGAAGCATTACATTTGAAGCTGTAGTATTCCTTATCATTTCAATTCCTAAGAAATTATTTTAAAAATTCTTTATGGAATGCTCTAGTAAAGTATTCTTTCACCTTGACTCCTGAGGGATCTTTGATTGCTCAATCTCTATCTCACATCAGTTAAAGCTGGAGATGACTAGGTTTTTACCCATGGCAAGTCCAACTACTTTGTGGGTTCAGATTTTGTCAATGTCTCCAGAACTGGCCTTGACATCTGTTAATCTCGATGAATTTAATGTTTTTTTTCATCCATGTATTCATGGAAATTCTGAATCAACAGGCACCTTGCAGCCTTTTGCTAACCTTGGCATAACCACTAAAAATGGTTTTGCTATATTTTCCTTTGTCATAATAACCTGCTGCAATTAAGTCTGCAAATAGAGTTGTGTGTTTTGGTACTGGTTCGAAGGAATTCTCCGGGATGAGATCTTACTATCCTCTTGTACAGGCTTATTCGCCACATGGAGAAAGTTGTTCCTTCTCCTTTATTAAAGAAATAGTGTTTGTTTTGAATTGAACTTTATGCAGTTTTGCTTGATTAGACAACCAATTTTGGAGCACTCTATTTTTACAGATAAGCTTTTTTTTCTGTTTTACCCTGAATATGCAATATTTTCCAGATTCGCCATGGAAGGTGGGTAAGAGTTTTCTCGTTCCAACATTCCACTTACAAACTGTGAATTGAGGTGAAGATCCCCTGTGATGGTCAAAATATCTTTCTCCTATCTCATTTTTTTTAAACAAAGAAAAGTCCTTACTTTACTGTAATGAGAGGATAACAAACTTTGGAATTCTCTACTACATAAGATTGTAGAGACCAAGTTGCTGAATATATTTGTAGATACTAATCAAAGATATTGAATATGGCACTGAAATAGAGGAACAGCCATGATCAAATTGAAACTTGAATCCTACTCCACTCATCTTTTCTAATTTTCTGTGGTATTGCATCTCTATGTTCAATGTGTTATGAGGTGTGTATTATATTGCACTTGAATTTTGGAATTGATATGATGTGGCTGAATCTCTATAGAATGTACTTTGTTGATTCTCCTGTTTATAGCAAAATTGCATTTTTATTTAATTTATTATACTTGACTCCTTTTTAGACCCACATTCCTTATTCTTATCTCCATGTTTTGAAGACTAATTGAAGCTGCAGGTGGAGGGAGCATAAAAGCAATTTCCTTTTTATCCCACATTCAAAATAGTAGCTTAAATTGGAATGCAGAATTTATGTTTACAGTTGTTTAATATTAATAGAAGTGAAATAAGAATAAAAGTTCTGCAGAAGTTGCTCATATGGATCTGAAGCAGATTTGATTTTGATTTATGGAGTTCTTAATGATATATTGATATTCATGTCTAATATTAGAAGGCTGAAAAGATTGAGTCACAATCCCAGAATTCTCGTAAAGTACCATAAAACCCTCTTAATTCTGCAAGAACAGTCTTGTTATTAAGTTCACCACAATAGAATACAATATTCATTGTGTATCTATAATTCTTTGCAAGTTAAGTAAGACATATTGAAAACATTATAAATCAGCTGCTTTTATTTAGTTGAAGATAATCTTGGTCCAGATTTCTTCCCATTGACAATTTTCCTCCTTTTTTCTATCAGCATAGGGGCATTCACATGATCTGCAGCACCCAGGATTGCATTCAGATGGTCATTTTTCAGATTAGGCTGCAAATGTTTCTAGACTCTGTTATGGAAGGATGTCATCATGACTTGAGTAGATCTTGCTTGATCCATACATGCTCTTTTCTCTGTGCATCAACAAAGAGCAGGAAAGAGGACAAAAATATTTTTTCAAGTTTAGGATTTGTCCTGATTGCGCACTTGGCCAATGGGAATACATTAATGTTAGATTCCGTTTCCACCAATTACTTTGCCAGAAGTCACATTGAATGCCTTATCTCCAAACATATCCCTATTTAAGAAAATAAGCAACAGACTTTCATAGCATCTCATGGGTATTTATATTTGCTTGCAGGTACCTTGGTATAATGCATATTTGTGTAAATGAATTAGTGTCCTTCATTAATTTGAATTTGTTATAACTGGGTAACCTTGGAAATGGTGCAAATAAGATTAATTCATTACTTTTGACTGGTCATTTCAGTTTGTGGTGAGGAAAAAAAATACTTCACTCAAAGTTGTAAATCCATGGAATTCTGTGTCCCAGAAATTTGTAGATGCTCCATTATTGAATACATTTGAAAACTTGTTTCTGAGGGAATCAGAGAATATCGGCAACAGCCAAGAAGGTGGAGTTGAAGCTCAAGATCAGACATGACCATAGTGGTGGAAGTAGTTTGTCAGGCCAGCATGGTCTATTCCTGTCCTGTATCTTGTTCTGGATAGAGTTCTTAATACATATAATACACATAAACAATGCAGTTCTATATATTGGCACCATAAAATAATTGTCATCATTTTTTCAAGTGAAAAGAACTTAAAAGACAAAAGAAAAATACTCAATATGCTGGAACTCTGAAATAAAAACAGAAAATGCTGGAAAGACCTGAAACATTCATTCTTTCTCTTTCAGCAGTGCTGCCTTAAAATAATGTAGCTTGGCTGTTATACTACCTGTAATTTTATTTTTTATTCATTTGTTACTTTTCAGCAGTGGTTTAAGTTCTTATAATGAATTAATGTGTGATAGCGATATGATGTGTAGGAACATTGTATTGGGTTCTATTCTGTGTTAGATAGATGGTAATTCACACGTGAAATAGTTTTCCGGTGCAGTTAAGATACCAGTGTGGATTTTTTAATGTCCTATGGTCCTGAAAGTTTGGCTATAAACCTGTTTACCACATCAGTCCAATTCTAGCCCTGTCTGATGTTGAGCCTTTTACTTTTCTTTCATGACAATTTTTTTAACTTGGTTGGGAATGTTTTGAGGCAAAATTATGTGGCCCTGAGAAGTTATTTAAAAAAATTAAAGGTAAGTGAATTCTGCTTTGCAAAGCATGTCCAATGTTGAGAGGCATTATCAGGGGAATCTTACATACACTTACTTCTGGTTGAGTGAAACTGTTGATGTTTGATGTTCAAAATGAAATAGAAACTACTCAGAACACTTTCATTGGCTTTGTTATGGACAAGACCAAGCCTCCACAAAATATATTAAGATAGTCTAGGCCCTGACTTTTTCTTATTTTACAAGTAATTAGAAGGCATTGCGTTCCAGATGCAATTGCATTAGCCAAACTATTGAATTTAAGTAAAACACACCTTTTTGTTTTAAACTGCACTTAAAATACAGACAAAATAAAAATAAAAAAAGCTTAACTGTAATTCTATTGAAATGCTTCACAAAATAATATATTAATTGCTACAAATCAACACTTCCAATATAGTAACCTTCCATAAATACACGCGTTGGCAAAGGCAAATTCAGTAAATAGATTGTCTCACATGCAATTCTAGAAATAGGAAGAGTACCCCAGCTTTTAGCTGTAACCAAGAGAGGAATCAGAGCTTCCACAACCAGCTTTAAACCCACAACTGCTACTGAAGGTTTAAACTTATGAGAAAAATCCAAGGAGGTTCCCCCCCCCCCGCCCTGGCTGCTTCGATTGTTCTAACTTAATTTTTAAAATCCAAGACCTCTCAAGCTGTTTACTTTATTGGCTTTAAGCAGTCTGCTCGTTGCATCTGATTCAATGTTCTTAAAAAAATCAGCACAAAATACACATCTTAAAGCCATAATATTATCACAGCTTTGTGATCGAAAGTTACCCACAGCTCAACATGAATCATAACAAGTCTTCATTATTTTAATGGAAGAAAACCAAATTGCCAGACCAGCATAATTTTACTACCTTTGTATATAGGTTATTGGCTGTACAATTAATCCACTCATAATCGGGTAGAGTTGGTATGCAAGTACAAAAGAAATTACGCAAGTTAGCAGTTTAATTTTATTTTAGACTTTTCGTTCAGTGCATTATGTATTTATGCCACTAGGTGGAACCATTTAATTTGACTTGTTCTCAACTCTTTGTAGAAGGTGTTTTGAGCAAGACTTAATTTTGATAGTCCTTTGCTAAAAGGGTCTAGTGCATACCTCTGGTTACATCTCACTTCTTGGCATGTTATTGGAACCTGATTAAATATGGAAGTACAATAAATTCTTTACCGCTGCAAGACCTAGAAACGCATAATGATGGGAATGTGTAGCTGGAAGTTGCCTTCTGAAAAAAAAATGTTAGTCTGCTGAATTTTACCTATGCTCTGGAGACAGTTTGGATGGTAGAAAGGGGTCAGATGGCATGTCTGACATCTTTCTGTTGCTTTGCCAGCAGGAGCTAAGATGGCAGATAAGCCACCTAACTGGAGCCTAACTTGAAGCACATAACTATTGATGTTCTTGTTTATGTCAGGCATTGCGCCTGTGCCAGGCAGAGGAAGGGGGAGTATACTGTATGGGAAGACAGTATAGAAAAACAAATAGACCGGGCTCTTTGGGTGTCTGTGGAGAGGTGAACTCCTCTTATTGGCACTTTCTGGCCATGGAGGGACTTCCATAGCAGCAGTAGCCTCCTCCCTCTTCAGTGCAGCCTGGTCATCAGAAGAGGAGTTTCAGTGGACAAGACAACTCAAACAACTCAAAATCCCCTCAGCCCTCATCACAGGTACTGGTTATCAAAGTATCTACAACCTCCGGGCTCAGTCCCAGCAATGCCCATTATTTGTAGTGGCATTGCTGAGGCTGCTGAACAACTGTTTCTCAGTTGGCTTGATAGCTCTTGAGTCAGGGCCACTGCCCTTTATGGAGACAGCATTCTCATCTATGGAGATAGAAGGCCAATGGCAGGAACTTAGATACTTGCTACCAGCAAAAGATTGTCCAAAATCCCATTGTCTGCTGATGCCTCAGTTGTAATAGTCAGCGGATATTTAAGGTGTAGAACTGAAAGTTGGAAGGGGAGGAAGCTCCTTTTAATCGACAAAAAGGATATTGAAAAAAAGGAAACCGGCATTTCCTTTGTAAAACAATCCCTCAGCATTCTTACTGAAATTTCTGTTTCTGCTGTAGAGAACCTAGTTGAAGTGTATTTCAATATTCAGTGTAAATCAGTAGATACTATTTGATGTCACTTTTGACAACTCCTTCCATTGCTTTGCCGATAATTGGGAATAACCTGATAGGCAGTAAATGGCCAGGTTGAATCTGCCCTATGATTCATGGAATTAAATTTTGGTAAAAACTTTTGTATCCCTCCCCTCCGTTCGATTTGATTTTTGGAACTGAGTCCTGAGGGAGTGGTGTATAATTTGACTTTAGGAACTTGACTTCATGTTTTATCATAAACGAATTATGTGTTTCTTGTCCTCAACTTGGGATTTAAGAGGAGAATTGCAATGAAGTTGTAGGTAATGCAGTTGGTAGGAAAGAGTGAAAGATGAATACTATATGATGTGTGAGCAGAAGCACGCGATTCATCCCATTGAGTCTGCTCTTTCATTTAATAATATCTTGGCTGATCTGATAGTCCTCAATTTCATTTTCCAACTTTGTACCCATTATCCTCAATTCTTTGACAAAGGGTCAGTTAGACCTGAAACATCAGCTCTTTTCTCTCCTTACAGATGCTGCCAGACCTGCTGAGATTTTCCAGCATTTTCTCTTGGTTTCAGATTCCAGCATCCGCAGTAATTTGCTTTTATCCTTAATTCCCTTACTGACTTAAAAATTTCACTATCTGAGCTTTAAATATGCTTAAATACCTCGCTTCAACAGCCTTCTGTGATAAAGAATTTCACAGATTCACTACCCTCCGAGAAGAAATTCCTCCTCATCTGTGTCCTAACCGTATGACATCTCTGGTCCTCGACTGTCCCAGAAGGCGAAGCTGCCTATCAAACCCCCTCAGAATCGTGTACATTTCCATAAAGTCACCTCTTATTCATTCTTCTAAACTCCAATGAGTACTGACCAACCACTCCTGATAAGAAAAAACCTCCATACACAGGATCAACCTAATGAACCTTCTCTGTACAGCTTGCAATGCCAGTAAACCTTTCCTTATCTTGGCCTCAAAGCTAATTACAATATTCCATTTCTAATCTAACTAGTATCTTATATAATTTCAGCAAGACTTCCCTGTTTTGTACTCTATTTCCTTTAAAAAAAAAAGGCCAGCACTGCTTTTGCCTTTCCTTTTACCTGCTGAACTTGAATGCCATCATTTTGTGATTTATGCACAAGCGCTTCTAGATACCTCTGTCCTGTAATTTTCTTCAATCTAATGATGTTCAGCTTCTCAATTCTTCCTGCCAAAATGCATAACTTCACATTTTCCTACATTATATTTCATCTGCTAAGTTTTTGCCCACTCGCTTAATCTGTCTGTCACTCAGTAGACTCCTTGTGTCATTCTTACCACTTCCCTACCAACCCATTTTCATGTAACTTGAAAATTTGTCTATAGTACATTCACTTCCACCATCCAAGTCATTAATATATATTGTAAGAAATTGTGATGCCAGAACCGATCTCTGTACCATCCCACCTATTACAGTTGTCCATTCTAAAAATGTACCCCCTTATCCCAACTCTCCATTTCCACTTTGTTGGTTAATTCTCTATCCATGCTAATCTACCAACACCATGGGCTTCTAACTTGAGAAGCCTAATACATGGTATGCATAGCCTTTTGAAAATCCAATCTATTATATCCAATGCTTTTCCTTTAATCTGCTGGTTGCTTTCTCAAAGAATTCTAATAAATTTTTTCAGCATGATTTCCCCTGATGAAGTGATGATGACTCTGATGATATTATGTATTTCTAAATGCTCTGCTATTGCATCCTGTACGTTTTCCCAATAACAACCATTGAGCTAAGTGATCTATAGTTAACTTTTTTTTCTCTTGCCCCCTTTCAAATGTTACCTTTTTTTTAACTCTTTCCCTTTTTGTTGTGGTGCTGTTCGCTGAGCTGGGAATTTGTGTTGCAGACGTTTCGTCCCCTGTCCAGGTGACATCGTCAGTATTTGGGAGCCTCCTGTGAAGCGCTCCTGTGATGTTTCCTCCGGCATTTATATTGGTTTGTCTCTGCCACTTCCGGTTGTCAGTTCCAGCTGTCCGCTGCAGTGGCCGGTATATTGGGTCCAGGTCGATGTGTTTGTAGCGGACAGCTGGAACTGACAACCGGAATATAAATGCCAGAGGAAACATCACAGCAGCGCTTCACAGGAGGCTCCCAAGCACTGAGGATGTCACCTAGACAGAGGACGAAACATCTGCAACACAAATTTCCAGCTCGGCGAACAGAACCACAACAACGAGCACCGAGCTACAAATCTTCTCACAAACTCTTTCCCTTTTTGAATAACAGTGTTGCATTGGCACTTTCTAATCCATCAGTATCTAAGGATTTCTGAATTTTACTGGACTACAATGCAACGTTCTTGTTCAGGGGACCTATCAGATTTTTAGTCCTGTTAGTTTTCCTACTACTTTTTCCCATGCAGAGGCACAGTTGAACGATTGAAGAGAGTTCACAAGTCTCGAACTATCTCTCTATCCAATCTTTGAAGCACCACCTGCCCTACATGTGACAGACTCTGTAAATTACATATAGGACTCACTTTACTGTCCTAGCACAGCATACAGGTTTGGACTATTGTGGCAAGAAAGAGCTTTAAATTGAGGGGTGATAGATATAGGACAGATGTCAGAGGTAGTTTCTCTACTCAGAGGGTAGTAGGGGTGTGGAGTGCCCTGCCTGCAACAGTGGTAGACTCCCAACTTTAAGGGCATTTAAATGGTCATTGGATAAACATATGGATGAAAATGGAATAGTGTAGGATAGATAGGCTTCAGATTGGTTCCACAGGTCAGCGCAACATCAAGGCCTGTACTGCGCTGTAATGTTGTATGTTCTCTGAACCTGAGTGAAACAAGTCATCATCGATCTTGAGGCACTGCTTCAGAATAAGGAAAAAGATTTTTCAAATACAAAGATTAATTGGCATAGTTCTGAAGTGCCTCGAGTCATGGATTTACAAATTAGAAAGTGACAGAAATGAACTGTTACATGCAATTGCCTTAAACAACCAACAATGACTTATTTTTGTCTGTCAAATCATTGAACCATTGTGTTCTGAATCTGGTGTCTGAATTTAGTGGTCACAATATGTCTGTTGACACCATGTTCAAATCCAATGGTAATTCAGAACTAGAATTGAGTTACAGAATAGTCAAAAACCAAAAACATTTGGCTTCTATGTTAGTTCATAAAATCTCTGTGAAAAGAGAATGGTGCTGTTCCCTGAGGAATTGAGTTTTGGATTCAAATTCTTACTGCTTATCCGCTATTGTGTAGACTCGACTATCTGCTTGACTTTGTGCTTGTTTCTCCCTATCAGTTTAATCTTCAAATTTCTATTTTAAACAGGTTGAAACCCAAGTAATACCACATTGCCATGGGTTTTTACTTCAGTGATGTTCACTGCAGTCTGTTATTTTTCAAAAAACAGTAGTGCAATTTACCATTGGAGAAGTGGGAATATAATCTTGCTTTATAATGTGTTCATCACTAAAAATCATCATTGCACTGAGTTCAAACAATTATGGCTCAGGACTATCGAAAATATTAAACTTCAACTGATTTAACAGAGAAATGCTTCTATTACCCTAATTGAATCATTTAATCTGCTTTCACCATTTCTTCGTATAGGGTACCAGAATTTGTCAGAGAAAAGAGGTTTGGAAATTGGTTGAAGGATGCACGTGATTGGGCAATTTCTCGAAATAGATACTGGGGAACTCCCATCCCTTTATGGGTTAGTGAAGACTTTGAGGAGGTGAGTAATTAAGTGAACCACCATAATCATATATCTGAAGAAAACAAAAAAATAAGTTCCCAGAGATCTTAACATGTTTCTAAGGTACTTTAAAATAAATGAATTGTAACTGCAAATTTCCTGATGATCATGTCAATTTGACCAAACTGAAGTCTGATTTTTGAGTAGTATGCATTAGTGCTGTATGCAAGTAACCCTTCTTTTCTCATTACCCCATCTTCAGTTTCTAATGTAGGCTACCCTGTGTAGCTATATATCAGCATTTTTTTTTTATAAAGGGGAGGGAAGTAAGTAAGGGAATCCTCATTGTGCAATTTTCAGGCAGCTGCTGATGTAACATTATTAAAGGCTAAGTGGACCTGCTTGTCCTGTTGGAAACTAGTAATGTCTGACTTGGCAATACCAACATTGAAAATAAAAATGGGGATACATTTGATGCAAATTATCCCAAAAGAATATCCTGCTGCAACCATGTAATCTCCTGAATGATGTAAAATATTCAGACAGGTTACCGTAGGACGATTAAAAAATAGGAAAAAGAGCAGGCTATTCAGCCTCTCAAGCCTGCTCCATCATTCAATGTGATCATGGCTGATCCAATGATTTTCTTCAAGTCCACCTCCCTGTCCTTTCCACATTATCCTTGATTCTCTTATTCTTAAAGAATCTATCTAACTCAGCTTTAAATATGCACAAGGACTCTTGTCCAACAGCTCTCTGTGGCAAGAAGTTCCATAGACTCTCGACCTTTTGAGAGAAGAAATTCCTCCTCATCTTGGTCTTAAATTGGTGCCCCTTTATTCTGAGACCATGCACTCTGGACCTGGATTCTCCTTTGAGTGGAAACATCCTCTCATCATTTACCCTGTGAAGACCCTTATGATTCTGATATGTTTCAATCAGATCCGCTCTCATTCTTCGAAACTCTAGAGACTAGAGTCCCAACCTATTTAGCCTTTACTCGTAAAACAGTACTTCCATACCAGGGCAGCTCACACCTTAAATGCATTATTTAGGCCGACATGACACCAATTGTTAAAGTTCACTTGAGAATGTAACTTTTAAAAAAAAAAGTTCTATGATTTACATATTAGATTAGATTACATTACAGTGTGGAAACAGGCCCTTTGGCCCAACAAGTCCACACCGACCCGCCGAAGCGAAACCCACCCATACCCCTACATTTACCCGTTACCTAACACTACGGGCAATTTAGCATGGCCAATTCACCTGACCCTGCACATCTTTGGACTGTGGGAGGAAACCGGAGCACCCGGAGGAAACCCACGCAGACACGGGGAGAACGTGCAAACTCCACACAGTCAGTCGCCTGAGGCGGGAAGTGAACCCGGGTCTCAGGCGCTGTGAGGCAGCAGTGCTAACCACTGTGCCACCGTGCCCCATATGAAAGAACTGAAACCAACATGTTGATTCTAAAAGATAAGAGACTTAACAAACAATCCAGGTCTTTTTCAATATATAATTTCAGTTACATCACACTGTAAATTTTTGCTATAAATTCTGTGTCTTATGATCTTATACTCCACAACTATCTGATGAAGGAGCAGAGCTCCGAAAGCCAGTGCTTCCAAATAAACCTGGTGTTGTGTGATTTTTAACTCCTTACCAGAAATTATTCTAAGGAGCCTTCTTTAAACTGCTGCCAGTGAAATGATGCCTTCAACAAAGGGAATCATAATTGCTCACCATACTCCAGATGCAGTCACACCAGCACCTTGTACAGTTGCAGTAAGACTTCCCTAATCTTACACTCCAATTCTCTTGAAATAAGGCCAGCATTGCAGTAGCCTTGCTGGTTGCCTGCTGCACCTCTGTGCTAGCTTTCTGTATTTTGTGCACAAGTATCCTTAAGTCCCTTTGTGTTTGCAGCTTCCTGCATTTTGTCTTCATTTAAATAATATTCTGTTCTTTTGTTCTCCTTTCCAAAATGAGCAACTTCACATTTTCCCACATTATAATCCATTTGCCAACTTTTTGCCCACTTATCTAACCTATCACACCGTGAACTGTATCCCCCTCTCTCATAATCGACCTTTCCTCCTATTTTTGGTTGTCTGCAAATTCGGCGATAGAGTATTCACTTCCTTCCTCCAAGTCATTAATATTAACAGAACACTTGAAAAATCTTGAGGTCAATTAGAGTCATAATGATTTTGTAAATAGGAAATCATGTTTAAGTAAATTATGAGACTTGTTTGAGTAAGTAACAAACAGAGTAGATAAAGGAGACCCAGTAGGGATTGCCAGAAGGTACTTGACAAGGTATCACATCAAGGTTTTTACAAACTAAGTGTTTGTAGTATTGGTGTAATCTATCAGCAAGGATAAAAGATTGGTTCACTTAGAAAGTTGAGGATTGGTATAAATAGGTCATGTTCAGGATGGCAGGATATGACAAGAGCCATGATTGTACATGATAGCAGTGCAGGCAAAAGAGGTCAATTGGCTTTCTTCTGCTCCTAATTTGTGTAATGATCATCTGTTGTTATTTTTGGATACTTCTCGATGTGGATTGAAATGGGAAAGGGAATGTATTTTTAAAATAAAAACAAGGATTGTTTATGCAATCACAGCACTTGCAGGTTACTGACACTTAATGGAAGTGCTGTTTACATTGCTGTTTATGCAAGTAGTGGGTTGAAGGCTAATGCAAGCAAGTTGCAGCCGGGGAATTCATACGAAGGGAGATTTGGCCAACAGCAGGTAGCTGTTTAAGTTTGATTTATTTTTGTTGCATAGACTGAGATACAGTGAAAACTGTTGTTTTGTGTACTATACTGGCAGATCATAGCATACAAAGTGCATCAGGGTAGCAGAACAGAATACAGAGTATAGTGTTACAGCTGCAGAGAAGGGGCAGAGAGAGAACAAAATTAATATTTGAGAGGCCTATTCAAAAGTCTGATAACAGTGGGCAAGAAGCTGTTCTTGAATCTGCTTGTACATGTATTCAAACTTGTTTGGCTTCTGCCTGATGGTAGATGGTGGAAGAGAGTATAACCGAGGTGGGAGGGGTCTTTGATTATGTTGGTTGCTTTCCCAAGGCAGCAGGAAGTGTAGATGGAGTCAGTGGGTGGAAAGCTGGTTGGCATGATGACTTGGCTGTATTCACAACTCTGTAGTTTCTTACGGTCTTGGGAAGAACGGTTTGCCTACCAGACTGTGATGCATCCAGGTATGATGCCTTCTATGATGCAACTATAAAAATTAGTAAGAGATTTTGTGGGCATGCTGAATTTCTTAGCCTCCCGAGGAAGTAGAGGCATTATTGCGCCTTCCTGACTGTCACGTGGACAAGGACAAATTGTTAGCGATCATCCCTCCCAGGAATTTGATGCTCTTGACCATCTCAACCTCTGTTCCATTGATGCAGACAGGGCGTGCGCTCCACTCTGCTTCCTGAAGTCCATGACCAGTTTCTTCATTTTGCTGACATTGATGGAGAGATTGTTGTCTTTACTGTCTCGTCCTTGTTTGAGATCCAACCTACAATAGTGGTGCCATCAGCAAGCTTATAAATGGAGTTGGGGCGGAATTTGGCCACTCTTTTGTGAGTATAAGGAGTATAATTGGGTGCTAAGTATGCAGGTTTGTGGGCACTGGTCTTGAGGATTATCATAGAGGAGGTGTTGTCACCAATTCTTACTGATTGCAGCCTATGGATCAGGAAGTCAAGGATCCAGTTACAGGCGGGAGAATTTGGAGATAAGTTGTTTGTAATTATGGTATTGAAGGCAGGGCTGTAGTCAATAAGTAGGAGCCTAATAGAAGTATCCTTGATATCTAGATGTTCCAGAGATGAGTGAAGGGCCAGGGAGATGGTACCTGCCATGGACCTGATTGGAGTATGGAAGGATGTTTAGTTGTTGATGACAAAGACCTTCTGCCTGTCAATAATGATGTGATTGACTCTCAGATAGTTAGACAGCTTGTGGAAATGAACAATATAACCAAAAGCATTAAGACCTCCAGAAGAAGGTTCTTCTCTCTGGAGTAAAAACCACCAAATCCCTGAGGGATGTCGAGTCAACCTTCCCTCACCAGTTGCTGTAAGCTGTGGCTTTTAACCAATAAGTCAGCGACTTTAGAAGTTATGAACCTGTTGCTCTGTGCTTCCTGCAAACGGGAAATGCCGAGAGAAGAGAGATTGAAGAGTAGCAAGCCTGGTGACTGAAAAAAATTGTCTTAGTGAACCCTGTGGATAGAGACAATTAAACTGTTGTCTCAGTTTGCCCTGCCACTCAGGATATCATTTTTTTTTTCCGTCTGGCTGTGTATGTGTAGGGGAAGATTTTCAAGGGGTTTAGAGTTTTAACCAGTAGAGTTCTGTGCTGTCAGTTTTACCAGCAGCTGAAATTGATTTATTTTTAATAAATGGTCATTCTTGTTAATAACAAAAACCTGGTCTATGCTTTCATTTAAAAAGAACTGGGTCAAAATTACAGGTAAATTGAGGAATTTTGCATAATTTGATAACATTTTTGACTTTTGTGATGACTCCGAAAAAGCTGAGCTTGATTTGTAGTGCACTACCCAGTGAGGCGTGATATTTGCATGTGTGTTCTTTACATGAGATGCACTAGAATCCTGACTGTTTACTGTTGACTCTGAATTGCAATCTAGCTCAAGGTGATATCATGAAATTCTTGATGTTCTATCTGTGAAAAAAACTCCCAAAATAAAACCTTGAGCAGCCTGAAGCTAAATCCCGACAGTCAGAGGGCCACAACTGAAAAAAATCTTTCATGCCCACTGCAGAGTGGAACATTTACAGAAACTGCTCTGCTTGCCATATTTATCTGATTTAGCTGGTGAAATTGTCTTTTGTAATTTTGCCTTTTCACTTTATTTCTCCCTACGCCTGTACCCAGAATAGAGAATATATCCACACCCAGAAAAGAGAATATATCAAAATTATGATTGAAACTTTAATCTGGTGCTGATCAACAAGTCAAGATGATAGATTTGTGCTTCATATTTGAAAATTATTTTTAATTTGCAGAGGGACATATTTCATTGGGGACGAAACTAAAGCATATTTTTAATTAATTACAGCCACTATTCAACACAATGTGTAACGATGCAATAATTTAGAGCTGCAAGATTGGAACAAAATCATTCTTTTATAGTAGACTCAGTAATTTGGAGCCATAGAAGTCTATGGTATTCCAAAGCACTGTTTCTGATTGACCACCTAGCCTAGTTTCCTTGTTGAGATGAAAGGAGTGTAGATGTCATTGGGTGCCTTGCCAATATGCCATAATAATAAGTTTTATAATTTTACCCAGTTGGTTGCATTTCAACAGTATGTCTCTATATATTTTGAACATTGGTTATTGCTAGCACCCAAGTGAGTTCTCTATTCAAGTCAAAGATTGTTGTGCACTCACCATAATAAAGCAAAGAGAATATAAAGATGAATGAGTAATTTACATATTCCTGCATCTGAGGTAAGAAAAAACAAATTGCTGAATGTCGTTTGTATTTTATTGATGCATCTTACCGTAAGGTTTATAATCTGAATTATATGCCAACTGGGTTTCCCTGCTTGTTGCCATTCTGTGTGATTATACTTAGTCAGAATTGCTTCATTCAAATTGTTTCTGTTGATTATTGTCATAATATTTTTGGTGTACAGGAATGCTCTGTCAAGAAAAATATTATTCTTTTGTCAGGTGGTATGTGTGGGATCAGTGGCAGAATTGGAGGAGCTGAGCGGAATTAAAGTTGAAGACCTTCATCGTGAAAGGTGACGCTTCTTTTTAAATGTGTATATTATCGATGTTCTGTTAATTTTGTTATGCTTTTTTTCATTTGCCTAGTCAGATGGTTAACTTTGACTCCAAAACATAAATGTGCTGAGGTGAACTTTAGTTAGTCGTATCAAATTGTAATTGGATTAGTATGACCTGTTGTCTGACCAGATTGAATGCACTCTTGGCTCAGTCAAAAGCTGAGAATTGAAGTCCCAGTCCAGAGTCAGGAGCGCAAGTCATGTTATCCATGATTGAGCTTGTAGCACTGTCGCTGCTGAGTCAGAGATTTGTAGGTTTAAGATACACTCAGAGGTTTGAAAGCTTGTGGAACAGAAAATAAGCAGGAGCTTGAGGATCTGCTGATGTATCGGTCATAGCATTGTTTGGAACAGGCTTCACACAGGTACCCTAACCATGATCCTTGCCCTCAAATGAAAGCAAGATATCCCGCGGCACTATTTTGATGATGAGCAGGGCAGTGATCCCTCGTGTTGTACAAATAATTATTCCTCCAGCAACATCAAAAGGATAAACTATTTAATTGTTATTACATTGCTACTTAGTGTTCCTTGTGTGCTAATTGACTGCCATATTTCCCTGTAGTGACTGAATTTCAAAGTAATTTCTGAATTGTAAATTACACTGGAAAGTTGACGAAAAGGACTGTTTAAGTGCAATATTGTCTTCAGTTCACAAATTACCATGTATCATCTGAAGAAGTTCGTACTTTATACATTGATTTTGGCTTTCTAATTTGATTAGACCTCAAACTATGTGCTGTAAATAGAATAGCCAGCAACAGCAATTTTATATCAAACTTTGAATATATCAAATGTTAGGGAATGAGCAATTGTCCAATAATCATTATATCTACTACTGGATGTTACTTGGGTTGTGCACCATATCTTTGCTTGAAACAGAAAATTGCAATATTGTTTTTCACAGATTAATGTAAATAGATTTATTTGCAGATAGAACAATCCACTTGAACTGTTAGATATAGCAAAATACTGGTGTGAAGATAGAATCCATCAAACCATGGTGTAAATTGCCCTTTCAGAATGCCAAGGTCATAAGAATAGTAGTAGGCCTTTGGCACATTGATCTGCTCTGCCATTTATGAAAATCATGATGAGTTTGATGGTGGCCTTAATTTTACCTTCCTGTCTTTCCTCATAACATTGCTTCTCCTTCATTTCTGTCTTCAAATCACTCCTTTTTTTTACTATATTTTGCAAAATCATCCTACACCCACAGAACAACCTCTTTATGGTTATTCATAGTATTTTTACATAGGCATTTTCTGCTGTACTTGTGAATGTAGGTAATCACACTAGATATGTACAAACAAGGAGAGAAGCATCCCTTGAAAATTGGAACTAAATCACATCAGAGCACCCTGCCATTATAAAATCTGTGGCCTTCATTTCAAATGTATGATGTTGTGCAAGATTGAGTGGTTACAAAAGACGATGTGGCACTCACCTGTTTGAGTCATATCTTGCTCATACAATAATTAGGTGGTGATATACATTAGACTATCATAACAAACAGACAAAATAATATAAACTCAGCATGTCTGGCATTATCTGTGGAGAAAGAAGCTATCATAACTTTCTCTTCCATGTCCAACATTTTCTCTGGATAAAAATGCAAGTTGGAAAAATGTGCAAAATACAATTTTATGTGTAAGCTGCAGATTAAAAATCGTTCTCGCATCAGCATTATTTGTGGATCTAAGTAAAATTACTCTGTTGCCTAATTGTTGAGTGATAATATTGAAGGAGAAATTACAGACATGTTACATTATTGCTGCTGAACCATGCAGATCATGAGGATTCTGTCTTCAATACCCAGACTAGGTGGTAACTTCCAACCCCATTATTTGAGGATTGTAACGTATATCCATGTTCTTGGAGCAGGAAGCAGGAGTAGCATTGCATATTAATTGTTTTGAAACATATTTAAAAAACACTCTGTAAGCTTCGCCTTTGGCTTTGCTATATTACTGTAGTTGGTGAAATAGCTTATTGAATGTTCTGTGTCCATGTATTCAGAATGAATGCTTGGGCTCGGATAATGAAGGTATGCTACCACTTGTAGAACCATACCTGAGTATATTTTCTATATCTTTCAAAAAATTATTTGTAATGCAGAAATGATATGTTTTATTTGTATCGCATTTCTTTAGCCTCAGGATATCCCACAGTACCTTACAGCTAATGAAGCACTTTAAAAGAACAGTCATTGTTGGGATACAGAAAATGTATGGTGTTTATGGTCATAAATGTGCTTCCTGCAGAGTGCAACACTTGCTTATTGTTAATTGTCTTTTCAAACTTTTCATTGATACATTGATCATTATGTTCCAGTGTGGATAACATCACAATCCCATCACACTGTGGAAAAGGTGTTCTGAAACGGGTTCCTGAGGTCTTCGATTGCTGGTTTGAAAGTGGAAGTATGCCATATGCTCAGGTCCACTATCCTTTCGAAAACAGAAGAGAGTTTGAAGACACCTTTCCAGCAGATTTCATTGCTGAAGGAATTGACCAAACAAGAGGATGGTAAATAAATAATTGCTACAGTAGCAATTCAGTTGTTGTTTTGTGATTAATTCCATAAACTTACACTATTCAAATGGATACAGTACGATTGAAACTAACAGTTACCTCAAATTTGAAATTTCATGACTTTTGGTGAATTGTCCAAGGGCGAGAATAGACCATTTTTCTCCTCTTGTGACCAGTTACTGTAAATCACATTTCCAGGCCATGTAAGCCTGGGTTAAGTTCTTTCTGTACTACCATGAAAGTACATCTTCACCCTAGACACTCAGCTATGCTTTTTACTGTACCTATATATTTTGATTTTCCTGACGTTTATCTTAATGGTCTCCAAGTGAGATTTCACAAATAATGTAAAACTTTAGTTTGCTTGAGTACTTTAAATCTCTATTTATTTTCCAGTTTCCTACATTCAAGCAATGTTGAAAATGTTCAACATATAATGGAGCAATATAGTTGAAGACTAACTTAAACTTACAATTAATTGATCCCATATTTTGAATCAAAAATGCTACATTTCAGATGAAATCATTTCTCTGTAACTGAGAAAATAGGCTTTAGAATTGCTGTTTAGTCACTTTTTGTTAGATTAAACAGCTAACTATAGTGATTTGTGAAATTCTTTCTTTCTGTGAAGATGTTAGAGTTTGTAAAATGTTACAACCCCTGTAGATGTCAATATCTCTTCTAAAAATCAATGCATGTTTTTCTCAACTCCAACTTCAATTACGGAGGGACAAGATTTAACATTTTAAGACTTCTCCTGCAGCAAATAAAATAAATGAATGTAGATCTGGTAAAACTGATGCCCATGACATTCCTGATGAAGGGCTTATGCCTGAAATGTCAATTCTCCTGCTCCTCAGATGCTACCTGACCTGCTGTGCTTTTGTAGCACCACACTTTTCGACTAGTAACTCAGAGACCCAATTAATATACTGTGTACTCCGATTCGAATCTCACCACAGCAGATAAACTGAATATCATAAACATTTATGGTCTAATAATGACCATGAAACCATTGTCAGTGGTTGTAGAAGCCTATCTGGTTTACTAATATCCTTTAGGGAAGGAAGCTAGTATCCTTACCTGGTGTGGCCGACATGTGACTTAATGGCCCCTGAAATGATGAACCATTCAGCTGTATCCGTCACTACAAAATCTAAAGGAATGAAACCAGATTCCCTATTTGGCATTGACAAAGATTCTAGATATACCAGCAGTAAAGACAGCCTTGTCAACCCTGCAAAGTTTTCCTTTCTAATATCTGGGTGCTAGTGCCAAAATTGGGAAAACTGTCTCACTGACTTGTCAACTACAGCCAGACATAAGTTCAATTTCATGAGTGTGACTTGCATGCAATCCCCCAGACATCAACACCATCACGAACAGGACAGACCCAACATAGATGGCAGCACAGTGACATAAAGTTGGGACGGAGTCGTCTTAGGATTCCTCAACATTAACTCTTCACCCTAGGAAGGCTCGTGGCACCAAGTCAAACATGGATAAGGAAACCTCCAACTGACGAGCATGTCCCACCCTCAGTATCTGTACTAATCTGGTGTTAGGCACCACTTAAAGGAAGTCTATCTCGTGTAGTACGGTGATAGTGCCACTTCACACAACGGAGGATGCTCTCATTGTGAACAATGGCAAAGGTGCAGAAAATGTACCCAGGGTGGGGCACTTCAAAGTCTATCCCCAAGATTGGCTCAGCAGCACCACTACTGACTGAACTGATTGACTCCAAAAGAATGTTGTTGCTTGATACGATATGTGGCAGATGCTAAGGGAGCTAAAAGGAGGGAAAAGCATATGTACTCCTTGCCAGTCTGCCTGCTACAGATGCAACTGGCTACAACAGTATCTGTAATCGCAGCACAGTCCTTCATATTGTGTGGCACTTTCACTGAGCTACCTGGGAGAGACTTTGAACAGATCAAGCAAATCAAGATGCTGCAGGCCATCAATAGCAGCAGAATCATACACCAAAGCAAACAAACTTCTTCATATGTCACTATTACTACTACATTTCTGTTTCTTCCTCCCACTTGAATGTATTAAAACAATGTGGTCTGTTTGTTCATCGTTCCTGCAGACTCCACTCTCATCTACACAGCTTTAAAATACATCATAACTTTAGGTAGCAGCAGGGACTGATGTTCCTCAATTGAAACCCCTGGGTCCTCATTCCTGCCTCATCTGCAATCACACCCTCCTTTCCCTGGTCATAGGCCGATTTTGAATTATCTAGTCGTGAGGAATGTGACCTCTGGACCATAGTGTCAAGGTAACTTTCTCCTTCTCTGATGTGTCACAATATTTGCAGCTTGGATTCCAGCTCCTCAACACTAAGCTCTACAGTCCTGGCACATTCAATCTTGAACACTGATAGAGAATTAAACAACTCCAAAAGAAGACTAAACAAATATCCCTATCCACAATAATGGAGCAGCCAAGCAAATCAGTGAAAACAATTAAGGTTGAAGCATTTGCAACAATCTTCATCTCAAAGTGCAAATGGATGATACAACTCAGCCCCCTCCAGGAGTCTCCTGTGTCACAGATGTGAGTCTTCAGCCAGTTCAATTCACTCCATGTGGAGCCACTGAATACTGCAAAGGCTTTGGGCCCCGATAATAATATGACAGTAGTTCTGAAGATTTGGGTTCTGGATCTTGCTACATGTCTAGCCAAGCTATTTCAGGTACAGCTACAGCCCTAGCGTCTACCTGATAGGTAAAACATGACAAATCAATCCTGGCCAATAACTGTCCCATCAGTCTACTCTCGATCTTCAGTAAAGTGATGGAAGGTGTCATCAGCAGTGCTGTCAAGCAGACTTGCTTAGTAGTAGCCTACTTACTGATATTCGGTCTGTGTTCTGCTGGGCCTCTCAGTTCCTTATCTTATTACAGCCTTATTGAAGACTTGGACAAAACAGCTGAATTCCAGAGATGAGGTGAGAGTGATTGCTCTTGATCCCAAGACCCACATTTGACCATTGTGGCAGCAGGAAGCTCTAACAATCTGGCGTCAATGGGAATCAGGGTGGGGGCGAGATTGTGTTGATTAGAGTTCTATTCCTGGCACATAAGACGATGATTTTGGCTTTTATAGGTATGTCACCTCAGTTGCAGGGCATCTCTGCTGGAGTTCCTCAGAGCAGTATCCTGAGCATTTTCAGCTGCTTCATCCAATGATTTCCCCCCATCACAAGTTCAGAAATGGGGATATTTTTGCTGATAATTGCACAGTATTCTGTACTATTCATGACTATTCAGATCCTGATATTAAAACACAACCACTTTGACCAATATTTGTAACAAAAGGAAAATATTGGTAAGAAAAATGTTTATTGGAGATTGAATACATTTCCTCCAATTTATTGAAGAACCGGATGTATTCTAATGAAATAAACTGCAATACCGACTTTAAATATATTCATACTTTGGATTTTTGAGCAAATAATCTCCATCTAATTGCGTCAATTTTTAAAAAAAATCATTGATTTTAAGTAGAATTACTTAAGTGTAAATGTGTGGCGGTGGTTAGAAATAATTTGTTAATCGTTTGTGGCATTGCACATGAAGGGGAACGCGTCATGTTTTAAAATGAAGCAGGTTTAGAAGTTGGGAGATAATTGACTGGGATGTGTAAATAGTTCAGTCCCCAAGTTAAAATCGTACATTACATTTCCCCCTTTTCATTGTATTTTCATTTAAGTTTCTACATGTGCATTTGTAATGCCTGTCTGAGTTTGTGCTGTAGTGGCATCTTCAATCTAGTGGTGGTGCGAAAGCATTTCCCCTAGCAAGACAGATAACTGGTGACAGAATTGGCTCACTGTAATCTTTTGACCCAAACTAATTCAAAATTGAGGAACCATTGGTGCCTATTTTGACAAATCCTGTTCTTGAGCAGCGAGAAAAGAGCAGCTGTTTTTTTGTTCTTGTTTAAAAAAAAATGAGCTGATGAAATATATACAATTAACAGCAAATAAGCAGGACATTCAGTCCAACTGGTTTGTACTGGTGTTAATGCTCCATATGAATGTCTTTGAACCTTTGTTTAAGTCTAGCCCTATTTCCTTCTGTCTCAAACAAATGTCTCATTACCCCTTAAATGCATCTCTACTGGTTGCCTTAAGTAATCCAAGTTGTAAGAATAGCTACTTAGCGACTATCCAATTGTTGCCGAGTTTAGGATTCTCTAATGAGTGGAAAAATTCAGCTGACACCTATGTGGCAAATCCTTCATAATTTTCAAGGACTCAAACGTCGCCTCACTGATTTTGATGTGAAGAGCCCGCCCCTTATTCACTCTTTCATGATGGTTGTATCCTCTTAATTCTGGTAGCACTTCTGTAAATTATTTTGTTATCTGTTAGCAGTGGAAGCAATGAAAGGAGAGACTATTCACAAAATAAAGTTTGCATGGCTGGTTCCTGGAATGGCATGATTGTACAATGAATAGGCATTGAGTAGACAGGAACTAATATTGCCGAGTGTTTTGAGTAAGAAGTGATCTTTTGAGATCGATACATAATCGTTAAAAGGATTTGATAGGGTAGACACCAGTAGAATATTTCCTCTGCTTAGGGAGCTAAGGATAAGGGGTCAAAGTCACAGAAGAAACAACCAACCGACCATAATTCTATTAGATTTAAAATAGTGATGGAAAAGTGTAGACCAGATCTAAAAGTTGAAGTTCTAAATTGGAGAAAGGCCAATTTTGATGGTATTAGGCAAGAACTTGCGAAAACTGATTGGGGCCAGATGTTCGCAGGTAAAAGGACAGCTGGAAAATGGGAAGCCTTCAGAAATGAGATAACAAGAATCCAGAGAAGGTATATTCCTGTCAGGGTGAAAGGAAAGGCTGGTAGGTATAGGGAATGCTGGATGACTAAAGAAGTTGAGGGTTTGATGAAGAAAAAGAAGGAAGCACATATAAGGTATAGACAGGATAGATCGAGTGAATCCTTAGAGTATAAAGACAGTAGGAGTATACTTAAGAGGGAAATCAGGAGGGCAAAAAGGGAACATGAGATAGCTTTAGCAAATAGAATTAAGGAGAATCCAAAGGGTTTTCACAAATACATTAAGGACAAAAGGGTAACTAGGGAGAGAATAAGGCTCCTCAAAGATCAGCAAGGCGGCCTTTGTGTGGAGCCACAGAAAATGGGGGAGATACTAAATGTGTATTTTGCATCAGTATTTACTGTGGAAAAGGCTATGGAAGATAAAGAATGTAAGGAAATAGACGGTGACATGTTGCAAAATGTCCATATTACAGAGGAGGAAATGCTGGATGTCTTGAAAGGGGTAAAGGTGGATAAATCCCCAGGACCTGATCAGGTGTACCTGAGAACTCTGTGGGAAGCTAGAGAAGTGATTGCTGGGCCTTTTGCTGAGATATTTGTATCATCGATAGTCACAGGTGAGGTGCCGGAAGACTGGAGGTTGGCAAATGTGGTGCCACTGTTTAAGAAGGGCGGTAAGGACAAGCCAGGGAACTATAGACCGGTGAGCCTGGCCTCGGTGATGGGCAAGTTGTTGGAGGGAATCCTGAGGGACAGGATGTACATGTATTTGGAAAGGCAAGGCCTGATTCGGGAGTGCCAACATGGCTTTGTGCATGGGAAATCATGTTTCACAAACTTGATTGAGTTTTTTTGAAGAAGTAACAAAGAGGATTGATCAGGACAGAGCGGTAGATGTGATCTATATGGACTTCAGTAAGGCATTCAACAAGGTTCCCCATGGGAGACTGATTAGCAAGGTTAGGTCTCATGGAATACAGGGAGAATTAGCCATTTGGATACAGAACTGGCTCAAAGGGAGAAGACAGAGGGTGGTGTTGGAAGGTTGTTTTTCAGACTGGAGGTCTGTGACCAGTGGAGTGCCACAAGGATCAATGCTGGGTCCTCTACTTTTTGTCATTTACATAAATGATTTGGATGCGAGCATAAGAGGTACAGTTAGTAAGTTTGCAGAAGACACCAAAATTGGAATTGTAGTGGACAGCGAAGAGGGTTATCTCAGATTACAACAGGATCTTGACCAGGTGGGCCAATGGGCTGAGACGTGGCAGTTGGAGTTTAATTCAGATAAATGCGAGATGCTGCATTTTGGGAAAGTAAATCTTAGCAGGACGTATACACTTAATGGTAAGGTCCTAGGGAGTGTTGCTGAACAAACAGACCTTGGAGTGCAGGTTCATAGCTCCTTGAAACTGGAGTCGCAGGTAGATCGGATAACGAAGGCAGCGTTTGGTATGCTTTCTTTTATTGGTCAGTGTATTGAGTACAGGAGTTGGGAGGTCATGTTGCGGCTGTACAGGACATTGGTTAGGCCACTGTTGGAATATTGCATGCAATTCTGGTCTGCTTCCTATCGGAAAGATGTTGTGAAACTTGAAAGGGTTTAGAAAAGATTTACAAGGATGTTGCCAGGGTTGGAGGATTTGAGCTATAGGGAGAGGCTGAACAGGCTGGGGCTGTTTTCCCTGGAGCGTCGGAGGCTGAGGGGGACCTTATAGAGGTTTACAAAATTATGAGGGGCATGGATAGAGTAAATAGGCAAAGTCTTTTCCCTGGGGTGGAGGAGTCCAGAACTAGGGTGAGAGGGGAAAGATATAAAAGAGACCTAAGGGGCAACTTTTTCACACAGTGTGATATGTGTATTGAATGAGCTGCCAGAGGAAGTGGTGGAGGCTGGTACAATTGCACCATTTAAGAGGCATTTGGATGGGTATATAAATAGAAAGGGTTTGGAGGGATATGGGCCGGGTGCTGGCAGGTGGGACTAGATTGGGTTGGGGTATCTGGTCGGCATGGACAGGTTGGACCAAAGGGTCTGTTTCCATGCTGTTCATCTCTGTGACTCTATGACTGAAATTACGTGCAGTTTCTTAAATGATCGCAGATTTTTAAAATTTTCTTCTCAAAGGGCTGTTGAGTATATTCTGTGCCGAGATTAATAGATCTTTGACAAATAAGGGAATTAAAATAATGGTGTGGATAAGAAATGACCCATGAATTTATTGATCGTGGAGGGGCTCAAAGGTCAAGCAGTCTTCTCCTGCTTCTCTTATATCAAAGAAGAAATGTAGTTCACTTAGTGAAATATTGTATTGTAGGATATGACTGTAAGACACTGATGTTCTTTTAATCAGAAACCAATAATGTAACAGAAAAAAATGCTCAGACCTTCTAACTGCATAAATCATTTTTCTAGGTTTTATACCCTACTGGTACTGTCTACTGCTCTGTTTGGCAAGCCACCTTTCAGGAATGTAATAGTCAATGGTCTAGTACTGGCAAGGTATGACCTTGTTTAACTTCTTTCCATGTCAATAACCATTAAAATTATAGTATTATTAGATGTTATAATATGGGTTAGCAGCATAATTATCTCTTAAAATTGAAACATTTTTCTCTTAAGTATCCATGTTCTGGTTAATGTTTTGGATGTATAAACAGTAATTACTCATCACTAAATGATCAAACTGTTAGTTTACACTGGTTACAGTCAAGTTAATGCTATGTCTGATTTTCCTAAGCAGCTGTTCTAGTCTAGGTGGCATATTACTGTAATTTTACCCATTTCTGTGCTTGGTCAGCTAACTTCGCACTTGGAGGTACTTGTAGGTTTGGATTGGCAGGTGTGGCTGGTGGAGGATGATATGAGGCAAAAGGCTGAAAAAGCTTTGGGCTCATTCAGTTCCAAACATTATCCTCGTATTAACTGTTCAAATATTTATGGCAGGCTATGGGAAGTATTGATCTTGCACTGTGGCACAGTTAGAAACTGTTGAAACAAATGATAATATGAGAGGGATAGAATCTGTTCAGAGTTGTCAAAAAGTAATGCTGAAAATTTGTTTAAGTTTCTCTGCATGTTAATGATTCTGGAAGTCAAAAGCAATTGGCCTTGATCACATCAAATTAATTTCACTTCCTGCAATGGAATTAACTGGGTCATATTCTCAAGGCTTTCATGAATATTTGTTTTCTGACAAAATGGAGGAAATTATAATACAGTGAATGGTAGCCTTTCTGTAAAGTTTTTTTTTTAGTTCTGTAAAGTAACGCCTACATGCCATGTCGAGAGAGTGTTTTTTTAAAGTAATTTAATCTGTAGAATTGAGGGTAGATTTAATGGAAGTGAAAACTGGGCTTGAAGAGAATCAATATAATATTTAATTCCTCAGGGAAGAATTTTGCCAAAAAAAAGTTAATTTTACAAAGAAAAAAAAACCTCTGAAGCTAACTTCACCATTGACATGATCTCATCAGAATTGGAATTGGGAAGTAGATTAGATTACTTAGTGTGGAAACAGGCCCTTCGGCCCAACAAGTCCACACCAACCCGCCGAAGCGCAACCCACCCAGACCCATTCCTCTACACTTATCCCGTCACCTAACACTATGGGCAATTTAGCATGGCCAATTCACCTAACCTGCACATTTTTGGACTGTGGGAGGAATCCGGAGTACCCGGAGGAAACCCACGCAGACACGGGGAGAATGTGCAAACTCCACACAGTCAGTCGCCTGAGGCGGGAATTGAACCCGGGTCTTTGGCACTGTGAGTCAGCAGTGCTAACCACTGTGCCACCATGCCGCCCTATAGAAGATATAGCTGCCTTGATTAAAAAAAATCTTGAAATAAATTTTGTGTACTTGTAATGTTTCTTTATTTTCAATTCAGATATGCATGAAATTAATAAAATGCAATTAGTGAATCATGTTTCTGTTCTCCTATTTAGCGATGGTCAGAAAATGAGTAAACGCAAAAAGAACTACCCTGATCCAATGCAAATTGTCAACAGTTATGGCGCAGATGCACTGAGGTAAAATGTACATCATCTCGTGACAGTGTACATGGTGTTTTAAGCCTTTTTCTGAGCAATATTGACCTACTACCTTCAGCATGAGAGATTCCCATTGGTCAACAACTACTGCATTGTATCATGTGACTATCACGACTTTTTTTTCTCATTTAGCAATTCAGATGATAAATTGGATGTGCCAAAGGCAAAACTGAAGCATTAACACATCACTTTGAGTAATCAAGTGTAATGAGGGAGGTTCAGATTATCAATTTGTCAAGATAATCTGTCAATTTTATCACATTCTTAGCACTTCTGTTTCTCCTCATCCATTAAAATATTTCAAAATAGCACTCAAACTTTGGAGTCAATTCTAATTTACCATAACTTAAGTATGCCTGTGTTTTAACAGATTGTGGTTTATACAGAAATTCCTTATCCCTTCTTAACTTTTCAAATGTTTCTTCCCTTTATATCCCATGACAGTTCGACAGATCAATACCTATTCAACATTATTCCATCTTTCTAGGCCTATCAACTAGTATTCTAATGTATTTTGCGAATGTTCACATTATAAGATATGACTTTAGGCTATGACCATGAGCAGAATCCAAACTTACATTTTTTTTTTGTTTTCGATTGTTATTTAATGCACTTCTGGTTGCACCTTGCTTCACAATAAATCATATACACTGCATGATGTGGACAGTTTATGCTGAAACCAACTGCAGAGCTGCTGCTTTCTGCATTATGACTAAGTACTTAGGTTGAATAAGTCACTTTATTTAAATACTCCTAAAAAAAATCTCTTGTTGAAATGAAAAATCTTCTGGTCAATTTGAAATGTCACACCATCATACTATGACTTAAAATATTCATGAATGTAAGTTATTATTAACTTTGTGCATATATATGTTTCAAAGTTTTTTTTCTTTTGCGCACTGATTTGATCCTTTAGACACATGGTTTTTGAAAAGAGATGATTATAAAGATAATAGTTGTAGGAAACTAATGTCAGCAAATTTCCTATTGAAAATATTGGACTTTCTAATAAATACTGCTCAATTATAAGTAATACATTTTACATGGAAATAATCTGTCACATTATGTTAAAGTTTCGACTGACCCAGAAGGTAAAGTCTGTTAAACATCATTAAACTGCCAATTTGTGATTGAAATCCTAATGTAACATGACATCATCTGCCTCAAAATAAAATACACTTTGATTGAGTATTTTCTGTAAATTATGAATTCTGTCGAATAGGTGAGATGTAGTAACATTATTTTACTGAATGTTTATTTTAAATGTTTAACAATTTATATTTAATCTATTTTAATGATGTGAAAAGCAATATAATTACTACCAGACTATTTTGAAGAAAGGCACACCTTTGAAGATAAGTTAATTTATCATGAGTTTCTCATTATTTTAATTTGTATATGGTGCTATTGCAGATTACTCATTGATGTTACTTTTAAAAGCAGGATAGCCTGCAATAATAATTGAGTTAACATTTGAAAACTTTTTACTGTTTACAGTGTTTTTCAGAAGTTTAGTATAGACACAGTTTTAACTCTGGGTTTGACTAGATGTGCCATTTTTCATGAACTGTGTAAATGTTCTTTTTGTAGGCTATACCTTATTAATTCCCCAGTTGTAAGAGCAGAAAACTTACGCTTTAAAGAGGAAGGAGTGAGAGATGTTCTGAAGGATGTTTTCTTGCCTTGGTACAATGCATACAGATTCCTTGTTCAGAACGTTCAGAGATTGCACAAGGTAAAGGGGAACATTTCCATGCAATTTGTTACGACACATGGTAAACTTTTCTGCTAATTTGAATTTGACCCACTGAAAAGCTCACCTTACCTCATAATCTGTTAAAGTATGAGTGACAAAGAGCTGCAAAAATCCCTCTATGTCAAAAATATTTAACGATTTATTCTTCAACTCCAAGAAACACAAGAACATTAAACAACAACAATCTACAGAGTAGTCCTCCTTTGTCTGATCAATTTATCTGCTTCCCACTCTACAGCAATATACTGATCCAATAAAACCTCCCAATTAAGTTTAACAAAAAAAAGTCAAATTTCAATACCAGCCAGTTGTCGCTTTTCCCTTGATATCTTCATCTGTACTTTCCTGGGTCTTTTCTTTGGTCTTCTGTTTCATAAATTTCATATGGAAAGGTACCTTTCAGAGAGAAGCTCGGCAGGCCATGTATCATTGGTGCTCTTTGCTACTCTGGCTAACTATTCAAAATGTCCAATTTTATGTACCCCAAAACATCAGACTATCTCATTGGTTTGTTGTCATCCAAAGCGGTAACATTCAAATTCAATTGGATTTTTATATCTTGGGGCATAATTTAAATTGATTGGCCAAATTTGAATTTGCATCATGGCACCATTGCAATGCAGCTCCAACTATTTGTTTCACAACCAAATGTTACATTTTTAAATATTTCAGCACACTCTGTGCCTCTCTAGGTCTGTGCCAATTTCCACTCTCTCTTAAAGGTACAGTACACCTTCATAACAAATTATCTATAACAATATTTACATTTGCAGGATTTATTTTTCAGTGTGCTTCTACCCACGTATATAGAAATGTGTAGATTGAAATATTAGCTTAATGTCATAATTAAATCTTTAAATGTGAAGTTGTTAAATTGGAGTGTGATGTTTACTGTAGATTGCTCAGTTATTTTTAAACTGTTGTTAAATTTCTCATTCCAGGAAGAAGGTATCCAATTTCTTTTCAACGAAAGTACCATTGAGGACAGTGATAACATTATGGATAAATGGATACTTTCGTTTACACAATCACTCATTCGGTTTTTAAAGGCAGAAATGGAAGGTAATCCTAAAAATAGAGGCATTATTTAAAGAAAAACATAAAATTCCCTTAACTACCTTTCAATCATGTTTGATATATTCCTTTCCATGATATTTTGTGCAGGGTTAATAATTCCTTTTTATTTTTGCAGTATACACTCAGTAATTTGAACATCCTAATGAAGGTGCGAAAAAAAAAGTCCAGCTAATTCAACTCTCACCATCGTCCAGGTCTATGTCGCCTTTTTAAAAACAATTCATAAATTCCCATCTAAATTCATATCTTTCTAAATTGTGCAAAATCCTGTTTCTTTTTCCTTTATGATTCTAAATGCCAGTCAAAGCTCACCTTTGTTCTGAATCAGGAGAATATGGACTTGAGCCCCAATCCAGGAATTTGAGCAAATAAATTGACATTCCATTGCAATACTAAGGAAATGCCACATTTTTGGAGATGCTATTTTTCGGATGAAACAATATAACATTGAACCATGATAATCTCTGTTGTCTCAAATTAAGATCTCATGGCATAATTTTGTAAAAGAGCAGGGGAATCCTTCCATGTTTTCAGGTCCATCTCAATGACTCTGGTCCAACTCGTCCATGCGGACTAGATACCCACCCTCATCTAGTCCCATTTGCCAGCATTTGTCCCATATCCCTTTCAACCCTTCCTATTAATATACCCATCCAAATGCCTTTTAAATGTTGTAATTGTACCAACCTCCACCACCACTTCTGGCAGTTCATTCCATTCACACGCCACCTACTGCATGTAAAAGTTGCCCCTTAGGTCCCTTTTCAATTTTTCCCTTCTCACCCTAAACCTATGCCCTCTAGTTCTGGGCTTCCCCACCTAGGGAAAAGATGTTGTCTGTTTACCCTATCCATGCCCCTCATGATTTTATAAACCTCTATAAAATCACCCCTCAGCCTGCAACGCTCCTGGCAACATCCTTGTCAATCTTTTCTGAACCCTTTCAAGTTTCACAACATCCTTCCTTTAGGAGGGAGACCAGAATTGCATGCAATATTCCAAAAGTGGCCAAACTAATGTCCTGTACAGCCGCAACATGTCCTCCATCCTGGAATCAATGTTATAAAAAACAGGTTGTTGTCACGTTGCAGTTTGTTGCACCTTGCTGTGTGGAAAATTGACTGCTGCATTGCCCGCATTACAACAGTGACTTCAATTTAAAAGTGCATCATTAGCTGTAAAATGTTTTGGACTGTCCTGAGGTCACAAAAGATGCTACACTGAAGGAAAGCTTGCTGAAGGAAATAAAGTGCCATGAAACATCTCTGCTTCTTATGGAACTGTTGAGTTTGCCTATGCCTATTCAGCTCCATCATTTAACTAAATTAAACCAGAAATTTGATTGATTTGTCTCTTTGAAGTGGTGCTGTTAATACCTCCCGAATCATCTCCCTCCCAAATCATCTCCCTCCCAATCCAACAGCTTCTATCCCTCTTTTTTCATATTCAACACAATGTTTTGTGCCCTTGGTTCCTTGACTTGAAAGGAGCGTCGATCCTTTTGTGCAATCCACCAGGAAAACTATTTCCATTTCGTGATCATTTTATGTCATTGTACCTACTTGATCTTCTGTGCTATTGATACTTACTTTGTATTTTTGTTACTGTCTGATTTGATTTTTTTTTTTAGGGCCCTTCTCATGCATCTCCTGACCACTACCATGGATAAACATGTCACCCAGAGCTTGCCTTCATTGCCTAAACATTATCCAACTGAAAGTTATTGCAATACCCAATACATCAAATTTGAAACCATCTCCATCCTCTTCAGTTTCCTTTTTGATTTCACCCTTCTAACATCAACCAGCGTAACATCCATGAATACTCCCTGAGATTCACTCTCAACTATTCCAACTGTTCTGCATGGGATAGTCTGCTCTCTTCCTGTATCCATGCTGTACCATCAGTGGCAGAGTATTTCCAGTCTTGTCCCATATCCTGAAATTCCCAACCTGAATCCCTGCAATATGCTGCAATCTTGCCTAAATTCATAATCCTTTTGGGGAAAATAACACTTGGTTGCCTCTGACCACTTGTCTAAGACCTCCATATCTCAGCTTGTCTAATCCTGAAGCATAAACTGCTTTGGGCATTATGCTTTGTTAGTATCTGTAACCTGTAACTTTTCAGTTGGAAGTTAACTTGATATTTAGGGAAAAAATGTTAAAAGTGCACTTTCATGCCCATTCATTATTTATATGTGACCTAATCACATTAAAATGTGAAACCTTCAAATTTGCATTCATATTGTCAATTAGTTTTCAAAAAGAAACCCTTTCCATTACAGCATACAGGCTTTACACTGTGGTGCCAAGACTAGTCAAATTTGTGGACTTACTGACAAATTGGTATGTTCGAATGAACCGCAGAAGGTTAAAGGTAGGAAACTTTTAATTTCCTTGAGTGGAAATCATCTTTATTAACTTTCTTACGATTTAAATAAAAGAGAAGTGGCTCCCCTTGATTTTGTGTGTAGTTTCTCTACCATAGGTGATTGAGACCTGGTCATGAACTGGAATTTCAGTATCAGTGGGGTAATTTACAGATTAAATTTAGGTTTTTGTTAGTGACGGGATTTAATAGTTATTAGTATTGAATGGGGCATAGAACATCTTTCCTTAAAACTGCTGTTAGATAGCCCAACTTTTTAAAAAGGAACTAATGTTTAACAATCATTGCTTTCTCATTTCAGAGAGAATTTATTTAGTAATTCTGCTTACAATTCCTCTTTGGTAGGGTGAAAATGGTGTTGAAGATTGCCAAAAGACTTTGGAGACCCTGTTCAGTGTTTTGTTCTGCATGTGTCGGCTGATGGTATGAAAACTTAACAGTAATCTTACTTTTATGATGATTGCATCTGAAATTTGTATAACTGTCAAACAATTGCTCACTTTTGCCTGTTTTCCTTGCCTTTCCCTCAGATAAGACGCTACTGTAGTTGTTTAATGTCTCATTTTTTAACTCTTTCCACATATAAACTTCTCGTTATGCACATGCAACACATTGCATCAGTTCAACAATTGCCTTTTAAATCATGTTTTTTTCTGATTATGAGTAACATAATAGTTATGTGATTAAAATTCCACTGTTATTGATCCTCATCTATTTGATGTATTTTCTACTTGAGCTCCTGAGAGATCTTTTCAAAGAAGTCCTTTGCTTGTTTTAAGATTATTAGCTCTTTTGTGAATAAATTTATTTTAGCTCACTGAATTTTGTTAACTAAATATGCATGTGTACGGTCTTACAATTACTTAGGACCATGGATGTCTGAGATTTGGATAATTTTTTCACTTAGGTTGTAGTGGATCCTCTTGACCCAGGTAAAGTATTATAATAACAAGCATATCATAACTTCCACATACAATGAAACTGTTACATGTCAGAGTTTTTAAACATGATTTAATTGAGCTTGGCCACCAGGAGCTCAAATTTTTTTCAGCTATTGACTGCAAATTAGGCTTTTTACTTTGCTCATTAATAGTTGCAATCGTGGTCTAGATATGTTGTTGAATAGTTGCACGGACATCCATTATGTTTCATTTTAGTTCCAGTTTTTAGAGAAAAAGGATATAAAGGAGAAACCTGTCCTCAAATTTCTTAAAGCCTTGTGTGTTTGGAATATTTGAGAGTGACAGTTTTCTATTTTACACCGAAATAGTTTGGCAAAAACTGATTATTTATAACCATTGGAAGCTAATTTCAGTATTAAGTTAGCTAGTACAGTTTTCACACACTTGCGAATAGTGAGCAAGATTGCCAGAGGATGCAGCAGGATTTGGATAAATGGTAGATAGAATTTAATCTGGATAAATGTGAGGTGATGCATTTTGGAAGGTCTAGTACAGGAGGGAAATATGCAATAAATGGCACAACCCTTAGAAACTTTCACATAGAAAGGTATCTGAAAGAGGTAACAGAAGTGGATAAGGTGGTCAGGATGGCATATGGCATGCTTGCCTTTGTCATTCAGGGTATTAAAATTAGCAAGTTATATTGCAGCTGTATAAAACTTTAGTCAGGCCACATTTGGAATAATGTGTATAGTTTTGGTCACCACAGTATTAAAAGGATTTGGAGGCTTTGAAGAGGGTACAGAAATGGTTTCTCAGAATATTGCTTGGTTTGAAGGGTATTTAGCCATGAGAAGAGATTGGACAAACTTGGTTTGTTTTCACTTGAACTTTGGAGACAGGTATGATCTGATAGAAGTTTACAAAATTATGAGAGGCATGGATAGATTGGATTTGTTGGAGTGTTTTTCCCAGTGTAGAAATATCAATTTTTGGGGACATAAATTTTAGATAAAAGTAGGGAAGTTTAAAGGAGATGTGAGACAAGATTTTTTTAATAGAGGGTGTTAAGTTCCTGGAATGTGCTGCCAAAGGAGGTGGTAGAACCATCTTGACCGATACATGATTAAGCAAAGAATAGAGGGATAAGGATCATGTCGAGGCAAAAGGTTTTAATTTAGAAAGGTACATGCATTGCTGCAGGCTTGCTGGGCTGAACAGCCTGTTCCTGTGCTGTACTGCTCTTTGTTTAGATCAGAAATTGAATTGGACCAGTCATATAAATACTGTGTTTATAGAAACTGACTCCCCAAAGCCTGCCTAACATCTACAAGGTACCAGCCAGGAATATGACACAATACACCCCACTTACCTGGATTAATGAAGCTCCAACAACGTTGAGAAACTTGACACCATCCAAGACAAGGCAGCCTGCTTGATATGCACCACATCCACAAACATTCATTCCCTTCACCCTTCTCAGTAGCAGCACTGCACCATTTACAAGATATACCATAGAAATTCACAATGATTCCATAGACAGCGCTATCCAAACACGTGATCACTCCCATCTAGAAAGACAGCAGCAGCAGATAATGAGAACACCACCACTTCTACGTTCCTCTCTAAGCCACCCTGACTTGGAAGTACATTGTTTCCTTCAGTGTCATTTGGTCAAAATCATGTAGTGCTCTCCCTAAGCCATTATGTACCTCCACCAAATGGATTGTAGTGGTTCACTATCACCTTCACAAAAGCAACTTGGGATAGACATCAAATATTCATCCAGCCATGAATGAATCAAAAATTACATGGAATTATAAAAGAAAAGAAAAAGTGGACAAAAAAGTTTAACTTTGTTAAAATATCCCAGTAGGAAAACCATTGTAAAATGCCGTTTTCAGGACAGTGGAGTTATTTCTCGGTACTTATCTACTGTTTTTTAACAGATAAAATCAGTACTCCTGAATGCAACAGATCTATTGTCTTCTGGTGTCATTAGTTGGTAATGGGAAAAATACCATAATTTCATACCAATGTTGATTTTAGTCTGATTCTGTCAGTAAGATTCTGTCAGATCATAGCATGTCCAGGTTATATCCAACAGAGATTTCTGAATTTCCACATTTATGTGTGGTCAGACGCTGGGCATTTTTATCCAATTATCAAATTTTACTTAGTCATAGCAATACTCACTGCTAGTGTTAGGATCCTAGGGGATCTGTAAACCAGAAAAGACAAATTTACCAAATGACCCAGCATCATGATGTCAAATGAGATTTCACCTTTTGTATCTTTTTAACATGAAACATCATAAATGCAAATTAAACATGAATTGACAGTAAGTCACATCAGTCTGATCACATCATAAAATAGCAGATGCAACAAAGACTGCCTGTCATTGAGATCGTCAGACCATAAAACAGAAATTAGCCCATTCAATCAACCCCATTCTCCCACTTTCTCCCCGTAACCCTTGATCCCTTTGATAGTCAAGAACCTATCTATCTTAGTCTTAAATATACTCAGTGACCTGGCCTACAGTGGATTCACCATTCTCTGGCTGAATAAGTTTTTCCTTATCTCCATTCTAAAAGGTCTTCCCTTTACTGAAGACTATGCCCTCATTTCCTAGTCTCTCCTGCCTATGGAGACATCTTCCCAACATCTACTTTGTCCAGGCCATAAAATTGAAATTGTAAGTTTCAATTAGATGCCCTGTCATCCTTCTTGAGACTCAGAGTCCTCAAACGTTCCTCATCTTTTCATTCCTGAGGCCATTCTCATAAACCTCCTCTGAACATGCTGCAAGGCCAGTATATCTTTCCTGAAATAAGGGGCCCAAAACTGCGCACAATACTCCAAATGTGGTCTGACCAGAGCTTTACCGAACCTCACAGGTACATGCCTGCTTTTATATTCAAGTCATATAAAAATAAATGCCATTGTTGCATTTGCCTTTTTAACTACTGGAAGTTTACCTTGAGAGAATCCTGGACGAGAACTCCCAAGTCTCTTTGCACTTTAGACTTCTGAATTTTCTTCCCATTTTTGAAAATAGTCCATGCCTCTACTCTTCCTACCGAAGTGTATGACATCACAGTTGCCCATGCTGTACTCCATCTGCCATTTCTTTGCCCACTCTCCTAACTTGTCCAGATCTTTTTGCAGCCTTCCCACCTCCTCAATGCCACCTGTCCTTCTACTTAACTTTGTATCATCTGCAAACTTAGCCAGAATGCCCTCAGTTCCTTCATTTAGTTCATTGATGTAGCAATCTATTCTGTCATTCTGTCCCGGTTTCAGTCTCTCCGTTCTCCCAAACAGAATACCAGACCCTATCCATCGAGGATTTAGTTAATTTGTGGTCGGCAGCACCTCCCACAAAAGCAGTATTCTGCCTGTATAGATTTGCATACAGTGCCATTTTCTTTTTGGAACCCCCTTAGCTCCTCTCTTATCTTGGTCTTTATTCTTCGATGTGCTACACAGCCTTCAAGTTTGATTGGTAATAGTTGGTGCCGTTTCCAGGCCCAGGATCAAAATGTCACTTGAAGAAGGTTTTTGTACTTAGACAAATTTGGTCCCTTTGGTCCTTTTTTTAGCATTATTAAAACAATTAAAAATTCCCAAATGTTTTACTTACTAAATGACCATATTATTACTACTTCTACATCAAAGGATATTACTGCTATGTTTAGCATTATTATCTATGTAAATCTTAGTTCAATATTGATAATCATCCTTTGTCAGTTTTTCTTAATGTAATGATATTCTTTTGAATTAATATTGCACACTGACAGCTGCATTTCATTTAGGTCATGAGTACAAATAATAAAATAAAATAATTTCTTGTTGTGTTTTGATAAATTGTAGGCAAACCTGTTAGGTTATTCCAATGAATGTTTAGATTGTTTTTGTGGTAACTTACAAATATTAACATTATGATGTTACAGGCACCCTTCACACCATTCATCACTGAACTGATGTACCAGAATTTAAGGCAGTTGATAGACTTATCCTCTGTTCCAGACAAAGATACACATAGTATTCACTATCTTATGCTGCCACAAGTGAGGTATGATACTTTCTCATTGGACAATGTATTCATTTTATATAACATAACATGTTTGTTTTCAGAATTTTGAAAGAAGATGCAACGAAATGGAGTATTAAACTGAATTTGTTAATTAAGCTTACAGTTTTGCTGAAATGAATGTAAATAAAAATGAGTGTAATTGACATTGTTGTCAACAATAATTTTGCAAAATTACCTTGATCATTGTTTGACTACAGGCAAATATCAACCCCAAAACATTTTAATGTTCTTGCTTATGTCATTTTAATTTCTACTTTTAATTTATTGTCTCAAAGCAAAATGCCCTTTAAAAACAACAGTTTCAATATCACCATATAATTGAAAGGATAAATGTTATGACTTTGAACCCTTTGTAAATATTGTTAGCAATTATATTTACTGACTAGCTGCTTCAAAAGGTTACTCTTTAAAACTCTTAAAGCTATTTTTCAGAGAATATTTTGCAAATTTTCAACTTGCATGCTGTTGCTTAAATACCAATACTGTGGAAATGTTTTAAAAAATTAGTGGTTTCGTTTGTGTGAAAGCACCAAAAAAATGAAATCCTTTAATGTCTATTGCAGGTTCCTCTTTTGTAACTTTTACCTTTATATATTTTCCATTTGTATTTGTCTTGTTGATATTGAAATTTAGTTTTACCTTCTTATTCCAATGTCTTTTATATATAATTTATACAAAAGTAAATTTTATACTTGTTTTTCTTGGTCTGGATTTTCACTGTTAATTTAGAGATACATGGTAGTTTTTATTTTACAAACCCAAATATACATGGTACTTTTTAAGCCATTATAAGTTAAGTAGTTTAACTGTCTCAGACATAAAATTCTACCATCTGAGAAATGTCGAACCTCACTCGGGTAGTGCACTGGAAATCAAGCCCTATTTTTCCCGAAATCTTCACAAAAGTTAAAAGCTTTAAAAATTAAATGACACAAAGATTCCTGAACTTACCTACTTTCAGACCCTGACTGAATGAAAGCATGGATCAGATTTCTGTTCTCAACCAAAATTACTATCTATTACAAGTAGTTATACTCTCGCTGTAGGAAAACAATTATAAGCCATTGCCATATAACGCTTCTAATTAAAACATTAATGCCCTTATTAACACCCATCTCCAGATCTATAAACTATCAGAAAAACCAAGTGTAGTTGTTATGGATGGAAGGGAAGACTGCGAAGTAGTTTGGTTCCTGTTCACAAGTGTTGCTGTGATTGTTGTGATTCTTGTGATGGTCAGAACACTGCTGCTTAGTCATCCTTCTCCAGACGTTACAACTGGTTTACAAGAGGTCCAGGGTGGCTGGTTCACTTATGAAAGGTCTCTGCCTTATTAATTACAAGTCACAATTTAGAACAACAGTTCAAAGAAAGATACGCTGCTTTGTTTTTGCTGGCTTAAAGTTGCTTTTACTCCACATAACAGATTTTCTGGAGTTCTGATGAAGTTATATTTCTTTGTGTTGTGTTCACAGCCCCAAGCTGTTTACTGAGCCAAGAAATTGTCACATAGTTGATACCAAACAGAAGACTTGTGCCATCAATAACTGGTCACCGTCCATAGACCAATCAGCTACTTGTACCAAACAAAGTTTCATTTCCACACACCGTCTTGGTTCCAGTTTGTCAGCAATTATGTTTTAACCACTGTTTGAACATTAACGATGCTGACAATATGTGTCAGGTTATTTGATTTCAAAATGTTCGCCAATAGTCCCAGCCATCCTTTTTTAAAATAGTTATTTTCTATTTTCAGTTTACAATGAGAGATGCAAGAAAAATAAAGACAGATCTTTAGAGATAACTGATCTGTGACTCTAAAATTATGAACAGATGTGAAATCATTGTAAAGAAAATCAGAGAAATGTGTAGAAAAAACATATTGGTGATCTCACCATACGTTCTGCGCAATGGTTAGATGTGCAATGCAATAGCCCTTACACATGTTCTCCTACAATAAATTAAGATGGGATATGTTTGTCAGCATAATTTATGTTTCTACTGATGAATAATAAAAAAACTTAAAGCCTAATTGAAGTATCCTTTTCTCATATAATAATCAGCAGCTTGCATTTGCCTTAAAAAAAGGCTTTAATAATTTTATTTTTAATTTATTGAATCACCCTGGCATTTAGAATTCATTCCCCAAATTGCATTAAATGTGGCGGTGATTCAAAATAACAATTATGATGGAGGATTTCAGTTATATTAAACTTAAGTGATATTGGATGCAATCAGTTGATTTCTTTCTTTGTGATGGTAATTAATTTTCATTTGTATGTTAACCACTTTGCAGTTTCCCTTTCTCATTGGCAAGTACAAATCTAAATGAGGTACAGGAGCAAATGGATCTAGAGGTACAATTGCACAAATCACTAAGTAGTTGTGTAGCTTAATAAAGGCAACAAACATCACCACTGACCTTGGCCCCTCTGATTGAAGAGATTCCTATACAATAGGGCCCAGTGACACTGATATAGCAGTTTCTTGAGGTGCATATGATAAAAGCACCTACCTAAACCGCTTAGACAAGTGTGCAGACTGCCTCCACCTCATCTGATACCAGGTAGAAATAACAGAACACAGATCACTGCATTGGGCAGAGCATTGCATGAATTACTGGAGTGTCTTCCACATATGTGGACATTGAGACATCTTTCTGTACCATAATCGTTCTGTGAATCTAGAATGTGACTATTCGCCTTTTAAGCTATTCGCACCTCCTTTTATTAATGGCCATATAGGAAAAGGAAGGCAAAATGTCAAGGGATGAAGGGTCCATAAATGATGTCAGTGAAACCCCTGAGCAGATGAGCATCCTTCTTTGACAGTCAGAGATGAGGTGATTCATGTTGCATCATCAGTGTTCTCACAGGCATCCCCTAAGTTAGAGGAGTTTAGCTGAAATGTGGCAATATCAGACAGCCCTGAATGATGGCAACATGCTGAGAACCTTGAGATCCTTCCACGTTTTGCTACCTCTGTACATTGAAGGCACCTGTAAGTTCTTCACCTTCCTTCTCGTCTTGTTCCTGTTCTTCATCTTCCTTCAGCAAGGATGGGAAGCAATTTCCTGGGAGGTGACAAGTAACTGATTTGTTTTTGGAGATGTTGCATACCATGCAAAAATTATGATTTAATTTTTATGTGGATTCTCTGGTTGCCTGTGTCTGTTCTTCCATCATAATGTTGATCGATGCCTCCCAGAGCTTGTGTCTTTGACTACATTTGGGATGAATAGAATGTAACTCTGATTTGTTTTATGCCCTTGTATACTGACAAGATAGTACATGGCTTGGAAAGGGTGGACGCTAGGGAATTGTTTCCGTTAGGCGAGGAGACTAGGACCCGTGGACACAGTCTTAGAATTAGAGGGGGTAAATTCAGAACAGAAATGCGGAGACATTTCTTCAGCCAGAGAGTGGTGGGCCTGTGGAATTCATTGCTGCAGAGTGCAGTGGAGGCTGGGTCGCTAAATGTCTTCAAGGCAGAGATTGATAAATTCTTGATGTCACAAGGAATTAAGGGCTACGGGGAGAATGCGGGTAAGTGGAGTTGAAACGCCCATCAGCCATGATTGAATGGCGGAGTGGACCCGATGGGCCGAATGGTCTTACTTCCGCTCCTATGTCTTATGGTCTCTTATACTTGTCCTTGGCTTGCATCCTCCTCTAACAATTTCCTGAAATTTGCTTTGTTAAGTGTGGTCAAAGTATGTTTCTCATCCCTTCTTTTGTGAATGTTGTTTGACTTATTTACTTTAGGGAGTCTGTCATTGACCAACGTATCGAAGGCGCAGTTGCTCAAATGCAGTCAGTCATTGAACTTGGAAGAGTGATCCGAGACAGGAAGACTCTCCCAGTTAAGGTTTGTACACACCATCTGAAATTTAAAGTAATGCTGCAGCTTTGTTTTTGATTCTTGGTCTTTATAGAGACTAAACTCTGCCTCTCTGTGCTCAGCATACTCCACTGAAACAGGATAATCACAACAGACCAACGTATTGTCAGTTAACACCTTTCATTTCTTCATATCAATTACTTGGAGTTTCTACAAAAAAAAACAAAGTTTTTTTTTAAAAACAATTAAATACTGTGCTGCCCTGGCAAAGTTGGCACTACTGTCTCACAGTGTCAGGGACCCGGGTTCGATTACAGCCTCAGGCGACTGTCTGTCTGTGTGGACTTTGTACATTCTACCTATGTGTTTCCTCCGGTTACCGCAGTTTCCTCCTGCAGACCAAAGATGTGCAGGTTAGGTAGATTAGCCATGGGAAATGCAGGGTTACAGGAGTGGGTCTGGGTAGGATGCTCTTCAGAAGATCAGTGTGGACTCAATGACCTGCTTCCACAGTAGGGATGCTATGATAAATATAGTTCTGGAACACTTATAACAAAGAATATTTCAACTCTTATTACTAGAGAGAATTTATTTTCCACCCATACAGATCACGTACTTGCAGTTACAGCTTTCAATCAATTTAGGTTCACAGAAAATGATTTTCCTCATCCTTCATTTGTCAATTTGCTGTTCAAGGGCAGCAAATTAAACATACCGTGCCATTAATCATGCGCATAAGGATTCTGTAAGTATTGAAGAAGTCTTGTTAGTGTTTCACAATATGTGCAACATTATAGTTAACCTAACATGTCAGTAAAAGTATGCTGTATTAAGCAGCCTGAAATTATGCACGTTTTTAATTATTTGATTATTTTCCATGCTTTGTTTCTAGCTCAAAGTCTGGCTTTATGATCTGTTTTCAGATTTTGTTTCTTTTCCTTTTTTTTGTTTTCTTTACTGGCTATATGTTTTAGCATGTAAATGTAGCCTTACAAACAATGCTGAAAGATTTGTTCAATTTATTTTTCAGTATCCTTTAAAAGAGGTCGTGGTCATTCACCAGGATTCAGAAGCACTTAATGATATTAGAGCCTTAGAGAAATACATTCTGGAGGTAACTTAATTTGCATTTGTTTTATCAATCCAAGTATTACTTTTTAAGTTGAGCCTTTATATATAATTCTGTTAGCCTGTAATGTCAAGTAAAATATTGTTAACCAAACTGAAAAATTGATACTTTTACATGCAGTAATGTGTTGTGATGTTCACCTGTTTTAATGTTTTAAATAACAGTTATTGCTTTCTTTATGATTCATCTTCCCATAAAATGTGATGTTACTTTACTAATAGTAAAATAACATAATGGGCTGGGATTTGCTGTTTGCATAAAGTTATTAGTGTGTAAGTTGGCCTACAATATTTGGTGAGCAAAAGATACCCCGATCTGCAGGTTGTCATAAATTATGATTTACACTACTTGCTACTGGGTCCCTGGAAACAGCACTTTCATTTTTAACATGCCTGTAAGTTTTTTGAGCTTATTGCAATATCTGTTAAATTCAAAGAAAATGTTAATTATCATAATTAATATACTGCACTGTGGCTCTGATCTCCTTTTGTGCTTACTGAAATGTTTTAGAAGGAATATATTTTTACAAAAATGATAGACTAGAAGTTATTTTGAGGAAGGGTTTTGGATTCCAATTTTTTACCACAATTAAAATGCTTTAAGGTTATCAATAGCTATGTATCATTTAATATAGAATGCCTAATCTGACTATACTATCATACTGTTTTTCATTTGTTCAACTCATTTTAACATTCATTTGTTTGGAATTTTCACCTGACTGAATTGATGTGGGTTTGTTTCAAACTTTCTGCAGTCATATTTTCTACTCTGCTGTTCCTTGCCAATTTGTGGCCCTTTACACTAGTAAAGGAGGCACTGAGAATGAATAAGAGAGACTGTGTATAAAAATGTAATCTTTGTGCAGCTTTCTTTCAGTTTGTGGTTTTGATCAAATACTTGTACTTTGAAGGTTGGCTTCCACAATAGTTTAAAAGCAAATAGTTTAAAGCAGAACCCTACCAACAAGCCATATCAGGTTGATGAAGAAAAGATTAAAACGATGCAGAAGATCTCTCTGAAGGCTAATACCTGGAATTTTGCTCTGACCATATTTACTAGGTAATTTCCTAAGCATCATAAATTACATTGGTAAACCATTGTGCTCAGATAGGAGCATTCCAAAGGAATTTCCAGGACAAAACATTGACATGACCATTCTCAATTGATTGTACGCACTCAGCAAAGTCTGCAACTACATCTCATGGTGCTGCAGTAATTTTACATAAAATTGATCTGTTAATGTTAATCTGGCCTATTTGTTAGGAAATACTTTAAAGTTATTAAGTTCACACCAGATTGTATTCCACATTTTTGAATTATAAAATTTTATATGCACTTAGGATATTATTTATTTTTGAGACGTTGTAGTCTCGGGCACTGCACTAATGCTCTAAATGTTTATAGTGCATTTCACCACTTCAGAAAATTTCAGTTTTGTCTTTTCTTATGTTAAAACAAATTCAATCTATTTCTTGATCTGGCCTTGACGGAAGGTAGATCTTTTCATTAAACATACCCAAGAAAATCATTTTGATAGTCTATTCACGAAGGTAAGCTGGCAAAGTTCTGGATTTACGGGTTGATTATTTTGAATAAAGTGTTTTGTTAAAAGCCATATGATTCATCTCTGTAGTTGCACTGTATGTTCTTTTGAAATTTCCAACACTCTGGAATTGTCTCTACAAGTCTCAGAATGTCTGACTAGTTCAGGCGATTCTCAATGGTTATCATGTAAACTTGATGTGCTACAAATGTCTTCAAAAGGAATCTTTATCACTTGTATTACTGGATGCTTTGCCAGATAATGACAAATAAAATGACAGTATTTCATTTTCACCTTGTCTTCTTGGAAATATAGTGGCCAAGTATTACATTATTTTAAGTGGTTCTGCCATCTGCAGAATATAAAATGTCAAAAGCTGGGTGAAATATTACAAAGAGGCTAAATTACATTTAGAATATTTTTAACATACTTTTCATGGGTCTTCGCCTGCTTCAAACATGGACAAAAAATACTTCAGTTTTCTTATGCTGCATGGAATATAGTTTAGTGCACTGTGCTATAGGATACATTTGTATGTATTTGCATGCAATGGTTGACTTTACAAATAGATTTTATCAACATTTTCTTCAGGCTGTACATGCAAAGAAATGAGGAAGTATTACATGCACGACTACTTGACTACTTGCGTTTAATTTGGAACATGAAGTGGATTTAGTTTTAAAATTCAATGTTTTACACTCCTCCCCAGTAGCACTGAAAGTAAAGCAAGTGCTTCATTAATTTGGGATTTGAGATTGAAAATTCTAAGGGGATCTTGGGCTAAAATACTAAACACTGTGTCTTTATAACCTAATAAAATTTTATTTATTTGTTTCACTTATCAAAAAGTTGTTTACAAATAAAATACTCTACAATTAATTCACTGCTTTGGCAGCTAACCCTTTGGAACTTAGGTTTTGTGTATTTACAGGGATTTCCCACTTAAATTTCAGGAGGAGAATTAGTTCTTTTTTTAATGTTTGAAACTGTTATGAGATGTCAGGAATTACTTTCAGTTCTTCTCAATTACAGTTCCTAAGATATTTTACCAATGAAAATTGAGAAATTCCTGTTAAATTTTCCTGGTGAAAATAATGCAAGTGTGTGAAGATATTGACTGTCTCACAAGTTGAGATTCCTGGTTTAGATTCTTTGATAACAATTGGTGCCTCTGATAGACATTAACCTGACACCCGAGCTATACTCTTGGATGAAGTTAATTGATCCTATGGCACTATTATTTGTCAACAGCATATGTGAAATTATTATCTGGTCATTCACATCATTGCAATTTAGGGGACTTTGCTCCATGCAAATCCACTGTTGTAACTGTACTTCAAATAACTTAGTTGGTTGTAAAGTATATTTGAGATATCCTGAGCTGTGAAAGAAGCTCTATAAATTGAATCTTTCTTGTCTAATATTTTGTTTCAACTGTATTTTCCAGTTTCCCCCTCCTGATTGATTCGTACATTTTCTCAGCTTTTTCTATCTGGCATTAAAATTTCTCCTACATCTGATCTTTTTGACTTTGTCTGACCCTGTTTACGATATCATTACAGATTATTCAATTTCACTGCTGAAAGGCAGATGCGGCCAACAACATCTCAATATGTAGTGCATCCCCTTACATCAGTCAAATCATCCTTGAGCATCCGACTCATAAGTGAATGTAACTCTCCACTACTAAGATTGTTTCATATTATTTGACGTTGACTGACGATTGAGGGCAAGTGGGGTTGAAAATACTGATGTAAAGTATTTTCAAGGGCAAGTTTTTGTTCTTCCAATTTGACTGAATTGTGTTACTGAAAAAATTATTTGTTCATTCAGTGGTGCCTGAACTTTGCTTTTCAGGTCAATTTACATCAGCATGGCTTGATGAGGCTCAGGTGGTAGACTCTCAGTAGGAATTGCTACAGCAGGGTGTTAGAATCAATCAACTCTTTCTCCATCTAATTTTCTCTCCTGTGGAGGTTGACTCAGGCTGCCATACAGTTTCAGTAATGCATCAGAACAGATTTTAAAGTGCTGCAGTTTTGCAACAGAATAATTATTTTGTTGGTCAAATTTCTATGGCAACATCTCCACTTTGGGTAAACTGACAGAGTGAGGATATTTGTAATCGACCTGTTTATGGCACATCTCTGGAGCAGGTAGGACTTTTGAACACACACTTCTTTGTTCAAAGATAGGGACATTGCTGCTGTGTGACAAGTGCCCTGATGACAGAGTAGAGATATTTCTAATCAAACTGTTCAGAGATGTGACTGCACATCTCTGCAGTAGGTGGGGCTTGAAATTAGGCCTCCTGGCTCAGAGATAGGGACACTACAGCTGCACCTCAAATTCTGAAACTGACATAAAGCATCAGAGGGATCATGGAAGCTCATAGTCACCCAACCCTGTAACGCACGATTCTACCTCCTTCCCAAAATCCAGAAACAGGTCTGCCCAGGCAGCCCCATTGTTTCTGCCTGCCCTACAGAACTCTTCTCTTCCTACCTCGACTCGGATTTTTTTCTCCCCTTGTCCAGTTCCTTCCCACTTACATCTGTGATTCCTCTGACGCTTTACGTCAGTTTCAGAATTTCCGGTTTGTGGGCTCCGGCTTCTTCTTGTTTACCATAGACTTGTAATCTGTTTACATGTTCATCCCCTGTCAGGATGCTGTCAGCACTCTTTGCTTCTTCCTGGAAAAAAGGCCAGAACTGCCCCCATTCACCACCAGCACCTTCCTCCACCTGGCTGAGCTCCTCATTACTCTCAACAACTTCTCTTTTAACTCTTCTTGCTTTATTCAGGTAAAAGGAATGGCCATGGGTATCCAAGGGCCCGAGTTATGCCTGTCTCTTTGTGAGGGGCATGGAACACTTCTTGTTCCAGTTCTATTTTGGCTCCCACCCACAACCTTTTCTCTGGTGTTTTGATGATATCAGTGCTGCTTCCCCCTCTCATCCAGAATTGGAAAAGTTTACCAGTTTTGCTTCCAGTTTCTGCCTCGGTCTCACCCTCACCAGGACAATCTCTGACTTCACCCTTCCCTTCTTCGATATCCCTGTTTCCATTTCTGGGGATAGAACGTCCACCAATATTCATTACAATTCCACAGTAACTTTGATTATACATTGTCACACCATGTTTTCTGCAGAGACTCTGATCTTAGAGTAGGATAAAAGGCTGATACAATATCAGGGCCCCAAGGACCTGTCTTGTACTGTTCTGTATTCTTTATGACACTATTGCATTCTCTCAATTCTTCCATCTCATCACATCTATTCTGATTATGCCACCTTCATCAGGGAGCCTCCGAAATGTCCACCTTCTTCATCAACTAAGGATTCCTCAGCACTGTCATTCACTCGGCCCTCAGCTGGGTCCGACACATCTCCCATACTTGAGTCCTCATCCCTTCTCTTGCCTCCAGCAACAACAATAGGATCCCACCAACATCCACAGCCAGAGGATCATTAGCTGCCATTTCCTCCACCTCCACTGAGATACCACCTCCATGTACATATTCCCGGTGTCAGCCTTCCGCATGGACTGTTCTTTCCAGGATACCTTGGTCCACTCCTACACTCTCAAAGTGGCCCTCACCCACAGTCCTGCAGCACCTCATCCGCAACTGCATAAGGTATGACACCTGCCCATTTACTTCCTTCCTCCTCAGTGTCCAAGGGCCCAACACACCTTCCAGGTAAAGCAGCACTTTACCTGCACTTCACTCAATCTCGTCTCCTGAATTTGCTGCTCACAGTGTAGTCTCTTCTACAGTGGAGAAACAAAGTATAGACTGGGTGACTGCTTTTGAGAACAACTACGCTCTATCTGCAAAAAAATCCCCTGAACTTCCAGTTGCCTGCCACTTCAACACATCGCATTGTTTCCTGGCTCTGTCTCAGGCTTGCTGCAAGGCTCCAGCAAAGCTGAGCACAAACTGGCAGAACAGCACCTTGTTTTCCACTTTGAGCCCTCCAGACTCAATGTTGCGTTAAATAAGTTTGGGGCCTGAACTCTCCAGTGTCCTATCCCAACCCCACACACCAGGCCTTGTTATCACATGGTCTGCTATTACACAATCCATTGTTAGCCACAAATAATCCCCATTAGCAGCCATTCATTCTCCTAAGTTGCCTCTTGTCCATTTCTTTGTCCAATTGTCCTCCTCTCTCTTTGGGCTCAATCTCTATGGGGCGGCACAGTGGCTCAGTGGTTAGCACTGCTGCCTTGCAGCGCCATGGACCCGGGTTCGATTCCAACCTCGGGCGACTGTCTGAGTGGAGTTTGCACATTCTCCCTGTGTCTGCATGGGTTTCCCCCGGGTGCTCCGGTTTCCTCCCACATCACAAAGATGTATGGGTCAGGTGAATTGGCCATGCTAAATTGCCCATAGTGATAAGTGCATTAGTAGGGAGTAGTTCAGTGGGTCTGGGTGGGTTACTCTTCGGAGGGTCGGTGTGGATTTGTTGGGCCGAAGGGCCTGTTTCTGCACTGTAGGAAATCTAATCTAATCTCCACTATTGTTTACTCCTTACTCACTCCATCCTATCTTCTGCATAAAACCCAACGTTTTCCTAGCTACCATCAGTGTGAAGAAGAGTCACTGAATCCAAAATGTTAACTCTGATTTCTCTCCACAGATGCTGCCAGACCAGTTGGTTTTTCCCAGCAATTTCTATTTTTGTTTTTGATTATACAATACCTTTGAGTCTCGTGGCTTTTAAGTATTTGATTTTTGGTTCTCAGAAGTAAATTAAAATGCAGCCTAGCCAAGTTTAAAGTTGAATTACTACCTCTATTGTATTGCCAAATGCTTACTTTTATGGAAAAGTATAAAATGTCTTTATCTGGTTTTGCCATTTTGGAAAATTGTTGAATATTTCTTATGACATGCACAGATTTTGAACACTTGATAATTTGGGCTTGATATGAATCTGTTAGGAAGCTACTGGAGTTTTAACAACGTTTTGGATTCTGAAGTGTAATTTTGTTTCTCCAATCTAGTAGTTGTGAGTACAGTAATTTTCTACCTGCTGTTCATCAGGCTAAGTGCTGTCTCTGTGTAATAAAATCAGCCGAGAGATGTTTCTGTGTGCTGTTTAAGAGAGTGTTTTAGAGAAAACTAGTTGCAGTTAAGGATGTCAAAAAGCACTTTGCCATTTATTATAAAAATGTTTTGAAGTGCATGTGGAAGAAAGAAAACTGCATTAATTGGCTTTGGAGTGTCAATAAGATCAGAATATATGCTGGCTCAGTTGTTAGTTTTAACAGTGATGGCATATCAGTTCAGTTTTACCTTTGGCTTCTCTTATTTGGTGACAGTCACAGCTCTATAATTAGCAGATTGGAAATTTGGAAGAGATTGGATTTTGACTGGTCAGATCTATTTTTTGGTAGCTATTGGGAAAAATCACCACTTGTCCATGTTTGTCTGTTAACTTATTCCAAGTTATGGCTACAGTACACTTATTGCAGATTAAGGATTCTTTATGAACTTTTTCATGTTTTCCTGTCAGCAGAAAGATAATAACTCTCTTTCTTCTTAATTTCCATTCAGTTTTTGAATTTACTCAGTCATCTCAATTTTCAAAATGTGGAAGTTCAGAAATTTCAACTGTCAGTTTGGTCAGATGGTCCTTTATGTTCTTTTCTATATAAGCTCATTATGTACGGTGTTCATAATTCTTTTCCTGCTCTTTTATTGTCAGGTCTGAAGTATTTTCCCTATTCTCTTTTGAGAAACAGCACTGGTGATATGTATGTAATAATCTTAAATATTTTGCTTTATGTTAGGTCTCTGAAGAGCAAGTGCAAGTTCAACTGTAGCTAGCATTTTATTCTAATCTTTGCCTTACTTCAGTGTAGACTAATTATGCTTGCCATGCTAATTAATTCTCATTACCCTTGTATTCTAGCTAATGCTAACTCATGTGCTTTATCAGTACCTGAATGCATTACCCCAATAGTCACTTGCTTGCATGGCAAGCATCTGATATGAAAGGGAGAAGGAATGTTGTGCCCTTGGAGGTGGGTAGGGACCCTGCTTCCACCCCAGTTGTCAGTGGCAGGAAAGTCCTCTTACTGCAAGACACTTGATACCCACTTAATACCTCATCCCACCAGTTCTGGTGTTAACCCAATGGCAGGCAGAAGGCTTGCCATGTGGGAATCATAGTAAGCAAACCCTTTTCGTATTATTGCATGTACCTGCTGGTTTGGGAAGATGAGTGAGTGGGAAAATCCCTCTGTCAAAAACATTCAGTGCCTGTTCAAAGCCCCTGGTGTTGGGATGTGGTTGGGGACCACCACTAAAAGATAGCATCTTCTCTTCCTGTCAATATCCCAAACATCAGGTTGGTGATTGTGACAGCAGCAACCACCAATTCCACTGTTTACAGTGTTGTCCCATAGATCTGCCTCATACTGACCTGCCAAGTGCTGGAATGGACAAAGATGGGGCATTCACGGTTCTCTGAGCAGTGGCTGAAGTCCCTGTTGCCTCCACAAGAATGCACCCTTTGTTCTCCAAACGCTTCTACTGTCACTGAACTTCCATATTTCCATGCTGCTGTTTCTACTCGTGTATTTCTTTTCTTAGCAATTTGTAAGCTGGTTGTTTTCTGTGATTCAAAGTTAGGTTACTTTACTTTTTCAGCATAAAGGATTAGTGACACAGTGGGTTGGCTGAATTGGGTTTAGGTCGCATAGATAATTAAAATGTCATGTCCTGGTACTGACCCCCAACAAAAAGGTTATTAAAGTGCTGACCTTATAGGCAATTAGAAAACAAGTGGTATAAATAATTATTCTTCTGTACAAAGCCCTAGTTAAACCATGTGAGGAATACTTTAAGCAATTGGGTGCACCGCTCCTTAGGAAGCATACATTGACTATCAAAGGACTGCGCATAAATTTATCAGAATAGCACCTGGAATCTCCTGAATTAAATCATGCAGAATGATCACACAACCTATTGTGGAATCACCTGAATTTGGCAGTCTGAGTTGATTTGATTGAAGTTCTACAGATGTGAAGGAAAGGATAATTAGCAACTATTTATGCTGTTGTGAGAGTGAAAAAAACTAGGGAACATAGCCTAAAAATTAAAACCAGATCTGTAATGGAACACTTGTATGTGCACAAGGTAGTGCTTGAATCTACTTTTCACAGGAAGCACTAGTTTTGAAATGAATAGGCAATTTTAAATATTTGATTAATGAAACAGGCAAAGGCAGATAAATGAAGTTTCGTCACTGGTCAACCATGATCTTATGAAATTGAGTAACAAGCTCATGGGGTAATGATAAATAGCTTCCTTCTGTTCCCATTGTTCTCTGGTAAACAGCTGATAGTATCTTTTAAAACTGAAAGGACTGCGGATACTTGGGTCTGATGGCATCACTTCTGACGAAGGTTCACTGCATCTGTAAAGTTAAATTAGATTAGATTAGATTACTTACAGTGTGGAAACAGGCCATTCGGCCCAACAGGTCCACACTGCCCCGCCGAAGCGCAACCCACCCATACCCCTACATTTTACCCCTTACCTAACACTATGGGCAATTTAGCATGGCCAATTCACCTGACCTGCACATCTTTGGACTGTGGGAGGAAACCGGAGCACCCGGAGGAAACCCACGCAGACACGGGGAGAACATGCAAACTCCACACAGTCAGTCACCTGAGGCGGGAATTGAACCCAGGTCTCTGGCGCTGTGAGGCAGCAGTGCTAACTATGCCACCGTGCCGCCCACTAACTCTCATTTGTCTCCACAGCTGCTGCCAGAACTGCTGAGATTTTCCAACAATTCCTGTTTTTGTGCTGCCAGGTCTGTGGAGAGAAATCAGAGTTAATTTTTCAGATCCAGTGAACCTTCGTCAGAAGTGATGCCGTCAGACCTGAGATTTTCCAACAATTTGTTTTTGTTTGTGACAGTATCTTTTATTTTATTTGTTGCTGGCATGTGGGGATCCTGGCAAGCCATCATTTCTTGTCTGTTCTATTTGACTTTGACACTCTACTAGGATGGTTATTGGATTCCATTAACATCTTCTTGCCAGAAACCCTATCTTAGCTCATTTCTCTGAAGTGATTATCCTTTTAACCAGAATTATGCACTAATGAATAGATAGGTCCAAAGATTTAGATTTTTGTTTACATTTGTAATTTGCTACTTTGGTGAGAGGCCTGGAGATGAAGTGTGTTTGAGCAATTGTTTCCTAAATTTGATTCATGCATCATTATCATGACACCTGATTGATGATTCATGACACCTGATTAATCATATGATTAATTTCAAAGTATGCTTACAATCCGGACAGCAATTAATTAAAAAATGAGTATTGTACTAACTTTTATCTAGAACATCTTGTTTCCATCATATGAGGATGTGCCAAAGGCATATAAAATGTTATGCGTTAAAGGAAAATGTTGCAAGTTACAAGCAACTTCATATTAGAGATAGTACATTTATTAAAATAAGGCTTGACAGGATCTCTTGAAAATCGCAAAATGATATTAATCCAAGCACAATACTGAGTCCCAGCTGACTGGCAAAGGGATGAATCTTCAAAAGTTAATACAATGTCTCTCAATAAAATGTTTTTTTTTGTGTTCCTACACAAAAAGAGTGAAATATTAAGATTTAACCACAGAACGTGTGGCACAGTGGTTCAGTGGTTAGCACTGCTACCTCAGTAACAGGTTTGATTCCAGCCTTGGGCGACTGTCTGTATGGAGTTTGTACGTTGTTCCTGTGTCTGTGTTGGTTTCATCCAGGTGCTCTGGCTTTCTCCCACAGTCCAAAGAATTGGACGTAAGGTGGATTGGCCATGCTATGTTGCCCATTGAAGCTGTAATATTCTATCACATCTGTAAAACATGAAACCTCTGTATCCAGATAATATAAATAATATAATTCTTTCAAATTAAACAATTTATGCATGGGTTGGCATGTATGAATCTAATCCTCAGAAGATTAATTAAGCAACTGGCCTTCTTTCCCAACTATATAATGGAACTATCCCCAACTATATCTCCTGCATAGTGAAGGCACAGAGTGCTTTTGCACAAGGGAGTTCTTTTCTTCTTGGGTATATTCCAGGACTCCTAATGTTAATGACAGTACTGGGAATAAAAGTATAACAAGATGTCATTGTTCCTAGTATGATATTGGCCGGAATTCTGGCAGTTGGTTTAAATAACGATTCCTCAGGATTTAACTTAACCGATTGAAGCATGCTTGATTTATGAATATTTTTTCATAAATTAATTTTAGAATTAAGATAGTATACAATTTATTTGGGTACAATGAGCAACCTACTTTGTGTTGATTGTGAACATTCCATGATGCAAAATTTAGTGATATTTGTTGCTTATCATTTGACTGATGTATTCTAACAATGCAAATTGCTAGTGGATTTCATTAATACTTCATATTAGAGTTGAGTTCAAAGTATTTGAATGTGTGTGTACTGTCCTGTACATAGTAATGATCATGTCAGTGAAAATTTTTTGAAATGTCACAGTGATTTTGTTTTGTTTGAAATGTCCAATCAACTGTCAGTATTCATATGTACATATGAATAAAAATAATGTGTGTGTACAATATACTGAATATTGAAGTGACCTAATTTAAGTACTGCAAAAGATTTTAAATCTTGCGTTTCAATTACTCTGAGATCTACATTTTGGACTTGAAGAGTTAATGTTTTAATCTTTTAATTTTACAGTATTTGAGATCAATTACAATATTCTTTTAAATGGATGTAAAAGAGATTTACAACATTAGAAATCCCCTATATAATTTTCATGCAACACACTTTTGATTATATGATTAAATTTGAACAAAGTAGGATGCTTAAATGAGAATAAAGCGGAGAAATAATTTGTATATATTGGTTCATTGAATGCCAACTTGACTCACTTAGGAGAAACTGAGGACTGCAGATGCTGGAGATTAGAGTGAAAAAGTATGGTGCTGGAAAAGCACAGCCAGTCAGACAGCATCTGAGGAGCAGGAAAGTTGACGTTTCGAGCATAAGCTCTTCATCAGGAATGACTCATTTGCCTCTGCAGGTTCAAGGCCCAGTTTAGGTCTGGAATGACGAATCTAGGTAGACATTTTAATACTTAAATTTGGGGAATTATTGCAAAACTGTCGGCGGTGGCCTGTCTCATGGGACATTAAACTATGTGGTCCCACTTGTATGTAGTCAATGCTATTGCAGTGAAGATACTTAAATCTGAGATGAAGATCTGAGACACATTTTAAAAGATAGTAACTGTGGCTAAAATTTCTGAACTTTGTGCGTTTTTGATAGAATTGCATTCATTGTGATCTCACCGGTATATGGAAAGTATTTTAAGAATTACTTTTTTTGTGTGTATAGAAGTGTATGTCAGTTATTTTGGGGAATAAAAAGAACTTGTGTTAGGTCTGTTGTTCTGTGCCAACTCAAATATAGTTGTGTCCTAGAAGGTAATGTTTTCCTGTGAAGTGTGGCTTTAATTTTAATAGTGTGTTGATGATTATTGAGGATATTGATGGATTGTTTTTTTAATTCTGTGACGGTCCAAATGTTCCACGTGCAAACAAAAATACAGTAGGTATTGTGAATACATAACCTAATAAATAAGTTGGTGGGAATGGAAAAGTATTCCCTGAAAACCAAAGAGCAGACTTTAAAATAAAAAAAACTAGCCCTCAAGAAGATTGCAAGAGAACTCCTTGGGGCAGACAATAACGAAAATGTATTTTGACTCTTGGTTCAGAATGTAGCACCAGCAACTTAGCAAGTGTTAAAGCCAGAATGCAAATCTGAATTAGTTTTGAATAAGAGTTGATCCATATGTTCTGCTGGTACATTGGAACTTGGAGAATAGGAGCAGGAGTAGACCATTTAACCCTTCGAGCTTGCTCTGACACTCAATATGATCATAGCCGATGATTGAACGCAATCCTCAATCCCATGCTCCCATCATATTCTTTGATCCCTTTAGCCACAAATGCAACATTGACATACTTATTGAAAACACACAATGTTTTGATCCCAATGACATTATATAGTAGTGAATTGCACAGGCTCATCACTCTCGGGGTGAAGCAATTTGTTCTCATCTCAGTCTGCAAGATTCCCCCTTATCCTTAAATTATGATCCCTGGTTTTAGGCTTCTCCATCATCGGGAGCATCCTTTCTGCATCTAACCTGTTAAGATTTAATTGGCTTCGATGAGATTCCTCCACCGCCATCCTTCTAAATTCCAGTGAATATAATCCTAACTGGCTTATTCTCTCCTTATATGAAAATCTGCCATTTCAGGAATCAATTTAGTAAAGATCCATTACATTTGCTGTGGAACAAGAACCTCCTTCCTCAGAAAAGGAGACCAAAACTGCACACAATATTTCAGGTGGGGCCTCACTATTGCCCTGTATAAATGCAGCAAATCATTGATGTTCAGTACTCTAATCCTGTCGCTATGAATGCCATTGTACATTTTGCTGCCTTTACTCCATGTGCACGCTTGCTTTTCATGACTGATGCGTGAAGACACCCAGGTCTCAATGAACAGCCCCATCTCTCAATTTTCAGCATTCACATAATAATCTGCCTTCCTGTTTTTGCTACCAAAGTAGATAACCTCACCTTTCTTCACATTATACTGACTCAGCCTGTCCCCATCATATTGCAACATCTCCAAACATCTCACCTTTACAACCAACTTGCTATCATTAACAGATTTTGAGATATTACATTTGGTTGCTTCCTCTAAATCATCAAAAATATGAATGTTAGATGGACTAGTACCCATCCCTACTGTACTCCATGAGTCACTGCCCACTGTTTGACAACAGACTTGTTTAATTCCACTCTTTGCTTTCTGTCTGCTAATCAATTTTCTATCCATCTCCAAACACTACCCATAATCCCATGTGCTTTAATTTTACACATTAATCTCTTATGTGAAACTTTGTCAAAAGCCTTCTGAAAGTCCAAATAAACTACACCTACCTACTCCCCCCAATCAACTCTACTAGTTAGGATGGAGGTTATCAGGCCCTGGGGATTTATCAACAATTGATTCCAACAGTTTCTCCATCACCGTTTCTTTACAAATACAGATTTATTTTCGTTCCCCTCTCATTACACAACTAAACCAATTCTGCTGTCGCTTTTGGTCCAGGTTTTGAGCTGCTGGATTTATTAGAAGTCTATTCCATTCAGCACTAAATAACACTGTGCTGGTGGTCGTGTGGGACATCTTTTGGTATGACAATGGTGTTGTCTGGGGCATTGTCTTTAGGGTATGATTTCATGAGTACTTCACACAAGTCCACTGAGACAGCTCTCCCAATTTTGGCAAGGACAACTTTACAGGCTTGGCGAGGCTCAATTTTTAGTGCCTTGATTAAAAGGTCCATCCATTTCTTTTTTTTTGGTGCTTTTCAAGCCGTTTTACTGAGCCACAATTGAGTGGATTTCTAAGCCGTTTCAGAGGCACTTAAGAGTTGCACTCCCCAACTTGCGAACAGGTTCCTTTCCTGAGTTCATTCACAAGTCGGTATGCTGGCACAGTGGTTAGCACTGCTGCCTCACAGCACCAGAGACCTCGGTTCAATTCCCACCTCAGGCGACTGACTGTGTGGAGTTTGCACATTCACCCTGTGTATGCGTGAGTTTCCTCCAGGTGCTACGGTTTCCTCCCACAGTCCAAAGATGTGCAGGTTAGGTGAATTGGCCATGCTAAATTTCCCGTCGTGTTAGGTGAAGGGGTAAATGTAGGGGAATGGGTCTGGGTGGGTTGCACCTCGGCGGGTTGGTGTGGACTTGTTGGGCCGAAGGGCCTGTTTCCACACCGTAGGGAATCTAATCTAAAAAAGTCGGTTTGGATGCAAGTTGGAACATTATGCAGATGAGATAAAGTAGACATTCATAAGTACAGGAAATGTTCATAAGTCGGATGTTCATAAATCCTCCTCCTCCCTCTCAACGCACCCCACCCCGGCCACCACAGTGCATTGATTAGGTCTGGAGTCACATGTAGACCGGACCAGAATGATATGTTTCCTTCGCTAAAGGACATTAGTGAATAAATGCTTTATTTTGTCAAGCGGCAGTGGTTTTATGGTCATCATTCGTTTTCTAATGTTTCATTTTTCTTGGATTCAAATCCTGCTGTATATTTGTTGGATTTGAGCCATAGTTCCTGGAATGCTTCCTAGGTTTCTAACAAAGACTACCACCTATGCCATCACCTCTACTGTATAGTTACAGATACACAGGTTTTAACTGACTGCAAGTGGTCAATGTAAGTTGATATACAAGGGATATTATCCACTTGCAAATAGATCTGAGTTGAGTTATGTGCATGAATTTTATGATCAGGAATGAATTGTTTCAAATTACATCTGAGTTTTCCCTCCAAGATTAATCATTGGTAATGAACATAAAGTGTTTTTCCTAACATCTGACTGTTTTGCAGTTTGGAAAAGACCATGGGGTTGCTATAATAGAACCAATTCTTTTATCCAATAGAAATAGAACTTCACTATTGCCAGATTACATAAAAGTTTGAATGAGTTTCAGAAGTTAACTGCACGAATCTGGTGTGTAATTGTTTGTGTATTCAAGTTATAGTTTGTTTAATTGCTGCAGGTTTCACTTCACGAATTAATTCAGTTGTAATTAAACTGCGTTATTGGGCTTTGGTGTAGAATAAGCACATTAATGTTACTTATGCCTTTTGACACTTTGATTTCCTGGTTGCATAGATACATTTTCTTTCTTTGGCATTGTTGTCTCCTGATTGAATGAGTGGAGGGGGAAGTGAACAAGCAAAAATAACTGTGTCTCTTTGAATCAAAAATAGCAATTGTAATCATTCTTCCTGGCAATGTGCTCACTGATATCCCCATTGTGTCATCTGTTTGTGGCTTAATGGTGAAACATTGAACGCTAGTGAAAACAAAAATATATAGAATAATGGAATCATGAGCAGGTCACGAATTATTGTCTTGTTGGGTTCCAACCTTCATTTGGAGTCCCCATGTCAGTAAGTTCCCAAATGATGTCCTAATCGAAATTACAAAATTTTCATATAGGATACTTCACAGATGTGGGAACAGTTGGAACTGAATTGATTGAAAATGAAGATGCTCAGTTGTCATGGATGCCAATATAAATTGTATAAATATATAGGAAAAGCAAATTGTGATGCAAGAGTTGGAATATGAGTTCCCTTAAAAAAAAAACTGCCTTTAAAAAGCCTCTGCTGTGATATTCTTAGGTGAAGAAGTCTTTACTTACCCACTGAGTTTTATTTATTTTATATAATTCCCAATAGGAACTAAATGTCCGTCAGCTGACATTATCCACAGACAAAGGCAAGTATGGCATTCAACTAAGGGCAGAACCAGATCACATGGTTCTCGGAAAACGCCTGAAGGGTGCATTCAAATCTGTTACAGCAGCTATCAAGGCACTCCAGAGTACACAGTTGGAGGAGTTCCAAAAGACAGGTGTGTAACAGCAAACTGTTAGTTCTTTGCTGTGGAAAGAACAGTCATTTCTTGCTCAAAATATATACAGCATAATTAGCCATTTTAAACTGCATAGCTGAATGTTAATGCTATCAAATTGTAATCTAATAAATTAAACATAATGTATAAATGTAGCGTCTCGGAACAACTGAAAACTACAGAATTGTTTCCAGACTCCAGTTCTTATTTTTTCTATATAAACTTTAACATCAAATCCACCTGTTTCCTATAATATCTGGAAATAATAAACATTTTTATAATTGTTTAGAGCTGCAGTTATTCTTTAAGTGGCAGTGCAGCTTTCCATACTTCTCCTAATGTAAGGAAGGAATATGTTTTGAAATGCAAACATTTGTACTAACATATTTAAAATTAACAAAAATTTGAAATGGTCAGTTGATGTGTAGGTCTTGCATTTTATAAATATTAACTTGTGTTACTATAAAACCTTCACATTCTCAGAGCATTGAGGAGTTTTAGAGCCATTTGATCTTTTGAACTGAGGTCACTGTTGTAGGCTAGAGAAGAAAAAATAAATTCTCATGCCAACATTTAAATAAATATTTTAGCCTTCCTCTGACTAAATTTAGAAAATGCTGCAAATTGAATAATATCAGCATTTGATCCAAGTAAATCTTTTTTAGCCTCAGCTGAAATTGAAAGAATTTCATTGCCTCCATCTTTTATGCTAAACATCCTGAAAAAAAAACCCATCAATCTGCAATGAAGATCATCAATATCACAGTTAATAAAACAAAACATACTGGAGAAGGTCTGCAGTATCTGTGAAGAGAGAAAAGAATTAACATTTTGAGTCCAACATGACTTGCTTTCCTTGAAATGTCGGGGTTCTAATGGAGAGCAATAAATTTGAAACATAAACTATGTTCCTATCTGCACAACTGCTAACAGAACTGCTCCAACATCTTTCTCCATCACTTCCTATTGATAGGTCATATTGCCAGAATCTACGGTGTTTGCTTGAACTAAATTTAATTCTTGCCATGAATTGCATTCCTAATACTTAACATTTAATGAATAGGAGCCATAGTTGTTGAAGGACATGAGCTTCATGAGGAAGACTTGCGTCTTATGCATAAGTTTGATCCAAATGCAGGAATAAGTGCTCAGTATGAAGCCCATTCTGACGCTCAAGTAAGTTTTTAATTTAATGCAAAGAGAAATTATTTGCAGAAATTAATTATATAGTAAAACTTAGCAATGTATCTAATATATATTAATGTAAGTGTTAAAAACAACTTTTGAAACTTTTTTGGAGTCGAGACCGTGGTGCTGGAAAAGCACAGCAGGTCAGGCAGCATCTGAGGAGCAGGGGAATCAACGTTTCGAGCATAACCGTTCAGGTTTTGAAACTTTTTGCTTGGCTTTGCTTTCCACTTGATTTTGAAATGAATGCTCATGAGCTTTGAAATTGTTTTGCTTGTACTCCCCTTTAACCGTCTCTCATTGTCCTTGACACCATGAGTAACTTGCTAGTTCATTTCAGAAGATTGTTAAAAGTCAAACACACTGCTGTTGCTCCAGCATTACACTTCTGCCAAATGGGGAAGGATGGCAGATATTTGACACTTGTGTAAGATTTTAACACTTATGATAGTTCAGTGGTCATCTTTTACTGATACTTTTCTATGCAGATTTATTAAATTAATAGTACCAATCCAATGTTTTCAGAAATTATATGTTTGCATCACTAAATGTGTAAATATAGCTGGAAATGCAGAATTTAGAGCAGTTTTGTCATTTCAGTTGTTTTAATTTGTTTCTTTCCCCATTTAGATTTTATGAATCATATTATTAATTTATTTAGTTAATTGAACTTTAGTTCTGAAGTTGCTGTTGTAGGATTTGAACTTGTCTCCAGATCGTTTTTCTATGCCCCTCCAATGTTACTCCAGTAGTATTCTCAATATGTTACATTGTCTGACGTGCCCCGTACCCACTATTTAATAAATTGTTGTGTAAATAATTAATGACTATAAGTGTAGCTGATAATACAGAATAGTTCAATGACTTGACCACTTTAGCAGTATTAATTCTGCTCCTTTTAAACTTTTAGATTTCAGTATTAAATCCAAATAGTGTACAGAGGAACCTCGATTCTCCGAACGAGATGGGTGGGCAGTATTTTGTTTGGATCATTGATTATTTGGTTTATTGATTCAATGCTTCTTCTCTGGGGCTCGGAGTTTTTCCTCACACTGCCTGCCTTGCTCCCTCTCTGTGTTTTAGGGTTTGTTTCTGAGCAGACACACAGTTGTGTGTAAGGGACCTGCAGCATCCCTAACCCCACCCCCAAAATCAGTTCAATGGCATCGACACAGCAAGCACCTGTTAAGACTGCTCCCCGAGACACATCTCCCCAATCCTGTCCTGCCCACACCCACTGACGGCGCCCTGTCTGACCTGGCCATGGCCCCATCCCCCCACCTCTCTGGGGCAGACAGACTGGACACCAACAGTAAGACTGCTGCTGTCTTTGGGGGATGAGTCTCAAAATAGCACACAAACACACACACACACACACACACACAGCCACACACACAACATTTTACTGCAACTTTTTAACAGGTTCCACCTTTGCCCTGGACATGATAATGTTGGAGAGATTATCTGGGGAAGGGGGTTTTAGGGTATACCCCTGTGTCAAACTCCAGGGAAAGTGTGGGGAGAGAGAGAGAGCGCATGGGCGGTCAGTCATTTGGAGATGGTGCCTAGGCTCCCATCGATGTCCAGGATTCTTCTCGGCAACATTTCAGTAAGCCAGGTTCTTTTTTAATCATTGTAAACAAAACACGCAAACAGTGTTGAAACACCTCTTTGATGTAATGTTTCTATCGGGACCTTGAGATCTTCTTCGGGTAATCCAAAATTTGGATAATTGAGGTTCCTCTGTATTTAACCCACCAGCTGAGAAATATCTCTGATCTGTTTCTGCTGCATGTCTGATGAGAGGTCATCAGTTTAAACATTTCTTTCTCCATGACCTGCTGAATATTCGAGCACTTTTGTATTTTCATTAACATTGGTCTGGATGTCTTTTGCTTTTTATCATTGCAACGGGACATTTGCTGCTTTCTTCAGTTTAGTTTGTAAAGGTACACCCTAAATGTATGACTTGTTGTTTAATTGCATTTTTGGTCATTTTCTTACATTCAGCTTCCCTTGTCCGTGTCTCCTTTGCCCACTATTGGCAACTGTACCAACATTCACCTAGGCCCTACACTCGAGTCTTTCTTCTTGTAAGCACCCACTGCCTGCCTTCTCTCTCAACCCTTTTAAAAGAAGGATCTCTTTAAAACCATTTATTTTGATCAAACTTTAGATCCTCTGCTAAATATTTAATCCCTCAATTAACATATTTAAAAAAAAGTTAACTTGCTTATAGTCCCTGCACAATCTGTGGAACCTTCCCTGCAAATTGGTTGCTGCCCTCAGTTGACTGTAGTTTACTTTGAGATTCTCTGAGGTCATAAGTTGTATTTCTTTCTTCAAAACATCTTCCATTTCTTCCTAATTGTGCCTCTGTGGTGTGCTTTCTTTGTTTTATCATGAAATTATGTAAATGCAAGATAATGCTGATGTAGTTGCTCAATATTGTTGAGACATAGTGAGTAATAGCATGAGTCCATTCAGCCCAATGTGTCTGCACCACTCTTTTGAGGAATTTTCCAGTTCATTGCCTCAATCTTTCTGCATAAGCTTGCGATTTTTATTCACTTTCCTTTTGAAGGCTTTTGAGACTATATCCACCACCCATCAGGCAGTTCATTCCAACTTCAAAGCACTTACTTTAAAAAATGTTTTCCCTCATGTTGCTTCTGATGCTATAGTCATTTTATATTTAGGCCCTCAGGGTATTCTCCCTGAAACATCAGAAACAGTTTCTTTGAATTTACTGCGTCTAAATCATTCTTGATTTTAAACAACACTGACAAATCTCTTCTTCACCTTCTGTTCAGACTCAATCAATATGACACTATTCAAAGGAAATTCTCCCAGTGTTCTGGCGAACATTCATCCCATAACAATCGATATCTTAGGAGAATATGCTGATTCTGACATTTCAGATGATGTGATGCAGTTTTTGATTTTTGTAGAACAAAAGCAGCAAGTGTTTTTTCTTCAGCTTATGAACAGGTTGGACCGTAGGGTCTGTTTCCATGCTGTACGTCTCTATGACTCTTAAGTACTCAACAGATCTGGCGGCATTTATCAAGAAACAGGGTTAATGTTTCATTTCACGTTTTTTTTACTTTTCATTTACTGTCTCCAGATCAATTTGATTTTGTTTCTTCACTTGCACCATTATTAATCTCTTTGATTTTCCATAATTACCCTCTGTCATTCAACCTCTTCCACTTTCCACCCTTACCTTTTGTTCTCCTCCTCTAATCCCACCCCCTCTCCTCTATAACCCCCTTGTTTACATTTCTAGCTTCTTCCATTGCTCATGAAATATCATTGATGTGAAATGTGTTTTTTTTCTAAACCATCTGTGGTGCATATTCAGCATTTTTCAGTTCAAACTTTTAACATATGTAGTATTTTAAAGTTTTTTTTAATATGATTGGTTTGATAGTTAGAGAGCCCTAATTTGTTGAACTATTGTCCTGATAAGTGTGTGCGCATTTTGTTATCTTATGAAATGATACTCTTTTCTTTTAGGTTTTGGTTCTTTTAGATGTTACACCTGACCAGTCGATGGTGGATGAAGGAGTTGCACGGGAAGTTATAAATCGTATCCAGAAACTTCGAAAGAAGGCAAGTTTTTTTTTCTCCCCTGTTCTTTATCCATTTGTACTAAGCAACTTAACTAACACACTCAACTAGCTGTTGTTCTGATGTGAGCTAAAGCAGTTAATGTTGGCAGACTGTCTGGCAGTGGCAGCATCATGTCACAATCCTGTGCCCACCTGCAAACTTGAGCAGGGATTGATAGACAGTGATCCCAAGGCCAAATATTTCCCCCATTCTCAACCTCAACTCAACCTGGAGCTGCTGTCATTTTTCATATACTGACCATAGAGTTCAGCACAGAATTTTAAACAAGAGCTTAGATAGTCACCAGCCTAAACAGATGATTGACAGAGAGAGCATCAAAGATAAATTCATAAAGTATACTTACTAGTAAACAATTTGTGTTATTGAGAGGATTGGAGACACATCCTCATACTGATTTACTCAATTTGTGATGAATCCCCCTTTCATAAGCATTCTTTATACTGCAGGAGCCAGCATTCTGAGAAACATTCGGGGACATTCAGTTCCGAAGGATTATTACAGTTGACTGTTCCAAACTGTTAGTTGCATGCAATTCTGCCTAAAAATAGATGTAGATGAATTGAAAGGCTTTCAATAGGTCACTTGTGACAGTTAAAGGTTCACTGAAGAAGAGTTCAAAGGGTATGACGAGGTCGTGAGAGAGATAAGGGGAGACCTTGAAAAAGAGGGAAATGACCAGAATGGGAGCAGTTGCTGAGGTAGTCCATGACAGATAGCTCTCGGAAGGGAGTTTCAAGGCCAGATTAGCAACGAGTGACAAATTTGAACGTCTTGTAAAGTTTAATAAGATTAGATGACCAGCCATTAAGTCTCCTGTTGTTTGTTTAAAACCGTGAAATCTTGTAGTTTTATTATCCTTGGATGTCATGTTCTGTCTATTTTTTTTAAAGCCCTAGCCAGCTCATAACATAGTTTGGCAGTCTGGTAAATAGAAGAGATGTATCATATCTACAAGCAATAATAGTAACAAATTTCATTCAGTTGACTAAATGTCAGCATGGAGAAGAAATTGTTTCATATTCCCCATTCCTCACCCAATTTCCACCCCAGGGAGCTGAGAAGACTGAGATTGGTGGATTATTGGGGTTCAATAAAACATGGCGTTAGGGTGAGAAAGTGGGAGTTCATGTGGGAGTTCAACCATGATCTTCTTGCCAACTGGAAGCTGGCAGAACAGCTTCCACTTGGTAAAGTAGGAGACCAGAAGTCAATCTTTTCTCTGTTTCAGATTTACTCACAAAAGGAACTTTACAGGTTTATACCTTTTTAATTCTGAAACCCAACACCAGTGTAAATAAGTATCTCTTTATCAGTGCTCAAGTAATTATCTAATGAATGTCCTTTGTTTATGTATCTTTCATCTTAAATTATGCAACAATATCATTTTGTAAATGTTACTGAGCAGCACAATCTACAGTGTGGTTATGTCAACTGCAAAATGCCTTAGTACTTCATAACCTACTCCAAATAGTTAACAGGTGCATATGTTGCTTAAACTCCTCAGATATTTTGATTTTACCTCAAAGCAATTCAATTCAAATAGTACATGCTGATTTTTGTTTTTTAATCGTTCATGATGCTAGATTGCCAAATTAGTAGATTGATGTTCTTGAAGTAAAGTTGAAAAGAAATACACTTAAACAAAAAAATTGGAAGAACTGCAGATGTTGAAAATCAGAAACAAAAACACAAATTGACGGAAAATCTCAGCAGGTTTGGTGGCATTTGTGGAGAGAAATCAGTTAATATTTTGGGTCCAGTGACCCAAAGAAGCATTCTGAAGAAGAGTCGCTGGACCCAAAACATTAACTCTGATGTCTCTCCTCAGATGCTGCCAGACCAGCTGAGTTTTTCCAGCAATTTGTGATTTTATCACTTAAATGTTTTTGTTGCTTTTGTTAAATAGGTTTTAGCTTTTTTTAATATACAACTTTTTGTTAAGAGTAAAAACTGGAGAGGTTATTAGCCTTCCAGAATCAACCTGCATTCAGATGAAATTTTCTGTCAATTCAGTTTTGTTTTCTGCAGGACACAAAATGATTGGTGACTAAACTAATGAAAGTAGCTTGTATTAGTTCACATTTGTCAAATTGTGGGCAGGTAGCATATTCTGTGTAAATCCCCATTGGTTCAATCATCATGAAGCTGAAAATGTGTTGCTGGAAAAGCGCAGCAGGTCAGGCAGCATCCAGGGAACAGGAGAATCGACGTTTCGGGCATAAGCCCTTCTTCAGGAATGAGGAAAGTTTGTCTAGCAGGCTAAGATAAAAGGTAGGGAGGAGGGACTTGGGGGAGGGGCGTCAGAAATTGATAGGTGGAAAGAGGTCAAGGTGAGGGTGATAGGTCAGACTGGGGTGGGGGCGGAGAGGTCAGGAAGAAGATTGCAGGTTAGGAAGGCGGTGCTGAAACCGACCGACTCCCACAGCTACCTGGACTAGACCTCCTCCCACCCTGCCCCCTGTAAAAACACCATCCCATTCTCCCAATTCCTTCGTCTCCGCCGCATCTGCTCCCAGGAGGACCAGTTCCAAAAACGCACAACCCAGATGGCCTCCTTCTTCAAGGACTGCAATTTCCCCCCCCGACGTGGTCGACGATGCCCTCCACTGCATCTCTTCCACTTCCCGCTCCTCCGCCCTTGAGCCCGCCCCTCCAACCGCCACCAGGACAGAACCCCTCTGGTCCTCACCTACCACCCCACCAATCTCCATGTACAGCGCATCATCCGCCGTCATTTCCGCCACCTCCAAACGGACCCCACCACCAAGGATATATTTCCCTCCCCTCCCCTATCAGCATTCCGTAAAGACCACTCCCTCCGTGACTCCCTCGTCAGATCCACACCCCCCACCAACCCAACCTCCACTCCCAGCACCTTCCCCGCAACCGCAGGAGGTGCAAGACTTGCGCCCACGCCTCCCCCCTCACCTCCCTCCAAGGCCCCAAAGGAAACTTCCGTATCCGCCACAGATTCACCTGCACCTCCACACACATCATCTATTGCATCCTCTGCACCCGATGTGGCCTCCTCTATATTGGGGAGACAGGCCGCCTACTTGTGGAGCGTTTCAGACAACACCTCTGGGACACCCGGACCAACCAACCCAACCACCCTGTGGCTCAACACTTTAACTCCCCCTCCCACTCCACCAAGGATATGCAGGTCTTTGGACTCCTCCATCGCCAGACCACAACAACACGACGGTTGGAGGAAGAGCGCCTCATCTTCCGCCTAGGAACCCTCCAACCACAAGGGATGAACTCGAATTTCACCAGTTTCCTCATTTCCCCTCCCCCCACTTTGTCTCAGTCAAATCCATCGAATTCAGCACCGCCTTCCTAACCTGCAATCTTCTTCCTGACCTCTCCGCCCCCACCCCAGTCTGACCTATCACCCTCACCTTGACCTCTTTCCACCTATCACATTTCCGACGCCCCTCCCCCAAGTCCCTCCTCCCTACCTTTTATCTTAGCCTGCTAGACAAACTTTCCTCATTCCTGAGGAAGGGCTTATGCCCGAAACGTCGATTCTCCTGTTCCCTGGATGCTGCCTGACCTGCTGCGCTTTTCCAGCAACACATTTTCAGCTCTGATCTCCAGCATCTGCAGACCTCACTTTCTCCTCAATCATCATGAAGGCAACTTTGTTTTAAAGTGCATGAAACAATCATCAATGCATACTGAATGTTATAATTATGAATTTGGCCACTTCGATCCTATGTGCAAGCTTTTGGCAACTCTACTTTTGAGGCTACTATATTAAAATCAATACATTTACATTTCATTTCATAGCGATGATTATTGACATTTGGTTATGTGCCATAAAGCTATTATAGTTTTCCTTGTGGTTGACTTTCTGTAACTAACTTGTAACTATGTGTTATTTAGAAGACAAAAAAATTTTCTAACTACAGGAGAATAAGGTTTCCAAGAAATACTTAATTTTGAGATTTTTTCCTATATACATTTTATTCAGACATATCTGTTCATAGTTACATTATGCTTTTCAAAATATTCAATTGCTGCAATGTTAATATTGCAAGTACAATGCATTTTGAGATTTGTCTCAACACCTAAATTATATTGTTGATTATGTGCCATAGCATTATTCATCTGAAGTGATTATTTTTTACACAAAATTTGAATGAGTAAAGACTTTTATCATTCAATTTTCACAATGCTCTGTTTTTTGGCTTTTGAAAGTAATAAATATTTCTTGTTAGTATTTGATATTCCATTTATAATCAAGTTTGAATTAGTTTTTTGGTGTGCACTTCAGCCCTGCTGAATATTGATAATTCCACAAAGGTGGTAAATTGTTATCTGCTCTTCGTAATGCACAAATATTCTTGATTTTTTTTTTAATCCCTCTTAAAATCCATATATATGCTGAAGTGCACACCAAAAAAACTAATTCAAACTTGATTATAAATGGAATATCAAATAAGTCTTAATTTAAAAAGAAGGGTAACTTTCCCATGATGTGTGGTATCTGCTTATTTGCAAAGCAAGCATTCAGTTTGCTTCATGTCTTCCAGCATTGACAGATTGGAACATTTTTGATACTTCACAGTGCAACATCTTGGTAGTCAACTTGTACCACCTTGTCACTGTGCTCAATGGCCAACTTGGTCCAGGAATGATGACAAGATTTTACAAAATTTGTACTTACAGGCCCATCTAGTGCCATCAGATGAGATCACTGTTTACTACAGCTCCGAGCCAAAAGGAGAGTATTTGGACAATGTAATTCAGGGTCACATTGACTTTATCTTAGGAACTATCAAAGCCTCATTGAAGCCTTACCCAGTACCGATTTCTGCTGGCATTATAATACAGGAAAAAACGCAGGTAAAGCTTCTAACATTTTTATCTGCTGTCTTACGCATTCTTAGTCTGAGTTTCATGGTATTTTCAAATGTATGTGGTTGCAGATGTGCTCTCAAATCTCAAAACTCGCTAGTATGTGGTTGCATTTGATACAAAGTTGAGATGTAGCTTTATTCAGTATTGGGTATCATAGAATCCATACAGTGTAGAAAGAGGCCATTTGGCCCGTTGAGTCTGTACAGACCTTCCAAAGAGCATCCCACCTAGATACTTTATCTCCATAACTCCACATTTACCATGGTTAATCCACCTAGCTTACACATCCTGTGTCAGTACAGACAGACATCTAATCTGCACATCTTTGGACTGTGGGAGGAAACCAGAGCAGCCAGTAAATACCCACACAGACATGGAGAATGTGCAGACTCCATACAGACATTCACCCAGGGTTGGAATTGAACTTGGGTCCTTGATGCTGTGAGACAGCAGTACTAACCACTGAGCCACCATGCTACCCACCATATCCCTCTGGGTTTTTAAATCGGTGATGTTAGGCCAATCCGTTTTCCTACTGAAATACTGTGGCAAGAGTAAGTCAGAGGCTAGGAACATTGCAGTGAGTAACTCACTGACTCCCTAAGATACAAGTCAGGAGTGTGGTGAAATATTCCCCTTGCCTGGATAAGTGCAGCTCCAACAACACTCAAGAAGCTTGACGTTATACAGGACAAAACAACCACGATTGGAACCATATCCACAAACATCACTCCACCACCATAGCTCAGTCACAGCAGTGTGTATGATTAACAAAATGCACTGCAGAAATTCACCAAGGCTCTTCATGCAGTAACTTCCAAATGAACGACCACTGTCACCTAGAAAGACAAACATAGTAGATACATGGGAACACCATTGCCTGCAAGTTTCCCTCCAAGCCAGTCACCATTCCTGACTTGGAAATATATCTCCATTCCTTCAGTATTTTCGGATCAAAATCTGGAACTGCCTCTCTTATGGCATTATGGGTGCACCTATGACACAGGGATTACAGCCGTTCAAGAAGGCAGCGCAACACCACCTTCTCAAGGTCCAACAGGGGTGGGCAATAAATGCTGGCCCAGCCACAATGCCCACATCCCAAAAGTGAATAAAGAAAAAGAACAAAAAGACCAATTATGCATTTCTGATGTAAAATGTGGAAGCTTTGTTCATTCATGTATTTCCATGTAATTGTTAAATGTGGGGCATTTGTAGTTTTTAGTAAGGTATGATAGAATTGATTTTTTAAGAATTATTAGATGATGTGATCAGGTCCTTCCTGCAAGTGAGCTTACTACATGACTGATCACCAAAGAAGTGTCCTGGTGTATTCAGTCAATCTATATTATGTACAGGACATCAACTATGATGCAAGGACGAAAAAAGTGATTATTTTTAACATTTTATAATGTGAATTTTATTAGGGAGAAACCTAGAAATTCCTCCAGTCTATTCCAGTGAAATGTTCAAATGCTTCTTGGAACAGCTGATTTTCTTTTTACGAGGACAGCAGCTTTGAATCATCCTGGGTGGGTGGATGGGATGCCAAACATACACGCACAGCTGGTTTCTGTTCTTAAAGAAAGACAAAATGATTATTTTTTAATTGCTGTGTTTGTAGCAAATATTTTTCATCTTTGGTGTGTGACTTGTAACAATATGCCCTTTTTATAAGGGAGTGTTAATGTAATGTTTGGAGAAAAATACGCAGCGGGTCAGAACAAGAGGCGTTACCTTGTTATTGTTCTCTTATTGGTAGTTGAAGGGCTCAAATCTCGATTTGACACTTGTGAAAGGAGCGTCAACCATCGATGCTCCAGTTTTGGGCCCTGCCTGTGCATACATCAATCTCAAGGTTTGTGTCGATGGACAAAAGCAAGGTAAGAATCAGAAACATTGGATTTTTATATATTTATTATAAAGACATTGACTTATTTTAGTGCTGTTTAAAATTGACCTAAAACCAGTATTTTCAAAGATTGCTGTATGTTGTGAAAAGTGACTGATCCTCATTGCAAGTATTGTGCAAACAGCTGCTTGAACAAGCTGTAATTGAAATGGTTGCAGACAAATTGGAACCAAGGGCAGTGTTGATTTTCACCAGACAAATCAAAGGACTGCATTTGGAGGAGTAGGTGTAAGATATTAGGAGTCTTCCATCAAGACTCTCTGGGTAATCCTGCAAGCGAATACTATCATGGATAGTAGACAGAATTTGTAAGCAAATTTACAAGTCCTAAAACTTGTACTCTTTTCAGACTGCAACTGAATTGTGTCATCTTAAATGAGATAAGGTCCGGGGGGATCCAAGATGGCGGTGACCCAGCAAGTCTTAGTCTATAGTGCTTCTCCCAAGACTTGGGCAAAGTGGGCCTTCTGCCTCCACCACACTCACCAAATCATTTAAAATAGTTTTTACTTAATGTAGTTAGTTGCTCAGTACTGAATTTAAACAACCTAATCTCCCGTAAAAATGACTAAAGGGAAGGGAGCCCGCAGTTCCCAGCAGGCAGGAATGCCTCCCCCACCCTCCCCAGCTGCAGGATAGGCGTCCACAACAGCCCTGGGGGACTTACCTATGGTGGCGAGTCTCGTGGAAATAATCTCTAAACTCGATGCAAAGATCGACGCCTTCTTCAAAGAGTCCTGGAGCCGATGGGATTCACTCTCGGCCGTGCTACAAAAGCACGACCGAGACATCAAGCAAATTGAGCGCCAAGTCGGAGGGGCGGAGCTAAAGGCCGCGACCTCCGAGACTATAGCAGAATCAGCCGTAGATCGGGTCTGGACTCTTGAAAATATTCGTTTGCTGGGCCTTCCCGAACGGGAAGAGGAAGGCCAGCTTACAGCATTTCTCGAACAGTGGCTTCCACAGCTTTTAAATCTGGAGGCTGGATCAGGCCAGGGAAGGGTGGAATAGTCCTACTGGGTTGCAATATGCAGGCCTGGCACGAACCAGCGCCCCCGCCCGGTCCTGTTCCAGCTGCAGAGCTATAAGGAGAGACAGATGCTCTTAGAAGCTTCCAGAAATCTTGGGAAAGATCCCCAAGCCATGATTTATAAAGGATCCAAGATTGTTATTCCAGGATTTTTTCCCAGCTCTGGTCCGAAAGAAGAAGGCGTTTGATGAAGTGAAGAAATGTTTAAGGGACTTAAATATTCAGTACTCCTTGCGCTACCCAGCAACGCTCCGCTTTAACCATGAAGGGCCGGTGTATAACTTCGGACCGCCAGAAAAGGCCAAGGAATTTTTGGACTCTGTTAGATAAATTGTAAGAGTTAATTGATGTTGTTTTGCTCTCCTCCCACTCCAGTTTACACCTCAACCTTTTTTTTTAATATTAATCCCTTTCTTTACCTTACTGTTTAATATTATATTCGGGGGGTGGGGAGAGGGGTTTATTTATTTGTTCTCTATTTAGCGATTTTCTCCCCTCACCCTTTTTTTTATATATATATTATATATAGGCCGGGGGAGGGGGAGGTGTCTAGTTAATGTTGGTGGGGGGAGGTGGTTACCTTATCCTATTTTATTTCTGTCTTTAGGAGTGGGTTGTTTTCCCCTGTTATTTTGCTACTATATTAAATTATTACTTGTTGAGGCTGTAATTTTATAGTTATATATGGTTAAACATGGTATTAACATTACCAAATATATCCAGGTGTTGGTGTGGGGCGCGGGGGCGTTAGGGGTAGAGTGCTCACTGTTAACTCTAGCTCTGTAGTATATTTGAATTTTCTTCATCCTATCGAGGGGTGTCTGAGTCAAGGGTGGGGCACTGGTTGGGAGAGGATATGATGGACTTTTGGAAAGGAAGTGATGCCCCCTGGGAACAAGGAGGAAAATGCCTATTTAAATACTTTTTTTTTATTTAGAAATAGTTTTTTATTATATTGATGTGAGTGTATTAAAGAGCCTTTATTTTTGTGAATTTTATATGCTCTATGCTCGGGATGTTCTGGATAGGGTTTCCCCTCCCGAGGGGTCTCAGATTTGCCCGGACGATTATGGTTGATCAGTCGGTTAAGTGGTGCACCTGGAATGTCAAGGGGAGTAATTCACCAGTCAAAAGGAAGAAAATATTATCAAACCTCAAGAAAGAAAGGGTTGATATAGCTCTCCTACAGGAGACACATTTATTGGATAAAGAACACTTGAAATTACGACAGGGTGGATTTGATCAGGCCTTCTTTTCTTCCTTCAGCTCAAAAAGTAGGGGAGTTGTTATTCTTATTCGGAAGAACTTCCCTTTCAAAATCCTAAATCAGATAAAAGACAAATCTAGACTATATATTCTGATTAAAGCCCTTATAAATGGAGAGGAATATGGGATCTTAAATTTGTGTTGCCCCCCCCGGCCCGGCACATCCTTTTAAATTTATAACTGAAGCCTTCTCAAAATTGATGGCTCTCGGTGCTCATCATACAATTATAGGGGGAGATTTTAATTGTATTATGGATCCGGAAATAGATAGGATTCCCAAGAGTACTGCAGGAGTATCTCCCAGATCTAGACAATTGGTGGATTTGAACAAAGAATTAGGATTAGTAGATGTATGGAGATGCCTTCATCCACAGGGCAGAGATTTTTCGTTTTACTCTAATCCACATAAATGTCATACCAGAATTGATATGTTTTTTGCCCCCTCAATTTTTTAAAATTCCATATCATCCTGTAAAATAGGCAGTATAGCAATTTCCGATCACGCTGCTATATGGAAATCAAGGCGAGGAACAATGAGACATCTCCCTGGCATTGGCGTATGGACACCTTCCTAATGAAAGATAGTAAATTTGTAAAGTACTTCTCTCAAGAATTTAAATTTTTTTAGAAATTAATTCAGGTACAGCTAGCAACCCATCAATGATGTGGGAGACCATCAAAGCTTACACGCGAGATTTGATCATTTCATACTCAGCGACTGAGAAAAAATTAAAGGGAGAACAACAGCATCTGCTCGAAGCTCGCTTAAAAGCGGCTGAAACAGCATACGCTGACAGACCTTCTATTATCAAATTACAAAGGATTACGGCCCTTAGGACAGCTCTAAACACCACGCTCACCCAAATGGCTAAGAGGGAAATATTATTTACAAAAGAAATATTATATGAATTTGGCGATAAACCTGGTAGATACTTAGCATTTCTCGCAAAGAAAAAGAAGGCCCCTCAAACTATCATGTCTATCAAGGAAAGTACGGGTATTCTGACTCATGATCATAAAAGGATTAACGCAATCTTTAGAGAATCGCAGGATTGCGAAGACAGAACTAGGAGGATGCAGTCATTTTTTTAAAAACCTGACCTTTCCGGACCTAACTCCGGAACAGGTATCAGTCCTGAATGTTCCCCTTACAATCCAAGGAATACTTGACGCAATCAGGCAACTTCAGAGCGGTAAGGTGCCTGGCCCAGATGGCTTTCAATCTGAATTCTATAAAGAATTTACAGGAATATTGGCTGGTCCACTTATGGACATGTATAACTACTCATACAGTCAGGGCTGTCTCCTGCCTTCGCTGAAAGAGGCGAATATCTCTCTTATCCTCAAAAAAGGAAAGGACCCAGAAGATTGTGTGTCATACAGATCAATATCCTTGCTAAATGTAGATTTTAAAAACCTCTCTAAAACTTTAGCATTGAGGTTAGAAATGGTATTGCCACACATCATAAAGGAGGATCAGACGGGGTTTATCAAGGGCCGTAGATCATCCAGTAATGTTAGAAGCGTTTTGAATGTGATTCAAGCCTGCCATCAGGGAAAGATACGAGGAGTAGTAGTCTCATTAGATGCGGAAAAGGCATTCGACAGGGTTTGAATGGTCATATTTGTTTTACACATTGGAAAGGTCTGGCATTGGAAAGGTGTTTACCAAATGGGTCTCAACACTGTATAATGATCCCAAAGTAGTTGTGATTACCAATGGATTATGCTCAGATAGCTTCAGTGTGGATCGGGGCTGCCGTCAGGGATGTCCTCTTTAGCTATTGCTATTTACGCTAATAATTGAGCCACGAGCAGAAGCTGTACGGGCTGACCCTAATATAACGGCCCCGAGGATTGGTACAGGTAAACATAAAATTACCCTTATGCAGATGATGTTCTTCTATTTCTCAGTAATCCTTTGATGTCCGTGCCTCGCTTAATCCAAGTTATTAATACATTTAGTGTATTTTCAGGCTATAAGATTAATTTCTCAAAGTCAGAGGCTATGCCAATGGGTGGCCTTGCTAGTATATCCCACTTATTGGACGGATCCCAATTTCCCTTTTGGTGGTCCCTGGAGAATTTCTTATATTTAGGCATTTTTATTACCCCAGTATTTGGTCAGTTATACAAGGCTAACTTTGTGTATTTACTGGAGAGGATAAGGCAGGACCTCCAGCGATGGGGAGACCTTCCAATTTCCTAGGTAGAATAGCACTAATTAAAATGAATGTCCTGCCCCGTCTCCTATACCCTATGAGAATGCATCCGGTGAGGCTGGCACTACATAAATTATATGGCTGGTTGGGTTCCTTTATCTGGAATCATAGACGGCCCTTCATTAAGCTGAAGAAGCTACAGCTTCCACAGGCAAGGGGAGGATTGGATTTCCCAGATTTTAGGAACTATCAGTTAAGTTCCCTATTAAGCTACATAGCCGGTGGGTCTTGTCTGACCCGTAATCGATCTGGCTGGGCATCGAGGCTTCTCGAGTAAAATGCCCACTTATTAACCTCTTATTTTCAGACAAGAGGAAAATCATCACGGATCAATGTAAAAACTCTATAAAACTAAACACAATTAAAGCTTGGAATATAATGCGGCAAAATGAGGGCAACTCACATAAAACATCCCCCTATGCTCTGATAGTGGGAGCATGGAGATTTCAACCAGGGCTTACAGATGCCACTTTCAAACTCTGGAGATCCAGGGGTATCTCCTGTTTAGGGGATCTGTTTAAAGAAGGGGTCCTGATGTCTTTTGAACAGCTGCATCAGAAATTTGGATTACCTAATGGAGACCTCTTTTGATACTTCCAAATTCGAGATTATATACAGAAGAAGACTACGTTATTAGATAGTCTTTATAAATCAGATAGAGAACGTAGCGTGTTATGGTCAATGGGGATATCTTCCGTCAGCACTATTTATCATGTATTACATGATGAAGTATTGGGAGATATGGACAATCTGCTTAAAACATAGGATCAGGATTTGGGACTGGAAATTTCTGTAGAAATGTGGAATGACATTTGGGAAAATGCCAGAAGAATCACCATCTGCAACAGAACTCAGGCCATTCAGTTGAAGATACTTCATAGGGCCCATATAGCACCGGACCGATTGGCAAAATGTAAGGCAGGAGCATCTCCAATGTGTCCCAAATGTAAAATAGAGGTGGGCACTCTTGTATGTTGCTTATGAACCTGTCATAAGATCCGTAGATATTGGACTAAAGTAGCAAGTGCTCTGACAGAAATCTTAGGAACGGAAATTAGAGTGGACCCTGTATCTCTCCTTTTGGGCTTTTCGAACTTTCCCTCCCTGGATATGCACAGGAAGAGATTATTTTCTATTCTCTCTTTCTGTGCAAGGAAAAATATTTTGTAAACTGGGTGGCTGAGAGCCCCCCTGGACTTTCGAATTGGCACAGATTAATCATGAAATGTATTCCCCTTGACTTCCTTACAAATATGGTGCACCAGAAGACCGCATTATTCCATAAAATATGGCAGCCCTTCTTGAATTACATAAATACAGATATTTCGGCCATCCTAACAAGGGCTTTTATTTAATTGAAATGACGAACCTGGCTGGTCCGGGGCCCCTTGGAAGAGGAATCCTGCATGAATGCGGGTTTTGTTACAATTTGATGTTAACACATTCCAAGCATGTATCTCATTACTCAATTTCTGTGTTATCTGCCGGGTTTTTTTTTCTCTTCTTTGAATAATGTAAGAGACTTAATTATACACTCTGGTTAGTTGTAGGTTAGATTAGTAGTTAGTTGAGTTTTGTTTTTTTCTCTCAGTATCTTTTTTTTCTGTTTGATAAATTTTGGTTATTATATATTTAAGATTTAATTGTATATTAATGTTTATACTTGGGTTTTTTTATTTGTAAGCTTGTAAAAATATGTTAAATTTTCAATAAAAATATCTATTTAAAAAAAAGAGATAAGGTCCACGTGAATCTAGTATGTTGATTCCACATCAATTAACTAAAGTATCAAATATACATAACATTTCTTTGTGGATTTCTAGATGAATTTGTCGATATATGCTGATGTATTTATGTAACTGTAAGAAATGAGCTGACCATAAAAAGTTTAGGCAATGTGGTAATCTAAAGAGGACGAATTATTTTAATTGAATCCTCGTATCTGCATGTGTTTCTGTGTAGCTTGCATAACCATCTAGAATATGTCTGCTAATTTGACTTTAGTAATAATTCCAGTCTTAATACACAAATAGAGTCAACACAAAATGGCAAATGCTGTGTTTAAAGAAAAATAAGTTTATTCTAAGGCAGTATTATTGAATCAAAACTCCGTTCTCATTATTGAAATAAATATATTGATTCATTTTTCAGATGGTGTGGTACTATTGGAAAATCCAAAAGGAGATAATGTTCTGGACTTTGTCAAGCTGAAAAATGTGATCATCAACATATTTAGACTGCAGACAACCAAGATAGCTATCTATCATGATAAAAGTGGTAAATATGTTCTTCGTTTTCGAAATGTTCCATCATGTGATTCTTCTCTAGTTTCTTTTGTTATTGGACCATGGGTTTGCTTGGAAAAGGAGCGACTTTGCAACACATATCGCTTTTAACATGCAAATTATCCATTAAGTTCAGATGAGAAAGATATATGATGTAAGTTGTGAATGCCATAAGTTTCTGGTTGATTTATGGCACTGCAGCCCTACAACATCCAAATGTAAATGGTGGTGAAGAATTAAATAACTCAGTAGAGGAGGAGGCTCCACAAAAGAAAAACCCGTACTCAAAGATGGGGGGGCCCTGAACATCAATGCAAAAGATAAGGCTGAAGCATTTACCTTAATCTTCACCCAGAAGTACCTGTGGATGAACTCTCTCAGCTACTTCCAGAGATCCCCAGCATCACAGGTGCCAGTCCTCTGCAATTCATTTCATTTCATTCCACACGATATTAAAAAACAGTTGTAGACATTAGATACTGCAAAGGCTGAGGGACCTGAAAGAGTACTGGAGACTAGCGCTGCAGACTTGACATACCCTTAACTAAGCTGTTCCAGTGCACGGTGGCACGGTGATTAGCACTGCTGCCTCACAGCTCCAGGGTCCCAAGTTCAATTCCAGCCTCGGGCAACTGTCTGTGTGGAGTTTGGACACATTCTCCCTGTATCTGCATGGGTTTCCTCCGGGTGGTCCGGTTTCCTCCCACAGTCCAAAGATGTGCAGGTCGGGTGAATTGGCCATGCTAAATTGCCCATAGTGTTAGGTGCATTAGTCAGAGGGAAATGCGTCAGGGTGGGTTACTCTTCGGAGGGTTGGTGTGGACTTGTTGGGCCGAAGGGCCTGTTTCCACACTGTAGGGAATCTAGAAGAGCTAGTATTTCCCCAACAATGAAAATTATCTAGGTATGTCCTGTTCACAAAAAGCATGACAGATCCAACCCAGTCAATTACTGCCTAACAGTCTACTCTCAATCACCAGTAAAGTGATGGAAGGTGACACCAACACTGCTACCAAGCAGCAATGACTTGCTTGCTGACTCCCAGTTTGGTTTCCACCAGGACCACTCAGCTTCAGATTACTCCTCATTACACCTTGGTTCAAACATGGACAAAGGAGCTGAAGTCCAGAGGTGAAATATCAGTGCTTGTCCTTACCACCAATGCTGCATTTGACTGATTATGACATCAAGGAGCTCTAGCAAAACTGGAATCAATAGGAATAGGGGGGAAATTCTCTGCAGGTTGAAGTCATACCTGACACAAGAGAAGAGAGTTATAGTTGTCAGAGGTCAGTCATCTCAGCTGCAGGACATCTCTGCAGGACCTCCTTAGTGTAGTATCCTAGGCCCAGCAATCTTCACCTCGTTCATCAATGACTTTCCCTCCATCTTAAGGTCAAAGGCGGGGGGGGGGGGTGGGGAGGGGATGTTCATTGATGATTGCACAATGTTCAGCACCATTCGCTTTGACTCATACTGAAGCAGTTCATTTAAGGACATGCAAAATTTACGTAGCTTTCTAAAGAAGTAGAGGTACTGGTTTGCTTTCTTGACTGTAATGTTAGTGTGAATGGACCAGAATAGATTGTTGGTGATATTTACTCCTAGGAATTTGAAGCTTTTGACCACTTGCACCTCAGCACCATTGTTACAGGGGCGTGTCCTCCATTTTGCTTCCTGAAGCTGATGACAAACTCTTTCATTTTGCTGACATTGAAGGAAAGATTGTTGTCTTTACACGATGCCACTAAGCTGTCTGACTCTTTCCTGTGCTCATTGTTTGAGATCAGACCGACTATGGTAGTGTCATCGGCAAATTTATAAATGGAGTTAGAACTGTGTTTGTCCACACAGTCATGAATTTATAAAGAGTATAGTAAAGGGCTGAGTGCGCAGCTTTGTGGGGCATCGGTGTTGAGGATTATTGTAGTGGAGGTGTCATCACCTATCCTTATTAATCACAGTCTGCTAGTCAGTGGCAAAAGTGCCAAGGTTTCCCTGCCATAGCAATGTGATACAGGCTCCCTACTGATTCTTCAGACGATGGGCAAAACCCCTGTTGTCCACACTAAATCTTGACCTTTTGTCTCGTCATCTTTCCAGAATCCTTTTTGTGTCTAGGCATTCATGGAAGCATTGAGATTCATTTGACAATGCATAACAAGTATTTGGGTCAAGGCAATCTAAGAATATTGTCACTTAATACACTAAATTTAAAATTAGGAACAGCTAGAAACAGCATCAAAGCTTACACAACACACCCATGGAACCTGTTTCAAAGATTGCAAACCTCCTTGTTTCTTGTTGAATATTCTCTGTATAAAATTTCAAAAGTAGTTGGGAAGTGTTGGTCTTTCCAAAGGCCTTTAGGATTTTGCTATCCAGTGGTTTATAAATGTGAATCCATGTTGAGTTGATCCTTTGTTGCTGACAGGTTATTTGCAATACAAGATTAATTATCACAAGGTGATACTGTAGACAAGGTGTGATTATTGAGTCTCTGATGAATGTTTTTGGTTCACAGGATAGCCAAGACATGCTGTGATTTTTATTTTGTGAAATTGTTTTGGCAGTACACAAGTGCTGCCAATGTTTGAAGATTTGTTGTGCCAGCAATGAGAGATCAATTCCAGAAATTCACCGTAATGACTAAAATTAAAGTCTTGATCACTGTGCTGGCTGGCTGTGGATGAGTCTTTAGTTTATATCCATTTTGTTGCAATATTACTTCAAGAAAATGGCATATATTGTAAACAAAGCATCACAAAACCAGGATGTAAAGCAGCATGTATCAAACAGGGTATGTGTCCATTGGTGAATCATTAGAGTTGACTGTTGGTTGAGCTTTCCTGTAAAGGGAAAACCACCATAGTGCCAGAGGGCAGCTCTCATTAGGGAGGACTGTTGGTGAGTTTAACCTGCCTCGGGCAAGGGATGAAGTTGAGAAGGTGGAACCTTCACGTGTATCTATACGTAACATAAATTAATTCTAGATCTCCATTGAAGAGAACCTACTAATATTTGTGAATCCTGTACTTGATGACTTTTGTCAAGAAGCCAGAAATGAAACACATTTCACTGAAAATATTTGGCAGCATAAGACTGTGACACAATATTTTTAGTCTTTCAGGTGCAACCTTTATCCTGACGAGCAAATAACTATAAGCATCGCATTGTGCCTGCTTAGCATGGACAATCTTGGGAATGGCCATCAGCCTTCAAGCTGTCTGTTAATTCGCACGACATCTTGAGGTTTGGGTATACATACCTTTCCTTCTCAGTTAAAATTTGAATTCATTATCTCTGAACATTAGCAGAGTGCCATGCCCATAACAAGTACGCCATTTTAAGATACAGCTCCCATCACCTCCGTATATCTGAAGTAAATACGCTATGTAATGTCGCCTTTATACAGAAATCTGGATTAGTGGTGCTGGAAAAGCACAGCAGTTCAGGTAGTACTGCTCCTCGGATGCTGCCTGAACTGCTGTGCTTTTCCAGTACCACTAATCCAGAATCTGGTTACACATCTGCAATCATTGTTTTTACCCGCCCTTATACAGAAACACAAATATTTTGAAAATCCAATGTTTGACAGTCATAGTTTTGATACATGTGAAGTATAAAATTAAATATTTGTGATATCAAAATTGAAGAACCTAGCTATGAATGAAGAATAGTTTGTAGTATGACTGAGTGGAGATGTGAAATTGAACTAATCTCTATTTCTGCTACTGAAACAATAAGTATAAAAAAGCATAAGTAAATTGAAATATTGAAAAGATTCTGCCCTGGTACACTGTGCATCGATTACCAAGGACAGGCAGTGCCACAGATCTTTACCTGCAAGACCCCATGTGGTATGCTTCAGTAACACTGAATTCAAAAAGTCAAATATATCTCTTGCTATTGTGATTTCACCCAGTTGTCAAATGCTCCCAAAGTTATGCCCTTTTTTTAGCAACAGCTAGCAATGAGGTTTACAAGCATATATCATTTCATCCTTCAAAATAATTGGTGTCTATATAGTTTTTCTGTGTCAGAAAGAGATGCTGGAAAACTGTTATTTACACTGCATTGCACTGTTACAATTCCCATCAGTTTCAGAACACCATTTCCTTGTTGGTGTGCAATAATCGCAAACATTTGCCTCTTCCTTGCAGTAATAGATGCTAAATGATTACTGCAGCTAACCTTGCTGAAAATGCGAAAACAGTGAACATTATATTATATCTATTTATAATTGAGTTGTTTCAATCAATTCCTCTGTTCCTGTTTGCACCGCTACTTATTATACTTTCTTTCTATTCTATACAACTGGTCACCTTTTTGTAAGGAGGGTAGGAAAGAAATTGCTGTGCACTCAGATAGTTGTGTTGTCATACAGATTGGTAAAATGGAGCTTTGAATTTAGATAGAAAGATGAGATTTTTTCGTGGGTATTCTGTTCAATAGTGCCCTTAACAGGCTGATCTAAAAAATGTATTTGTAATTTAAATACCTACGAAGATGCATATCATATTTTATTGATGACTTAATTAAAATACCTGTATGCTTAAATGCTTGTATCCATTGCTGTAGTTTGAATAGAATTTAATGCCCCTTGGTGATGAGTTTGGAATCTGGCACCTTCCTGCCTCCAAACGTTCTGGACAACTTCTGAAGTTGGTTGCCATTGTGGTATTTTAATCAATATCAGCAGTGGAATGAGTCACATAAAGTAAATTGTGGTCTTCCATTCATGTCCATCATTCAAATGCACTCAATGTCTGATAGGGAAGTGGAAGGCACGCTAAGAACCAGCCCGTCTTCCACTCCCAATCCCTCCTAATGTAAGTCCCCCCTCAGTGAAACGCTCCTCCTCAAGTCCTCACTTACCTGGTGTCTGGGCCCTTCATCAATCCATGTGGTGACAGTATTACCAGCAACCAATCGACTTCTGGTCTCAGCGAGGCGAGATGTCAACATGGACTTGTTTGGAAGACCATTTCTCTGCACTTTTTTCTCCATTGTATAATTTATTCCTAAATCTGCAGTGTCCATGAACATTAACTGAAAAAGCTGTACCTAGAGACTTCATAAATAGCAGCTTACACTCTTCACTGTGTGTCAATAAAGCTAATTCTAATTCTAACTGTAGGTGATACTCCCGGGCAGTGAAGAGCAGATGGTCTATCATTTGCTTACAACTCTTGTAGGGCTAATTTTCACCCCAGAGTCCTAAATCCTGAGGAAGGCCCAACAGTGACCAGTTAAGTGTCTAGTGGATGCTTAATTCTGGTGAACAGTACCCAACAGAAGAGACATGGGACTCCTGCCAATTCTTCAGTGATTGTCAAGAGCCCTGATGCCAACATTAATTTCTTCTTCGACAGAAGTCTTTTAATTAAGGATGGATAATAAGTATTGGCCAGCCAGTGATGGTCACATCCTGCAAGTGAATAAAAAAACTAAGTTATTAAATCTTTTAAGTATGTACAAAAAATTGCACTGTACGCAGAATTATGGAATGCCACATGCTGTATTTTAATAAGCTTTAAAGGTAATTTAAATTATCATAATTTCTGGTTAAATCATGGTTTTCAGTTTATATATATTAGTGTTCCTATTATCTGTTAGTGTTTTATTATATGTTAGTATTCCTAGTCATATTATCTGTAATTTTAAATAATCATTTACGTTCCTCCAGGTGTAACTGCCCCTTTTTACATTAAACACTTTTTCAATCAGTTTATTTAAAATTTGGCTCTTTTCCCTCAAAGTTTTTAACACCACCTTAAAATCAAATATTATTTCGCAGTTGAAAGAATAGGTGCATGACCATTCACCAAACTGGTGACCATGCACATTATTTATACTCCAAAAACAGTAAGAGGATAAATGCAGGAAATACAGAATCTTCTGGCCATGTACTTCTGTCACTATCGCTCTGTTCTGTTTTGATATCTTCAGCACGTTGAATGTTGACCTAAGGGTCAAACTTCAGTGTTCGTTTTAGGCGTTTCTACATGGAATCTGGTGACTTTCACTTATATATTGCTGTTGACAGACTATCTTGGATACCAAGATTATAGCACTGCAGTGATTCAAAAAGACAACTCACCACTGTGATGTCAAGGGCAACTCGGGACAAGCAATAAAAGCTGGCCCAGTCAGCAATGCCCACATCGCTTAAGTGAATAAATATTCTTGTTTGCAACCTTAGATAATGGGCTAAATAGCAGGTTGTGGTCTTAATGCACAAAGCTCAGCCCTATAGATTTGCATAGCTTAAAATGGTGCTAAATGGACTAACTAACTTGTCGTGTTTCCAAATTGTGATTGCAATAGCCCATGAAAGTTCAATGGATACAATTTTAATGTGGACATTGATTTTTGAAACTGCATCAAGAAAGATGAATGGCATTAGGCTTTTAATAACAACCTTTTGCACCATAAGTTTGTTTGTAATTTGTAAATGTCGTTGCGTTGTTCAAGGGCAGCAGGGAGAGGCCAGATAATTATAGACCACTTAGTCTGACATCAATGATGGGGAAATTATTGGAAAAAGTTCTGAGGAGTAGATTAACTAACTTGGAAAGGCAGGCATTGATCAGGATGATAGCATGAATTTGTTGGAGGGAGATCCTGTCTGACTAATTTTTGCAAAGTTGAACAAATGTATTAGTGTGGTTTATATGGATTTCAGTAAGACCTTTGACAAAGAGGGCTTGTCCAAAAGGTGAGAGCCAATGAAATTCAAGGCAAGTTGGCAAACAGGATCCAAAATTGGCTTGCAAATAAGAGGCAGATAATGATGGTAGAGGGTTGTTTTTGTGATTGGAAGCCTGTGACCAGTGGTACTTCACAGAGATTGGTACATGGACACCTGTTTATTATGTACATTAACAGCTTGGATCTGAATGTAGGTGATGTAAGTTTGCAGATGACATGAAAATTGGTGTTGTTGATTGTGAAGAGACTACAGTCTGATCTTGATCAGCTGGTAAATTGGGTAGAGCAATGGCAGATGGAATTTAATCCTGATAAGTGAGAAGTGAGCAATTTGGGAGGTCTAACAAGTAAATGATTTACATAATGAATGGTAAGTCCCAAGAGAGTTCTGAGGAGCAAAGGGACCTTGGTGTACAAGTTCATTGATGCCTGAAGGTATCAGTACAGGTGAATAGGGTGATGAAGAAGGCATATGGAATGCTTGACAACACTAGCTAAGGTGTCGAATATAGGAACAGCGAAGTCTTGTTGTCACTTTAAAAAACGTTGGTTAAGCCACTGGTGGAATGCTCAATTCTTGTTTCCATGTTATCGGAGGAATGTGATTGTATTAGAACGAGTGCAGAGGAGACTTACCTGATGCTGCATGGAATGGAAAGTCTCAGTTATGAGGAGAGACTGGACAGGCTGGAACAGAGAAGACTGAGGAGAGGTCTGACTGAGAGTTATAAAATTGTGAGGCATAGATAGGGTAGGTCATGAGATTCTTTTCCCCATGAAACATGGTTAAGACCAGAGGGCATTAGGTTAAGGTGAGGAGTAAGTGGATGAGAGAGGATCTGAGGAAAACAAAATTTACCCAAAGGGTGGTAGAAACATAAAATGTGCTGTCTGAGATGGTGGTGGAGGCAGGTAATCTCTCAACATTTAAGAAGCATTTGCATGAGCACTTAAGATGTCAGGGCACATGCAGGTAAATGGAATTAAGAATAGTTTGGTGTTTGTTGTTTGGCATACACTCGGTGGGCTAAAAGGCCTGATTCTGTGCTGTATGACTCTAAAGAAAAAATGTTGAAACATTTCCAAATGATTCAATTTAGGTTGTTATATTGGAAAAAAGATACAAGATCTGCATTCTTAACAAAAAACATGACCATGGCAACTGTGCTAAAGATTGGTGGATTTTCAGGTTATTAAAGTGGTTATACGTTACATGATCTATTTGATTCCAGGTAAAATAGGCTTTGTGGATGAGAGCTGGAGAGTGTTTTAATGGAATCTGTGCTTCAAAGCTTGAATTTATTTTAAGACAGATCTAAACTCTAATGGGAAACTAAGAACGGAAACATAGCTATGCAGTTTCTAAGGATACAAAGACTTAAACTGCAATTGAAGATTGAATCTGGATGAATCCATTTGAAAGGGGACAGAGACACACTCAGATGATGATCTCAGTGGTATAGTCATGCAGGTTGAAAGAATATGAAGGCTGGATCCAGAAAAAGCAAGTATGTAATTGATATGGCTTCTTCTGTTACTTGAAGATAACATTGCAAGATTTATGTCATTCAGACTCTTAAAGCATAATTGAGGACGTTCTGCAGAAATATTGCATTTTGATGAAGTCTGCACCGCTGTCAGGCTAAATCCTCGAAGATGAGGAGCTGAAATTCTTTCTGAGGAAGACTGAGTTTTGAAAGATGTTGTCACTGAATTTAACACATGTAATGAATGGACGTCCAGGCAAGCTTCTACAATTTGTCTTATTTGTATCTGCCATTAAAGTGTAATTTATAATTCATAATCAACTAAATTGCCTGCTAATATTTAACTTTTGACCCTGGCTTTTAGAGGATATGTAATTATCCTAATTGCAGTTAGTATTTGTTTTGTTTGAGACTTGTAATCTTAAAACTTCTATTGCTTACACCATGAAAACTCATGGCTTCACTTTTTTTTAGTAATTAGGAGGGATTTCGAATTTTTTCTTTAAACTGAGATCCAGGCTATGAGACCAGATGGGATTGAGTTTCACAAGGAGGAGGTGTTAGCAATTCTGGAAAGTGTGAAAATAAAAAAGTCCCCTGGGTTGGATGGGAATTATCCTAGGATTCTCTGGGAAGCCAGGGAGGAGATTGCAGAGCCTTTGGCTTTGATCATTATGTTGTCATTGTCTACAGGAATATTACCAGAAGATTGGAGGATAGGAGGATAGCAAATGTTGCCCGTTTGTTCATGAAGGAGAGTAGAGACAACCCTGGTAATTATAGACCAGTGAGCCTTACTTCAGTTGTGGGTAAAGTGTTGCAAAAGGTTATGAGAGATAGGATTTATAATCATCTAGAAAGGGATGAATTGATTAGGAATAGCCAGCATGGTTTTGTGGAAGGGTAAGTTGTGCCTCACAAATCTTATTGAGTTCTTTGAGATGGTGACCAAACAGGTGGATGAGGGTAAAATGATTGATGTGGTGTGTATGGATTTCAGTATGGCATTTGGTAAGGTGCCCCACAGTATGTGTGAGGCCCTTTCGGTCATGGCTGACCATGGGATGCATCCTCTTGTTCTGGGTTTCTGCTTCCCTGAAGCAACTTTGCTTGTGACTGAGGAGACCAATGCTGGAGTGACAGACCCAGTCGCAGAGGTCACATCTGTATGTGGTTGTTGATCTGCTAGAACTGCTGCACTCCATCCTTCGTGCCTGCTTGTCTGTTGCAGTGTTCATCAGCTTCTTTTTCCCTGTTTTGAGGTGCTGGTTCAGGATGCTTCTCCATCTCATGAGGTCAGCTGCAGGCCGTTCCCAGGACTCTGTCACAATATCAAGCACCTTCATGCCCCTCACACAGACATCCTTGTAGCGCAGTTGGGAACGCCCATTGGGTCTCTTCCTGGATGCAAGCTCTCCATAAAGGATATCCTTTGGAGTGTGGCCATCCTCCATGCGGTGGACATGGCCCAGCTCATGCAGACTCTGCTGCCTGAGCAGAGTGTACATGTTGGGAAGACCAGCGTAGGATATGACCGCTGCGTTGGACACTCTGTCTTGCCAGGATATGGAGGACACTCCTCAAGTGGAAGGTGGTTAGTCTTCTCTCTTGTCTGGCATATGTAGTCCATCTTTCACTGCCATACAGCAGTGTGGTTATGGCACAGGCATTGTAGACTGACACTTTTGTCTTCACTGTCAGCTTGGGATTTGTCCATACTCAAGTTGTGAGGCGAACAAGAGTTGAGGCTGCTTTTCCGATCCTTTTGTTGATCTCCATGTCCAACGAGAGGTTATCAGTGATGATAGAGCCAAGGAAAGTAAACTGATGGATGACATTGAGTTCATAGTCGTCGATGTGTTGACTGACAGTGCCACTGTGATCTGTCACAGGGCACTCGTCTTCTTCAGACTGATAGCCTGAAATCTTTGCAAGTGAAAGAGGTTGGCTATTGCAGAAAATACGGAGGCATGGGATTGAGGGTGATTTAGCGGTTTGGATCAGGAATTGGCTAGGTAAAAGAACACAGAGTGGCGGTTGATAGGAAATGTTCATCCTGGAGTTCAGTTACTAGTGGTGTACCGCAAGGATCTGTTTTGGGGCCACTGCTGTTTGTCATTTTTATAAATGACCTGGATTATGGCATAGAAGGATGGGTGAGTAAATTTGTGGATGCCGCCAAGGTAGGTGAAGTTGTGGATAGTGCTGAAGGATGTTGCAGGCTACAGAGGGACATAGATAAGCTGCAGAGCTGGGCTGAGAGGCAGCGAGTAGAATTTAATATGGAATCGTGTGAGGTGATTCACTTTAGAAGGAGTAACAGGAATACAGAGTACTGGGCTAATGGTAATATTCTTGGTAGTGTAGATGAGCAGAGAGGTCTCAGTGTCCATGTATATAGATCCCTGAAAGATTCCACCCAGGTTGATAGGGTTGTTAAGAAGGCATACAATATGTTAGCTTTCATTGGTAGAGGGATTGAGTTTCAGAGCCACGAGGTCATGTTGCAGTTGTACAAAACTCTGGAGTATTCCATACAGTTGTGGTCACCGTATTATAGGAAGGATGTGGAAGCTTCAGAGAAGGTTCAGAGGAGATTTACTAGGATGTTGCCTGTTATGGATGGAAGGTCTTTTGAGGAAAGGCTGAGGGGCTTGAGGCTGTTTTCGTTAGAGAGAAGAAGGTTGAGAGGTGACTTAATTGAGACATGCAATTAGAGGGTTAGATAGGGTGGATAGTAAGAACCTTTTTCCTTGGATGGTGATGGCTGGCATGAGAGGACATAGCTTTAAATTGAGGGGTGATAGATATAGGACAGATGTCTGAGGTAGTCTCTTTACTCAGAGCAGTTGGGCATGGAATGTACTCCTACAATAGTAGTAGACTCACCAACTTTAAGGGCATTTAAATGGCTATTGGCTAAACATGTGGATGAAAATGGAATAGTGTATGATTGATAGGCTTCAGATTGGTTCCACAGGTTGGTGAACATTGAGGGTCAAAGGGTCTGTTCTGCACTGTAATGTTCTATGTAAGAATCCTGGTCTCAATCAAGAGCATGACAATAGCTAATTTCATTTTCTAACCAATACAAGGCCTGTGTGATTCACATTGCCCTGGAGATCTTCTTAAAGAGTGAAGCCATTGTAGTGTTGCAGGTTTTCACAGGATCAGCTATCAAGAATCTGCGAGGGAGAGAACAAGGAAAAAGAGGCAGCAAGTTAAAACTTGGGTTCTGTTTGATAAGACCAAGTTTGTGAGGGTTTAATCAGAGCAAAACTATTCACCTCCCTTCACTTTTCCTCTCAGTGTGAACTTCAGTTCAGTGAGAAGTTTATTCAGTTGGAAGAGAGATAAATGAGCTGTGAATAAATTTGGACTGGTTCCAGAGAGTGAAATATTCACCGAAGAGACAAATGAAGTACATCTATGGTGGAAGTTTTTGATCATTGAACCAAAGAAAAGATCCCTCATTTAACTTTTAGAGAGTATAAGTTGACAACTGAAATAGTGTTTATTCAATGGTGGTTTTGTTACAGTAAAACGTGTAAAATTTGAAATTTTGTCATTTGATTCATTCACTAGACATTTGATTTTTTTTTTAAGAAGTTATTGGTCTCAATGGGGGTCCTGACAAGGAAGAAATTCTGTATGTATGCAAGAGCCACATTACTAGTATAGATTTATTATGTGTACAAAAAGAAACTTACAGTTTTCAAATTGTCACTAAATTAGTATAATGGACCAAGACAATATTATGACATTGGTTTGTTCCATAATACATTTGAGCTTATACTGTCAATCATGTTTAGCAAGTGAAGCAAGTAATTTACCCAAAAATGACTCTCAAATATTGAGTTATCCTGGAATATGTTCATGAATTTCCAGCTGACATCTCAACTGATATACTTACCTGTTCAGATTTTTGCATTACAGGTAAGTACAGCATAGGGAATGACATAATTGCTTGTCAATTTGAGGTGGTTCACCACAAAATTTGAGGTCTTGTTTCACAAATGAGTTGTCATTTTTGTTTTGCTCCTCAATGTAACTCTTCTGGATATAATGTCACACGTTCCTCCATTTCAAAACATATCATTTCTGCAACATTTTAGCATCAGTTTGGAATTGAGATTCAACATGAGTAATTGAATTGTCATGGTTGGAAATAATACTTGGCAAAATTCTTTATATTTTGGGATAATTTTGGTTTTGGGAGATGAGCAAGTCATGTATAATCTGAAAATAATGCTGCTGAGATTACAGGGGAGCAGATCCCCCCCTCCAAACCGCTACCACCAAAGGAAAGTTGGCAGTAATCCACCAGACTTGAAAGAAATCCATGCTGCAGCCAAAACACCATGCATGGCAGATTTCATTGCCTAACTTTGGGACTTCAACCCTTTACTGAGGAGAGGGTCCTGCCCTCAAGAACGGCTCACCAATCTAATTCTGCTCTGACTCTCGCATATGAGAAGATAGCACCCCCTCCCCTTTCCACCACTTATGAACCTCTTTAAAAAGTGACCTGTTAGCTACCCATATCAACCATATTTTGGCTTAGACAGTATTATCAGGGTCAATAGAACATTATCATTATTTATTTAAATTGTTGTCACGCTGCCAACTTCAACATCCTCACAACCTCTGTTATGAAGATGAGCTCAGAGCTGAGTGGGAAGGTGGTGAGCTAACCTATATTATGTGCGTATCTGCTGAAAATATATCCTCTGGAGCATGTATGATCCAATTCTTTAACTTCAGTTATGACAAATACTGGGTTTTTTTAAGTTGTATACAAATGAATTAATATATTGTGGATGTAATTAATAATAGACTACATGTTGAAAAGCCACTGATCTTCTTAACTGGTGTGTGTTGCAGAAATGAAAAGAAAGCAGTTCTCCTGAAAACTGCCATTTTTCAAGTGAAGTCTAACTGTGTTTATCTCTTCCAGAACTAACAAATAGGACTGACCTGATGACTCTGAATGGAAAGACTCTGCATGTGACATCTGGGGTTACACCAGCAGAAACTGTTATGCAGACAGATACCCTGCTTTTCCAGTATGTCAACTTACAGCTGGTGAATGCCAAGCCTCAAGGTATGCGATTAGGCAACACAGTTGTTTTATTCAAAATTGCTTGAAAAACTTCACTTCTACTATAATGAGAATTTGTTCAACGCAGCGTTTACTGCTGGACGTTAACTTGTACATTGGTTTCCAGTATGACAAAACCATCACAGCTGTGTGCCAGGATGCTGCAGTATGAATATGTGCAGCATGTCCTTGCTTTGTTTAAGATTTTGGTAAGTTTTCAGTATCTAATGTGTGCATATATACTCCCATATGAGGCACAATTTCAGAGTTTGCAGATGATACAAAAACATTGTGAACTTGACTGGGAAAGCTTTGAACCTTGAAAGGACATTAGTGTTGCTGATATGTCTGAATGGGTGGGTGAAGAAGTGGAGACCATGAAATGATTCACCTTAGTAGAAAGAAAGGAGAGACAATATTAAAATAAAGGGCAAATTCTGAAAGGAACACAGGAGCAGAGAAACCTAGCTGTAAGATTTCACTAGAATGGGTTGAGAGGAGATTCACGAGATGTTGCCGACTGGAGCATTTCAGCTATGAAGAGAGCCTTGATAGGCTGGTCTTACCTTCCTTAGAACAGAGAAGTCAGGGACCCTAATTGAGGTGTACAAAATAATGAGAGGAAATCTGGGATAGATATGAAAAAAACTTGTCCCCTTAATAGAGGGGTCAATAACCAGGGTTTAGATCTCCGGAAAAAGGCATGAGATTCAGAAGGGATTTAATCAGTTTTTTTCACCCAGACGGTGGTGGTTATCTGACATTTTCTACCTGAAAGGTTGGTAGAAACAGGAGCAATCACAACATTTAAAAAGATTTAGATAGTCACTTGAAGCACACAGCATACAAGGCTATGGGCCATGTGCTGGAAAATGGGACTAGAGTATATAGATGCTTGATGACTGGAGCAAACATGATGGACCTCTTTCTGTGCCGTATGACTCTGACTGTACATTGGAGTATGGGCATGACAGTTTGAAAGAGTGGTCATTGAAGGAACCTTCAGGAACGATATGGGGAAGTTTTGTAAAGGTGCAGAAAATATTCATGAGATTGGTTCCAAAGTTATGGAGTTAAATTGGAGAATTAAGACTGAATTCCTTAGAAAAGAAGGCTGAGAGGGGATTTTATAAAGGTATCTAAAATCATGAGAGGTTGAGACAGAATAGAAAGGGAGAAGCTGTTCCCACTCATGAAAGGATAGAGAATGAGATGGCATAAAGTGATTGGAAACAGGAGTGAAAGTGATAGAGGAAAGATGTTTTAACGCTGCCTGTGTTTAAGGTCTGGAATGCAGTACCTGATAGTGTGATGGATGCAGGGTGAGCAGAAACACTCAGAAGCATTGATCATCAAACAGCAAATGCAAACATGATGAACCAAATAGCTGCTCCTGCACTGTGACAATTCTGAGATTCTGTAAAAGACATACCTCACTTGTTATAAGTTTGAAAATTTACTTGCATCTGCATAACATCACTTGACTCCACATTAGCTCATCTACTGGAACCCTCATCCATGGCTTTGTTATCTCTGAACTTCCCTATTCCAGACCATCATCCCATCATTAACCTTCATAAACTCAAACTTATCCAAACCTCTGCTGCTTTTATCCTAACTCACTCAAAGTCCCATTCACTTATCATCCCTGTACCTGATGATCAAACTGGCTCATGCTTAAGGATTATTCACTTTTGAAATTTTCATCATTTTTAAATCTCCCCATGATCTTGCCCCTTCCTATAATCTTCTCTAACCCTAAGTCCCTCTGAGATATCTGCATTTCTCCAATTATGGCTTCCTGTACGTCCCCCATTTTAATCCACTGATGACTGCACCATTAGCTTTCCAGCCTCAACATTCTGGATTCTGTTCTAACTTCTCTGCTTATCTCCTCTTAAGATGCTCCAACCTTTTTTTCTAAACTTTTGATCATATCTTTTAATCTCCTTTGATGTGGCTTGACATCAAATTTTGTTTGATATTACTGTGAAGGAGCTTGGATCATTTTACCTTTTCGAAGGTACTGTACAAATGTAGTTCGTTACAATTTTGAAAACTTAGCAAAGTATAAGTAAGGCTAATGTGGTATATATAATTTCTGTGGATTTGTACAAAGCCTTCAGTTAGCTATGACATAATAGATTTGTGATTACGGTCAGAACATTTGGAGTTAGTGGACTAGAATGAGTAGCAAGCTGTCTGCAAAACTGGAAACTGAGAGTAGGGGTTAAAATATATTTATTTAGATTGCCAAATGTTGGAATGTGGTATTTCAGAAGAAGGAATGCAGGAATCATTATTGTTTATGACTTACATAAATTATTTGGACTTGGAATTGGAAGTATAATTTCAAAGTTGCAGGTGACATTGAATTAGAGAATCCATTTAGTGGAGGAGTACTGTGACAAACTGCAAGATATTTGGCAAATGAACTTCAGATAAGTATGGCGTACATTTCATATAAGAATAAACATTCAGAATCGGGTGTCTAAACCCAATGGACAAATAATAGGATTAGAATGTACACAGCTTTTAAAAAATAACAACGTAGGTTGAAAAGACCAATGAATTTTTAAAAAGTGATCACTGGAGCTTGTTTGTTAAAAAAAAAAGTGAAATTGAAAGGCCAAATAATTATGCTGGTTGCATATATAGAATTTTGGTTTTATCAGAGTCTCCGACAGTTGATCACATCAGCCATTGACATTCTCTTGCCAAGCCAGTCTCTGACAGTTGATCTCACTACCCACCTGCGATTCCACACTATGCACATGTGATCACATGACTACTATTTCCAAAAGCTGTATGGCTAGAGAAAATGCATGCTCTTTCCAGGCTTTACTAGCTTGTTGCATCGTGTTTCAGGTTGGTACAGATGGACTATGATTGCCGGGTGAAGTATGCTTTGTGGTGATAATGCAAACACATGAAAGCAAATATACTAGAAACTGATATGCAAAGCCAGTATATTTCAGTACTACAAATATAGAGGGCTACTTAGCCCAACATGTCCATCTGGATTTTATGCAAGAGAGTCTTCCATTCCTCTGCCTATTCTCTGTAGATCTGCACTTTTTGTCCTTCAGTTGCTAATACAATAGGTCTGTTCAGAACAAAGAAAAATTATGGAAATGTTGCTACACTCCACATCTTGTGTCTCCATATGATAGATAATAGGGGAGGTTGTGACCTAGTGGTATTATTGCTGGATTGTTAACCCAGAGATCCAGCTTCAAACCGTGCTGCAACGGATTAAAATTCCACCAAAAATAATGTGGAATTAAGAATCTCATGATGACCATGAATCAATTTATCGCTTGTTGGAAAAACCCATTTGGTCCTCTGATCTGCCCTAGCCAGCAATGCCCTCATCCATGACTGAATTAAAAAAAAGAAAATAAATCAGTGGGACGGTGGTAATATCCTTATCTCTGGACTGTGTAGGCCTGGGTTCAAGTCCCACCTGCTCCAGAGGTGTGGGGTAGCATCTCTGAACAGGTTAAGTAGGAAAGAAAAAAGATAAGGCAATACAGTCTAGGCCAGGAGGTCTGAATCAAGTTGTACTTGTTTGCAGGGGTGAGTAGCAAAGTTTAAACAGGTTGATTAGAAAATAGAATAAAGCAGACCCAGAAGGGTCTGTGGCTCAGTGGTACTTTCCTTACCTTTGGGCTTTTGAGGCCTGGGTTCAAGTCACACCTGCTTCAGAGGTGTGTAATCACAAAACTGAACAGGCTGAATTAAAAAAACGAGCAGATATACAGTTCTTGTGACACAGTGGTAGAGATATGGACTATGTTCCAGTTCCACCTATTCTAGAGCATCTTTAAGCAGTTTGATTAGAAAATCTCAATAAAGCAGACACGGTTCAAAAAGGCAGATCCAGGGATGGATCTGGTACATTCTGTCCCTGGCTGGGACTTGTATTGTACGCCATGAGTAGTAGCTCTATTTTGGTGTTCAACAATAAACAATGTTCCTTTCTACTCAGGTTGTCTGAATTATTACAGAAAAGATTGAGCAGGCTGATACTATTTTTTTCATGTTGTAAAGTAAAGTCTGAGTATGACCTAATTGAAGGTTTCAAGATTATGAAGGATGAATAATTTCTCCGGCTGCTGTAAGTGAATGCATATGTAGTATCTGCTGTGTTATATCTTGTATTTTCGAAATCAAGTGCAAACCTTAGGAATAATCTATTGATACTCAGTAACACTTGCTGGAAGAGTCATTTATTCATAGTTTTTAGGAAAAATAAGTAGGTTAAGAAAATATCTAAGAATGCCTGGAGGAATATGTACAGTATGATCAAGTCCCTAATGGAGCTCTAGATATAGATGCAGTTACTAATGAATGGCTGTTGTTTCACATTAAATGTCTGTGGGAAGAGAATAATGTATGGATCTAAGCTAAATTCTGTTACTCTGAAATGATATATAATTCTGAGATGAGTTTTATCGTTGAAGTGCCATCAAGAGTTCTGATTTTGTGTTAAATACTAAACTTTGTTTGTGGACTTGGTACAATAATTAGTCTAGATTTTGATTTGTGGTATCTGAACTACAATTCATATTGCAACCACTATACAGGGCTGAACCTTATGTTTCTTAGCTATGGCCAAGTTGCATGAGTGTTCTGGAGGGTTTTCGCCACAAAGCACAATGAATTCTCTTGAATCTTACTAAACTCGTTGCATCAACCTGTTTCTAGGATGTCTGTCTCATTTGATTTCCATTCATTCTACCATATGCTGTTCCCAGAACAATTCGCCACTCACTGGACATCTGAGAGATTGGCATTCCTTGCCATCAGCTGTAGCCTCCATCTTCCCCTTCCTGTGAAGGTGAGCAACATGCTACCAAAAGTAAGGCCTGCTTCTCTCTGTGAAATGTAGCTAAATTGGGAACAGAACAGTCATTATCTAGTATATTTTGCAGCTGAGATCTGAACACACTTTCCCATATCGTGATACATTCTGCAACTGGATAACAAGTGGCATTTCCCCTTAATCCATCCACATTCAGGCTCAGCACGTGTCGTAACTTGAAAAGATTGCAGCGGCCCTGGCTGGTATTTTTGCATTATCATTAGCCAAGGGTGAGGTCATGGAAGACTGGAGGATAGCAAATGTCATGCTTTTATTCAAGAAGAGCTGCAAAGAAAAATCTAGGAGCTATGGATCAGTACGCCTAACATCCGTGATAGGCAAGTTACTTGAGAAGATTCTGAGAAATTAGATATCCATGCATTTGGAAAGGTAAGGCTTGATCATGCCTCACAACTTTGATAGAATTCTTTGATCAAGTGACCAGGAAAGTTGATGAGGGCAGGGCGGTAGAAGTAGTCTATATGGATTTCAGTAAGGCCTTTGATAAGGTTCTACATGGTAGGCTGCTCTGGAAGGTTAAATTACATGGAATCCAGGGGGAGCTGGAAGATTGGATACACATTTGGCTTGATGGTAAGAAATAGAGGTTATTAGTAGAAGGATGCTTGTTGGACTGGAGACCTATGACTAGTAGAGTGCTTGAGGGGTCAGTGCTGGGCCCATTACTGTTCGTTATGCATGCCAGTGATTTGGATGAGAATGTACAAGGCGTGATTAGTGAGTTTGCAGATGACACTAAAATATCGTGAGGAGGGCTATTAGAAATTGCAGTAGGACCTTGTTCAGCTGGGGATGTGGGCTGAGAAATGGCAAATGGAGTTTAATATCAATAACTGATGTCTTGCATTTTGGAAAGTCAAATCAAGGTAAGAGTTTCATGGTGAATGATAGGGCCTTAAGGAGTATAGTGGAACCAGAAAGACCTGGGAATTCAGGTGCATGGTTCTCTGAAAGTGGAGTCGCAGTTGACAGGACATTGAAGAAGGCTTTTGGCACACTGGTCTTCTTCAGTCAGGGCAATGAGTATTAAAGTTGGGAAATTATGTTGCAGTTGTACAGGATGTTGGTGAGGCCACACTTGGAGTATTGTGTTCAGTTTTGGTCACCTTGCTATCAGAAGGATGTTATTAGACTAGAAAGAGTGCAGAAGAAATTTACAAGTACGTTGGTAGGACTCACGGTCTGAGTTATCGGGAGAGGTTGGACAAGCTAGGACCTTTTTCTTCAGAGCATAGGAGACTGAGGGAGGATCTTATAGAAGTATATCAGATCATGAGAAGCATGGATAACATGAATGCACTCAGCCTTTTTCCCAAGGTTGGGGAATCAAGGACTAGTGGGCATTAGTTTAAGGTTAGAAGAGAAAGAATAACAGAACCTGAGTAGCAAATTTTTTACACAGAGGGTGGTACATATGTGAAATGAGCTGCCAGTGGAAATTGGTTGAGGTGGGTACATTAACAACATTTAAAGGCATTAGGACAAATACATGGATATAAAAGATTTGGAAGGATATGGGCCAAGTGCAGGGAAATGGGTTCGCGTGGATGGACATATTGGGCGGTATGGACTAGTTTGATCGAATTGCCTGTCTCTGTGCTGTAGGACCCTATGCTGAGTGACCTATCAAGAGAGGAGTGACTGCAGCATGGCAATACATTATCTCCCATCAAATGTTCCTTTTCACTGCATTCAGTACAGACCATCACAGCACTTATTTGATAATGAGGAAGTGGCTATATGGCTCAGGCAGGACCCTTGGAAGTTTGGTTTGCCATTAGGCAGCATTGGCCATTTTTAATATCATTACTGCTCACTTCAGCACCACTGAGTGTTCAATTTACAAGCACCAAAGGCATTTGATAATTTTCCTGTTAGCAGCATCTGACCCCTTAAGCACAGTCATTCTGCATGTACATCAAATAAGTGATGAAGTGATTGCAGATTAAATATAGCGGTGCTCTATACATGGCTGCTTCGTGTATTTGTTGCTGCAATGTCATTAGTGTCTAGCAAGCGTGAACCCACACTTTGGACTGACAAACTGTCACTTAGTCCACCCAGTCAGGGCATTGTTCCAGTCAATTTCTCGTAGTTCTTCACATCTAGAGAATGGAAAATGAGGTACGGAATTCACCTTATCATGGACAGTCAGCACCGGTCCCTGCTTAGTCACCACATTGCCCTCACCATCGGCACCCCCCAAAAGTCTCCATGTCTCTTTTTATCTCACAATACTCTGCAACATGGGGGCAAACCACATTGAGCTTTGCATACAACTGTCCTCCCTGGCCCTGTATCCTGGCATGACACCTTCATGATGCCCATGTGCTCCTGTATGCTTCCCCCTGTGAAGGCCACGGTGATGGTCACTGTCACTAAGAGCCCCCCCCCCAATAGTTTATCATGCTCTTTTATACAGTCCCCATCCCATTAACTTTGAAGTACTTTCCATCCCTGTCCTTATCCCAGAGCTCTACAAATTCCCTGCTTCCCCTTCCCTAGTTTTGTTGTTTACTATCACTTCAGACAGCGATTTTTCCCCTTCTGGTCCTACAGCACACCCCAACCCTGGATTGTGGGAGGAAACCGGAGCACCCGGAGGAAACCCACGCGGACACGGGGAGAATGTGCAAACTCCACACAGTCAGTCACCTGAGGCGGGAATTGAACCCGGGTCTCTGGCGCTGTGAGGCAGCAGTGCTAACCACTGTGCCACCATGCCGCCCACCCCAAATGGCCATGACAGATATTGATCCAGTCAAGAGGGGGCCACTCTCAGTCAGGGAGTCCTGGAAATAGCAGTCATGGACACAGCCCATATACAATCCAGGATCTGCATCACAGTTAGTCATCTGCTGGATTGTATATGGGCTGTGTCCATGACTGCTATTTCCAGGACTCCCTGACTGAGAGTGGCCCCCTCTTGACTGGATCAATATCTGTCATGGCCATTTGGGGTGGGCGGCATGGTGGCACAGTGGTTAGCACTGCTGCCTCACAGCGCCAGAGACCCGGGTTCAATTCCCGCCTCAGGCGACTGACTGTGTGGAGTTTGCACGTTCTCCCCGTGTCCGCGTGGGTTTGCTCCGGTTTCCTCCCACAATCCAAAAAAAAAGATGTGCAGGTCAGGTGAATTGGCCATGCTAAATTGCCCATAGTGTTAGGCAAGGGGTAAAATGTAGGGGTATGGGTGGGTTGCGCTTCGGCGGGGCGGTGTGGACTTGTTGGGACAAAGGGCCTGTTTCCACACTAAGTAATCTAATCTATGTAAGTAATCTAATCTAAAACCCCTCCTTAACAATCAATGGATGGGCACCCAGGACTGTATTCAACCCAAACCTTTGGCTGACTTTGTTGGGTAGAACTTGGACATGACATGACATGACTTTGATCGTCGCATGGGCAAGTTGAGCGAAGGGCCTGTTTCCATGCTGTAGACCTCTGCTCTTGCAGCTTCCCAACTGAAGACACCGGATTCTCCTGACTCCTGATGCACACCTTACAGGACTGACTGCTGCCCACTCTCTGGGCCGTAATCGGACAGTTCCCCTGACTTTGAGCATCCCAAGCAGATGACTAACTGTGGTGCAGATCCTGGATTGTATATGGGCTGTGTCCATGACTGCTATTTCCAGGACTCCCTGACTGAGAGTGGCCCCCTCTTGACTGGATCAATATCTGTCATGGCCATTTGGTGTGTTTGCAGTTGGCACCTGCTGTAAGTGTTAAATTGACATCTGTGTACTGTTCATCACGCTGTCCCCACCTCTAGACAGATCACTATTGACAAACAGGCTGCCTGTCCATGCATATAAAGTCTCCATGCAGCGGCCTGTCCGTGCTCTTAGCTGGTGTGCCCCGTGATGCAAGTCTATGCTTCATGTGCAACCTACCATGAATTGGAGGGGTGTTACGATGACTGCAGTGGGTGGTAGATGCCATTGTCTGTGGATGTCAGTACACACAGCTAGTGCTCATAAATCATTCCCTGGGACACAACTTGATTGGAGGTAAAGATTGTTCAGAGAAACAGGTGAACTAAATCAGCCAAGTACACACTCTGATTTCCACGTTGAGTTTTCCCAACATCTAGTTTGGATGGCGATCTTTTTAAGATAAAAAGCTGAATATTAGGCTGCGGCAAGTAAGGCATTTAACAAGCAATAATCCCCATATTTGGTAATTTGCCACTGCCGAGCAAGAAATGTGTCACACTGCTCATGAAAAACATAAAGCATGGAACCAGTTGCTCCCACCGACAAGAGGAGCATTGTTGAACATCCTGGTTGATTCTTCCACAAATTGCTGAGACTCGTGTGAGATTCCACCCACTGTTCTTGTGAAACAACCTCTTATTTAAGAAGTTAAAACATTTCCCATTGTCTATTCTTGAGATAAGCTTCTTTGGCAAAACTTCTGCAGTAGTCAATGGCAACCCCTCGCCCAATAGTTTTGATCAGAGGTGGGACTTAATCTGTTAGCCATCAAGTAAATAACCCACTACCATCCTGACCACCTCTGACTCAGTCACCATGAAAAGCTAGGTAGGGGTTGGTACTGAAATCAGGAACTCACCTGCCTTATTGGAAAATTGATCTCTATTACACAGCCCATGCAAAAGTACAATTGGCATGGCAGTCAGGTGAAATTTGGCAGGCTATTTCTTTTGGTGGTGGGGTTAGAGAGGAAGTGGCTATCAAGTGGTACCATGTGAACATACCATGGTCTCTTATGTTTACAGAGCTCTGTTAGCTTTAGATTAGACCTGGATAATGACTGAACCGAGTAAAGATTCCAGAATCAGTCTGGGCAGATAATTCCACTGTTTCCATGAGCATATAATCCTGCTCAGAATGAATTTATTAGTGGAGGCTTCAGTAGACTACTTGCCTACCATATGGTTTGGGTGTCATATCGGAGACTTGAGAATGAGAAGAGAAAATTGAAAAATAGCTGAAAGAAACACGATCTGTCCATGTGTAATTTTATAAAATAAGACTTGTTATAGTGAGATGGATCCTCAAATTAAAGTTTTTCAACAGCAAGTAGAAAGATGTGGGTGTGTTGGGATAAAATATTTCTATACATGTGCTTTCACTTAAATTTTAATAAGATCAAGGCTCTTGGGAATTGGTTATTTAACTTGGAGATAGTGCTGATATTTTCCATTTAGTTTCCATTTGTGTATTTGATAGTTCTATTGTGCAAAAGAAAATGAGTTCATAGAATCATTTGATAGAAATCCCAGAATAATGACACAGATGGAGATTATTCGGTTGATCAAGGCTGTACTGACTCTCTCCAGGAGCAGTTAAGGTAGTCCCACTTCACCAGGCTTTCCCCTCAGCCCTACATTTCTTTCTCTCTTTATGGATCCATTTATCTTTCACACTTCATGATTATGCATGTCTCCTCCAAACTGTCTGGCAGGATATTATATACCCTAGTATAAAAGAATGTTTTCTCCTCATGCCACCTTTAATTCCTTTGCCAACTAACTGAGACTTATGTTCAAATAAAGGCACAATATTGCTGGAAATCTGAAATAAAGACAGAAGGTTGGAGAAACGCAGGTCTGACAGTTCTGAAGGAGGGTCTTGTTAAACTCGAAACGTGAACTCTGTTTCTCTCTCCACAGACTCTGCTAGACTTGCTAATGTTCTCTGGTTCTTGATCTTTCTGTCAATAGGAATAACTTACTCTTTATCTACTTTGTTTAGACTCCTCATGATTTTGAATATGTTTAACAAATCTCCTATCTCCCTTCTCTTGAAAGGAGGTCAACCTAGAATTCTGCAATTTATCCACATAATCAAAGTCCTTTGTCCCTGGAATCATTCTTGTAAATCCTTCCTATAATTTGTTTCTGTAAGGTTATCCATTTAAAGATTTGTCATATGAAGTTTTACAGAATAGTGCAACAAGTGACCCTTTGTAATATTTTTCATTATGTTGAAATGATTTATTATGTGGCATAAACCTTAAAGTGCATTATATGAATTGATTTTAAAATGTTCCTTTGCATTCAAAATGAATTGGATGTGAAACAGCTGAATGGACTGTTTATAGTGTGTGTGATGATTTAAATTAAAAAAAAGTACTTTATCGCATTACTGAATTTGCAAACCAAAAGACTGTGTTATTCAAGCTGAATTTCTTTGCATCATTCTGAATTTGCAGCATCAGGCAAATACAATTGGCATCAACAGTCAGTTGTCTTAGTGTAATAACAATATTTAAGCAAAGTACCGTTCAAAGTCTGTGAGAAGATTTGTAGCTCGGGTGCTCGTTGTGGTTCTGTTCGTCGAGCTGGGAATTTGTGTTGCAGACGTTTCGTCCCCTGTCTAGGTGACATCCTCAGTGCTTGGGAGCCTCCTGTGAAGCGCTTCTGTGATGTTTTCTCCGGCATTTATAGTGGTTTGAATCTGCCGCTTCCGGTTGTCAGTTCCAGCTGTCCGCTGCAGTGGTTGGTATATTCGGTCCAGGTCGATATGGGAATTCGACTGGGACAACACTACTATTATAGGACAAGCCAAACAGAGAACAGCCAGGGAATTCCTAGAGGCATGGCACTCATCCACAGATTCAATCAATAAGCACATCGACCTGGATCCAATATACCGACCACTGCAGCGGACAGCTGGAACTGACAACCGGAAGCGGCAGGTTTAAATCACTATAAATGCCGGAGGAAACATCAAAGAAGTGCTTCACAGGAGGCTCCCTAGCACTGAGGATGTCACCCAGACAGGGGACGAAACGTCTGCAACACAAATTCCCAGCTCGGCGAACAGAACCACAACAAAGTACCGTTCACTTATAAACAAAGAATGTTTTAATTTCAGCTATTGAATTTGCTGTTTTGTATTTGCTGCACAGAGATTGGATATTGTATTATGTCACATCCAGATAGCAATTCTTAATCACTGATTCTGCCATGAATTTTAAGGTGCAGTCCAATCCTGTATCATATATTCAATATTATATACAACACGTTTGTTTTCCATGGATAATTGGCTAACAAAACGAGAAATGGCAACCTGAGATAAAAATGTGGGAGAAACTCAGCAGGTCTTGCAGAATCATAGAGGAACAATGTCATCGTTTCGAGTCCAGTGTGACTCTTATTTGAAGCAGACAGGTAATCCTGCCTGATAGGAACCAGGGCTAAATCTATCACGTCTGTTGAATTCCTAGGTGAGATTGGCATCTATTACGTCTTTCAAGGAAACTATAATTTTGTGTGAATAAAGTTACATTTCATTTATTAGACCTTAGCTTGCAGCAAATATCTGTGCTCCATATTCATACAATGCCTGCTGATATGCAATTAAATTTTCAAATAAATATTCTGTCTAATTTCATGTAAGTTTTCATAATTTTATTTATTTTTATTCATTCATATATGTGATGTAGCTTGGCCAGCATATATTACTAAACCCTACTTTATAGAGAATTTAATTTTAGTTTTATTAATTGCAAAGTGAAAGTGGTGTGAGGTAGAATACACAATTTCATCATTATGAGAAAGAAATTCGAATTCAGTTCCTTTGGTGCACTTTGCATGGCAAAAGCGTCTACTTGCCATCGAATCAGCACTTTTTAAATAACATAAAAATATTGTTCCACTTGACATTGATATTTGTGTGAGTCCACTTGAGTACAAGACAAAAAGTTGAAATTCAACCTTAACTTTTAGTTGTAATCTTCCCCGCCACACAAATTGTTGGGTTTAAGTATAGGAATGATTGATATTTGGTAATGAATTGACAGGCATGAATAGAAATGAACAATTTTGATGGTGTAAACCATGAGAAAAAAATTCAAGATGTTTGAGTGTTAGGACATCTGATCAATTAAAATTGTTTCATGAACTGACTTCCTAAAATATTTCAACAGTAATAAACTTGCAATTTTAAATTTTTTGGATCCAGAACTTCATGTAGGAATCATTGATATCAAGAATTTGGACACAGTGATCAGCATTCTTAATTTGAATCCTATGCAGTTTCCTAAATGTCTTGTGTGCATGCATTCCTGCTTAAAAGTTTTGCAATGAGCGTTCTTGACTTTAGAATTGAACTCATAGTACCTGATCACATAGTCTGCTTCCCTTTTGTATAGTCTTTGGTAAAAACACTTATGTTGCTGAAAACATTAGGCTACAGTATATCTATATCTGGAGCTCTGACAATTAGTAATTAGAACAGTCGTTTGAGCTTCTTCGTAATTAATGTATTCGGGAATAAGCTGTAGAATGTTTTTTGCGTACTGGAACAGTTCTCAAATATTCAGTACTTAAAATACTGTGATGTTGAAAATTTAAATAAAAACAATGCCAGAGAAACTTGGTAGCTCTGATAGTATTTGTGAGAGAGTAAGACAGAGTTAACATTTGAAACTGATTTAAACTTGAAACATTTACTGTTCTGTTCTTTCCAAAGAAGTTGCCAGACTTGAATTTCTCCAGCTTTTAATTTCTAGATCTCAAGTATTCTTTTCCCAATGAGAGACTAATCTGTAGATCCACCTGTCCACACTACTGAACTGCTGTAGATTGCAGAATAGTAGTCAGGTCCTATGCTGCAAATTATCTTAAATCATGTCACAGTATTCTTTACATCTTCTGTTGCAGTTTAATAAGCTAATCATAAATTATTGTTTAAGTTTTCATTTCTGGACATCTTAATGTATGTATATATTTTTAAAACAGGGACCTGGAAATTAGTATAGACTTCATTTGAATTCCATTTTATTGATTACTTTCAAAGGTTCTGATTTCATTTGTGCCACTTCATGAGATCACTGGTTTGTAACTCGCCAGATGATGCCTGTCAGCCATTCAATCTATTAGTGGTTAACTGTATGCAATTTATTGTTGGAGTGGAGTAAGGAGGAGTTGTGATAGAGAGTTACTGATATTTATACCAGAATGTTGCCACTCTTCATAATCTTTTGTGAGAGACCTGTTTCTTTCATTTTGCTCTGGCCAACTTTTGTAAGCTAGCATGAAATAAATAAATAAATCATGTTATTAATCCTAGATCACCTGTTTAAACTGTTTGTATTGTTATCTTTGAAAATATATGATGCAGAAATTGACTTAAGAGTAACCTTCTGTTCTGGAAACTATGGAATGTCTCACCTTTATGCTAGATGCTATAGCATTCACTTTGTTTAATGTACAGTTCATGTGGCCATCATCATTCTGGCAGTGTTGAAGTGTACAATATATTTGGACAATTGCTCACTATTCCCAAATATGCCATATTTTAAAACCATTGTGACTATGAAACAGTCTTTGCTTTGGTGTTGAATGCCTTTATACAGTTTGGAGTATACTGATTGTCAAAGTGAACTTGCTGTGGTCTATATCTTATTGTGGTCCTTTGAGTTACACTACCCAAAAGGTGATCTCTTATACCAACTTTTCCATAGGCCAGTGCAATAGTATAATTCAGACTATTTGACCCATTAAGCCATACTCCACCATTCAGCAACGCCTTGGCTAAGCTAGTTGTAACTAAGCTGGTAACTTTCCTGCTTGCTTGTCCTTCATAACCAATTATTCTCTTGACAATCAAAAACCTGTCAAACTTAATTTTAAATATTTTCAACATCTCAGTCTCTACTAATCTCTGGGATAGAGTATTGCCAAGTTTAATGACTTTTTGAAAGAAGCAATGTCTCTTCATAACTGTCTTGAAAAGTATCCTCTTTGTTTTCAAACTGTCTCTGAGTTCTAGATCCTCCCATGAGGAAAACCTATTCGCAGGATTTACCCTGTCAAACCACCTCAGAATATTGTGTATTTCAATAAGCTTAACTCCCATTTTTCTAAACTCTGATGGTTAAAGGCCTAATTTTCTCAAACTTTGTTCATAAGACAACCCCTTAATTGTAGGAATCAGCTTAGTGAGCTTTCTCTGAACTGTTCCTAGAAAAGGAGACCTGATGGTCCTACCAGTGTAATCTCACCTACTCCCTTTGCAGGTGTAGCAAGACTTTCCTACTTTTGTCCCCTACTCCTATGTCATGCTATTTTACTGTCTTTTGTACGTGGTTCACATTTTTAATTTTAATGGGACTGAAGTTGAGAGGAGTTACAGATTTTGACAGTTAAATCACATTCCTATGAGGTATATATCATGTAGCTTTCCTCAATTAATTGAGTGGAACTAAACTCTGATGCTAGTATCTGGTTTCCATAACTGGCTTTTAATTTTTCAAACACTGTATGTTGTTAGGTCCTTTTTAAATACTGTTATAATGAAGCAGAGATCACTTAACTGTGGAAACCTTACCAAAGGATGCTTTGCTAATTGCCTTTACAGAGAAATTATAAGACTATGTTAGATGACAAAGCATTTGCCTTCAATGTAAACATCATCATATATTTTCAGTCTATTAATGGTGAATAAAATTAAAAGCAAGAGGACTGTATTAAATATAAAATGTTAAATGTATTGCACTCCCAAAGAGCCTGATTTAAATCAGAATCTGTTTGAGGTTTTGAAACATATGATTGGTATCAATCAATTCCTTGTTTGTAAAATAATTCATTACTCTTTCCCCCAAGAGATAATATATTAGAGCATTATCAGCAATTCTGTTATAGAAGTTTCAAGTATTGAAATAACTTTCATCTCTAGCATGTCATGTGGGTTGACAAATCACTTGTTTAATTTGAGTCAGATCCAATAAAATAATTTGTTTATGAAAGCACTTGAACTGTTCCTAATACAAAAAGACTGTGAGAAAAATGTAGTCTTTTGTTTGACCTGCAGGCATTGTTATCTCTTAACGTATTCTGTCTCCTTTTCAACTTCTTTGATCTGGGTTTGGTCACATTTGTACCCCCCAAAAAAAGGTATTTGTCAGAACTCACTGGACTTGAAACATGACCTCTGTGTTTCTCTCCACAGATGCTGCCAGACCTGCTGGATTTTTATAGCACTTACTATTTTTGATCCAGAAAGTAAGGGCCCAATTTAGTCAGCCTCCTATTACTGGACAAAACTGTCAGTCTAGGAATCAGTGTAGTGGACTTTTGCCTCCCATCCAATTTTATAATTTTATACAAAATGGAGACCAAAACTCTGCTCAGCACTCTACATGTGGTCTTACCTTGTACAATTTTAACATCAACTATTTTTTTTCCCTGTGCTCCAGTCCCCTTGTAATAAAGTAATAAAATGTGGCCGTTGCCTTCTTGATCACTCGCCCTACCTGCATGCTAGGTTTGAGTTCCATATGGGGTGCAAACAAGTCTGTCTGAACATGAACATTTAGATGTTTCATGAATTTCAAATATTCTGCTATTCTGTTCTTACTACAGAAATGAATAACTTCACACTGCCCCATATTGTGTTCCATCTGCCACCTCTCTGCCCACTCACTTACTCTGTTTATAATGTCTTTTCAGCCTCTTTCTGTGTTCCTCACTGCTTAATTTCATACCTAACTTTATATTGTTAGCAAAATTAAATGCATCACTCTGTTGATTCAAGTTATTAATATAGATTGCAAATAGCTGGGACCCAGCACTGATTCTTGTGGTGTTCGACTAGTTACAGCCTACTTAGTTGACAATGTCCCTTTGTCATTACTCTTTGCTTTTTGTCTCTTAACCTTCCTGCAAGGCATGCCACTATATTGCCCCAACTCCATGAATCTTGTCATTGCATATTAATATATCACATTTTTGAATGCCTTTTGCAACTTCAAGTAAACTGCATTCATTGGGTCCCTTTTATCTACCCTCCTGGTGACATCCTCAAAAAAGTCCAATAACTTTGTCATCCAAATTTTCCTTTCATAAAGCCAGTCTTATCATCCTATGATTTTCTTGGTGTATTTTTAATGTCTAAAGTCAGAATTTCAATTCTTTTTCCAAAACAATCAAATTATTCTGTGGTCCAAGTTGTGGATGATCTGCTTCACTGGATACCTGAACTAAAAATGCAAATTAATAGATGAAAATTTGCATTATAACTAAAGCAGAATCAATTTAGACGCAATACAACATGCGGTCCTACTGATTTGTTGGGTTTAAGGTTGTTTTATGCCAGTCTGTCTTTAAGAGATGTATGAGTTATAATTTAGCAACTACAAAAAATAGCTACAGACTGAAAATTGCTGGTATCTTCACTCACTTTACTTGCATGTTCTGTTCTTGTATTATAGAATGCCTCAAAGGCACAGTTGGAGCTCTTTTGCTGGAAAACCCAGCTGGTCAGAATGGGCTGACGTATGCTGATCTTTATCATGAGGCAGCCAAAGTATTTGGCCTCAGAAGCAAGAAACTAAGATTGTGCCTAGGTGATACCAAAGCAGAAGGTATGTCTTGTTGATGATATAAGCACTGGCTAGGAGAGCTAAGGAGCAACTTAATTTTGAGATTTCAGTGCTCTAGAAGTATAGAGACCTTTAAATTGTGACAATTGGGCGGCACGGTGGCACAGTGGTTAGCACTGCTGCCTCGCAGCTCCAGAGATCCGGGTTCAATTCCCGCCTCAGGCAACTGACTGTGTGGAGTTTGCACATTCTCCCCGTGTCTGTGTGGGTTTCCTCCGGGTGCTCCGGTTTCCTCCCACAGTCCAAAGATGTGCAGGTTAGGTGAATTGGCCTGCTAAACTGCCCATAGTGTTAGGTAAGGGGTAAATGTAGGGGCATGGGTGGTTTGCGCTTCGGCGGGGCGGTGTGGACTTGTTGGGCCGAAGGGCCTGTTTCCACACTGTAAAGTAATCTAATCTAATCTAATCTAAAAATGTAAAGTAATCTAATTGGTTTTGGCCATGTATATCTCAAATTTAGTATCTACAGCTCCAGTTCTCCTTTTGAATATACCTCTGGTGTGTGTTCCAAATATACATTCTTCTCCCTTTCCCATGAAGGACCATTTTTGGGTTTGTGATGCGTGTTGAGTATTGGAAGATTAAATTCGAGTGCATTAAATGTTTTACCACATTTTCTTTTGTATGTGTTGCATATTTCCACCTCTGCTAGCTGTTTGCTTTGGTAACCTTTCTTTAGACACTATAAGTAACTAGCTGAAAATGTGTTGCTGGAAAAGCGCAGCAGATCAGGCAGCATCCAAGGAACAGGAGAATCGACGTTTCGGGCATAAGCCCTTCTTCAGGAAGGGCTTATGCCCGAAATGTCGATTCTCCTGTTCCCTGGATGCTGCCTGACCTGCTGCGCTTTTCCAGCAACACATTTTCAGCTCTGATCTCCAGCATCTGCAGACCTCACTTTCTCCACTATAAGTAACTATCAATGGTACTTGCATGCTGAGTTCTTGTGGTGCCCTCATTTGCAAATCAACCCTACAACATTGAACTTAGGGTTGTATTGTGGACTTTAATTTTTTTTCGTTAATGACATTTGTCACTTGAGTTTAACCACAGCACCAGTATTCCATACAAAAATTGCTCAAGGCAATGAAGGTGATTTTAAAACCAGTGGTTTATTTCTATGGCAGTAACAGAGGAAAAAAATGATATTCTTGCACAGTCGTTTATATGCTCCATAATCTGTTTATTTCCTCAATGGATCAGTTCTTAAATATAATCATGAAGACTATTTTTATTAATTACATACTCAATTATAAAAATAAGTCTCTGTTTACTTTGACTATTTTAATCTTGCTATTGTATTTGTTCGCAACTACTGTTTGCGTGATCTTAAGCACAGAAATATTAAGGACAAGAATGTGAAAGGTCAAAGTGAGCTTATTTCATATAAACCAAAGTACAGGAAATTCTGGCATGCAGATTTTATCCAAATATTATGCAACTTAGTTATGATGTGTCATTTCAAATATTCCTAAATAATTCAGTATCCACAATAATTAACATTTTCTGAAGCTAGCCACAAAATGCAGAAAGTTTTAGCTTTTGATGTTGACTTCAGTTTCAAACCTAACTGGTTTGCAACAAAAATATAAGTAGTCCTTTGGTTCCTGTACAGACTGAGAAAGAGAAAATGTAATGCAAATTCCTATACATTTTTTAATGGAAGAAAAGTGATTAGAGATATTTCTAGAAGACCATTTCCCAAGTGGTGTCAAAGTAGCACTCTCAAAAATTCTAATTTAGTTTGCAATTTTCGAACTAATTTAATTTGCAGTGGTCCACAGTATGTAAATACTTAAAATGATTTGAACAACAGAATACTGAGCTAGTGAACAAGAGTACAGATATTCAAATTCAGCATATGCTGCAATATTATTTAGAAGAATGTTAAGTGCCATTACTCTTAACATTTCCCAAATAATAGAGGCTTTTGTTACATTGTTGCACATCGTTTTTAAGTGTGTTCAATGTATGTTTAATATTATTTTGGTACATTGTTATAATATAATTTAAGCAAAATGTCATTTCAACTGAAATGTTTACTAATTTACATGTATTAACTAATTACCAGCACCACAAGTCCATTACTGTGTCTATTATGATGTCTGGTTACTAACTGTACTAATATTGATGCTCTGATTTCCACAAATGGGATAACTTTTGATCCACTGATGCTGAAGAAAAGCATGAAACTTAACTGTTTCTGTGCTAATGTGGTCAGTTAAGAAGTGGAATAACAGCAGAATGGAAACCTATTTTCTCCTGTGTCCCAACAATCCTGTCGAAGGCTTACAGCTTCTCCTATCTGGAGCTTCATCTTATCCCTGTTTAACATTCTAGTTCCCTTACCCAGCCACCATGATTGTTATTGTTCATGAACTATCTCAGCTAATAAATGATATATGCTTCAGGGCTTAGCACTGGCATTATCACACCTTTTGAAAATGTCAAAAAATTAAAATAAATTTGATTCTTACTCCATACTCCCTCAGTGGCTTCAAAAATAACTTAATGCACAAAATGTCTTAAGAATACACTAAATACTGAACGTTTCTATGTCTAAAGTGCCATGTGTATATTATTAGCTTAAAAATGCATTTTTCAATTTTATTTCTACTTTTATTCCATTTGAGCAGCATGTGCTCATTCTGAATTAATATTTGACCTGTGTTGCACAGATGAATTTTCAAGTGCAGTGTAGGTAGGCCAGTAAAATGGGCTGCTGCATCTGTGCTACTGTTTTTAACTTTAAAATGGGTCATGGTCTATTGTAGGATCCTCAGGAGGATAGACACAATTTAGAGAAGAATAAAATTTGGTATGAAAAGATTTTGTCTCTTGGATTAATTTTGTTCCATTTGGCTTGTAAGCAGTTTTTTTTATGAAGTATTGAGCAGTGAAGACCATAATATAGTGCAATGACAACACAAGTCAGGATGAGAAGTGGTAATGTATCATACTGTTGTTTGTGAAATTTTATTTCAAAGTCATTTGAAAAATAGAGAGCAAATGGAAGAAGACATGAAATATCCTTCAATCTCTTACAAAATAAAATAATGCCCAAGTTCTGATCGTCAAACGTATGGTGCAAAATGAATACCTATTTCGGCTCTTCCTTTATCAAAATATTGAAGTGGTGCAAAAAATTTGACATATTTTGCACAACAGTGTTGGTTTCCAAGACAAAGCTAATTTATCAGGAAGGAATGAAGTTCACCAAAAGTTATAAGTAAGCCCACTAATGTAAGGCTACCCTTTTCATACATTTCTATAAGTTTGTTTTTATTTGAAGAGTCCTCCTGTAAGATTCCTAAAACGCTTTGTTCTTAGAAGACTTGAATACATTTCAACAATGTTTGAATTGATACTGAACCATGGAATCAAGCTTACTTCTTAAAATGCCTCTGCTTGGTTAATTTTGCTGTGCCTTTGCTCCTAAATAAATAAACAAATGCACATGTACAAGTTTACTGCATATGCATATGGTCATTGCACACAAATCAAACTACAAATTTTGTTGCATTACATTGGATGGAATTAATTTGACAAACCATTGTCACATCTGTGCATTTTGACTTTGAGATTGTGTAGTCCAGTTTCAAACTTTTCAGTATTCCATATTGGATTGAGGGAAGTGAGTAAACCACTAATATTTGGGAAGGTTATTTGGAATAGAGTCTTAGGCTTTAGGCTTTATATATACCCTATTCAATTTTAGTTCAGATGTTAGATTGCTTTCATGACCAGCAATTGTGTCATTCTTGTAATCTTGGGGAAAAAAGTGTGAATTTCTAATTTTTTACATACAATAATAGTGCGTTTTTAAAATGTTACTATCTTTTTTCAGAAATTACAGATGACTCTTCAATGAAAATGTTGAATATGAAGACTATTTATATTCATGTTTTGCCGACAACAGCTGAGGCCTAAGATCTGTACAAATATTTCGTCCTTATGAATGCTGCGTTATGACCATGTTGTACTGCTAATGGATTATCCATACCTGGATTTAATTTAGAAAATTTGAAAATGTTGTTTGACTGTACACTTGACACATCACTGAAGAAGATTAAATGCTATTTCATAAAATTACACTTTATTTGATGTCATACATATATTGATTAATTTTCCTCTTGAACCTCAGCAACAGTAATCTACAGTTGGACATTATAGTAATATTGGTGCAAAGGAGACTACAGGTGGGAGGGCACAGGTGCTAAGTCAGTTTGTTCTTATGCGTATCTGATCTCCTCTGTGCTGTTGTGCTGAGCAAGACGCCAGGCATTTCCCCTTTGAGGGAGGGGAATTCATTTTAAAAGGTTGATATTGATACTTTTTATAGCTTCATCAGCGTAACATTAATAGAGACGTGGAAGTCATCCTCTGCTTCAGGTGCTTTGTGGGAGTCATTGGCACAAAGGATACTAATAGAGAGACTGAAACATTCATCATCACAAAAATAAATAGTTGGGTAGATAACAAGGTACATCACGAACAAGAATAAAGAATAAATCTGAAGAGCAAAGTTCCCACAATCTTGTTAATCTTTTCTAAAGTCCCCAGTTTGTATGCTGGTTGTACTACAAAATTATGGAAAAGAACAAAAGTTATTTTTCCTAAATCTTTGTGGTAATAGCTCAGATCTTTACAACATCTGAATGAAAAATTGCCTTCTAACATTTTAGATTGAACTACCATGCTGTTTGGAATTTTTCTTCCAAAACAATTAAGTGTTGGTACTTTGTCCCCTTTTTTCTGGGCACTATGTCTAACAGTTAAACTGAGATTGTAGATTTTTAAATGATGCCACCAGGTTTTGTGGCATCTTGCAGAGAAAAAGTTACCATGATGTTCACTGTATCTTAATCATCCAAAAGATAATATGGTTCAGACCTCATGGTCTGTTGAAGAATGCTTTTTGGATACAATATTTGCATGCAGATCAGTGAGTAGCTTTGTGAATGCATGTGAATCAAATTGCATATTTTGCTGCATTACATTGGATGGAATTAATTTGACAAACCATTGTGAAATTTGGTGCATTCTGATTTTGAGATTATGTAGTCCATTTCAAACATTTCAATTTTGGTTTGGGGGTAGAAAGTAAACCACTGATTTTGGGAAGGTTTTTTTGGAATGGAGTCTCAGGCTTTGGGTTTCATGTATATTCTATTCAATTTTAGTTCAAATGTCAGATTGTTTTTATGATCAACAAATAAGCAGACACAACATAAGACCCAACTTTGAGAATAAAATTCTGCTTAGTAAATGTGGTGTGAAAAGCAAATGCATTGGACACTTATTCAATTAATTGTCAAATAAGCAGTTTTGCTCTCATCATATGCTTGAACTACATTATTTGGACAGACTCTCTATTTTTATTCAGACTGTGTTAACTCCATTATACATCCTTTGTCCCATGAATTTTAACATCATACTTGTGGTAACCTATCACTAATATTTTCACAATGGTATATTGTAGGAATGAACATGTTGTTTGTAATTCCATTTCAATAACTTTCAAACAGCCTCTGCAGAAAATGCCTTCTTGAAACTATGCAATGCAATTCCCCATAAATGGGCAAAAAAGGTTTGGATAACTAGCAACTTACAGCTGCTATAGTACATTTTGGAAACTCTTGATTTCTTATACAGTTATACATGTGCCTAGGAATTGTATTTTCAAAGTGTTAGGCCTTCCTCTTGTTTCTGTACTAATTGCATTAATCCTAAAGATCGATTGGGAATGCAAATTATTTTGAGCTCATATTCAGTTGTAAAATTCGGGTTGAGGTTGTTTGTTTCTCAATGCGTGAACTAACTTTAAATAAATATAACAATGTAATGTAGTGACAATTGTAATGGTGCACTTTGTTTTTTTATTATGAGCTTCTTAATCAATGCTTTTTGTGACCAGTAGTTAAACTGATTTGTAGTCCAACTGGTGTGGTTAGTGTCGAAAACATCTACCTCTCAACCATATGATACACCACTTTTTAAAAACATATACTGAGAAAAAGGGCTTCATCAAAGCCACAGTGAACAACAAGATTGGATGAAATAAAAAGATATGGATATTAGGAAGGATGATAGTACTTAAAATTGATAATTGATCTTGTCTGGATGGGATACATCCTAAATTACTGAGGAAAGTAAGTGTAGAAATTGCAGAACTGCTGGTCACAGTCTTCAAAATGTCCTTGGAAACAGGGGTGTTGCCAAATAACTGGAGAATTGCAAATGTTACACCCTTGTTTAGAAGAAAGAAGAATTGCAAATGTATGATTACAGGTAAACCAGTTTAATGTCAGTTGTCTGGATGCAAGAAACATCTAGAAAGGATAATCCTGGGATAAAATTAAGCGCCACTTGGTAGACTGTCATGAATTAATAATGGAAAACCAGCAGGGATTTTTAAAAAATACGTCATATTTACCTAACTTGATTGAGTTCTTCAGAGAAATACCAAAGGATCAGTGTTAACAGTGCATTGCATATGTATCTCAGCTTTAACAAAGTGTTGATAACATACCATATATTAGGCTTATTGGCAAAATTGAAGCCCATGGGATAAAAATGGCAGTGGCCGTTTTGATACAAAATTGGCTAAGGGATAGCAAACAGATTTGTGGTGAATGGCTGTTTTCAGACTGGTGGAAGGCAGTCCCCAAAGTTTGGATTTCCCCAAAGTTCACTGGAACCACTCCTGTTTTGTTTTGGATATGTGTTAATGACATGAACTTTAGGTTACAGGGTGCAATTTGAAAATTTGCCAACATGAAACTCGGAAGTATAGTCAACACTGAAGGACTAACAAACTCAAATGTGGGACATATACAGGCTGATGAAATGGATTATCACATGGCAGAGAAAATTCAATGCAAAAAAAAACCTTTTGTAAAAAGGAGAGAGAAAGAGACGATATATACTAAATGGTAACTTTGGAAGGTTCAAGAAAAGTGTATATCAATTTTTGGAAGTGCTGAGGATTATCCTAGCTTGTTACATTGAAGTGAAAATCAAAGGTGATATTTTGTTTGTCTACTACTGATAGAAGATTTGATTTTTTTTTTCCAAATGTTAAACCTCGGGTTTCAGTTTTAAGATTTTTTTTCTGTCTTGTTCCAGCTATAGTTAAGTGCCATTTGCCATTTATTTATTGGTTGATGATCTGATTTATTTAGTGGGTTGGACAGCTGAAACAAATATTGCAGAGCAACTGAAATCAGCAGTGTAACTTGATGTGTCAGAAACATCAATAACAATCAGTCAAACAAAACGTGATTCGGGAGCTACAAGATACAGAGAAAATGCTTCCACTCTCCAGGAAGACAAATTAGAAATTATCAAATTAAGGTAGTTACCAATAAATACAATAAGGAATTCAGAAGAAACTTCTTTACCCACAGTCGTAAGAAAGTGGAATTTGCCCCAGTAATAAGTGATTGGATCAAATAGTATATATCCATTTCAGCATGTGCTTGACAATCATATGATGCAGAAGGAAGTGGAGAGTTATGATAAATTTAGTTGAGGAAGGATGAAAGGACATTCCAGTGAAATATAAATGTTGGCTAGTTGTGCCAATGTCCTGTGTTTATCTCACATACCCAATGTAATTATTAGTATAGAAGGAAAGAAATCTTTGCAACCAAAAGTAGAGAATTTATAACATCCTTAAATTCATTAACCTGTTTACATTCAATAATCAAATGATAAATCAACATTTTCATTAGTTGTAGTTAAATCATTTCTGCTTTCTTAGCAATCACTCACTTTGTGTTTACTGAGAATGTGCAAGCCTCAGTCTCTGTTGCTTCCTTATTCAACAGGGTTAAAAATCACACAACACCAGGTTGTAGTCCAACAGGTTTAATTGGAAGCTTCAAGCCTCAAGCTTGCATTGCCTTTTAGTGCAGAGGAATCAGATTAGATTACTTACAATGTGGAAACAGGCCCTTCGGCCCAACAAGTCCACACCGCCCTGCCGAAGCGCAACCCACCCATACCCCTACATTTACCCCTTACCTAACACTACGGGCAATTTAGCATGGCCAATTTACCTGACCTGCACATCTTTGGACTGTGGGAGGAAACCGGAGCACCCGGAGGAAACCCACGCAGACACGGGGAGAACGTGCAAACTCCACACAGTCAGTCGCCTGAGGCGGGTATTGAACCCGGGTCTCTGGCGCTGTGAGGCAGCAGTGCTAACCACTGTGCCACCGTGCCGCCCAGTAAATCTTGTCAAAGTGGGGAGCACTGAAAATCCAAGTGGCAGACATGGACCACGCTATTTTCAATGTGATACCAACACCAATATTTTAGCAGTCTACACAGCAAACCACTGCATTGTCTTTGAGCAAATGGCTGTGCGTGCAAGTCAAAAAGGAGCAATCACTAGTGTGCACCAAGAAGCACTACAGACTTTCAGGGGCTACCTCCATAACCAGTCAAACAGATCATCTGATTATACTATCGGGGTTAGCCATGGTTATTCAGGCACTTGATCCAACCAGAGTCTGCAGCTCCATGTCTTTGAGCCACAACCAGTCTGAGGATTGTAGCTAGGTCAGTTGGGGTGCTGTGGAATCATAAATCCAGCAGTTAGCTGTTGTCAATTGTGAATGGGTGAGGACTGTGAATTCCAGAATTTAGAGCTTTGCACAGATATCGGCTTCTACATGGGGAGAGTGTTGAGCCAACAAAGGTATATGAATTTCTTAATACATAGATGCTGGTAAATTGGGAGTATTGATAGTTATATAAGGGTTTATGGAGAAGAAGAGATGGTGATAATTGAAAAGGTCACAGGGACAACAACACAAAAGAGAACATGAAGGATGGGTGGAAGTTTGTATGTTGCAGGTGGAAGCTGCAGCTGTAATTAATTTGGAATGTTGCCATATTGGATCAAAAGTTAACTGCATAATTGTTGCATAAAATGGCTGACACTACATGCAGTTTGATGGAGTAAGTTACAATTTTATTACTTCAGCTACAGCACATAAATCAATTTTGGAGATGGGGTGGGGAAGAGAATAAATCCATGGGAGGACTCCGGCGATGGTTATTTTCAAATAAATTGCAATATTCCTAATATTAGTTTTAAACTTTGCACAGTAATTTAAGTTTATGATCCCCATGGAGGTCTCATGTTTCAAAAAAAGAAAGTATGAACATCCAGCTAATAGCAAGAAAGATGCAAGAATTTTTCATTTTTGAGACTTACTATAATAAGCAAGCCAGGAACAATAATAACAACCATTATTTAGGGTTTAGACAATCTGTGTTTTGAACTATTGATTCTTAATTTTAAATCATTTATTTAAATATGACTGAAACTGGCATTCCAGTTGTCCTCGAACCAGTTTAGAGTAATTCATAGCTCCTGAGAGTTTGCTTCCACATTTATCCTTTCCCAGCCTGGTAATTGGCAACCCCAGAATTTTATTTCATCGTGTGAGATTTTCATGGTGATTCTCTCTCTAGTGCAAGCTAGGCGAATTTTCCAGTCTTATCTCAAATTCTCGTTAAGTTAATCTTTCCAATCTGAAGGCAAGCTCCCAACTGCATTCCTGTGCATTGGACCATTGAAGGCTTCAGCCTCTACCTTCTCCTTCTCTCCAGTATCCACTGCAAACAGAGTGCTGACATTGCCTCCAAGTGTGAAAACCTTTTGCCTTTCTTCCTGCAAACAACACAGGTCTCCCCATAATCTGAAACGCTCTCAAAACCAGATCACATGTTGAGTAGATGGAAGAACATGTCACATGATCCTCTTCATTTTCTTCGAAATTAAAACACTGTTCCAAAACACAACAATCTTTTTTTTGCATATTTATTCACCAAAAAAAAAAGTTCTAGATAGTTTAGAACTCTGTAATCAAAGCTTTTATTCCTGATGAAGGGCTTTTGCCTGAAACGTCGATTTCGAAGTTCCTTGGATGCTGTCTGAACTGCTGTGCTCTTCCAGCACCACTAATCCAGAATCTGGTTTCCAGCATCTGCAGTCATTGTTTTTACCTCATATTCAGTGTGCTGTGCTGCATGAACGTGGAGACTGAATGGTCCAGTCTCCTTTAAATAATGTTAACACTTAGTGCAAATAATGCCTGTGCAATTTTGTGAGGTTCAAAATAACCCCTATTATCATTGCTATAAAGTTTGCAAATTTTATTCTTTCAATAAGTCATCAAATCAGAATTCTACTGTTCTGCAATTGTCAGATTGCCATGGAGCAAGAAGCATATAGTAACAATGTGAACAAGTTGTACATTAACTGGCTTAGTTTTCAACAATAAGTAGGATTATTAATTCTCCTGCTGCAGCAGTGGTCTGCAAGTATTTTGGTATAGGAACTCATTTCAAATGGATGATAAATTACCAAACCCCATAACATAAACTCTGTGTGAATTTACTTTTCTGAATGAAAACTTCATCATTGGCTTCTATGTTAAAGGGAGTTGCATGAAATCCAATTCAAATTCTCTGATATATTGAACATTGATGTGATTAGTGATGTAGAAAACTTTTACCTTGCCTTCAGCTGAAAGGTTATCTTCCAGGTTCAACAAAAATTCCTGTAAAATATTTCACTACATCATATGCTATGCTCTTTAGCATGTGGCATTGGTTTCATGGTTTCTGTTCAGAATACTAGCACTATTTAATATATAATCCCTCACTATCCATTCGCTTAGATGCAGGTTATTGCATGATGTTTCCTTTTTATCCCTCAGCTTTTGCTATGCAGAAACCTGACCATGCAGGAAAATCTTGACACATTGATTCATATCACTCCTGGTGTTGGGACATTCCCAGGAACTGGAGCATAATTTAGACTTTGTCCAAACACACCCAGCTACCATAGTCAGTCAAAACAATTAGGTTTGATTATAATTCCACACTTAAGAACAAGTTGGATGTGGTAGTTCTTTCTAGCTCTCCCTAGGCTCCAGCCGTGAAAACCTATGCCTGTTTCTTTGCAATTGGTGTTGAAATCTCTTCCTGGACATTTTGTCACATGATTTGCCCATGCTCCAGCAAATGGTCAATCATGTCCATCCTTCCAACACCAACCTGAGACAAAAAGACTGATTACTCAATTGTATGATGCTTGATAGTCAAGTGAGCAACCATTTTTACCCATTTTAAACATTTTTTACATCTTTTATTAAAATTTACAAAAAAAACTTGTTTTAATTTCCCTGTGATTTTTTTTTTGTTTTCCTCTGGATTGAACACAAGCAGTGTCACAGAGGTTGATGTCCAATTTCTGGACACTCAAGGTCAAGCCTGGAGGAATGGCAATGACACTATAGCTTCTTGTCTCTCTGTTCCGGATTTTCAGTAGTCCTGTTCCTGCTCACCCGGTTCGGTGCCTGTTTCCAGAACAACCTCACGCTGGTGCCGGCCCATTTGTAAATTTCCAGGTTCTCACCAATCTCCCAGACCTCACAATGATATACCTTCATTTGATGTTCTAGTCTAGGCTGTACTGCTTAAGGGAATGAAGGAAAGCAGAATAGTGACCACCAATGAATGTGATTACATCAATGGGGGTCCTATTCACATTATTTGCTTGAACCCTTTTAAACCATCTATAGAATTTCTGTCTTAGATTATCCCAATAAAATTTGATATTTGTTGTCCCCCATTTTTCTATATGTTAGTTCCAAGCTAATTTTATTCTGCTACTTCAATTTGCAATAACTATTAATTTTTAAACTACATTTGCAATATTACAAATTTTTTGTATTTCTGTGCAATCTTTCCTGAAATATTGTGGTTGATTGTGCACGATTGTTTGAAATATTATGACGTAACCAGATGATTATTTCAATCATGCAGCTGATCAGGTTTTGTTCAGGATTTTGCTGAAGTTTCCATGGTACTTGTACCATAGCAATAACTGGACTGAAAATGTTTATATATTTTGTATAGTTGGAGTTTTTACGCAATCAAAAAAAAAGTCAATTTCCAGATGAAACTAATGATGACCATGGACCTAGAAGTCAGTAATTAAATAATCCACAACAATGAATATGTTAAAAGTAGCTCAAGCAAGTCCAACACACTGAAATGGCAGAGAAATGTCCTTGGTTTTCAAACCGCTTTGAGAGTGCAAGCAACAGTGAATATTTGAAAACCTTGCAATAAATGGATTAAAATTAGGTCCACCTACCTTAAAGTGGAGACACTATTATCATTTAAAGCCTTATGACAAGAGTAGATGTATTTTTAACCACTGAACAAAATAACCTTAACTTGGCCTACTTACGAGAAGTCATATCACTTGATAGAGCATATGCAGCTACACATGAAATCTTACCTAAAGTTTTAACTTCATTTTATAATTGATGGCACAAAGAAGGCAATCTGACATCTTCCCAAAAGAGTTCAACCCAGGTGTCTTCAGTTGAAAATTCACATCCTGACTACTCAATACCAAAACTTTCCTGCAGCATTTTTAGTTGAGTAGGTCAGACTAATCATGTGTCTTTGTATCATTAATGAAACAAATAGACTGGACAAAATATCCAGCACTCCATTATTACTAAGAATGTTGATAGAATTTCTCAGCATCAGCAACAGAATATATCCCCAAATCAATCAGAATAATAATATAACAGTACTTCAAATCTTGTTACATCTATTTAGATTTATATCCATTCATAGCCATATTCTCTCATGAAAAAGGTAATGCCTAGCATGTTGACCTAGATAGGTTAATTTAAGCCCTTTCATTATTCCAGAACCCAGGAACTCATTGATTTTTGGCAGGCTGTTACACATGTATCCCTACACATTAACAGCACAGAGATGGAACAAGTGGAGCGTGTCAAGCTCCTGGGAGTGGTCATCCACAACAAGCTTTCTTGGAGTCTTCATGTGGATGCACTGGTTACAAAGGCCCAACAATGTCTCTTCTTCCTCAAGCAGCTGAGGAAATTTGGCATGATGGCGAATATCCTTGCCAACTTTTATTGGTGCGCCATAGAGAGCATTCTGTCTGAATATATCACTGTTGAAACTTTATTGCTGGAACAGCACAGCAGGTCAGGCAGCATCCAGGGAACAGGAGATTCGACGTTTCGGGCACAGGCCCTTCTTCAGGATACTACCTGGTATGGAAACTGTACCATTTAAGATCAGAGATGATTACAGAGAGTGGTGAGCTCTGCCTGGACAATCACAAAGGCCAACCTTCCATCCATAGAATCCAACTACCGGGCCCACTGTCAGAGAAAGGCTGCCAGCATTCTCAAAAGATCCATCCCACCCTGGCAATGTTTTTCTCCAATCTCTACCATTGGAGAGAAGGTACAGATGCCTGAACACACGCACCAGCCAGTTTCGAAACAGTTTCTACTCTACAGTTGTTAGAATACTGATTGGACTAACAAACCCTTAACAGTCGCCTGTACCTGTTTTTTTTTGCTGCTGTTTACCAATTATTTATTTAACTATGCTACTTAACTATGATCTGCCTGTATTGCTAACAAGACAAAGCTTTTCACTGTGCTTCAGTACATGTGACAATAAATTCAATTCAATTCAGATAAATAAGCAAAAGTCTGAATACCTGGAATTATCAAGAAGTTGTTACCCCTCTCAAGTCCTCTGATGTCATTCATTAGACAAGAGGAAAAGGAATGAACTGGTTATCAACTACTTTAACTTAGAAAGGAGAGGCTGAATTGGCAGCTCAGTATCCCTCGATGCACAGATTTTAGGCAAGTTAGAGTGGGTGATAAAAAAAGGAGGGGGTGGCTGCATTGGTTAAAGAATCAATTACAGTTGTGAGAAGGGATGTGATACTAAATGAGAAACAAATGAGGGTATATGGGTTGAGCTTGATACAAAAGGAGCAGCTACACTACTAGGAGTATACAACAGACTCTCCAAATAGTGGGAGGGGGATAGAAGAACATATATACAGACAAATTTCTGCCTGGACATATAATAGAGCAATAATAGCAGGAGACTTAAATTATTCCAATATCAACAGGTTTCAAACAATATAAGGGGCTTTGAGGGTGAAGATTTCATGTATTGTGTGCAAAAAATTCTCTTAAATAAGATGTGACAAGCACAATAAGAGATGGAAATCTGGATTTAGTTTTTGGAAATGCAGATGGGCAAGCGGGTGAAGTGGCAGTGGATGACCATGTCTGGAATAGTGAGCACAATTCAGTTAAATTTAATAGGATGGAAGGGACTTGGCAAGATGGCGGCGATTCTGTTGAACTGCTGTGGACAGCTCTGCCTAACAGCCAAGGCATACTGGTGATTTTTTGCCATCCCTGGCCAACGTATGTGGTGGAATTATAAGTTTAAAGTCTTACAGAACACATATTTGTTAATATTTGGGAGTGGGAAGGATGCAAAAGGGAAAAGGAACAAGCAAACAGCAGCAGGGAGGACACTCCCCTGCAACACCTACAACACCAGAGACTGCAGCAGCAGCCTCTCCTGAACCCCCACCCCGGGGACCTGACAGACTCTCAGGAATTGGCTGCGGCGATGGTGAGACTTACCTTGAAACTTGGGGCTGCAATTGAGTGGGGAGATTCGTGCCCAGGTCCAACCTATCGCATCCATGCTGCAGAAGCATGAGCAGGAGATCCAGGGCCTCGGGGAGAGGCTAGAGGAGGTGGAGGGTCGAACTAAGGCATCGGAAGCTGCTATGGAGTCCTCATCCAATCGGATCCAGGTGCTGGAGCGAGAGGTACAGGCCTTGTGAGACCATATTGACGACCTCGAAAATCGAGGTCGGAGGATAAATCTCTGAATTGTTGGGCTCCCTGAAGGCAAGGAAGGTGAGCAGCCAATGAGGTTCTTTGAAAACTAACTCCCGAAGTTTTTGGACCTTCACATCGAGTCCAGCAGGCTACAAATTGAAAGGGCTTATCGGGTTACAGTGCACAGATCAGGCCCAGTGCAGCGCCCCTGCTCGGTCCTAGTGCGCTTCCACTCATATAAGGAGAAGCAAAAAGTCATAGAAGCTTCAAGATCCCTGGGAAAAGATCCGCAAGCACTGCTGTCCAAGGGGTCAAAAATCATGTTTTTCCAGGATTTCTCTGCAGCTGTAATTCAAAAGAGGAAGTCCTTTGATGAAGTTAAAAAGAGGCTGAGGGATCCGGGCATCCAGTACTCCATGAGATACCCCGCAGTGCTCCATTTCAGCCACGAGGACTCAGTTTATGCACTTGACTCAGCGGATAAAGCTAAAAACTTTGTAGACACTTTAAAATAGATGGATTGGTCTGAAGAATACAGTTAATGTTTGTTCTATTTTCTATCTTTCCCCATGTTTTCCCTTTTTTTAAAAATTCCTTTCTTTCTCCCTAATAATTTCCTTTTTGGAAAGGAGGAAAAAGACCTTGGAATAAGTTGTTCCCTTTTTTCAATAACTGGATTTTCTGATGGAAACTTTTGTGGATGTTATTTGTTGTCTCTCCCCTTTTTTTTGATTCTTCTATTTCTCTTTTAGTCACAAGTAGGGGTGACATGAAACCAGGGATGGGTGGAGTGCTTATCCTGACTTGATCTTTTTTCTGTTGTTTTAAGGATCATCTGCTTGTTTTTTTTTCTGGCCTAAGGCTGGGGCACAGTCTGGATTTAAAGGAGAGGATGGGTAGGGTGAGTGTCCCCTAGGGGCAGGGGGAAGAGTCTTCTATTCAAGGTTTTATAGTTTTTTTTAGCTTTTTGGTAGTAATAGTTGTTTCTAATTATGATAGAGTAGTTTTTGTATATATAGTTCTTCGACTCTATAAGTCTTTATTTACTTATGCTCGGTGCTTTGGAAGCAGGGTTCTCCCTCCCAGGGGTTCAAGGGTCTCTGAAAGAGGATATGGCTAAGTGTCTTATTAAATGGTGCACCCGGAACGTTAAGGGAAGTCATTCACCTGTTAACAGGAAAAAAGTGCTTTCTAGCCTTAAGAGGGAAAGGGGTGATATTGCTTTGTTGCAGGAAACCCATCTTGATGATGGGGAACACCTGAAATTACAACAGGGGGGTTATGACTTGGTAATCTTTTCATCCTTTACTACTAAAAGTAGGGGAGTGGCGGTACTCATCCAGAAAAATCTTCTGTTCACATTATTAGAGCAGCTGAAAGATGAGCAGGGATGGTTTGTGATACTTAAAGCCCTGATACATGGGAAGGAATATGGCATTTTAAATGTCTACTATCCTCCGGCGCATCCCCTCAAATTTTTGATTAGTACTTCCTCTAAGTTGAGTGCTTTTGGAACGCGGCACATTCTTATAGGGGGGTGGATTTTAATTGTCTTTTGGATCCGACAGTGGACAGGATTCCAACTATTTCTTCACAGGCCAAGCAAGTGGTTGACTTATGCGAGGGGTTAGGGCTGGTGAACACCCTACCAGCAGGGACTTCACCTTTTTTTCAAACCCACATAAATGTCACATGAGGATTGACCTCTTTCTTGCTCCCTCGGCCCTTCTGGATTCGATTATGGGTTGTAAAATTCGGAATATAGCTATCTCTGATCCACAGCAGTATATTTGGAGGGTAAGGCCAAGAGTGAAGGGCTGGGTTTGCGGCACTGGCGTTTGGACCCTTTTCTCCTGAAGGATTCCAAATTTGTAGAATACTTTTTTAAGGAGTTCAGGAATTCTTGACTATCAACTCAGGCACGGCTAGCAGTCCATCTATGCTATGGAAGACTGCTAAGGCCTTTGCTAGGGGACTAGCTATTTCCTATTTGGCTAGCTGGAAACGACAGAAGGCGGAGCAACAGTGTCTACTTGAGACGTGGTTGAAAGTCGCCGAGGCAGCACATTTTGCGCGGCCTTCGGTGACTAAGCTACAGCGGATCTCGGCCCTTCGGACTGCCTTGAATTCAATGCTGACACAAAACACAAAGAAAGAACTTGCTTTTGCTAGACAAAGGCTGTTCGAATATGGGCATAGGCCAGGGAAGTATTTAGCGTACCTGACTAGGAAAAAGCTTGCTCCCCAATCCATTACTGCAATCAGAGACAGCGCCGGGGTCCTTACATACAATGCTGAAAAGATTAATGAGGCTTTTCGGAGCTTTTACTCTGAATTGTATCAGTCTGAAGGTTGTGAAGACAGGAGGGCTAAAATGGAGACCTTTTTTAAGAACCTGGACCTCCCAGGGGTAACCTTGGAACAGAACTCTCTCCTTAATGCCCCCTTGACAGTTCAGGAAATACAGGAGGCAGCTAGGCAACTTCAGAGTGGGAAAGCGCCTGGCCCTGATGGTCTTCCGGGGAGTTTTATAAAGAGTTTATAGGGATTCTGTCAGGGCCGATGTTGGAGATGTACAATCACTCCTATATGCATGAATGCCTACCACCATCTTTGAGAGAAGCTAATATTCCCCTAATTCTTAAGAAGGGGAAGGTTCCTGAGGATCGTGCCTCATACAGGCCCATCTCTCTATTAAATTCAGACTTCAAGATTCTGTCCAACATCCTGGTGCTGAGATTGGAAAGGGTGTTGCCCCATATTATTAAAGAGGACCAGACAGGCTTTATAAGGGGCCGTAGGTCCTCTAATAGTATTAGAAGGTTGCTGAATGTGGTCCAAGCTTGTCAGCAACGATTGCTTCAGGGGTTGGTGATTTCCTTAGATGCAGAGAAAGCATTTGACTGGGTGGAATGGCCATATCTTTTTTATGTCTTAGAACAGTTTGGGTTGGGTGGAGTTGGGTAGAGTTTTATATCGCCACCCGCTGGCCGTGGTCATCACAAACAGGGTGAAGTCTGGGAATTTTAGGATTGGTAGGGGTAGTCGGCAAGGCTGCCCCCTCTCACCGCTGCTGTTTACGTTGGTGACAGTGCCGCTGGCAGAAGCCATTAGTCAGAACAACCACATAACTGCTCTGGAAGTGGGATCGAGGGCACATAAGATTACACTGTACGCGGATGATGTCCTTCTGTTTTTATCGAACCCGATGACCTCCGTACCCCATTTGATACAATGTATCAATTCATTTAGGGCTATTTCAAGATATAAGATTAACTTTGCAAAATTGGAGGCTATGCCTCTGGGAACCTTAAGGATGTACAAAAGGTGGCCCAAAGTTTCCTTTTAAGTAGTCACGGGCAGGGTTCCAATACCTAGGCATTTTTATTACCCCCAAGTTTGATCTGTTATTTCGGACTAACTTTGCTCACTTGCTCAACAATATTAGGCGAGATCTCCAGAGATGGGAGGCTCTTCCAATTTCATGGCTGGGCCGAATATCTCTCATTAAGATGAATGTTCTTCCTCGTTTGCTTTATCCCATGCGTATGCTCCCTATAATGTTTCCCAGGTCAACGCTGCGGAAGCTTATGGGGTGGTTTGGTTCCTTTGTCTGGCATCGTGGGCGGCCTTTCATCAAACTTACTAAATTGCAGTTGCCTCAAGCAGGGGGAGGAGTTGATTTCCCAGACATCAGAAGGTATCAATTGAGTTCCCTGCTGTCCTTTGTCTGCGATTGGGTAGGTAACGATCCAAACTCAATATAGCTGGATATTGAGGCCTCCCAGGTAATGTGCCCTCTTATTAACCTATTGTTCATGGATAAGATGAGGACAGTTATGGACCACTGCCGGAATCCCATTGTCATTAGTACAGTCAAGGCACGGAGGGAAATATATTAGAGTGAGGGTTATTTATCCAAGACTTCACCACTTACACCTATAGTTGGCATGCCAGGGTTCCGACCAAGAATGATGGACTCAGGGTTCAAACTATGGGCAGCGAGAGGTGTTTCTAGTTTGGAAGACTTGTTTGAGGGGGACGTTATGATGTCTTTTGAGCAACTGAGCCACAAATATGGGTTGCCCAGCAGAGATCTTTTTCATTTTTTTCAGGTTAGAGATTTCATCCAGAAGAAGACTACGCTTCTCACTGAGCCCTATAAGCCTGATACAGAGAGGATGTTGCTACGGTCCACAAGCACCCTTTTGGTTAGTGCCCTCTATCGCCTGCTGGGTGGCAGGGCCTGGCAGGATATTAACCGGTTATGTAGGTTTTGGGAGCAAGAGCTGGGAGTGGAGATCTCTTCTGAAACATGGGAGAACATATGGGAGAATACTCAAAAGATCTCAGTCTGTAATAGAACATGCGCTATGCAGTTAGCAGTTCGGCACAGGGCTCATCTGGCACCAGACCGTCTGGCGAAGTTTAAAAAAGGGCCATCTTCAGTGTGCCCCAAATGTAAAATAAGTGTAGGTACTCTTACCCTTTGCTTCTGGACATGCCATAGGCTCTGTGTTTATTGGAGTGCTGTGGTGGGAAAGATAGGGAGAGTATTGAGGACTGAAGTCAAAATAGACCCAATATCTCTCCTCTTAGGTCTACCGAATTTATTGTCTTTAGATGGGCGTGAGAAGAAACTATTTAATATTCTTGCATACTGTGCACGGAAGAATATTCCGATGAATTGGGTGTCTGAGAACCCACCCGGCTTGCTGGGATGGCAGAAATTAATTATGGAGCACATTCCCTTGGACTTTTTCACAAACATGGTACACCACACACAATTTGTATAAGACATGGCAGCCCTACTTGAGTTATTTGGATATAGATTTGTCAGTTATCTTTACTAGGACGTTTGTTTAACCAGGATGATTAGATTTGTCAAGCGCTGGGCCCTGGAAGGGGTCTCCCGAGTTAATACGGGCATGTATACAATGCTCCCGTTCCTTTGTTTGGGCGCTTTGCGCCCAGCATAGCTGTTCTGTATTTTGTGTTTTTTTTTGTTTTCTTTTGCTTTTCTTTCTTTTTTTTGGTGTTGCTTTACACAGTGTTAGGGTTTGCTTTGTATTATAGGGTAGGTTAGTAGTTAGTAGATAGTAGTTGTGTTGTAATTTGTGTTTTATTTTTATTATACTGATATTTGTTATTGATTGTTTTTTTTCAATAATTTTATATGTTTGTAAAGTTAAAAAAATTTGCTAATAAATATATTTACAAAAAAAAATAGTATGGAAAAGGACAGAGATATATCAGGAGTAAAAGTTTTTAATTGGAGGAAGGCAAGTTTTACAAAACTAAAGAAGTGACTGGCCGGACTGGACAGGACTACTAAAGGATAAATCTGTAGTAAACCAGTAGAAGACACTAAAAAGTGAGATCCTTGGGGCAGAAAGCAGACATGTTCCTTCCAAAAATATGACTGAACCAGATTATTATTTCAATCAGGTAGCTGTTCAGGTTATGTTCAGGACTTTGCTGAAGCTCCCATTGTCAAGAAAAATAAAGGAGAAGATTAAACAGAAAAAGAGAGCTTAATGATAGTCACAAAAAACACTCTACAACAGTATAAAAAGTACAGGAATCAGGTTTAAAAGAAAGGAATTCAAAGAAAAGACATGAAAATATATCAGCAAACAAGGTAAAGAAAACCCAAGGATGTTTTGTCAGTGTATAAAGAGCAAAAGGATACTTAAGGAGAAAATGAGCCCTATCAAAGATGAAGAAGGGAACTTCAGAGTATACGGGAAGAATTTGAAATGAATATTTTGTTTCTGTATTCACAAACAAGAGGGATGATGTGGACATGGTAATACAACCGGAGCAATGTGAAATATTAGTCAAAATAATTACAATGAGAGAGGAAGTGTTAGAGGAGTTGGAATCCTTGAAAGTGGATAAGTCACCAGGGTAAGATGGATTGCTCCCCAGGATGTTGGAGGTGGACAGGAAGGACAGAGCAGATGCTCTGTGGATTATTTTTCAATCTTTGCTAGACATAGATGAAGTACTGGAGGAATGCAAATATGGTTCCATAGTTTAAAGAGGGTATAAAGGAAATGCCAAACAATTATAGGCCAGTTAGTCGGACTTTAGTGATCAAATTGTTCAAATCAATCCTCCGAGATCAGATAAGCAGTCACTTAGAAAGGCATGGATTAGTCAGGGATAGTCAGCATAACTTTGTTGAGGGAAAGTCATACTTTACAAATCTGATTGAATTATTTGAGGAAGTAACAAGGAGAATCAATGAGGGTAGTGCAGTAGTGGTTGTCAAATGCTTTACTGTAATCCATGTAGACAAGGTCCCAAGTGGCAGGTTGATTAAAAACGTAAAAGCCCATTGGGTACAGGATAATGTGTCAAATTGGGTCCAAAGTAACAGCAAACAAAGGATACTGATCAATGGCTGCCTTTGTGAATGGAAAGATGTTTGAAGTGGTGTCCCACACAGTTCGGTGTTGGGACCCACTGCTGTTTATTCCTGTTGCTGACATTATATCAATAGCTCTCTCATCAAAACAATGAAGCATCATGTCCTGACTTCACAGTGCTGAACACTCACCAGGGGATGTTAATGTTATCGCGAATACAATATCTGGCACAATTTAGCCACAAGCACCATTAGAGTCATTCACCATACTTAAGGAGAAAGGGGCTAATTTCACAAAGAATCCAATGTCATGCAATGATAAGGGGTTCCTACCTTGTAACCTTATGCAGCTGTGTGTTGCTGAAATCAAGTTCTCATGCAACATGGGGGAATGAAATTCTGTCATTAATCCATTGTCATAACTTCCTCTTCCAATAAGCCCAACCTTGAACATCACAGCCCATGGTTTTGTGTGTATTACAGTTCAATGTGCAGATATTGCAGCACCAAGTGTTATCTGTCTTTATCTGATAGGAAATATGATTCAGAAAGTGTAAACCCAGGAAATGTCTGAATAGATTTATTTATCTGACATGACATGGAGGCAATTAGTGTGATTGTCATGGTGGTGCTTGATGTCATCATTTTCAATTGAGTATTCTTACAAAAACAAGAGCCTGCCAATGACTGGTAATCAGATGCCAGATTAATTTAGCTGCTCCTAGCAGTGCCTCAAATTCAAAGAATTATACTCCGCCCCAAAAAGAAAAGAATAACATACATCACCCACTCTATATGCTGTGACCGCCATTTTTTCTCATTCTTGTGCAGTTGACTTTGGATCAAAGATGGCACAGTTCAGACTTGGTCTTCATGAGTGACTTGAAGGCTCTGCCTGAAATACAGAATGTTCCCCTTATCTTTCATGTTTCCTTTTGCATTGTTGTCCTTCTACCCCCCCCCGAAGAACTTTCACTCTCTTCCCCATTTCCTTTCATTCTCTTTGTAAGACTGTTAATGCCTCCATTTGCCCCTGTAGCCCATGGCTTTGGGAATTGCCATGCTTTTGGTGGTCATCGATCTCCTCATGTTTAGTACAGATTGATTGATTGAATGTCTCTCATGAAAATCTTCCCTCCAGAAGCACCCTGTCCCCTTATATGTTGTGAGATCCTGCTCTCTTATCTTGAAAGCCTTTGTCCAGCAACCATGTCCAAAAACCCAACCCGAGACTTGAGCTTTTCATTTTCCCCAAGATTCCAAGAATTGCCTGCTAAAATCCCCCGATTATTAATGCCCAAACTCTTGAAGTATAATCAGATGGCACCCTTGATGAGCTGTACCCTATGACTGACCATAGACCTTCTTGAACCCACTACGACTGGTCTCCTTTGACCTTCAGGCATGATCATCTGCAGTGTATTTTCCGTATTATTGATTGTACATGAAATGGGAAAGGAATTATTTTAAACTAAAAGGTCCATGGAAGAGATTGCAGTGCTTTCAAAAAAGCAAGCTACCAGCTCTTGCTGTAAGTGATGTTTACATTTTTTTTCAACGAATAAGACACAACTTACGTAGAAATATAATAGTCACAACGCATTGTTGAGTACCTGAACTTGCTGTTGAAAATTTAAGATGATAATTTGAGGGTTTTCTCCTCAGCATTGAGATTTTTTTTCATTTTCCCTGTATCTTCGCAACTTCCTTGCCACTGCCTAAACTGTTCAAAACAGTAGGACATTCTGTCTGGATGCCTCATCTTCCACTTTGAGACCCTCTAATCACACAGCATCAACGTCAACTTCACCAGTTTCTAAATCTCCCCTACCCCCCCATCTCATCCCAGATCCAAGCTTCCAACTCGGCAGCGCCCTCTTGACCTGTCCTACCTGTCCATCTTCCTTACTATCTATCCACTCCACTCACCCCACTAACCTGTCACAATCCCACTCCCCCAACTGCATCCACCAAACTCCTTCCTGGCTACTTTATCCTCAGCTCCACCCCCATCTTCATATTTATCTCTCAGCCCCCTTCCTCCTCCACAATCCTGATGAAGGGTTTATGTCCGAAACGTCGATTCTCCTGTTCCTTGGATGCTGCCTGGCTACTAGTGCTTTTCCAGTGCCACACTTTTCTGTTCTGCCTGTTAATTCTGTTTCTCTTAGCACATTTTCTGTTTTTACTTTCTCTCACTCTCCTCCGGTAGAGAGAGATTTTTTGCATTGTACATTTAAGGAGACAATTAATGTATGTTTGTGTTGGGGGAGCATCATATCATATTTTTAAGTATTTATGACAGTCAATTTATCTTTGACTTCAGATAAACAGGTTTAGAAAATATGACTAATTTATTAATAAAACAAACTTTTTTTCTGATGTATAAATTAAAATGGATGAAGCAATAATACCTTGCAAGAATTTTATAATTATTTGAAAAGTTCAACATTGCAGGGCGAAGGTGACAAAGGATAGGAATAGAATTATTCATACAGCTCTTTCAAACTGACAGTACAGGTTAATAAAGTGAATGGCATCCTAAAGCTCTGCACTCTGATTCTATGATCTCCATAGTGATTGCTATTGCTATATCTGGATAAAATGCACATGCCAATATTGAATTGTTAAAAATCTTTTTATATTCATTCTCATTCCTCTAGTTACACGATATATGCTTTTGTGGCCAACTGGTGTCACAACCTTTGTCGTGAAGGAGTTAAAACATTTCCGTAATTTTCAAAATAATCCTTATTCTTGTCAGAGAAAATGGCATTTTTTTTCTGGTATAGTTAGTTCTTTTGTATCTGAAAGAAGCTCATTTAAGGCTAATAATTAATTCAGAGGAGCCAATACAAATGAATCCAAGTCTGGTTTCAAAATTTCCTTTTGCTGTAAATCTTTACAGTAATTCCTTGAAGTAGCTGCAAATCCCATTACAATATTTCCACAAATTAACAGAAAATATTCTTCACAGCATCAGGCGTGTCATTAAAGCTTTTGAAATGCAGAGTCAGTGAGCCAAATTGTAGAAAGGATCATCAACTTTACAAGCTGTGCTTAAATGGTGCAGTACTCTTCGCCTTCGGCAACTCTTAAGCTTTATGAAGATCATATTGTTCTAAAGTCATTTTTTAATTCATTCAATTATTATATACTGTTTCTTGCATTTTGATAAAAAGGCAAACGTATTTGTCATTAGTTGTAATACAATATGAAATTACACCCTCATTTGTGTATTTTGATTCATTCATTTCCACTCCAAAATAATCATAGCAACACAATTACCACAGAGAATAATCAAGACCCCTCAGAACTAATATTACAAAATTATTAGGTTTTGCTTAAATAATAATAAATATGGTTCTCAGGATGTAACCTATTAAATGACTTCTATAGATAGCTTTTGTGTTAAAAATCTAATCCCTATCAGTTGAAGAAAAATGAGACAATCAACAAGGAAGATCTGTCTTATGACTGTAATGGGATACTCACTGTGGAGGGTCCAGCATGTGAACCAACACATAACCTGCCAACGCTTTATTTTATTCCTTCATGCCTTATGAGTATTAATGGCATTTACTGGCCATCCTATGAGAGCACAATGGTGAGCCACCTTGAATAAAAGTGGCTAAGAGCCAAGCACAGTACTGTAGGCGTAGATTTACATATCAGAGAGGTGAATTACCAAGCGTGATTGCAGCAGATGCTAGCTGGGAACTTGCTGTCTCATCTCTCGCAATCAAATCAAAATTGGCATGAAATGCCTCAAACTTCCCAACTTTCTCCGTGAGTTTCTGAAAGGTTTAATGTACAAAGGTGACCTCAAACAATTCTGGCTGATGTTTGTTCCAAGATGAACAATTTGTTCAGCTTTATTTTCATTCTCAATTATCCAGATATTTTGGTTGACAAGATACTGAAGAATCTCGGATTCACAGTAATTGTAGGAAGTACGAAAAATTGTATTTGTGTACTGTTAATATTTATATGCCCATTTTTCACTGGAACATGGCTATTGTCCACCAGTAGTTAACTGGTCACTCACTGAATTACAAGTTTGCATAGCTGCATGTACATAATTTTGACTTTAGTTTTCTGTGTCAAATCACTAACTTTACTGTTGTTTAATTAAATGTAAGATTGTTGAGTCAATAGCTTGTCAATGTAATAAACTGATGAATCCACAGAATATATACATTTTACAAAGCAGTCAGCAGACTACAATTGCTATTTTGTAACAGCATTTCCATTATACTGGAAGAAAATTCTACTCTTTACCCTCTAATGATGTACCCAAAAACACATTTTAACTCATGCATGCATCATTTTTGCTGTCATACTCAGTTTTAAGTTCAGCTGTGATTCATGATTGGCCATGAAGTGCCCAGTATTTCATGATTCAGTTCTAACTTGCTAACAAGTTATGATCCATCGCACATATAAAACTTACTATAACTTCCTGGCAGATAAAAAAATCATTTTCAGAGGTCAGGATCCATGCATTAACACCACACTTTCTTTCCCCGCAGCACAATTATATTTAGGAATATCACTGAGCTGCAATATCATTTTTAAACGCAATTCTACATTTTACAAAATTGCCTTTTCAATTTTGTGCTCAACTGATTTGTTAAGAATAGAATAACATGCAGAATGTCTGTTTATTCTGCACAAATTTGGTCCTGAGCTAAGTAATATTTACAGACTACTTTCTAGGGAATTATTTCAATATTAGTGAGGAAATTAAGTACTGAAGATGTGTTCCTTTTTCGCAGTCAGCAAAGACATAGGGTTTCTTTAAAGTTAGTCTCTTGTGCCACATTTACCAAAAGAAATGGAAGTTATTAAACCTCCAGATGTTTTGAGTGGCCATGTCGATTACTAAATCTATTCATTAATGAAATTTTACTCAATTGCATTGGAAAAAATAATGCCACACTCGATTTAACCTCGCTTGGGAATGTAAAAACAAGCCATGTGAATGAGTAGGCATAATGTTAGTGGCATATGGGCCCTCCTGCTGTAAGAATACCTCAAATTATTGGCATAAATTCCAATGACTGCTTTGAGACACAGTTATATGCTTCTTGCACACAGCGACAATCAATGATTACAGAAGACTCTTTTGGATCATTCTTTGAAAACCAAAGCCTCAAGTATCCCTGAAGCTGAACTATTACTCAGTTCAGTCTCCTCGGTGACTTTTTTTTATAGAGCCACCAGCTGTTAGAGTGTAAACAAAAAAAAACATAAGGGTGTCATTTATACCAATATCTTTCGTACAAACAGAATAAATATTCTTGCAACTTACCATCTGTGTAATTTGGTCTATTCACTCTTGGGATAAATATGGCATTAAAAGCACTTTCTGCCCCAATAGACATCACTCATGAGTATTTGAATAAGCACCATTGTCATACTGATAATCAAATGGATTATACATATAAATACACAGTATTCCTGCTGTGCTTATTTTTGTTTGTTCAGTGAAATATGGGTGTTGCGAGCTGAGTCAGCATTTATTGCCCATCCCTAATTGCCCTGGAGAAGACGCGAGTCAGCCACCTTCTTAGACTTAGGCAGTCCTTGGAGTGTAGAAACAACCACAGCATTGTTAAGAAGGGTGTTCCAAGATTTTGATCCAGTGTTGTTGAAGGAAAGGCAATATAGTTCCAAGTTGGAATGGTGTGTGACTTTTTAGTCATTTTATATGCATCAACTTACAATTTGCTGTTAGGTTTTAACCATGTGATCAACATTATTCTACTTATTTTACTCATCTCTAATTTTTTAAAAATATAATTTCCCCTAATATTGACGATCCCGATATTCACTTCTCGGTGAGTAATCTAAAGTAGTCATCATGTTTCATTGAGGAAATTCTTTAGAGAAATTCTAATAAGTTTGAACCCTCTCTTGCTTTGCCAAATTTTGGATACCCATTCCCCTATGCATACTTCCCCATTACCCCATTTCAGCCTGTCCACAGTTCTTTGAATTCCTCCTCAACTACAGGCTGTACTCATGCACCCATGCTGTCCCCAGCTGCCAAACCGCCCCAATAAATCTTAAGTTTGTTAGTGTTTTCATATCTCTGCACTAATAATTGTCCCTTATTCTTCCCCTGCCTTATCCCTCCTCTGGTGCTCTCGCAAACCTCAGGACTATATCATAGTTAATGTACCAATATCTTTCCTTACGCCTCCCAGAGCATAATAATCCCTCTGCTGTGTTCCTAAATACATCCGTTGTCCAGACCAGTGCTGCCTCCTACTATGATCCCCTCCTGGTTCTTCTCAACACTCCAATCCTCCCAGCAATACTTCCCCACATTATGGCAAAATCCAGAATAATTATTGTCACATTCCACCATACACAGCCCCACAGCTTCCATTGCTATTAAATATCACCTACCTACAACCCACAGCATCTGCTCTGCATTACATTCCATATCCTGAGTTTAAGAAAAAGGGAAGCAATTAATATTTTATGCATACCCCTAATTTAAACCAAATGCCACTAGTTTTAGTTTCCATAACAAAATGTAGTTATTATGGAACTCCATCTCAAAAAATTCACCTCTTTAATGATCAAAACACAGTTTATATATGCTTAAGGCAGGATGAGGTGTGATTTGCTTGAGAATTTAGGGATGATAATCTTCCATATGCCTGCTTCTTTTGTCCTTCTGGGTGATAGATGTTGGGTTGGGAAATGTTTTCCACAAGGCTTTGGTAAATTAATTCTAGATGATGTATTCTGCAGTTTCAATGCACTGGTGATGGAGGGAGGTGTTTAAGATGAGAGAAGGAATGCTAACTGAGCAGATTGCTTTGCCTTGGCTTGGATAATGTCAAGCTTCTTGGATGTTGTTGCAACTGCTCCAATCCAGGAAACAGGAGAGTATTTTGTCACACTTCTGCCCTGTGCCTTGTGGGTATTGAAGAGGCTTATGGAGTCAGGTGAGCCATTCTCTGGCCTGTTCCAGGGACTATGGAGTTTATTTGCCTTTTTATTTAAGCTGGTCCAAGATAACACCTAGGATTTAATGGTAATGGAAACTTGGGGTGTTTCATATTAATTGCATGACATGAATTATCACATCTTTCAAAAAATTGTATTCTATCCATAATGCTAAATCTTTCCAAAGCTAATTCGAGCAGGAAAGATAGTCTTGTGAAATCCGATTCATCAATTGGCCGTTTTGTAATAATCAAAGTTCACAGTAAGTGGGAGGTAATAGTGCTTCTTGAACTCTGCTGTCTCCTTTCCATTGAACTTTGAATCACCCTCACAGATTAATATTGATGCAGATGGTATTTATGTCCCTAGAATTATATAGTTTGTTAAATTTCATGGACTTATCATTAAGAATTGCAAAACAGGTGAGACATCCATTGATTAGAAATAGCAAGCCAAACAAATTTGTAAATCTGTACAGTTTATCTCATGTTGTCTGGGTGTTTAATCTGCTCATCTTTTCTGAGCCAATTAACTGGTTTTGAATAGTTTGGAATTTATTTTGTGCTCACCCTATGATTGAAATAAGTCAGTTACATTTTTCTCGCCATGATGCTGTAAATGTTCAAATCACATGGACTGATCATCATTGTTGAAAATGGCTGAAGAAATTTTGCTAGGAATTATATTTTGGTGAGAAATGAACTTAGAGTCATACAGCACGGAAACAGACCCTTCGGTCTAACTTGTCCATGCCAACCAGAAATCCCAATCTGATCTAGTCCCATTTGTCAGGATTTGGCCCATATCCCTCTGAGCCCTTCTCTTCATATACCGATTCAGAAGACTTTTAAATGCTGCAATTGTTCCTTCCTCCACCACTACCTGACACTTCGTTCCATACACCATCCTCTGCGTGACAAAGTTACCCCTTTTTAAATTTTTCTCCTCTAACCTTAAACCTATGCTGTTTACTTTTGGACGTTCCTACCTTGGGAAAAAGACCTTGGCGATTCACCTTATCTATGCCCCTCAGGATTTTAGAAACTTCTAAAAGGTCACCGCTCAGCCTCTGACGATCCAGGGGGAGAAAAGCCCCAGCCAATACAGCTTTTCCTTATGACTCAAACCCTCCAGGCTTGGTTACATCCCTGTAAATCTTTTCTGCACTGTCTCAAGTTTAACAAGATCCTTCCTATACAAGGGCAACTGGAATAGTATGCGGTATTCTAGAAGTGGCCTCACTATTGTACTGTACAGTCGCAACATGAAATCCCCAACTCCTACACTCGATTTTCTTTCTTACTTTTTGCCAAAATGCTAATTGGTAAATATTATTAATTTCTGTGGCAATATTATACCTTTGATCAGAACATGTTTATTGTGATCATAAAAGTATAAAACCAGGATAACTTAGAACCATAAATTATTAACTAGGTGAATAAAGTTTTATTTCCTTCGAAGTTTGTAACCTTTAAGAATCCTGTTTTATTCAGAAGGAATTTAAGGATTTCAAAAATGGTAGCTGTGGAGTTGGGTTCTCTCTTCTTTTCCTGGGATGGGTTGGAAAAGCAAGAAGGGGCTATCAGTTAGAAACCAGATGTATTCATTGTTCTTTTTAGGCTGAAATATGGTTGTATTATTCATACTTTACAACATTTTAAAGACATGGATCATGATTCTTTGCAATGAAAACTAGTCCAGTTCTTATAAAAGCAGTCCAATTCTTTGTGAATGTAAAATATGGTGATGAAGAATCAGTACATGAATCAACAGAGAATTAATATAGTCTTTTTCTTCTAGAATTACAGGTAGTTCTCATAGTAAGAAAAAAGCTAAACTTGATGACATTTCATTCACCACCTAACTTTTCACTTTAACTTGTAGTATTAATGTGTTCTAAAATTCTGGTGCCTTAACAATATTGTTCAGTCTATTTGTAGAATCAATGTTGTCTGCTATTTCACCTTGCTTTTAAGACAATGATTTACTTGCAAATGATTGTGAGATAGAGGACTACTTACACCTGCACAAGATAAGGTAATATTGGACCAAGAGGTTAGAGAATAGGTTCATTTGGCTGTGTTTCAGTTAAGGCAATTACCAATGCCAGGACCAGCTTCATAAACATATAGGGACATATTACACTAAAGTTTACAGACCTCTAATATAATTTATTGCAGCAATTCTCCTTTTGTTATATTAGCAGCAATTCATAATTCTTAGTAGTTCTTCTTTGCCTATGTAGAACTAAATTAATTAAAATGCCGTCTTTATTTTGTCACATCTGTGGCTAATGCACAATTTGAAAGGAATGAAATCGGCCAAAGATACATGACCAGAGAGACATCCAAAGCCATAAACTGGACTTGCGAAGGCTTCTGTTATTTTTGATATGTAGTTCATAAAATCTTTACAGTGCTGAGAGACCATGTAGCCCATTAAGTATGCACCAACCCTCCAAAAAGCACCCCACCCAGACACACCCCTGGACTTTATGGGCAATTTACCATGGCCACTTCTCCTAACCTGCACATCTTTAGACTGTGGAAGGAAACTGGATCACCCAGTGAAAACCCATGCAGACACAGCAAAATATACAAACGCCACACAGACAGTCGATCAAGATTAGCATTGAACCCAGGTCACTGGCACCGTGAAGGAGCAATGCTAACCATGATAATGTCCACGTCATATGAAGATTCTTTAATAGTAATATATCTAGCTGAACTCAACTGCTGACTTCATGATAGATATGGTTGCACAAAACAGCTTATTTTGGTGAGATGATACAGCATAGTGGACTTGCTGGGCAATCTAATGCAATTGTAGTGGAGTGTAACTGAAAGGGGACAAAGGAAGTGTTGAGAGAGGACAGCTCAACAACAACTGACAAAACCAGTCACTTGTGCATGTTAACAACAGCTGTCCTTTCAGAAAATATCACAGTAGACATTACAACTCTGTATCTAGCCATATGTTACTCCAGTGTTTCTCTGACGAGATCCATTTGGTCATTGCCAGGTGGGGTGTCCACAGATGTGGTTTCAAGAATGTGGTGCTAGAAAAGCACAGCAGTTCAGGCAGCATCCAAGGAGCAGGAAAATCGACGTTTCAGGCAAAAACCTGCCTGATGAAGAGCTTTTGCCCAAAACGTCGATTTTCCTGTTCCTCGGATGCTGCCTGACTTGCTGTGATTTTCCAGCACCACTCTCTTGACTCTAATCTCCAGCATCTGCACTCCTCACTTTCACCTATAGATGTGGATTGTTGGCGGTGGCAGTAATGGCTAGTCTTTGATTATGGGGCGGTGGGCGGGGGGAGCTGGTGAGGTGAAGTCTGCTCAGAGTTGTAAGTTTCTATCCTCAGACTTAAACACGCAGATTCCTGAGCCACAGATGACCATACATGGGTCAGAATGCTCATGAGGTTGTGGGATCCAGAGTGCAGGATTTGCTTATTTTCCATTTCTCCTACACTCTACCTCTTCATTAAGGCATTGGGACCTGAAACAAGGTGCAGCTTGATGATCATGTTGCTGCTATTCTGAACCATTGGGTAGCAAGCTCCTCTAAGTCAGTAAAGAAGGTGTGACTGCGAATCAAGAGGACAGGAATGCAGATGTGTCAGTCTCTGCAATTGACCAATAACTTTCAGCTTCTCAGCCTGATTGAGTGCTTCTGTTTCAGTGTAAAACTGCCTCATTTGAAACAAAACCAAATATAATCTATCAAGTCTGGGATCGGACTTGCCCAGTATTAATGTCAGCTGGAATGATAGCATTATTATTATTAAGTGAGGATTGCATGCGATGAGAGGCAATAGCTAGTGGTATAATCACGAGATAATTAATCAGGAAACCTAGGTAATTTCTGCGGACCTGGGTTCAAATCCCACCATTGTAGATGGTGGAATTTGAATTCAATAAAAATCTGAAATTAAGAATCTAATGATGATTATGACTCCATTATTGATTGAGTCCCTTGGCTGGGAAATCTAGAACATAGAGGCATAGATAAGGTAAATTGGGGAAGGCAATGGCTTAGTGCTATTATTGCTGGACTGTTAATCCAGAGACCCAGTTAGTGTTCAAATCCTGCCATGACAGTTGGTGGAATATGAATTCAATAAAAATCTGGAATTATGAGTCTAATGATAATCGTGAATCTTGGTTGATTATTGAGGGAAAACCTATCTCTTTAGGGAAGGAAGCTACCATCCTCACCTGGTTTGGCCTGTATGTGACTCCAGACCCACTGAAATATGGTTAACTCACAACTTCCCACTGGGCAACTAGGGATGGACAATAAATGCTGGCCTAGCCAAGGATAGCTGCATCCTGTGAATGAATAAAAACAGTTAAGAAAAGGCATTGATCAGCTTGGTCTGAAATGAGAAGGGTTATGTGAATATTTGGCATTCTCTAACACAGTACTTGCTCCATTGCTGAATATACCTGAGGTTGTGATAATCAAAATTTTGGTGTCTCAGGGAGATGGGGAATGGGTGGGAAATGTCGATACAGAAATCTGCTGCCCTTATTTTGAATGGCATACAAGGTGGATGAGCTTCGGGCTCCTATTTCTCATATTTCATCGTGTGTCCAAGTCAGAGATAGCATGCGAATTGGACGTGGGGATGTTCCTATTAACATGCTGCCCTTGTCCATTGAGATGGTAATTGTGCAGTTTGGAAGGTATCATGTCTAGAGGAATGGATTCAGTTTTTGTTAATATGCGTAGATGAAGGTGGAATCACAGAGCCTGAGTGGGACAGTCAGATAGAATAGAGAAGTCATGTTACCTGTTATGAAATTTTGATTTTACGTAGCTGTAAATAAGAAAATCTTACTCCAACCTATATCCAAATTACTTATAGAGTAAGATAAAATTTGATTTGATCCAACACACACAGAAATGAGGACAATGATCTGAAAACACTGTCAAAGGAGTCTGCTATAGTGCATCTTGTCAATGGCACGCATTGATGCTACAATGTATTATAGAGGAGGGTATGACATAAAATGTGGCAAATTGAGTGTTGATCAAGTTAAATTTAATTGTCTTTGGATGATTTTGAACTTGTTGAGTATAATTGGAACTGCACTCACGTACCTTGGGTCAATCAGGATGGAAATCATTCATCACAGAATAATCAACTTCTGACCTACTCTTGTAGACACCGCATCAATGTGGCTGGTTCAGCTTAGGTAGTCATGAATGGTAACACCCCAGGCTGTCAATGATAGATTGACAGTTAACGTCATTGGGAGATAGCTCAATTCTCCCCTTGGAGAGATGGTAATTGCCTGACATACATGTGACAACTTATTAGCCAAAGCCTCAAGATGTCCAGATACTGCTAACTGCTTCATTATCTGAGAGTTGTGACGAGAATTGAACATTCTGTAATCATCAGCAAATATCCTTACGACTTTACGATGGAGGAAAGGACTTTAAGCTATAACTAGTTTTTTCTTAGGCACTGAAAAGCTCCTGCAATGATGTTCCAAAATGTAAATCAAATCTATTGTGAGGTCTTTCCATGTCATTCCTTGGGGGAGTTGGTAGAGTTGTGGTAATGTCAATGGACAAGTAATCCAAGGTTCGAATCCCACCAGAGGAGTTGATGAAATTCAAATAATAAGATCTAAAATTGAAAGCTGGTCTTAGGAATGGTGATCTTAAATCCAATGTCAATTGTTAATAAAATAGCTACAGTAGAGGCCAGTATCCCATCACCCTTTGTTTACATGGGCTCTGACCAGCCTGTTCAGAAATAGTCCCCAGACTGAGGAGACCTTCAAATCTCCCGTTTAATTTTTTGTCTTCTTTAAAGAACAGAGCCCTTCACTCCACACACTGATTCCAGCTCCCTCAGAGCCAGCTCTCAGAGTGAACAGCACCTCTGACACCTTTTTTTACTTTAAAAAAAACCCCACACTACCGCCTGTCATAGTGCTTAGTTTTCCCCAGCACCCATGTTGTGTGAGCAGGTGTGAGACACAGTGAAAGACACAAGATGAATCTCCTGTTTTTTTTTCTTTTTTTCTCTCTTTGTTTTTCTTTTTTTTTCTATTTTGTTACCCCACAGTACTGCCTAACTGTCGTAATCCTTACTTTTCCCCAGCACCCATGTTGTGTGAACAGGTGTGAGACACAGTGAAAGACACAAGATGATTCTCCTGTTTTTTTTTGGCAGTTGAGGTTCCAAAGCGAAATAACTCCACAGAGGCTGGTATCCTGCCACCAAGTCTCCCTTTATTACTCGTGGGGAATAGTAGCTGATCCAGCTCCCTCAGAGCCAGCTCTCAGACAGAACAGAATCTCTGACACTCCTGATTTTTTTTGATATTTTAAATTTTTTTTTAGGATGCCTGACACTCCTGTTCTTTTTTTTTATTTTTTTACCCCCACACTACCACCTAACTGCGGTAGTGCTTATTTTTTCCCCAGCATTCATGTTGTGCATGTGCAGGTGTGAGACACAGTGAAAGACACAAGATGAATCTCCTGCTTTTTTTTTCTTTTTGTCAAAAAGCCTGATATGGTTTCCCTGTTCCTTGAATTGCTTCGTGAAAACCGATAGCATCTCAAAGTTTGGCTCCTAATACCAAAAAAGCTGCCGGTCCACAAGCCGTCAGGAGAATTACTCATTACTTTTCATCTGCCCCAACATCATTTGCCCAGAAAAAATAATGGAGTCTTTCCACATACTGGGACCAGTCTTTGATGGCAGGATCGAATGAGTCAAACTTCCCAAATAACAGCACGATGCTAGAATTAATCTCTTGTTTATTTTTTTTGCAAATGTAGATCATTTTAATACTTTGAGATTTACAAAGATGTAGTACACGATTTGTGGAATCTCCTGTTTATTTATTTATTTTTTTCTTTTTTTTTCTTGGAAGATAGGAAAACACCCGGGTGGCCAGTGACAAACACTGCCCTTACAAACTCCCCTTTTTATTTTTTTTATTTATTTTTTTTCTCTTCTTTTTTTTTATATTAACCCCCACACTACCACCTAAGTGCGGTAGTGCTTATTTTTTCCCCAGCACCCATGGTGTGTGTGTGCAGGTGTGAGACACAGTGAAAGACACAAAGTGCACCAATCTTTATTCAAACTCCACCACCAGGAAGATAGGAAAATACCCGGGTGGCCAGTGACAAACACTACCCTTCACATCAAAGGGCAGTGCTGTGTGATCAAAACAGTGAAGGGGAGGGTAGGGACTAAATCAAAATAGAGTTGGAGGGAGAAATGATGCACTCCACTCCCTGCGTAGCCCACCTCTCCCTGAACAACGCCAGGGTGTTGGTGGACACCGCGTGCTCCTTCTCCAAGGAACCTCCTGTTTTTTTTTTATTTTAACCCCCACACTACCACCTAAGTGCGGTAGTGTTTATTTTATCCCTAGTACCCATGGTGTGTGTGCGCAGGTGTGAGACACAGTGGAAGACACAAAGTGCACGAATCTTTATTCAATTTCCACCACCAGGAAGATAGGAAAACACCCGGGTGGCCAGTGACAAACACTGCCCTTCACATCAGAGGGCAGTGCTGTGTGATCAAAACATTGTAGGGGAGGGTAGGGACTAAATCAAAATAGAGTTGGAGGGAGAAATGATGCACTCCACTCCCTGCGGCGCCCACCTCTCCCTGAACAACTCCAGGGTGTTGGTCGACACCGCGTGCTCCTTCTCCAAGGACACCCGGGCTCTAACGTAACCGCGGATGCCTGCATCTTTTATTTTTTTTTCTTTTTTCTTTTTTGTGAAAGACACAAAGTGCACCAATCTTTATTCAATTTCCACCACCAGGAAGATAGGAAAACACCCGGGTGGCCAGTGACAAACACTGCCCTTCACATCAACGGGCAGTGAGAGAATTATTTTATTTTATTTTATTTTTTTTTCTTTTTACTACCACCTAAGTGCGGTAGTGCTTATTTTATCCCCAGCACCCATGGTGTGTGTGCGCAGGTGTGAGACACAGTGAAAGACACAAAGTGCACGAATCTTTATTCAATTTCCACCACCAGGAAGATAGGAAAACACCCGGATGGCCAGTGACAAACACTGCCCTTCACATCAGAGGGCAGTGCTGTGTGATCAAAACAGTGAAGGGGAGGGTAGGGACTAAATCAAAATAGAGTTGGAGGGAGAAATGATGCACTCCACTCCCTGCGGCACCCACCTCTCCCTGAACAACGCCAGGGTGTTGGTGGACACCGCGTGCTCCTTCTCCAAGGACACCCGGGCTCTAACGTTCTCCTGTTTATATCTGTCAGCTAGGGCTCCCTGATTGGCCCCAAGTTAACAGCCCTAATCAAGGATCTTGTAGTCACTGAGATCCACCTGGCCCTTGTTCCAATCATTACAGTTACAAAAATCCATCTGGTTCACTAATGTTGTGTCCTACAAACAGTTGTAGGCCTACTACAATGTGATTGATTGTTTGAAATGGCCCAGCATGCCACGCATTTGAAGGGAAATCAGAAATGGGCAACAAATGCTGGCCTTATCAATGATGTCCACATCACATAGAAAATAAAGAAAAATAAACTGCACACCTCAATAACTGTACAATTTCATTTTACATTTGGATCAATTATTACGTGTTATCCTAGTGTAAATGTTGGGAAATGATATGGATATGTAAACAGCAGTATTGAGGTCTAATTTTAAAATTTGTGAACTGTATTTTGGCAGGTGCTTTGGTGCAATTATAAAATTCAGCTGAAAAATTGGATGGTGTGCTGAACAGTTGGGAATGTGGTAAAATAGATTTCTGCTTTTTCTCAAATGTAGACATCGTGGTGTTCCATTTTGAAATCCCATGTTCAGTGATCTTGTGTTTGGAAAGTATATATGTTAAAGTATTATCATTCAATACTTTGTATTTTAATGAATGAAGCCCGACTAGTGGTTGCAGTTTCAGTGGGTGAGAATTTTGAGCATGGTGGCCATCTGTATGATTCAAAGCGATTATGGAAAGAGATAAGGTAGAGGAGAAGTTAAATGCCTAAACTGAGGAAAGGCCAATTTCAATACTATTAGACAGGATCTGGCAAACATTTACTGGGAACAGCTACTTGCAGGTAAGTCTACATTTGGAAAGTAGGAGTCTTATCAAAAAAGGATTATAATGAGAATTAAGGGTCAGTGTGTTCTTCTAAGAGCGAAGGACAAGGCAGCAAGTCCAGGGAATCCTGAATGTCATGGGATATTGGGGGTTTGATAAAGAAAAAGAAGGAAGCATATGTCAGGTACAGTGCAGTATAAAGCGGGAGGCCCTTCAAAAGTAGGGATGGTGTAGGTCACAGTCATTGATTCCCCATAGTGGCTCAGTGGTTAGCGCTGCTGCCTTACAGCACCATGGACCCAGGTTTGATTCCAGCCTGGGGTAACTGTCTGTGAGGAGTTTGTACATTCGTCCCGTGTTTGCATGGGTTTCCTTCAGGTGCTCCGGTTTCCTCTCACAGTCCAAAAATGTGCAGGTTAGGGTGAATTGGCCATGCTAAATTGCATATAGTGTTCAGGGATGTGTAAGTAGGTTCATTAGTCAGGGGTAAATGTAGAGTAATGGGGAGGGGAATGGGTCTGGGTGGGTTACTCCTCAGAGGGTTGGTGTGGACTTGTTGAGATGAAGGATCTGTTTCCACACTGTAGGGATTCTATGAATAGGTGGTTGCTTAAAAAGGAAATTAGAGGAGGCCACAAAATATCTTTAGCAGATGGGATCAATATATTAAGAGTAAGAGGATTACTGGGGAAAGAGTGGAGCCTATTAGAGACCAAAGGCGCAACCTGTGCATGGAGCCAGTGGATGTGGGTGAGATCTTAAATGAATACTTCTCATCTGTATTCACAGAGGAGAAAGATATTGTAGCCAGTCATATTATATGGGATGGTTCAAGAACACCTTTTAAGATTAATAAGGAGAAGTAATAGATGCTTTAGCAGATATACAGTTATAGAAATTTTCAGGGTCTGATGAGATGTATTCCAGGCTGCTCTGGGAGGCAAAGGAGGCAATTCCTAGGCCCCTGGCAAAGATATTTAAATCTTTGTTGGCTACAGGTAAAGTGCCAGATGACCAGGTAATTACAGACAAGTCGGTCTGATGTCAGCAGTAGGGAATTATTGAAAACAATTTTGAAGGGCATGATTAACCAATACCTGAAAAGGCAGCGAATAATCATGTATAGTCTGCACAAATTTGGTAGAGGAAGATCCTTTTTCTAGCTCATTTAATTTGACTTCTTGAAAAGGTGACCAAATACATTGGAGGGTAGTGCAGTTGATGTGGTTTACGTAGATTTCAGAAGGCCTTTGACAAGACCCTGCATGGAAGGCTGGTCCAAGAGCTAAGAGCCCATGGGATCCAAGGCAAATTGGAAAATTGGATCCAAAATTGACTTGCAAATAAGAGGCAAAGGATGAAGGAGGAGGGTTGTTTTTATAATTAGAAGTCTGTGACTAGCAATGTGCCTCAGGGATAAGTGCTGGGAGCCTTGGTGTTAGCTACGTACATTAATGACTTGGATGTGAATGTATATGGTATAACTGGTAAGTTTGCAGAAGACATGAAAATTGGTGGTGGTGTTGTTAGGAGGATGGTCTCAGACTACAACCTAATTAATGAGTAGTGCAATGGCAAATGGAATTTCATTCTAAGTGTGAGGTGATGCATTTTGGGAGGTCAAATAAGGGAATGATATCCTCAATGAATGGTAATGGGGAGGGGAGTACTGGAGTAAAGGGACCAAGTCCATAGATCCCTGAAGGTGTCAGCACACATAGACAAGGTGGTGAAGAAGGCTTACAGATGCTTGCCTTCATTAGTCAGAGTGTAGAATGTGGTAGCAAGGAAGTCTTGTTAAAATTTTACAAAGTACTGGTTAGCCCACAGATGGCAAACTGTGTACAGTTCTGGTTGGCACACTATCAGAAGGATGTGATTGCACTGGAGATGGTGCAGAGGAGATTCACCAGAATGTTTCCTGGGATGAAAAGTCTCAGTTATGAGGTGACACTGGATAGGCTGGGTTTGGTTTCCTTGAAGCAGAGGAGGATGATGAGAGATCTGATCAAGATATACAAAACTTTCGTATATCAAGGGTTGTGGGATGTGGGTGTGAGGGATACAAAACTGAGAGGCATAGATAGTAGATCCTGAGAATCTCTTCCCTATGACAGACATTACTGAGACAATGGGGCACATGTTTATGGTGAGCAGTAAGTGATTTAGAGGAGATCTGAGAATTCTTTGTCACCCAGAGGGTGGTAAAAGTATAGAATGTGCTGCCTGAGAGGATGTGGAGGCAAGTACTCTCTCAACATTTAAGAAGCATCTGGATGAGCACTTTAAAATTTCAGGACACAGTAAGGAATGGAGCAAATGCAGGTAAATGGGAATAGTGTAATGTGTGTTTGTTGCTTGGCATAGATATGATGGGCTGAAGGGCCTGTTTCTAAGCTGTATAACGATGAAAATAATTTACAAATATGTACAATCAACACACTTACATCAAGATTTATGTTAATTTCAACAGAAGAGTAACACTTTAAGGTTTTCTTTACTGCGGAAGACATGTTATCGTCGGTGTGGAAATTAAATTATTTATGGAAGAGTTTGTATTCTTAATACATGTCTTATTTCTCACTAACTTTGAAAAAATATTTTATAGAATCTCAGAGTGAAGACAACACAGAAAGAGGTCACTTCCATCTGAGACTGAACTTGTGAAGAGCAATCTGTCCAGTCACTCAAGAGAGTGAGGGAGAAGAGGTGAGTCGGTGACCATCACTCAGGAGAATGCACTGGCGAAGCTGAAAGCTGGATAAATCACCAGAACCAGATGGATTACATCCCAGAGTTCTGAAGGAGATAGCTGATGAGATTGTAGAGGCATCGGTGGTGATCTTTCAAGAATCACTGCAACCAAGGAGGGTTGCAAAAAATGGTTAATGCAACACCCCTGTTTTAGAAGGGAGGGAGACAGAAGACAGGAAACTATAGGCCAGTTAGCCTGAGCTTAGTTTTTGGCAAGATTTTAGAGTCCATTATTAAACATGAATTTGCAGAGCGTCGCATGAAATAGGACTGAGTTAGCACAGGTAGTTCAAGGGGAGGTCATGTCTGACAAATTTGTTGGAATTCTTTGAAGAGGTAACGAGTAAGTTAGACAAAGGAGAACCAGTGGACATGATCTGTTTGGATTTCCAGAAGATCTTTGACAAGCCTGCTAAATAAGCTCATAGTGTTAGGAACAGTGGACTGGCATGGGTAGAGGATTTGCTGATTGGTAAAAGGTGGAGAGTGTGATAAAGGGGTCTTTTTCAGGATGGCAGCTGGTGACCAGTGGAGTTCTGCAGGGGTCCATGTTGCAATCACAACTATTCACATTCTACATTAATGATCTGGACAAAGGAACTGAGGCCATTGTTGCTAAGTTTGCAGATGACACAAAGGTAAATGGAGAGACAGGTCATGTTGAGGAGGTGGGGATGCTGCAGAAGAACTTAGACAGGTCAGGAGAATGGACAAAGAAGTGGCAGGTGGAGTGCAATGTGGAAAACTGAGGTAATGCACTTTGGTAGGTCGAATAGAAATATACACTACTTTCTACATAGGGAAAAGCTTTCGAGAGCTGGGAGTTTTGGTTTAGGATTCTATGAAGGTTAACATGCAGATTCAATTGACAGTTAGGAAGGTTATCATTCATTTCAAGAGGGCTAGAATATTAGGGCAGAGATGTACTGCTGAGGCTGTATAAGGCTCTGGTCAGACCACGTTTAGAATATTGTGAGCAGTTTTGGGACCCATGTCTAAGGAAGGATGTGTCAGCCTTGGAGGGGGGAGGGGGATCCAAAGGAGATTTATAAGAATAATCCTGGGAGTGAAATGCTTGTCATATGAGGAGTAGTTGAGCATTCTGGGTCCGTACTGAATTGAGTTTAGAAGGATGAGAGAAGATCTTGCTGAATACTGAGAGCTGAAAATGTGTTGCTGGAAAAGCGCAGTAGGTCAGGCAGCATCCAAGGAACAGGAGAATCGACGTTTCGGGCATAAGCCCTTCTTCAGAATACTGAGAGGCCTGGATGGAGTAGATGTAGAGAAGATGTTTCCACTAGTAGGAGAGACGAGGATCTGAGGGTGCAGCCTCAGTGAAGGGATGATCCTTTCGAAGTGAGATGAGAAGGAATCTGTGTGGAATTCACTGTCACAGACGGCTGTGGAGACTAGGTACTCGAGTGTATTTCAGACTGAGAGAGAGCAAGGTTCATGATTTAGTAGGGGATCAAAGGTTATAGGGAGAATGCAGAGGAGAATGAAGTTGAGAAACATATCGAATGACAGAGCATACTCAATGGGTCGAATGGCCTAATTCTGCTTCTGTATCTGTGGTTTTAGATTAAATTCCCTTCAGTATGGAAACAGGCCCTTCGGCCCAACAAGTCCACACCAACCCTCCGAAAAGTAACCCATCCAGACCCATTTCCCCCCCCCCCCCCCCCCCATATATACCCCTGACTAATGCACTTAACACTATGGGCAATTTAGTAAGGCCAAATCACCTGACCTGCACATCTTTGGACAGTGGGAGGAAACCGGGGCACCCAGAGGAAACCCACGCAGACACGGGGAGAACATGCAAACTATACACAGACAGTTACCTGAGGCAGGAATCGAACTCAGGCCCTGTCCCTATGAGGCAGCAGTGCTAACCACTGCGCCAATGTGCTGCCCAAAATGGCAGTTGTCATCAGATACTTATTTCCATTTTGAAATAAGTGGTTAGAGAACCACTACAGTGTGGAAACAGGCCATTCAGCCCATACTACCCCTCTAACCCAAGCTCACCCTTGTATTTCCCATGGCTAGTCCACCTAGCCTATACATCCCTGGACACTACAGGCAATTTAGCATAGCCAGTCTACCAACTTTGGACTGTGGGTGGAAATCAGAGCATCCAGAGGGTACCTACACAGACACAGGGAGAATGTGCAAACTCCACAAAGACAGTCACCCGAGGGTAGAATCGAACCCAGGCTCCGTGAGGTAGCAGTGCTAACCACTCTGCCACCCATATAGTCCTCTTTACCTCTTCCTCATATTTATGCAAATCTTTTCTCTTCAAGTAATTCTTTGATTCCCTGTTGAAAACTAGTTGAATCTGTTTTCACCACAGGATTAGACAATGCATTCCAAATCAGTGATTGGTTTTAAAATGATGTCCGCTAGTCCTTGACCCTTCTGGTAATGAGAAGAGTTTCTTGCCTTCCCTGTGCAAATCCCTCATAATTTTTAAAATCTTCTCTTCATTGTCCCTTAATCTTCTTGAAGCAAAACAGCCACAGCTTCTCAAATCTACCATTGTAACTAAAATTTCTTACTCCTGGAATCATTAGAGTCATAGAGTCATAGAGATGTATAATACAGAAACAGACCCTTCAGTCCAACACGTCCATGCCGACCAGATATCCTAACCTAAGCTAATCCCAGTTGCCAGCACTTGGTCCAAATCCCTCTAAACCCTTCCTATTCAAATACCCATTCAGATGCCTTTTAAATGTTGCAATTGTACAAGAGTTGAGAGTGTGTTACTGGAAAAGCACAGCAGGTCAGGCTGCTGTTGGGGTAGGGAAGGAAGATTGGTGAAGTCCACATTGATGCACAGAGCGCTTTAGAGAACATCTCTGGGACACCAACTCCACCGCCCTGTGGCTGAACATTTCAACTCCCCCCCCCCCCACTCTGCCAAGGATATGCAGGTCCTGTGCCTCTTCCATCGCCACTCTCTCACCACCTGACACCTGGAGGAAGAATGCCTTACCTTCGCCTTGGAACCCTTCAACCTCAAGGGCATGTGGACTTCACCAATTTCCTCTTTTCCCCTCCCTCCACCTTACCCCAGTTCCAACCTTCCAGCTCAGCGCCATCCTCATGACTTGTCCCACTGTCAATCTTCCTTCCCACCTATCCGCTCCGCCCTCCTCTCCAACCTATCACCTTTACCCACCTCCATTCACCTATTGCACTTTCAGCTACCTGCTCCCCAGCCCCACCCCTCTCCCATTTATCTCTCCACCCCAAGGCTCCCAGCCTCATTCCTGAAGAAGGGCTCTGGCCTGAAACATCGATTCTCCTGCTCCTCGGATGCTGCCTGACCTGCTGTGCTTTTCCAGCAACACAGTCTCAACTCTGATCTTCAGCATCTGCAGACCTCACTGTCTCCTGCAATTGTACCAGCCTCCACCACTTCCTCTGGCAGCTCATTTCATACACGCACCACCCTCTGCATGAGAAACTTGCCCCTTAGGTCTCTTTTATATCTTTCCCCTCTTACCCTAAATCTATGCCGTCTAGTTCTGGACTCCCCCATCCCCTATCCATACCCCTCATGATATTATAAACCTCTCTGAGGGCAGCCCTCGGCCTTTGACATTCCAGGGAAAACAGCCCCAGCCTGTTCAGCCTCTCCCCATAGCTCAAATCCTCCCACCCTGGCAACATCCTTTGAAATCTTTCCTAAACCCTTTCAAGTTTCACAACACCTTTCCAATAGGAAGGAGACCAGAATTGCATGCAATATGCCAACAGTGGCCCAACCAATGCCCTATACAGCTGCAATATGACCTCCCAACTCCTGTACTCAATACTCTGACCAATAAAGGAGAGCATACCAAACGCCTTCTTCACTATCCTATCTACCTGAGACTCCACTTTCAAGGAGCTATGAATCTGCACTCCAAGGTCTCTTTGTTCAGCAACATTCCTTAGGACCTTACCATTAAGTGTATAAGTCCTGCTAAGATTTGCTTTCCCAAAATGCAGCACCTCACATTTATCTAAATTGAACTCCATCTGCCACTCCTCAGCCCATTGACCCACCTGGTCAAGATCCTGTTATAATCTGAGGTAACCTTCTTTGCTGTTCACTACACCTCCAATTTTGGTGTCATCTGCAAACTTACTAACTATACCTCCTATGTTCATATTCAAATCATTTAAATAAATGATGAAAAGTAGTGGACCCCGCACCGATCCTTGTGGCACTTCACTGGTCACAGGCCTCCAGTCTAAAAAACAACCCTCCACCACCATCCTGTCTTCTACCTTTGAGCCAGTTCTGTATCCAAATTGCTAGTTCTCCCTGTATTCCACGAGATCTAACCTTGCTCACCAGTCTCCCATGGGGAACTTTGTCGAACGCCTATGTCGAACGTCCGTATAGATCACGTCCACCACTCTGCCCTCATCAATCCTCTTAGTTACTTCTTCAAAAATACAATCAAGTTCATGAGACATGATTTTCCACGCACAAAGTCATGTTGATTATCCCTAATCAGTCCTTGCCTTTGCAAATACGTGTTAATCCTGTCCATCAGGATTCCCTCCAATAACTTGCCCACCACCGAGGTCAGGCTCACTGGTCAATCCAGCACCACTGATCCAGAATCTGGTTTCCAGCATCTGCAGTCATTGTTTTTACCTCGTTGATTTTAACCCTACTGCGAATCCTCTTGCAAGGATGCCTGCCTTGAAGACGTTTTCCTCCTCTCTCTACAAGAATCTCAGGGAGTCTCTCTCCCACTGCAACTCCCAGGTCATTTCCTCAGCCCTGAAGCTCTTCAACTATGCTACTCTATCCCCACCCCCACCCTCCTCTAGCTTATCTCTCCACGCTTCAGGCTCTCTGCCTTTATTCCTGATGAAGGGCTTTTGCCCGAAACGTCGATTTTGCCTGTCCTCGGATGCTGCCTGAATTGCTGTGCTCTTCCAGCACCACTGATCCAGAATCTGGTTTCCAGCATCTGCAGTCATTGTTTTTACCTCGTTGATTTTAACCCTACTGCGAATCCTCTTGCAAGGATGCCTGCCTTGAAGAAGTTTTCCTCCTCTCTCTACAAGAATCTCAGGGAGTCTCTCTCCCACTGCAACTCCCAGGTCATTTCCTCAGCCCTGAAGCTCTTCAACTTCAGCATTACTAATGTTCAAGCAGTGTCAGGTTTGAGTGGTGCCCATGCTGGGACTACAGCTTGTCCTCAGAGCAGAGAAATTGATGGAGGTCAGGCTGAAGGGAAGTCTGGGTTTAAAGCAGAGTCTGGTGAGAAGGAACCAGTGAGAGGAATAAGCCTCTATTTCCTCAGTTGCCATAGATTCATCTGATTCTGTTTCAATTACACAGCAAATTTAAATACGTACAGCCTTTCTAATCATTTTTCAATTGTCTTAGTGAATGCAGTTTCTCAAATATTTGTTTTTTCACGATGGCTTAGCTGTGTAGTCTACCTTGGCAATTTATTACTAAATACATACACCTCCACATATAAATTCTCTTTTTACTCCGTAATCAGCCCCAGTTGTTCTTTTACTGCATCTGATTTCAGGTTTCCCTCTTATTTTAGCGGACCATCCCTTTTCATATTCACTCTTATTTTTGTTTTCCATTTCTATATTCAGCCTGGTTCAATGTGAAATCTTTACCAGACAATGTTTTTCTGTTTTATCCGACTCTTTCAAATCCAAGGTACCATGGCTTTGTTCGTCCTACTTTCCCTCTCCTGCAAGTGTATTCTGACTGTATTTCAAGCATCTCTACTTCAAAGTTATTCTGTTGTTCTGTTACAGTTTTACATAACACCAATTTCCCTGGCTCACCCCTTTGAAATTGACCCTCATCCAATTATATCGTTCCCGTCTGAATTGCTCCTTGTCCTATTTCACTGCCAACCTAAATCTTATGATACGATGATCACTGTTCCCTAAACAATCCCCAAATTACATTTGAGCCACTTGACACACCTCAGTTCTAGAACCAGATTCAGCAAAGCTTTATTCCATGTCGGCCCAGAAACAAACTGATCTGGAAAATTCTCCTGAACGCATTCCAGAAACTTTCTGACTTGACACTAGTTATCCCAATATAGACTAAGATAATAACAAAGACGCCATTATCTCTTTTTGCTCCTTAATCAGCCCCATTCCTTATCAATTGTTTTCGAAATTCTCCATAATTCCTTTTCAAATTTGTTCCCCTAAATTCTCTGCACTGGTTGGTGGCCTAAAGAGTATATCCAACAGCATAGCATCACCTTGAGTTTTTCTGAGCTCTAATCAAAACAGTTCTGTCCTTGTGCCTTTTAGGACATCATTTCATTCGAGAGCTAATTTGTTTTTAAAATCAGAATGTTCTCTCTTTCTCTGACCACATCAAATAACTTATTATTTCTTACTTTATTGCTATCAGCGGTTTGCAATTTTTGATCTGCCATGTTTTTCCTCTGCACTGTTATGTGCTGATTCCCATATCCCCACCAACTTAATTTAAAAAAAACATTCCAGAATGACCTTGGCCCCAGCTCTGATGAACTATACCTTGTCCAGTGAAGCAGTAGCATGTCTCAGAAATTTAAAGCCTTCCATCCTGCACCATCCCTCCAGACATACATTCATCTGCTTTATTCACTTCATTTTTGGAGGTAGGGCAATTGGAAAGAAATTATGCTGAATACATTAGTTCTTGGGGTTTGGCTTAGGAGTTTTTAAATCTGCAGTTTTTTTTGCTTGTCGGAGCAGATTACAAAATTAGTATTGAATGGGAGATCTGGGATCATGACACTTAATTGTCAAATAACTGACTGTATGGGAAAGACTGTTTGGAACAGCTGGTCTTTTTCCTTTCCATCATTTTTATATCTTTGGTGGTTTACCAGGAAGTGCACAGACATGACAAGTAAATCATTCAATAAAAAATAATCTGACCATGTTTTGATTACCTCAATTTAAACACCAGCATGTTTCAATTGGAAGTAAACTATTCACAAAATGCTATTCCTTGAGGCTACATTTAACTCTGTATTACAATGTGTCTTTCTATTATGGTTTTGTAGATACTTTTTAAAGTCAAAGCTTTGATTCACGATATCATTTTAAAAATATATGATTTTATACTAAACCAAGGCGGCACGGTGGCACAGTGGTTACCCCTGCTGCCTCACAGCGCCAGAGACCCGGGTTCAATTCCTGCCTCAGGCGACTGACTGTGTGGAGTTTGCATATTCTCCCCGTGTCTGCGTGGGTTTCCTCCGGGTACTCCGGTTTCCTCCCATAGTCCAAAAATGTGCAGGTTAGGTGAATTGGCCATGCTAAATTGCCCATAGTGTTAGGTGACAGGGTAAATGTAGGGGAATGGGTCTGGGTGGGTTGCGCTTCGGTGGGTCGGTGTGGACTTGTTGGGTCGAAGGGCCTGTTTCCACACTGTAAGTAATCTAATAATAATTCTGCTCTTTAGTTCTTTCTAGTGCAGACCCAAAAAGTGACACACTTTTGTTTTCTATTTCAGAAAGTTTTTGCTTTCTCATTTACATTTTGGAAAGTGGAAATATTCAGAAAGGACAGGTTGTCTAAGACAGCCATTCTCAATGGGCACTATATGGCCCCCTTCAGGGTCCTGGCACATTTGAAGGGGGCTACAGATTGAAAGAAGGGGAGCCCCAAGGGTTTATGGGGGGCCTGTTAACTGAACCGATGACTAATCTAATTTGGAGCGCAATATCATGAAACCTGCAAAAAAGCAGCAAGCTCAAGGGTCACATTAAGATTGATAGTTGTTTAATTTCATAGTCTTTTTATAAGTTTTGTCCAGTATGTCATGTTTTCGTGGTGTTCAATAATAAGTGATTTTCTGTCTATCTATTCGTGTTGTATCCCTGTTTGAAAGGGTGGCCCTCGAACCTGAGAAGAGCTCCGAGGGGAACCGTGACCTAAAAAATGGTTGAGAATCACTGGTTTAAGATACAAAAAAATGATGTTGCCTTAAGGGACACGTATCATTCATAGACATTTTGGCAGAATCAATTTGTGAGATATCGCATGAAAATGTTGCAGATTAAAAATTAAGAGAGGCTGATCTGGAAATACTTCAAATTCTATGAACTTACCACTTTCAATCTCTGTAACCTCCCACGGTCCCACAAAACTCCTAGATCTGTGTTTCTCCTAGAGTGGCCATTTGCACATCCCTGTTTTTCATTGTGTCGGTGTTGATGACTATGTCTTCTAGGTTCTAAGCTCTGAAATTCCATCATTTAAACTCTCCATCTCTCTCTCTCTCTCACACTCCCTCTCTCTTTCTTAACAGCAGGTGGCCTACCTTTTTCAATCAATCTCTCAGTCATCTGCGCTATTATTGCTTTCCATGACTTGGTGTCAATGTATGTTAACAATTCTCCTCATGGAACTCCTTGGGATGTTTTACTATGTTAAAGTTTCTACATAAATTAAGTTTATTGTGGTTTTTACTTAGGAAGATAAAAAGAATGTTGTTGTGAGAAATGGGAATGTAGTCACGGATGACCCACAGCACTCTGCCAGTTCAGTTGGTCAGGACGTGATAAGTTATTTCCACTTGCCAAGAATACAATCCCAATGTTTTTGGGACTGTCACTTTAATTCAAGGCTATTTGGATTAGTGAAGAGTGTCATGCAATCTGCTAAGAGGTCTGTTCTGCCCAACAACTAGCCTGTGTGGCTTGGTTACCATGGGAAAGGGGGTGGTGCTCAGATTAAGAGCGAAAACAAAGTTTGAAATATTCACATATGAAACTAGAGGCAAGAGCAGCTGAGCTAACTGTGGACGGACTTTCTGTCTCAAAACGTTTATTGAGGCAGAAAGAGACAGCGTGTTCTCTTAGCAACAAATGATTGAGCTGATGTAGTCAGCAGAAAGGGGAAGGCCACATATTCTCTGTAAGCTACCAGACAGAATGTAGAGGAAATATAGTCTGTGTCAAAGAGACCCATCCCATATATAGGCAAGTTGGTGGAGTCGAAGGAAAGGTGGCTCAATGTAGAGAAGTGTGAGGTGATGCCATTCAAGGTTCTTCTCACCAAAATGCAATACAAAATTGGGGCACAAATCTAAAGGAGCAGGTGACTTGGGTGTACGTGTGCACAGATCATAGAAGTTGGCAGGATAGGTGGAGAAGCAACTTATGAAGTATACAGTATCCTTGGCTTTATTAAGAGGGGCATAGAGTACAAGAGCAAAGAGGTCATGTTGAAGATGCATACAATACTTGTTACGCCTCAGCTGGAGTACAGTGTACAGTTCTGAGTGACACAATATATGATAGATATACATGCATTGGGGAGAATACCAAATAAATTTACAAGAATGGTTCCAGGGATGAAAAAATTCAGTTATGAGGATAGATTGAAGAAGTTGGGACTGTTCTCTTTGGAGAGAAGATAGCCAGAGGAGATCAAACAGAAGTTTTCAAAATTGAGTGGTTTGGTAGAGAAACTTTCTGCTTATAAAAGGTTTAAGAACCAAAGGACACATATTTTATAGTTACATACAAAGGAGCAAATGTGATCAAGAAAACGCTTTAAACACAGTGAGAAGCTGTGTGTAGAATGCACTGCCTGAAAGTCTGGTGGAAGCAGGTTTAATTGAGGCATTCAATGCTATTGAATGACTTTTTCTGGATAGAAATAATTTGCAAGGATATGAGGAAAAATTAGGAAATTGGCAATGATTTTCGTTTAAACAGCCACTGCAGACGCTAGGTTAAACAATCTCCTTCTTTGCAGTTACACTCCTGTGATTCTGTGATATCCAGGACAACAATAACTCTGCAGAGATTGTGTTTTATAATGAACAAAAGGGGAAAACACCTTTATTGTCTGTAAAACTCAGAACAACTTGATTAATTCTCACAGTCTACTGAGCTTTTATTCTTTTTTTCAAATGAAGATGTCCTTAAAAATCTCCAAAGTTGGTGGGATTTGAACCAGGGCCTCCCTTTTCAAAGGTAAGTATGTTATCACTGTCCCACCAGAACCCCCAGAGCTCCTTGTTGACAAAACCAAATTGCTCACAGCTGCATGCTGATGGAAGATCTTTTAAACAAACCTTCAGTTTGAAATCTTTGCTTAATGGTGCAGTCTTCCTTTTACAGGGTTTGCAAAGTAGTCAAAATACCAAGATGTTGATTCTATCGGGTTCCCACATTTTAAACCAGGATAAGTAGGAAATAAATGAGAGACCCTGCCACATTAATGCTGCTTTTCCTTTTTATTTGTTTCCCTCTGATATCTGAGTTTGACACAGCAACCCTGGCTGAATTTGATCTCTATGCAAACATCGAAATCAAGATCCTTATTTTCTTCCAAGGTCAAGGTGTTCCATCAATTAAGGAAAATCAACACTTTTTTTTAATATCCTAGAAAGTGTCCAAAGAGTTTAATACATTTCAAATTTCCCCACAGATATTACTGGAGAAACTCAGCAGGTCTGGTCATGTCCTTGGTAAGAAAGCAGAGTCAACGTTTCAAGTTCAGTGAGTCTTTTTCAGAACCATTTTTATCTTGTTTTAATTTGGAGGAACTGGTGTTGGACTCAGCTTGACAAAGTAAAAAATCACACAACACTTGGAGTGCAGGTTCATAACTCCTTGAAAGTGGAGTTGCAGGTAGATAGGATAGTGAAGAAGGCGTTTGGTATGCTTTCCTTTATTGGTCAGAGTATTGAATACAGGAGTTGGGAGGTCATGCTGCGGCTGTACAGGACGTTGGTTGGGCCATTTTTGGAATATTGCATGCAATTCAAGTCTCCTTCCTATCGGAAAGATGTTGTGAAACTTGAAAGGGTTCAGAAAAGATTTACAAGAATGTTGCCAGGATTTGAGCTATAGGGAGAGGCTGAACAGGCTGGGGCTGTTTTCCCTGGAGTGTCAGAGCTTGAGGGGTGACCTTATACAGGTTTACAAAATTACGAGGGGCATGGATAGGATAAATAGACAAAGTCTTTTCACTGGGGTTGGGGAGTCCAGGACTAGACGGCATAGGTTTAGGGTGAGAGGGGAAAGATATAAAAGAGACCTAAGGGGCAACTTTTTCACACAGAGGATGGTACGTGTATGGAATGAGGTGTCAGAGGATGTGGTGGAGGCTAGAACAATTGCGATATTTAAAAATAATTTGGATGGGTATATGGATAGGAAGGGTTTGAAGGGATATTGGCCGGGTGCTGGCAGGTGGGACTAGATTGGGTTGGGATATCTGGTCGGCATGGACGGGTTGGACGAAAGGGTCAGTTTCCATGCTGTACATCTCTATAACTCTATGACCAGGTTATAGTCCTGTTGGAAAATATGTTGGGCTATAACCTGGTGTTACATGATTTTTAACTTTATTTTGCTTTAAGTGCTATAGAAGTGTATTAATGAAGGTTAAGGGCAAGTGTGCTAACAAATGAGCTACATTTCAGACTCAAATCAATTAATTGAGACAACTAAAAACAATTTTTTCGGCAAAAGATGTGAGGCAGGCACAGTATCCATTATTTAGCAATGACCCAAGCATTGATATTTAACTCATAATGGAGAGAACTACTTTGGTTCAGTAATCATGAAATAGTTAGATTTTGCATTCAGAATTAACATGTAAGAATGATGGAATTGAGAAAGGAATCTAGGAAAGATGAACAGAGCATTGTACCAACAGAGAAACAACTGGAATGAACTACTTTTCTCAGAGAAGATACCGAGAACTTGCCTGAGATTATTCTAATGAGGTACCACAAATTAATACTTAAACTATATTCTGCAGCTCTGCATGGTTATCTTAATGCAGGCTAGGGTTCTTAGAATGGACAGCATTTGCCATATCTTTTAAGATAAAATTGGATACATATTTGAAACAAAAGAAGATAAAGGGTTATAGGAAAGCAAATAAAGGGATTGGTTTTGGATTGCTTTTTCAGAGAAATGGCTGAGATGCAATGGACCAAAAGTCCTCCCTTGGTGCTATGAATCTTAATGATTCCACTACCAAGGATTGGCGATCACTTGTGCAGATTGTTTCATTTGCAATAGGCATATTGGTGCCACAACAGGATAAATGGTTTATAATGTATATATGAAAAGAACCTTATTCCATTCCATCTTTCTCATGTTCTTGAACAAAGTCAAGAAGTTACACCAACTGTATATTGGACCCTAAAATGTCTTTTTAGAGTACATCCTTTCATTTTGTGGAGGTTCAATTCATAGAATTAAACATGGTTAAAAATGACCAATTCTTTTAAAATTGTACACAGAAAGCAACGTGGGTGATTTTGATTCTTAATATATAATAAAACTTACTTTTAGATTTATCTTATACTTTTTATATTCATTCATGGGATGTTGGCATTTCTGGCTTGGCCAGCATTTATTGTCCATCCTTAATTGCCCAGAGGGCAGTTAAGAATCCACCACATTGCTGGGTTTATTGCTTTTCTTAAAGGACCAGATGGGTTTTTCCAACAATAATCGCCACCAGACTCTTAATTCCTGATTTTTTAATTGAATTTACATTCCACCATCTGCCATGGCGGGATTCAAACCCAGGTCTCCGGAACTGGATTAACAGTTCAGCAATAATGCCACAAGGCCATTATCTCCCCTCAATGTTATAGACGCCACATTTTAAGAGGTGACAAGATTCAGATCTACAAGATCATTTCAGAGTTGATAACACAGTGATTATCTGATTCTTTAAATATTTGGAAACAGTGTTGAGGTGATGGGTTCAAGTTAAATCCCCAAACGCCAAGGCATTGTGACAGTTTAGTTAATCTGATCTCGTCTGAGCAGTCTCTCTGGTTTCCTTCAAGACAGCCTTAACATTTTTTGTGTGTGAATGTCTAGGGAGATGTAAAATTAGCTATTATATAGAAAAAGAATTGTCCAGATGGCAAGTGGGTTTAATTTCTTTGTGTGCAGGCTGACTGGAAACTTCGGTGATTGCCGTTATGAAATGGTCAGGAAAGATTTGATGCACCCAATGGTTTTTCCTTATTAGCAAAATTGTATTCATGGTTCAGAAAATTGAAACTTGTTACTGGATCTTCATTTGGTTAAAATATGTATTGGCTCCTTTTCAGTCAGGTCCTGAATGAAAACTGTGCAAATTGAATTTGCTGATCTTTTGCTGCAGTGTTGCTGAGATGCAATGGTGAGTTCTTTTGCTAGAGTTGGTAATCCTCTGCAGAGTAAAGTAATAGATATTCAAACAAATATGTGCATTAATAAAAATCAATGTAATTGAAATTGGTACATAATTATTTTCTACATATGAAGTAAAAGAACAAAGTTTGAAAACTACATTTTAAGATTATTTTGTTGCTATTTAGGCTATTTCTTTTAAATTTGTTTTTATTGTGACTTTATTATAAAACAAGGATATTTTGCTCTTGGGAGGAAAAACATGATGCAATGATTATCTTAATAATGAGAATCCTATGTTGAAAACTAATTTCTGATAAGAATGGGTATGATAACACTGACTGTTGTACTTTATGGAAAGTTAAAATAGTTAAGTTAAAATGCAGCAAAAAAGGGATTGAAAGGCATAAAGGACTGTATAGATCATTTTTCAAACTATAATGGAAGGGACTAACTTTTTTCCTTTTTGGAAGAAACATGAGAAGTCAGACACTGCTATACTTGGAGAGTTTTGCAATTTAAATATGAGGTAATGCACAGTTTTATCTTTACAAGACTATGTTGCTTTTGGAGCAGTGAGGTTGGTATATTATTGAGACAGAACGGCACCAGGAGTTTGAGTTAAGGAACTCTGCTTGATGACAGCCTTGGTTTGGTCTAGCTGCGGTTTGCTGCAGACTTGAAGGTAGTGCAGCCAGAAACATCCAGAAGTGGGAATTGGAAAACATTTCCTTCCATTATCTCTGAGTGAATGAAAAGACAAAGAAAAATCAAGAAACTTAGAAGAAGGAATACTCATACATGAAAAGAACTAGGTCAACCTGATCAAATCAGAGAATTACTCTACAGATAACAATATTAACTTTGCTAAAATCAAGAGAATGTGAGAAGTCACTCTCCACTGAGTGGCCTTGGCTTTTGATTTTCATAATTTGTTTTCTGAAAGTTTTTTTCCATCCATAATGTTTGTATCAAACTGTCTCTTGTCTGTTATGTTTGAGAATAAATGTGTGTGCTTAGGGATATGGTTTAAGTCATATTGTAGTAGAATAGTGATCATTTATTTTTCTCTACTCTTTTTAAAGAATAAGAGTAGTTACGATAAATAGTTTTAAATCTCTCCTGGGATGTGGATATAATTGGCTGTCTCATATTCATTATCTGACCCTACTTATTCTTGAAAAGGTGGTGATTGGCTTCCATCTTGAACCTTTGCAAACCATGTGCTGTAGGTATATCCACAATGCTTTTGGGGAGGGGATTCCAGGAATTTGTTATTTTCCAGTTCGTGATGAAACCTGGTATGAATTGCTTTGTCCCTAAATAGCAGACAATCTGACAAATTTAATCATCTTGGGTTAATTGTCTATTTATATATTGAGATGGTTTGTAGAATAGCGGATCTCTATTATTGTTGCACTCTTCTGACTTAAGTGGTAACATTAATGGAATAATCAACTATAATTCATTTTATTGTCTATTTGTGGATTCCTAACGTCAAAGATAAGTTCACAAACACTTTAAGAAAGAAGCCTGTGCCAGGTATCAGATATCAGGACACAGTGTATTCTATGTAGTAATAATTGACTTCTTTTGTTTTGCATTTTGCGTTCAAGATGAAGAATTAGGTAACATCACTTCATCCAGATAAAGATCTTTTTCGTATGCACTTTTATTTTGAAACCTGACGGAACATCAGAAACGTTTACCAAGTAGATGGCTCCATTTACTGCAATATACACATATGCAGAGAAAGAGGACCCCAATTGAAGACCACTTCTGAAGAAGTAATAGTGAGGTATTTTATCAAGCTTGCAGTTACAAAGCTTGTAGATTTTGACGGAAAATGTTTGCATGTGATGGAACCTAGACCTATGGAAGCACCAGGAGACATTGCAATGAGTTTAACTTCCACTTACAGAGCGTAGCAGGAGGAACAGTGTGTGGGTCTAGTCATGTAGAGCTAAGCACTGTCAAGAAATGAATGTTGAAAGGAACCCATGATCATTGTAATGTTAATTTTGAAAGAGAAGGCATTGACAGCGAATGCTGATATTATTGATTATTTAGCACATGGTAATTATTTTCCTGTACCCTATTTAGAAGAATGAGAGAAAACTCGATGCTGAAATCAGGAGCAGTATTTTAGTCTTCCAGATGTGGTTACATTGACAGTAATGGAAGGGAAAAAGCTATAGTCCTTTATCAGTTCTATCAAACTAGAAATCAACTCCTTGTTTAATCCACAATTATAAAGTTTTCCACGAATCATACAAAAGTTATCCTTGCACAATGACTTGGTTAACCAAGCATCTATTCTGGAAAAAAACCGATATTCTTTGAGTCATTCTTGTTAATTGCAGATTAGTAAGATTTCTCCACAGCCCAAACAGAAGTAATGATCTCTGGAGAAACTCAAGTAAAAAGGAGTAACCGATGAATGAATTAGGAATATTTACATGTATGGAAACTTTCAAGGAATGACCATTGCCTAACGTTATAGTTGTATCTGCTCTGCTTATATCCGCTCATTTTGACCACAATAGAACTTGTTAGCGCACAGTTTACAATGCAAGTTCAACCCGTTTTCCGACTAAACTGAAGTTAGGCAGCACTGCTCCGGGAATGAAAACCAGATTGTTTCTAAACCCCAGCCTCTAAAGGTACGTAATGGAAAAATCTCAGTCACTTTCAGAGCAACTTGAATCTCTCCTGCAGACCACTTTTTGATTAACTTGTTTAACAGCCTCTGAGGCTTTCCGCACTTTAAACCAAAAAAAGTGAAAGGCTGAACATGAGACAAGTTTTCACATTGATCGAATCATACGCAGAAAACGCATTATATTCAAAACCAGAAACAAGGATCAAATGAGGAGGATGTATTAACGTATTTTCAGGAGACAAAAAAGGTTTTTAAATTTTTAATTTGAAAAGATATCCATTTGTAAAGGAGTGCGTTATCCAGGACCTTCTTGTTTTACTTTGTAGAGCGATGACCCTTTCAAAGGTAAGCTTTTATTTGCATTGCTAAGGGAAGCTCTGCCTTGCTCGGATGGTGGGTGTGCGGGGTCTCGAACAGGGGACTGCCGCAGTCTCAGGAATTAATCTCCAGAATTCAACTTTCTCACGTTGCTGTTCCTCCTGGTGAGGGGAACCCGACCAATCGGGGCTCCGCTGGCGCATCACGTGCCGCAGAATGTGGCGATTGAGGAACATCTCTGAACCATTATTTGCAAATTGTAATTAAACCTCCCCAATCGTTACAAATAAATGATACCTCGTTCCAGATCCCCTTTCTGCTTTGATCACAGTGAGATCACTGATGTGCTCCTGTTGTTTGGTTGCCACCCGCGTGTTTTTCTTCTCTCTGAACATAATCCTTAGATATGTACATATTCCTGCTGAAATGGGTGGTTAGTTGAAGCGCCATTGTGAGTGAAAGCGTTTTTAAATGGGTTTCTTTTGGTGCATTTTTCAGTCAGTGCTGGGGAGCTGTGGTGACAGCAGCACTCAGTCACACACACATACCCACCCACACACACACACACGGAACCAGCCGGCACCGTCATAATATACACTGAACAGGTAGGAGCAAGAACGTTATTCTTTCTGCAGGTACTTCATTTTTGAACGCATATTATTATTTCGTGGAAACACCGCTGCTGGTATATTTCTTTCTTCGCAACCTTATTTTATTCGTTGTCTGACCTTGAGGTGATGGTGTATTACAGCAGCATCTAACGCAACGCTGTTCTATTTCAACATGTACCGATTTGAGTGAGCTGGGAAGAGTGAGCGGGTCCAGTTTGCAGCAAAGAAAACATGCTAATGAATTGCACTGCCATATAAATCATTTTATTCCAAAATCTTTTGTTTTGCTGTTGAATACTGCAGCTGATTGATCATTCTGTGCATCAACGGTGGGGAATGGTTTATATGTCATTATGTTTTAAATATCCATTTGTTACTTGTTAATCATAGATCCTGTATAAGCTGCCTATAAGTTATTTCAGTTGCTCTCCCAGTGCTCAACCATAATGTAGATGCTGCTTTCTGAAATTTGAATGTGTGCCTAAATATTTATGTACTTTACACTAGACCTTAAACTCGTGTAGATAATTGAAGTTTTAATGGTATCTGAAGGTGCTGTTTCTTTTATAATGCAAGATAAAAAACAAGGTATTCTATTAGTCACAATTAGTAATAGAATTTATAAGTAATCTGCAATGCACACAGACACAAACCTTCCATCTGTCACTTATATGCAGTCAATATTTCCACATTGTTTAACTTATCTCTAATTAGAGAACAGTAATATTTTTCATTCGAGAAAAACCTTTCTTTTTGTTTGTGTGGAAGACAAGAAAAAGAGGTAGTATATACAATACAAAGTTTGTCTATACCTTTGCCTACCCCCTTTTTAGATAATGTTATAAATTATGATCTGAATGGGTTTGCAATGGGTTTGTAACATCTTCTTGCAGTCTGAACCTTTTCAAGAGAAGTATTAAAGGTTTGTGTTGTTTTAATCTCAGTTGAACATTGATGAAGGTATTTGAGACTTAGATGAGTAATCATCACAATTTCCTATCAACTTGCAATAGGAAGAATAACAAACTTTTTTTTAGCTTCACCCCTTTCAACAAGAAGCAATTTTCTGCTCTGATTTTATTTAGTTATTATAACACTATTTTGTTCAAGAATACTTAAATGACTTGAATTTTTTTCCTACATTTACCTCCAAATTGGTGATTTGGAAATATTTGTTTCCTAATAGGCACAGTATGAATGCCGTCTGATGTGTTACTGTTATTTTTCAGTTATTGCTTGTGTGTGTCTCAGAATATTCACGTAAGCCTTGGCTCAATTGAAAAGTCATAACTACATAAATGTGTATTCAATATTTCATTGTGCGGTTTGATTTTTCTTGGACACAACCATTCAGTCACAGTTATACTTGGCAAACAGTTGATCATGTGAAATAACGAAACAACTTCATTCCCAGCAACTATTTTCTAGCTGTTGCTTAAACAAAAAAATCTTTCTGATATCCTCAACAGAAAGACATTGAGCAATGCAAGGTTAAATATGTCAAATGTCATTAAATCATTGGGATTGGGCAGATTAAAATAACTGTGTGTTTGAATGCTAATGATGTTTGCGGACAGTGTGGGGATGGGGTGAGGGGTGGGGAGGGGGGGAGGTGGCATGCCTTTTGCTTTGTCAAGAGTCTTTATTAGATTAATTTATGTCCCATAAAGAAAAGGTCTTCAAATATTTAAGACGTGATTTGTCAAATGAAAAGACCTATACTCTGTGATAGACAATATTTAGGAATTTTACTGTGATAAAAGATGCAAACCACAATTTTTTGCATTATGCCCATGGTAAAAGCAAATAAGTTACAATTTTTATCCTGTGATCCATTTTCTTTACACAAATGTGTTTACTTTTTACAAATGACTGCTGATAGCAGCATACTGGAGATTAGTTCTATCTGCAAATGATCCAAACCTAGCTCTTGCTGTTCAAATAACATTTCATCTTATTTGCATTTCTGAAGGAAAAGCAATTTTAATGCAAGTATGAGAATACCTTGACCTGATAAGGAGAATGGATTTCAACATCCTTCAGATATGTGGTCAAGAGGAATGTCAGTTTGGATTGCAAAGAAATTAATGTATTGACGTTTGCTACTTTAAATAATACCATGAAACATTCTAGTTCTCTTTTTATGAGATTGTGCGCAGATCATTGCTAAAATGTAGATTTCTGCATTTACTGCATTGTTGTCAGTATCACGCTTGGACCACTTGAGACTTAATTTTTGCCTGTTTACTGTTAAATGGTAACATAATTACTTAAAGAAATGCAAGTGACATTTGGATTTGATTGAACTGAATGTTCTCCTTTTGGAACTGTATGACCTCGGTTATTCAGACTCAGTTTTAAAATAATATAAAACAGAAGTAGATTTAACTTGCAGTTAAATTTTGTATTTATCAATTAACTATACTGTTATTAAAACTGAATAATTCCTCCAACCAAAGACTTTTACTATAACATACCATGGACTTCTTTATGTTGGTTGTCATTTTCTGTTGACATTGTAGATGTCAACTTATTGACCTCACCAATAAGTTGAAAGAAAAGTGATGGAACACATGGAATACAGTATTCTCAATATTTGTACATGTTAAACGAAGTAGTCAGAGATCATGGAAGCAAACTGGTGCAGAATTCATGGCCTTTTTGGATTGTCTTAAAATGTGGCAGTCTTACATAATCACATTAAGTCTACAACCTTGCATATAAAGTCACACCAAGGGTACACCTTACATATTCCTACCTTCTGTTGCAAAATTGACATTTAACAACTGATGATTGGCACTGAAGCCTAGGACCTGAATTATCAATGGAATTTATCGTCAGAACTAATTTTACTGACACCAAGTGATAGCAGGATTCTTCCATGTCAGAAACATGTATTGCCTGAAAACAGGTATTTTCTCATTAAGCTATTCTGGGATATTTTACAATAACAGATCTGTTTTACACTATAATTTATACGAAGAGTAGTGCTTGTTTTAATATAAACCTTGATTTTTCATTTTTTTTATAATGGAACACATATAGAAGGCTTCCTCTTATGAGTAGCATATTTGTATGTTCCCAAATGTTTTTCTCATTGATGTGATAGGGAGCTGCAGTGGTATAGTGGGTCGCTCTTCTGTCTCTGAACCAGAAGGGTTAAGTGCCACTCCAAGACTTGCTGGCTTTATAATGACTCAGCCACTGGTATGTACATAGGTGAGTTGTATGTATTCTTGTTAGTTGCCAGCCTGAGGAAGGTTCATGGTGGAAAGGGCATATGATTGTTTCACAATCTGGCAAATTCAAAACCAAATGATGGTTGAGATTAAGGTGATCAACCAATGTTATGCTGATTTTTATGTAACATGGGAAAAATCAAAAGAAAAATGAAGATACTAAAACAAACAGATTTTATTGACAATTTGGCTGGCATGAAAGGTGAGGTGAGTCATTTTTATTCTAGGTGAATGCCCATATGTTCTTCATCTGTCTTTGTCAATTCAACATATCCACCTCCCAATGACTATTGTTTCGTGAAGAGTTCAGACATATATAATTTCTCTCTTTACCAAAGATTTGTTTGAATAATCTCAAACATAAGACTTGCGAAAAAGTTTGCAATTGTGCTGAGTTAACACTGTCGTCACTATCCATTCCCAGTGCTCTCGAGAAAAGATGTTAAATATGTTATCTTCATTGGATGCTATAGTAAAAAGAAAAGCACAATTAACATTAAAATGTTACAGATGATGCTGAGTTCACCAATGGATACTTGTACTTTTACCAGGAAACAAGGAGAACACACTCCGGCATCTCTATCAAGATAGTCCTAGGAAATATCTCCTGACCCCAGGAAGTGGTCAGTTCGCTGACATCCCTACTTCTGCTTTGTTTGTAAGATTTGATTGAGTATCTGCAATCCCCTGAAGGTCTTGTTTTCCTTTTACTAAAGGAGATTTCCCTTCCTTATTATGCCTTTTCCTTACCTCCCTCTGTCCAACAACCCTCATTCTCTCCCTTCCTCCACCACACCAGCAATTATTCTTGTAAAGAAATGCAAGGGATTAGAAACTGAGCACTAACCGAAAAAACGAGTGGAGGAAAGAGTTAGTTTTAATACGTTTGGACAATAGCTGTGTTATATGATGATGAATGGGATTCAGAACCAGAGGGGATATGTTTCAGGTGATTAATAAAAGAATCAAAGGTCACATGAGAATTGTCTTTCTCACAGTGTGCCATTAGAATCTGAAATGCAGTGCCCAAGAGTATGGTGGATGCAGGATCAGTTCTGGCTATCAAAAGTGAGTTGGGAAAACAGCTGAAGACAGTTGCATGAACACAAGGAAAGGATGCAGGAAAGGGACTAGCTGAATAGCTCTTGCAGAAAACTGTCATGGATCTGACAGATCAACCATCCTTCCATGCAGTAACCATTCTATAATCTGTCAAAGCCCTCTCTTTTTGTTTGTATGTTCCAATTTTTGAAATTTTCCACAATTCAAAATATTCCTGAGTGTTTTCACGATATAAAGTAAAATAACGGAATATTCCAGCAATTAAAATGAATGAGCAAATTTAGTTGGTTTGCCCTCACAATGAAACTTTAATTCAAACTAAACAAAGTTTGTTGAAGCAGCCCAGCTTTTGGTTTGGTTTTTGGAAAGTATTTTTTCCCCACCCTGCAGCTCCCCAATGCACTACCAATTTCACAATACACATGAGAGCACGAGTGACAGCAAAATTAGCTAATAGTGCAAAATGTACCAAGACCTAACTTAGATTGCAACTCCATCTCAATGTAAAATGCAACCTTCCCTTAACAAGAGAGAATCTTTATATAGGCATGGAACTTTATTCTCATGATTAGATTCCCTACAGTGTGGAAACAGGCCCTTCAGCCCAACAAGTCCACACCGACCCTCCGAAGAGCAGCCAACCCAGACCCATTCCCCTACATTTACCCTTGACTAGTGCACTTAACACTACAGGCAATTTAGCATGCCAGTTCATCTAACCTGCACATCTTTGGACTGTGGGAGGAAACTGGAGCACCCAGAGGAAACCCATGCAGACACGTGCAAACGCCACACAGCCAGTTGCCAGAGGTGGGAATTGAACCCGGGTCCCTGTTGCTGTGAGGCAGCAGTGCTAACCACTGAGCTACCGTGCTGCCCCATTGTTCTATGTCAGGAGACATTGAGGACATAAAACACAGACTTGGTGACTGCAGAACACCCACGGCTTGTCTCCAAAAATGACCCCGAGCTTCCTGTTGCCTGTCACTTTAACACTCCACTGTATGCTCCCTGGCCCAACATCTTTGTCTCAGGATTGCTGCAGTGCTCCAGTGAAGCATCTCATTTTCCACTTGGGGTCCCTGCAGCCTTCAGAACTCAATATTGAGTTCAATAATTTCAGGCCTGAACACCATCTCCCACACCCTTACCCCAACCTCCATACACCAGACCATTTCATCACATGGGTTACTACAACAAAGAACGCATTGTCAGCCATCAACAGTAATTAGTAGCAGCTATTGATTTTCCTAGGCTGGCCTTTATACATCCAACTCTCTCTCTCGACTCCCATCTTCACTTATCATGTACTCCCATATGCCCTTCTAATCTTCAGCATATATACTAACCTTCTCTGAGCTATAATCAGTTCTGAAGGAGGGTCACTGGACCCAAAACGTTAACTGTGCTTTCTCTCCACAGATGCTACAAGATGCGTTGAATTTTAAGGCAATTTGTGTTTTTGTACTTATTTCTAGCATCAGAAGGGTTTTTAAAAAATGTTTACCCTTGTAGATATAGATATTTTTAATCAGTCTGTTCAGACATGTTATGATACACCTCTGGAGCAAGTGAGACTTGAATCCAGGCCTCTGGCTCAGAGGTAGGGACACTAGCACAGTGCTACAAGAGCTCTTAGCCATTGAGTTAGGTTAAATCACTTTCTTGTTGTTGACAGTGTAGCATTAAAATTTGAAATGAGTTTGGATGGTCTCAGTGGTTTTGAAATGTTGCCAGTCTCTCCATTGTAAGGTTCCTTATTTTTGAAGCAAAATTTAATTCATTTAACTTTTTATGTATTCATTCATGGGATAAGGTTGTTGCTGGCAATGCCTGCATTTATCACTCGTTGCATATTGGCCTTGAGAAAGAGATGATAAATTGCCTTCTTGAACCAATGTGACTAGTATTCTGATCACAACAGAGAGCTATCTGGTCAAAGTGAAGTCTCTTTTGAAATGCCCATAAAATGGCTGCTTACAGTGTGTGTGCTTCCTGGTGGAAGGCACATGATTTTGGCAGACCGCGAAGGACGTTTGTACTTGATTGCATTTCAGTCCAAGCAACTACTCGAATGCTGAAAAAAAAATCAATGCCATGACCTCAGCTATTTACAATCTACATGAATGAGTTACACAAAGAGAAAGAGTAGTGTGTCAAAGATTGCCGGTGGTACGAATGCAAGCTGTGGGCAAGGGACAAAAGTTTTGCAAAGAAATATCGACAGAATCAAACAAAGTAAATCAAGCGAAGAACTGTAGTGCTGGAAATTTGAAACAGAAATTGAGAAACTCAGCAGGCCTGGCAGCATCTATGGAAGAAAACAGAGTTAATGTTTCAGGTCCAGTGACTCTTCTTTAGAAATTCATCAGATGAAGAGTCACTGGGCCCAAAATATTAATTCTGCTTTCTTCTCACAGATGCTGCCAGGCTTGCTGAGTTTCCCCAGCAATCTTTGTAGACAGTTTAAGTGAATCAACAACAACAAGATGGCAGGTGGACCGTAATGTACCCAATTTTGAGGCTATTCAGAAATAGAAAAGCAGAGCTTGTGCTAAAAGACATGAACCTTTTCAGTGTTGATGTTCACGTTGGGACTTGGTGTGTACTTTGAATGTTAACAGACAGAAAGTAAAGGGTGATGTTGGAGGGTTGTTTTTGTGGTTGGAAGCCTGGGACCAGCATGTATCACAGGGATTAGTGCTGGGAACCTTGCTGTTTGTTACATACATTAACAAGTTAGATGTGAATGTAGAAGGTATAATTAGTAAGTTTTGCAGATGACATGAAAATCATTGCTTCAGCCTTATTAATGGGCAGTGCAATGGCAGATGGAATTTAATCCTGATAAGTATGATGCATTTTTGTGAGGTCTGATATTTCCAAGTGCTTTTTGCCTTTTTCCTTTTGAACTCCAGGTTTGAAAAATACTGTCCAAGAATTCTTGTCCGGTTGCTGCAAAGCACTTTGTAGATTCCACCTACGTCTTCTTTATACGTGCATGTGGTGTAGTGAGTGAATGTTTAAGGTGGTGAATGGGATGCCAATCAAGTGGACAGCTTTGTTCTGACTGACATTGAGTTGAGTGCTGTTGGAACTGCACACATCCAGGCAAGTAGAAAATATTGTATCATACTCTTGGCAAACTGCAGGTATTGGAAAGCCTTTGTGCAGTCAAAGGGTGAAGTACCAATTTTTGACCTTCTTATCACCACAGATTTAGAACATAGAACATAGAACAACACAGCGCAGAACAGGCCCTTCGGTCCTCGATGTTGTGCCGACCTGTGAATTATTCTCAGCTCGTCCCCCTACACTATCCCAAATTTTATAGTGGCATGTCTGTTAAGTTTCTAGTGGGTAGTGATATGCAGGATGTTGATGGTGGAGGATTCAGGAATGATAAGGCTGTCAAATGAGAGGAGGTAAATTCTTAGAAGTGGTCATTGCCTGACAGTTTTTAAAAATCCTATTGAATGCTACTTGCTACTTTTCAAGCTCAGCCTGAATGCGATGTAGATCTTGTTGTATGTGCTTACAAAAGGCATCATTATCTGAAACTTAGAAATGGAAGTGAACACTGTGATTATCAGTAAACATGGTCACATTTGAACTATAAGATATGGGGAGGATCATTGATGAAGGAGTTGAAAATGGATGGGATATACTGGATTGTCAGACCATAATCTGAAGAATTTCTGCAGTGAAATTTGGGAATGAAATGATTGGTCTTTTAGTAATCATAGCCATCATCCTCCATATTAAGAATGACTGAAAGGATTTCTCCCTGATTTCAGTTGACACTGGGTTTAGTAGAGTTCTTTGCCATACTTGTTTAAATGCTGCCTTTTGACTTTTCTTCATTCATTCCTGGGATTTGTGCATCATTTGCAAATTCAGCATTTTTTTCTATCCTTCATTGTCCTTGCAAAGGTGGTTCTGAGTTGTTCTGATATTCAATAGACAATAGGTGCAGGAGTAGGCCATTCTGCCCTTCGAGCCTGCACCACCATTCATTATGATCATGGCTGATCATCCTCAATCAGCATCCTGTTCCTGCCTTATTTCCATAACCCTTGATTCCACTATCCTTGAGAGCTCTATCCAACTCTTTCTTAAACAAATCCAGAGACTGGGCCTCCACTGCCTTCTGGGGCAGAGCATTCCACACAGCCACCACTCTCTGGGTGAAGAAGTTTCTCCTCATCTCTGTCCTAAATCGCCTACCCCGTATTTTTAAGCTGTGTCCTCTGGTTCGGGACTCCCCCATCAGCGGAAACATGTTTCCTGCCTACAGAGTCTCCAATCCTTTAATAATCAGATCCCCTCTCAGTCTTCTAAACTCAAGGGTATACAAGCCCAGTCCCTCCAATCTTTCAACATAAGATAGTCCCGCCATTCCAGGAATTGACCTCGTGAACCTACGCTGCACTCCCTCAATAGCCAGAATGTCTTTCCTCAAATTTGGAGACCAGAACTGCACACAATTTTCCAGGTGCGGTCTCACCAGGGCCCTGTACAGCTGCTATACTCAATCCCTCTTGTTATGAAGGCCAGCATGCTATTAGCTTTCGTCACTACCTGCTGGACCTGCATGCTTGCCTTCATTGATTGGTGTACAAGAACACCCAGATCTCTTTGTACTGCCCCTTTACCTAACTTGACTCCATTTAGGTAGTAATCTGCCTTCCTGTTCTTGCCACCAAAGTGGATAACCATACATTTATCCACATTAAACTGAATCTGCCATGCATCTGTCCACTCACCTAACCTGTCCAGGTCACCCTGTAATCTCCTAACATCCTCCTCACGTTTCACCCTGCCACCCAGCTTTGTATCATCAGCAAATTTGCTAATGTTACTATTAATACTAAGTAGTCACTCTCACCTCTCTTCTGGGATTCAGTTCTTTTGTCCATGTTTTGACCGAGGCTTCCACAAGTTCAGGATCAGAGTGATCCTGATTGGATCTGACTTGCCTAATTATTTTCTGTGCAATTTTAGGGAGATTGGAAATGCAAATTTACCAGTGAAATTATGCAGCTTGGGTTGAGGGACAGTCGAACACTTTATATACCAAACTCACCTATACTAACATATGATTGATATTTCAGAATATAAAGTGGACAGCTGCTCGGGTCACCTTATGTTGATAAATAAAAATGCAAATTCAGTTGTTTTTGGATAACTGTCAGCTAAGTGCTGCCCTACCTGAAAATCCTTTGGCACACATCCAGTTCGCAGCATGACTCTGCATCTTGAACATGGGATACAGAATGCCTTGCTGTTGCATGTTGAATTTTGAATCACACAAAAGGACACTTAAATGACAAACATAATGTTCCAAATGGAAATGGCTGGAGGGATTAAACAGCCACCTCACATTATTATGCTAATCTGCATTGAATCTTTGCTGTCATTGATTAAAACAATGGCCTTTTTTTTGCTATAGGTGACATCAATGTTTTAGTGTTCTCCATTTATTACAGGGAAAATCAAACACTAACTTCAGGCACCTCTGTGTACAAGGTTAAACATAAAAGTCGAAAGGTTGCTGACCAAGACCCTTAGCACTGTTGCAATCTTGGATGATATACTGAAATCACTATAATAGTGTGAACTTGGATTATGTGGCCACAATTTCTGCATTGCAAATTTTAATAGTGCATTTAGGAGTGAATTTTTAATGGCATAATATGCGATGGCTACTTCTGAACAAGCTCTTTGGCTCTGAAAAAAAAAACTAATGTTACAGATATGGAGACTTGTTCCTTTATCAGAAAACCTGCATATTCAAAAAAAAGAAAATCTGTTTGCCTGTATAATTTCCTTTTAATCTCATTTGTACTTTAAAATCTTTTCTGTTTTGCTTTCTTATATGATGTGATTTCTGTTTCCTGTTTACTTCCTGGTTTAGATTCTGCATGCTCCAGTGAAGATTCTTCAGTCTTACTGAAGAACTTCATCGTTACTTGCCTTGTTCACTTGCTACAGATCTCTTTGGACAGTATGGCACTGAAACTGATGTCAAACATCTGAATTTTCCATTCCCAAGTTCACAAAAATTGAAATCATAATCATAGAATCTCTGCAGTGCAGAAAGAGGCCAATCAGCCCCTCAAGTCTACACTGACTCTCAAAGCATACCACCCAAATCCAAGTTCCCCACCCCCCCCACTCCGTAACCCCACATTCCCATGGTTAATCCAGCAATCTTATACATCTCCAGACATTATTTGCAAATTAGCATAGCCCAGAGGAAACCATGTAAATATGGGGAGATCATGCAAACTCCATGCAATCACAGAAGGCTGGAATTGAATCAGGGTTCCTGATGCTGTGAGGCAGCTGTGATAGCTACTATGCAACTATGCCATGTATAAATACTGACACAGTGACCCTGGCCCACTAGTTGAGAAGTCTGGGTGATTCCTCCTTTCCAGGACACCATACTAGATTGAGATTCAATGACTGAGAGGCTGTTACTTGCCATAGAACGACGACTCAAACCCTGTCTGAGGGGATATGTCTGATCTCCAAGACTTGCCGCCTAATCATATGGCTGGCAGTTCTTCTATCCCAGCAGCACCACTGGGAAATGTGATCACTGCTGGAATTACAGGCATTCCCAACAAAGAGGAGACATAGAGCTACAGACCAGGTAAATGTGGTTCCTCTGGGGCCAAGCTGACATTACCCAGTGGAGGGAGGGTTGCAGTGGTTGGGGGAGGGGGGTTGGCAAAGTTTGACAGGATATGGTGAAGCAGAACAGACATGATGGCGATGACTTCTGGGAAACTCCGTTGAACACAACATGCCTGAACAGGAGCGATTCCTTTCAAGCTCCAACAACACTGCCAGCATTACCACATGGTCTGGACCATTAGTTGGCCCTTAAGAGCCTCAGTGTGCTTAGAGGAGGGCAGCTCAAGTCTTCACATTCTCTCTCTCACACTCTCTTTCACAAGGGGTGGCACAGTGGCTTAGTGGTTAGCACCATAGCGCCATAGACCTGGGTTCAGTTCCTGCCTCAGGCAACTGTCTGTGTGGTGTTTGTACATTCTCCCTGTGTCTGCGTGGGTTTCCTCCGGGTGCTCCGGTTTCCTCCCACAGTCCAAACATGTGCAGGTTAGGTGAATTGGCCATGCTAAACTGGCCGCAGTGTTAGGTGAAGGGGTAAATGTAGGAGAATGGATCTGGGTTGGTTGCTGTTCGGAGGGTTGGTGTGGACTTGTTGGGCCAGTTTCCATGCTGTAAGTGATCTAATCCCTCTCCCACATACACTCTCACCTCTCCCAGGACAGAGAGGGCCTGTAAAGGTCCACCCTAAATTTCTGTGGATAACAATGCATGAGGTGAATATTGAGCCATTCCTTAATGAGTAACAACCCAAGTTCTAAGCCGATGTACACTTTGCCTCTATTAATATGAAGTTCTAAAGCTAGACTAAGGGCAGTATCTAGCAAATTCAATTCTCTCAGTGCTATCCAACATATCATGAGTGAAAGCATTGAATAGGAATGGTCATAGCAGATAACAATACTGTTCTCCTGCATAGTTGGAGAATGGCACCGAGGTGATGTAGAGAATCTTGATTCTGCTCTTTCATTGACATGTAACCTGGGGATCTGTTATGAATAAAATTTTCAAAATGGGCGAGAGAATACCTTCGAGCTCTTTCACGAGGTCTGCATGAATCAATATGTCAAATGCATTTTGCAAATTAATCTTAGCAAAGATTTTTCTCAAGAATTACAAATCTCAATAGTGTTCGAATACAGGAACAGCATATCTAATACATTGCTCGTAACTTCAAATTCTAGTCTGTTCCTTTCTGATTGCTTCACAGATTTCCAGATTATTTAACATGAATCTTGTGACAACTCCAAAAACCACCTCGTGGGTACAATATTCTAGATGTCAGCACAATGCTCTGAGATAGAAGATTGTGAGTAGAAGTCACACTTGAGTATAAAACAGCATAAGGCTGGTACTCGAATGCAGCACAGGTGGATGATACTGACACTTGGTAAAAGTTATAACAGGTAGATTTGATGCCCCCATGTTCTAGAGGTTTTGACTGGTTAAGTATAACAGAGGGAGTGTTGGTAGTTTTAAGAGAAGCTGTTCTTGTCTTAAATGAAATGTAACTAATTGCATGATTGTAACTATATTCAAGCAGCACAGTGGCTCAGTGATTAGCACTGCTGCCTCACAGCGCCAGGGACCTGAGTTTGACTCCAGCCTCGGGCGACTGTCTGTGTGAAGTTTTTACAATCTCTCTGTGTCTGTGTGGGTTTCCTCCGTGTGCTCCGGTTTCCTTTCACTCTCCAAAGCTGTGTAAGTTAGATGAATTGGCTACGTTAAATTGCCCATAGTGTCTAGGGATGTATAGGTTAGATGCATTAATTAGAGGTAAATATAGAGTAATAGGGTCTGAGTGGGTTACTGTTTGGAGGATCGGTGTGGACTTGTTGGGTCAAATAGCCTGTTTCCATACTGCAGGGATTCTATAATAAAAATAAATAAGTTACACTGATGTGATTGACATTGGTACTAACGTGATGACAAATGGTAAGTCCAATTATTTTGAAATCCAGAGCTGTTCTCCCACCAATATCATCATATTTTGCAATATTTCATTCATTCCACTGCATTAACCATTTCAGAGCCTAACACACTCTTTTTATGTATGTACTGTCAGTGAAAAGGGAAGGTTTGGATGGATGTTGACCAGGAGCAGGCAGATGAGACTAGTTTAGTTTGGGATTATGTTTGGCATGGACTAGTTGAACTGAAGGGTCTGCTTCTGTGCTGTATGACTCTGACTCTGACTTTATGGTGTTGTCTTTTAGTTGAGATCTGAGATCCAAGATCCATCGTCTGGCCCCTTGGTTGGATTCCATGATTTTTATTTGAATAAGAGCAATGGAGATCTCTCAGGAGTCCTTCATGGAATGGGAGCCAATATTTATTTCCCTGTCTACACCTAAAAAGAAAGATGGTGCTCAATACCATTGGGATCTTACTTTGTCCAAAATGGCTACAATATTACTCCCATTACAACGTTGACATTTCAAAAATGCATCCTTGACTGCAAATTATCTTGGGATATCACAAAGTCATAAAAGGCACTAAATAAATGCAAGTCTTTTTACTTTTAATGTTCCTGGATATGTGTTAGTTCACTAGAATGATGTTTCCTCTAGTCAGAAACAATGTTACGGAATACCAGTGCCTTGTAGGTTCAATCAGCTTTACAACCTCAGAATGATATCTGTAAGGTGCTTTCCTGGGCATTGGCACTATTCCCTAGGATCATTGCCATTTTCCACTCCTTTTGATGCAGTCAACGTTTTTTAAAAATTGGCATGGACATCGCTCACATTTGTTGTCCTGCCATTAGTTAGGTAATATAGTACAGAGTCTACCTCCTCCCATAAAGATTGAGTCAGTGATCAATATGACAACTTCATGTGTGAATGGACTTTTTTTAAACAGTCCATGACATGAAGAGGGTATGGAAATGGTTTACCAGGATGTTGCTTGGTTTGGAGGGTATTCGCTAGGAGAAGAAATAGGGCAAACTTCATTTGACTTTACTTGAACATTGAAGGATGAGAGACGACATGATAGAAGTTTACAAAATTGAGGGGTATGGATACAATAGATAGGAGGGATAGCCAGAGCCTTTTACCCAAGGGTAGAAAAGTCAATTACTGGGAGACATAGGCTTAAGGGAAAAGGGGGTAAATTGAAAGGAGATGTGCGAGGCAAGTTTTTTTTAACAGAGGGTGGCAAGCGCCTGATATGTGCTGCCAGAGGAAGTGGTGGAGCAGATCCAATAGCAATTTCAAGTTGATTCTTAACGAATATATGAATAGGCTGGGAATAAGGAATACAGAGGGCGTAGAAGCAAAAGATTTTTAGTTTGGAAAGACGTGTCAGTGCAGTTGTTATGGACTAGGTCAGACCACTTGAAGCAGGCAGCCCAGACTATAACTTTGCAATTTGTTTTGGTAAGTATACAGTGAAAATTACCCGGATCAAGTTAGCGAGGTTGACTACCAGGTTTAAAACAGACAAAAACTTTATTCTCAAAATTACACAATGAAACACTAAGAATAGAATAATGAACCTCTATAGAACTCAGTCTATCCTAACTAGACTTAAGTATGCTGTTCCAAGTATACACAACGGTCCAATAAGCAAACCCCCACTTTAAAACACAGTTCAAAAAAGGGTCAGATGCTTACAGGTTGAAGTTAGAAGGGCAGAAGAGAGAGTTTTCACACAGCTAATTGTTGAACTCCCAACCAGTTCTGGACTGAATTAAACTGCTCAGCTAGAGAGCTGACCACTCCCCTTTCATTCTACAGGTCACTTCTAAAACATGACCACTTTGGCCTCAAGACACATCTGTTCACATATAAACAAAAAGACCTCTCAATACCTTTTAACCTCTGTACCAAACCAGATTAATCGGAACCAAGACTGGTTCATTACTCTTCTGAAAAAAAGAGGACATAGTATCCTTGAGAAAAGGAACATCTTTTAGAGAAAAGAAACTAGCTTTGTGACAGAATCCTGGTGGGCCAAGGGGTCTGTTCCTGTGCTGTATTGTTCTTTTGATGTTTGACTTCTTCATTAATCAAAAAATATTGTTGTACTAGTTCAATGAAGAAGCAACATTAATGGCAAGAGTTTTTGGATGTTGGGGTTTCCTCCACCATTCATCCCTGCTGATCACAACTGCCCCAAACCATTTCTATACTCCATTATGCAGACAGGGACCTAAAGGTGTTAGTGGAGAAGAGAGCAGATTCCCTTTCTAGTTGACCAGCAGATCAATCAACATGGGCCCAAATTGCAGCCCATAAAGTCCAGATGAAGTATGATCAGTGTGGGAAGCAGGTCAATGATCTTCAGTGCTCTGAAAGAGTAAGTGTTGTCACTCATTTCAGGGCCACCACTCACTTGAATTCTGCCACTGCGCATATCTCTCACTAAGATTTCTGGACCTGAACATCCACTCCTTCATGTATCATGCCCATTCAAAGACTATCACCCACTTCATCCACCCAAACTACTAACAATTCATATCCTCTGCCCGTCCCACTTATTCAATACATCTCCCCAGCTCCTGCTCTTGCATCTTCTATCTACTTCCTTTATACTCTTTGTAATAACTGCACAGAGGCCAGTATCCCATCACCAAGTCACCCTTTATTTACATGTAGGCAGTACTCTGGCTGTGGCCAGCCAGCTCAGAGTCAGTCCCTGAAGTGAGGAGATTCTGAATCCCCTGTTAATAATCAGAGAGCCAGAGCTCCCTGATTTGATTGGGATTCTAACCCCACCCAGGATCACATAGATAATAAAAACCATCTGATTCCAATCACCAGATTTCACCCCCACCCCAAATATCTGGGGATGTAGGTCGCTTCCTTTTGTGATGTTTTTGCCCAGGTCCAGTTCTTCTGATACAGGTGGTGTGTACTGGTATGTAGCCCATCTTTTGCATCTGAATGTCTTGGGAGAGTTTCCTCCTCTTCAGCTGGTAACGGTATGGAGGCTGCATCCATCTTGGACTCTGAGATTTCCTCGAGACCCCACAGTTTCTGACAGGCCTTTTGGCTGTTCTGAGGGGTCAGGTGTGTTTTGCTGCCACCCCATTTGTGAAGTAAAAGCTTTCAGGTGAACCACATGTTTATTCAAGACTGCCTCTCCTACCCGAACTTTGTATGTCACGTGGCCTGACCTCGCCTTGCCCCCGTGAAGGGTCATTTCTATGGTTCTGGCACCAAACTGCATTCCCTGAAGCAAAGTATTCTCTCTCACTTGTAGGAAACTTGTGGCCAACCTTGGTATTCCTGATGTCGTTTCACACACCCCACATATCCACTCTGATTTGCATGTCAGGATTTGCAATGTCAAGTTTCTTGGTGGAGGACAAGGTAATTTTAACATGCATTTTGGGGTGAGTTGGGTTTTACTAAGCTGCAGTTACATGGAAATAAGGTAGTTACTGCTCAATGTCAAGAGTGTGGTGCTGGAAAAGCACAGCAGGTCAGGCAGCATCCGAGGAGCAGGAGAATCGGCGTTTTGGGCATTAGCCCTTCAAAAGGAACCCAGTGCCACACTCTCAATTCTGATCTCCAGCATCATTCTCCTAGTGATTGCTCAATGGCAGGCTTCTAAAGTTGCCATTTAAGGCTTGAAGGAAAAATGGCAAAAATCTTTCTTGATGTCAAGGTTGTTTTTTTTTTAACTTTTTTTTCTACCACTTTTGCAAAGACAAGAATATTCCACCTTTTCTTCCTTTTTGTTTAATTGTTAACCTTGATAACTGTCAATAAACATGGTAGTGTTTTGAACTGTTTTTGACTTTGTCCCATACAGAATATGCTAAAGTCCAAAAGCATCTCAATCCATGTTGTTCTTAGTGTTCTGAAGCAATTTGTTCAATGTATGCATTCTACAGTTAACATTTAGCATACATAATATTAGAAAAAAAAGCAAACTGCAAAGTTAATCTTGATTAGTGAGTGAGACAAGCATAAATACAGTAAACTCCACGAGTCCAGTAACTGAAGTGCTGCGATATAGGAATCGGGTGTCGGGAGCTTCAGTTCCACACTTTCACTGTCAATGAAGATTGCTTTTTGTCATTAAGCAGGTCTTTGCCACTTTCAGGACATGCTGTTGGAAAGAATGATGCATCGTAACAATGCTTTGTCTTCTACAGACAAAAGGTACAGAACCTGTGGGGTGATTTATGGAGTTGCACTGGTAACTATATATTCAAATTGACCCAAATGAGGGAACATGACTAATTTACAATGTAATAGGTGAGCGAAATGGAAAACCAGAGAAATAAGACACACAGAGCTATTTAATGAAAGCTGTAAATTAATTAACTTTAACTTTGATCTGGGTGTGTTGTTGATCAGGTGGAATGATTCCAATGTTTTATTCTATTACCTACCACTGAAAATGAATATAACTGTAGATATGGTGAGTGAGAAAATAGAATGAAGTCTCATAGCAAATATATTAAGTGATATCTTCTGATCTGGATCAATAACCCTATGTCTGATCCTGATCAGACAAAAAAAAACATATCCATCAACTGATTTCTCTGAGTGATCTTCTGATGGAAGATCCTTCTGAACTGACTCAGTGCAGCAAACCTTGGAGGGGACAGTGAAGAGAAGACACGTCACTTTTTAAAGTTTTAAAAAGAAAAGTGTAAAATCCCAAAGTTTCATTGAAAAAACCATGAAGTGCAAGTATGTGTGTAAAGGGGTTTGTGACAGAGTAGTTAGATAAGGTGACAGACTGATGGGTAGCACCAGGGGAGGTGGGCAGATAGCTGTTGGGTAGCAGGTGGATTGGTGGTAATTGGGTCAAAGGGTGTTGTTCGATCACTGTTGCTGTGTCAGGGAAGGAGCAAATTGGAGAGTCAGGTGGGGTTTCATTTGAGGTTGTGTGATTGGTATAACCAATACTAGAGCTTGGTCACCACCACTTTCTTGAGGGACAATAAATAGTTGCAAAGTGATGCCCTCTGCCCACCACCCCCACCCCAAGACACAGACAGACAGACAGACACACACACACACACACACACACATGCAGACACAATCACTGATACTCATAACCCAAATTATTTTTGTGTTTTTTTCATGACCCACAAAGAATAGAGGTGTGAGTGTATGGTGGATGCATGGGAGTGGTGTGGAGGAGGTGGTATGGTGGGGGGCTGGGGGCTACTGTGGCTTATTACACGGAAGTTAAACTTGGATTTTTCTGTTTAATGTTTCCTGAGAAAGCATTGAGGTAAAGAAGTCGAAAATACTTTATTTTTGGAGGGTCTCTACAAGTAGAGGAGTTGCAAGATCAAATTTATGGGTCAATTCTCAGAGTCCTGGTCTTAGGACGTCTGAGAGACTCTAGTATATCTGAGGGTGTGCACCTAGTCTCCAGCCATCTGGTGACTGAAAAATCTGGGCCTATGTCTTTGTAGTTTACCTGAATACAGCTGTTTTTGAATGAATAGAATGTTTTCATTGATTTGTCACACCCATGGTGTGCTTTTTAAAAAACTGTTATCCAATTAACTTGAGAAGATATCAAGAGTGGTTTGTCTCCTGCTATCTCAAACTTAGTGCTAGATTTATTACCCTGCAGGAAGATATCCAGAATACCAATTTTTATCCAAAATTAAAACGTCAAAGGGAAAGCATATGAGCAAGTGAATTATTAGCAGAAGTAGGTCATTCAACCCCTCAAGACTGTTGTCATTTGATAAGATCATGACTGATCTAATTATGGCCTTAACTCCATCTTCATGACTACTCCTGATATCTCTTGATTGCTTTGTTAGTCAGGACTCTAGCTATGCATTAGTTCTATTCAATGACCCAACCTGGACCGCTCTCAAAGGAAGAGAATTCCACAGACGTGCAACCCTCTGAGGAAACATACTCCTTATTAACCATCTTGAATGTGTTAAATGATGCCCCAGTTAAAGGGGCAAATAGATGCCATGCAGTTCCTTTCTCATTGGGAAGTTGTGGATTGATGGTGTGAAGTCTTGCGCTAGAAGATGACGAGGCAATTTGTCATGCAAATCAAATTAGATGCTGCCTCACACACAACTCAATGTAAATATACCTCAATGAAGCAACTTTCATTTTCATCGTGCCTTTAATGTAGTAGTATGCCTCAGTGTTTCACAGGAGCATTATAAAACACAGCTTGAAACAGTTATTTAAGAAGATATTTGAATTAGCTTTTGATGACCTTTCCTAATAAATAGGTTTTAAGGTGTCCACCGAAGAAGGAAAGGTGGAGAAGTTGCGAGGTTAGAGCAGGAATTTCTGAACTTAGGACTGAGGTTGAACATGTCAAAGGTTGCAGAAGGATTGAAAGACAAACAAAATAATGTACCGCAGTCACATTTGCAATCAGCTTAGTATTAGATGTCCAACCTTGGGTTCTGGTTTTGCACCTAAAGTCAAATGAGCTATTTACTATTAATACCTCCTTAATGTTTTAAAGATTTATTTTACAGAACCCCTTAAACCCTGTGAGGGTCTGACTGAGAATGCTAAGTATGCAGACAATGCATTGTTGATATGTTTCAAACCATCCATGTGCATTAGTTTCTTTTTGAAAGTCAATGTACAAAATTACAGATCATAACAACAAATTTGGTTTTCAGGCACAATGTGAAGTCAATAAGTAAAATGGTATAATTTAATTACCATTGTAGAAAACTGGCCACAGGGTGACAAAGATTGGGAACTGAAAATTTGAAGATGCTCATCATTTAGGAAGTATATGCAAAAGGGGAAAAATGAGGTGGGCAATGCTCATAATGAGGACTGGAAGAGAAACATAGATTGAAAATCAAGATGTAGAATCAGTTTGTGTGGAGCGAAGAAATGTCAAGGGGCAGTATATATTTGTGGGAGTTATTTCTTGGCCACCAAACAGTAATGTTGATGTAGGGTGTGGTATAAATTTGGAAATTGAAGTACATGTTAAGAAAGTAACTGAGTAATCAAGGACAACTTACCATTACATAAACCTAGTCAGTACTAATGTTGTCGAGATTGAATCCCTGGAGTGTGCACAAGATGGATTTCTGGAGCAGTACATTGAGAAACCAATGAAGGATCAAACTACGTTAGATTTATTTTGCAATGAGAAAGAGCTAATTGTTAACCTTGATGTAAAGGAGCCTTTGGGGAAATGGTGACCATAAGATGATGGAATTTCACGTCAATTTTGACTGTGATATAGTTCACTCTGAAGCTAGACTTTAAATCTGAGCAAAAGTATGACACTATGAAGGTCAAGTTGACTATGGTAGATTGAGAAAATAATGTAACTGAGCAATGTTGGACAGCCAATGACTAGTATCTAAAAGAAGCATTACGTGGTCTACACAAGTATGCAAAAAATGCATGCTCGGCACAAAAACCCAAAGGGAAGATGAATCAACCATGACTAGATTGTTATGTTAGAATCTATTATAAAAGGCATGATAATTGGACCCTTAGAAAATAATAATAGAATTTCATAGCGCCAGCTTAACTTTGTGAAAGGGAAATCTTGTTTGGCAGATCTGTTGGAATTTTTTGAGGATGTTATCCATAGCATCTGGAGAATATTTTGTATTTAGGTTTTCAGAATGTTCCATTTGGGTGTTTAGTAAACAAAAGCAAAGTATATGGGATGTGGGAATATGCTAGTATTCATTGAGAATTATTAACAATTGAAAGTTGGAGAATAGGAATTAATGGGTCATTCACAGAATGTAGGCTGTTACTACTGTGGTGCTACAAGTGTGAATGTTAGGGCCACAGATATCACATAATTTTGAAATGTGGGGACCAATAGTAATATTTCCAAATTTGCTGATGACACAAAACTAGATGGGAATACAAGCTGAGGAGGATTCAAGAAGCCTACAGATAGGTCAAATGAATGCGCAAGAACAGGACAGTTGTAATATAATGGGAATAAGTTTGAAGTTGTCTACTATGGTAGAACAAAACAGAATATTTCTTTAAATGGTGAGAGGTTGCGATGAGTTGCTGTCCAAAGGGGCCTGGATATTCTTGTTCATGAGCTTTTAGAAGCTGACATGCAGGTACAACAATAAGTAATGAAGGCAAATGGTATATAAACCTCATGACAAGGGAATATAAGTACAGGAGTAAAGACGTCATGTTGCAATTGTATAGTGTTTTGGCGAGAACAGAGCTGGTGCACTGTGTGCTGTTTTGGCCTCCTTATCTAAGGAATGATATATTTGTCGTAGAGGGAATGCAACAGAGGTTCATCAAATTTTCCCCTGCAATGATTTCACTTTTTAAACAAGAAGAATAACAAAATGTTACATTTTTATCTTTTGTTAATCTTCCAGAAAATCTCCAAAAAAACAGCTTCAATCAATCACCAACATTTGTCGACAGGATATATCTAAACAGACGACAATATGGAAATGCTTTACTGAATTATCATAACTTTCAGAGAAAGTACATAAATAAAGAATTAGCTAAGGTTTATAAAAAGAGTAGATGAAAAATAAATTGCAGGTTGGAAGGAAAGAAATGCATCTTTCAAAGTTGAAATTGCATCAACCTGGAGATTAATTTAAGGCCTACTTCGATCATAAATGTTTGTTGAGGACACCAACTAGCATGGCCAGGTGATAAACATGAAAAAGGTTGTGTGATATTGTATTATGATTCTCTTTACTAACTCGCTCATTAGCCCTCTATATTTACTATACTATGTTTCCATCCATTCATTCCTAAAATGGTGTTTTTCTAGTACATTTTACTTTTACAAGGTAAACTAAATTAAACATCCCTTCCTAGGCTGCCAACCCATTACTGTTTTTTTACACCTTTCAATTGTTATTGGTCCCATGCTGTAAGCAGCATTTAGATCTGTTTCTGTATCAAAGGCTACCTCTGAATAAGTGTTAACACTGAAACTTACTCAGAACAATGCTATCCCCGCCATTGTGTCTCCATAACTCATTTGAAACTATGGAAAGGTTATAATATTGACTAGTCCTTCGTGACCATCTCTCAGGACCTGAATAGGCTGCAGGACATCAAACAGTTTCCTTCACCAGGATGTCCCTGCCGTCTACTGCTTTTTATCTCTTTGAAATGTCCTTATACACTACTTATTTCGAATAACACTGCACTGTCTATTTCTAACGTTTTTTAGGACCACCATCTTGTACTAACATGCGGGTTTATACTTTTTAAATATATGTTAAATAGGGCCACTACCCCCTTAAGGAACTTATTATCAAAATGAATGAATGTGTAGAAACTGTCAAAAACAGGCAATAATAGATGAAATCTCACAACCCAGATCAGTTTAATATCCTCTATATTTTTATTTAGTAGACATATAATTTCTCACTTATTTAGATCATATAGGTCTAGTATTTCTACTAACATTGCTAACTTTAAGGATAAAATGACTAGCACCTCTTAATTATACAAACTCAGACCGGAAAGACATTCTAATTGCATCAGGAGTAACAACCAGCATTTAGAAAGTGCTTAAACTACCTCCTGCTTCCCCAGGACAGATGTTACACAAACCCTGTGTACAATAGGTACAACTATGTGACACATAGTGATAAAAAATGTTAATGTATGTAAAAACTGTGTATAAAAGAGGCTACTGTAAAACTATACTTTGGATCCCATCGCCACCTCAAACTGTGCCACTACGGATGCTCAATAAAGAGGCTATTTTTGCCACTCACTGATCTCAGTCGCTATTGAACATGATCCCACAAGGTACATAAAAAACAGTCCAGAAACTGAACCAACTCAGCAATGAAGCTAAGGCAATCTAATGGATTTCAGTGGAATTATGACATTTTCTGATGAACAGAGATTGAAGAAACTTGGCCTGTATTCCACAGAGTTTTGACAAATGAAAAATGATGTCATTGAAAATTACAAAATTCTGACCGAGACCGACAGTGTGGATGTAGCTGGGATGCACCCCTGGCTTCTGGATCTAGAGCAATAGGACATTGTCTCTGAATAATCGGTAGACCACTGAGATGAAGAGAGATTTCTTCAGTTAGATTCTCTTTCTCAGAGGGCTAAGGAAGCTTAATCATTGAGCACGTTCAAGGCAGAAACTGGAAGACTTTTGGACCCTAATGACATCAGGCGTTGTGGAGATAGAGTCATAGAAATGTACAGCATGGAAACAGACCCTTCGGTCCAACCCGCCCATGCCGACCAGATATCCCAACCCAATCTAGTCCCACCTACCAACCCCCGGCCCATATCCCTTCAAACCCTTCCAATTCATATACCCATCCAAATGCCTTTTTAAATGTTGCAATTATACCAGCCTCCACCACTTCCTCTGGCAGCTCACTCCATAATGTACCTCCCTCTGTATGAAAAAGTTGCCCCTTAGGTCTCTTTTATATCTTTTCCCTCTCACCCTAAACCTATGCCCTCTAGTTCTGGACTCCCCAACCCCAGGGAAAAGACATTGTCTACTAATCCTATCCATGCCCCTCATAATTTTGTAAACCTGTATAAGGTCACCCCTCAGCTTCCGACGCTCCAGGGAAAACAGCCCCAGCCTGTTCAGCCTCTCCCTATAGCTCAAATCTTCCAACCCTGGCAAAATCCTTGTAAATCTTTTCTGAACCCTTTCAAGTTTCACAACATCTTTCTGATAGGAAGGAGACCAGAATTGCACGCAATATTCCAACAGTGGCCTAACCAATGTCCTGTACAGCTGCAATATGACCTCCCAACTCCTGTACTCAATGCTCTGACCAATAAAGGAAAGCATACCAAACTCCTTCTTCACTATCCTATCTATCTGCGACTCCACTTTCAAGGAACTATGAACCTGCACTCCAAGGTCTCTTTGTTCAGCATATTGCAGGAAAGTGGCATTATGGTGCCTTGACATTATAGTGCCATGATTTAACTGGGTTCTGGAGAAGGCTAGACTCCTGATCTTACATTCCTATCCAAAATGTAGTTAAACCAGTGTCTGAACAGATTTATGATCACATGTATAAGTATTTTGTCAACTTTAATAACTTGACTGGAAATTTACACTCAAAGATCAACCTTTGAAATCAAAACATTTGCCATCAATGTTAATTGCACACTTTCATTATGCAGACTAATTGTTGTTCTAATGTGTTCTATTGTATGCTGAAATGATACATTTAATTACATTGAAATCCATTTAGATTACCTTAGCTTCATTGCTGAGTTGGTTCAGTATCAGGAATGTTGTTCATGTCCCTTTTTCGTGTTTAACATATACTCGTTGTCCTCAACAAATATTCATGATCGATGTAGGCCTCAAATTAATCTCTGGGTTGATGCACTTTAAGTTGAAAAATGTATTTCCTCGCTTGCAGCTTGAAATTTATTTTTCATCCATTCTTGGTATAAACCTTAGATAATTCGTTATTTATATGCTTTCTATGAGAATTTCATGATAATCCTATGAAGCATTTCCATATAATAGTCTGGTTATATCCTGTTGACAATGTTGGTGAAGCATAGGCACACCTGATGAAGCTGTTTTTGGAGATTTTTCAAGGAGATTTACGAATGAGGAAAATGATTATTTTGTTGTTATCCTTGTATAGAAAGTAAAATTTTCCTGAAATAGCTAGGGACAACCACACTAGGTAAAGGGAAGCTGTAGAATCTTTAATGTGTAAAGGAACCATTTTTAATGCAGTAATATTGCCATGGAGTATAACACCATCACCATATTGACTTTTTCTGGGTATCTATGACCTTGTTGTCTCTGCACAATTCAGTCTTGGATATAGGTCTCCATACAGATCGATAACTTATAATTTATTTCAGAGATTCCACTAGAAGTCCTGGGACTGTGCCAAACTCTGATAAGAATAATGTTCAGTGAACTGAATAATTATTATTTAATCTGAACTGGCAAATGTTTGAGATTGAGCCATATTTTAATAGTAAATCAGCAAGTCCAAAATAATGTGCACAGTGAATGCAGATTTAATTTTTGAATTAGATATTTGTAAATATTAATTACATTTCTAAATATTAATTACATTAGCGGTCAGGCCTTAGAAATGGTACCTTCAATTCACTGCCAATGATTAGAATTCAGAATATCAAAGCACGATAGCACAATAACTTACTTGATTCCATTTGTTGAAAATATTTTTGCTGTATAACAACTCGCAGTGTATTGTATATGAAAATAATTGTGCAGCTAAAGAGCACAACTATTAATTTATGTTATTAACAATTTAGAAGCAGTAAGGAAGGAAGTGTGTTTAACTAGTGTGACTCAAATATTATTATTTCCCAGCATGTATTTTTCACTTCATAAAATACATAAAACTGATATAATTATAAAAACAGTCATTTGTTAGTCAGGTCATAAAGCATTTAAATTGAAATAGTTCAAAGCTTTGAAATGCCACACTACAATAGCAATATGTGCTTTCGGGTAACATTGTAAGGGGGGAGTATTAGTTTATAAAGAGGGCAGTAATGAAATAAGCATTTGTCTCTTTCCTACCCAGTCCTCCTTCCCTACCTCAACCCAGACCACAAAAAGGATTGTATTGCAGTTGAGATTTAAACTCCAAAGTGGTGATTAGCAATTGGAATTGGGATTGGATATTGGGAAGCTTTGTAGCTGAGCGAAGGAATGTTGCAGCAAAGAGGATTGGTGCAATGACTCAACGTTGTTTGACCTTGGTCAGTAAAAATACTAAATCTGTAGTGGGTCCATTGATGAGGAACTTGCATGAAATGGTGCAGCAGGTCAAGGATGGTGAATTTCTGCACGCAACCAGATTTGAGGAGGGTACTCCGTAATCTCTACCATTTTTCAGAGTCAAAGTCTTTTATGAGGGCAAAGAAGGCAGTTTATAAAATTAGCTGCTGCTCTCTGCCCACTATTTGTTCTTGAGGTCATGGATTTTCTTTGGCCCTTATCCTTAATTTGTCTGTACATCTGCTTTCTTACCTTCATGCACAGTTCAAGAACACCTTGCAATGTGATTTAATTGTTCCTGGGTCTTCTGGTCATTCTCGTCAAGCCAATCTTGATGTTTCAGACAAATCACCAAGCTGTAAAAATACAAGGACAAAGACCCACAGGGAATGGACACTGGTCACTAGTTATTCTTTGACTGCAATATTGAAAATGTTTACTTACAAAACTGGTTTAGAGTGCTAATTTTTACCAGGGAGGAGCAGGTGCATAAAAATGCTTTGCAATGGATATCTACAAAACTACAAGTAATGCAGTCTTTGAGGATGGCAGACTTCTGTGGGGATATCCTACCAGCAGGGGAGAGTTTGCATGCATTGCTCCTTGCCAAGAGTCCAGTGGAAACCCTGTGCAATTGTAGTCTTCTGCCAAGAAACCTTCTCCCCCCCCCCTCTCTCCACTGGTTTGTTGCGTTCTGTTCAATCTCCCATCATGCTGTAGTCTGAAAGGAATGCCTACTGTTGTACCTAAATTCTGTAGCAATTAGTTTGTGTAGAAGCTTGGAGGTCAGCCAAAACCCTTTAAAGCACCTATCCCATTACTTCCTTTTAGACTTTTGCAAAGGAGGAAAGAATGATAAAAAGTTTCAAAAGGAACTATCAGCCCAAAAAGAAAAAAAACAACTTGGATCTAACCTGTAAGCAGTTGATGATCCTTTTTTAAATATGGTGGGATTTCTTCCTGCTGTGGAATGCATGTTCAATTGTGTGAGATTAAGAGATGGCAGTAGTTTGGAATACTGTCTTCACTTCAATGTAGGATGCAATTGGTATCATGATCTGCTTGATCTACATACTTCAGTGGCTATTCACACATTCAGAACAACTGTCCAACATGATTAGTCCCTACACAACAAACACCACCATTTCAGAGCTGCAGGGCTATTCATATCATCTACACCCCTTGTATGGGATCTCCTTGTTTATTGTGCTTAGATTGTAGCTGTGAGAAATTGAGACTAAAACTCTTACCATTTGGAATATAATCTGTTGAACTGTATTTGAAGTTTCCTCTGAAATATTAAAAGAATTTGGATATTTGAAAGCGTTTGATCATGTCTAGGATAATGAGTATGTAGTTATCTAAAGTGTAAGGAAGTAGAATCACCTTATTAAAAGCCAGCAATCTCTTTCCCTACTTTCCTTAAGAAAAAACTCCATTATGACAACTTGGATGCTGCCTGGTTGCCCAAGCTGGACCTTTTTCTAACCTTCATGATAATTCAGTGATTTACTTTGCTCATGGCAAGCCACATTTAGGCTTGTATTGAGTACTTGAAATGTTAATTAATGTATAGAGTGTGTGGCACTTCCAACACCTGTCTTCATTGGGTTGATAGTGGACAGAGCAATGAGTGCCTAATAGCAGCAGTGTGGAGCTGAACCATGGTTGAGTTTGGATTCATTTGCATTGGCTTGGTCTGCCGCTGAGTGTTCGTTAAGTGCTGGTGAGCATCTTGTTGAAATATGGTTGGGAAATCTGTCAGCTCGGTCAAGGAATGAGCTGAGATAAAGCTATAAAAGGCAGAAGGGGGACCCTTCAGGAGGCCCCATGAGACAGGAACTGCACATATTTAAATAGGAATTTGCAATTTTATTATTCATAAGTGAGGATCAAAGGCACTTTGTTTACTCATGCTGTGAAAATTGTGTGCTGCTCATTGACGTATCTTTTATGCACAAACTGGTTGATAGTCTAAGGTTGTGGGTATCTAGGAATCAGTGCTTCATGTCACCTTCTGTCTGTCTAATTCAGGAGTTAGAAATGGTGCTGTTATAATGCTGGGACGTGCCCACAGCTACTTGGATGACCAGTGAATTGCAGGGGAGCCGAGCAAATATCTCTGGTAAAAGTGTAAAGATTGTGGCATCTCATTGCATCTCTTCCCTCTCCCATTCCCTCATGCAGACATGGTTTCTCGTGTACTGTACATGACTCCTTAGCAGAGGGAGCTGGCGGAAGACTTGCTCTCGTCCACTGCTTAAAGACATTGTTCCAATTTGCTGCCAACCTTCAGGAAGTATGTGGAGATGCCTTTGACTGGCCTAGAGTTCAAAATTTCACTTCTTAGAATGATTTCCAACATGAAAATAGCTAGTTAATGCAGACAATAGAACACTTGTTCTAAAGCCAGGAAACATTAAACTGCTGCCTGAATAGTTACTATCAAGAAACAAAAATATAAGTAAGATACCAATTATCATTAATATCAATGAAATTGTATGGAATATGGGAGAAGATGTTAATATTTGCCTTTTCTTCCTTTGAGTGGATTCACTTGCACTTACTGATACAACAGCGTGAAAATGCTCACTATCTATCTTGAGTTCTGGACCTCCAATTATGTCCTAGCTGAGTCATGGAAGTCCACTGTTGGTTGTTTGTTAGGAAGGAACATAGGAACTGGAATAAATAAACTGAGAAATTTGGTCAGGAGTGGCTCATTCAGCTCATTGAGCCTGTTTTGTCATTCAGTTAACTTGAGGCTTATCTTTAGGCTTTTGATTTTCACAATTCTGATTGTGTGAATTGTTTTACAAAGGAAGTATTATAATTATGTCTTTTGTACGATTTGCTACAATAGAATAACCATATCAAAAAATATTCTAACATTGAATTTTAATTATTCTTAAGATCAGAATCTATGAAGTCTTTGTGTTTTATTGATCTAACATGTCACTCAATTTGATTTGTGATACCGCCATTTATAAACTGTAAGTAAGATACTAGGGTGTGTGCCTGAACTTTTCCTAAAGAAATCAATCAAATCAGTTCAAATGGATTTTCCTTATTAAAAGGTGTCATGGCTTTGTTTGAAAGAAAGACTACATTTTTATGATGCTTTTTATGACCACTGGACTCCTCAGAGCACTTTATAGCTAACAAAATAATTTTGAACCGTAATCACTGTGTGGTGATACACAAAATGGGACAGTCAATGCACAGTATGCTCATTTTTTTTGTGTGCTGTTGATTATGGACTGAATATTAGCCAGATCACTGGGATAGTTTTGAAACTGTGCCATCAGATCTTTTATATCCATCTGAGGGGGCATGCACGATATTGGTTAAACAACACTCCTGAAGAAGGGCTTATGCCCGAAATGTCAATTCTCCTGCTCCTTTGATGCTGCCTGACCTGCTGCACTTTTCCAGCAACATATTTTTCAGCTCTGATCTCCAGCATCTGCAGTCTTCACTTTCTCCTAAAGAACACTTCTGAAAGACAGTACTTCTGACAATGCAGCTCTGCCTTGGTACTGCACAGGAATGTCAACTTCTGCGATGTTGCACAAATGTAGGATGATACAACACGACAGGAGCATATTCAACCCAGCTTACCACTGTTGGCTTTCTGATAGAGCTATTCAATTGACCCCATTATTCCTCTGTTTCTCTACAGCCTGGTAATTCTTTTCCCTTGAAATATATATCCAATTCCCTTCTCAAAGTCATTATTCAATCTGCTTTCCTGCCTTTTACAGAATGTCCAATTCTAAATGGCAATAACTCCTATTTTAAATAAAAAGCTTCCCCATGTCATCTCTGGTTCTTTTGCCAACAGTTTATACCTGTGTTCTCTGGTTTTGACCAGTCTGCCACTGGAAATGTTTCTGCTTATTTACCCTATCAAAACCTTTTTAGGATTTCTACCATCTCTATTGTGTTGTTCTGTGACCATTGGCGCTCTAAAGAGAATGAGCCCAAGTTTTTCCAATCCCTTCGCAAGGCGGCAGTCATAAATTCTTGGAAAGCTGTTCCACTAAACCTCTTCTGAGCTCTGTCCAAATATTTGAGGACATCTCTAAAGTGTGGTGTCGAGAAGTCAAACTGAAATAACACTTACACGTGTGTGTCAGCATCTCTGTTTTCCTTTGGTGGAGAAAGATGTGAAACCAGCAGTGTAACCAAATGAAGATTTAAATGTTAATAGATCGCCAAGTGAAATAGTTTTTGAGCTGATTTGAGTTATATTGTAGCCTTGTAAACCTGAAGTGTTGTTAGAAATGGCGAATCTTGAGAATTAGTTTTGATTTGTTATGCCCTTCTCCTTTTGTGGAATTTGAATTCAGAACTGTATGTTTGGGAGAAAAGATTGCTACCAACCAAGTCATGCTTAGCATTTCACTATTTGTACTGTGGAGTAGGAATCAAATATAAGTGATGTCTTGCAATGTTTTCATAAATCTTTCTTGGAGAGTTTTGTTCTAACTTAAGTTTCTGTATTTTCTTTCTATGTTTCTCTTGACTGCTTTTCTTTTGCCACTCTGACACCTGAGCATAGCATCCCGATCCACGACTATGTAATCGGCCCAAAGGGGATGATAGAGACCATTGTACATGACTCATCTCCAACCTGCTGTGGCTCCATTGGGAGTACTCTTGCCTCTGAGAGAGAAGAGGATCTGGAGGCAGTCATTGGCACTTAAAACAGCAAGTGGGAGAGAGTGGACACCAGATAAAATGACACAAGGAGAGGAGAAAACAAAGGATATCATTGCAGGAAGATAGAATTAATAGTTATTGCTTGTTGTGCAGCTGCTAACAGGGACTGTGCTTCAGCTCCAGTAATGTTGAAAAATGTAAATGTTTCTACTAACACAGTGAAAGTAAGAATTTATAGATACAGAAGAGGAAGATGACTTGTGAGTAAGGGCAAAGAGTTTCTACTCTCCAGTAATCTCCATTTTTCAGTTAACAGTGCAAGAGTAAGGCAGATAAAGCTATAGCAATTAAAGTAACTTCAAAGGGCAAGTTAAAGATTGTTTTGGCAGCTCAACCAAGTGTCCTTTGGCTTGTAGGGAGTCAAGGACAGTCCCTATGACCTGGATGAGCCCATGTGCTGGAATTATCACCTAATGCACAAGCTTGAGCTCTGAATTTCAGAACTCAGGCCATACCTAGTGTCACTGAGGTGCATCTGTGCGGCAGAGGACGACTTGTTTGGGGGTGGGGGGGGGGGGGGGGGGGGGGGCGGGGGGGTTATGTTGAACCTACATAGGGCTGTTGTGCAACATTAGTTTATTCTTTACAGTTCTAGGCACCAACACTTCAGGAGGAATGTGAATGGATTTCAGATGCAGAAGAGTTTGAGAATGCTTAGAGAAATTGGAACTGCTTGCCTTGGAGAGTCAAAGGCTAAGGGGAGACTCTTGTCAGACATGCACAGGGGAGACTCTTGTCAGACATGCACAGGGGAGACTCTGTCAGACATGCACAGGGAAGTTTGCTGTACCAAAGGTGTGTTCCCATTCATACCTAAGCTTCCAACTGCTAACATGGAATCACCATCTCACAGGCTATAGATAGTGGGCGGGTCTGACTGCGTGACTAAAATAAATGCAAATGAGCAGGAGCATGTGTAGGTGGAAAGGGCACTTTAGAAAACAGTTCAGCGGAGGGAAAGCTTCTTAGCTGTGCAGAAGAGAACATAGAAGCATCTTTTAAAAGAGAGATGCTTTCTGTCTAATGCCAATGCATTTTTTTACAGCATGTCACAAAATCTGAAACAATGTACTGCCTACCTGCTGTTGTACCTGTTTATTAATACTCTGCAGCTATCAATAAAACATGATGACTTCTGCTTGGAGGGTCCTAACATAACATCCATTGAAGTCCCTTGTGCCAGCAACGACATTTCTCCAAGTTGCTCATACTGAGTCAAGCTGGCTTTGGGCTCCACCATCTGATTCCACTTTGGAGAAACCTGGTTAGGGGTCTTTGCTGCATTTCATAAAACCTCTCTGCACAGATGAATGGTAGTGCTAATGTGTATTTCTATATGACAGGGGGCCATGGAATGAAAATAAAAATCATTGGCATCTCTCAGGTTGCCAGCACTTCTGCACCATTGCCATCTTCTTAACCAAGGCCAATGCTGATGCCAGAAAGCTGGCTGGGCCAGATGTCATAGCAACCCATAAGTCTCATTAAGTCTGCTTTCTCAGGTAGTCAGGAGTTATTGTTTGTTGGCACTTCAGGAACACTTGATTGAGCCATTACAACCCTCCCCATGCAATAGCTGCTGGTGAATAACTGTGAGAGGTAAGAGAAACTGGATTTCCTGGGGAGATAATTACCACAAAGAATTTCTTTCAACCATGACCATTATAATAATATTTTAATACCTTGTGTTCAGAGTGTTCTTGTAGCTGGTGACATCTTGGCATTAATGACATGAATAACAGTGTTGATCTTTTAGACAGATGCCATTTAATTGAGATTGGAATGACTGGGAGAGATTTTAGATAAGACCTAATGCAGTGCAGCAGACATGATACAGCTGAGGTACACTTCATTGAACTGCTGCCAGAGATCTGTGTCTGCAGGCAACCTGCTTCCATGTTCTTGTCTATGTCAGCACTGTTCTCTTACTATTCAAGCCCCCAAGTATGCTCACTGTATAGACCATTGAATATAGAAGCAGGATTATGCCATTTGGCCCATCGAGTCTTCTCTGCCATTCAATCATGGCTAATATGTTTCTCAACCCTATTCTCCTGCCTTCTTCCTATAACCTTTGATTCCCTTACCAAATAAGAACCTATCTATCTCCGTCTTAAATACACTCACCAACTTTGCCAGAGAAGGTTGGGGAGGCCATGAGCTCCCCAAACTTACCAACAATGACCTCTGTTCCTTTGTTCACATTTTTATTATAACGTGAATAGTTGTGGTACCAAACTTATTCCTGTAGAACTCGACGAGTCACTGGCTGCTGTTCTGGAAAAAGACCCTTTTATCCCCATTCTCTACCTTCTGCCAATCCTCGATCAATTGCCAGTACCTTGCCCCTAAGAGCCCATTGTATATTTCTTATTTAGCAGCATCCTTTGAGGCACCCTGTCAAAGGCCTTTTAGAAATCCAATTAAATCACATCACTGGCTGTCTTTTGTCTAACTTGCTCATTACCTTTCCAAAAATTTCGAATGCATTTGTCAGGTATGACCGCCACATGTTGAAGCTGTGCTGACTCAGCATTATTTGGCAATGCATTTCCAAGTGTTTTGCAATCTCATCCTTAATAATGGACTCTGAAATCTTACCAAATACTGAAGCCATGCTAACCGACCTATAATTTTTTCCATCTTCTGCCCCCTGACCTCCTTAAACGGGGGTGCTGCATTCGCCAATTTCCAGTTGTCTTGGAATCTTTCTGACTCTAATGATTTCTGAAATATCACCGCTAATGTCTCCACAATCTCCTTACCTATTTTTTCCCCCCTCCACCCCTACTACTGCTTTGGGGACATGGCTTCAAATTGCAGTAGAAGGTGGAATTTAAATTCATTATGAAATTTGAAATTGAAGGATAGTCTATGAGGGTGATCATGAAACCATTGTCAATTACCCTAAATATTAATCTTGACCACTAATGTCCTTTAGGGAAGTAAATCTGCAATCCTGACTTGGTTTAGCATATTTATGACTCTCATTTGGGCCATATAAATACAGTTGCTAACTGAGCAGGAAGGAGAGTAGGAGTCCTCACCACCTGAGTCCCTAGAGCTTTTCTACTATAAATGACACACTGGTCTGGAATCTGCTGCAAGACTCTTCACTTGACCACAGTAGTGACATTCCAACAGCCATCAAGAAAGTCAATACCACCCAGGACAATGCAACCCACTTGACTAGCACCACATCAATCACCTTCAACATTCATTGCCTCCACCGTCAATGCGTAGCGACAACAGTGTGCATCATCCATAAGATGAACTGTAACAATTTCAAAGCCTCTTTTGACAGCACCTTCCAGATCTGTTACTACATAGAAAAGTAAGAGCAGCAAACGCATGGAAGCACCATCACCTGCAGGTACCCCTCCAAGTCTCACACCATCCTGACTTGGATTTAAATCATCATTCCTTCATTGTCACTGGACCAAATCCTGGAAATTCCCTTGTAACAGTGCTATGGTATCCCTGTAATATATGAATTTCAGCAGTTCAAGAAAGGAGCTCACTATCACCTTCTCAAAGGCAATTAGGGATGGGAAATAAATGTTGGTCTACCCAGTGATGCCTTCATCACATGAATGAATAAAACAAAAGTATGACTTTTTAGTGAACAGCCTTCTCTGTTTAGCTTGACAACACTCTCTGCACTTTTTATTAACACTTGGGCTAATTGGAGGAACACGGAATCGTACTACTGATGAAAGACTAAAGCAGTCTTTCCTTACTAAAGCAAGGTGCTATGTGTATGCTATAAACTTTGTTTTGATTTGATAGAAGAGATACAGCAAGAATTAATTTTTTGCATTTGGTTTTGAGGGTACTGGTGGAGGAGGCTAGTAGGAGGTGTTAGTTGTGAGAAAGAGAGCTGGAGATCCGAGTCAAAAAGTATGGTGTTAGAAAAGCTCAGTTGATCAGGCAACATCCAAGGAGCTGGAGAATTGACGTTTCAGGCATAAGCCCTTCATCAGGAAGGTGGGGGGCCCAAGAGGGCTGAGGGATAATAGGTGGAGGGTGGGGCTGGAGGGGAAGTAGCTTGGAAGGCGATAGGTGGGGTGATGGTGCTAGGTCGGAGTGGAGGGTGGAACGGATAGGTGGGAAGGAAGATGGGCAGGCAGAACAGTTCAAGAGGGTGGTGCCAAGTTGGAGGGTTGGATCTGGGATGAGGTGGGGGGAGGATAGATGAGGAAACTGGTGAAATCGACATTGATCTCATGTGGTTGGAGGGTCCCAAGGCAGAAGATGAGGCATTCTTCCTCTAGGTGTCAGATAGCTAGGATTTGGCGGTGGAGGGTGTCCAGGACTTGTATGTCCTTGGTGGAGTAGGCGATGGAGTTGAAGTGGTTGGCCACAGGGCAATGGGGTTATTTGGTGTGTGTGTGTGTGTGTTGTGGAGATGTTCTCTGAAATGTTCTGCAAGTTGGTGTCCTGCCTCCCCAATATAGAAGGGACCACATCGAGAGTAACAGACACAGTAAATAAGGTGTGTGGAGGTGTAGGAAAATCTCTGCCAGATGTGGAAGCATCAAATGATTGGAGCTCCAACAACACTCAGGAAACCCAACACCATCCAGGACAAACTAGCCTGCTTTTTTTGTGCTTTTTTCATCACCTTAAATAATGACACTCTCCAGAAGTGACAACAATCTCTATCATCTACAAGGTGCGACTTGGCAAGGTTTCTTTGATAACACTTCCCAACACTTCTGTGACCAGAAGGACAAAGGCAGCAGACTTGTGGCAGCACCACCACATCATTCTGACTTGGAATGTAATTGCTGACCCTTCTTTGTTGCTGAATTGAAGTCCTGAAACTGCCTTCCTAAAATACTGGACATGTTCTTCCACAATATGATATGGATTGCAGTATTTCAAGAAGATGACTCACTGTCTTTTTGTTGAAGGCACTCGACATTGGCCTTGCCAGTGATGCCCCATCCAATGAATGAATGAATGAAAAATATCACATATTCAGGCTTTCCAGTTAACCCTGAACACATATTCTCTGATTGCTGCATTAAGATTCTCAGTGCTGCAAGCTGCCAACTCTGATATCTTAGATGGAAAGTTGGATTGTTTCCAACTTTGCTTTGAGTTGCAGCAACTCATTTACTTGCACAGTTTGAAGGAAGCAAGAGGTTTAAAAGTGCCTTGTCACCCCTTCAGTTTGAATCCTGACATTCAGTTCCATTAAAGTAGCATTGGTTTCCTGTGGCAAAACAGATGACACTGTGCCTATGTCACTATCATACTTGTCATAGTCTTTTTGTTTTCATGGCCTTGTTACCCCATTCACCCTTCCTTCTCCTTGCTGTCTGTGTGACCCTGTACTGCCTTCCTTACTTTTGTTTCAACTCCAAAATCTGATTGAAACTACCTATACTATAGCTGTGTGAAGTAGGCCACGTTTTATCTCCCGAAAATCACTGTCTGAGTTCAGTTTAGTGAAACACTAGCCAAAAATATTCTCAAAAAGTTAGCAAAATATACATCAGCAGCTTATCAAGTTGAAACAGAGACTTGGCTTTTGAGAGGAATATCTTTAAGAAATTGTTCAACTGATATTTACTTCCACACTTAGAAAATTAATTCTCAGGTTAAGACCCAGTGAACATCCACATAAACTTACCAGGAGAAAAACTTGCAAACATAGAACCCTTGTTTGCCACTTCATACCAAAGCTGCTGTTTTTGTTTTGCCCTTGCACAATTTGCTAAATGTCAGGCATTTTTCTTGCTGTTGTTTTGTGTTTCTTATTAGGAATTGTGCACAATTCTTGCTGTTTACTTCTTGTGCATTTTCCTGCATTCCACAAGAGTTTACTCAAAGTCAGGAGCTAGTCATGTGGAGAACTGAAAGCTCAAATAAGTATCTGACCGCTCTCTCTAATGCCATTTGATATAATTTTCTAAACTTTGTGACAACACAAATGGTTCAATCATAGATGTACAATGATGTATCATACCCTAAAGTAGACATTTTCATTATTTGCTTCAAATCTGAGATTTTCAATCATTGAATCGTTCTAGGTTTTGTGACTTTCTTCCTTAACTGAAGCTCTTGCATACATGTTTTCTGGGAACAATAGTTGGAAGTTAGGGAGCAGGAGCAGGAAGAAAAATTACAATCTCCTCCCTAGGTTTGTAAAATTGGCAGCAGCAATGTACCACTTCCAAGCATTTTTAACTGAGGAAAACACTAGATATATCATAATATATCTGATAATATAATGTCTTTATCCAATCATTTACTGGATGTACTCCCATTATTGGTCATAGGTTAAATATTCACTATAGATACAAGTATACATAGTAAATATTTCACAATAGCTCCTGCAAAGCGCAGTGCTCAAAAAGCAAATGTGAAATGACGAATGGCTTGATGTACATATATTCAATAATAATGTTCTTTTGAATAAGCACTTGTGTATTAGTCATTGTGATCTTTCTCAAACTGAGAACGTAAGTCTTTTGTTGTGAGACTGGACAGGTCATCTTCTCTATTTCTGTCTAATTGTAGTTTTAGTTTGTTATTATATTAATTTCTTGTTTTGTCATTGCTATTTCTGTCAACTGTAACAAATCATCGTTCCAGACTGAACATTAGAAAAACTTAAGTCATTGGTGAAATCTATTTAAACCAAATTTTGTTGCCTTTTTAGTAATCTACAATTGCATTCCCATTTGGAGGGTATATTGGTCAAAACAATGGTACACATTTGAGACTTTTGTTGGGGACTAAGCACATAAAGTAAGCGCTGTTGTACTGCAGTGGTAGTCTGTTTACCTCTGAGCCATGAGGTCGAATTTGAGGTCCCATTTGCTCCATATGTGTGCAAAAACACATCTGAACAAAAACAACAATTGCTGGAAAAGCTCAAAGGGTCTGGCAGCAGCTGTACAAAGAAATCAGAGTTAATGTTTCAGCTATAGTGACCGTTCCTCAGAACTAGACCTGAAACATTAACTCTGATTTCTCTGCACAGATGCTGCCAAACCTGATGAGCTTTTCCAGTAATTTCTGTTTTTGTTTTTGATTTACACCATCCGCAGTCCTTTTGATTTTTAACACTTTTGAACAAGTTGATTAGAAAATGATGAGGACCCAACTCCAAAGCCTATTTTTAAAACTTTGCATTTTTCAAGATATTAAGCATCTGACAGAAAAGAGTCAAACTTTGCAGAATGAAATTTCTTTACCCTTTATATTGGTTTGGTGGTCACCTAAAAGTGAATCTTGCCTACTGCAGTTGGCATGTAAGTTGGGATCTGAAAATGTGTTGCTGGAAAAGTGCAGCAGGTCAGGCAGCATCCAAGGAACAGGAGAATCGACGTTTTGGGCATAAGCCCTTCTTCAGGAATGAGGAAAATCGACGTTTTGGGCATAAGCCCTTCTTCAGGAATGAGGGGATGTACAAGTGTAGAAGTAATAATGTGCCAGAAACCCAAACAGAAATTGCTGGAAAAGCAGCAAGTCTGGCAGCATCTGTGGAGCGATATCAACGTTAACATTTCAGGTTGAGTCCCCCTTCCTCTGATTTCTCTCCATAGGCGCTGCCAGATCTGCTGAATTTTTCCAACAATTTCTGTTTTGGTTTCTGATTTACGGCATCCAGGGTTTTTTCACTTTTAAAAAATGTGCCAACTTATATTTTTTTAAAGAAAAGACACACAAGCACTAAATTAGTGTCATCTAAAAGTGAGTGTAAATATTGATTGACAGTTATCATTTTGTTGATTGGAATGTCAAAGGGATATTCTGTAGGCATGCTTCCAATTTTGTTTGGAAAAGCCTTGAAAGCTCAGAGGGCTTTTCTGTTGTCAGTAAAGCATATTAATCAGTTACTATGGATTATTCAAGTATCAGTATGTATTCATATCATATAGCTGAATGTAGACATCATTGTAAGGTTTATGCATCTTGATTTTAATAGATTCAGCGCATGCTATATTAATAAATTTGAATAACGTCAAATATCTCCATTATATCCTCCCAGTGGTTGAAAGGAATACTGTATTGACTAAATTGGATGTTCATCCTGAGAATAAATATTCCTTTTCTTTCTGCAATGCTCAATGATTGACTGACTGACTGTTCCATTGCTTGCAGTTGGGTCTCTAGTGAATTCAGCCTGTCATTTCTGGAAACAGCATACGTCAGTCGTATCATGAACACCCCATCTGCTCATTGCTACTTTTCAGAGGAAATGTGAAGAGATCTCCCAACTGTTGTCACAGTTGTCTAGATTACCCATACCAACGCTCAGTTTAATTTACCCATTATAAATTGTTTTATTCATAGCAACACACTATCTGATATAACGCTAGGTGGGATTAGTTTGCCGCCAGAAGTTTGTCACATGAGGGTACTCAACTGAATAATGAAGCACAGATTTGTCTTTTCACTCTGTTGAAAGCTGCTTAACTGTGGGGAAAGGCCACAAAGTGGAAGGAAAAGCTAGCAGAGGGCCAGGTTGCTCTTGTATAACTTGCCAGCAACCTGTTCAGATGGATGTTGGTGGAAATTGGTGTATTGTACACTTCTTGTTTTAGATCAATGAACATTTTGCATTGCAAAATCTAAGTGGAGCCTTGAGGTGGACTATTTATGCAATAAGCCCTGTCAATGTCTCTGCATATTGTTTGCTTTGTGAAGTTTTCTGCATTGTAAAATTAGGATGATTTCAAATATTTGAAGTGTGTGTCATGCTCCAAGTACAAATATATTATAAAATCTTTTGACATTAAATGTGGAAAATTTATATTTCTAATAATATTTCCCAGAAGAGTCTCATTTGGTTCAGTCATTTGTTTGCATTGTATTCTTTACTTTGGCGAATAGAATGAGGAATTTTGGTCCTTTACCTAATTTTCACCATGTGTACATCTAATCAACATGAAATAAAAGGAACGTTATGATATGTGTTGTTAAATAATGGAGATGTAAGTTATAAATTAATAATCACTTGTAATTGAAAATTATTTCAACTTCTGCTTCGCTTTTTGGTTACATTATTTAGGGTAGGGAAAAGTAGTTGTTGAACATTTTTATATAATTAAACAATTCTGCGATTTATGAAGCAGCCACATCATTTTTTTCATTATGTACATTTCAGAAAAAGAAACCACAAAATAAAGCTGCTAGCCTGTAGGCAATATTTGAAGTTCCTTTATTGGACAAGTGCTCAGTGCACTCAAGAAAACATTTGGAGTTGAATATCTCCCAAAGGCTTCTCCTGATTTTGTGCTTTTCGCTCCGTTATCTTTTTACATGGCTTTATTGAATTGTTGCATTGAAAACTTGAGCACTTCACAACACTAATTCACAATATTGCCAGCAGTATTGTGATTAAAAATAATCAGATTTCCCATTAATGGTTTCTGACACTTTGGTCAGAATACTGTTACAATGCAGAGAAACCTTGTGCTGGATTTAATATTCCACACTTAAGTTTTTAGTTGGACACGGGAGGAGAGCAATGGGAAATCCAGCACCCCATTAAACAGCACTCTAACTGACAATAAATCATCAGTCTCTTGGTATCGATTTATTAGATACTATTAGATAAATTTTTAACATCTTTGTTGTGAAGTTACCATTAAACAGATAGATGATGCTCCATTTATTTTTCAAACAGTTAAAAGAAAGCATGAACAGTTTATGGGGAATTTGTGGTTTGCAGATCAAGCACTGTTTTTTTTTCTTTTAAAGAGCATTTTGGGAAATAGTTCCAGCTGCTTAAGCTGGTTAGGGCTATAGTTTATCCTTATGACTCAGATTATAAACGGATAATAGTGAATGTGACATTTATTTTATCCGCTTACTTGCAGATTTTTACATAACAACAATGATTGTACTCCAAACATAATATTCTGTGCATTGCTTTCAGACATTCCAGCAATGTGATCAGGTACTCTAATGAATACAAGTTTAAACTTTTATTCCCCCAGTTCTGTTTTCTTTGTTCTGTGTCATTGTATATTCATTGTATGACTCTCAACAGGCTATCATTTGTTTAATTAAAAAGAACCAAATAACAGTTAGGGACATTGCCCTGATGATTAGTTTTCTTTAAATTTGCTTTAAGACAAAGTGCAAGATTTCATTCTCCGTAAGTGTCTCTTCACTCGACTAAGAGCTGTGCCATGTTGTGAGGTTATGAGAATAAATAGTGAAGCTTACATAATATGATTATTTTGCAGTTTTAGTATGTCCTTGGAAAGACTATTTGTTTCCCCACTGGGTATTATCTACTTCTACTTGCTCCCTGTAGTTTTCAGATCACTTTCGGTAGAATAAACATAAATGAACTGGTTTTGTTGATATGAGATGGAATAAGTATGATAGTAAGAAATGACCCAGGATATGAAGGCGTAAAACCTGTATGTAGGTAAGAAATTGGTTAGAGTAGTCAATTGGCCTCACAATAATAGCTGTGCTGTAGGACAGAGAATAAATCTGAAGATAATGAAGGCATGTAAATAAAGGCAGTACATTAAATGCGGATGACTTTAATCCACATGTAAATTGGGAAAACTAAATTGGCAGAGTTGAATGTGAAGAAGAATTAGTAGTGTGTTTGTGTCAGTTTCCTTAAATAATATGTTGTGGATTCAGCCAGGCACCAGACTCTATTAGGTGTGGTGTTGTGTAATGAGGAGGCAGTTTTAATAAATGATCTCCAAGAGAAAAAAAATCCCTAGGAAACAGTGACTATAATATAGCATTTAGCATTCAATTTGAGAGTGAGAAACTCAGGTTGGAATTTACTGTGCTATACTTAAATAAAGATAATTACAAATGAGTGGAGGAAGAGTTGGTTGGAGTGAATTGAGACAAGAGTTTAGCAGTAAAGATAAATGAACAATATACAATGATAGATACTTAAGAAAATAGTTCATGACTCTCAACAAATACATATCCCAGTGAGAAAAAAGGATTTTAGGAAGGGGATAAAGCGCCAAGAAATTAAAGATAGAATCAAATTGAAAGGAAAAAGAAAACAAACAATGGAGCAAAGATTAGTGGTAAGCCAGAATATTGAGAGAGTTTTAAAAAACAACAAAAGATGGCTAAAAATTAACAAAGTGCAAGAAAGTAAAATAAAAATAGACTGTAAAAGCTTTTTTAAAAATATATAAAAGGGAGAAGAGAAGCCAAAGTTAACACAGGCCCCTTTAGAGAATGAGACTGGGAAAATAATTGGAAATGGCAAAGAAATTGAATAAACCCATTGTATCAGTCTTCACAGGAGAAATGTGAATATCATTCCAAAAATACCTGCAGATTCAGGGGGCAAAGGTGGTGGAGGGTTTAAAAAAAACTATCACTACAGAAAAAGTACTGGGAAACTAGTGGGGCTAAAGGCTGATAAGTCACTCATTTAAAAGGCATCTGGATGCGTTTATGAATAGGAACGGTTTAGAGGGATTATGGGTGTAACGCCAGCAAATGGGAGTAGATTAATTTTGGATATCTGATCGGAATGGACGAGTTGGACCGAAAAGTCTGTGCTGTGCAGCTTTATGACTCAGTCCTCTGGACCTGATGGATTGCATCCCTGGATATTAAAGAAAGTGGATGCACTGGTAATTATCTTCCAAAAATCCTTAGATTCTGTCAAAGTCTGAGATTCCTGAAAAATTAGTGAGGCAAAATAAATCAGATAACTATGAAAATCTGTCAATGAGAAAATGTTTGCATCTATTATGAGACTGCATGAACTAGGAGCAGAATTTGGCAATTTAGGCCCTTGAACTTGCTTCATCATTTTAATATGGGAAAGGCTGACCTCTTCTTGGCTTCAACTCCACTTTTCTGCATGCTCCTCACAGCCCTTTAACCCACTACTAATTAAAAATGTTATGCAATGTGTCAGAGTTCATTGTACTCTGGGGTAGTGAATTCCACAGATTCACTAACCTTTGGGACAAATAATTCCTCTTTATCTCAGTCCTAAATTTGTCACCCCTTAGCGTAAACCATGACCTCTCATTCTACATTACCATACAGAGGAACCATCCGCTCTATCTCTATTTATCAACCCCATTAGCATCTTGTATATATTAGCGGGTTTTGAGAAGATTTGTAGCTCAGGTTGAAGTTTTGGATGTAGGTTTGCTCACTGAGTTGCAAGGTTCATTTCCTGATGTTTCGTCACCATACCAGGTAACATCTTCAATGGGCGTCAGGCAAAGCCAAGTTGAAAATTCTTGCTTTCTATTTATATGTTTGGGTTTCTTTGGGTTGGTGATGTCATTTCCTGTGGTGATGTTACTTCAGCATTGCTTCGCCTGAGGCCCACTGAAGATGTTACCTAGTAAGGTAACGAAACGTCTGGAAATGAATCTTGCAGCTCAGTGAGCAAACTCACATCCAAAATCTTGTATATATCAATTAGACCTCATCTCATTTTTCCCCAGTAAAATAAAGCAGAGCCTCTATGGCTACATGCTGACAATACTTTCAGATTATTTGAGGAGGTAACAAGCAGGATAGATAATGGGGAACCCAAAGATTTCTTAAATTTCTAAAGGTGTTCAACCGGGAATCCTATGGTGTTGGATGCAGTCTATGCACATAGATAGAAGATTGGCAACCTAATAAAAGAGTTGAAAAATGTGGTGCTGGAAAAACACAGCAGGCCAGGCAGCATCCGAGGAGCAGGAGAATCGATGTTTCGGGCATAAGCCCTTCTTCGGGAATGAGCTCATTTTATACATCTCCAAATTCAGAATTACCTGTTCCATTGTGGACTCTACCACGAGCTGCTCCAAGAAACTATCTCATAGACATTCCATAAATTCGTTTTCGTGAGGACTGCTACCAATCTGCTTTTCCCAGTCCACCTGCACATGGAAGTCCCCCTTGTTTATTCTAATAGTGCCTTTCTTACATGCCCTATCTACCTTTCTGATTTATTTTCTTCCCCTGACTTCCCGTAGCCGGCCTGTTCACAATATCTTCAGGGTCTCTTTTCCTTTGTGCTTCATCAACTGTACCCACATTGATTCTACAACTTCTGACTGTATACCACTTCTTGCTATTGATTTAATTTCATGTTTTACTGATAAAGTAAGCCTCCCCTCTGCCCATCTGCCTGTTCTTTTGAAAGGAATGTATCCTTGCATATTTAGTTCCCAGGGCAAAAGTGAGGACTACAGATGCTGGGAACTAGAGTTTAGATCAGAGTGGTGCTGGAAAAGCACAGCAGGTCAGGCAGCATCCGAGGAGCAGGAAAATCGACATTTCGGGCAAAAGCCCTTCATCAGGAATAGATGATGAAGAGCTCACTAAGGGCTTTTACCCGAAATGTCGATTTTCCTGCTCCTCGGATGCTGCCTGACCTGCTGTACTTCTCCAGCACCACTCTGATCTAAACAGTATTTAGTTCCCAGCCCTGATTCCCTTGCAGCCACATCTGTGATACCCACGACATTGTACCTGCCAATTTCAATCTGCACCACAAGTTCATTTTACCCTGTTTTGTAAACTGCGTGCATTTCAATATAACACTCGCAGTCCTGCTTGACCTTCCACCTTATCGGCTGTGCCTGAAGTTAGATTCCTGACCGTTTCCATACTACCTGTCCTATTATTTGTTCTGGAAACTTTATTAAGCGTTGCTGAGACCCCCCTGTCTTTAACTTTTTCCATGCAACTGATTCCCATACTCCCACTGTTTAATGAGAAGTCCTATCCCTAGCCCTAGTTGTGTGATTTGCAAAGACTCTGGTTGCAGCATGATTCAGATGGAGCTTGTCCCATGGGCATACCTCCCTCCTTCCCTGCTACTGGTGCCAATGTCCCATGAATTCAAACCTGTTTCTCCCACCCCAATCTTTGAGCCATGCATTTATCTCCTTAACCTTGCTGACCCTGTGCCAATTTGCTTGTGGCTCAGGTCACAATCAAGAGAATATCATCTTCCTGGTTCTGCTTTTCAATTTTTCCCCTAACTGTTCATATTCCCTCAGCTGTACCTCCTTCCTCTGTGACATATCATTGGTACGTATGTGGACCACGACAAATGGATCTTTTACCTCCCATTCCATGTTTTGCTGTGCAGCCCAGTTGGGGTATCCTGTAACTGGACACCCAGGCAGGAAACACATTATTTGGGACTCTCAATCCTGGCCACAGAGAGCAGTTTCTATTCCCCTGACTAGAATATTTCTGATTATAATTATATTTCTCTTTTCTCTCCCTCTTTATTGGCTCCCTCTACCTTAGCATTATGGTCAGTTTCCTCATCATCCCCTCAGCCCCAACTCTCATTCACACAGGGAGCAAGAATCTCAAATCTGTTAGACAAGCTCAAGGTCTGAGGCTCCTTCAGTGCTACCTCCTGGATCCCTCTACCTGTCTTGCTCTTAGTCACACCCTCCTGTCCCTGACTAACGACTGAAATTGAGGTAGTTAATCTAAGGGTTGTGACTGCCTACTGAAACACAGCATCCAGGTAACCCTATCCCTGTTCGATCTGTTGCAGTGTTCAAAGCTCAGACTCCAGCTCATCAACCCTGACCCGGAGTTCATCCAGCAACCATCACTTGCTACAGATGTAATCACTTTGAACCATAATAGGGTCCTCCAGCTCCCACAACCTGCAGTAGAACACATTATATTGTGTTTACTTAGTTCCTATTTTGATTTTTACAACGTTCAAACTGGCCTTTTTGTTTGTAGCCTGGAAAGATTTCCCCTATTTACCTTCAATTTGAAAGGAACCTAAAATAGTTAGTAAATTAATAGCTCTCACTAACCGATTAACTTATGGTTTACCTGGTGATATCACTATTTTGTGCTGGCCCCTAATCTGGCTAAGCTAAGGCTTTAATTTATCTTGTTTAAAAGAAAAGCCTTAAAAATAACCTTTGGCTATGAGCCAAAAAAAGCAAGCACACAGCACCTCTTTCCTGCTGCTCCAAATTCCCACACTGCCTCCAAATTCCTTGAACTTTATACTCACCTGAGTTGTGTCTCACTCTGGATGTGAACTCTCCTCATTGACTATGCCAATCTTACTGATTTGCATGTCCATGTGCATGAATCACAAAAATCTAGCATATAAACTCAGCAAGTAATAGGGAAAGCAAATTGAATGTTGGCTTTTATTTCAATTGGTAGAGGGAGATTTTCTTTTTAAAAACTATACAAGGGACTTGTCAGAGCTGGTCTAGAGCACTGTGAGCAATTTTGGTCCCGTTATCTAAGGGAAGATAGCCCAGGGAAGGTTCACTCAGTTGATACAAGGTACAGAGGGATTTTCTTTTTTATGAAGAGAGGTTGGGTAGTTTGGATCCGTACTCATTGGAGTTTTAAAAAAACGAGAGGATAACTTATTGAAAAATGATTTGGAGATGCCGGTGTTGGACTGGGGTGTACAAAGTTAAAAATCACACAAACACCAGGTTATAGTCCAACAGGTTTAATTGGAAGCACAATAGCTTTCAGAGCGCCGCTCCTTCATCAACCACCTGATGAAGGAGCGTCGCTCCGAAAGCTAGTGCTTCCAATTAAACCTGTTGGACTATAACCTGGTGTTGTGATTTTTAACTTTAGTTTCTTATGGGGCCTGACAGATAGATGCAGAGCTCTGCGACAGAGCTCAGAATCTGAGGGCATAATCCCAGAGTAAGGGGCCACACATTTAAGACAAAGGTGGGGAGGAATTTCTTCTTTTTACTGCAGAGAGCTTTTGAGGCTCAGCCATTAAGTGTACTAAAGGCCAAGATTGAACAGATTTTTAATCAGACAGCAAATGGGGTATGGTGTAAAGTTATGGGGTAAAGGAAGGAGAATAGAATTGAGGATTGCCAGATCAGCCACAATCTCATTGAATGGCAGAGCAGACTCAGTGGGCCAGTTGGCCTACTTCTACTCTCGTGTGTTCAGTTACAGAAATAGATTTGTTAGGTGTATGCATTGCTGTTGCTCATTGGTTCACAATATTTTACTTGTGCGGCAGAAGGACTATGAAATATTGATTTTATTTTCAATATTTCTTTGATAAGGTGTAAAATTATGAAGGCACGTTCTCCTGTGGCTAGCCATTTATTACTTTTGAATAGTTGACATTCATGAAAAAATGCAGCAGAGCGTGAATCCATTGATTTAAATATTTAAAGCAGAAAGGAAATAATAAGAAGGGCTGTTGCTGTGGATTGTTATCAGGATCTGATACTCCTTTTTTTTCTCCTTCCCCTATACTTCAATAGACTGCTAATGTTGGCTGTCACACATGAATAATGATCACTTGGGTAAAGGATCAGAAAGTCATTAGTGTCCATTGCATCTTATCACAGCACTGTTGGAAGAGGGAGAAAATTGACTCGTTTTAAATGAGCAAATAAAGAACAGCAAAATTGAATTTAACCTTGATATCTTCATAAATTGCAAATAATTTCAGCATCAGAAGAAAGAGCAGAACCTGGTATTGCCCCCTAGGCGGGTGCACAGAGTCAGGAAATTCCTAGCTTTGCCATCCACCTTGGGAGAAACCCTGGAATTTTGGGGGTTTCCGGATGGAGCCAGGCCCGTCGTGCATGTAAAAAGTTCAGAGACAGTATCAGGGGCTGCTAAGCCCCAAAGGGAGCTGCTTTAAAGGCCAACCTTTTGTACTGGGGGACTTCATCCTAGTTGTGATATAGAAGGGTCAAGTTGATTATCCCCTACTGCTTATCACCAGTGCCAAACCTTGACCCTGCCTACTCCCTTCTGGCTGCTCATAGCCTCCATGACAACCTATGCCCCACTACCTATCCTACATTGCCCATTACACCCCCTGTGCCCCTATCCCTCCCATACCCTTTCTTTTAAGATAAGATGCCCTGCAGTGTGGAAACAGGCCCTTCCGCCCAACAATTCCACACCAAACCTCCAAAGAGTAACCCACCCCGACCCATTCCTCTACCCTACATTTACCCCTGACTAATGCACCTAACACTACTGACAAATTAGCATGGCCAATTCACCTGACCTGCACATCTTCTTTGGATTGTGTGAGGAAACTGAAGCACCCGGAGGAAACCCACTCAGACACAGGAAGAATGTGCAAACTCCACAAAACATCTGAGATGGGAATTGAACCCAGGTCCCTGGCGCTGTGAGGCAGCAGTGCTAACCACTGAGCCACCATGCCACCCTTTAGATTCCCTACAGTGTGGAAACAGGCCCTTAGCCAAACAAGTCCACACTGACCCTCTGAAGAGTAACCCACCCAGTCCCATTTCCCTCTGCATCTAACACGATGGGCAATTTAGCATGGCCAATTGACTTGACCTGCACATTTTTTAGACTGTGGGAGGAAACCGGAGCACCGGAGAAAACCCACGCAGACACGGGGAGAATATGCAAACTCCACATAGACAGTCACCCGAGGCTAGAATCGAACCTGGGATCCTGGTTCTGTGAGGCAGCAGTACTAACCACTGAGACTCCTCATACATCCATGACAACCTATGCCCTTCTATCCATTCTCTGTAGTCCCTCATACTTTCTATGCCAACTATGCCACTCTGCTAATTCCATTGGCTCCTTATTCCCCCATTGTTAACTCTCCTTGATCAATCTACTTAAAACCCTTCAAGTCCTTTAGTCCCTATAAAAGCAAACATTTGTATGCATAGTCTCACTTTAAATACAGGTACTCACTGAGTTCTTAGCAGTATAAATTAAACTGTGGACCTGCCTCCAACTGTAATAATAGGTTGTGGAAGCAGTCAAGCAGTAATATTACAATTAGTAATACTGACAAAAAAACACACTTTGTTGAGGTTCTGCATTTCAAACTCTAAAGCATAACCATCATTTATACAGTGTGAGAACAGAATGCTGGTTATGGTAACTGGACTGTGTTTGAGGAATTGCGTCGGGAAAGGCCTCAATTAATGAAGATTCATGGTTTATTGCCAGGCATTATTTAAATTTTAAACCAGCCAGAATGTGTCTGATTGGTCAGGACATGAACCATGAGAAATGAACCAGCAAATGGCTGTTACTTATTTTGTTAAGTACATGTTCTTTCTGCCTGCAAAGAACCATGAATTCCTTCAGTGCACATGGAATGTTCTTCGATTCTTTGCAATAGGACCAATTTTTAAAACTTGTTTTTGAAAAAGGGTCATAATTAGAAACTGGGTCAAAATGAACTCGTGCCTCATTTTCCTTCCTCCCTCGGTAACTAACTATTTGCAGGTTTTCTCCAGTGCTACTGTTCTTCTCTTGTTATGACAAGCTTACATTGATTTGCCCTCCACGTTTTCTTACCTTACTGGCGGCAAGCCTTGTGCGTGGTATTTGCACCATGCTGAAGGTGAATAATACACTTGGTAAGGAAGACATTTCCAACTATGAATGACTTAACATATTTGAGTTTCCATATGGTGTGCTGCTTATGGATTTGGACTTTAAAATCATCGATGGAAGTAACTGAACCTGAGCAGGAAATCTATAATAGAGAGTATGTGTGCTCAATGGCCTTCATTGCCATTTTACCCTTGTATAGTGCAGAATTCATCTAAAACTGTAGAACCTCTTAGAATGCGATTGCAGTGTCTTCTTTCTTACCATTTTATTCCATTAGTAATGGCTGGCAGATTTGATGATTTGTGAAATATTGAGGTGCGTTATTCCATTGCCATGACTTGATTACCCTTTGTCATTCCCTTGGTATGGTGACCTGTTAAACTGATACTAATGCCAGTGGGCAAACTGTTTCATTTGGCAGAACATGTAACTGCAGGGTTAAATAAAGAAATAAAACTCAATAAACAAGCAGTGACCCTGCTGCCAAGACAAAAGACTGAGCCAAATCATTAGATAGAATAAACCTTAGAATTATTGAATTTACTGTCAAGCCTGTCACTTCAGTGTAAGTAAAACTAAACTGTAATGTAAATTAGATGAGATACAAACAACATTAACATTATTACAGTAACTAAAAGGGCAAGTTAGTATAATGATAGAGCAGTTACACTAATTATCCCACTTTATTATCACCTTAAGTACTGAAATTATAGTTGCTCTGATCGATGCCAGTATAATCCATTTATCTGAGGAAAATCTGGAATTATCTGGGCAAGATATGTGAGCACTAAAATACACTTATGGTCTGTTATGTTATTAATTCCAGACCGCATGGGCATTGTATGTTTAAGACAGTTGCATGACATTACAACTTGCGACGTTCTGGATGTCCACAGGGACTTGGGGTTTCTGGTACATAGGTCTTTAAAATGCCAAGGATAAATGCAGAAAATAATCAAGAAAGCTAATGGAATGCTGGTCTTTATGTCTTGGGAACTGGAGTGCAAAGATCCAGAAGTTATGCTGCAGCAAATGAAACCTGAGTTTGACCCCACTTGGAGAGCAGATCTGGTCACCACACCTCAGGAAGAATGTATTGTTTACACAAATGATACCTGGACTTCAGGGTTTAAGTTATGAGGAGAGAACATATAAATTAGGCTTCTTTAATCTAGAATTTAGAAGGTTAAAGGGCGATCTATCTAAGTCATCAAGCTATTAACAGAAAGGTCAGGGTAGTTAAAAATAAGCTATTTCCACTGGTTGGGATGCTAGAACTCAGGGGCATTGTCTTAGATAGAAGAATACAGCGCAGTACAGGCCCTTTGGCCTTCGATGCCCTTGTCTGAGAATCAGGGCCATAACATTCTGGAGAAATGTTAAGAAGCACTTCCCACACACAAAGCGTGGTAGATGTTTGGAACTGACTTTTTCACAAATGGCGGTTGACACTGAATCAGTTCTTAATGTTTAAATCTAAGATGGATAAATTTGTGTTAGGTAATTGTATTAACCGATATGGGCCAAAGGCAGACATATGGCATTATACCTCAAATAATCCATCATGGCCTATTCCTGTTCTTAACTTTCTTAAAGGTTTCCACCACTCCCTCAGTCAGCCTCTCAATGTGATGAAGTCAGGTGTAGTGTGTTCAGTCAGGCAGGTTATGTATATTCTGGATTTGTGGTGCTGGAAGAGCACAGCAGTTCAGGCAGCATCTGAGGAGCAGTAAAATCGACGTTTCGCGTCAGGCTCTCTGCGTTAATTCCTGATGAAGGGCTTTTGCCCAAAACGTCGATTTTACTGCTCCTCGGATGCTGCCTGAACTGCTGTGCTCTTCCAACACTACTATTCCAGAATCTGGTTTCCAGCATCTGCAGTCATTGTTTTTACCAGGTTATGTATATGTCATGTAACCATTATAGTAAACACAGAGACAGTCTATGTGTAAGTCTGTAATATTATGGCAGGGTAAATAACATTGTTAATATACTTTAAGATATTTACCTGAACAAGATACTAGTTTTTGTATGCCGTGGGAACTAACGTTCAGGGAGGCACTCCAACCTTATCAGTCTGTCAGTGATGTTTCACCCAAGAAACCGAAACTAACTGAAGTGTATTAACCCAAGAAGAAGTCTTAAAAGAAATGAATATATTATAAATGGTCTGAAGTATCTTTCTCTTGCAGTGCATTGGACTGGTTAACCATCTGAATTTTCATAAATGAAGCATACAGATGGAGAAATTAGTTAATCTTAATAAGGCAAGTTTGGTAAGATGTGGCGAGAAAACATACTAGGACTCATTGCAAAAAAAAACCTCAAAAACTCAGCGCAATTTAGACTTGGCCAAAAAACAAAAATTACGATTCAGCCCGTTGAATTAAATCAGAGCATCATAAATGTTCAACAACAGAAATTGAATTTTTTGAAACAATTTCATGCTTTGTGGCTGAGTTACTGCACAGTAAATAAAAAGAAATTTACTTGTAAATTTTTAAAAAGGACACAAAATAGCAAACTAATAGCAAACAAGATGTTAGTCGCCCAGGTTTAGATTTATCTCCACTATTTCTGTACCTGACTCCGAGGTGGTCAACGACTCGGAAATGACAATAAAATAGATTACATATATGTTGCCAACAGAATGCTGTGGTCCATTTATTAAAGCATTTTCGCAGTATCTTGTTTTGTTGCACAGAATTATAAAAAATGAGTGAAATATTTATTGCCTTACATTGCAGTTTCACAGGCAGTATTTTCTTATTAATCTGCACACTTTTGAAAGCGAACAATTGATGCAAATGCTCTGTTTTTTTCATTTTTGAGAGCAATAGTTCTCCTTCCCAATAAAAGACCAAAGGTATTAATTAAAATGGTCACATCCCTTTTCCTCAGTGGGCATGCATTTCAGCCCATGTGTTCAAATAGCATTCAACTACTTAATTTTTTCTTAAATTCCTAGCTGGCAATTGATGTTAAGCTTTTGCATTTCCTTTCTGTGCCACAAGAACTCAGGAAAACAGCTTCATTCATGAAAATTCAGATGGTTAACCAGTCCAATGCATTGTAAGAGACAGATACTTCAGGCCATTTATAATATATTCGTTTCTTTCAAGACTTCTCTTGGGTTAATAGACTTCAGTTAGTTTTGGTTTCTTGGGTGAAACATCACTGACAGACTGATAAGGTTGGAGTGCCTCCCTGAATGTTAGCTCTCACAGCATACAAAGACTAGCATCTTGTTAAGGTAAATATCTTAAAGCATATTAACAACGTTATTTACCCTGCCATAATATTACAGACTTACACACGGACTGTGTATACTATTATGGTTACGTGACATATACGTAACCTGTCTGACCGACACACTACACCCGATGTCATCACATTTAGAGGCTGAGTGAGAGAAAGATGGCATCCATCACTTGCAATTCCAACCCCATCTTGTTACATGCCTGCCTTCAATAACTTGCCACTCAGCAGATATCTGCCAGAAGACTGACATCCCTTGGGCCCACCCATGTTTGAAAGGCATCTGTGCCTCCAGACAATCTGGTTAAAAGTAAATTATTGCGGATGCTAGAATCTGAAACCAAAAGAGAAAGTGCTGGAAAATCTCAGCAGGTCTGGCAGCATCTGTAAGGAGAGAAACGAGCTGATGTTTCGAGTCTAACTGATCCTTTGTCAAAGCTAAAAAAAGGGAGGAATAGGGAGGTATTTATACTAGGCTGAGAGAAGGTTCACCTCTTTACCTCTTATTTCTTGATTGTCTCTCTTTCTCTTGCTCCCTACTCTCTCATCACCCTTTTCCTCTCCTCTTCTCCCTTTGCTACCCTTTTCCCCTGTTTTCCATTTTGCCTCTGCTTCACCCATTCCCCCCCCATCCCCCACATATTTTGTTACATAGCACTGGCTTCAACCTTGGTCATTCACAGCTCCTAATCTCCCTATAATCTCTCTACGCACTGTCATTATCACCTCTTTATTGCTACCTTTGCTTCTGGAGCCATGACTCACCTTCTCTCAGCCGAGTATAAATACCTCCCTATTCCTCCCTTTTTTTTAGCTTTGACAAAGGGTCAGTTAGACTCAAAATGTCAGCTCTTTTCTCTCCTTACAGATGCTGCCAGACCTGCTGAGATTTTCCAGCATTTTCTCTTTTGATTAGCAATCTGGTGTTGCCCCTCACTGGCAATGGAGTGATGCAGCAGACACAAAGCTACACTGCTCACAGCTCCTAGCTAACATGGTTGACGCTCAGTCTTACATACAACCCCATTCTGTCACCCTAGTTTTTATTTAATCTGCAGACGCACAGTTTATCTGTACTTAACTACATCCTGTAGTTCAGTGCTACCTTGTCCCTTCTGACGACCTGCAGCTCGTCATTGTCCAGTAGGAGAACATCAAAGGCAGCAGCAATCAGACAAGTACAAACATGAGTTTTTATTTATAGCAAAGGGAATACTAGCATAACCAATACAAGCTGAAGTTCACTCTGACAATGCAAACCATGTTATGGCATGATATCGAACAGTTCCTTTACAATCCATCATAGTGTGCTACTCCTAGCTCTCATCTACTGGAACCAGTTGTCAATGAGGTTCTGTTTGTCTTGTGGCACCTGACACAGCTCAGCCCTGTAATAGAGAAGGAGACCTTCATCCTCCTTCGAAGGCTGATCTCATTCCCACAGTTCCTCAGTATCTGATACATTGCCTAATCACCTGCTCTAAATGTCTACACCAGATCAGTCTAAGCGCAGCCCAATATTCTGCTGTACCACTGCCTTTGTCAAGGCATGTATAATATGAAATCGGCCCTCCCCATAACCAGTCTTGTAAGGCATCTGGATCCTCAAACACAAGAGGGTTCCAGGATGTAGTAGTTTTGGAAGCTGTCAGTGTAGTTGCCACTTTCAGGAACAGTAATTATGAATGACTTAGACATTAAATGCCAGGAACCACATCCTTTTGCTGAAATCCTGCAGCATTATGATGTGGACCTTCAGTTCCACATGTGCAGTCAGTGGCACCCTGCACCTGTGGAAGTCCGGTATGTTTCCACATCCTATTGCCTGGGCTGCAGCACTGACCTTGTCATTGGTTCTTTTTAGTTCTCCAATGTGACCAGTGTATTGGGCAATGTCTTGATGTATTTGTGGGTACATGACTAAGGGATCCCACACAGGTCGCCTGTTACTCACTGTTCAAAATAGTGGATTGTGCCCAAGACTGATTGTACTAAGGCCTACTCTCAGACTTGACTAGACTGACGACTAACCCCTACCACCCTCCACCATGGCCATTTGATTGAAAAGCATGCAATGTGTTTAGAAAGCAGGCAACAGGCAAACACTGTAGGTATTAGGTTGAGGTTTTGTTAGGCCATACAGCACGATGTAAACCCCAGAGAGATTCCTACTGACACACGTGATAAGCAGCCTGTTTGTATGTCTGTCTTAAAGAGCACCTCAGTACAGTGGGATTGATACCTTTGGTGTCCAGCTGAAGTGCCAACGTGCTAACTGGCATGGCATGGCACAACAGGAAGCAACAAGCATTGAGGTCAATGCTAAATGAGCAGGTGAGCAGCCCTGAGATGCAATTCTTATGAAGGGTCATCGGTCCTGAACCATTAACTCTGATTTCTCTTCACAGATGCTGCCAGAGCCATTGAGCTTTTCCAGCATCTTCTGGTTTTGTTTAGTCCTGAGATGCAGCCTGGTCACATCTTACTGTGTCCTTTCAGCAGCCCTTCAGCATCAGTTGTTGATGTACTCCACACTGCAAGTCTTTGCTTCCAAAGCAGCTTATCGTAGAATCCCCACAGTGTGGAAGCAGGCCATTCGGCCCATTGAGTCCACACCAACTGTCTGAAGAGCATCCCATCCCCCTGCCCTATTCCTGTAACCCTGCATTTCCCCTGGCTAATATACATGGCCTGCAAATCACTTGACATTATGGACAATTTAGCATGGCCAATCCACCCAACATGCCCACCCTTGGACTGTAGAAAGAAATCAGAGCACCCGGACGAAACCCATACAGATACTAGGAGAATGTGCAAACTCTACACAGACAGTTGTGTGAGGTTGGAGCCCAGGTCTCTGGTGCTGTGAGGCAGCAGTGTTAACCACTGAGCCACTGTGCTGCCCTTGTAAGTATATCAGAGAGATGTCACAATGGTTGCAAGCAGTTGGCAAATGCTGTCGGGTGGGAAAGAGTGCTTGTGGCTAGTGCCCATAAGTCATGCTCTGAGATGGTATTTGATTGATCCTTCAGAGACAGCAGTGAGCTGAATTGGTCAGTACCCCATCTGGTTTGCATAGTTTCTCAATGCTCAGCTTCTCTGGTACATTTGGTAAAATAGAAAGTTGAATATCAATGAAGTGAGTTGGGCTGTTGACAAGGCATTTAACAAACAATGATCCCCCTCAACTGGGAACTCACTGCTGCCTAGTGAGAAACTCATCATGCTCCTTGTGAAACTGTAAAAGGTGGTATGAGAGGCCCCTATTGTTTAGAGGGGCTTCACTCAACTTCTCCTTTGATTCTGCTACAAATTTCCTTAAAAACCACAGTGCTCATGTCCCTCTAAGATTCCTCCCTTTGATTCTAATAGAACATTAATATTGATATGTAATATTTATAGAGCATTATTATAATTTACAAGACTGCAGTTGTGAGATACAGATGCTACTGCAGGATTTCATGAGAGGAATCTTCTGATGCTCAGATAGACTAGCTCATTGACCTGTCATTCAAGCATAGCCACAATCAGATTGTAACAGGGTATGGCAGTTTCACATGAAGTTTATTCAGTGCTTTGTCTCAATTCTAAATTCTAAAATTATCTGATCATGAAGCTCAAGCTATCTACAACATTTAGAAGATTGTTGAAATTCAGTTCTGACATAATCAATTAACTCTATCTACTCCCAAACAGTTAGCCTCCATATTAACTATTTCACAAGGAACAGATTGTACAAACCTGCTTATTCATTTTAAGCCCCACTGTTACTGGATGCACGAATGTTACACTTACTCTTCCACCACAAAATATTTATAGATTTTTAACACTTTTTGTATTGAGAAAGTCTTTTCACACATTTCTAAACACAACTAATAATTTTCCTGCCTTTCTGTGCCTCAGTTTATAGTCAATGATGGTACATTCTAAGCACCATCTGTTCACACACATGCATTTCTTTTCAAATTTTTGACCCTTTTATTTGCCAAAAACAAATTGGGTGGACACTGAGTGACATTTCCCCAGTCCTTCAGTGGTGTGGACAATAGAGAGAATGGAAAAATGATTCTCAATGATCGGAAAAATATTTTGATTTTCTCCGTAAGAATTTTGTTGGTAAATGGTGATTGCATTTGGATCTCATTAATGGCTCCTCTTGTCTTATTTCTATGCAGCTCACAATTCTCCCCTCCTTCCCAAGAAACTAGACAATGACAATTCCTGATTTGAAAGTCAAGGTAGCTGGCAGGAGCAGCTTGCTGCTTTCTTCTCTGGGCCTTTATTTTAATGTCCCATCACCAACACGTCCTTGAATCCTGCACAGATATAATTGTCCTCTGCCCTTCAGTACCCACACACCACCAGTTTCCCCACATGATCACAGCTGATCTCGGGTCAACTCAGAATCAACCCTTCAGAATGTCAATTTGGAACTCGGGGACATCTTTGATTTGTATGCTTCTGCCAGGTTGCTTTGCCCACAGAGGTTCATTATCACAGGATACACCGCATGGCTCTTAGATTCATTTCTCAGCACTTACTCAATTGGTGCTTATTTAGAGATTGTCAGCCTCTATAGAATGTATATCTTTTAGCAGAGGCCATGAAGGATTGGTATTTGTGAAAGATGAGGTGGGTGAGAGCCACTGTGTGGAGATGTTACATGCAGTATTGAGGTTGGTAGTCCATCAGCATTGATGAGATTTGCCTGCACTGATAGAATTTGAGTGAGTGAGGTAGCAAAGAGTCTTAGCCTTGTGGACCATAGAAGATCATTGATCTTTTTCTTACACTATGATGCATCTGACTCGCCCTGGAGACAAATTGACCTGGGCAGCTGTCTGTTTCCAAGCCAGCTGTATCATGGCTTCCTCTGGTAGCTTGCGAGGCAGAGGAAGGCCCTCCTATTGGCCATGCCTTTCACCAGCAGGTCCTGGCACATGTCTGGAAAGTGGTTGCCAGCTTCGCTTTCTGGGGCTTATATTTTCTGTTAACATTCCAGCACCACATTGTGAAGGTCAGTTCCTGCCTTCCAGAGTTTGAAGTGGTCTGCAGCTGAGGTTGAACTGTGCTGCCAAACAGTGTAAACAGCACAAGGTCCCAGTAGAGACGAGCACTTATGCTTCTGCAGCCATGTGATTGCATGAGATGGTGACCAAAGAGGGCAGCTGTATAATAAATGAGGTGAGCAGCGGAAGATAGAGTAAGACACTGTGAACCATGAGTGAATACACAGCACAGAAAAATAACACAGTCTATATCAGCCCTGTTTATTAACTGAAAATCTGCCCTCTACTACTGATGTTGTTTCTAAAGAAATGAACTATTAAATGTGCTTTAAACTAAATTTACTTGTTGTCTAGACTTCTAATGCTCATAATGCATTAACAGAGCAAAGGCCTTCTGAAGAAAATCCATTTGTAATTTCATTTCAGTGTTTACTTTTGAATTTTGTTTTACCATTGAAGGAAATAAATATTTCTCTCCTTTTGGTTGGATCTCACTTTGAGAACCCTTCTCTCTTCCAAGGGTTTCACTGCCCTTGTGGGCTGGCTTTTACCCTTGTCCTGATATATTTCATGGTGAATGTCCTGTCATGGTTCACAGCATCTATTTTTCTCGCCTCAACTTACAATCATAACTATACAAAATGCACCAATTTAATTTGAGTGCTGGACAAGCCTGGACTGCAATGTCTTATTTTCTGAAATGTATCTTTTGTTTTGTTAATTCTCTTAATTATTAATTTTTTTTCTTTTAAAAAGTCTATTTCAGTAATTTGAAGGCAGGCCCCTGACAGATTGGAGATTGATTTGTGATTTAAAATACATTTTTTTGTGTGATAAAAGTGCATTAATTAAACACTACCAAGTTGCCACTCTCAAATATCTCAAAGGATGTTTTTGTCGTAAGGTTAAACAGATTAGTGATTTTAAATGACTGGCTGACGAAGTGTGGGTAGAGGGAATTTGGATTTATGAGGCACCTGCACCAGTATCTGGCAGCTGTTGTTAGAATGTGCTCCACTTGAACCAGGTGTTAGTGTTCTGGTGATTTGTGGCTTTAAAATAAGAGTGTGAAAGATTCAGGTGAAGGGAGATTTAGACATTTAGGGACAGAAGTGGGGACAGTAGTGATCCTTATGGCAATTTTGGTTAAGGTAGCAATGTTCGACAAAAAGGGAAAAAGAGCTGAGAAGTAATAGTGCCTCAGCAAAAAAGATCCATGCAATTACAAGAAGTCCTCATGTAATTACACCCCTTTAAGGCTGTTTTAACTTTAATGTCAGTAAATTTAATGGGCCCTTAATCTCATTTAATGTCATGAGATGCATTTTATTTTTTAAGTTATTCATGGGATGAGGATGTTGCTGGCTAGACCGGCATTAATTGCACAGAGGACAGTTAAGAGTCAACCACATTGCTGTGGGTCTGGAGTTACGTGTAAGCTAGACTAGGTAAGGATGGCAATTTCTTTCCCTAAAGAAGATTTATGAATTCATAAAGAACAGTCAAGAATGATTTGATGGTCACCATTAGAGTCTTAATCCCAGATTCTTTTATTGAATTTAAATTCTACCATGGTGAGATTTGAACCCAAGTCCACAGTTCATTAGCTGAGTTTCTGGATTAACAGTCCAGTGATAACGCCGCTAGGCTATCACCTCCCCTTATTTTAATATCATTTTCTATATGGAACAACTTTTTAACTCTTTTTAACTTGAAGCCTCTCCTTGTGCCCAGCTTTCAGATGTGTGGCCTCTCCCTGACCTCAACCCCCCCCACCCGAGGCCTCTCACATGAGGAGAGTGGACCCTGAGGCGTTTCTGCCCAGGGAGTCTCTACTTCCCAGAATTCATATGGCATACTGAAGCTGCCAATTGGTCTAGGTCATGTGGGGAGCTGCTGAAGTTGCCAATTGTTCTAGGCCATGTGGGGAGCTGCTGAAGTTGCCAATTACTCTCGGCCATGTGGGGAGCTGCTGAAGTTGCAAATTGCTCTAGGCCACGTGGGAGCTAACATCTTTCTGAAACTTGTATCAAGAGGCTGTGGTGTCCCTTCTTTCCAGCCATCACTGCCTCTAGTTTCTGCTGGCTGAGGTCTTGGCTTTTCTTCACCATCAACCCCCTTCTGATTGGCAGGGCAGGGGTGAAAAACAAGTCGAAAGAGACTAGACAGTGATCTCTTGTGATACAAAGATAATGAAGGGCTGAAAACTCTCTCTGTTTAGCTGCTCCCATCATACCCATGAAAGTGGAAGATGGAGGATCAGGTAGGGGAAGAATTTGCAATAAATAGGGATCAGGAGGTTCACTAACCACAATTGTCAGCAAGCAGGATACACTGTAAATAGTTATATTTAAAAATAAGAAATGTCTTATTTGACAAATAATTTCATTTAGCAAAATAGAAATTTAACAATGTAAAATATCTCATCTAATAGGCTATAGTGTTTTGTTTTTTTCTGACAAAGAAAACTGTACAGAACCAAACTTATAGGTTTAGCATCGATTCCAGTGGAAAATAATGTTTCACTTAATGTTGTGACTTTCAAGATTGCAACCTTACTAATGGTGCAATCTAATTGTAATTGTAGTAAAAGCAAGAAAACTAAAAACTTTTTACCTAAATGTGCAAAACATTCACAATGAAATAGATGAACCAATAGCACAAATTGTTCAGATGTGATTGCTATTGCAGAGATTTGGAACTGAATTTTATCCTAAATTGGGAAACTGTCAATTTTGTTGAATTACATTGAGGGTTCTCTCCGTGATGCTTTGTGAGTTTCCTGATGCTATCTTCCCAAACTCACCTCAGTATATATGTTCAACACCCACACACCCCTGTGGCACCCGACTTGTTGCATTCTCCCACTCACCACAGGGGAAAGTCGTGCACTTCTTTAAGCTGGCAGTCTGCAGCTGCCCTGCGGGTTTTGTCAACCGCCCTAGACCCAACAGACAAAGGGAAATTAGAAGCCTCCTTTGCTGATGGGTAGCTGGTGGATGGGAGTGTGTAAGTTCACTGCCCACTGAACACATCCACAGCCATTGGTAAGTAATGTCCAAGATGGAAAAAAACAAGTGTGAACATGAGTCACTAGGTAACCACTTCTGCTTTCATTTCAGGAATTGTTGATGTCCAGTTTACACCCAGTGAGAAACTGAACATAAGTGAGATGGGATGACATATGATGAGGATATTATTGCAGGACAAAGCATGCAAATAGATCTCTCACTCCTCACCAGTGAGATTCTTGGTTGGAAAATAGGGCTTTTTGCTGATCGTGTTGGGAATCATCTTATTGTTGATCGCTTTTGAATCTCCCAATTTCCTCAACAATATCCATACCGGTGTTTGGGAAAATTCAGTCCATGGGTGGAATTTAATGCAAGCTGTGAGAGGTGAGTTTGGAGTGAGAGAAATGTTTTGATTTGATGGATTGGTGCAGGGTGAAAACCTCATTACCTCCCTTTCTCTACCAATTAAGCCTCAGGTGACAAGGCTCAATGATGACCTTTTTGTGCCTGGGAAACTTTCAGTGGATGGTTAATGCTGGGGGTCTGACAGCCTAGTGGCAGTGTCCTTCGTTGGAGAGCGAAAGAGAGACCCTGGGAATGCTGTATTTACAGATGCAAACAATAGCCTCTCAAAGGGGTGAAAAACAAGTTGAAAGAGACTAGACAGTGATCTCTTGTGATACAAAGATAATGAAGGGCTGACATCTCTCTGTTTAGCAGCAAGTCACTCTCTGCAAATTCTGTCTCAAGCTGCAGATATAGTTTGTATTTTTCTCTTTGAAGAATGCACAAGGGCATGGCTTAAGAATCCAATTTCAACTTTGCTGGAGTGAAGGCCTGAATGTTGTTTTATGTTCTAGACTGGGTTCAGCGATTATTGTGCTGTGACAGTCTCCGTTGAAGAACTGTCTCCAGATACATTTATTGTAGGTAAGGGCACTCTCTCACATTGAGTGCTAGAAGTTAGTTAGACAGCAGCTAGATGAAAAGCAATCAGAAGTACAGAAACATAAACGATCTGCAAAACTAAAGGTCTTGAAATCAACTGTTCAACTATCAATGGCAGGGCTACCAGAAAACACCACTACAGCAACCAAAACATTTATCTACTCTTTGCGAACAATTCAGAGACTTCTGTTTTGTTTTTATTTTTGTCTTTTTGGACTCTCCTCATTTCTAATTTGTGCCTATGCGTGTTGAACCATTAATTCTTGTCACATTTATTAATTAAGAATTTTGCTTTCACTGTCTTTTGAGGAAGAGAATTCCAAAGACACTCTGAGGAAATTATTTTGCTTATCTGTTTTAAATGGGAATCCCATTTGAAGCAATCCTCCCTAGTTCAAGGTTCTCTAACAAGAAGATACAACCTTTCCACATGCACCCTGTCAAGACCCAGTTAAAAAAAAAACATAAAACTGATTCCCTATGTTAGTTAAAGAGAAAAGAAAATTCAACAACAGTCTGGTAACATTTAAAACATTTCTTAAACATCATTACTGGCACTTTTAAAAAGTCAATTCTGTTTGTTTTTAGGTGGCACGTGTACTGCATTTGACTAGTAACGTTTCTCTGTTATTTGCTTGAATCTGCAATTTCCATTCAACCACCTGGTCAATGAGACACTGGATTGGCCAAGTATTGAGATCACAGACCTTTCAGGTTCAAGTTCAGGTTACCATTAATCTGAGCTATAATAAACTGATTTATCTCAAAATGTGAACTCGAGAATCTGCTACCACTGTAATATGACAAACTATGGTTTTGAGGTGACTTTTGAACAGGAAGTATGACCGATATTTGAGTAGAGTTTGCACCAGGATTTAAAATTCCACCCATAGCATATACCCTTCTCTCAGGTTTATCCTTAATAAATTGTTTTGTTAATGTTCTGAAGAAAGTTTTTCCAAATGAAGAATATACAGTTAAGAGGTCACTGCTTTGCACATTTCAAGGATGAAAGAATGTGATTGCAATAGAAAATACCTGAATCATTAACAACAAATGTGGCCTCCTATGTGATAATGATAGGATTTACATTATAAAACAACAACATGGATAATGTAAGATGGAAGCTTTTGACTGTACTAAATTCATGACATTATAATTGACCCATTTAATGTGCAAACTCTTCATTTGAGGTAATTAGCACAATGTGCAAGTGTACCAATCCTGTCCTCTTTAAATAAACTGCAACTTCAAAATAAATTGGTTGTTACAAAAACTTCTTTAAAAGGAGCAAGTCCAAAACTATACACTATATTGTAACTTAACAAAATTGCTAAACTGGTTTTGTTTAGTTCCAAAACTAAGTATGACTAACATAACATGGATCAGAACTGATTCTTCACCGAGACTTGGGTGCAAATTCAGTACAGACGTATGCAAATCTACTCTTGTGACTATTTTTATAATATTAAATGTACAACTTTTTTTATTCTTGAGTGGGATATTGTTGTCAAGGCGAGCATTTCTTGGCCTTTTAATTCCTTACTAGGCCACATCATTAGAACTAAATTATTTACATTGCTCTGGATCAGGAGCCATAAGCTGGCCAGACCAGGTAACAAAGGTAGATTTTCTTCCCTAAAGGACATTAGCAAACCAGATGGGCTTTTACTTGGAGATAGTGAGGACTGCAGATGCAGTCAGAATCATACAGTCATAGAGATGTACAGTATGGAAACAGACCTTTAGTCCTACCCATCCATACTGACCAGATATCTTAAATTAATCTATTCTCAATTGCCAGCATTTTGCCCATTGTGGAGCTGGAAAAGGTCCAGCAGGTCAAGCAACATCAGAGGAGCAGGTGAGGTGTTTTGGGCAGCATCAGCACCCTTCATGGGTTATTACAACAGTTGTTGGCAGTTGTTATAGTCACCCTTACTGGGACTAATTCTATATTCCAGATTTATTAACTGAGTTTAAATTATAAGCAAAACATCACCGACTCACCTGAATTCCTTTAGGGTAGGGGAAATAGAGCTCCAACAATAAAATGTGCACAAATAAGCATTATACGGGCAATAAGGGTATCTGAATAGAGAATTATATAAGGCCAATCGGCATAACATAATGTAGGAACAAATTACTGCAGATGCTGGAATCTGTGCCAAAAACAACAAAAGCAGATCAGATAATGTCGATGGAGAGAGAGCAAGCTTGAGCTCAACAGCTTTAAACTGTGAACAGTTCTTCATTTCAGTTTGTTATCATGTCCTCCCCCATCCCACTTACTGTCCTTCCAAGTCTGGCAGGAGACACACGATTGTTCTGCGATTCTCACATTCCGATCACTCAATCTGAACTACAAACATCTACACCCACTTACTTTTATGGAGTCGGACACGCAACAAATGATCAAGGGCATCTGGTATGCACTGGGACTGTTTCTCAGCATTTTTGTGGGTGCTGTTCTCCTCAACCAGTTCAATTACCGAGTCATGACCATCAGCCTGATGGTCCGTTCAGCTCTAATATCTGCAGTCTACCGCAAATCTGTGTGGGTCAACACGATGACTCTGTCCACATTCTCCATGGGTGAGATTGTCACCTTCATGAGCACTGACACAGACTGGATTGTGAATTTCTTTCCTATCTTGCACGAGGTGTGGAGCTTACCCTTTCAGTTTGGTATCACTCTCTACTTTACCTTCTGTACCAGCGGGTTGGTGTGACCTTCCTAGGAAGCCTTGTGGTAGGCTTACTGCTGGTGCCATTAAACAAGGTCATTGCCAACATAATTATGGAGAATAGCAAGAAACCTCTAGGACAGAAAGACTCCAAGATCAGGGTAAGTCTTACGTAGAATTGTGTAGAATTTACTGAACAACAGTGAGCCATTCTGTCCATTGGTTTACAGCAATATTTATGCTTTATGCAAGTCTTTTCTCATCTTGCTTCATCTGACTTGACACATTATTCTATTCCTTTACCACCACTTGCAAGTTCCCCTTCAAGCCACTGCACCTCCACTTCAACCATATCCTGTGCAGCATCCTTTTTCTTGGTAAAGATAAGTATTCTTTGAAACATATGGCCCTTTGAGCCTGCACCACGATTCAATATGACAATGGCTGATCATGCAATCTCAGTATCCCATTACCGCTTTCTCTCCATACGCCTTGATCCCTTTACCTGCAAAGGCAGTGCCCAGCTCTTTCTTGAATATATCGAACAACCTGGCCCCAACAGTTTTCTGTGGGAGAATTCCACAGGTTCACAACTCTGAGTGAAGAAATTCTTCCTCATCTCAGTCCTGAATGGCATACTCCTTATTCTTTGACTGTGATCGCTAGTTCTGGACTTCCCCAACATCAGAAGATTCTTCCCACATCTAGCCTTTCCAGTCCTAACAGGATTTTGTGTTCCTACAATATCTCCCCCTCATTTTTCTTAATTCCAGGAGTACAAGCCCAGTCAATCCAATTTTCCTTCATTATGTCCGCCCTTCCATCCCAGGAATTGAGGGGTGATAGATATAGGTAGATGTCAAAGGTAGTTTCTTTACTCAGTAGAGGGGTGTGGAACGCACTGCCTGCAACAGTAGTAGACTCGCCAACTTTAAGGGCATTTAAATGGTCATTGAATAGGCATATGTATGAGAATGGAATAGTGTAGGAGAAAGTAAGGACTGCAGATGCTGGAGATCAGAGCTGAAAATGTGTTACTGGAAAAGCGCAGCAGGTCAGGCAGCATCCAAGGAGCAGGAGAATTGACGTTTCGGGCATGAGCCCTTCTTCAGGAATGGAATAGTGTAGGTTACATGGGCTTCAGATTGGTTCCACAGGTCAGCGCAACATCGAGGGCCGAAGGGCCTGTACTGTGCAGTAATGTTCTATGTTAGACAATGATGGGCTTTTATGAGAATTCACTACGAATATCATCACGTGTACGTGTTTCACGTAGTTACTTTGTGAGTATTGCATTTCCTACTGCTATGTCTAATAAACATATTTGGTCTAATTTTGGTTTTTTGGTCATGTATAGTGTATCTTTTTCAGCAACAAATACAATTTGTATTTAGATTGCACATTTAATGGAAGAAAACTGCCCACAGTACTTTCCAGAAATGCCCTAAAGCATATTTTGACATGAAACCATATAAGGCAATATAAGGACAGATAGTAGAATGTGTGAGCAAAGGGGGAATGAGAGGTAATGTGATGGAGTGGTTTACATAGAACATTACAGCGCAGTACAGGCCCTCGATGTTGCGCCGCCCTGTCATACCAATCTGAAGCCCACCCCCCCCAAACAATAGACAATAGGTGCAGGAGTAGGCCATTCTGCCCTTTGAGCCTGCACCACCATTTATTATGATCATGGCTGATCATCCTCAATCAGTATCCTGTTCCTGCCTTATCTCCATAACCTAAGCTTAAAAATGTGTTGCTGGAAAAGCGCAGCAGGTCAGGCAACATCCAAGGAGAAGGAGAATCGACGTTTCGGGCACAAGCCCTTCTTCAGCCCTCCTCCATAACCCTTGATTCCACTATCCTTGAGAGCTCTATCCAACTCTTTCTTAAACGAATCCAGAGACTGGGCCTCCACTGCCTTCTGGGGCAGAGCATTCCACTCTCTGGGTGAAGACGTTTCTCCTCATCTTTGTCCTAAATGGCCTACCCCTTATGTTTCCTGCTTCCAGAGTGTCCAATCCTTTGATAATCTTATATGTCTCAATCAGATCCCCTTTCAGTTTTCTAAACTCAAGGGTATACAAGCCCAGTCGCTCCAATCTTTCAACATAAGATAGTCCCGCCATTCCAGGAATTGACCTCGTGAACCTACGCTGCACTCCCTCAATAGCCAGAATGTCTTTCCTCAAATTTGGAGACCAGAACTGCACACAATATTCCAGGTGCGGTCTCACCAGGGCCCTGTACAGCTGCAGAAGAATCTCTTTGCTTTTATACTCAATCCCTCTTGTTATGAAGGCCAGCATGCTATTAGCTTTCTTCACTACCTGCTGGACCTGCATGCTTGCCTTCATTGATTGGTGTACAAGAGCACCAGATCTCTTTGTACTGCCCCTTTACCTAACTTGACTCCATTTAGTCGTAATCTGCCTTCCTGTTCTTGCCACCAAAGTGGATAACTATACATTTATCCACATTAAACTGCATCTGCCATGCATCTGTCCACTCACCTAACCTGTCCAGGTCACCCTGTAATCTCCTAACATCCTTCTCACATGTCACCCTGCCACCCAGCTTTGTATCATCAGCAAATTTGCTAATGTTACTATTAATACCATCTTCTATATCATTAATATATATAGTAAAAAGTTGCGGTCCCAGCACTGATCCCTGCGGTACCCCATTGGTCACCGCCTGCCATTCTGAACGGGAGCTGTTTATCACTACACTATTCCATGTACATCCATATGCCAGTCCAATGACTACTTAAATGCACTTAAACTTGGTGAATCAACTACCATTGCAGGCAAAGCATTCCATACCCTTACTACTCTCTGAGTAAAGAAACCACCTCTGACATCTGTCTTATACCTACCTCCCCTCACTTTAAAGTTGTGTCCCCTCGTTTTTACAGTGCCCACACTTGGAAAAAGGCTCTCCCTGTCCCCCCTGTCTAACCCTCTCTTGTATGTCTCTATTAAGTCAACTCTCAACCTTCTTCTCTCTAATGAGAACAGCCTCAACGCCCTCAGCCTTTCCTCGTAAGACATTTCTTCCATACCAGGCAACATCCTAGTAAATCTCCTCTGCACCCTTTCCAAAGCTTCCACATCCTTCTTATAATGCGGTGACCAGAACTGTACACAATACTCCAAGTGTGGCCATACCAGAGCTTTGTACAGCTGCAGCAAAACCTCCTGGTTCCAGAACTGAATCCCTCTATTAATAAAGGCCAAAACACTGTATGCCTTCTTAACAACCCTGACAATCTGGGTGGCAACTTTCAGGAATCTGTGTACATGGACACCGAGATCTCTCTGCTCATCTGCATTCCCAAGAATCTTACCATTAGACCAGTACTTTGCATTCCAGTTACTCCATCCAAAGTGTATCACCTCACACTTGTCCACATTAAACTCTATTTGCCACCTCTCAGCCCAGCTCTGCATCCTATCTATGTCTCTCTGCAACCTACTACATCCTTAGTCACTATCCACAACTCCACCGACTTTAGTGTCGTCCGCAAATTTACTAACCCACCCTTCTAAGCCCTCCTTCAGGTCATTTGTAAAAATGACGAACAGCAGTGGACCCAACACCGACCCTTGCAGTACGCCGCTAGTAACTAGACACCAAGATGAACATGTTCCATCAACTACAACCCTCTGTTTTCTTTCAGCAAGCCAATTACTGATCCAAACTGCAATGTCTCCCACAATTCCACTCCTCTGCATTTTGTATAATAGTCTACTGTGGGGAACCTTATCGAACGCCTTGCTGAAATCCATATACACCACATCAACTGGTTTACTCTCATCTACCTGTTTGGTCACTTTGTCAAAAAATTCAATAAGATTCGTTAGGCACGACCTACCCTTCACAAAACCGTGCTGACTGTCTCTGATCAGATTATTCATTCCTAGATGGTTATAAATCCTATCTCTTATAACCTTTTCCAACACTTTATCAACAACTGAAGTGAGACTCACTGGTCTGTAATACCAGGGTTGTCTCTACTACCCTTTTTGAACAAGGGAACCACATTTGCTGTCCTCCAGTCCTCAGGCACTATTCCTGTAGAAAATGATCATTTGAAGATCAATGCCAAAGGCTTGGCAATCTCTTCCCTTGTTTCCCAGAGGATCCTAGGATAGATCCCATCCGGCCCAGGGTACTTGTCTATTTTAGGGAGGAAATTCCAGCATTTACAAACTCAGCAATTGAAGGCGTGATTACCAACAGTCAGCAAAAAAATTGGGGATGCTCAGCAGCCAGAATTAGAGGGAATTGCAGAGATTTCAGAGTGTTGTCGGGCTGGATGAGATTACAGAGACAGAGAGGGCTTGTCATGGAGGGAATTGAAAACAATGATAAGAATTTCAGCATTGAGGAGTTGCCTAACAAGAAGCCAGTTTAAGTCAGCCAGGACAGAATTGATGGGGGATGTTTCTATATAGTTTACTTGGAATGCACGAAGTTCGTTTGATTTATATCTGGAACCTGAAGAGAATTTGGCCAAGGTTTTTGTGGTGAATGAATAGGGAAAAATATGTCATGACTTGCTTTATTGCGGTAATCCAATTTCAACAATATTCCTGGAGAAATTTATAATCAAATGAAATGCATTCCTTTGAAACAAATACTCTCATTTGTTGCTAACTGGAAATTAATGAGAAGCAGTGGCATTCTATCTTATTCTGTGATTTTCACTGGCAGCAAAGGGAGCAGTATTGAATTCACAGTTTTGCTGTCGCATTCAGCGTTGGTGTTGGACAGGTGTTGCACAAATAACCATTGGCTTTAAGCCCACCCTAACCCCACTCATCTCAGGAGCCAGACTGCTTGTTGTTTGAGTAAATAAGTACATAAATGATGATGTATGATCCTGACAGGTTCTCTTTTATTGATTCAGACAGTGAGTTGAGAATTGACCCTGTGTACAGTAAGATTTGGAACATCATTCCACAATTCTGTTACTGCTTTGTGTCCTGCTTCTAACATACTTGCTGGTAAAATATCAGTGGATGAGATTGAAAATTTGTGCATGTTGCGTTTGTAGTGGAAATTGTTGTGCGATGATTTTCACAGTCAATATGTCAGCATACATTTAAGAGATATGCTCATGATATCATCATAATCTTACCTGAGGGCATAAAGAACTTAGATTACATGTTAATCTGGGCCATTGGAAGCAGGACACATTGATGGAAACATGCTGCTCTTTTTAATCAAATACCTTTTAATGTTCTGGAAATGTAACATTTGTGTATATATTAGTCAGCGGTACTAAGCATCTGTTGGATCTTTCAATACTACGTTACCCACGTCTCAGTTTCTTCACTGATGAGGGATAACATAAGCTTTGCTGCATCAGGTAAAGATACACAGCTGGAGAATGAAATTGAAAGGCAATGAAAGTTGCATTTGTGATGGAAATTGCCATTACGAAATAAATATATGAGGGCCAGTGTCTGAGACAGAATTGCCTGCTAGAAATTGTATATTGCAGTATTGCATAATCAATTGCCTAATCCAGCTATTTTATTGCTGTCGAAAGATAACTATGTTTAATAGTTTCCTGAATATCAATATCCCCTCCAGGATCTTTTTATGTTGCAAGACAACCTTCTTGGTGATTTACATCTAGAAGTAAACCAGTCCTGGTTTTGCAACATTGACAACTCTATATTCCTCTTCTCAAAGTATATTTTGGTAATGAATGAATCAATATCAATCACAATGGCAAACTGTTCTTTCTGACAACATGCTTTTGGTAACAGCTATCGGTCAGTCACAATGTATTGGTTAGTGATCCTACAGGATTTGTTCAAGCAAGTCCAAAGTGCATCATTTATTTGGAAGTGATTGAATACTTGTGACAGAAAAGAATAATTTATTAATAGGTCCCTCCCTGTGTAGTAACCATGTACACCTGTAATCAGAAGCCCAAGCAAAGCTCAGGTGGAACATTATAAGGCTAACCTGATTTAAAATTCAGAAAAAATAATCACAGGATGCTACTTCTGTGTGGTTTTTAGGTCATGTTTGTTGACCCTCTCTGGGAGTGCTGCAGTTACTCCCATGACGAATTTAAGCAGAAAATTGCAGAAATTTAACTTAACATTGAAAGAGGAGCAGTGTATGTTCAGTATATAGTGTGATTAAAAACTTTGGTCTTCTCCCAACATTGCTACACCTGTTCTTCCCTGTCTGCACCCTGTTTCACCCTGGGAAGTGAAGCACAAGTAAACCCAATGAGTTGATGTCAGTAAATAGTCCATGCCAAAGCCATAGTAAATCCATGGTAGATAGGTTGGATACTAAACTTGGTAACAGGACCAAATGATTTGCATGGTGGAAGGGAAGATTGAATAGAATGGGCCTATGCTATCTGGAGCTTTGAAGAACAAAGGGTGATCTCATTGATTCAAAGAAGACTTAACAAAGTGGAAGCTGAGAAGATGTTTTCCCTGACTTCCAGACTGAGGGTCATGGTTTTAGGAGAAGGTGTTGGGCACTCAGGATTGAGAACGGGAAGAAATGTTTCAAAGTGATATGTGAACATTTGATATTCTCTACATCAGAGCAATGGATGCACAGTTGTTGAACATAGACTAGACTGAGATTGATTGGCAATTGGATTCCTAGACAACAAAGGAAATGGTGATCCAATGTGGAAAGTAGAATTGAGCTCCAAGATTAGCCATGATCTTATTGAACGGTGGAGTTATTTGAGAGCCTAATTCTGTTCCATTCTTTATGTTCTCTTTGAGTGTTGTGAACTTAACCAATGAGAAGATTGGTGAGCAATCTGATGCAGATACCTATTATTCTGTAATGGAATCAACATGGGTAGTGAAAATGCAAGCGTGCTACTGTGATTAAAAGTTTATTTGTGACATTGTATGGAATAAAGCAGATGGTTTATTATACTCCTCCCTGTAAGTTCACCACCATACCAATGATTATGTATCAATGCATTGGAAAAATAAAGATATTTGCAGGCAAGATTTAACTTCTGCTGAAATTTATTGCTAAAACTTCAGAAATATGCCTCCTCTTTTGATTTTATTTGTGTCTCTCTGGAGATATTTTAGGGTATGTTCCAGTGACTGGATTTTAGTGCACTATATGTTATAAATGACTTGTTGGTCTAAACCTATTTCTCAAAGGGTTAAATTTACAGGAAACAGGTGCTGGGAGATGTAGTTTAGCATTTAGACAGAACATGTTTATTCATTTGAATGTAACAGGGACTGGTCCAAGCTTGTGGATTTCACTCCTGGCTGGGGGGAGTTTTCATGTTCTGTCCTAAGGCGGATAACTCAGACTCAGATATTTAAATAGACAGCTACAAGGGGGTGTCAGCTTTCATTAAAAGGAAAAGCTGAAAGTGCCTTTACTGAAGCAAAGAGTTTACTAATGCTGGCAGACAGTTAGAAGACATCTTCCTTTATTCGAGTAAGATGACACATCATTTGTGAAAATGTGTTCTTTATTCTGCATCACTGCATTGAGTGGAACTTCCTCCCCAGTAGCGTTGTCTACCTACGCCAGAAGGGCTGCAGCATTTCAAGCAGGCAGCTCACCACCACCATTCTCAAGGGTGGGCAACGAATGCTTATCCAGCCAGTCATGTTCACATCCCATGAATTAATAAAAACAAATTACTTCAGTTATACTTATTGCACTAAGTGAAATTGCTTATAAATTTTTTTATGATTAGTCCATGTGAAGGACATATCGACTCACATGAAACTGCATCGATACCAAACTGAAGAAGGGTCACTGGCCATGAAACGTTAATTCTGGCTTTTCCTCCACAGATGCTGCCAGGCCAGCTGAGTTTCTCCAACAATACCTGCTTTTGTTTCAATAATAAGCTCTTGGTCATCCCACCTTTACAGAGCTTATTCATTGCCAGCGTCCGGAAGACTACCTCTGAGGTGCTTTATAATGTTCTGGATTCCATATTGGGTTCACCAATTTCAAAATGTTTTGATCTCTCATTTTGAGTTTTTTTTGCCATGTGCCCACCTGAATCTTGTTTTTGCTTTTGAGTAAAGCTGTTCACTATTCTGCCATTCAGACTCTCATGGCACCAAAGGTTTGTTTCCTCCTTCTTCAGTTCTGTGCCTGAAGACAGGTTTAACCCGTAGCACTGCATTCTCCACAACAGGGCAAGGAGGTTGGTCCAAATCATCCTAGTCAGAATGGGGTTGAAAACCATTCTGTTGACACCCATCTGATCCATCCCAACTATCCAGCCAACTCTCCCTCAAGAAATCCAAGTTCTTGTGGCAGGGTACACTTCTACAGGCAGGGACCCTGCAGCTAAGAATAGGAATTGTTCAGTATCCAATTTCTTTCCACCACATTGCCTGACCAGAAGTGTCATCCATTCTTGCCACCCGCCATTGGTATGTGTTGGCAGGGCTTACATGTTGTTATTACTATCTTCCTTTGGCCATCATGTTCTGGAGTGGTACCTAAACTCAGAGCTCCTAGATCAGATGCAGGGACACTACACACTGCATCACATCATCTCCACATTTATTTCCTTACTACAATGATTTAACCTTGTTTATTTTATAATGCTTTTGCTATTTAACCTCTCCTGTCTCCTATGCCAATCATCCCTCTTTGCCCTTCCCACCCCCCCCATTGATTAAATCCATCGCATTTCTCACTTCCTTCAGTTCCAAAGAACAGTCCTTTTCAGATTTGAAACTTGCATTTGTTTCTCTCTTTATCGTTGTTGCCAGACCTGCAAAGTATTTCCAACACTTTCTGCTTTTATTTTAGTCGACTTGATTTATTTGTGCAAATTAAGACTTGAATGCACTGCTGAAGTTTGACATGGATGTTAATGTTACATCCTGAAGATTGCACGATCATTTATTTTAGATGTGTGAATGGATATGCAATTGTAGTTTCATGGTGGCACTAACAACCCAGTCAACAGCTTCAGATGGGACAGTGTGAATGGTTGTTTGAGCTGGAATGGATCTCTCAGGGCAGATTGGATGGCCACAGTCACAATTTGAGGTGCTCTTCATGTTCCACTTGTGAGCAAGTGATCACACCTTCCCCGGCCTGGCCTCAAGTGTTTGAGGGTTGTCCAGATTTTCTTTGGGAAGTTGAAACCTGGGACTTCACTTGGTTCAATTACCAGGAAATGGTTTGTGCTGTTTGCATTGGATCAGGAGGTGCACTATTGAGAAAAGGGACTGTTGTCACTTTGTAGCTTATGAAGTGTGTTCCACTAAGGGCTGTAGGATTTCTTATGAGTGCATATGTTTGTGGCCCCATGTCAACAGAAGTGCTTAGTTAGCAGCCACCCATTGATGTTCTTTGAAGAGACTGTTTTCCTAGCAGACATCAGGACCTTCAATATGTGCTAGCACAAGAAGCCACTTGAGTTGTGTCAGTGTTAATGTCCCAAAAATAATTCTCATGACTTCTCACGTATCTATCTATCATTTTTTGAACCAGGTTGAATAGCAAGGCTGTACAGTTAACTGGGAAGAGCAGGATGAAAGAAGGAGTGTGATGGCTCTGTTGTTTGATGTGGTACCAGCCAGTTTTCATATGAGATTCACTCTTGTCTTAACCTTGGCTCTTGCGTTTTGGAGGGATTACCAGTAGGTCAATATACAGTCACTGGTAATGCTAACAATTGTGATTTCATGATGAGAAATGTAAAAACTTCCTAAGGCTTGTTTTGAGCGTTCAGATTTGGTTTTAGTTGCTACAAGTGCGGCTTTCTAATTATGAAGAATCAAGTTCAAAGGTTTGAGGAAAAAAGCAACGTGATAAAAAACAACGCTTAAAAAACATTTCTCTGTAAACTGTAAAGAATTTCATCTGTCAGGAAGGCGACATCATCAGATATTATCCTGGCAAACAGTTACATTTATTCTGCGAAGCATCTTGGAAAGGTGACTTAAATTTACTTCTTGGAGGAATAGGCCTATCCAGACGTGGGGAACCTTTTCATGTTGGAAGGCTGCATTATGTTAGTTGTAATCTAATAAGGCTGCATCCAAGAAACTTCAATTATATAAATGTTGATACGGTTAGACTGTGTAACTATTCTCAAATTTCACTTCAAATGGAAAGCCACGTGCACTGTTGTCATAAGTTGATAAACACTGGCGTACTGGATACCCACAGGGTCTCGCCAACCAGCCTCGGGCAGTAGTGGCGCCAGTCAGGTGGGGAAGATAGCGTACATTCTAGAGTCGCATTATAACTAAATCATGAGCATAGCAGGTGTCGAAATAGCCCTTATGACTTACCAATTTTTTAATTGTGGCGGTCAGTCTATGAGGATTATTTCGTTGAATTTTCTTTTACTCTCTGATATTTTAAATACATTCATTTTAAGATTAAAATAAAAATAATAAAGGACGAAAAAACCATATTAATAAAAAATAAAAGATTTGTTCTGCAAAATTTGGATTCATTCAAAAGGCCGCACACAATGGCCTAGAAGGCTGCAGGTTCCCCACCCCTGGGCTTATCTTTATAAATACCTCTGTAAATATCTGTTTCTCCACCATGTAATTCAAATGACCTGTATGAAAAAGGTAACCCGACACACTCATAGTTGTGGACAAATTGAGCTGCTGTTGTATGCTGAGAGAGCAGTTGAATTTGTTTGATTAAATTGAGCATCCTTACCAAGGCAATGATTGAAATGTCTTTGACTGATTTGGTCATCTACATTAAATTAGATGCACACTATTTGTAATGAGTAAATGTCAATCTGTGCACCAACTTCAGAATTTGCCACACCTCTAGCCAAGCTGCTCCAGTACAGCTACAAAGCTGACGTCTACCCGACAATGTGAAAAATTACTCATGTATGTCCTGTACTCAAAGCAGGATAGATCCAAACCTGCCAATTGTTACCTTATCAAATCAACTCTTGACCATTAGTAGCGTGATGAAAGGTGTCACTAACAGTGCTATCAAGCAGCACTTGCTCAGTGACACCAGTTTTAAATTTGCAGGGCTGAATTCCAAACTGATTAATTCCAGAGTATTTGGGAGAGTGACTGACCCTTGATATCAAGACCGCATTTGACTGAGTGTGGCATCAATAGGAATTATGGGAAAACTGATTGAAGTCACACCTGGCACATAGGAAGATTTGTTGGAGGTCAGTCATTTCAGCTCCAGAAAATCTTTGCAGGAGTTCCTCCAGGGAGGTGTCTTAGGCTCAACCATCTTCAGTTGCTTCATCATTGACCCTCCATCAAAAGGTCAGATATGAGGATGATCACTAATGATTGCATAATATTCAGCATAATGTATGACTCAGTTACTGAAGCTCGTGGCCAACATCTTGGCAAGACTTGGACAACATCTATGTTTGATCTGACAAGAAGCAAGTAACTTTGGCGCGACACAAGTGCCAAGCAATGACCATCCCCAACATTGCCCCTCAACATTCAATGGCATTATTATTGCTGTATCCTCACTACCAACATCCTGTGGTTACCATTGACTGGGATCTGAACTGGACTAACCATATGCATATGGTAGCTCCAAGAGCAGATCAGAGGCTAGGAATCCTGCTGTAATAAACTTGCCCCCTGTCTTCTCATTAGCCTGTGCACCATATATAAGGCAAAAGTCAGGAATAAAATGGAACACTGCCCATTTACCTGGATGAGTACAGTTTCAACAACTTAAGCCTGACATCATCCAAGACAAAGTAGCCTGTTTGAATGGCATCACATCCATAAACATCCATTCCCTCCATCACTGCTGCACAGTACCAGTAATGTGTACTATTTATAAGGTTCCCTCAGAAATTCAGGAATGCACAGCATCTTCCAAGAGTGTGACTGTCGCTACCTAAAAGGATAAGCGCAGCATTTACATGGAAACACCAAGCCACTCACCATCCTGAAATATATTACTGTTACTTCAATGTCACTGTGTTAAAATCCTGGAACCTTTTGCTAAAGACACTGTGGGTCTACCTGACCAAATCGACTGTGACCATTCAAGAAAGCAGCTCATAAACATCTTCTCAACAGCAGCTAGGGATAGATAATGAATGCTGGTTCAGCCAGTGAGATCCACATCCCATGAATGAATAAAAATGAAACATTCTGGTGTTTTCATAATATTTTAACAGCTGAAGATTTGATTCCCTCGCTAGGATCTTGATTCTTAAAATGTCAGTTAATTAAGAAGCTTAAGACAAAGCTAAATGTGAAATATCCCTTTCAGTTTCAAAACACTAAGAAGATATTTGCCCATAATCCTTGAGAGTTCCAACTGTCCATACTGACTTCCTGAATACGTGTAATCTTCAAGATTTAGCTCTGTTTACTTGAGGGCCACTTGGACATTTTTCAGGGTGTATATGTAGTTCAGGCTTATAGATTTGTACTGCAGAAGAACACCTGCATTGAAACATATGACACATAAGTAATGTTTTACTAGGATCTAATTCATATTGTTGGACAACCTCAACCCAATCAAAATCACTTCCAGCTGTTTTGAACCAGCTTAAACTTGGTACAATGTGAACTGCAATTCTTGTGTATACATTATAGACATAATGTATCAGTGTCCAATGTTTATCCCTCAACCAACATCAAAGAACCAACTATTTTGCTGCTATCTGTTGTTTGTGGGACATGCAAATTGGGTCTTAATTTACTATATTATGACAGTGACTACAGGCAGAATCTTGTAGGGCCTTGAATGCCCAGGGTTATGGCAAGAAATGTGGCAGAATTGTGCGAGATGTCATCGGAGATCTATCTTGATATTGGGAACAACTCACTGCATCTTTTAACTGGTTTCAGGCATTGAGGTAAGTATTTCGCTACGCATCAACAACTTCCCTGGTAAGGAGTTTTGCTTATGAAATACCTTATTAGCTTAAGTCTTGCCTTATTAATAGACAACTTCATTTCTTACCACCTGCTGCAAGCAAACAAGACACTGAGCTTTCTCAGTATGGAAGTCAAACCTCATACCTGGCAACTTCAGCTTGCAACTTACTTCAAAGGATTTCTATGTTGGACTCTGGTATCAACATCCTGGGAATGTTCCGTGGGCATTGACCATGTGCCCACCTCCATGGCCATGATGTGGGCATTTGACGTATGTCAACCTCTAAGAACCTTCAAGGCTCACCTCCTATCCATTCAGTACACTTTTGCACTTCAATGCTACACCTCATGGTGTAACAGCAACTATCATTGTTTTCTACAGCAATGACATTTTACACTCAGGACCCCACACCCAGCCCATGGACTGGACCAGGCTGCATCTCTGACCAATTTGCTTGCTATCTTAGCAATCACTTTGACTGTAACTGGTTTCAATGACTGCTTCTATAGTTAGAATTCCAAACTGAAAGCTAATATAATGCATCAACAGTCCACCAAAGTATATAGTCAGAAGTCACATGACACCAGGTTATAGGAGAAAGTGAGGACTGCAGATGCTGGGGATCAGAGCTTAAAAATGTGTTGCTGGAAAAGCGCAGCAGGTCAGGCAGCATCAAAGGAGAAGGAGAATCGACGTTTCGGGCATAAACTTTGGGAGCGCTGCTCCTTTGTCAGGTGGAAAGCTTGTGATTTCACATAAACCTTTTGGACTATAACTTAGTGTCATGTGACTTCTGGCTATATACTTTGGTGGACTGTTGATGCATTACATTAGTTTTCAACGTTGGTTATAGTAAATATAGAAGCAGTCATTGAATTTGAAGGTAAGACAGACAGTAAATTCATTGCACAACCAAATTCTTGATGACACATTATTGTTTAATATAATTCCATTTTTCAGCTATCATTCATGCCATTCAAACAATTGTTTAAACTAATAGAGAAGGTACCGTACTGCATCGGTGACATTTTTGTTTAGAAAATGACACCCTGCGATGGTAATGAAAGAGTCATGCAGCATGGAAAAGGACCCTTCATTGAACATAGAACAGTACAGCGTAGGAGTAGGCCCTTTGGCCTACGACATTGTGCTGAACATGATGCCAGATTTAGCAAATCCCTTCTGCATCCCCTTAGTCCACATCCCTCCATTTCTTGCATCTTCATGTGCTTATCTCTAAGTCTCTTAAACACCCCTATGGAATATGCCTCCACCACCACCCCGGCAGTGTGTTCCAGACTCCTACTCCCTGTGTTAAAAAAAAATTGCCCCTCACATCTCCTTTGAACTTTCCCTCTCTCACTTTAAGTGCATGCCTCCTAGTTTTAGACATTTCAACTCTGAGAAGAAGATTCTGACTATCAACCTTAACTATTCGATTCACCTCATCCATGCTGAACATAATCCTGAACAACACTTGTCCCACTTTCCTACGTTTGGATTCTATCCCTCTATCCAATTCATGTATCTATCGAAATGTCTTTTAAATGTTGTACTTGTACCTGCATCTACCACTTCCTCTGTCAACTCATTTCACACACCAACCACGCACCCACTGTGTGAAAGAGTTGCCCCTCAGGTCCCTTTCAAATCTTTCTCCTCTGACCTTAAAAATATGCCCCCTAGTTTTGAACACCCTGGGGAAAAGAACTTTGCTATTCACCTTATCTATGCCCCTCATGATTTTATAAGCCTTTATAAGGTCACCCCTCAACCTCCTGTGCTCCAGCCCACCCAACCTATCCTTATAACTCGAACCCTCCAGCCCTGGCAACATCCTGTTAAATTGTTTCTGAACCCTTTCTAATTTAATAATATCTTTCCTATAACAGAGCAAACAGAACTGTATACTGTACTCCAAAAGTGGCCTCACAGTATCTGGTGCAGTTGGTAGAATGTAGGAAAATGTTTATGAATTTCAGGATTGGTTAAATATGTCTTAGAATCCTCCAGTGTGGAAACAGGCCATTTGGCCCAACAAGTCACACCGACCCTCGGAGTATCCTACCCAAACCCATTCCCTTACATTTATCCCTGAATAATGCACCTAAACATCCCGCAACACTGTGGGCAGTTTAGCATGGACAATTCACCTAAGCTGCACATCTTTGGATCATGGGACGAAACCAGAGCACCCAGAGGAAATGTGCGCAGACATGGGGAGATTGTGCAAATTTCACCTGAGGCTGGAATTGAACCCAGGTCCCTGGTGCTGAGGCAGCAGTGCTAACCACTGAGTCACTATGCCGCCCTTAACGTGTTTGATGACTGAACATGTAATCTAACCCATTATGTATTCTTCTTGAAGTGACACTACATTGTCAATATTTCATTGGCAAGCTTAGTTTTATAATATATATATGTATGTATGTATAATACTCAATAGCATTTACTTGTGCTGATACTTTTTACAGCTCGAAATAAGGTTCATTGGCTCTGCTCCCTGTATACTTTGAAGTATTGCCAGAGTGCTAATGAATAACATTTTCTCAAAATGTATTTAATACTATTCTTACATTTTGCATTTAATGGAGTTGGACCAAGCAAGTTTCAGACTTGACTTGAGAGGAAATAATTTAGATGACAGTGGATTTATGGAAAACATGACTGGGCACCAGTACAAGTTAATCTTGGGTCTTTCACAAATGCAGAAAGCAGTGTCCAGCCTGTCCATGATACTGGCATGTAAAAGTCAGATTATTTTTAGTGAACCTGACTGAAGTTTTGGAAGGAGCTTATAATGCAGTCGAAAGGAAATATCTGAGGATTTATTTTTATCGATGTCTGGAAGACATTTGGGAAAGTTCCTCTGAAGATACTGTCTGGTCAATTTGAAACTTGGGTGCAGAGAGTAAATTATTGCCCTTGTTAAGAAATTGGTTGAATGGCAGGAGAAAGTGATTTGGGATAGTTGGCTAGTAAGTATTCTATGCACCTAATAGTGTTTTGCAAAGATTTCTGTAGAAACTTCAATGACACATGATATTTATTAAAGAGAAAGGAAAGAGAAACTTCAATTACTCCATTCATTATCGCTGACTGTAATGCACTGATAAGCACACCCTATGAAGTATTTTTGAAGTCTAGTCATTATTGTAATGTTGGAACTTAGATGGTGAGATAGAAAGCTAGATATCCAAGCTTGCCAATGTTGCAAAGATAGATAGAATTGTAAGCGGAGTGGAGAGTATGGTGCTGGAAAAACACAGCAGGTCAGGCAGCATGCAAGGAGCAGAAGAGTCGACGTTTTGGGCAAAAGCCCTTCCTGACCTGCTGTGCGTTTTCTAGCACCACACTCTTGACTCTAATCTCCAGCATCTGCAGTCCTCACTTTCGCCTTGTAAGCAGAGTAGACAAGAGCATGAAATCAGATGTTAATAGGTTAAGTGAATGGGTAAGACTGTGGTAGGTGAATTCCAAAGTTGTTCATCCACTTTGGACATAATGACGATCAACCAAAATACTTTCTACTGAATGAAAAGCAGTGGGGTCAAAAAAGATTTGGTAGGCGAGGAATAGTCCATGTGCATAGGTTTTAAAATGCCATGAATGGTGACAGAAAATAATCAAGATAGTTTAGTGAGTGCTGCCCTTTCCTCTATGGAGAAAAAGAGTACAACAAGATAGAGTCAAAAATACATTGTTGTATAAATACTGTTGAAATAAATCTTAAATAAAAATGGAAAATGCTGGAAATACTTAGCATGTTAGGCAGTGTTCATGCAGAGAAAGAGTTGATGTTACAGGTTGATGACCTTTTTACTGAACTGCTGAGTATTTCTAGAATTTCTTTTTATTACAAAGTTCTACAAAATTGCAGTTAAATTATACCGGAATATTGTGAGTAATTCTGAGGGCATTCCTTATGATCTTTGATTTAATGATCTTTGAGGGACTTCAGTGCAGAAGGACCATCTGGACTCCAAAGGTTAAACAACATGCAGAGATCAATGATACAAAATGGGATTGTATTCCCTCAAACTTTATAAGGTTAAGGGTTGATTTGATTGAAGATTTTGAGGGGAATAAATAAGGCAGTTTATGCAGATAGCCTCTGACTTTCCTGTTAATCAAGAATCTATGGGGTAGATTAAATATAGAGTAGAAGCCACAATCAAATCAGTAATGATCCTGTTGAATGACAGAGCAGATGCAAGGGGCCAAATGGCCTACTTCAGTTCCTAATTTGTGTGTTCATAGACTGAGAGAAATTATTTCTGCTAGTTGGTTGCCCAGGACTGGGACACAAGTCTAAAACTCAGGGCCAGATCGTTTGGGAATGAATTAAAAAAAAAATGATTACCCACAAATTGTGGTAGAGGAATTCCCAGAAATTGTGGCATTTGTTTCTTTCAGGCTTCTTGGTCTCCCAAATATTCTTGGTTGACAGCCGATTGCTTTTGAAACTTTGGGCTTAGAAGGAAATGCATTATTTTAAGACTTGCACTCTAGCTTGACGTCTACATTTAGAGAGCCCCACGTGTTGCTCCTGCATTTGTCATTGGCTGGTTACAGAATAGCTGGGTGCAGCATTCCTGCCTATCCTTTGAACGTGGAAATGGTGAGTTCACAAGGCGGAAATTTCTTTGCAGATATAGAGAAGATTTCTTTAATATACTAAGTGCAGGTGAGACCTACTCTTCCCAATCTGTTATATAGAAAAACTTGCATACTTCCACTGTTATCTTTTGTAAGCAGGTGTTGTTAACTGAGGAGATTGGTATACATTTGTGAAGGTGTTCATTTTCAGTTTGGCATATATGATGACCTGAAGTTAACAGTTTCAGTAATCTATTGTGGTATGAATAGTGCAAAATCCTTTTAAGAATTCCATGCATTGGGTCAAATTTAAATTTGCAATCTGTTAGAATGACACTACCAAATTGAATCACATAGAGGAAACAATCAAAATAAAGGCTTAATTGACATGAAATCCAATTTCTTTTTAAAAAAATGGACACTTACAATTTGGTGAACATGTTACAACCCACGCCACGATTTGAAGTGTTTTTCAGCATTTTTCTATAAAAGTCTTATCAGAAATAACTGTCTTCCAGCAATTATACTGCATATAAGACAATTTTCTTTGACATTAAAAGTTACATTTTAGTGACATTAAGTGGAATTTAATTACAGGCTTTCTTGGAATCATTTTTGTTGAGTTCATGGCAGTATAAAATTAAGCTTTAAAGTGTGAAGTTGTCATGCTTGGCTCTCAGCTAATGTAGATCTAGTTTAATGACTTTGTCAGATAGTAAAAGGATCCAAATCTGATAAACTCAAACAGTGAAAAAAACAGGAAAGCATTTTAAGTTTTAGTTCATGAATAGTAAGAGGATAATAGCTATTTTAGAATGTAGTTTGTTGCTTTATGTCACTGCCATCACTAATTATTTTGGGAACATTACATTTGTGTAGAGAAAGCAAAATGTTGTTTAGACTTTGAAAAAGGCCACCCAGTACTGACACGCTAATGTTGTGAGATTAATTAACAATAATTAAAGGAAAAACTGGAGGTGATTATACAAAGGAGAGGAATCTTTATTAATGCTTGTCACAGGTGGACTCTTCACTAATGCACTCCCAAGCATGCCTCATGCAAATGTGAATGCTATTGGGTACCGCTCAAAACAATGCAACCAATGATCTGTGAATTCTTGTTTCATCATCTCTTATTTTCCATGACTCAACTTTCACCTGATGCGCAAAGTTTAGTTTGCCAAACTAAAAGCCCAGCAGATAGTCCCAATTCCCAGACTTCTGATAATGAGAAACTCTGGCAGTCTAGCACAGGAGACTGGAATGGCCAAAATCACACCTAAGACTATAAGACACAAGAGCATAATTAGGCTAATCACCCCATCACATCTATTCTGCCATTTGGTGAGATCTTTACTAATCTGAACTCTATTTTTCAGTTTAGGGTTCACCTTGACCACTCTCTCTTCCCTTGTTTGTATATTTAAAGAATTGCTTTCTGTCCTTCTCAGTACTATTCTATCTTCTCTTACATTTTGTTTAGTTTTTTAAAACTTTCCCAGTCCCCCAATCTTTGTCACACTCTGTTTTTTCTTTCAATTTGATGCTGTCCTTCACTTCCCTGGTTAGCCATGGTTGGATTACCATCTTCCTAGAAACCTTCTTCCTCACTGGGATATATCTTTGCTATGAGCCAAGAACTAATTTCTGAAATGTCTTCCACTGTCCGTTAACCATCTCTGCTACTAACCTCCTTTCTCAGTCCACTCGCTCATCCAAAATAGCCAGATCCCTGGTTGACTCCTCAGTATGTTGTTTTAGGAAATTGTTCCAAATCCATACTTTGAATTTTTCCTCATGGTTAGCTCTTAATTTGACTATCCCAGTCTATATGAAGATTCAAGTCACCCACAATTAATGGACTGCCTTTATTACGTTTCCTCCTCATCTCCTGATTTATTCTCTGTGCCACCATATGATTACTGTTAGGGGTTTCATTGACGACTCTTAGCAGTGTTATCTTCCCCTTTTTATTTCTTACCTTCACCCACATAAATTCTATGTCTTCCGATCCTAGATTTCTTGCTATTGTACTTAATTCTATCTCATACCAACAATTCTATCCCTCAATCCTTTTTTTCCTGCCTGTCCTTATGCAAGTTACATTCCCCTGGATGTTTAGTTCTCAGCTTTGATCTCCTTACAACTATGTGCCATTATTTAATTTATTTTGTTATGAATATTACACACATTCAAGTAAGGAGCTACCAACTTTGCAGTTTTACGGTTTTACCATTGTTTTCCCCTTTGACTGTATTTACTGTTGTTTTTCTATGTTTGCATAGTGTCTTACTTCCTGTTCCACACTGGGTATTATTATCCAAATATCTACTCTATGATGCTGCCATGTCCTCTTTCTTCGCAAGCCTACATTTCCCAAAGCCTCCAATCCTATAATTAGTTTAAGACCCTCTCTACAGTCCTAGTTATTCAATTCACCAGGACACTGGTCCCAGAACAGTTCAAGTGAAACCTATTCCACCAGAACAGCCCCCTTCTTCTCCTGTGCTCCATGAACTGAAACCCGTTACACTCAAGACAATCTGTGAGCCATGCGTTTTAATTCCTCCACTTTATTTACGCAGTTTATTCCTGGCTCAGGTAGCAAACCTGAGATTATTACATTGGAAGTGCTGCTATTCAATTTCTTTAGTCCTATCAATGTCATTAATATCAACGCAGATAAGAGATCCATCTCCTCCCACTCCTAGTGCTTCTCCAGCCCTGGGGAGATATCTTTAACCCCAGTACTAGGCAGGCATAACCGTTTTTGACTTCTTCTCATGGCTACAAAGAACAGCATCTATCCTCCAAATTATACTATATCCCACTACTTCTACATTACTGTTTCCTCCTTTCACTTGAATGGCTCCCTGTATCAAGGTGCTATGGTCAGTTTGTTCATTCTCCCTTCAGTCCCTACTCTTGTCCAAACAGCTTGCAAGAACCTTCTAACTGTTGAGACAGCTGCAGGGACCGAGATCCGCTAGATCCTATACCTGCTGTCGCACCTAAATACAGCCCAGTTTTGTACTACCTAGCCTGAGGGGTGTGACTACCCTCTGTAACAAGTGTCCACATAACTTTCCCCTGCTCTGATATGGAGCAGTGTCTGCAGCTTGGACTCTTTCTCCTCAACTCTGATCCAAAGTTCCTCAAACTGCAACCATTGAGTGCAAATGTGTTCATTCTGGATTTCATCAGTGTTCAACAGCTTCCACATGCTGTGGCACCAGCTACACATCACCCATCCTGCCATCACTGTTACACATGATATAATTTAAAAATTAATTACTTGAGAGGTTCCCTGCTGTTTACATTTTACTGCAATGACATTTCATTTTTTTAAACTAAAAAGAAAAGAATTCCCAATGTCAATCTGATACTTCAGCTGTTATTTTGCAAGAAAAGCGTGGAAATACTGGAGAGCTAAATACATACTGAAGACTTTACTTTTACTTTAAAGACTAGAAATATTCACTGCTGTTACTCACTAATCAGCTTCTTTCCCTGCCTTCGGGTTACATTATGTTTTGTAATATCACTTTGCTGCCATCTCACTGCAACTTGGCTTCTTGTTCCATACCTTTAATCCTCTCCCACTCTTGCTCTGGAGAGTTTACATCTTGCAGTAAACCTAGTTAAAGCATCTCTGTCCTCTTTTGCACCAAATTTCCATTATGAACCAAATTTGTCACAATATAGCCACAATCCACTTGATCTTCGTCTCACTCTGCTGAAGTCTCCTCACACTGACTATGCCCCTTATTCAACTCTTGATGTGCACAACATTTTTGTATTTGAGTGGACTTTCTGGCAGCTACTATGCCTGTGCTCCAGCTGTGCACATGGGATCTGTTTTGGTTGTTTTCTTATTCCCAAATCTAGCCTTCTGTTCAAAACTTTTAAACAGAGCACAGAAGTTAGTGGTGTCTTCTCAGGATTGTGGTCCTGTTTGGTAAATACTGAATTGCTTATTTCAACACGCCATCAAAAGTACAAATAATATGAAATTTAAGTAAACTGAGGCAACATATTGTTTACATTTTTATATATATTTGTTTCATTATGCATCATTCAACATGACAAATTGGGAATGCCATACTTTTGCCAATGCTGGTCTTGAGCCTGCGACTGTACATAATCTAAGAGAAAGCAATATGCCTTGACTCACTTCACCCTTCTGTCTCTATTGGGAAGTTCAGATTGCAAGGTTTCAAGCCTCTTCTCCAGGATTCTGTGATGTTGAGTTTTGGGGAAAAAAAATCCAATGAAGTCTCCCAGATAGGGAAAGAGAATTTAAAGGTAATTGACTGGTAGAGATTCTAGAATTTCCCAGATATGGAGGGTCCCTGGAATGGTGCGTCTGTTATGGGAGCATTGGAATGACAGTATAGGTTCAGTTACAAGTTGTTATGACACTGACAAGAATGTTGCATAGGCATTGGGGGTTTTCTGCTCCTTTTGTGAGAATGGGCTGGCAACAAAATTGTCACACAACTACTTTAATGAGATAAAACCGGAACAAATTTATCATGGGCTATATTTCCCCCTTTCTGCTCCGAGCAGAGAGTGCATGATGGCTTCTCTTCTTACAGCTTCAAGCTTCTCTCTATCTCTATGTCTTGCCTTCATTTTTGTCCAATTTCCACCCAGGAGCTGCCTTGCTTGGAAGGATCACTTTTATTTTGGCTCTTACTCAATTAACTGCTCCCACTTGCAGTCACCTTCAACCCCGTGGGACTCATCCCCTGCGTGTGCTTTTCTTGACTAACCAGGAATAGTCCATGAAGGTCTTGGTAACCTTAAATATTTACACACTGCCCTTTGTATTCTCCATTGTATCTCAAGACTTCAACATGTCGTGGTCTCTTTTACAGGGGCGTATAGTTTTCATTTTTGTCTTTCCCATGTAGCCTCGCAGCTTTCACTGATTTCAAGAACTTTGTGTTTCCAATGCAGTAAGCTTTTTATGTATAACATTTCTGTATGAAAAGTATGACATTTCCCGTAATCCTCCTACCTTATGGCCTAGTTCTAAGTTTTTAGACTGAGTGCTGCAGAGAAGGGTATTTTAGAAAGTTTAATGTTAATAAACATACTAACAACCTAGCAATCTCATAGTTCATGTATAATCATCAATAATTTGTACTGTCTTTCCTATTCTGCATTCAGTGACTTAATGGAAGTATGTGCAGTGAAAAACAAAATAATATATCATGGTCTGTATGTTAAAAATGAAAGATAAATTATTTTCACTGAACTGGAATCATTGACCATGAGCTTTATATTACACAAACTTGTATACGAATCAACACAGGGTTTTCCCTTTCCAGAATTCTGAATATTTTCTGCTTATTTTTAACCTTCTCTTCAATTAGTTTTCATATCAAAAGTACAATTAAAACAATTAAATAGCACAATTAATTCCCAGTATGACACAATGCAAGCCAATCAATATGTATTGTAAATCCAGTCTGTTTTCTTTTAAACTTATCTTTCTGTTCCAGTGAAGAGGGCTCCTAGTCTCACATTTTGATTGTGATGTTTGTTAAGTTTTTTTTAACCATCTCATTGGCCTAGGCATCCTTCCTAGAGACTTTGGAGGCACTTAATAAAGTCCCATGAGGAAAGCAATTAATTAAACTCAAAGCAATGGGGATTCAGGGTAATGCATAGCAAGTGATTATAGAACTGCCTAAAAGATGGGTAATAACAAGGCCTCCCTCAAAGAGAGATGTACTCCATGTGGTATCTCAGTGTCAGTACTTGGGCCACTACCATTTTTAGTTTTGAGTAATGACCTGGATTCAAAAACTTAAGGGGAAGAGCCAAACTTGATTCTGATGCCAAACTAGGAAAGACAGTAGAGAGGAGGCAGCTCAGAATGGCAGAGAATGTGAGTGGGCTGAAAATGAAAGGGAACTGTAAAGTGACACAACTGTAAAGGAAGAAAACTGGATGACACTTCATGAACGATGTTGAAATAATGGAGCAAGTGATTAAAATGAAGTAAGGAGTCTTCGTGGATTTAGTGTTAAACGTGAAACCTGTGTAGAGTAGCAAAAGGGAAGCCAATAGGATGTTGATGTTCATTATGAAACGATCAGAAAAAGTCCTGATCAAACATGCAAACCATTAAATTGTGCTGTATAGCACTTGTTTTTCAGCTACCATGAAGCATGTAGGTTGACCAAATTGGCAAGCAGGCAGGACTCATGCTTCGCTGGCATCTGGGAGTGTGCCTCTCGCTGTGTTAGATAAGGACAAACAAAACATTTCTTCCCATACTGGAAGCAAGAATGAGGTCTTACCTATTTGGGACCTGTGGAGGGAGGGAGCCGTTGGAGATTGTCCTGGCACCAACCTGGAGCAAGGAGTTCAAGGGCTGCCTTGGGGAGGGGTGTGCAACAAGAGTGCCCCTGCTCCTCCTACCCCACAAGGAAACCCAAAATTATATTTTAAAAATTATCTTCCTAAACCTCTTCTGATTCACAAGCCACCTTTCCGTAAGTCTGACCTGATAGAGAAGGTGTCAATGCTTTTCTGCACAGACCTCCAACTGGTATTGCAGACAGATCTCAATGATGCCAGTGAGATTGGATTTGATATTTAGTTCCTTTCTAATGACTGTCCTGGTAGGTAGTTGAGAAGAGCAGGTTATCATCAGGACTTGCAGATAGATAATGGTATCAATAAGCATTTTAAATATCTATTGCCTGGTTTGTGCCAGACAGGATGAGTTAATATTGGTGCTATGATTTTAAGGAGGCACATGTAGGAATGCTAAGAATATTAAAAAAAAACACAACCCAGAACATTACTTCACTTGAAACTTAAAGACATACTCAAACTAAAAACTGCCGATTAAAACCGAAGGAACTGAGGATGCTGTAAATCAGAAACTAAAATAGTTGTTGCTGGAAAAGCTGAGCAGGTTTGGCAGCATCTATGAATTGAATTGAATTGAATTTATTGTCACATGTACCGAGGTACAGTGAAAAGCTTTGTCTTGCGGGCAATACAGACAGATCAATGGTTAAGTAGCATAGATTAGTAAATAACAGCAAGTAAACAGCAGCAAAAACAAAAAAAAAACACAGGTACAGGCGAATGTTAAGAGTTTGAGAGTCCATTCAGTATTCTAACAACAGTAGAGTAGAGTCTGTTAGGAAACCAGCTCCTGCGTGTGCTGAGGCTTCTGTGCTTTCTCCCCGACGGTAGAGGTTGTCGAAGAACATTGTCAGGGTGGCATGGATCTTTAAAAATGCTGGCGGCCTTTCCTTGACAGCGGGCCTGGTAGATGGATACTATAAATGGGAGGTTGGCCTTTGTGATTGTCTGGGCCGAGTTCACCATTCTATGTAACCGTCTCCGATCTTGAATGGTATAGTTGCCATATCAGGTAGTGATACATCTAGACAGAATGCTCTCGATGGCGCACCTATAAAAATTGGCAAGGGTATTCGCCGTCATGCTAACAGCTGCCTAAGGAAGAAGAGATGTGGGGCCTTTATAACTAGTGCGTCCACATGAAGAGTCCAAGAAAGCTTGTTGTGGATGACAACTCCCAGGAGCTTGACACTCTCCAATTATTGAGAGAAAGTGAGGGCTGCAGATGCTGGAGATCAGAGCTGAAAATGTGTTGCTGGAAGAGTGCAGGAGGTCAGGCAGCATCCAAGGAACAGGAGAATCGATGTTTCGGGCATAAGCCCTTCTTCAGGAATGAGGAAAGTGTGTCCAGCAGGCTAAGATAAAAGGTAGGGAGGAGGGACTTGGGGGAGGGGCTTTGGAAATGCGATAGGTGGAGGGAGGTCAAGGTGAGGGTGATAGGCCGGAGTGGGGTGGGGTGGAGAGGTCAGGAAGATGATTGCAGGTTAAGAAGGCGGTGCTGAGTTCAAGGGATTTGACTGAGACAAGGTGGGGGGAGGGGAAATGAGGAAACATTTCCTCATTTCCCCTCCCCCCAACTTGTCTCAGTCAAATCCCTTGAACTCAGCACCACCTTCCTAACCTGCAATCTTCTTCCTGACCTCTCCACCCCCACCCCACTCCGGCCTATCACCCTCACCTTGACTTCCCTCCACCTATCGGATTTCCAAAGCCCCTCCCCCATGTCCCTCTTCCCTACCTTTTATCTTAGCCTGCTGGACACACTTTCCTCATTCCTGAAGAAGGGCTTATGCCCGAAACGTCGATTCTCCTGTTCCTTGGATGCTGCCTGACCTGCTGCGCTTTTCCAGCAACACATTTTCAACTCTCCAATTATTCCACCTCTGTGCTGTTATGCCCCCTACATTACCAGTAACATCCCTCCGAAAGTCGATAATGAGGTACTTGGTTTTGCCGGCATTGAGAGCTAGGTTGTTCTCGGTTGACCATTTTATCGAGTGACACTTCTGATTTCCGTCCATAAAACTGCTGATATTAGGATTGATATCCAGAAATTCTTCTCCATTTTAAAAAAAAGAAATGTGAATATGTCAGGAATTAAAATAGTGGCCAATGCTGCATGCTGTTGGAAAATCTAACCAGGGAAGGTATCTTTTTAAATCAAGGACCAAATACAAATAAAACCCAAACAAAATGTTGCACATTCAGGAAAACTGATATGAAACCACAAAATGCTGGCGAAACTTAGCAGCTCTGGCAGCACCTATGGAGTGAAAAACTGATGTTTTGAGCTTGGTTCAGAACTCCATTTTTAAAAATAAAGTGTCATTTTGAACTCAAAATGTTAACTCTGTTTCTTTCTCCACTCATGCTGTCAGATTTGTTGAGTCCCCCTTGCATTTTCTGTTTTTACTTATAACCTTTTTACACCGGCCAGACTTCTGCTCGTTCTCTGGTGCTGACCAATCTGCTGAGGCACAATAATGAAAGCTGACAAAAGGTTTGGAAATTCACAAACCTGTCTGAAGGTATGGTCATGAGAAAGCACAATGCACTGTCCGTGAAGGAAGAACATTTGCTGCAGTGTGTGGCTTCCAGGACGATGAGTAAATCTTGGCTGTTTTTTAAAAAAAAACACCTCTTGTCTTCAATAGTATTTGACAGATTGTGAAAGAGAAAAAAAATGAGCTGACCCACTTTACACTGCAAAATCAAGGCACTGACTGCAGTGCATTAGCAGGGGTTTGAAAGTGCCAGTGGCATAAACATCAAGTCTGACTGTCACCTTTGGTAGGAATTCTGAGTAAAATTCCTGCTTTCCTGACATTACAACACAAAGAAGTAGTTTCTTGAATCTGAAACAATAAAAAAAGTGATCTGATTTAGACAGGTCTCTGAATAATCACCACACCATCAACACCCCCGAAGAACTAAACCTCCTTGCCAGTTTTTCTTTTGTATGAAGGCAGAGTTCATTTATTTTTGAGTGATACTAAACAGTGCGAATTTACAGGTTGTTACTGACATAAGAGATGGCTGAAGACTCTACCATCAATGATATGCCTTAGAGAATGGATATTTAGTCCAAAATATAGAGGTACTGGGACACCGTGGATATGAGGTTCATTGAAAAATCTGAGAGAAGGAACTCTCAGATTGGTGGCCATTTGGTCAAAGGGCCAATGTAAATGGGAAACATGAGTGTGGGACATTGTAAGGGGATACAGTTAACAGCTATCTTGTGAAGCGATTTCCTCTCACTCCAGACAGGCGGTCTGATTGATAAATAAATGTTTAAAAATGTTACCGCGAGAGCAATTCTATGAAATTGATCAGTCATTGTAATAGGTCACCTTTCTGATGAATCCTTTGGCCCTCCAGGTTTGAGAGCCAGCCTGTAGTCTTTGATTGTGCAGGAACCCCGTTTCCATGTGAGCTAAGGGGACAGCCCATGCAAATCCCAAAGAATGAGTGTTCCCTCCTGCCCTGATACAGGGTGAATTCAGGATGGTTCCTCTTTCCCACTCTCAGACCAAAAATTCATCTTTGAGACTCTATGTAAATGAAAATTGATAATGAAGCTTGAGTCAAGTTAGGTGGTGGATGACATAAATTATGCTTTTATGTGACCAATATCCTACTATATAATTATTTGTATGATGGCCATAAATATATTAAAATTAATGGTTTGTGAATACTTAACAAGTATTATCATTTCATGCTTCAAATGATGGACATTAAAGCAATATTGATGAAAATGTGTTTAGAAAAATATACTTTCTTGGTGAAGATGAAGTGTCTAAAAAGCTGCAATAATGTTACTTGCCTGAATTGGTATTATTAGTGCCTTTAGTGTTAAAGGCAGAACACAATGTAATCTGTCGAGAGAAACTTACTTCTGAATTGTTGACGTTACTTCCATCTTCCCATCAAACATCAAATGTAGATACAGTTCTCAGAATTGTCATGTATTTTCTGTTATAAGTTCTCATTCATTTCACTGTAATGCATACATGAGTTTTGCTATATTGGTGCCATACTTTATTATAGATTAATTTCCTTCCTCAAGGGACTATTGTGGGAACCTTAAAGTAAATATAGTAATGGTCTTAAAGGAAAAGCAAGGCATCTTTTGTTATTTGGCAGGATAGTTGTATATGGGCTACTTGTTGTTTGGGTAATACATGTTATGATGGCTGTGAATGCAGCACCTGCAATTCCATGGAATGTAACAGTCTGTCAAGAGTGTAGTGCTGGAAAAGCATAGCAGCTCAGGCAGCATCCAAGGAGCAGCCCTTCCTGATGAAGGGCTTATGCCCGAAACGTTGATTCTCCTGCTCCTCGGATGCTGTCTGACCTGCTGTGCTTTTCCAGCATACACTGCAGACTCTGAACTCCAGCATCTGTAGTCCTCACTTTCTCCTATGCAACAATCTGTGCCTCAGACCCACATCTGACCCACATATATGACAGCCCATTCTCTATCAGAGTATGGCAAATGTACTATGACATAGCAACTGGGACAAGGGTTGGGGAGGTGGAGAGGGGATGTATTTTCTAATAGTGAACTTTGAAAGTGAGTTGATTGTTTATTTAATTTGTTTTAACATATAGTATTTCATTAGCTCAGGTGAAAATAGCAGCAGCACAAAGAAAGCTTCATTTAAAATAAAATGCCTGCCTATAATGGAAACCCAGGATTTTACAGTGCAACCATTTGATAAATGATACATTCAATATTCCACTAATAACCTTATAGTTAACAACAGTCATTCTGGGTTTAATTACTTTTTTTTCCAGTTTTATTAATTATCTCACCAATCCCTCACAGGCTACTTAATCTATCTTTAAATAAGTTCTATTTATTCGAATACTAGATATACATGTTGTAGGAGAGCTCACCAAACAGGTATACTTTAGGGATTCAACACACAATAACCAACACCAACAGCAACGCAGCCTGCTGGTTACCTGCAGCTTTACATCCCAGTTCTGCAAAGGCACATGACAATTTGCATGTTCCTTTAAAATGGTATCACAATAATAAGTACCCTAAATTTGAGAAGAAAGAGTCCTGTGTTTGTTTGAAAATGAAGATTTTTGAAATTCCCCTTCTGCCTGAAAACAATATGAATACCTGCATTGACTGTGCAGGAAATTTGATTTTATTTTGCCAAAAAGATATTTGACTGGAATTAGAACTTTTCTAGCTATTTGTTTCCCTGGGATATTTCTTGTACTGCGGTTTTATCACTTTGGAAATTTTGGTGTTATGGGAGTTGGAAAACCTCCTGTAAGTGTGCAAAATGCTTAATGTTTTGTTACAGTCATGGTGAATCTTGGTTGCAGAGTCATAGAGTCATACAACATGGAAACAGTCCCTTCAGTCCAACTCATCTGTGCTGACCAGACATCCTAAATTAATCTAGTCCCATTTGCCAGCATTTGGCCCATATCCGTCTAAACCCTTCTTATTAATGTACCCATCCAGATGCCTTTCAAATGTTACAGGTGCCAACCTCCTCCGCTTCCTCTGGCAGCTCCATACACTCACCATCCTCTTCATGAAAAAGTTGCCTCAGGTCTGTTTAAATGTTAAATTGGAATGAAGAGAAACAGGTGCTAGACAATATTGGAATATGTAATACAATTGAATGATCTATGAAATGTTTAAGGCAAGACATCTAGTACTTCAGTCACCTTCAGCAGCAACTCTCTATCGCCATCTTCAACATGGCATAGAAGCAGGCATTCAGCTCTATCAGCCACCTCTATTGAGATACAAGAAGGAAGGCCACACTACAGTCAACAGCTCCAGCAGCTGCTGCTTTCTCCTCAGCCACGTGCCCTTCCACAGGACAGATGGATTCTAACTGAGATCTAGCTAGAAAGAAGCGAGATTTCTAAGACCAGGTCCTCAAGCAGTGGATCAGCTCTCAACATGATCCATTGCCTCAGCAGGTTCAGGATTCCATAGCTGGTCACTACACACATCTGTGGCCTGGTGTGATCAGGCCATCTTTTGGAGTGGGCAGATTTAGTTTGGGCAACAGTTGTCAAGGTACTTGTACCTGGATGGTCAACTACCAGCTACCCTGAACTAGCCCGCCCTCAAGTCTCTGTCTTTTGCTACGTTCTGTACTTTTTTCCGCAGGTGTGGATATTCCTAGTGGTTTGTGTGGGACGGAGGGAAGGACATTATTTATGGAAGGTGGGAGGTGACTGTTAGGAACAGTTGCAAGTTAACACTAGGCAGAGGGTGAGTGTGAGTATTGGCTTTTCAAATAGGAATGTGAGGTGCCTGGGAAGAGCTTCAGAGTCTTGACCTGAGGAGTGTTGTGTGGAGATCGAAGTATGATGTTTGGCACCCAAAAGTGTTATGCTGTCACCCACTACTCATTCTCTCTCATGATTCTAGTTATTTCTGATGAGCTGCCAGCTTCCTGCATGCCTTCCAAACACACACCACCGGTTAGATAGATGGGCCTCTCCCATCCTTGATTGAGCTCATTTCACTGCAGCCCATCCAATCCTGCAACTTATTGCTGGATAACTGTGAGAGACAATGGGGAGGTAACCTTCCTACGGCTCCTTTCTGTTCCTGTGATTACTGTAGTCTCAAGAATCCAAGGGCTAGTGAGCCCTTAATTGTAAGCCATGGTATAATCACTTTATTTGGAAATCCTTCCTTTGAATGGGCATGTTATCCAGCCCGGCCTTATGGTGCAAACGTCCAGAGGAATCACAAGGATTCGAGGATACAGCAACAACTAGGCACGAAAATCAGTCACCTCCTTACCTGAAAATGGCAGGGACTAAGCAACATAAAAGATCTAATTCATGTTTTCTCCTAAGTGATAAATCTAATAAATGGTTCTCTGTGGTATGCTTTCCAACATTGTTGTGTAAAGAATCAATTGAAAGAGAGTCAGCAAATAACTGACTCACCTCCTTCAGCACTTGGCTCCTCTACTTTAATCCTCTTAATTAATGAAGCCCTCATGATAACAGCACTACTTAGCACGTCTGATTTGCTCATAGAATTCCAGTCCCGATTTTCTGGGTCAAGTCCAACACCAATTCTGTTACTGCTGGGCGATATCCTTATTCTTGTTCTAATGTAGTTGGCAGTGTAGGTATGAGAAAAGCCAATTTGATCCTTTGTGACTATTCTGTCATCCCCTTTCACAATGTAAGCTCCCTCCTTTACGAAGCAACTCTTGTTTTTGGTGGGAATTGACTAGGAATGGACCACAAAGTGCAAGACATTTGTAGTCTTTGCTAACACTGCTAAAGTTCAAAAATACTCCATTCTCATTTACACAATATAATGGGGTATGTTGCATACAATCTGTGAGCTCCTCCAACTCTACATTTCTGCTTCTACCTCCTGCACATCAGATTCCAACTGTGTGTGTTCCCTCCTTTCATTAATAGTAGATTCTTTTAACTATCAAAGTAGTGTTCAGGATTCCTGTTTCCAAATCCTACTACTAATACACCTCAGCTTGGGAAACGCTCCTCAGAAATAATCTCATATCATGCCTTGCCCACTTCCGTTAACTCATAGAATAGTCTCAACCTTAACCTCAACATCTCATAAATGAAGAATCAAAATCTCAATTCAAGCAATTCAATTGTTTAATAAAGAGTTGCATTTTCTTCAAATCAGGTCAACGTGGATTGAAAGTTAATATCTACACTTCATTGCTGATGTATTTAATCTTGAACAGCTCTGAATGTTTTCGATCTCTTTTGAGTTTGGAGATGATGGGATGGTACAACAAGAAGGAAGATGCCTAGCAGCCTATTCTCATTTATTTCTCGAGGCTAGACAGGTGGGGGCTGAATGCTTCATGGATTTAAAAAAAAGGATCCTGAGTATTGAGACTCGAGATTCTGTGAGAGCTAATTATATTTAAAAGTTGCATCTTAAGCAATAAATTTGAACAAGTTGGTAGATGTGCTAACACCTAGTTGGTGTATGTTTCTCCACCCCTTTTTCACAAGTGCTTGGGGATATTTTGCTACATTTGAGGCACTGCTCAGGTTCCTATTACTGCTGCTGTTGTCCACAAAAGTATTTTATTTTTGTAATCTGTACTGGCTCTTACACATGAAGAAATTGCCTAAATGATGCCAGCAATAACAGTTGCATTAAAGTTAATTACTGTGAAATGTTTTGTACTCCCATTCCACTATAACACGTTACATGATCCTCTGTAATCTATCTTTAATTTGCATTCTGAGTATCTATAGGTTATGATAGCTTGGTGTTCAGCTGGGAGGCACTTCCTCCAGCTTGTAATATTTGGAATGTTGGAAATATCCTTTTAAAAAACATTTTAAGAAATTTGTTCTCGGGAACTTTCTTCATAGAATCCCTACAGTGTGGAAACAGGTCCTTTGACCCAACAAGTCCACAACACCTTTCCGAAGAGTAACCGAGCCAGACCCATTCCGCTACCCTACATTTACCCCTGACTGATGCACCTAACCTACTCATTCCTGAGCACTATGTGCAATTTAGCTTGGCCAATTTACCTAACTTGTACATCTTTGGATTGTGGGAGGAAACTGGAGCACCTAGAGGAAACCCATGCAAATACAAGGAGAATATGCAAACTCCACACAGACAATCACCTGAGGCCAGAATCGAACCCGGATCCCTGCGCTATGAGGCAGCAGTGCTGACCACTGAGCCGCAGTTCTGTCTCAAAACTGATGATGCTTCACAATTATACACCAACAAATGGTGCATAGCAGGACAGTAAAGTGAGTGAAGGAAAATGTTGCAACCAGCAACAGTTGGTAGAGCATGAGCTTTGGTGGGAGCTGGGTACAGTAGTAGCCAATGAGTATTAGGTACTAGAAAGGAGATGGTGGCACTTACTCTGATAGAATGGAAAAGGTCATTCACCTTTTTCCTACATTTTGTGAGTATTCCACTAGAAGGCTGAGACCACTAACCCAGGTGGCAACCTTAAACCAGGTCATCGCCTCAACAGCTGATCCTGGGGGAGAAGGATGTCCCACCTGTGGACCACCTCCATACAAAAGAACTTCTAGGTCCGTGCCCCAAAGCTGGGTACTGATTTCCCCCATCCACCTTGTCCACGTCAAATGTCAAGAACTGTGCAGGGGCAGCTCTGGACTGACAGAGCTTGTCTGGATGCACAATGACCTTTTAAATATAGTGCTGGCCCCAGGGATTTTGGCCAATTTTGAGATCTCCGGTGAATAACTCTGGGAATGGCATGTGGTGGAAACTGGAAATGTTCACTGTAAGGGCTCAAATACTAATGTGGTGTGTTTGGTAAGATAACGGTGTGAAAATTTGATTGACCTCACAGCAAGAACCACTCCACCGGACTCCATGTGACTTGCACTTGGCTAAAAAAAATCCTTTACTGTCCTGCTATGCACCATTTGTTGGTGTATAATTGTGAAGCATCATCAGTTTTAAATGGTTGGCAATGAGTTATGCTCATCAAATTTCAATTATATAATTATAGCTGGCTAGACTTTTGGCTGCTTCCTTTAACACGTTGTAATCCTCTGTTTATTTCTGGGCCCTTTTTGCAGGCTGTGTTTTTTTTGTCAGAATTTTTTTTGTTGTTTATCTCCTTGTCTATTGTCACCTCAACCACTTATATTGATATCCACCCTATGCTTTTGATCTGCAAAATTTTCTTATTTGGTCCAAGTTTGGGACAGCACTATTCTGTGTTTCTGTCACCCAGATCCTCATGTTAACTGTCCTGTTTTCCACTTGGTGCTGTAGGTTTTGGAAGGAAGGTAGGGAGAAATGAAATAAAAGTGATATAATAAAGTGTGCAAATGGTACATTATTTTGTGGAGAAGTCTAGATGAAGAGGCCAACACAACTGTACACTAATGGTTGGCTTTTTCCGGAGCAAATACAGGATAATTAGGAAATTTATAGTAAAGAAAATATGCACAAACTTGCACTATATGTATAATGAAGTCTTAGGCTTCATCTGTAGGTGGCAAATGCTAAATATTGTAATTATAACTGTAAAATAAAACCTGAATAATATTTAAAAATGCAATAATTAGGAAACAAAAATAAAACTGTCACAGAACTGCAGGTGGTGGTGGTCCCTTGAATTCGCTGCCCATATCCTGTCAGATGATCAAGACCATGAGTTTGGAAGGTGCTACTGAAGGGGGCTTCATGTGTTTCTAAAGTGCACCTTCTACACACTATTACAGTGTGGTACAGACATCACAAAATGGTACCACTGTGTGTCACTAGTGGCGGGAGTGAATGTTTATGGTGGTAGGTGAGGTGCCAATCGGGTGGACTGGTTTGACCTAGATGGTGTCAAGCTTCTTGAATGTTGTTGGAGCTGGACTTATCCAGGCAAGTGGGGATTATTCCATCACATTCCTGACTTGTGCTTTGTAAATGATGGACAGGCTTCAGAGAGTCATCATGTGAGTTACTCACTGCAATCTTCCAAACCTCTGACTTGCTTTTGTAGCCACTGGCCTTGTTTGGCTGGTCTAGTTCAGTTTTTGGTCAGTGGTGTTGTGTCTGATTTGCAGATTCAGGTCCAATGCTTCATTGATTTGCACTGACATCAAACCTGGTGACCCTGACTGAAAATTCAAGATTGAGATTAGACATTCTGCTCCCAGCTTTGACAACATTGAAAGTTCCATGAAGTTCTAAGATGTTTAATTCAGATAAATTACCTACTGAATTTAGAACTCTCTCTATACTATTGGAGAAATTAGATACATAGCAGTTCATTTCAAACATAACAGATAGTAACCCCAGGCAGTTGATGATGGCAGATTCATTGTTAGATGTTATCTGACCAGGACTGCTTCAGTATCTGAGGAGTCATGAATGGTGCTGGGCATTATGCAATCATTGGTCAACGTCTCCATTTCTAACCTTATTGTGGAGGAAAGGATATTGGTGAAGAAGCTGAAGATGGGCGGGCTTAGGTCGCTATCCTGCAGAACTCTTGCAATGCTGTCCTTGGACTGAGATGACAGATTTCCTGACAACTGCAAAATTATCTCTTTGTACTAGATATAAGTCCATCTGGCAGTGGATTTTCCACCTAATTCCCATTGACTTCATCTTTGCTAGGGCTTTTTGATTCCATTCTTTGTCATATGATTTCTTGATGTCAAGGGAAGTCACTCTTACCCCACCTCTGACATTCTGCTCTTTTGCCAGTTTGGACTAAGGGTGTAATGAGGTCAGGGAGTGAGTGACTCTGACTCTGGTAGGACCCAAACTGAGCATCAGTGAGCAGATGAATTAAATGAACTCCTAATAATTCCAAACGAAAGCAAAATAAATTGTATTCTGAGGACTTAAATGCAAATACATTTAAAGCAAATATTTGGTAACGCTTTGTTTAATGAGTGCCGAGCAAGAAATGCCATTAAAGAAAATGTTATGATTGGTTGATGTAATAGATTAATGCACTTTGTTAAGATAAGTAGCCTCTCTGATTGTGTTTTCTAATTTTGGGTCAAGTTGTTTGTATAAGCTGTCTAACCTCCACATCTTGTTAAATGACGTTGCTTCTAAGCAGGCTGCTTGTGAATTGCAAAATGTTAAGAATCGTTGCAGACATATATAATTGACGTTCTTTTGGATTCCACTCCCACAGTCGTTTGCACAAAATTGTTCATGTGTCCCAATCATGTGATCTCATAATTCCTTCATTAATGACAAATAAAATTGAGAACTTTTCCATTTTGTTCTCTTAGAATAACAAAAGTTACCCAAAATAGTTTTGAGATTATTAACACACTTTTTCTTTGCAAAACATTAATGACACCAATGACAGGTGATATTGACTCCCTAAACTTGAACTATGGGATCGGAACTGCTTCATACTTTCCTGTCTAACGTGATATATCAAATTTGAATGAACCTTCAGTTTATTTTTTTTGTAATTGTAGAATGCTTGGAAATGTATTTGTGAAATGTGTTTGTAATTGTCTTTTTCTGCAGTTCTCTCCCAGATTTTTAGTTGTCTGCACCTTTTCAATGACAGAAGCCACAAACTATGTCCCAACTAAGAGCGTCAACTTTACCCTCCAGTTAGTATGAACCATTACTACTGATTTGCTATAAACCAGTATAAAGAGTTTTTGGTTTGAGTTTTGGTTTGCAAATAAGATCTAAATAATTGCATAGAACCACTGATCAATATGACACAAATTCAGCTCATTGAAACCAATGGTGTCTTCTGAGAAGTAGCCATTACAGTCATGGGGCAACCAATGATTGACACTTTTTTGTCCTCTGAGTGAAAATGTCCTTTCTGTTATGAATCACTTCACAAGTTCTTTGCCCAGAAGATTTCGGAACGTGTTCCTGTTGAGCTCAGGCAGGCTGAGGTGACTGACAGTTCTGGCAATTAAATATGTGAATTCAAGTTGGAATAGGAGCTGTAATATTTGTGCTGTTGCAGTGTCTGCTTGTGTGTTAATAATTGTAGTCTAAGATTGTAGTGCTGGAAAAACACAGCTGGTCAGGCAGCATCCGAGGAGCAAGAGAGTTGATGTTTCAAGCATAAGCTCTTCTTCAGGATGAGGGGGTGGCTGTAGGGGGCTGAGAGATAAATGAGAGAGGGGTGGGGCTGGGGGGAAGGTCGATGGGAATGTAATTGGTAGATGAAGGTGTGGAAGGTGATAGGTCAGAGAGGAGGGTAGAGCAGATAGGTGGGAAGGAAGATGGACAAGTAGGACAGTACAAAAGGGAGGTGCGGAGTTGGAAGGTTGAATATGGGGTCAAGTTGGGGGAGGGGAAATGAGGAAACTGGTGAAATCCACATTGATCCCATGTGGTTGGAGGGTCCAAAGGCGGAAGATGAGGCATTTTTCCTCCAGTGTCAGGTGGCTAGAGTTTGGCAGTGGAGGAGGCCTAGGCCTTGCATGTTTTTGGCGGAGTGGGAAGGGGAGTTAAAGTGTTTGGCCGCAGGGCAGTGGGGTTGTTTAGTGTGGGTGTCCCAGTGATGTTCTCTGAAACGTTCTGCAAGTTGGCATCCTGTCTCCCTAATGTAGGGGAGACCACATTTGAGAGCAACGGACACGATAGATAATGTGTGTGGAAGTAGAGGTAAATCTCTGTTGGATGTGGAAGGATCCTTTGGGGCCTTGGACAGAGGTGAGGGGGAAGTGTGGGTGCAGGTTTTGCACTTCTTGAGGTGGCAGGGGAAGGTGCCAGGAGTGGAGGGTGGGTTGGTGTGGGGCGTGGACCTAACAAGGGAGTCGTGGAGGGAATGATCTCTGTGAAACGCAGATAGGTGTGGGGAGGGTAATATATTCCTGCTGGTGGGGTCTGTTGTAAGTGGTGCAAAAGGGAAGGCTGAAAGTTGAAGAAAACTTCAGCTTGAACAACATAAAATCAAACACCTGCCTTGATTATTTAAGAAAACTTATAAAAGTGGAAAAAGTTCTGGAAAAGGGGATGTTTTTGTAAAATGACAATTTGTGTTATATTTGGCTTCAAGTACCCTGGGCTACAGAAAGTACCCTGGGCTACAAATCAGTTTGGGCACTAGCTCCTGATTACTATCCAGTGACCTGTGCGAGGAAATGCATGTGCAGCTATCATATAGGAACAGAAGCAAATTACTGTGCGTGTTGGAAGTCTGAAAAATGGTAATTGAATTGAATTTGACATTGATATTCCCCCTCCCTCCCACTCCCGGCAGAGGAGCATTTTGTCAGTTATAGTGACAGGTGAAGGATGACCACTTGTGCAAGATACCAGAGGGTCGCTGGAGCTCACTGAACCATACCCTTGTATGAGTCACAGCCTTCAGGAGAACATTGGGAGACGGAGGGAAGAAATCAGCATTGTGTATACAGGAGCCTGAAAAGCATTGTAACAGTACAAGCACAATGGTATCAGTTCTGCAAAACAATAAAAACTGTATCAAATATTATATTTCTCATTCCATTCAGAGTCTGTACTTAGTATTGCATTAGATATATCTATTTTTAGTCTGCATCAGAAGTAAATGTAACATCACTTTATGGAATGCTAACAATTTTATTTGCATATTTTCAAACATGTAAAGGTGACAGAGTTTATTGTAATCCAAATCTATGAAGGCAGCTAGATCATAAAGAGGGGCAGTTTCTTTATATTGCTAAATAAATTATGAAACACTAATGCCGTCTAAAAATGCTATCAAACCAAAGCAGACTTCTAAGATATTATTTCTCCATGATCTCTTCATACTGCATAGCTTCTTTTGTTGATATTCGCAATAACACATCTTTTAAAAATCTGAATGTGTACGTTTTGTCACCCAAACATCATCATTGAGGTTATTTTTGATATATTCCTGCCTCATGACTTTTTCTGAATATAACAGACACATTATCCTCAATTTTAATTGAACCTTGTCTGTTTTTGGTTTAAGTTGGCACTGGTTTTATTGAATTTTTATTCTGTTTGATTTTATTGTTCGTGGACTGTTAATTTTAGGGTTGTGATTACTCGCATAACATTGAGGGTCTTAGACTATTTTCATGAACTTTGCCATCTACGTGTGTATTGTTTGAGTTTAATGTCAGGATATTGCTGATTCAAATGTCCTTAACAGACTGCTGCTTTGGAAACGGTCAACAAACTTTGCCATAAGATTTTCTTCCAATCAAAGATATTAAATTTATGAAAAACCTGAGTCAACTTGTCAATGTATTTGGGTAAACTTTGCGATAAGTAAACTAGAGATCTGGGAAAAATGGGGAAAGAAATAATGTCATGACAAAACTTAACAGAATTGTATTCAACAATTTGTATTAAGTAGCCAGATTATAATTTTGACTAGGAATACATTGTCACTCAATTTTTCTGCTCGTTTTAATTCTAAATAGTTAGTTGGGCAGAAGAGCATAAAATCACTTTGGTTCATGACTTATCACAACATATCGTAATTTGCCCACAATGGTTTTTTTTTGAGTAGATTAGATTACTTGTTTTCTATCAACTTAAACAATTTTGAATATAAATAAACTTATTTCGACAACAGCGCTTCTCAGCTTGATTCAGTGATTCAACGGACTAAGTACTGTGACATAATCGATGTTCAGAGACAACCAATGTCATGTTTATTTCTTGCCATCCTAATTAGTATACAGTTTTAAAAGTAACATAGACAAAGAAATAGAAAGCACTAAACTTGATTCGTTTGTGGTGAATGGACGTGCTAGAGACTGGGGTGAAAAACTGGAGTAAGCAAAATAACTCCAAACAATGCATTATTTGAATGATTTATTCTTCACCCTGATTATTATGAACTTAGAGAAGGAAGTACAGAATTTGAAGTTCAAATTGAAACACACAAAGAGTTTTTATTTTATACAGTCAGGAATGCTCTGGTGAATGGAATTCCTGAAGTTGAATTTCTTTAGTTTGTATGTTCACTTTATATGTTCACAACAATTTGATGCATTTAAAACTTACACAGACAAATGGTGACAACTGTAGGGCATTGATAAGTATAAATATTTGGCACGTAACACCAAATGAGGAATACATTTCCAGTTAGTCCTTTAAATCTGATTCAACTCATTGCATTCTAACTTAGGTACACTCTCTAATGCTGCAATTCTGTTCTGATTTTGCCAGTTCCATTCTTAAAGTTCCATCTTGAGATTCTTTGTTTTCATGCCCTAATCATTTTACTAACTGTTTGATTTCCATTTTGGTTCTCCTGCTGGTTTCCTGATCTGTGTTCTGGCTGCAGCCCATGCTGTCCCAGCTCACTGAACATTCTCCTGGCATAAACTATTCATCAGCAGTAGCTGTGAAGAAATCGCTAATGTTGATTGAAGGGCTGACTATGCAGCGAGTGTTTCGTGATACAAGTCAGAAGTAATAATGATTTATTTTCTTGACTGAAGGAAAAATAAGCTTGATACCAAGGAAAAAGGAAGGAAAGCTCATGAAATGAAAAGGACAAACATCACAACAAAGACAATTAAGCAAGGAAGATTGGAACCCATTAAAATTCACAAATTAAAATGAGTTACCATTTCATCTAGCTTTATTTATGACTTTTTAGCCACTTAGTGATTCCATAAATTTAAACTAGACCATTTTACCAGAGGGGCAGAGCAATAATTTGTCATCAATGTATCATGTTACATTTAGCATAGATCCATTTCACATTGTCAGAATTTTGGAATTTGAAAGTAACTTCACATTTTCTAGGGAATAACTTACATTCTTACTAATAAATGATGTGTGTATTAATAAGTGGTGTTTACTGCTGATTGAATATTGTGGTATCTATTGATTTAGTTTTACTAAAACTGAGATGCATTTCCAGGATTTATAAACTTGCATTAATGTTATTGATTTGGCATCAGTTTGCATTAAATTAATAAGCAAATTGACCTGCATACATTTTAAAAATGATTTGTGTTATTTAACTTAGCAGTTTTACCTGAGTGGTGTTATAAAAAAGGATTTTTGTAGGCAACTTTTGTATCTTTAGAATATTTCTGTTAATTAGCTGAATCCAGTGTAACTTAGTCAAATCACCATTACCTTATTTAGGAAGGCACATTGCAGTACAAGACTGGTGCAGGGGTAATGGAGCTGAAATTATGCAGATCTACATTTTACCAATGGAAGTATATTTTCTAGTCATTAGAGCAGGCATGTGGCAATGATGGCAAGTGAAATTTTCTGTACATTTAAAAAGTTTGTGCTGTTAATTTTTATTATCATCAAAAGTAGAAAAAAAGAGAAAGTTCCCATTGGCAATGTAAAAGGTACCTCAAACCCAGGAAAATAATTTTCAATCTATCAATGCTGAGATTGCCGCTGCAGATTAAATCTTGGTTTTCAAAGTCTTGGTTATAAAATTTTTGACTCTTCCAGCACATTCAGCTGACCTCCTGACATTATATCTATCTTCCATAAACTTGAAGCCATCAAAAATTGTACTGCTAATGTCCTTACTTGCTCCCAAACCTTGTTCACCAATCACCCCTGGGCTTACAGTCTTATATTGCTTCCTGGTTAAATGGCACCTTGGTTTTAACATTGTTTTGCAGTTAAAGGTAGTGGTGAGTGGGTTTGGACAGTAAAAGTTCGGTCATCAAAAGTCTGATCAAAGACATCGGTTTTAAACAGTGTCTTGGGAGGACAGATGGAGAGGTGAAGAGATTTTTAGGGAGGGAATTCCAGAGCTTAGGATCTTTGATCTACCTTATTCTGTTTCTGTGTCAGCATTTGTTTATGCTATTGTGGAGTTGGTATAATTTTGCTGTTCTGAAGGTGCTACTCAAATGTAAGTTATTGGTAATAAAAGAGAGTGTGGGGGGCAGGGGAAACCTCTCAAAATCAGAACCGTACACCTGGGGGAGATAACAGATTCATCCTCTTCCCACTACTTCGGTCCCAATCTTTTAGACAAGATATTCAGCTTATTTTCCAAAGGGAGTTAAGGATTCAAAGTATTTTCCTTTCGTACCGTGTGACCTGAAAGTGCCTGCAGTCAGTCTTGGTGCAGGCTTTACCAAAGGCTTGTGATCTCATTCCAAACCGCTCTGCAAAGGGGTCACTTACATACTGCAATAAATCTCCACTACTTGCAAAGATACATTGTTGGTAGCTACCACAACCTGAACCAGTCCCTCCATATCTGAAAGGATTAAGTATTCTATTCTAATTAAGGTTTGCAACCTTCGCAAGACTTCACAGAGTCACTAAACAGGCCGTAACTGGCATGCATCATGAGGTCTTTGCAAAGTTTAGTGGATGGAATTTCTGTATTGTACTGAATCTACTATCCAGTCTTTCTAATTTGTGTGAAGACTTGGCATAAAGCTAGAGCCAGTAGATCTGAGGTTAACTGGTAATGTGGGTGTGATTGGTCCGACACTAGAGTAGACATGTGAGTGGCACGGTGGCACAGTGGTTAGCACTGCTGCCTCACAGCGCCAGAGACCTGGGTTCAATTCCTGCCTCAGGTGACTGTGTTGAGTTTACACATTCTCCCTGTGTTTGCGTGGGTTTCCTCCGGGTGCTCCGGTTTCCTCCCACAAAAATGTGCAGGTTAGGTGAATTGGCCATGCTAAATTGCCTGTAGTGTTAGGTTAGGGGGTAAATGTAGGGGAATGGGTCCGGGTGGGTTGCGCTTTGGTGGGTCGGTGTGGACTTGTTGGGCCGAAGGGCCTGTTTCCATACTATAAGTAATGTAATATAACATTAAGACTGCAAATGAACATTATATTTTGTAAATATCACATCTTTCTTTTCTTCTGTACTTTTCATTTGTGGATTGAACTGGAAAAAAAGGATTATTTAGAAAAAACAAAGATGGTAGAAAGGATTGCTATACTTTTTAAAAGGAAGTTACTAAAATTTATTGTTGACGCTGTTTACAATCTTTGTTCAACCAGTCGGAAGATTTATTTGTAGACGAACTGACACAAGAAAGTTTGCTTAAAGTGAGTTTAGCTTGGCAACAAGTAGCCGATTGGTTCATGGAGTTGTGACTAGTTGTTGGTGACAAAGGTCTTCTGCCTGCCAACAATATGTGATTGGCTCCCAGGTAGCTGAACAGCATTGGCTGGAAACAATATAACCTGAAGCCTCTGGAAGGGGTGGTGGCATCTTTCTCTGCAGTACAAACTACCTAAAATCAAAAAATAAAATTTTATTTCCCTCCGTGTTAGCTGTAAGCTATTCCTTTTGACCAATAAGTCAGAAATCTTATAAGTTGTAAAGCAATCATCAACATTCCTGATGAAGGGCTTTTGCCCGAAATGTCGATTTTCCTATTCCTCGGATGCTGCCTGACCTGTTGTGCTTTTCCAGCACCACTCTAATCTAGACTCTGGTTTCCAGCATCTGCAGTCCTCACTTTTGCCTAGCAATCATCTTATGCCTCGTGAAAGTACTTGGAGATAAGAGTTTGAGGAGTCTAAAGGGTCATCTCAGCAAACAAATATCCTTCAATTGCCTTCTCAGTTTCTCCCTCCATCCATAACATTAATTTTTTCTGTCTGTCTGTACATATCTGTTTGTGGATGCAGGGAATTTTTAAAATGGGGTTAGAGTTTTAATGAATAGTGTTACACGAGACCAGTTCATGGCCATTTTACCTGAAACTCGAACGATTTATTTTTAATAAACTGTAATTCTTGTTAAGTACAGAAACTTGGTCTGTATTTGTCCTAACATTGGTGTAAAAGGTCAGGTAAATTAGGGAATTTTATGTACTTTGATTAAAAACTTTAGCTTTAGGGATGACTCTGGGAATGGTGGGCCTTGATATCCATCATGCTACCCCAGTGAGGTGTGACAGTTTACAAAAGGGAAAGATTCTTGACAGCGAGGTTTCATCCTCACTGCCTGTGTGACCTCAGTAAGTTTTCTTCCTCTCTGTTCCTCTACATATAGATGCTGTCCTAATGTCCACAACTGGGGTGGACAGAGCTTGCTCTGTTTGGCCCTATTACCTTGGAACTTGAGTAGTTGTACCAAGGAACTTGAGTAGTTGTACCAAGGAGCCTTTGGACCTAGAGGGCAGAGGCACTCTTTGATCTCCTGCCCAAATGTAGGCATATCCTCCTTAGCTTGAACATTTGTATGCTGTGGCATCAAAGTGGCCAAAGCGGAGTGCCATGAGAAGTATTTCCTGGGGGTCCTGTGTGTTGTGTCTCCTCACATCATTCTAGAGTCACTCATTCCCATCTTGCCTTGCCATTCATGCTCGCATTTATGGTTGGACCAATGGAATGCAGGTCCGTGAGTGTATCTGGCAGATGTTGAGTATGCTGGACTGGGATCTCTATGGTATTTACAAACCAGTCCACAGAACCAGCCAGATACCTTCATGCTGGAGCCAGCACAACATTGATAATGCTGGTGGACTCCTCTATCATTTGCTTTACCCTTGTTCTGTCAACATGTACATTTTGATGATGTATCGGGCTGACACTAAGGGATTGTCTTGAAGCTGAGTAAGTACCTGGTCCCTGGAATTCATCTGAGTGCCAAAGAGCTGAGATGTTTCTTCCTCAACCAGTTGTAGAGACATGTTAGTGATGCACTCATCAGATTGTGCTCCTAAATCTAATCTAGAATACAGTAATATCTGTAAGTCTCTGAACTTTTGGAGGGTGAAGATAAAAGCCTGGTGGTGCATTCTCTGAGGGTTCAGTAGCTTCTTTTTCAATGGTAGAGGTGGGACTGAGGATCTCTAGTGCTGGCTTCTTTGTGGAGGTTTGCTGGGTGCTACAGAAGTGAAGAGGGGGATTATCATTCGAACTGGGATCAAAGCTTATGCAGATTATGAATGGGTTAGCACTGATGATAGTGAGAGAGCAGCACAGCATAGCGTAGCTTACTTTGTTGGTTGGCTATTAAGTCTTTCAACCCTCATGCAAACAATTTATGCTCTAGCCAAATCCAGCAGTGTCTCTTAGGCAGCGAGGAGTGAGATATCTACCAATCTTAGCATTCCTCAATCTGATTGTGGACCATTTCTTATGAAGATTCAAAGGGAGGATGATGGAAATAGATGAAAACACAGCTTGTGTTGGTGAGGGAGGTGTCCTTCGTGAGTGAGTAGGAAGCACAGGAAGGACTCACAGTTTGGAAGGTTGAGATGGATGCAGATTGCTGAGTGGACATGATGGACACAAAATTGAGAATTATGGTCCATGCACCTTTCATGAGACATGTATGCAGTGGCAGATCAGAGTGAGTGCTGGCCCTGTGAGTGTGTGATCACAGGTGGGCAAACTCTTACTGTCATGGGACTGCAAAAGATCATGGACCTTCTTCCTGCTGTACTGGGCATCCCAGCCAGGGCACAGGCCTGACCTAGGCAGCAGTCTGTGTCCCAGCCGCAGTGTCTGGTGTTGTGGGCTCATGTGGCAGTCAGTGGGGAAGATAACTGCCCTTCTCTCCATCACCCTATCCTCAAACCCCTTCAGGTCCCTATCTGTGATACAGGGAGTGAGCTCTTGGTTCCTCTGGTCATATCCTAAATGTGGAGGCTTGAGCAACGCAATGTGGGGTTTCGTACCTGGTTTGCAGAATCTGAAATGGTGTACGGCTGGGATTTAAATATTGTGCTGGAGCTGTGTACGCTGGAAACATCCAGCAATTGCTATTACTTCCACCTCTCTGGCTGAGTGATTTCCAGGAGAAGATGCCTAAGAGTTCAACTGCAAAAGTAATGAGTTGAAGAATAGAAGATTGCAGGAGAAAAGTCACTCTAAGAACACCTCAAGTGTGGAAGTAGGCCAATCAGCCTATCGAGTCCACACTGAGTCCCCTCCGTCAAGAGTAACCTATCCAGACCCATCCCCCTTACCCGATTCCTGTAACTAATGCATCTCCCTTGGCCAATCCACCTAACCTGCATATCCTTGGACTGTGGGAGGAAACTCATGCAGACACAGGGAGAACATGCAAACTCCTCATACACTGTCACCCAAGGGTGGAATTGTACCTGGGTCCCTGATGCTGTGAGGCAGTAGTGCTAATCACTGAGCCACCCTGGTGACTACAAACCTGGATTGCATTGTTTCAGCCACTCACACCCATCCATACCTGAAAATACTGGTCTAGGATGGTGAAAAGATGAGGTTAATAGGCTTTCGGGGGATCATGTGATGTTCCCTACCTCTGGGACTGGCAGATTGGGTGCCATGAATTGACAACATACTTTAAATAACAATGGGGAAATTCTGCCCCTATCTCGTTTTCAGTAACATGGTCTAAGGTCAGACCTTGCCCAGAAAATTGTCATTTTAATTGAAGTGGACTTTGCTTGCCTCAAAGTGGGTCCAAGTGCATAGAGTGTTCATTGAGCACTAATGGATACTTAGTAGACAGCCTCCCTCACAGAGGCCATAAGGTCGGCTACTGTGCAAAGTGGAACTTTTAATGACATGAACATATTGGCGTTTAACTGTTGAACTGAATTGCGCTGTGTCTAGTCTGGTCAGGCTCAGTGTTGGCATGAAATAAAGAGAAATATTTATCTTCCAGCACTGGCATTGCTCACCCAATGAATAATTGATTAAGGAAAAATAATCAATTAAAAATCATACATGGGAATACAGCTGAATTCAAGGGAAGTGAAATTGCCTTGTTTTCTGAACTTGTATGTCTATAAATTTAGTACCCACTTTTGCCAGGGATAACCAGCTACCTGACCCTCCGAAATAACAGCAAGTATATATGCTTCTCTCCAGAAGAAGTTGTCAAAGGAGGTTGTACCAGTGAAATGAAGTGACATTATAAAGGGAAGAATAATTAGACCTGAATTAGAGTCTTGGGTTTCTTGCATGACTTGCTTTTGATGTTTGAATGCTCCAGTTTGTCAGTTATTACGTGATGGATTTACACGGCATGGCATTGCAATAAACTGCAGGAAGGCCACTACACTGCCCTGAATGTGAGTCCTGTAGGAGCAGGAGTTAAAATAACACTGATCAGCCCCACACACAACCCTGCTCCTCCACCACCCCCCCCCCCCCACCACCACCATTGGCTAACAGTTACCACCATAAGGTGCACTGCCACATGATCTTCAGTGCTCATTCACTGCTAGCTTAATAATTCAATTCAAATATTGCTCAGGACTCCCCTTTCAGCTGCAAGAATTGAACTCTGCAGGCAAAGCCCCTGAACCCCGCACTGAGCCCAAAACCTGAATTTCACATTTGTAACTTTGGGCATCTATTAGTGTGCTGTTCTATTATTATTTTAAAAGTAGCTGATGCGTGTTGGAGTGTGTGTATCGGGTGATATGAAAAATATATGAAATGCCTGGCAATGTGTCAGGTGGGATTTGGTGCTACCAGGAACAAAGGAAGAGGTGGGATCAATTGGTAGATTTAATTAGTGTGGGCAATGAAACAGGTAGTGGAAATTTCCTATCTCTATTTGGATCTTGCTATGAAAAGATGATGAGATGGTCAGTGGGGGAAGAATTGGGAGAAATGAGCATATGGGGAGGGAACCAATGGTACTTTTGCAGCCCAGATTCTTTTAATTGCACAGCAAACCTGCTCCAGATTGATTGATTGAGAAGGATGTCACAGTAAAAACTAAAATGAGTAAATGTTTCCCCTGGTGATTTGTGGAGACCTGTGGTCCCTGGGTGGAATCGTCCCATTCCTGGTGTATTGCAAATATGAGATCCAGGGAAATCATACCTGGTGTTGAGAAAAATTTGTCCAAAGTCCTCAGGCCTTAGGTGGCAAGTTCAGAATCTTTTCATGTTCAGAAGCTCATTTTCATGCATTTGCAACTCATTAAGAGGCCACCTCACCTTCAATTTGCCTCAGCATGATCTGGAAACTCAAAAGTTCAAAAAGTCAATGGGTTTCTCAGAACAGGTACCTGGTGACTGTCCTGCTGCAGTGTGTCAACCATCTTGCTTCTTTTAGCTTGGAAATGCTGCTTCTGCACAAGGTCAATGGCCACAGTCTTTCTGACCCCTTCATTGAGGCAAATTGGCATCAACAAAACCCCAGCCACACAACGTCATCATGAAACTTAGTCTTGGCCCAACACAGTCTTCATGCCAGGCCTTCATGTATGTGTATTAGAATTGAGGTACAGCCAGGACTTTCCCGCTTGTGGCAGCTCACCTTGTACTGAGTGAAAACCAGCTATTTCCTGTATCTCCACGGGATGTTTAGCTCTGACATGGAGCTAGCTATCCTCTGGGTTTTACCCTTTTCAGGCAGCTTTTAGCAGTGGGGAGCATTGAATAATGAATGCATCAGTCAGAGATGGGTCAACATGTCCCTGTGCCCGACTGTGTTGCTTCAACCTTGGAGCTGCAGCAGCTAATGTAGCAAATGCACTGCTCATGCATGAAGAAAACTGGCTATGTGTGAAATTCAAAGCAGGACATGTGCTTAATGGGGTTAGGGTGGCTTCCTGTCATTGAGGCGATACCACCACCATCATCCAAGGTGCTGCTGATCTATTTGCAGACTAAAGGGTAAGCCATTCTTGAGCCAGGCAGTTAGTCTTACACAGGTCTGGGCATCCATGTTCTTATAGAGTGGGGATTGGGTCACAGTCAGTTTTGAGTCCCACAGTTTGGGAATTACTCAGGGCTATCCTGTCAAGTTAGTCCAGGGCTCGGTTATTGTCAGACATCAGTGTTTCAGTTCTAATTGTTGGGGGCTATCATGGAGTATTCCACAGTGGGATGGGAAAGTGGTAGAATTATTCTGGGGGGTGGGCTTTATTACAATGGGTCATTGAAAGAATGGTTGCAGTGATCGGAGTTGATTGCATATAGAAAAATGGGACCTCACAATGAATGGAAGGAGACTGGGAGCTCTTCAGGTAGGGCGTGGGGAGGTTCAAGCAGGTCATTTTGACTCTGCCTCTTCCTTTTCATCTCCCCATATTTAGGTGCAGCCCAATGTCTGTCTGCAGCAGGGTGGAGAGAGTCTGCTTGGTGATCGACCCTGTTGGTTTAGAAGAATTGGCACTTGTCTCCGATACCCTTCAGCCTAAAAAAATCCTAGGCCTGTTGAGAGTCTCCTGCATTGAGACAGGCTTGTATTGCTGTAGGCTTCAGGATCAGAGATCGGGAGTTTGGAGAGGCAGGGAGTTTTTGGAGTGTGCTGGATGTGAGAGTGATTTTTTTTTGAGAACAGATAGGTTAAAGCTTGTGCAGAAGAGAAATGAGTTAGTTCTGTTGGTGATCAGAGGAGTACAGCACAGTGGAGCATATTGGGCTCATTGTCCCTTGCTGTGTCTCCAGCAGCAAATGAATGGCGTGAGTCTTTCCCAGCCACCCCATCCCAAAACCGCAATCCACCCACCACCCCACAACTGTCTAGGTCCTCTTGGCTACATTGTGGGCTAGTTTATTTCCTGAAATATGGAAAAGGGAGGGTTGGAGTGTGATGGAAATGGATGCAAGAGCAGTTAGTGATCACGCATGAGGAGGAGGAGGAGGAGGAGGGGTGGTGAGGTGCTTCCATGAGTGAGTAGAAAGATCTGAGGGCCAAAATGGTTAGTAGCTGTAAAAGGTGAGATAGGTGTGCGTTCCTGAGTGAGCGTAATGCATGTGATGCTGTAGTGCTGTAGACTATCACCCTCTTTAATCCAATGGCAGAGTTATAATGAGTGCTGGCCCCCTGAGTGTGCAGTAGCAGAGAAAAGATGTTGCCACTTACCCTTGTTAAACAGAAGAGATTGCTGACCTTCTTTTTGCACCTTTTCTTGATGGAGGCTTGTGCTGCTAGCTCTTCCCAGGCTGCCTGAGTCTGATGGCATGGAACTCTCTCCATTGTCCCATCTGCCAGTGCCTCAAGATCTTCCTCCAAAAAGCAGAAACAAGCTTAGTTTTCTTTTGCACCATGTTTTGAGAATTTAGAGGTGTGAAACCAGCGTGGTAGTCCTTGGCATGCAGCTGCTGGCAAAGCCTCAGGAACTGGTAAATTCTGGCAGCACCCAGAGCCTCTGCCACCTGATTTGCTGAGTGATATGCCCAGCGTCTTGCTTGCGTAATGAATGAGTTGGAAAGTAGGTGATTGTTACAAGATAACTCTTCCCCAGACTAAGTGGTGCAGTTGACTCTGTGAAAGCCACTTGGCACCGCCTTTAACTTAACAAAAAAACCTATTCCAGAAACTCTGTTCCTGCTCCTGGAGGAAATGTCCTTCCCAATCTCGAATGTTCTGGTGCTTTCTGATGGAGTGGTACAGTGGCTAGCCCTGCTGTCTCACAGTGCCAGGGACCTGGGTTTGATTCCACCCTCAGGTGACTGTGTGGAGTTTGCGCATTCTCCCCTAAACTACGTGGGTTACCTCCCACAGTCCAAAAATGTGCAGTTTAGGTGGATTGGCCATACTAAATTGCCCACAGTGTACGGTGATGTACAGACTAGCTGGGTTAGTCATGGGAAATGCAGAGTGATAGGGTAGGGGTGTGGGTCTGGGAGAGATGCTCCATGGAAGTTTGGTGTGGACTCAATGGGTTGAATGGCCTGCTTCCATACCTATTGGGTGTGAGTTGCATGAGCTAGAGTGATGGGCTGTTGAGGTGCTTAGACTTCAGTGATCGCTAAGTATGTCCATGTTTAAAATATTTAATTGTTAACAACATTGGTTTCACACCCTAAATTTACTTTTGAAGTTACCTTGTTTTCCTGGATTTAAAGAGATGGAATCCATTCATCTGCTCATTGAACTCATCCAAGGTCATGTCTCTGAATCTTAAGATTAAAGCTGTGTCATCCCTAGCGAGTACTCCAAGTTGTGATTTTAATAAATCTAAAGTTTTTCTCCCACACCATTCTCTGAGTTACACATACCCAAGTAAGATTGACACAAATTACTTACTTGAAGGCATAAGGATTAATAATTCTAAATTACCTATGTTTGTTAAAATGGAAGCCATCTGTTACTGAATAACTGTTTCCTATTGTACTGATCGTACAAACTAGTTTCCTTTTTGTTTTGGGGAAAAAGAAGGGTTTGCAGAAAAGATGACATTACAATAGGTTGCATTAATTAATTAATATTGTCTGTCATTTGTAGTCTTATTTTATATTTTCTTGGCATAGATGATTTGATCATATCCAAAGAGCTTTAAAATCTTTCCAAAATAATATTCAAACAGTACAATATTCTCAGCAGTTTTCATTTTAAGTCTTTTATAGGTAATTAAAAACATAACAGTTGTTTTCCAGGATCCATGCAAAAGAGATTAGAGAAATCTCCACAGCGTGAATATTTTTTGTTGTCAAACCAGTGCAAAATTGTCATGGTAACAGTGAGATACATATATGTTTGTGACGTTCTTCATCTGAGGAACCAGTTGCACCCAAGAGGAGTGTTTTAAAACTTTTATTTTAAAGTTAACGTTGCTTCAAACCAGAGAAACTTCCAGGGGCAAGGAAAAAACTCCCTGGTCACCACAAACTCCTAGCCCCTCTAACCAAAATCAGGGCATCCAGGTGAGGGCAGGTTATTTGAAAGGAGAATGAAGATTCCATATTTCTTCTGACTCCACCTTCCTTCTGTTCTCCTATATTTATGACCAAGACACTTGTAGAAAGAACATGAGATCATTCTTCAAATAATGAGACTCTGACTTGACTACCATATTAGATTGAGGTTTAAGTGGGACAGTAATGATGGCGCATCCCTGTCAGGCCAAACCTGCCTGGAAAGATTTGAGATGCTCAGATAGGAGCAATTTAAAGAAAATAAGAATTTTAAGTTTCCTCATGGACCAGAAGAAGAAAGACCACTCCTCTTTAGCCTTGACAAAGGCTTAGGCTTCCCTTACCCGACAGTGTGAATGAGCCCTGGGCTTCTGCAAGTTTCAAATCTGTGCTATAGAAATTCAAACTTTTCCAACAGTGTTTAAATTGAATGCAACACCGTTTGATTTTGGGCTAGCAGAATTAGCAGCTACATCACCTGAGGCTGTTGATTGCTTATCCTTCTGTGTTGATGAAACGAGGTGGAGCCTGAATGTGGTTTCAGAAACTTTGGAAAACTATGCTTGAAAATCTTGCATCAGATAGCTGCCTCATGAAATGATTACTGCAGCAAATTGGCAAAGATTATTAACAGATTTAGAAAATCACTGAATTATTACAGTGTAGGAGGAGGCCATTTAAATCCATTGTTTCAGCTTTCCAAAAGGCATTATGACATTGTTTCATTCACCTGTCTTTTCCCCATACATTTGCACATTATTTTTATTCAAATAAGCAGCTAATCTCCTCTTGAATTCCTCAATTGAATGCATTCACATCCAGGTAGTGCATTGCACAACTGAACCACTCATTGTCCAATTAGATTTTTTTCCTCCCATTTGCTACATTTGCCAATCACTGTAAATCAGTGTCCTCTCATTCTTGATCCTTTTATGTTCACAAAGAGTTTCTCCTTATCTACTGTATCCAGACTTCACATAATTTTGAAAATTTCTGACAGATTTCCTCTTAGCTTTCTTCTTTCCAAGGATAATGGTTCTACACTGACCTCATAGTTTGCAAAGCTTCCAAGTTTTGTATCATCCACAAACTTTGAAAGTGTCCCCTGCACAACACGACCTAGATCATTGAATATATCAGGAAAAGTTGGAGAAAGTGAGGACTGCAAATGCTGCAAATCAGTGTCAAACATTGTGCTGCTGGAAAAGCACAGCGAGTCAGGCAGCATCCAAGGATCAGGAGAGTCAACGTTTCGAGCATTAGCTCTTCATCAGGAATTCCTGTTGAAGAGCTTATGCTCTAAACATTGACTCTCCTGCCCCACTGATGCTGCCTGTCTGGCTGTGCTTTTCCAGCACCACTCTTTTTGACCTTGATATATTAGGAAAAACAAGGGTTCTAAGACTGATCCCTGGGGAGCTCCACTACAAATCTCCTCCAGCCCACAAAATAGCCATTGACTATTATTCTGTTTCCTACCTCTCAGTCAATTTAGTATCCATTTTACTACTGGCCCTTTTATTCCATGAGGTATAACTTTTCTCACTAGTCTGTTGTGGGGCCTTTTGGAAGTCTATGTAAACCACATCAACCTCATTGCCTCAGTGCCCCTTTCTGTTATGTCTTCAAAGAAATTCCAGTCACCTAGTCAAACGTTTTTTTCCAGGCGATTGCTAGTTTCATCCTGAAAAATGGTTTCTGGGAGCTTCCTCAAATTGGATTTGGTCCCTTACAATGTGGAAACAGGCCCTTCGGCCCAACAAGTCCACACAGACCCTCCGAAGAGTAACCCACCCAGACCCATTTCCCTCTGACTAATGTACCTAACACTATGGGCAATTTAGCATGGCCAATTCACCTGACCTGCACATCTTTGGACTGTGGGAGGAAACCGGAGCACCCGGAGGAAACCCACGCAGACGGGGAGAATGTGCAAACTCCAGACAGACAGTTGCCCGAGGCTGGAATCGAACCTGGGACCCTGGTGCTGTGAGGCAGCAGTGCCCACCACTGAGCACCGTGCCACCTATTCAGCTGACTATTTAATCAGTTTTAGGCATATCCTGACAAAATCTTTAAAATAAGTCCTGATAAAATCTTTAGAATAAATATGTAATGTTTGCAAATCTCAAATCTTCTGGCAACTCTCTGATTTCAGGCAAGAGTGAAAGATGATGGCCAGTCCCCCTGCAATTTACATTCTCATTTCCTTCAATATCCCTAGATGTATCTCATCCAATCCCAGTGCCTTGTCACAACTTGTTGCCCCATTGCATTTTGGCTTCTTTGTATTTCGTAGGAATGCTAAAACAGAAATATAAGTAGGGAGTGAGTTCAACAAGTTGACAAAGTATTGACAATTCAAGACATGAACTTTCATTGGTTTGTACGATGTTCACTGTAGCTCAATAACTATAAAATGAAATTTAAATATTTTGAAACTTCCACTTTGTCTACATGATGTTTTTGTAATATTTATCAGCAGTTTTTCCTTGTGTATTTAATATAATCTCTATTAGATTTCACTTATGATTGTGCCAGTTATTTGCATAATTTCTTTGACTAATTTTGCAATTCATGCGAAGGGTTAGTGTTTTATAAGCAAAGGTTTAGTTTGGGGCTGGTGAAAATTTCCACCAGTACAATCATAGAAATGTTTCAACAGGTAATTAAAGTAGTACACTGAATGTACAAATCAATATCATATGGGTAAATGACGTTGTGTGAATTATGAAAGACTTGAAACAGCAGTCTTTCAGTGCTACTATTTATGGACCAGCCGTTTGTGCTTTAGCTGCAGTGAGTTTATGGATAATATCCAAGTAACTGAGTGTAGAGAGGACTTTGGACAGGTGTTTGCTCTGGAGATCTGGTGGAAGGAGTAAAGAGAGAATGTTTCTGTTCCTGATAGTCTCAATTCTTTCGCATGCAAGTCCTCAACTACTGAGTGTGGTTCCTCTTAAGTTGTGGAACACATTATCTTGAAGCTGTAAAAAACCAAAAGTGGAATAGAATAATAAAGACTTGTTTAATATTGTTTAATTGTATTATAGCCTTTATCTCAAATGTTTAATGAAAGTAATATTTGTTTTTAATTAACTTTGTTATTTCAGTATTGAAAGAAGCCCTAGGTTTGTTCCTTTCAATTAGATGTATATGAAGGCACAAAATGAAAACCGGCCTCAAACATTGTAATTTGACACACAATGTAATGCAGTATCACATGACAAACTCTGATGTCATAAAGTTAAAGTATCATGAAAATTCCTCATTATTGTCAACACAGCACTTATTCTCCTAATGGAGGGTCCAGCTGGATGCCAAGTACCACTAGAGTTTCAACTCATTAGACTCTGAACATCCTTAGGCAGTTTGTCCGCAAACAACAGATACTGATGCTGTCGTACTATGTTGGCAAGTGTCCAATGCACCACATCACTTCAGCCTTCTTTTCCTTCAACCATGCTGAAGCGCACTCCATTACCTCATTTGCAGCCTCCACTGTTGCCTCTTCCAACCTCCCAATAATTTCAATAACCACGATGTTCAGTATGAAATATAACCTCGACATAAAGCTTCAAATACATCCACCCACTCTTGCCACTCTAGATTCTAAGCCAGTAGACGGACAACCACGTGGCTGTGAATTGTTTTGAAATAAATCATATTCTCCACCACATTATTGCTATGTAAGGTGATTCTAAACTAATATTCTGGTAGTGTTTTCAAACTTAGGAAAGAATTATGTAAATTAGATTGTTAATAAGTGTGCTCCAGGACTTTTTTTTCCCAGTGATGAATATTAATTTACCTAACCTATCATTAACTCAATATTAATAAAGCAACATTTTGATTTTATTTGTTGAATGTACTTTGCCTTTACCAGCCATTTCCTTAGCTTTTTGAAACACATGAAACACATATAAACTATCTTTCTAAGACCCCATAATTTGGAAAGGAATTCTGCCAACAATATTGTTGTTTATAATTCTGCACTCATATAACGAGTTTGCAAAACCTGTCAAACCTTCCAAATTGGGCTGATAAACTGATTGAAATATAATTGGTCAATATAGAACAACAGTACATTGAAAATCAATGCTGCTTGAGCAGAAAGCATCGCCTTGCCATTTAAACATATATTTATTCAGGGCCTCCATTAAGATAATTGCGTATTCCAGTAACAATGTCCCTTTAGAATAGTAACAAGATAGTTCCAGATTTCTGCTGATGAGCTAATTTTCTACCTGATTTCTATCCAAAAATTCTTTACTAGTGAGTGATGAGACAGATGTGCATTCCCTCCTCCAAATTCCATTAACATCGCCCCACTGTTCTTGTTCTTTTATGCTTGTGTTCACTTTTTTAATTTGTCCTGTTAAATTTGTTCAAATCTTCTGATTTAACTAATCATAATTGTCAATACTGTATCGCAAAAACAATACTATTTTCCATTTGAATCTGTTCGTTGTGAGATTTTCGTTGTATTTGTGAAATAATCAGCTCATTAAGCACAGGAGGCAGGTAGATTTACTGAAAACATATTAAGATTCGGTGTTGAACCTTTTGACAGCACTGTCAATGTTAAAGAGAAAATTGCAGTGACAACCTTCTCAGAGTTAAAAACATGAGCAAGTTGCTCAAGAGTACACAGTGATACCCGACCACAAAATGGTATCAAAATCTCCTCTTCATGAGACCATCCAGCCATTCTTTAGCCAACAATAATAGTTTCTTTTAAAGCAAGGAAGTGAAAGGGAAGATAAATTGAGAAAGAAAGCAGATCACCTCCATATTTTCCCAATGCCTGTTTTTCCATTCTCCAGTTTTAAGATTTTTGGATATTACTAGTCCTCCTGATTTCAGTCCAGACCTATACTCCTAATTACATAAGGAAAGCAGCAGCAACCAATGCTGAGGTTGGAAGAGAGTTAGTATTTACTGAAATAACTCCAGAGAGGCCGATATCCCATCACCAAGTCACCCATTATTTACATGTGGCGAGCCCTTGACACTGATCCAGCTTCCTCACAGCCAGCACTCTGAGTGAACAGGATGTCTGACACTCCTGTTTTTTTTGTGTTTTTTCTTGTGAACCCCCTCTTTTTTTCTCATTTTTTTCTGTTTTTTTCTTGTCTAACTGCAGTAGTGCTTATTTTTCCCCAGCACCCAAGTCGTGTGTGTGCAGCCATGAGAAACAGTGAAAGACACATTGTGTACAAATCTTTATTCAATTTCCACCACCAGGAAGAAAAGAAACACCCAAGTGACCAGTGAAAAGCAGTGCCCTTCACATCAAACGGCAATGCTGACACTTCTGTTATTTTTTTTGGCTTTTTTTTCCTCTAGACTGAGGAGATTCTAAATCCCCTGTTCATTTTTTTCTCTTTGCGTGTACAGGTGTGAGGCACAGTGAGAGACACAAGGTGCACGAATCTTTATTCAGTTTCCACCACCAGGAAGAAAGGAAACAACTAAGTGGCCTGTGACAAGCACTGCCCTTCACATCAAAGGGCAATACTGTGTGATCAAACAGTGAAGGGGAGGGCAGGGATTAAATCAAAATAGAATTGGAGGGGGAAATAATGCACTCCACTCCCTGCGGCGCCTACCTCTCCCTGAACAACTCCAGGTGTCTGTGGAGACTGCGTGCTCCTTGTCCAAGGGCACCCGGGCTCTATCGTAACCGCGGAAGAGGGGTAGGCAGTTGGCCCGAGCGATCCTCCTCCACGGCCCGCTGCCTGGACCTGTTTATGGCCAGTTTGGCCAGGCCCAAGAGCAGACCCACGAGGAGGTCTTCAGACCTGCCCTCCCTCCTCCGTACTGGGTGCCCAAAGATCAGGAGCGTGGGGCTGAAGTGCAACCAAAAGCAGAGGAGGGGGTTTTTAAGAAAATCAAAAAGGGAGTGCAAACGCCCACACCCAATATACACATGGTCCACGGACTCCACAGCGCCACAGAACAAGCAGTTGGGCTGGGAGTCCGTGAACCACCACAATCTGCGGTTGCAGGGGATCGCTGCGTGCAGCACCCTCCACCCCAGATCCCCGAGAGAAAGGGGCAGGACTCCCGCATAGAGAGCCCTCCACTGGGGATCCCCATCGTCCGGTGGTAAATGGGTACGCCAAGGTGTGTCCGGACGGTGGATGAGGAAGAAGAGGTGGACGGTATGCAGCAGCAGTCTATATAAGGCCCACCTTTTTAGATCCTTAAAAGGGACAAAATGAAAATTCTGGAGGCGGCTCAGGTTGTGGGGCACACTTCTGCGGGAAGTACAGTACACTTCTGTTCTTTTTTTTTAGACCTCTTGGCATCATGGGACCCCACATACCCACCAACACAGTAAAACAACAGCTCATGAATCCGAAAGACCCCGTACAGACAACAAGCAAAACTAATGTCACTTACAAAATACCTTGCAAGAACTGTAACAAACACACTTCTGTTCTTTTTTTTCTCTTCTTCTCCACCCCAGATCCCCAATATTCCTGTTTTTTTTAAATTAACCCCCATACTACCACCTAAGTGCGGTAGTGCTTATTTTTTCCCCAGCACCCATGGTGTGTATGTGCAGGTGTGAGACACAAAGTGCACGAATATTTATTCAATTTCCACCACCAGGAAGATAGGAAAACACCTGGGTGGCCAGTGACAAACACTGCCCTTCACATCAAAGGGCAGTGCTGTGTGATCAAAACAGTGAAGGGGAGGGTAGGGACTAAATCATAACAGAGTTGGAGGGAGAAATAATGCACTCCACTCCACACACTTCTGTTCTTTTTTTCTTTTGCACTCAAAAAGGGAGTGCAAACGCCCGCACCCAATATAAACACTCCTGTTTATTTTTTTTTAATTTTTTTAAAAATCTACACTACCGCCTGACTGCGGTAGTGCTTATTTTTTTCCTGGCACCCAAATCTCCTGTTTTTTTTCCGTCCTTTATATTTTTCTTTACCCCCACACTACCACCTAAGTGCGGTAGTGCTTATTTTTTCCCCAGCACCCATGGTGTGTATGTGCAGGTGTGAGACACAGTGAAAGACACAAAGTGCACGAATCTTTATTCAAATTCCACCACCAGGAAAACACTGCTGTTTATTTTTTTTTCGTGAAGGGGAGATCTTCTGGTTTTATTTTTTTTTCTTCTTGTTTTTCCTGGTTTATTTATTTATTTTTAATTTAACCCCCACACTACCACCTAAGTGCGGTAGTACTTATTTTTTCCCCAGCACACATGGTGTGTGTGTGCAGGTGTGAGACACAGTGAAAGACACAAAGTGCACGAATATTTATTCAATTTCCACCACCAGGTAGATAGGAAAACACCCGGGTGGCCAGTGACAAACACTGCCCTTCACATCAAAGGGCAGTGCTGTGTGATCAAAACAGTGAAGGGGAGGGTAGGGACTAAATCATAATAGAGTTGGAGGGAGAAATAATGCACTCCACTCCACACACTTCTGTTCTTATCTGTCAGCCAGGGCTCTCTGATTGGACCAGGCTATCAGTCTCATTCAGGAAACTCCTATTCTATGAGATCCACCTGGCTGACCTCGTTACAATCACTACCTTTATGTCTTGTAACATATTGAGACTCAAACAACAACTGTCAGCAGAAGATGTTGGGAATGTGCTGGTTGTAATAAGGAAATACATTTGTCAATGTTATATTAGGTGTAGGTTCTGTGATGTTAACTTGAATGTTGTATGAGATGTATGGATTACATTGGATCAAATTTTGGTGGATGTCCTGTGCATATATATAGTACAATGGCAATGGATCGATCGACCAAGGTTGTTTGTGGGAAATTATGCATGGTCTGATTTGACCTTAAGAGACAAACTAATGTAAATTGTGCTATAAAACTGGGATATAATGGAATCTTTATTAATTTATATCTATAATTATGAAGTTGCAGGTATAAAAGCAATATCAGGAGTCTGTGAACAACAATTTCCAACACATGTATAATATTATTTTATTTCTTCAAAGAAGTTGCTCATAGCTAAGTTGGACCCTCCACTCAAGTCCCCATGTCCAGTGCACAGTGTGGGATGGGCCCAAAAACGAGCATTACTGAGAAAATAATTGTATGGTACAGGTCTCCTGGATCAACTGGGGTAGAATGCAAGTTGGGCCTCTGTATTGCAGGCTCCTTATCATCTTTTGTGTAGGTTAATATCTCACCTCACTTATCTTATGCTAATTAGCATCTGCAGAGCAGAAAAATCGACGTTTCGGGCAGGAGTCCATCATCAGAAATTCCTGATGAAAGGTTCTTGCCTGAAACATTGATTTTCCTGCTCCTCGGATGCTGCCTGTCCTGCTGTGCTTTTCCAGCACCACTCTAATCTAGACTCTGATCTCCAGCATCTGCAGTCCTCACTTTTGTCTTATGCTAATTAGGCTAACCCTAGAAATACCTACAGGGGTTAATGCCATAGGTTAAGTAGGCAGACTTCTGACCACATCTGAACATGAATTCTACATGAGCTTTATTCTGCCAACTGTAAGTTGTTTATCCAAATGCCAAACAAGAGAAGGAAATGCAATTTACTCGTCCCATTTAGATATTGCTGCAGGTTGCAGATCAGTTTTTAAGTTAGGAAAGCATAGGGCTGGCAAGATGCTGAAAATGAAAGAGGGGAAATTAGTAATATGGAAAATGTTTGACTTTAAGAGAAAACAGTTTTGGGATGGAATCATATAAGTCTCTGAGTGATGTGGGCAATAATAGCATTTGTAGCAGAAATGGACCAGAGGTCTGGTGAGGCCGATCTCATTCCATATTTTTTACGTTCCATAAGTGTGAAATGATTCTCACTAGACTGTGGTGAGTTGCCAATTGAAGGTGATTAAATATTGTTGAATTCCTTGTTGATGGCCCAACCTGCCTCATTTATATTCAGCTATCCTCCTATTAAAGTGCATAATGTCACATTTTCCCCCATTATGTTCCATCTGCCTATTTTGTCTTTTGCCCAATGAATTAGCCTGTCCATATCACTCTGGACTCCTTGTTATCCTCACCATTTGCTTTCACATCTATTTTTGTATAAACAATAAACTTGACAATTGTGTATTCACTTCCATCACTCAAATGATTCATACAGATTGTAAATAATTGTGACCCGACTACTCTCTGTGCCATTCCATTAGTTATAGTTTGCCATCTTTATCTTGACTCTTTGTCTCCTATTAGTTGTCCAATCTTCTATACATGCTAATATACTACCTTCAACACTAGGCTCTTATGTTATTGAATAGTCTTACATGTGGTACCTTACTTAATACCTTGCAGAAATCTAAATATATTGCATCTACTGGTTTCCCTTTATCATCCTGCTTGTTACTTTTTCAAAGGATTCTAAAAGGTTTGTCAGGCATGGTTCCTCCTTCATGAATCCATGCCACCTCTGCTTGATTATATCATCTATTTCTAAATTGCATCCTTTATAAGAGGTTAAAACATTTTCTCAATGACAGATATTTGTATTATAAGTATGAAATTCAAATTGTAATTATGGTGACATTTTATTCTATTAAAATAAGATGAAATAAATAGTCTAAGTTTGAATTTTTACAAAGCCTTTTGATCATAAGATCAATATAATGACATTCGGGAGAGTATTTTTTTTTCAAGTTCGCATGGCATTTCATAGTTTAAGTGTGTCAAACCAGAAAGTTCATCTTTTTGGGTTCAGAGACGTAATTCTGCAAGAAAGTACAAAATGAAGACTTGTTGAACATGTCTTAGTTGATAGCCAATATCACATTTGGATCATGTGGTGCCATTTTTAGCATCTGTGTTTGAAAATGTTATTTTGAACACAAGAACTTGGAGTAGGAGGAGGCCCCCCAGTCACTTAAGCCTGCTGCATTTTTTGATAAATTTTTGACTGATCTGATCGTGTCCATTACTTTCCTGTCTGCTCTCTATGATCTTTAACTCCCTTCTTAGTCAGGAATTTATCTTAAAAATATTTTATGGCTCATCCTTCTCTTAGATGGCAGTGAGATGTGGTGGTCTGAGCCGGCTCAGTGCTTGAATGTAGATGGGCTTCTCTTTAAGCTTTTTAAAAAAAATTTTTCTCTTATTCTTAAACTATTGAAATGGTGCTGTATTGTGTTGACAAATGAAAGCTATTCACTGTTGGAAGTGACTCAGAGAAAATTGGAATTGCATGGTACCCCAAATCCTAAATACACCCAACTACAATGACCATGAAATTTTTCCTAACATTGCAATAAAAACATAGCTAACTAAATTTGAGAGGCGGTGAAAACAAGGTATGGGATTTAATTTTGATCTAGAATTGACCTGGGATGATAGATCAATTATAACATAGGCACCACCCCAGCTATGCTGCCTGCTCATTTCAATGAGTTCAGTGCCCAGCCAAGGCTAATTGTGCTGTTCATTGTCTGCACTCTTTAGCAGGTGTCCAATATCATTAGTGGCTAGCACCACTTCAAGCTAACCTGCACTGCTGAAAGCTAACCTGCAGCTCTCGGGGATTGCGACTGGAGCAGGTCCTATATGTTTTGTGGGAAAAACTATTTAATTCATGTTTCGATAATATTTCACACTATTATTACATTTTAACATTTGTTATTATGCTGGCCCTAGACTGTGAGGAAATATTTTGAACACTGAATTACAATGAAGTATGTATCCACTTTGCCACATAACAGGCCTAATTATAAAGCTGCTGTAGTAAATAACTTTCTGTGCAGACAGTGACTTACTGGTTGATGAGGATCATTTTAATCAAACTCTTGGATGAACAAACAACTTTGACAAGCAGTATAAATCTGTTATTTCATTGCTACTAAAAAAAATAAATTTGATCCAGCTATGAAGAGACACTAGTTAGCTGGGTTGTTTTCCCTAGAGCAGGGAAGGCTGAGGGTACATGATGAGGTGTACAAAATTCTGAGGAGCATAAATTGGGCAATCGGAAGAAACTTTTCCCCTTCCTCATGAGGTCAATAAATAGTGGGCATAGACCTAAGCTCAGGGACAGGAGGTTTAGAGGAGATTTAATGTAACACTTCTTCACCAAGAGTGTGGTGCATATCTGGAACTCACTACCTGAAAGAGTGGTAAAGGCAGGAATGATCACACAATATAAGCCATAGCATATAAGGCTATGGGCTGAAAATGTGTTGCTGGAAAAGCGCAGCTGGTCAGGGAGCATCCTAGGAACAGGAGAATCGACGTTTCGGGCATAAGCCCTTCTTCAGGAATCCAGCATCTGCAGCCCTCACTTTCTCCATAAAAGGCTATGGGTCAAGTGCATGGAGAATGAACTGGAGTAGCTAGGTGCTTGCTGACCTCACGGTTAGACCGAAGATCCTCTTTCCGTGTTGTAAAGCTGTTTGACTCTATCAGTGTTATATAATTACTGCTCTGATTATTTCATATCAACTGTTGAAATACATGCTATAAATTGAACAGGCTACACAGGAAACATTGTAGAGAGACAGTGATTTGTTATCAACTGAAATTAAGGACTGCAACTTAAATTTGGTGATAAATATTAAAGAACAAACTTGAACATTTCCTGGATAAATTAACCTTCAGAAGGATTTAATATTTAGCAATGTTAAACATTTACCTTCAGTAGATTGTGATGAAGACTTGCACGAAAACTCATGTATCACTTATATGCCAACATTTAACAAAATATGATTACAGTTGGTAGTTATAAGATTTCTTCTGAATGATTTCTGTTTGACTTTTTTTTCTTTTTATGACGAGCGTCTAGCTATTTGGCGAACACAATATGGTCAATTTAAGAAATGAAAATATGCACAAGCATAGTGGTAAAGATTGAAAGAAATCACCCCAGTTGGTTGGTCCTATTTAAAACTGCTCCAGTGCTGGATTATATGGCTGTTTTTCAACTACCTCTTTTAAGGGCAATTAATAGTTTTGCAGAAAGAAGCAAAAAATAACAATTCAGCTTGCAGTGGCACTGAATCTAAAGCGGTCAACTAGTAGAATCCCAGCAGTTAATGTATGTTCCACCTAAGTTAATGTATTGTTGCAAAAAGAACACTTAAGTCAATCTGATTCTGATTTAACATATTCCACACTAATTATCTATAAGTCAAAAGTATAACAATTCATTATCAGAAAATATCAAACTGCATATGACTTTAAACAAAACAAGAAGATAGGTTTACTTGTCGTCTGTGTTGTTTTTCAGGTTACTTTGATGTATTATGCTTGTAAGTTATATTCAGAATCTGATCTCGAAACATCATTACTAATTTCCTGCCATTTGAAGTTAGAAGTAACATCTCCATTCAAAGGCCACTTGCAATTTAAGCTGGCCACTGTAGTGGTGATTTTGAACTACCATGTTCGTGATATTATTGTAACAAAACATAGTTTAAACGTACTATTTTAAACACATCAGAATCACGAGTAAATGTTATAATTGTTTGATTCAACATCAGTCATCACTCATTTTTGATTTAGGTGCTTGGGCATTATCTAAGTGAATCATGGTTCTTTCAAGTTACTGAAACGCACCGAGAGACGCCTGAACTGATCTGTTGTATAGTCCCCATGTTCCATCTGCCCACACAGCAGCAACTAAGCGGTTTTTTGGGATGGGCAATTAAAACTCTAGGCAAATTCATAAGAAGAAAATGTATTCACAACTATCCCTCTCTGAGCCTCAAACAATCAGAAAGGCATTCTAAAGGATAAGAGTAACCAGCGACATTATTGTCTAATATCCAATCTACCATTTGTCCACAGAGAAATCAGCCTCTTCAGAACTCATCAGTTTTGAATGTTTGTAGTGAGTCTGCACCAACAGAATAAGTCAACAACCTGTTTTAAGTGACAGTGATCTTAATGAAATGAAAACTCCTGTGATCTAACCTAGCTCAAAGTGTAATTTAAACATTATTTATTTAATAAACAGTCCACATGTACACTATCTACCCCCTTCATTACTTTAACTATTTGAATTAACTCTCCCTAGAGTTCAGACTTCTGTTGAGTAAAGCGAGCGGTGCACTAAAGCCTACTGTGAAATCCAGAGTTCGAAGAGTTAATCTGGCAGGATTCTTCTGAAACTTTTCTAAAACCTCTACAGTTAGAGTCTTGACACTTTTAGAAAGAAATACCTTTTGAGATTGTTTCCTGGTTCTCATCCTGAACCTGGCAATGTGTAAGCCAGTACAATTTCCCAAGAGTTGGCCAATTAACGACAGATGGTTCCTGAAGTTTCCAAACCTACAACGTTCTGAATTAGGAGGAGGAGGCGGCCATTGAGCCCCTCAGGCCTGCTCCACCATTCAATAAGATCGCATATTGAGGCTTTTTCCGAAAGGTCTCTAATTTGTTTACCAGAACTGTGGCACAACTACCAGGCCACCACTGTGAAAGAGAGAGCCCTCTACAGGTTAAGCTGTGGCCTGCTCCTTTGGTTGGGTAAAGGTGTAGGATGCCATGTATACTCTCTGGCCAGCAGCATGAAAATTACATCCAGTCGCTGTTTGGGTATTGGCCTCAAAGGGAGGGCAGAGTAAGACATTTATAGGTACAGGTTGGTTAGCTAGCTACTGGTACTGCTAGATGAGCAGCCCGCACCACTTGCTCCCTGATTCTGGCAAGATTGGTGGGAAGTAGGAACCTGTTGTTGCACCAATCCTATGCCATCCGGCACCTACTTTCCTCTGACTCTTGACTAGAAACTCACTTCCAGATCCCACATCATCTCCGAAGCCCCCAACTCCGAGTCCCAAATGTGAGAGCAGTAGACTGAGGTGCAATATTCCAGATGGGATGTTATGGTGCTTTTTGTTTTATAACTCAGTTATAGCTATGTTTAATTTTGACTGAACATATATTTACTCCTAATTAATGGGTTTGGACAATGGTGCCATATTTTTTAATGAATGACTAAATGTCAAGGTTACAAGATACCATGTAGTGCTTTGCTTTGAGAGATGGTTTGTGTATTTTCCTCATCATCCTATAGAATCTGCAGCATTTTCCCAGCATGCAGTAAAACATGTATATTTATTCATTATGAATCGAAGAAAACCTGTCTAAAAGAAGTCCGCCCTAAATCCAAATGTTATTTTAAAAAAAGTAAATATTGAGTGCATCTTATTAGAATTTGAGTACTGAGTAACCAGGATAAAGGTTTAGAAAAAGAATGCTATAAATACTGCCTGTTCAAAGGCTTTTAACACCCTCATATTCCTGTTCTCTCTAAATTCTTTGTCCATGTCATTATCCTCTTGCTCAGTTGTTCTGGAATGTTCTATTCCATCCACCATTTCCGTATGGAACTCCTTCCATTCAGTCGTCTAACCATTTCACATTCATATTTTTTTAAAAAACTGTTCATAGCTCATATTTTGACCAAGGATTAAAGTCACCTCTTCTTATCTTTCTTAAATTTTTTTCTATCTCAATGCCCAATCGCACAATTGGATTTATTATCAAAGATGCAGTTTATTGTTTATTCCTTGCACGTTTAACAATGAAAACAAAATAATGTAATGGAATTAATTAATTTAATTGGTTATTTTGAATCAAGGGCAGCTTTTTAAAAAAAGGTTTTTAAGCTAAAAGTGATCAATAAATATTAGAAAATAGCAAGCAGCTTCACAGTGGTTTTGAAATGTTTCTGTTGGGAGACATCTTGCAGTTGTTCTTACTCTTCTAGAAGCACACTATGCTAACATTCAGGCAGCATCCAAGGAGCAGCGAAATCGACGTTTCGGGCAAAAGCCTTTCATCAGGAATAAAGGCAGAGAGCCTGAAGTGTGGAGAGATAAGCTAGAGGAGGGTGGGGGTGGGGAGAAAGTAGCATAGAGTACAATAGGTGAGTAGGGAAGGGGATGAAGGTGATAGGTCAGGGAGGAGAGGGTGGAGTGGATAGGTGGAAAAGGAGATAGGCAGGTAGGACAAGTCCGGACAAGTCATGGGGATAGTGCTGAGCTGGAAGTTTGGAACTAGGGTGAGATGGGGGAAGGGGAAATGAGGAAACTGTTGAAGTCCACATTGATGCCCTGGGGTTGAAGTGTTCCGAGGCGGAAGATGAGGCATTCTTCCTCCAGGCGTCTGGTGGTGAGGGAGCGGCGGTGAAGGAGGCCCAGGACCTCCATGTCCTCGGCAGAGTGGGAGGGGGAGTTGAAATGTTGGGCCACGGGGTCATGTGGTTGATTGGTGTGGGTGTCCCGGAGATGTTCCCTAAAGCGCTCTGCTAGGAGGCGCCCAGTCTCCCCAATGTAGAGGAGACCGCATCGGGAGCAACGGATACAATAGATGATATTAGTGGATGTGCAGGTAAACCTTTGATGGATGTGGAAGGCTCCTTTAGGGACTTGGATAGAGGTAAGGGAGGAGGTGTGGGCGCAGGTTTTACAGTTCCTGCGGTGGCAGGGGAAGGTGCCAGGATGGGAGGGTGGGTTGTAGGGGGGCGTGGACCTGACCAGGTAGTCATGTAGGGAACGGTCTTTGCGGAAGGCAGAAAGGGGTGGGGAGGGAAATATATCCCTGGTGGTGGGGTCAGGTGTTTGGAGGTGGCGGAAATGTTGGTGGATGATTTGGTGTATGCAAAGGTTGGTAGGGTGGAAGGTGAGCACCAGGGGCGTTCTGTCCTTGTTACGGTTGGAGGGGTGGGGTCTGAGGGCAGAGGTGCGGGATGTGGACGAGATGCGTTGGAGGGCATCTTTAACCACGTGGGAAGGGAAATTGCGGTCTCTAAAGCAGGAGGCCATCTGGTGTGTTCTGTGGTGGAACTGGTCTTCCTGGGAGCAGATACGGCGGAGGCGGAGGAATTGGGAATATGGAATGGCATTTTTCTGTGGTGGAACTGGTCTACCTTTTGCAAAAATGCCATTCCATAATCCGCTCCCTCTCCACCAGATGCCTGGAGGAAGAACACCTCATTTTCCGCCTCAGAACACTTCAACCTCAGGGCATCAATGTGGACTTCAACAGTTTCCTCATTTCCCCTTCCCCCACCTCACCCTAGTTCCAAACTTCCAGCTCAGCACTATCCCCATGACTTGTCCGGACTTGTCCTACCTGCCTATCTCCTTTTCCACCTATCCACTCCACCCTCTCCTCCCTGACCTATCACCTTCATCCCCTCCCCCACTCACCTATTGTCAGGCTCTCTGCCTTTATTCCTGATGAAGGGCTTTTGCTTGAAACATCGATTTCGCTGCTCCTTGGATGCTGCCTGAACTGCTGTGCTCTTCCAGCACCACTAATTCAGAATCTGGTTTCCAGCATCTGCAGTCATTGTTATAGAGAGTCGTAGAGATGTACAGCATGGAAACAGACCCCTCGGTCCAACCCGTCCAACCAGATATCCCAACCCAATCTAGTTCTGGGCCTTATTTTCCTTGTGACAAGTATATTTGCTATCCAGGAATTTGGACTACATTGTCACACTATTAGAGGGTTCCCTGAGCATGCTCGGTACTCGGAGGCTTAATTTACTGCTTTTTGTTTTATTCTTTCATGGGATGTGGATGATGTTGGTTAAGCTGGAATTTATTGTGCATTCTTAATTGCTGTCGAGGATGTGGTGATGAGCCATCTTCTTGATTGGCATGAGTTCTATATGACCATAAAAAACTGTGGCTGTAGCTATTCCGAAGACTGCTGAACTACAAACTCCTGTTGGGATTCATGCTGCATTGAGATCACCTTTGTCTTGCAGATAAGTCTGTTTAATAAGGTTTCTTTAATAGTGCTAATTCCTCTTTGCTGGCTAAGTGTTCAAATACAGTGAATGTACCAGTGTTTATGGGAACATGGACTGATAGCTATGTTGCCAATTGAATTTGGACTTCAGGATTGTGTTTTCAATAATACTGACTGCGAAGGCATGCCAATAATCTCAGCAACGCTGTGACATCTGTCTAATAACAAAGCAAATCTGGCCTAAATCAATCTGTACAGCAGTGAAATAAAGAAACTTCAACTCCAGCAATGTTATCATACATAAATACTTTATTCATTGTTCAAAAACAATTAATAGATTGGACAAACTAACACTTGTTTTGTGTTCAATACTTGCTTTAAAGACTTTTTAAAAATCAGGTATGTCTTAATCAAGTGAGCAGTGAACCTGTGGAATTCTCTGTCGCAGAAATGAGGCCACAACATTGAATGTTTTCAAGGTGAATACAGTTCTTATGGCTAACAGCATCGAAGGCTATCATGAGAAAGCGGAGTGGAAGGATCAGCCATAATCATACTGAAAGGTGGAGCAAGCTGAGAGGGGAGAATGGTCTACTCCTGCTCTGATCTTCTACGTTTATAAAATAACAATGCTTATAGAAGACAGCAGAAGATTGTAAATTTACTTGAATTTGTCGGGGCATTTCTCATTTCCAACTCTTTTAAAAGGATCGTTTGCCTTTTTGGCAATGGAAAAGGCCACCTTTGTTATTCTATTATAAGAAGATTGAAGAATTTTTTTCTGTTGAAATCTACATAAAGGCATTCCCTGAGTTTGATTCCACCGAAAGCGTAGAGATCACTTCTCTTTGACAGTGCACAATGCCCATATTTTCTACAAGGTTTACCATAATAATAATTATTTGTATATCTATTAGTTTCTGGTCTTGTTTGCAATTTGTGGGCACTCTGCTCACGAGTTAGATTAGTGGCACACAGAAAGTTAATTTACCAGAGACACTTCCGAGGAATATTCAAACTTTTTAGATGGATCTAATAAAACACATATGCCTGACATGTTGCACGGATAATTCAGTATTTCTTCTACTTTAGAGATTAATTCAGTTCATATTATAATGCGTGCACGTAAAGCTTCCAAATTCTGATATCTAGTAGCAATGGATGTTGTTTGAGGGAGTTGTAGACTTCTCAGTACTGTATTCTGGATTAGTGGTGCTGGAAGAGCACAGCAGTTCAGGCAGCATCCGAGGAGCAGTACCCATCTTGTATGCTGCAGATGTTCTGGAAAAGTGATGACCCTTTAAAATGTTCAGATTGAATTGCAACAGGAGAAGAACAAGTACAAAAAGAGTCCTGAGTTATGTTATTTGAGTATTTAGTATTTGAAAGATCCAGATTTTCAGCTTCATTTGAGAGCTAGCAAACATTTGTAATTAATTTGGCAAGAATTTTCCTATTTAAAGTCCCCTTCAATAGAAGGCTTGTAAATTCTTTGCCCCATTAGAACTGTAGGAGGTTATTGCATATCTGAAATCTGAGACTAGTGAGTTCGACTGGAATTATTTTTTGTTAGGAATGGAAGAACCTCAAACAACAGAATAACATGCACTTTTGGACTCAAATGTAATCTAGCATGACATTAACCTATTTATGAGTGCAGCAATCCATTGAAATCTCATTAGAACAAGTGTTTTAACTGGATGTGATTGTTGCTCGATTAGATCAGGACAAGGGCTGGAATCTGAAGAGGCTGTATTTGATCATAAGAGCCCCTTTCTTGGACTGAGTTTGTAATTATAGAATTTAGTAGTAATTGTATTTACTTGAGAGTATGCCTTTATACAAGGATTTAAATACTTAGAATGCCAATTTGTGACTCTGCTTTAGCAACTAGATTGCACAAGTGATAGGGGAGATTAATTAACTTTTATAACTGAGACAAATAATAACATGCAAATAAAATCATGTTTTGTAGCATTAGGTACAATAATTGTTTGTTTTGACGTCTCTTCATATTCCAGCTCACACAAATTTGCTTTAGTTGTTGAGCTGCTGTCTTTGTTGGGACAGTAATATTATCAGACATCTATTTCTGAATAGCATCATGTACGTTTGACCTGGAGCAACAGTATTGAATATTTTGACAGCTATCTGGCAAAATTACAGCCATTGGTCACACAACACTTTATGTAGTTGACTCCTTGCTGGGTCTTGCCTGTTGCAAATGGTCCTTTTTTATAGTAGATTGCAGAATTAGATTTACGAAGGGATTTCTGAAAATGACCTTTCAGCAAAAAAAGGCATTTAATTTATATCGTTGATTGGTGACTCTGATAAATTTTGCCATTAAGGAATCTTCCCATCAACCTATAAAATCAGTCACAAACATAAACATTTCACTGCCTATTTCATTGAGTTTTTGAGTTATTTCTGAATATGGTACTTAAAATGGAGATTGCTGATAATGTCAATGGGGTTACTTGTTTGTAATGATAGTGTTAAAAAAACTGCATTGATGAGCACAATTGATGCTGTGTGATCTTTGGGTTTATGACTATTTCAAGCATCCACTCTCTCCACCACTGAAGCTCAGTAGCAGCATTGTGTGCTATCTACAAAGATCCTCAGACAGCATCTTCTAAACCTATGACCAACTCCATTGAGAAGGAAGTGGGCAGGAGGTACATGGGAACACCACCACCACCTTCAAGTTCCTTTCCAAGCCACTTACCATTCTGACGTGGAAATACGCCACCATTCCTTGACTGTCGCTGGGTCAAAATACTGGAATTCCCTCCTTAATGGCATTGAGGGTCAACCTACAGATGGTGGACTGCAGCGGTTCAAGAAGGCAGCTCATCACCACCTTCTCGAGAGCAACCAAGGATGAGCAATAAATGCTAGCCAGCCAGTGACACCCACATCCCAAAAGTGAATAAATTAAAATAAGAAAAAATATATTACTTCAGCTTCCTTACATAGCCTTAATTTCACCTTCAAGCCAATACTTTTGGCAGTGCCATAAGTATTTGTATAGTGGCTCAGTGGTTAGCACTGTTGCCTCACAGCACCAGAGTCCCAGGTTCAATTCCAACCTTGGGTGACTGTCTGTGTGGAGTTTGCACATTCTCCCTGTGTCTGTGTGGGTTTCCTCCTGCAGTCCAAAGATTTGCAGGTTAGGTGAATTGCCCATGCTTAAATTGTCAACTAGGTGCATTAGTCAGAGGGAAAAGGGGTTTGGGTGGGTTGCTCTTCAGAGGGTCGGTGTGGACTTGTTGGACCAAAGGGCCTGTTTCCACACTGTAGGGAATCTAATAACAAATGAATTTAATAAGATGGCAGGAGACAAAAAAAAAATGATTCTTTTATTTGATTTTCAAAGATGTTCTTGTGATTAGATTCTCAGGATTTTCAGTTATTGGTATTGTTTCTATTTTTGATTGCTCACACATTCAGTAATGAGCAGAATTGAGTAGTATTTCAGAGATAAGCATGTTAGTATGCTTTTAGCCTATGTGGAGGCTTCAGACTTAGCAGGGTGAAATTATTCCAAATAATTATATATCTGACCTATCGTTCTAGTTACCATACAAGTTACAATAGCAAGAAAAAAAGGTCCAAAGTTGAAACATATTCTTCATTTAAGATTTTTATATAAAATACTCTACAGCTCAAAGCTCAACAACTTGGATTCTCCTTTTATATGTTAGGGTAGGCTTAGACTTGGTGTTAATGTCCAATAGAAAATTGCTTGGACATCTAATTGATGCCATTGAAAATTAATTTAAACACTTTAATACAGTTATGACCATAAATATCCAACATTCCACTGGAAATACAAAGTTATGCAAGCTGCTTGAAAATCTAAGATTACGGATCTTACCTGTTGCTAATTTTCCACTTAAGAAATGGGAAATAATCACTAAAAAAAAATACGTTGGTCTATTCGTTAATCTGCTAAAGTACCCTTGTTAGGACACAAAATTTAATTCTTAAATAAATAGAAGTTTGGATCATTCAGAATTGAATTTCTCATTGTAGAAACTTTGCTAATTAGATCTGCTCATCAGTTTGTGGCTGCTTGTTATGAGGCATTTTAAAATAGTTTTCCCTTGAACCAATTGTGATGCCAGGAATTTGGTATCTGCATGTGCCAAGTACATAATTTTAAATATATCAGATAATAATGGAGGTTATTTGTGTGCTATGTACTACTTTCCAAAAGTGGTGTTAGTGGTTTGTTTTTCCTCCCCTTTTTATTCACTGAATTACTGCATTAAATCTGCTCAGTAAATTCCGACAAAACCCAACATTAAATAAACTGTGTTATCTGATTTCAGTTGGGTTACTTACGATTTTAGTAACTTTATGCTTTATTTTCATTGTGGGGAGCTGAAATATTCCATTTTCAGTTAAAGTGTCTTTCTCAAGTCTGATCCTGGTTCTGCAGGGTTTGTAACAACACTTTACTCACAATTTTCTGTTCTTCACCTCATTAGTTATGCAACCAGATTTTTTGGCATCCATCTTGTGGAATTGTCACTAGAGAAGTGGAACTGCTTGCCATTGTCAAGGCCTATCAGCACCATATTTAATACTCAACTGCCCACCATTTCAAACTCTGCAAGCCAAGAACTGTCACTCAGGATATGGCTCAGAATGCAACATTGGCTCTCTGCTATCTGGACAGGGACCTGTAGGTGCTAGTGGCAAAGGAGAGCATGTCACCTCTCATAGCCAGCTTGGATACACAGTGGTGCAGGTTGGTGCTTTATCACAGGTCAATGCTCTTTTGCACTGTGTGACCTTAGAGGGTCAGAATGACTCAAACTCTGCCATTGCACATGTTTCTCACCTAGACTGTTAGACAACAATTCTGACTATTGCATGCATGATATCCTCTCAATGGCTCTCACCCACCTGTCTTCCCAGACTACTAACCTTCCCGCTGTTTGTATTTCCTACTCAGTCACTGGGGACACTTCACCACCTCTCTTGCTTGAGCATCATTTTGAACTGCTCTTCCATTCACTTCCAACGTATTCACTCTCTCCCATTGCCCTGTTGCAGGAACAAATGTCTCACTCCCCAGAGAGATCTCCATTGCACCTTTACTGATTTAACTGTGATCTCTAGACAGGTAGCACTTAACCTACAGTACGAATTGTGGCCCAATCCTTGAACTGCAAGGACATGAATCTGGTAGCACCAAATGGCAGACCAACCTCCTGACTGACTGCAGTCCACTTTGACTCCATGGAAGACTGCTGCCCTTTGACTTTCACGCATGGCCACATGCTTGAAACACATACAATGTGTTTGCTGCAAAACCAGTCATGTAGCACTGTACCATATAACATCATGTCCACTCCCTTGTGTATTCAGTGTTCCCCTCTGTGACAACCACAGATTCTTTCGTTGGGCTTAAAAACAATGAAAACCACAGAAACTGGCAGCATCCAAGTAAGCACCAAGTGAGTAAGCACAAGAAATCAAGCCAAGAACCATAATTTTTCATATACGCGAGATACAGGTGTGTCCCTGTACATAGAGTGACCTGGTAAAACTGTGCAAGGTCTAGGCCTCCCAGAGCTCCTGAATAAAGTCTTGGATGGCTAAGATGGTGTATGAGTTGGTTTGAGAGCAGGGTATCGAGACTGGTGATTTACCCATGCCAGTTACAAGTTGGAATTGTTAGGTCCTTGTCTGATTCACATCTTGGGAATTTGCATCATCTATTTACTTGGAAAAGGAGAATTGCTTGTGGCAATTCAGGCAAAATCAGGCAAATTGCAAAAGCCATTATTTAAAGCTTAATGGGAAAATAGGGAAATGGTTTCTTGATGTCAGATTCTGATTATTTTTCTTCCTGTATTTTTCTAACTTTCTCCTCTTTGCCCACACCACGACGGAGGGGAAAATTATGCTCATGATGTTGGACAATGTCAGAGCAGTATGTTGTAACCTTACCTTGGTGCTAATTGATGGGAAAAAGTATCAACAATGCATCCTTACAAGTACAGGCTATCTTGCGCAAGGGTGCAAATGATGTAACCTTGAGGACTTGGACAGGGCTTGCTTCTTTTTTGACTGGTAGCCAACAATTCCCTAGTTCCATTGAGTTTCTGCTAGTGCAACAAGTCAGATATTCTCAAGCACAATTCTGGAGTATTCTATAATGGCAATGCACAGAATTTCTGTTGTAATGTTCATGAGGGTATTTTTGAAGATGTGCTTTTTATTCTGCAATATCTTTAAAACAACATGTAATATCTTTGGATATGCAGAATTCAGCCTTTGGAAGCTAACTATGGAATATATAAAATTGGAGACACTAAAATATTGACTGAGTTCATATTAGACTAGTCTTGGCATGAGTAGATGCATCAAAAACTTTGTTATAATTATCAGTGATCTGATCAACACCAGTTTAACACTTAATTGGGCAATTAAAAGTTGACCATTACACCAGGTCGCTAAATTATCTGAGAGATTGTTTAATGGGTACTCCAACTGAGTTGGTTAAATGGAATAGAGTATCCATCAAATTGCTAAAATTAATAAATTTAGTGTAAATTTGAATGGGTATGAAGATCAAAGTCTGTGCAGTATATAACCAACTTGGTGCACGATTTTGATGGTGATAAAGGCAATGTATTAAACATCTGCTTGGAGATGTCAATAATGGTTGAATTACTCAAATCATACTTATGTAGCTGCTTCAATTTAATGGGAATTTTTTGAGGCTTAAAGTTGCTATGTTGCTTAGGCTGAATGCAGAATCATGGATATAACAGATTTTGGTAAATGTACGCATATCTATAGCATCGGCATCTGGAAGACAGCCCCATTCCTTATGTGCACTTGAGAAAAAAATTGACAGTGGCTGTTCATCAGATTTTATGAGAACTTGTGTTTAAAGCTATCTTTAAACTTGTATTTAAAGCTCTTCTTTTGGCTATGGAAGTATGATGTGTGTGGGAAAGCAATGCTTTGGAAGAGGAATTACTTATGATTTTCCCAAGTTATGCCTCTTTGGTTTCCGAAAATATCAGTGAGTTTGAAGAGTGGGAAGAGTATCTTATCAAAGATTAAGTAAAAGAAACAAACTCTACATTATCTACGTAGAAAAATGCTGCAACAGTATTCCTTGTATCAAGACTAACATTTTTGCAAGTATAAATCAGGCTATAAATGCCAAATTAGAAAAATAAAAAGGCTGACACAGCTCTGTAAAGCAGACCACTCAAAAATGCTCTTAATACAACTTTATGACATGTGAAAACAGTAATTACACTGAAAGTATAGTGGGATGCAGTCTTCTAACTTAATTGCATACCCAGCATACTTTCATATGCATGGGAGCAAGCAAAACATTGTCTGAAGGTCTGAAGGGGATTATTAGTGTAGAAAGCACAGGGTTTATTTTCAAAAGGGTATTCCCACAGCCTGGAAAATGTTTAATTTTCAATCCCTTTTTTGGCGGTATTTTAGAATTATGGTGAGGGTGGGCATTACGTTTGCTCTCTGCTTAAAAGAAATGTTCAGTTTTATAGAAAGTGCATTGCTATTTATCTTTTTTAATTGTTGAGTCCAGCTACATCAGATATCTGTGGAAGTCATCCATTACTATACTGTAATCTAAAGAGTTTGATTTGTTAATCTCCTGCTGACCCTTTTTTATATTTGGTGACACAGCTATAATGCCAAGCTTATTTATGAATCCTCTCATAAAAATCCTAAGTTGGTAATGGTTTATGAAAATGCACTTTATATTTCATAATGGGCTTTCTGTACTTCAGTGCCTGCATTATAGCCATAATCTTGAAAAAGTTGAATGCATTTAATGTGAACAGCTTTGTCATAAGGGAAACATTCTTTAAATCATACACCATTCAATATGTAGATAATTAATTTGTATCTGATTGAATCTTTTAATTCAATGAATGCTTTCATTAGCAGGAACCCAGTTACTCTCTGGGTTGTTATTGTTTGTTAGATTGCTATTTATATTTAGAATTGGACAGCAAAAGGCTTTCAGAGATTTACAGGAGTTTTATTGTCAATGTATAGTTTAGCATTTTGCAACCATTCTCTTCTGGACCCATTCCCTGTCCAGAAGCCAATCCCCAAACGTGGAAGAACCCATCTCTTTATTTAAATCAACCTTCTCTGAGGCAGGTGGGATTTGAACCTGGATCTTCTGGTTTAATACTAGCTTTTCAAAAATTAAATTGCCACCAAATCACCAGTTTTCAAATTAAAGGAGCAATTAAGAAGCACTACCCACCAGCAGCAGTGCAGCAATAACAAAAGGGAAGGTTAGGGAAACAGGGAGAGTCTTAAAGTTCAGTTAGAGGAGGAAGAACCTAGCTGTTTGTTTTTACTAAATTCTCGTCGTGATAAAGAATCTAATATTGCCCTTAAGGTTTCAACAGCAAGACCAGAACCTTACTAATAATTGGTCACTGCCTTATTACCATCTATTTCCATCTTGTTAATACCTAAGTCACCTCATTTCTATGCAGTTGCAATTCTCCCCTCTTTCCCAGGAAGCCAGACAGTGCCTGACTTGAAAGTCAAGATAACTGGCAGCAGTAGCTTTGCAGTTGCCTCTCTGGGCCTCTATTTTAATGTCCCAACACCTGAGAGGTAGAGGAGAACCATGTCCTTGAAATGCTGCTTGGACATGGTTCTCCTCTACCTCTCAGGATCAACAAAGCACCAGCCTCCCCAAATGATCATGGCTGATATTGGGTAAGCTCAGACTTCACTTTGGAGCCCAGGGATGTCTGATTTGATGCTTTGCCATCTCATGAATGCACACAGGATGAAGCTCATGGATCTTAGCTTTACTTGTTAATGCCCAATCATTTGGTGTTTACTTGGAGGTTGTCAGCCTCTGCAGATTATGTAACCTTTGGCCAGAGGCCATGAATGTGTAGCATTTGTGGAAGATGAGATGGGTGAGAACCATTGGGTGGAAATGCTGTATGCAATAATGAGTGAAGGGAATAGTCCATGAGCATTGGTGACATTTACATATAGTGTCGAGTTAGATTGAGTGAGAGGTAGCACAGTGAAGGTAGTGTCACTTGTGGAACATAGAAGATTCCATCTGACCCTGGAGATGCCACTGGCCCAGGAATCTGGCTGTATTTGGTGCCATGGCCTCCCCTAGTGGTCCTCTGGGAATTGGATGATCTTTTTTCTCAATCGCCTTGTCCCTCAGACCCTCTAGGTGCCTATCTGAAAGCACGGGGCTTACTTCCTTTTTGGGGCCATTTCTATTTCCTAAGAGGGTGGTATGTGAAATAGTTCCTGGTTACCAGCATGTGAAGAAGTGTGCAGCTGGGCTTTAAATATGGCACCAGCGGTTCCAGCAGCACTGGGAATTTTGCCCCTCCTGCATGAGAAGGACTGCAAAGCAGCTGGCTGCATAACTGATGAGGTGTGGAGTGGAGCATAAAAAAAGTCACCATGATGGGGCACCTGGTGAAATTCCCCAAAAATCGGCGCAACATCGAGGGCCGAAGGGCCTGTACTGCGCTGTATTCTTCTATGTTCTAAAATGGCACTATGCCTAAAATTGGAAAATCCAAGCCAATGTTACTTTCCCTATATTTGATTCAGCTAATAAAATTATTATTAAGAAAAATGTAAATGTGATTGGGCATCAAAAGTTTCATTTGATGTCCTTGTTTGGCAAATTTATTAAGGGTACAATAGCTCATCAAACCCTAATGATTTGGATCTTTACTTTAATCTTAGTTCAGTCTTGCTTTACTTTGAAAGATATAGTGTAATCGTAAAAAGATTATGAAGTCATTAAAAAAAATTCTAAAATTTCACTTGCCTGTCAATGTGCATTGTAATTATCAAAGATTGGGTAGTATAGTACAAATTAATGCTCAGAATCGAGTTAGAATGTGTGTTGAACTTGATTGTGACCTGAACTTGGATTATTTTTGGTTTATTTATGAAACCTCAGCAGTTCAGACTAAGTTGTACTTATGACCTTTCTCAAAAACAGAAAGTACTTGAGGGAGGTATTTGTGAATCTGAGAGTAGGGGTAAGTGACTGTGTACAATGAATTCAGATATAGAAATCAGTCTTTTCTTTAATTGCATCAGAGCCCTAGAGTAGAAACAATAAGAAAAGCAGAAAATATTTTCTATTTAGATGTTGTTATTTTTAATACCCTGTTTTCACTTTCCTACTATGACAGCTTCTTGTTTTTATTGCTTTAAACTTTGATGATCTCCCCTATGTTATTTCTCTGGTGCTCGATGACTGAATATTTATATAACAGCATGGGCCTGAAATGAATTTTTCATGAAGCAGTGAGAGAATGCTTACATGTTTGAATGAATATTTGAACACACAAAAGGGTAACTAGGGAGTGAATAGGTGCAGGAGATCGGGAGATACTAAATGAGTATCTTGCATCAGTGTTTACTGTGGAGAAGGACATGGAAGATATAGAATGTAGGGAAATAGATGGTGACATCTTGAAAAATGTCTGTATTACAGAGGAGGGAGTGCTGGATGTGTTGAAATGCATAAAGGTGGATAAATCCCAGGATCTATTCAGGTGTACCTAGAACTCTGTGGGAAGCAAGGGTAATGATCGCTGGACCCTTTGCTGAGATACTTATATCATCGATAGTCACAGGTGAGGTGCCGGAAGACTGGAGGTTGGCTAACGTGGTGCCACTATTTCAGAAAGATGGTAAGGTCAAGCCAGGTAACTATAGACCATTGGGCCTGATATTGGTGGTGGGCAAGTTGTTGGAGGGAATCTTGAGGGACAGGATTTACACATATTTGGAAAGGCAAGGACTGATTAGGGATAGTCAACATGGCTTTGTGCATGGGAGATCATGTCTCATGAACTTGATTGAGTTTTTTGAAGAAGTAACAAAGAGGATTGATGAGGGCAGAGCGGTAGATGTGATCAATTTGGACTTCAGTAAGGCGTTTGACAAGGTTTCCCATGTGAGACTGGTTAACAAGATTAGATCTCATGGAATATAGGAAGAACTAGCCAATTGGATACAGAACTGGCTCAAAGGTAGAAGACAGAGGGTGGTGGTGGAGGGTTGTATTTCAGCCTGGAGGCCTGTGACCAGTGGAGTGCCACAAGGTTCAGTGCTGAGTCCACTACTTTTCATCATTACATAAATGATTTGGATGTGAGCATAAGAGGTATAGTTAGTAAATTTGCAGATGACAACAAAATTTGAAGTTTAGTGGACAGTGAAGAAGGTTACCTTAGATTACAATGGGATGTTCATCAGATGGGCCAATGAGCTGAGGAGTAGCAGATGGAGTTTAATTGAGATAAGTGCGAGGTGTTGCATTTTGGGAAAGCAAATCTTAGCAGGACTTATACACTTAATGATAAGGTCCTCGGGAGTGTTGCTGAACAAAGAGGTCTTGGAGTGCAGGTTCATAGCTCCTTGAAAGTGGAGTCGCAGGTAGATAGGATAATGAAGAAGGCGTTTGGTATGCTTTCCTTTATTGGTCAGAGTATTGAGTACAGGAGTTGGGAGGTCATATTGCGGCTGTACAGGACATTGGTTAGGCCACTGTTGGATTATTGCATGCAATTCTGGTCTCCTTCCTATCGGAAAGATGTTGTGAAACTTGAAAGGGTTCAGAAAAGATTTACAAGAATGTTGCCAGGGTTGGAGGATTTGAGCTATAGGGAGAGGCTGAACAGGCTGGGCTGTTTTCCCTGGAGCGTCGGAGGCTGAGGAGTGACCTTATAGAGGTTTACAAAATTATGAGGGGCGATGATAGGGTAAATAGACAAAGTCTTTTCCCTGGGGTTGGGGAGTCCAGAACAAGAGGGCATAGATTTAGGATGAGAGGGGAAAGATATAAAAGAGACATAAGGGGCAACGTCTTCACACAGTGTATGGAATGAGCTGCCAGAGGAAGTGGTGGAGGCTGGTACAATTGCAACATTCAAGAGGCATTTGGATCGGTGTATGAATAGGAAGGGTTTGGAGGGATATGGGCCGGGTGCTGGGTTTGATTCCTGCCTCAACTAGATTGGGTTGGGATATCTGGTCAGCATGGACAGGTTGGACCGAAGGATCTGTTTCCATGCTTACATCCCTATGACTCTATGACCTTTATGTCATGGTGAAAACCTGCAGAATTACAGACTTGTTTTAGCATCATGTGTACAATGTAATAACATGCAGCATAATCAGACATAATTGTCTTTTCACTATGAAAGATTAAAGGGGCAAGTTGGTGGGTAATTGTGTTACTGTCTTGCACTTGAACTGATTACAATGACTACTGAGGCAGCACAGTGGCTCAGTGGTTAAAACTGCTGCCTCACAGCACCAGTGACTGGGGTTTGATTCCAGCCTTGGGTGACTGTCTGTATGGACTTTGCACATTCTCCCCTTGTCTGCATGGATGTTCTCCGGGTATAGTTTCCTCCCACAATCCAAAGATGTGCAGATTAGGTGAATTGGTGATGCTAAGTTGCCCATTGTGTTCAGGGATGTGAGGTTAGGTGCATTAATCAAGGGTAAATGTAGAGTATTAGGGTAGGGGAATGGGTCAGGGGGGGTTACTGTTCAAAGGGTTGGTGTGAACTTAGGTCAAATGGCCTGTTTCCACACTGTAGGGATTCTATGAATAAAAGTTCAAAGTAGGATGGCAGAATTACAAACTGTTTCATCCTTCCTGAATAGGAGCAGTGATGGGCCAAACTGTTCCACATGTAAAATCACCTACCATGTAGTGAAATTCGTCTATAGTTGTCAGTGGCTAAAGAGGAGAATTTAAGGGACCACAGACTGAGACAGGTACTGGGAGGTAACCAACTAGCAATGCCCAAGAAAAATCTAAGCCAGTGTTTCAGTATGTTTTACAAACTCAACAGCAGCAGTCAAACCTGATGAGGCACAGAATTAATAAAAATTGTACTTAAGAAGGAATTCTGAACCCATCTCGTGCATTGTTCAAATTAATGTTTTCCTAAATAAGCAATTTAGATATTTACGTTCAGAATTGTTGAATCTTAAGGCTGCTCCTCAGTGAGTACCTTTTTAATTCTACAGCTGTTAACATTTCATTACAGTCAGTTGCAAGTAAATTGGATGCTTCATTAATATTGTTGATATTACCTCTTCTACTGGTGTGTATGTCAACGCTTTTAATTTATTCTTTCTTCTCATTTTAGGGACTTCGCTAACAGAAGTATTGTTCACATTCCACTTCAAGATTCCAATCTCAGGCCCTACACTTCAATGGTACTTTTTTCCACTCATGTTTTAATATCTCTGTCTTGATTAGTTATCTCCTTTGTAAACTAATAGTTCTCAGTTCCTACCCAAATAAGGGCGCATACGGTTACTGCAATTCAATGGGTATGGTGTATCTGCCCATGAAATTTGTATAATACTGTTCTGGAAATATGCCCAGCAGCCTTTTTCCATGATGATCTTAGACAGCCACAGCTGTATTTCTTGTACTTTCAGTATAAGTATCAACAAATGCTGTTGTATGTGAAACAAAGCAAGTCCAGATTTAGCTTATACACATAAGTAGCTATGCAACAACAGGACTGAACTGCTTCTTGCAAAATGGTTATCAGATTTGTTGCCACTACTTTGTTCTTAAAAGACCTGACGTATCCCAATATGTAGTAAGGGCAATGGTACTTTAACCCCTTACATACTAAACTGCTTCTTACATCGTTTAGTAATTTATTTAATTTGGCATATACAGATTGTTCTGTGGATACTTAACTTGATGGACTTGAGGCAACAGATTGAAATTAGTAATTTCAACTTGTTCACTTTAACCAATAAAAAGTATTTTGTTCAGCTGATGTATTCCCTAATACAGTACTTTTGTAAAAGTGTGCTTATTAACCTTGAGGTTATCCATGGGTGTACGTTCCCTTCCTACGTAAAATATGTGAGTACAATAACACTTGGGCTGGGATATGTTAAAGACAGTTATACTAAGTTATATTAAAATGATGTCAGAAATAATGAGTGGTTTGTCAACATTTTCTAAATGCAAAACATGTTACATCCTTGAACCAGCTTCAACATAATACTTTACATAGTACTCCATCAATGTACTCTCATATTGCTCATGATGAGTCAGATGGTGTGCTCAGTAATAGAGAATGCATTTACATAATGCCAGGATTGCCATTACTCAGTAACCTTTTCATCCTCTGATCAGCTAAAGGACCATAACTACTTGCTGATATCCCTTTTAAGGTGAACTATAGTCAACCGCTGCTTACCAGATACCCAGCTTTGGAAAGATTGGAGAAATTACTGCTCATTACCTCCCTTTTCATTTTCCAATGGAGAAAAGGATTGTTTGTATACTCCCACTATCGGTTGTCTGACATATCCATCTTCGACTGCCTCCTCCTTAAAGTAATGAGAATGTCAGCAATTCTTATTTAATCAGTTCGATAACTCATCATTCCCAGTCAACAAACTCTTCAACTGTCTGATATTTTAAAAATAAATACTGTTAAAAGAATCTTTAAAAAACATGTTTTTTTTTTGTTCTTGAGTTACTTATCATGTCCTAGAGAAGAGTCTAAATTTTAGAGACTCAAGTGGAAGCTGAGAGAGGTAGCAATCTTATGTGTAAACCTTCGGTGAAATTTGGGAAATTATCCTTGTCTATCTCTTAACAATTAAGAATGATAATTTATTTCTCTCAACAATTGAAAAGAGTCTTCAAAACTGAAGGTAAATGTAAACCTGTTTCTTCCAGCAAGTGTAAAAAATGTTTCTGAATAGTAATTCCTTTCAGTTTAAAGTTTGCTGAATTCCACATGTGAATTTCAAACTGAAACAGTGAGAGAGACAGTACAGAGGTTTTTACATTTAATTTTTCATTACATTAAAGGTTACCCAACAACAATGTCAATGAATGCAATATATTTTTCAGGAATACAATCTGATTAAATATTTTTATTTATTTGAAAAATGTTGCAAAAGCCAATCTGAGGCCACAATGAAAGGGAACGACCGTTGTGTGTAACAGTTATTAGTGGCATTATTTAAGAATGTGGAGCCAAGTATCAGGATAAGCCTAATTATTTTCAGAACCATTATACTTTTATACATTCATTAATTTTGTATTTACTACAGAATAGCTTTCAACTTCAGGGATGTTTAATGGACTGCATTGTCGGAGCAAGACAGCTACTGAGCAGTTTACTTTGTTTTTGTGGTGGTTGCCAGCTGCTAAATTGGCTGCATTTTAATGAATGGAAAATTCTTATAAAGAGATAAAGTGAAATATTTTCTTTTAAGTGGTGGGACATTTGAACTGATCAAGATGTTTTTGTGCTGTGAAATTCTTTGTGGTGGTGCCTTATGAATATGGTGTGAGGTGCAATACCGTTAAGTTTCTAAATAGGTGCAAGCGGAGGGCATGGTTTATTATGTTGGTGGGATGCTTTTGGACTGGTTCTGGCTGACATGGTGAATAGCAATAGCTGGCAATTTATGTTGATCATCTGTTTTCATCTGGAATGCTATCACCTTTTATGATTTGAATGGTGGTGATGCTGGGCTTTTAATTTTATTGCATCTGAGGAGTACACTATCCATTAGTGTACCCAAGTGGACTTTATAACACTTGGAATGAAGTTCACATTACTGTCTCTTGATTATTAACTGGTTGCGTGTTAGACTTGGGAGATGTTCCCTTGTCGAGTGACATGAGGCAGACACAGACACGTTTATGTTTCGTTTCAGGGCTGGTTTTTCTGGATTAGCCTATTTCCAGGGCTAAAGCTTGAGAGGTGCCACTTGACATCAACCATGGCTGACCAGGAGATGTTTCTGTGCTTACTCCCTGACATAGGCATATTGGAAGGCTTTTGCTGTTGATTGTCAATCTGCTTTGACTGCATTAGGTACACACATTCCATTGCTATCAAATCCAGGTGTGGGACATTACCTGCTGTGCCACAAGACCTTCCAACCACCTCTTGGTAGAAGTGTAATCGACTGCATATGAAATAAAACTAGATAAAACATTACTGGAATGGTCCTGATGGATGGAATGTCCATTAGAACTCAATGACCACTTGGCATGAAAAAGCAGTTGCAATCCATGTTTTAATTGCTGCTTTTCATGTGAAAGTGTTTGGAGAGAGCATTTGTCGAGAAAATTGATTAACATTGACAAATTGAGCTGTCTTAAACTCTAAACAGTAGTCAAATTAGGAGTGAGTCATGGAAGCAGTAAGAATTTTCAGTTCAGTGACTCACCTCTGCTGTAAATAACCAGAATGAAGTATTCAGATTTACCATTTAGCACAAAATATATAAATAAAACTCGTTCTTTCTTTTACTTCTGTCCACGTTACAAGTGCAGAAATATTGTTTGTCAGCCTGGCAATCATGTCAAAATAGTAGAATTATGAAAAATTATTCCACTCTTAAGAGTGCACTTGTGTTTTATAAATAGAAATGTGCTCTTCAATTTGTATGTTTGTGATTTTTGCCTGAACTCTACTTTGGGCACTTAGATTGTGGCAATTTTCATAATTTGACTGTATACTGTTCCTGAGTACCTCATTAAATTAGTCAAATAACAACCCTTGTCCTGACCTGTTCAAAGACTATAGATTCCTTATGTAAATTATCATAGATCTAGCTTTATTAAAATCCTGACAAGATAATACATTTAAACTAGGTTTCTGTTTCAATACAAATAACAGTACCCCTCTTAATTCTGTTCTTTGTATTAGTTTGAACGGAATTCTGCTCGCTTTTCTTTATATTTCACTCTGTTTATCACAGTCTTAGCACAACTACTCCATTGGATGTTCATATTTCTGGTGTCATTAGCATTTGTACAAACTTTCCCTACTAAGCCATAGAGACTAGAAGAGAAAAACAAACTTCACATGAAATAGAATGATCTCACCGGTTCAACTTCTGCAGTAGGGTCATGAGAGTGTAAAAATCAGAGATAGTTAGCATGTATTTGTTGGAGGGAGATCCTATCTGACTAATTTAATTGAGATTTTTTTTGAAAAATGACAGAATAAATTGACGAGGGTAGTGCAGTTGATACGGTTTATGTCGACCTCAGTAAGGCTTTTGACAAGGTCCCACACAGAAGGCTGGTCAAAAATGGTCCAAAAAGGATTCAAGACAAATTGGCAAACCGGATCCAAAATTAACTTACAAAACAATATGGAAAGGGTGATGATGGAGGGTTATGATTGGACATCTGTGACCAGTGGTGTGCTCTTGGGATTGGTGCTGGGAACCTTGCAGTTTATTATGTACATTAGCATTATGTACAGTGGATGTGAATGCAGAAGGTATAATTATTAAGTTTACAGATGATATAAAAATTGGTGGTTTTATTGAGTGTGAGGAGGATGGTCTCAGGCTTACAGTCTGAGAGGGCGGCACGGTGGCACAGTGGTTAGCACTGCTGCCTCACAGCGCCAGAGACCCGGTTTCAATTCCCGACTCAGGCGACTGACTGTGTGGAGTTTGCATATTCTCCCCGTGTCTGCGTGGGTTTCCTCCGAGTTCTCCGGTTTCCTCCCACAGTCCAAAAATGTGCAGGTCAGGTGAATTGGCCATGCTAAATTGCCCGTAGTGTTAGGTAAAGGGGCAAATGTAGGGGAATGGGTGGGTTGCGCTTCGGCGGGTCGGTGTGGACTTGTTGGGCCGAAGGGCCTGTTTCCACATTGTAACTAATCTAATCTAATCTAATCTAAATTGGGCAGAGCAATGGCATATGAAATTTAATTCTGATAAGTATGAGTTGATGCATTTTACTGAGGAACAAAGGGACCTTGTGTACATGTCCATGAATGTGTCGACACAGGTCAACAGAATGGTGAAGAAGCCATGTGGGATGCTTGCCTTCATTAGCCAGGGCATAGACTATAGGAGTAAAGAAGTCTTGTAATAATTTTGTAAAATATTGGTGAGGCCAGAGGTGGAATATTGTGTGCAGTTCGGGTTGTGACACTATTGGAAAGACCTGATTGCCTTGAAGATGGTGCAGAGGAGTGTATGTTGCCTACGATGAAAAATCTCAGCTATGAGGAGAGACTGGATAGGTTTGTTTTCCTTGGAATAGAGGAGGCTGAGGGGTGATCTGATTGAGGTATACCAAATTATGAAAGGTATAGACAGGGTAGATGGTGAGAATCCCCCCCATGGAGACTGTCTAAGATCAGAAAGCAGGGGTTTAATGTGAGGAGCAAGTGATTTAGAGGAGATCTGAGAGATTTTGTTTTTCACCCAGAGGGTCGTAGATGTGTGGAACATGCTGCCTGAGAGAGTGATGGAAGCAAGTACTCTCACAACATTTAAGGAGCATCTGAATAAGTACTTACAATGCCTATGGACCAAGTCCAGGTAAATTGGATTAATGTCATTTGGTGTTTGTTGGTCAGCATAGACATGATGGGCCAAAGGGCCTGTTTCCCTGATTCTCTAAAATCATTTAGACTTTTTGAAGTGACAGCAGCTCAGTAAATGTGAGAAATCAGTCTTCCATGATCATTTTAATTCATCTTAATTGAATGTTATAATTTTTAAACATGTTACAACAGATGCCTATTATGTTGCTGTATTATAGTTTAACCTAAATTCTGAACCATCTTTATTTATTTAAAAATCCAGTACAATTAGGAATTATGCCCTGAAAAGCTCTAGATAATAATTATTTTGGCATACTCCCTGTTTGATCTTGTTTAATGTAAAAAAAAACTGATTAATTAAACAGGACAATATATTATTTGCTGATGCTGAAATTACACAAGTATATAAACTCAATTTTGTGTCAATTCATTTTTTAATATTTTCATTTTTGAGTGTCCAATCTGCAAATTCTGGGATTGGGTTATTGCAATGGACTTATACTATTACTGAACAGACAGGTTTACACTTAGTGCTCTATCTCGTTCAAAAGAATCCAATTAATGGATTTAATGGAGAATGTGGAGTAAGTTAGGACTGTCCTATTTCCTTTGATGCTTGAACAAATATCAAATTTTAGGAGACAACAGAATCCTGTTATTAAGGTTCTACTGTCAGCATTTTAATTATTACTGCATTAGCTCTGTTGTTCAAGTAACTTTCACTAAATACACATTCTTGCTCCCTTTGTCTATTCAATCAATAACAGCAATAATCAAAAGTTTTTTTTCATAATTTCCAGTTTTCTTTGAAAATTTGTTACCAACACTAAGTAGATAACTAAATCTGCCAAAATAAATCTGGAATAGATGTGTGACCTGGAACGTTGCTGTAAAATCCCAGTTGTTTCACTAATGTTCTATAAGGAATGAGACCTGCTGTTCTTAGCTGGGCTGCATCTATATGCAATTCTAGACCCACAACTAAATAATCATATCTTAACTACCCTCTGAAATGGCCATTCAGTTGCATTCAAGAAAGCAGCTCAATAATGCTTGCTCAAGGGCAGTTAGGAAAAGGCATAAATGCTGAATTTGTTGGGGCTGCCCACTTTAAATATCATCAAATTTTGAACTCTGTGTGGATTAGGGCTGCAGTTTTTCACTTGGCAAAATAGCTGAGTATCAAATTCAGCCTACAGAACTGGGTAGTTGTCCATTAGGTGCCAGTTTTATCTGACACGAGCCAGATAGTTGAAATTTAAAAGCATAGTTTTCCAATTTATTATTAATCTAGTCTGTCAGTTCCAAACGTCCTAGAAATTCTATTTTTAAATTTGCACAAAATCATGTGATCAAGCACTTAAGCCTAGAAGTGTGCAAGTCAGCATTTATCGTAAATTTTATGTTATTATCTTTCAAGATGGCATTTTAATTCTAATACTTTGTGACATCAATCAAAGGTTCATGAGAATTAGGGATGGGCAATAATGCTGGACAAGGCAGCCTGCTTGTTTGGCGTCCTGTTTACAGTCATCAACATTACACGAGTGCGACAACAGTGGGTATTGTGTACAAGAGTGACTGCTGCAGCTCACTAAAGCTCCTTCGACTGCTGGTTCTAAAGTTGCAATCTTTACCAACTAGAAGGACAAGTGCAGCAGATGCGTAGGCATAGAGTAACCTAGCGTTTATTGTCACATCTACTCAATAGTGAAAAGTTTATATATCGCCAATTACAGCTGTACCTAGGGACAGCTGCTTCCATTATAAGATGTTAGACAATAGGGGAATAAAATGTCCAGCATTACAGAAAAGCGTTCAGTACGGCACTCAGCTTCCAGTTCAAATTGGACCTTGGCTCCACACTGCACTGGCAACACGCAATGACAAGAGGCTGATGCAGGAGGCTAGAAGGTCACCACACCAGGTTGGGAGGCTACTACGGGAGGATGCAGCACAAGGCCTAAAGGTCACCAGGAGGTCACCATGCCAATATGGGAGGCTGCTGTGCCCCATCTGGAGGCCCCTATAGGAGGAGGCTGCCATGCCATACTGGGAGGTTGCCAAACCAATGCCGGGAGTCTGGAAGGTTGTCACACCACACTGGGAAGCTGCTGTGCCAGCTGAGAGCTGTCACGGGAGGCCGGAAATCATCGCTTACCAGAGGCTGGGAATCATCGCTCGTCAGAGGCTAGGAGTCGTCGTTGAAGGCCAGGAGAAGAAGGAGAAGAAGAAGAAAAAATGCACTAGGAGGGAGAAAAAGAGAAGAGACAGAAGAAAAGAGGAAGAAGAGCAGACGGAGCGGACGAGCTCCAGCTGAAGGGTCCTACTCTGCACCATCTTACACAAGATCTTCCTCCAGGCCACATACCATTCTAACTTGGAACTCTATCACCATTCCTTCACTGTTAACCAGATTAAAATCCTGGAACTCCCTCCATAACATTATGGATGTACCTATACCCTAACTGCTGTATTGGTACAAGGAGACAGTTCACCATCACCTTCTCAAAGGCAATTAGATTATAAATGCTCGTTCATAATGCCAGTGTTTCCTAAATGAATAAAAAAGTTTAAGTTAGTGTAAACATTTTCTTTTTGAAGGTTTTCAGTTATTTCAAACCATATGTCATATAACGAATGCAACTGTGATGATTGATGGATTTCAACCCTAATTAATGCAAGTGTCTCCTGGGAGGTATATGAAAAGTAGCCAATATTGATTTTTGTGCCAACTTTTTCCTTTTCTGGCACACAACCTCGAGGTTGGAATGTTCAGTGATGCAAAGGATTATGAATCCAGAAACAATCTCGACACTGTGCATTAGTGCAGAGTATGCATTAGAATGCCATCCCTTAAACAACACTTTCTATGAAAGTGAAATTGTACTCACAATCTGAAATAAACAGTACTTTTTCCCAAGTGTGAAAGACATAACTACTTCAGAAATCAGTCTAAAGTACACATGTTATATTGCATTTACAATTAATCAGAAGAAGTGACCAAGAGATGAAGCTAGTAATTCTATGTTTATACTGTTTCACAGCAACAGACAGGTTCCTCTCCATTAACGGAACATTGCCCACAAAACTGATATCAACTAGTGTGTTCCTTCACCTGTTCACAACACGCAAGATTACTGACCATACTCAATCAGTCTGGATTGTGAAACTCCAAATATATTGTCCAATATTTGATACGATTTGAAAATTGGACAACACTTACTGAGTGCTACTGTCCATCCTAACAGTTACACTAACAACCAATTTAAGTTTATCAGTCAGAATGGCATTGTGACTCATTTCTGCTGGGTGCTGCATTTATTCAAATGGAGAGCTATGTTCTCTGCTTTATGCCTTTTTCAATAAAAACAGAAGCATGAAGGACAACCATTCCCTAGTGCATACACCTTAACTAATCAGGAACATGTATTATTTGAATTTGAGCAAATGTTTGGGGGCTGCACCTCAACACCAATTTACTTATCAGTCAAACAACATCTTTTTTCCTGCTGTAGTATAAATTGTTCTTTCCTTTGAAATTTGATATTTTTATATCTTTCCGAAAGAGTGCAAGATGAAATACTTTGAGAATTCTGCACTTCCCATTTGAACAGACCTCTTCCATGTTAATGTTGATTTCTCTCTGCACTTTCTCGGCAACTGTTCTGTTACCCTGATGCACTTGCATAGTACGAGCTGTCTGTAAAGCATGTAAGCCAACACTTTTCTCTGTACCCTGGTACACGTGACAGTAATAAATCAAATCAAATCAGATCTTAATATGTTACTAATATAATGTACGTTCCAGGTAACAGTTCTTAATTTTAAGAACAAAGAACATTACAGCACACAGGAACAGGCCCTTTGGCCCTCCAAGCCTGTGCCGATCCAGATCCTCTATCTAAACTTGCCACCTATTTTCTAAGGATCTGTATCCCTTTGCTCCCTGTCCATTCATGTATCTGTCCAGATACATCTTAAGTGATGCTATCGTCCCCGCCCCTACCACCTCCACTGGCAAAGCATTCCAGGCACCCACCATTCTCTGCATGAAGAACTTGCCATGTATATCTCCCCTCAACCTTTCCCCTCTCACTTTGAACTTGTGACCCCTAGTAATTGGGTCATTCATGCTGGGAAAAAGTTTCTTGCAATCCACCCTGTCTATGATTTTGTAGGACTCAGTCAGGCCCCCCCCCTCAACCTACTTCTTTCCAATGCAACTAATCCTATCTACTCAAACTCTCTGCTTAGCTGGCATCCTCCATATCCAGCAACATCCTGGTGAAGCTCCTCTGCTCCCTCTCCAAAGCATCCACATCCTTCTTGTAATTTGGCAACCAGAACCGTGTGCGGTATTCCAAATGTGGCCGAACCAAAGTCTTATACAATTGTAACATGACATGCCAACTCTTGTACTCAATATCCCATCCAATGAAGGAAAGCATACCATATGCCTTCTTGATTACTCTACTGACCTGCGTTGCCACCTTCAGAGAACAATGGACCTGAACACCCAGATCTCTCTGTCCATCAATTTTCCCCAGGACTATTCCATTTACTGTATGATTCGCTCTGGAATTGCATCTTCCAAAATACATAATCTCCTGTTTGTCCGGATTGATCTCCATTTGCCATTTTTCTGCCCAACTCTCCAAACTATCTATATTCTGCAGTATTCTCTGACAGTCCCCTTCATCATCTGCTACTCCACCAATCTTAGTGTCACCTGCAAACTTACTAATAAGGCAACCTGCACCCTCCAAATCATTTATGTATAAATGATGATACTCAGCAATGCATAGATAATGTTGTCCAATTTCCAGACTGGCAGTCATTTAACCTTTAAACCAGAGATGTTATCAGAAGCAGATTTGTCCCTGCTTCAGAAAGCTTCCTTGTTAGGTCCAGCGATCTGCTTTTAGACAGGTCGCCTCTATATCTGCAGTTTTCATAATGAGTTTGTGTTTTCTTTGATGTCTTCATTCGGGTACACAAAGCATCATTATTTTTCAACGTTTGTTGCATTTGACCTGCCAGTATTAGACTTTAAAGCAAAATTCTCCATACTTATCAGGCTTGTTTGGTCCTTTGTTTATTCCCTTTTTTAACTACCATTCAGAACACTAACTTTTAGAAGTTAGTAGTTCCATTTTCCTTCGAGTCATAGAGGTGTAACAGCACAGGAAAAAGTCCCTCCGACCCATCAAGTCTGTGTCAGACAAAAATAAGCACTTAATTATTCTAATCCCATTTTCCAGCACTTGGCCCATTCTCTTGAGAATACAAGTGCACACCTAAATACTCAAATATTATGGGGCAGTGAGTTTCAGATTCCCCATCACCCTCTGGATGAAAAACCTTTTCCTCATATCCTCTCTAAACCTCCTGTCCCTTAAATTGATCTTTTTACTGAGGGGAAAGTTCATTTCTGTCTACCCTGTCTATGCCCCTCATCATTTTATGCATCTCAATCATGTCACGCTCAGTATCCTCTGCTCCAAGGAAAGAAACCCCAGTTTATCCAATCTCTTGATAACTAGAACTCTCCAGCCCAGGCAACATCCTGGTAAATCTCCCGTGTACCCTCTCCAATGCAGTCACAACATTCCCAAAATATGGATTCCGGAACAACACAAAGTAGTCCAGCTGTGGCCTTAGCAACTTTTTATACTGTTCCAGTGTAACCTCCCTGCTCCTAAATTCTGCTTTTGCTAGTAAAAGCAAGTATCCGATATGCCTTGTTAACTATGTTACTTACCTGCCCCACTACCTTAAGGGACTGTTGGGAATGCACAAGAAGTTCCCTCTGATTCTCGGACCTTCCTGGGTTCTTCCTGTTCATGATGTGATCCCTTACCTTGTTTGTCCTGCGTAAGTGCAGCACCTTGCACAGACCTGGATTGAATTTTATTTGCCAGCACTCACTGGAGAAGAATGCATTTTTAAAAATAACTATTCTGGAGCAGATGACACTTGAATGCAGGCCTCCTGTCTCAGAGGTAGGGGTACTACCACAAAAGCTCTCAAAAGCCAGTGGTTGATATTTTAACCAACCTGTCCATGAATGTTATGATTCATCTCTGGAGCAGGTGCAACTTGTACAAAGCTCAGTGAGCAGCATCAGCTTTCAATAACCTCTGGAGCTGTTCTGGTTGACTCTTAAAGAGATGTGCATTTCTAACACTGACAGATTGCACAACCTCATGCCAATGCTTTAATTGGACTTTGATTACTGATAGATCACACATATATAACATCAGTAATTTTTCTCAGATTTGATGAGCCAAATGTTTTAAAGCTTAATTATATTAATTTACTTTTCATAATTCCACCACATATTAACTTCTCTGATTAAAACGCTAACGTGTATCTATGCTATAAATGCTACACTTTCTTTTTAAAATAATCGGCTAATATATTGACTACCAAAGTTCAACACTGCAGTGATATTTTTAGTTTCAGAAATTCATTAAGTGCGACACCATGATGACACGAGTTATTTGAATTAAAGACAGAAATATAGAATAATGTATGTCTGGCAATATAGATTCTTACCAAATTATATTTATATTAGGAGTAATATGCAGCTTCTATTTTATGTTTGGTTGCACTGATTGTTGCATTTATCATTTTATTTTATTTAATTCTTTTTATTTTACGTGGATAGTGTGGTGCAATATAATTCCTACGCATACTCTGCTCCTCTGATCACTCAACCAAAATGCAAGGTAAGTGACCTGCTCCCATGGGGCCATGGCATTCCTGTGCTGTCATTCTATTTTGGATGTTAGAGAGACATGCAAAGCAGTTCGGTTGAGATACCCTGCAGCTTTCTACCCCTCAACACATTATGGTTTCTCTCCCAGATAACATATATGTGAAAGCTCACAGTGATGTATTATTCTTTTTAAAATGCTGAGGCAAATGCCAAATATAATTTCCTTATTAAAAGAGTTCAAAGCACTCTGAGGAAAAAGAAAAACATTACTTTTTTTGAATAAAAGAATTTGCAATACTCTTTTTCTCTTTAGAGAATGTTGTCTGTACCAGTTGTATCTCCTGTTACTATTTCTGTATTTGCTTGTGAAAAACTGAAATCCAGATGTGGACAATGCACAACTGCAGCTTTTCTGTTGTACAGATTTATGGCCAGTTAAGCTTTTATCAAACAGTTTGCTCCAGGAATTGAATCTGCACTCTGTATGCATTCCAAACTTACTGTTTGTACAATCTGTGTTAATTATAAAACCTGCAATGACAATTGAATTCCCACCGGCATTGCTCAGATAGATCAGAAATCCACTATATATAGTGACAGGAGTATGACAATGGCATGCGCGCAGTGCATTATCATCCTCTAATGTAGAGCCATGCTTAACGATGCCTGTTCTGAGACTGCAACAATATTCTTTGATCTCAGATATGCCTAGATCCGGCAATCAGAGATTGTATGTATTTTTGTAATGCTGCTGAATCCAATAGAAACTCGGGGGCTGAATTTTCCCAGCCACTGAACAATGTAAGCATTGGTGAGTCAGTTGAAAAAACACAGAGCGTTTAGAAAAATTAGATTCTTGACTTTGGAAAACAAGTCCAATTCTGTAACCAAATTTTGAATGGTGAGACAAGAATCTAACTAGTGTGCAGTGAGAGGCTGACTTGTGTATGTTTACATTTCATTAGTACCTAATCTCCCCTCATGATATGCAGTTTCTGATTCTCCCAAGGGCCAGACAGAAACTAGATGGTGACCATTATGTAGGATGTTAGAGCAGGTGCCTGGTGGATCCCGGTTGCTGCTTGCTCCTCCGGGCATCCATCTTGGCCAGCGGTTCCCAACAATCTAGGCTACACTCTATGGGCAGTGACCTCCTTCACAGACTTCATAGAATCCCATTCAGCCCCTCGGGCCCACACCCACCTCTGAAGAGCATTGCAACCAAACCCATACCATATCCCTATAATCCTGCATTTTCCATGGCTAATGCATCCAGCCTGCACCTCCCTGGACACTATGGGCAATTTATTGTGGCCAATCCACTTAACCTGCACATCATTTGACTGTGGGAGTAATCCAGAGGAAACCCATGCAGATGCGGGGAGAATGTGCAAACTCCACACAGACAGTTGCCCAAGGCTGGAATTGAACCTGGGATCTTGGAGCTGTGTCTCAGCAGTGCTAACCACTGAGCCACTATGCTGCCCCAACACATTAGCAACCCATTGCCTTAACCTCTCAGCCATCTCATATCCTGTGCCCCAGTCCACAAATGTTGGCATCGAGCACTCATCAGTTTCACCATACCATCATTGTAGATGTATGACTCACTTTGAATGCAGTTCACTATTTCAATGCCAAACATAAACACACCACTACCTGCTATTGAGAAGATATTGTGCACAGAGACAGGCACCCATCTCATGCATGGTCCAATGTGCATTTCAGGGTTCCTCATTTTGCCTGTTGTCTATACTCACTTGGCACTTACTTGGATGTTCACATCTCTGCCTTCCTTTACCTTTTTGTACTTTGCTATCTCCTTTAAAGGCTCACAGTCCTTCTGTCTTTCCTTGCCTTTTAGTGCAGACACAAAGTCATGCACTTGTCATGGTTGTCATGAGTGATCACTTACGTCGACATTATTGCTGATTAACACCACATTATATCTACAGCACAGAAACATAGAAAATAGAAGTGGAGTAGGCCATTTGGCCCCTCATTCCTGCTCAGACATTCACTATGATCATCTACCTCTAAGCCTGTTCCTGCTTTTCCCTCAAATCCTTTGACCTCTTTAGCCCCAAGTGATTTATCCAACTCCTTTCTGAAATAATATAATGCTTTGGCCTTGATTGCTTTCCATGGTCGCAAATCTCACAGACTCGCCACTTCCTGGTGATGACATTTCTCTTCATCTCTGATCTAGATGATTTACCCCGAATTCTTAGTCTGTGACCCCCAACTCTGCATTCCCTTATCATCAAGTACATCCTTCCTGCAAATGCCCTGCCTAGTCCTGTTAGATTTTATAGGTTTCTATGGGGTTCCCCCATCATTCTTCTGAATGCCAGTGAATATAATCAGAATATAAACAGAACTGAATCAACCTCTCCTCATACATCAGTGCTACCATCTCAGCAATCAGTCTGGTAAACCTTCATTGCATTCCCTCTATAGCAAGAGTATCCTTCCTTTTTGGATAAGGAGACCAAAACTGCACACAGTATGGTTTCACCAAGGCCCTGTTTATTTGCAGCAAGGCATCTATGAAGGTCAACGTTAATGTCCATCTTTGCTATAAAGGCCAACATACTGTTTTATGTTGAATACCACTTACCTTCTTTAATGACTGCTGCACCTGCATGTTTGTCCCCAGTGACTGGGGTACAAGGAGACTCTTTGCACTTCCCCTTTACTAATCTAACCCCGTTTAGATAATAATCTAGCCTGCCTGTTGTCACTACCAAAGCGGATAACCTCACATTTGTTCACATTATACTGCATCTTCCATGCTTTTGCATATTCACTCAGTATGTCCAAATCACACTGAAGCATCCGTGCTCACCCTCCCACCCAGCTTTGGCAAATTCCAGGAGATTATATTTGGTTCCCTGATCCAAGCAATGCATATATAGTGTGAATAGCTGGGGTCTTCACACTGATCTCTGCAGTATCCATTAACCACTGCCTGCCATTTGGAAAAATAACTGTTTATTCCTACTCTGTATTTCCTGTCTGTCCTCCTCAATACACTACTGTGACTCCCTTGCATTTTAATTTCATGCTAATCTCTTGTGAGGAACTTTGTGGAAAGCCTTCTGCAAGTCTGAGTAAGCGACATCCACTGACTCCCCCTCGTCAATTCTATGAGTTACATCCTCAAAGAATTCCAGTAGATTTATCAAGCATTACTTCCCAAGTTGACTTTGACTAATCCTGCCTCTGTTTCCGAAATCTCAGCAGCTCAGCTATTAATTCTTTTATAATGGACTCTATCAGCATCCCCAGTATTGACATCAGGCTGACAGGTCTGTAATTCCCAATTTTCTCTTGGCTTCCCTTCTTAAATAGAGGGGTTACATTTGCTGCCCTCCAATCTGTAGAAACTGTTCCAGTGTCTTTGGCATCTTGGAAGATGTCCACCAAAGTATCTGCTGTTTCTAGGGCTACTTGCTTAAGTACACTGGGATGTAGATTATTAGGCTCTGGGGATTTAATGACCTTCAATCCCACAATTTCCTAACACCATTTCCTTACTAATACTGATTTCCTTCAGTACATCGTTTTCACTAAACCCTAATTCCCCAACGTTTCTGCTATCATATTTGTGTATGTTCTTTGTGAACACAGAACCAGAGTATTTATTTAGTTGGTCAGCCATTCCTTTGTCCTCCATTATAAATTCCGCTGTTTCTAACACCTTTGTCTTCACCAATTGTTTTCTCTTCATATACTTACAAAGACTTTTATGTTCCCAGCAATCTTACCCTTGAATTCATTGCATCCTTCAGCACTGTGTGATCCACATCTCATCCTTATGTTATGCAAACTAATGTAAGCATCACAGCACAATAGCGGCAGATGATCAGTGTGTCTTATCACATCCCACTTAAGGGCTTTGGTGTGATTTTTGTATCCATAAATATCAGTAGCTAATCTTGTAGCCCAACTCCAATTTTCTATGTTGACCCATTGATGAAAATGTCAACCATGTTTTATTAGGCACTTCCTTCTTCCCAAGTTGAACAAATTGTTTGTTTGATACTAAAAGCCAATATATGAACTTGGAATGACGATTTTCAATGTAGTCAGGTTACTGTTTTTGCACAAGGATTGCCAAGATATTGTGAATGCTGGAGAAGACTTGATTGCATTAGAGACAAATTATTTTCATTGTAAGAATTAATATGTTATTGCACTCCTGCAAGATACTTAGCCACTTTATGTCAATGTAGGGCCTAATGGAGGTATCTTCCCTTCCTGGAAGTGACAAGAAAGGTGACAAAGACAGGATATATTTGGGTGAGGAGACCCTAGAAAGAAGGTTTTTATACATTCAGGGGATGTGGGCTTTGCGGGCTGAGACCACATTTATTGCTCATTCCTAATTACCCTTGTGAAATTGGTGGTGAGCTGCCTTCTTGAGTCTCTGCAGCCTATTTGATGTAGGTACATTCACAATACTGTTGGGGAGCTCCAGGATTTTAACCCAATGATAGTAAAGGAATAGCAATGTTATTCCAAGTCAGGATGGTGTGTGGCTTGGAGAGAAAATTGGTGGTGTTCCAATATATCTGCCCTTTGACCTTCCAGATGGGAGTGGTCATGGCTTTAGAATGTGCTGTCTAAGGTGCCTTAGTGCATTTCTGCTACGCATCTCATAGGTTGTGCAGATTGCTACTCTTGATCATTAGTGAGAGATGGATTGAATATTTCCGATGTGGCGCAACTCAAGCGGGCTCTTTGTCCTGGAGTGTGCCTAGTTCTTGAATGTTGTTGGAGCTGGATTCATATAAATAAGTGGAGAGTATTCCATCATTCTCCTGACTTGCATCTTGGAGATGGTGGATAGGCTTTCGGGAATCAGGAAATGAGTTAATTGCTGCATGAGCCCCAGCCTCTTCTGGCCACAGTTTGTACGTAGCTAGTCCAATTCTGTTTCTGATCAAGGCTAACCCCCAGGGTGTCAATAGTAGGGGATTCAGTGATGGTAACATCACTGAATGTCAAGAGACAATAGTTAGATACTATTTTATTGGCAATGGTCATTACCTAGCATTTGCATGCTGCAATTGTAACTTGACACTTGTCACTCCGGGTGCTCCGGTTTCCTCCCACAATCCAAAAATGTGCAGGTTAGGTGAATTGGCCACGCTAAATTGCCCGTAGTCTTAGGTAAGGGGTAAATGTAGGAGAATGGGTCTGGGTGGTTTACGCTTCGGCGGGTCGGTGTGGACTTGTTGGGCCGAAGGGCCTGTTTCCACACTGTAGGTAATCTAATTCAAAATCTAATTCAAAAAATCTAACTCCAAGCCTGGATATTGTCCAGGTCTTGCTGCATTTAGACATGAATTGTTTCAGCTTCTAAGGGGTCGCAAATGGTGTAAAACATTGTCCAATCATTAGTGAATATCCCCAGTTCTAACCTTATGATAGAGGGAGCATCATTGATGAGCAGTTGAAGCTGAGGAACTGCTACGGAGATGTTCTGGAATTATGATGACTGACCTCAAACAGCCACAACTCTCTTCCTTTGTGCAACGTATGACTCCTTCCAGTCGAGAATTTTCCCCGGCTTCTCATTAACTTCGGTCTTGCTAGAGCTTCTTGATACCATACTGTCTAATGTGATATCAAACGCTGTCACTATCATTGACTTTGCACAATTCGTCTGGAATACCTTTTCTCTCCTGTTCACCACCCTCAAGGCTTTTTCCACATCCTTAAAGACCACGAATCATAACCACTACTATGGCAGCATGGTGGCACAGTAGTTAGCACTGCTGCCTCAAAGTGTTGAGGGCTCAGGTTTGATTCTAGCCTTGGGTGACTGTCTGTCTGTGTAGAGTTTGCACATTTCTCCCCGTGTCTGCATGAGTTTCCATAGCGTGCTTTGGGGTTTCCTCCCACAGTCTGGGTTAGGTGGATTGGCCATGCTAAATTGCCCTGTGGTTTCCAGGGATGTGCATGTTAGGTGGAATAGCCATGGTAAATGTAGTGTTATAGGGATAGGATGGGGAGGTGGGACTGGGTGGGATGATCTTTGGACTGTTGGTGCAGACTTGATGGGCTGAATGGCCTCTTCTGCAGTGTAGAGATTCTATGATTCTATGATCCATGTTGTGCTGTAAATTGCTTACATTGTCTTCTGCAGTCCTTTCCAATATGTGCTCAAATTACAATGCACCACCCCTTTTAAAGCTTACAAGCTAACCTTTACTGCCAGCTAGCTTTGAAGAGGAATAAACCAAAAAATTATGGATGCTGGAAATGGGAAGGAAACAAGATCAGAAATTGTGGGGAGTTGATGGCCGAGTGGTACTATCGCTGGACTGTTAATTCAGACATCCAGATAACGTTCTGGGGACCTGGTTTTGAATTCTGCCATGGCAGATGGTGGAATTGGAATTCAATAAAAGTCTGGAATTAAGGATCCAATGATGACCCTGAATCCAGTGTTGAATGTTGGACAGAAGTGTAATCCACCTGCTGCTGTACCAGAAATAAACCAATAGCGTGAAAAAGAACATATAATACTGAGGAAATAAATTGCATTGAATTTTCTGTGAATGTACAATTAGCGGTCGGCATTAAAGTCATTAGCAGATGTTATTTCAATGTTCGAATGCAGTGTAACACAACCACTACATTTCTTTCTGTTCCATTCATTCCCACTTGGACACCTGGTTCACGAATGTCCTTTAGGGAAGGAAACTGCCATCCTTACCAGGTCTGGCCTACATGTGACTCCCGATCCACAGCAATGTGGTTGACTCTTAACTGCTCTCTGGGCACTTAGGGATTGACAATAAATGCTGCCTCGTCTCGTGAATGAATAAAAATAAAAAAAAGTTCTCAGCTGGCCTGGCAGCATCTGTGGAGAGAAAGCAGAGTTAATGTTTCAAGACCAATGACCCTTCTTCAGTTCTGGTGAAATCTGAATTCAATCAAACCTGGAATCGAGAGCTGACCCAATTGTGACTATGTAACCATTGTCGATTCTTGCAAAAATCCATTTGGTTCACTAATATCCTGCAGGAAAAGAAATTACCATCCCTACCCAGTCTGGCTGGCATGTGACTCCAGATCCATGACAATGTGGTAGACTTTCAATTGCTCTCTGGGAAGTTAGGGGTGGGCATAAATGCTGGCCTAGCCAGTGCCACTACAGAACAAATAAAAATAACTAAAAAGGTCTTTCATTCTATCATTTTATTCACCTTGGAATTATGGGTTTCAGGTCTTCTCTTACTCATCCCTGAGCTTCAATATTTTTTGAGTGTAAAATTATAATCTGAAATTGGGGGAAACAAAGAGGTAACTATTATATTTTGGAATAATGTATAAGAATACACTGAAAGAAGCGAATATGTATAATTGCTTAAATAAAATGAAAAATATTGGAAACAGTCAGCAGGCTAGCCAGGGCTGTTAAAAAGGCAAAGATGTTACTGGTTTGGATGTATATTCTTTGTAATTTGAAGGATTTAGAATTAAAATGTGTGTTAGAATTAAAATCTGTTCCATATCATTTGGATCCTCATTCAGTTTCATTTCAAATTCTGCCTCTTTCACGGTTGAGACGATAGCTGGTTGCACTTCTGGTAGACACCTTTCAGAGTAATTTAAGATGATAGCAAGAAATCCTACGTTGACTTTGTTTTTCCTCTAGATTTTCGAGGAGAAATTCCGTTATATCCATTTCTTGCTTCTTCACAACAATATGGCTGAGAGCAGTAGCTGTGAGTGATCTTAATTACAAATCAGTACTTGTGCTCTCCCACATAATATGTTGGATGTGCTGATCCACTTTGCTAGTACCTGCCTAACAAGTGGATATTTGCACGAAGCAGTGACAGAAAGAAAAACAGAAGTGGTATGACTTTGGACTAATAAAGAATTGTTCTACATTTACTGTAGTTTTGCTGTATTCTGAACTGTATAATGTAACTTAGCTGTGAAGTTGACTCATTCTAATTTAGATAAATGCTATATGAGCATGTAGACTAGGTTATCTGTGCTGATAAAAGTACATTGACCTGAAATATTAACCCTGTTTTCCTTTCCTTGAAATGCCCCTAATGTCCTGAGTGTTACCAACAATTCCTGATTAGAATTCAAATTTCCAACAGCTGATTTTGTTTTCCCTGGTTTGATAAGTTCAGCCACAGATGGCTTCAGTTTTATTGCACTTTGCAATTGTTCTGAAGAAAACAGAATTTGTTTTGCAGATACTGAAAGCTTCATTTTCTCTGGTCAGACAGTGTTTGCAGCTCGCTGTTTCAATTGGCTTGTCAATGGTACAGTTCTCGAAGATGTCCCTGAAGTTATAGTAATACAAAGATGAAATTTCGTTCTGCTGATGCAGTACCATAGTATACAGACTCATGAGCAGCCATATAGAGTTGTAAGAACAAAATGCTGCTTCGGCAATAAATGTGCAATAAAAAGAACGTCTGGAGAGACTGTATTTTTAGAGAGCCAATGTTATTGTTGCAAGCTGATGACTTAGAGAGCATCCCCAGAATTTGCAGTTTGTACAATAGTCCAGTCTGACTAAAGGAGTCTTTAAATTATGACCTACTGGGAATGAATGGAACAGAAAGAAAATGTAGTTGTTGTATAACACTGCATTCGAACATTGAAATAACATCTGTTAATGACTTTAATGCCTACAGCTAATTGTGCATTCACAGAAAATTCAATGCAATTTATTTCCTCAGTATTATATGGTTTTCTTTTGCTACTGATTTATTTCTGGTACAGCAGCAGACTGACTACACTTCTGTGCCCTTGGTATGACCGTGAGCTCTGGCTATCACACTGCAGAGAACTGATAAAATGCATGGCACGGTGCATGGGTAGGCTGATAGCAAATCTGTAATACACCATTCAGAGCTTGTTAGCATGCATCACACTGCTTCACCTGCTGGTGTTTAATCATATGCTCCATTGTTGTTTAAGCTGCTTGTGTGAGCTGCAGTGCAGTTTTTGTATACGAGCTGATTTAAACATGCAAACGTGTTGAAAGATAAATTTTAAATTGATCATTCTTAGCCAGATGAGGGGCATTTGAGAATAGCCTTTGGAGTTGATTATCACAAGGTCTTAGAAACGCACTCTTGGCAAAATGTTCTTACTATTTTTCATGGCCACAATGATTACAACTTGTACTGTCTCAATATGTCCTGGACCTATGTTGCTTTAGTAATAAGAAAGAAAAATAAAACACATTCTCGGGTGTTTGCTCAATCGACTGTGTAATCCTTCTTGACAGCTGTAGTATGCATAGAGCCTGTAGGCAGCATAAAGAGAGGGACAGCTCAGCTAATGCAGAATTAAATAGAAGGTAAAAGCAGATCAGACAATGTACTGATCAAACAGATGCAAACTTTTAAGATGGAGACAGATTGGAGATTCAAGGTCCTCTGATCCTTAATATGTTTGAAAATAAACGAACCATGGAATATATAGATTCTAGTTTGATTTGCAAAATTATATAGCACTGCTACCTCACAGTGCCAGGGACCCGGGTTCAATTCCAATTTCGGGGGACTATCTGTGTGATGTTTGTACATTTTTCCCCATGTCTGTGTGGGTTTCTTTTGGGAGCTCTCAGTTTCTTCTCACAGTCCAAAGATGTGCAGGTTAGATGGATTGGCCATGCTAAATTTCTCAGTGTCCAGGGATGTGTAGGTTAGGTGGATTAACCATGGGAAATGCAAAGTTACAGGAATAGGGTAGGGGGTGTCTGGGTGAGATGCTCTTCAGAGAGTCGGTGTGGACTTGTTGGATCAAATGGCCTATTTCTACACTACAGGGATTCAAATTTAAATTATATATAGTGTCATCTAATTATTTAGTCATAATGGATTTACCAAAATGTTAACATGTTTTTAAGTATGTATGATAGTTCAGTATCTCTGTACTTTTGATCTAAACACAAATGCCTCTGAAAATAAAAGTTACATTGACTGGAATTTCATTTTCTGCTATGGTGACACTAGCTTTAATTTTAAATAGGCTGACATTTTAATCAAATTCATGTGCGGATAAATTTCATAGCAGTGTGTTAACATACTTGCTACTAACATGTCAAAATGTAATTTTAAGCTGAAAATATATTAAGTGTTACATACCATGTTGAAAATATTGACCAGATTTTTGTCATTATATACTAGTTAGCTGACAGTTTTCTACTCATTAGTTTCATTTGTCATTAAATTGGAACCTATTTTGGATGGAAGAACAGAAAATTGTGATTATTGCCTGCTATTGTTCACTGATTTTTCAGTGATTTTGATTTCCTAGTGAATAGCACCCTCATACATATAAAGAAGATCCTAGATTCAATTCTAAAATTGCATTTGGTTGGATGAATCTCTAGCTGAAAATGTGTTGCTGGAAAAGCACAGCAGGTCAGGCAGCATCCAGGGAACAGGAGAAACGTCGATTCTCCTATTCCCTGGATGCTGCCTGACCTGCTGCGCTTTTCCAGCAACACATTTTCAGCTTTGATCTCCAGCATCTGCAGACCTCACTTTCTCCCCTGGATGAATCTCTAGCCAATTTCTTGACCATGGTGCCCTATGTTTCCTCACATGGGGAAATGTGTAACTAGAAGTCGTTAATCTCAGGTAGCAACCAAGAAATCTAATATGGAATTCAGAAAGACCTCTTTACTCAAAGAATGGTGAGAATGTGAAGCATGTTAAGGTTGAAGTGAATAGTATCGTATTTAAAGGGAAGATAGACAAATACATGAAGGTGAAGTGTGGCACCGTGGTAATGGCTTTAGTTCTGGACCAGAAGGTCTCAGATTAAGGTCTGATCTGCTCCAGAGGTCTGCCATAACACATCTGAATGGATTGACTTAAAACAAAATCAACAAAGGAGAATAAGGATTATGATAAATTTAGATGAACAAATGTTGGAGGAAATTTAGGTAGAGCATAAACTCAAGCATGAGCTGTTTTGCCCTTATTTTCTGCCATTTATCCTACATAATAAAAAACCTTTGAATGGAAGGTATGCTGAATTCTCAATCTAGACATCATTTAGCAACCCATGCTGTATATGTAAGGATGTGACTGGGCTTTGGTTAGGATATTTCCTGTCAGCACTCATCGTCATTGCTTTTGTATGTATAAAAATAATGGTCAGGGTGCCAAAGTACATATATCATCAGCCTTGGAATTGTTTTATTCACTCATGGGATGTAGGCATGACATTGTTTTCAAATTAGGCAAAAGTGAAGACTGCAGATGCTGGAGATCATTGTCAAGATTAGAGTGATGCTGGAAAAGCACAGCCGGTCAGGCAGCATTCGAGGAGCAGGACAATCGACGTTTTGGGCAAAAACCCTTCATCAGGAATGAGACAGGGAGACTCCGGGGTGGAGGGATGAATGGGAGTGGGTGGGGCTGGGGAGAAGGTAGCTAAGAGTGCAATAGGTGGATGGAGTTGGGGATGAAGGTGATAGGTCAGAGAGGAGGGTGGAGCGGATAGGTGGGAAGGAAGATTGGTAGGCAGGACAGGTCATGAGGAAGGTGCTGAGCTGGCAGATTAGAAGTGGGGGGGAGGGGAAATGAGGAAACTGGTGAAGTCCACATTGATGCCCTGGGGTTGAAGTGTTCCAAGGCGGAGATGAGGCGTTCTTCCTCCAGGCGTCGGGTGGTGAGGGAGCGGCAGTTGAGGAGGCCCAGGACCTGCATGTCCTCGGCAGAGTGGGAGGGGGAGTTGAAATGTTGGGCCACAGGGCGATGGGGTTGATTGGTGCAGGTGGCCCGGAGATGTTCCTTAAAGCGCTCTGCGAGAAGGCATCCAGTCTCCCCAATGTAGAAGAAACCGCATCGGGAGCAACGGATACAATAAATGATACTGGTGGATGTGCAGGTGAAGCTTTGATGGATTTGGAAGGCTCCTTTGGGGCCTTGGATGGAGGTGAGGGGGGAGGTGTGGGCGCAGGTTTTGCAATTCCTGCGGTGGCAGGGGTAGGTGCCAAGAGGGGAGGGTGGATTGTTGGGGGTTGTAGACCTGACCAGGTCGTCATAGAGGGAATGGTCTTTGCGGAAAGTGGATAGGGGTGGGTGGAAAATATATCCCTGGTGGTGGGGTCCATTTGGAGGTGGTGGAAATGTCAGTGGATGATGTGATTTATGCGAAGGTTGGTAGGGTGTAAGGTGAGAACTGGGGGGGGTTCTGTCCTTGTGCGGTTGGAGGGTTGGGGTTTGAGGGCAGAGGTGCAGGATATGGATGAGATGTATTGGGTGGCATCTTCAACCACGTGGGCGGGGAAATTATGGTCTTTAAAGAAGGAGGCCATCTGGTGTGTTCTGTGGTGGAACGGGTCCTCCTGGGAGCAGATACGGCAGAGATGGAGGAATTGGGAATATGGGGATAGCATTTTTGCAGGTAGTAGGGTGGGAAGAGGTGTAATCCAGGCAGCTGTTGGAGTTGGTGGATTTGTAAAAAAAAAAGTCAGTGTTAAGTTGGTCATCATTGATGGAAATGGAAAGGTCCAGGAAGGGGAGGGAGGTGTCAGTGATGGTCCAGGTGAATTTAAGGTCGGGGTGGAATGTGTTGGTGAAGTTGATGAAATGCTCAACATCCTCATGGGAGCACGAGGTGGCGCCGATGCAGTCATCAATGTAGTGGAGGAAGAGATGGTGAGTGGTGCCGGTGTAACTACGGAAGGTGGACTGTTCTACGTAGCCAACAAAGAGACGGGCATAGCTGGTGCCCATGCGGGTTCCCATGGCTACCCCTTTGATCTAGAGGAAGTGGGAGGATTCGAAGGAGAAATTGTTAAAGGTGAGGACCAGTTCAGCCAAACAAATGAGTTTGTCAGTGGAAGGGTACTGTTGGGGGCATTGGGAGAGGAAGAAACGGAGAGCTTGGAGGCCCCGGTCGTTAGGGATGGAGGTGTAGAGGGATTGGATATCCATGGTGAAGATGAGGCATTGGGGGCCAGGGAAACGGAAGTCTTGGAGGAGGTGGAGGGCATGGGTGGTTTCTCGAACGTATGTGGGGAGTTCCTGGACTAGACGAATATAGGACGTATCGAGGTAGGTGGAGATGAGTTCGGTGGTCAAGAGCAGGCTGAGACAATGGGTCAACTGGGATGGTCAGGCTTGTGGATCTTGGGAAGGAGGTAGAACTGGGCGGTGCAGGGTTCCCAAACAATGAGGTTGGAATCTGTGGGTGGGAGATCTTCTGAGGTGATGAGGTTCTGTATGGTCTGGGAGATGATGGTTTGGTGATGAGGGGTGGGGTCATGGTCAAGGGGGTGGTAGGAGGAGGTGTCTTCGAGTTGGTGTCTGGCTTCAGTGGTGTCGAGGTCAGTGCGCCAAACTACCACTGCACCCCCTTTATCCGCTGCTTTGATGGTGAGGTTGGGATTGGAGCAGAGGGCGTAGAGGGCTGCGTGTTGAGAGGGTGAGAGGTTGGAGTGGGGGGGGGGGGGAGGGCTAGACAGATTGAGGTGGTTTTTAAATTAGTCAAATTTAAATTTTGCTGTGGTGGGTTTCGAACACACTTCCTCAGAACTTTGGTCTGGATTGCTCGACAAATGATATCACCACTAGTCCACCACCCCTCTTCCGCTGTACCCCAGAGACTTTTGGAGAGGTGGAGGGTCAAAAAAAGAGCTCCCTATTTCTGCCATAGTCTGCAGTGACCAGTATCATGGTTCAGATTGTATTTGGTCACCTTTTCCCTCTAAGAAATCAGAAAAGAATGATCCTGATCTTTTGATATCCTCAAAGTACACCAGATACTGGAAATCTGAAATGAAAACAGGAAATGCTGGAGGATCTAAGCAGGCCTGGAGGCATCTATGGAGAAAGATACAGAATCAGTGTTGTGAGTCCAGTATGACTCTTCTCTGGAACTGAGATACTAAAGTGATCGCTTTTCTACTATAGAAAAGGCTGTAGGGACTCACAGGGAACAGAAAGAAGGTCAGGGGAGGAAGATGAGAGATCACAGGTGTTACAGACCAAAAGGCAAAGGTTGTTGTAGAGAGGAGGGTTAGATGTTAATAGTAGAATACAGGTCAGCTCTGCTCAGAGCATTACCAAGAAAACCAGACACCAGAAGTTGGGGGAGGTTCGGTTCAGGAGGATGGTACTATGCCTGGAGCAAACACAGTGGCAGACAGATTTCCTGATCTGAAGTTGTTGAATTCAATGTTGAATCATGAAGACTGTAAAGTGTCGAAGTGGAAAATGAAGTGCTATTCTTCCAGCTTGCACTGGGCTTCAGTGGAATACCACAGAAGATCCAAAACAGAAGTGTGAACATGAGAGGAAGATGGTGTATTGAGATGCCAAGCAACTGGAAGGTCGTGGATTGTGCTGTGGTGTTTCACAAAGTGGTTTCCAAGTTTGAATATGGTCTTGCCAATGTACAGGAGACTGCATTGCGAACAATGAACAGAGAAGGCTAGTTTGAAGGAAATACAAGTAAACCACTGGTTCCCCTAGAAAATATGTTCGGGGCTTTGGACAGTGAGTGGAGATAGGTAAAGCATAAAGTGTTATGATCGGATGTGAAAATGCTTTGGGAGGAGAAGAGGTTTAGGGGGTGATAGAGACCAGAGTGTCACAGAGGCAGTGGTTTCTTCAGAATGTGGATGAGGAAGGGGAGGGAAGGGGGATCGGGAGCAAGATGTGTTTGGTGGTAGTATAAAAAATGGTGGATAATAATGCTTTGAATATGGGGACAGGCATATTAGAAAATGAGGTCTGGATTCTGGGAAGAGGGAGGGAGCAGAAGAACTGAGAATGGGTTGAGGGTCCTGCTGATTAATATACTGGAGAGTACACAATTGAGGGAAACAAAGACATGTCAAAAGCACTGTTCTGGAAGGTAGTTTCATCAGAACAAATACAGTTGGGACAAGGAAACCGGGAGAATAGAATGGAGTATTTGCAGGAAACATAGCATGAGGAAGTGGAGTCAGGTACCGTGGGAGTCAGTAGGTTTGTAATGAATATTAGTTGACACTGTCTCCCAGAAGTGGCAGAAGACAAGTTGAGGCTAGAGTCAGACGTGGATCATGTGAAGGTGAAACAAGGTGGAAATTGGATGCAAAATTAACAACTTTTTTCTGGTTTCAGATAAGAGCAGGAAGTAGGACTAATAGAGTCATTGATGTATCAGAATAAGAGTTGGGGGAGGGGTTCCCACAAGGAGGACTGGAACATAGAATGTTCCACAAACTCCACATGAGGACCTGTGCCATTCAGGTGTCCATGGCTACACCTTTTATATAAAGCAAGTGTAACAAGTTCAAGGGAAAATTGTTCAATGAGAGCAGAAGCTAGGCTAGGTAGAAGAAGGTGGTGTGGATGGGGATTGTTCGGGCTTCTATCAAGGGGAAGCAGATACTGTCCTGGTTAGAGGTGAAGATGAAGACAGATTGGACGTCCCTGGCGAAGAGTAGGTCGATAGGACCAGGAAGTTATTGAAATGCCATAGTCTGTTAGAAGAAGTGTGAATGCAGGTGGGAAGAGACTGGACAGGGGAGAATTAGTAAGAGTCAAGATAGAAATAAATAAAGCCAGTGGATTGGTCTGACATGTCAGTTTAATATATGGAGAAGTGACCTGTCCTGATATTTTGAGACTTTGCAGCCAAATACATTCATATAAGTTTAAATCAAGAGATGAAGTGTGACTAAAATGTTAATAAGCTTGGCATTAAATATATTTCCCCAAAGACTGAAAACAATAAATGATTTGTTAGCCTGCCATAGGAATTGATAAACACATCAGATCCATTGTGTTGGAAAGTTCCTGGTCCTGGGTGTTGCAGCCAAGGTTATCTGGCTCCAAACAGAAGGACATTTCTTTTTTTAAAAGACAGAAAAGCAGACTGATAGATTTTTTTAAAATAAAAAAGCTAGGCATGGCAGGATTTCACTGAGATTCAGAGGTTAAGGATGCGGGAGGGTAGTTCAGGCTATGGTGTGTGAATCAAGTCTTTTAGCCTACTGACTTGGAGAAGCAGTGTGTGTTTTCATTATTTTGTGTTATTATGAAAGTTGTAATGATTTAAGTGTGATCCATCATAATTTTTTTTGTCTGAGGAATATTTGTTCTGGCTTTAAATCAGAAAAGTATAAATAGTCTGCCTACTGGAAATAATGTTGGGCCAGCCTTTACACTGATCCCCAATTGCCTAGGGCGCAGTTAAGAGTCAACCGCATAGCTATGGTTCTGAAGTCACATATCGGTCAAAACAGCAAAGGATGGCAGATTACCCTCCTTCAGGAAGACACTTGGCCCACTTGGTTCAATTAACATGGTTATCTTGAGACAAGGTTTTTAAGCCAAGTTGTTATTAGCTTCAAACTTCAACATCTGCAATGGTGGGATCCAAACCCCACATCTCTAGATCACTAGTCTCGGTTCTGGATTATTATTGCAGTGATGTTACCACAATGTCGTGCCTCATCTGATACCAGAAGCTCTCATTTCTGATTCTCTGGGAAACTGCCTTTAAATATTTAAGGGGGGGGGGGGGGGGGGCGGATTTGAATTTTGGACCGGTATACAGTCTACTTCTTTTGTAGAGGATAGGTCCTAAACATTGTTTTTGTGCTGTCACATGCATGCAGGAATTTAAAAGGGATGATTTGTGTATGGCTTGCACAGAAACTTTAGGGTTGCCCAGTATCCATGCGATTAAGGGGCGGTGGGGGGTGAATATTGCCATGGGCCATCACATTCTAAATTTGATGCCAATGTTGCAAACAGTCTGGTTCATGGATGGGGATGGCATTGATGTCAATGCTGGAAGATAAAGCTTTGGTCTTCACAATGTTTGACTGGAAGGAATTGCTCTCACCGAGGAATGGATTTCAGATGAAGTTGTTGAGGGTTATGATGGTAAAATTGAGTTCAATGTTGTCAGCAAACATGGGTTCTTGGATAATGTTGCCTGACATGTAAATGAAAAACAGGAGAGAACTAAAGTTAGTTCCACGGAAGGCATGAAGTGTAACCATGCAGGGCAGGAAGAGAAGCTATCGGTGAGATACTCCCGCTATGACAGTTTTGGGAAAGAATAGAGTCAGGCAAAGGCAGTTGCATGCAACTGGACAACAGGTAACTGTTAGAGGAGCATGGTATGGTCAAACTCATTAAAAACTGCAGAGGAATTGGAAGAGGTGAGGCAGGATAGTGGACAACTCTTACAGTCATTTAGCATTCATAGAATCTTAGAATCCCTGCAGTGTGGAAAGGGGCCATTCTGCCCAACGAGTCTGCACTGACCTTCTGAAGAGCATTCCACTCAACCCCAGCCCCTTACCCTTGCCCTGTAACCTAGCATGTGCCATGACTATTCCACCTAGCCTATCCATCCCTGGACACTATGGACAAATGAATTAGTGTTGATCTAGAACTATGGCAGGGTTGGTGACCTGATTGGAAAAAAAACTGAGACATGAAGTTGCAGGAAACGTGGGTATTAGGTGGGGAGGTGTTAGCACATTCAAGAACTTTGGAGAAGAAAAAGGGAGATTGCAGCTGAGATAGTTTAGATTCAAGAATGGATTTTCCAAAGAGGGAAATAATTATTATAAAATTGAATTGAAGGGCAGCAGTACCTAAGGGAAGTGGACCTCTACAGTATCAATTAACATGGGAACCAAGAAAGATGCGAACTCCAGATCTAGCCAAATATTTTGGATTTGCACAGCACTCTTTTCCTCCCTCTGCTCCTTAACTATCAGCATTACTTTTAATCTTCCTATTCAATTAAATACAGACTTACACTGGACAATGTTCATCATCAAATAGTTTTGAGATTTAAGCATTAGATTATTTTCCCTTCGGTATCAGCATGACTCCCAAACAAAGTGGCGTCAAAGTGCAAACAAGCAGAGGTAATTGAGAGCAATTCACTTGTTCACTAGTGGTAGCAATTCACCAAAGGGTATGTTGTAATGAATTGGAATTGACAAGCTTGTGCCAAATATCTGAACTTTGTCTCCCAAACATGTCCACTCCACTCAATCAAAGATTTTAACACATCAAGAGTATTTGCTCCTTCAATGATTGAAACAATTTCATACTTGTGATTTCTTTCTATATTTGCTAATCCACATTATAGATTCATGGCACCATAAAACACAGCAGGAAGTCATTCACGCTACTGAACCTCGACCAGCTGTTTGAAAAAGATTTTGCAGCCTCGATCCTCTTTCCCTATTGCATCCAAATTTTTCCTTTTTGAGTTTGTATCCACTTCCCTTTAAACAGTTGCTATGATTGGATTTTCGCTGCGTAAAGACATTTCTCCTTCTCCTTTCCCCCTAGCGTTTTCCTTTGCCAAATATCTAAATTTGTGCCTCTGGCTGCTGAAACCTTCACCAAGTGGGAACGGCTTTATGAAAAAGAGAAACTATTTAGCAAATAAAAAGTCCACTGAATGAAACGTTTTATGAACCTGCCGAATCAATTGACGAAAGATTTAATGATGGGCACAGAGAAGTTGGACTGGATAATAAATATTCTGAATTGAGTGAAGGCTATTGTTAGTTATATAGGATCTGGCCAAAGTGGACTTAGAGCAGATATATGCAGGGAGACCCAAGTCAAAGCAGTGGGAAACATTCCAAAGGATAAAAGTGAGAGTGCAGGGCGATTAAATTCCCATAAGGGTGAAGGCGGAACCAACAAGTTCAGAGAACATCGGACGCCAGGAATGTACAAGATTGGATAAGGAAAAAAAAAGGAAGCTTATGGGAAATAGTAAAGGCTCTCAACAGGGAGTACCCTTTTGGAGTATAGAACATGCAGAGGGACACTTAAAAAGTAATTAGGAGAATGAAAAGGGGACATGAAAATACTGGCAGGTGACATGAAAGAAGGTTCAAATGCATTTTATAAGTAATTTAGGGGAAAGAGTGGTGCCCATTAGGTTCCAAAGTGGAACTGTGTGTGTGGAGCTAGAAGACATAGCTGGAGTTTAAAATTAGTATTTTGCACCTGTATTCACTGTAGAGAAGGATGATTTGGATGAAATCAGAAAGGAAGACTGTGGTATATTTGAACAAATTAGCATTGAGACAGAGAAGGTATTAACGGTTTTAGCAGGCTTCAAAGAGGGTAAATCCTCAGGCACAGATGAGATGTATCCCAAACTGTGGTGGAATGCAAGGCAGAAGATGGCAGGGGCTCTGACATTAATTTTCCAGTCCTCTTTGGCGACAGAAGAGAGGGCAGAGGATAGGAGGACAGCTTAACATGGTACAATTATCAAGGAGGGTGGGAGGAATAAACCAGGAAACTACAGGCCATTGAATCTGTGGTTGGAAAACTTGTTGGAAAAAATTTCTGAGGGGTGGAATTAACCTAGAGTTGGAGAGGTAAGGATTAATCACAGACAGCATGGCTTTGTAGGGCGAGGTCATGTCTAACTAATTTGATTGAAATTTTCGAGGAGAAAATGAGATGTGTAAGTGAGGCTAATGGAATTGCTATGGTCTACATGGACTTCAGTAAGGCCATATGACAAGGTTTTGAATGGCAGACTGACAGGTAACATGAAAGAAGATTCGAAGGCATTTTATAAGTACTTTAGAGGCAAGAGAATGATCAGGGAAAGAGTAGTGCCCATTTGGGTCCAAAGTGCAAGTAAAAGCCTATTGTAGCCATAGCAATTTGATAAACTGGATCCAAAATTGGCTGAATGGCAGGAAACAGAAGGTATTGTCTTCACAGACTGGAAGAGTGGTCATTCAAGTCTGCTCCACCATTCAATCATGGCAGATATGTTTCTCAAGCCCATTGTCTTATCTTCTCCCCATAATCCTTGATTGATTTACCAATCAAGAGTCTATCTATCTCTGTCTTCAGTACGCTCAATAATCTAGCCTTTACAGTCTTCTGTGGTAATGCGTTCCACAGGTTAACCACCCTCTGGCTGAAGAAATTCCTCCTTATCCCAGTTCTAAAGGGTTGACCCTTCACTCTGACGCTGTGCCCTCGGGTCCAAGTCTCTCCTACTAGTGGAAACATCTTCTGCATGTTCAGTCTATCCAGGCCTCTCAGTATTCTGTAAGTTTCAATGAGATCCTTCCTTTTCTTTTCAGTACAATCAAAGATCCTCAACCACTCATATGATAAGCCCTTCATCACTGGGATTATTCTTGTAAATCTCCTCTGGACACCCTCCAACATCAACACATCCTTCCTTCGATACAGGGCCCTAAACTGCTCACAATATTCGAAATTCAGTCTGATCAGAGCCTTATACAGCCTCAGCAATACATCTGTGCTCTTTTAATCTAGCCCTTTTGTAATGAATGCTAATGTTGCATTTACCTTCCTAATTGCCAACTGAACCTGCATGTTAACCTGAAAAGAATCCTGAATTAGGACTCCTCAGTCTCTGTGTTTCATATTTGTAAAAGCCTTTTCCCAGTTAGAAAATACAGTACACCCGTATTCTTCCTACCAAAGGACATAACCTCACACTTTCCCACATTGCACTCCCCCTTTGCCTATTCTCACAAGTCCTTCTGCAGCCTTCCAGCTTCCTCAACACTACCTATTCCACCTACTTTTTGTATCATCTGCAAACTTAGCAACAGTGCCCTCAGTTCTTTTGTTAAGAAACCTTTGTTTTGGTATTGGGTCTTTTGCTCTTTGTTGTATAGGTTAATGATCTAAACAGGAATGTAGGAGGTATGATCAGTAGGTTCACAGAAAATTTGTAGTGTGGTAAGTAGCAAGGAGGAAAGCCTTTGACTGCAGGGAAATATAGAGGGCTGGTCAGATGGGCTGATCATTAGCAAATGGAAGTTAATCTTGAAAGTGTAAGTGTATTTTGGGAGGACTAATGAGTCAAGGAAGTACACATTGAATGGTAAGGCCCTGGAATGTCCAGAAGATTGGAGGGACGTTGGTGTGCATGTCCATGGACCTTGAAGCTAGCAGGACAGGTAGGTTAAGAAGGCATTTGGGATACTTGCCTTCATTAGTCAAGTTATTGAATACAAGAGCAAGGAGGTTAACATGGAATTTTATGTAACATTGGTTAGGCTACAGCTGGAGCACTGTGTGCTATTCTGGTCACTACACTGTAGCAAGAATGTGGTCAGACTGGAGAAGGTGCAGAGGGGATTCATCAGGATGTTGCCTGAACTGGAGCAATTCCAATATGAAGCAAGACTAGATACACTGGTGTTGTTTTTCTGAGAGCAGAGAAGTCTAAGGAGGGATCCGATTTGAGGTGTACAAAGTTCTGAGAGGCATAGACAAGGTGGAAAGGGAAATCCTTCTTCCCCTTCATAGAGTGGATCAATAATTGTGGGTCACAGATTTAAGGTAAAGGGCAGGTGGTTTAGAGGGATTTGAGGATTTTTTTTTCACCCAGGTGATTGTGGGTATCTGGAACTTACTGCCTAAAAGGGTGATTGAGGCAGGAACACACAAGACATTTAAGAAGTATTTGGATGCTCACTTGAAATGCCACAGCATCTCAGGCTATGGGTGAAGTGTGAGTAAATGGGATTAGAACAGATGGATCTTTGATGAGTGGTACAGACACAATGGGCCAAAGGACCTTTTTCCATGCTGTAAACATTCTTTGACTCCGAAATAAACTTACAATGAAGAGAGAGTTGTGTTTCTGATCATTTAAGCTGAGCGATTCTGCCCCTATTTATGTACCAGTGTAATCAATGGCAAAACACTCTTCACCTTCCTCAGTTTATATTTCCTTTAAGTACAAGTGGGGCAATTCATCTGTTCAGCATGGAGTTTATTGAATTTCACAGCAAGCATTCTCAGGTGATTAGATAGCCAGCAGTTTCTAACCTCTGCTTTGAAAGATCTAGCTGACTTATCTTTCATTTCATTTCTAACTGGGCTAATTGCACTGTGCTAAGCTTGCACTAAGGTCCACAGACTCTGGGGACCGTTCTGAGGAATACATTTTTAGAAGGCCACAAATGCCTAATTAATTGCTTCACAATTTACTCCCATTAACATTCAGTTGCTTACATTTGGAACAATGTCTGATTATTTTTCAGCAACTTCGCTGAGAATATTCCAGCTGTCCTTTTAGTGCCATTGGTCACAAAGACATTTTTGCTCTTGTATTTACTTAACTAAATCTGTATTTTTCAGCAAGCAGGTGGTTCAAAATGTTCAAAGCTTTTTGTTTAGTTTGTTAGCCCTATGAGTTTTCAGCAGTTTTCCCCTCTTATTCATTTTCACTTGCGTACGTGGGCTAAATCTTCACCAATGTGTCTTCGTTGGCGAGAATGACCGCACTTAATGTTTCTTTGGAGGAAATCCTATTTTTGTCCACATTCTTGACAATGTGCCATTTCCCTCGGGCCTATTACTGATTGGTAGTAGCTAATGTACAAAATTCTCCCCACGTTCAGGTCATGTTTTCCGTTTTATAAGTGAGCAAAACATAATACCAGAAGCTACCTCAAACCTGTGCAAGAAACTTGAACATTGTATTAAAATTAGCAAAAGGTTAACAGCTTTAACAACAAAGGCAAGGACACACACTGAGTTCTAATGAAATGGTTCTACGATGGCACCATTGGTGAGGTGGGCCCAGCTATGAGTGATGGCATGGGAGCAGGAGGACTCTGTTCTTGGTGGGTCCAACACAGGCGATGGGAAGGTGCAGGACTCAAGATGGCATTACTGGCGGTGGCAAAGTGTGTTCTGCAGTGATTGTGGCACTGTGGCATTGGTGGGTCCAGCTCGGGTGGCATTGAGGGGGCCAGCTCATGGCAGTGGTTGTGGCAAGGGTGATCGGGATATTTTCTTTTCCTTTTGTTTTCGTTTCTTTAATTTCGGCTCTCGTTTTTAATTCTAACTATTATATTCTAAGATGGTGCTGGAGAGTGGTGCCTTTGTATGCTTTTCTATATGCTCCTGTATTCTTGTACTTGGGTACTTGTGACAATAAAATTTAATCTAATCTAACATGGGGGTTGATCATTGGATCTCTTCCTGTACACAATTTCTATTTGATGGTTTGGAATGTCATTAAAAAAAATAACAGGTTGAGAGTTCATGAAGAAAATGGCAAGCCTGTTAAAAAACTGGAGCATCTGAATGGCAAATGTTTTGGCAGCAATTCATAATATCATTTCAAGACATAGCATACTGATCTGTTCTGCAAGGGTGAGTTGATCATTGCGACCAGCTATGTGTATTTCCTTGCATGCATTACCATACTATTCCAAGGGAGAAACCAGTGGGGGACAAAAAAACCCAAAAATGCTGTCAGACTGTGCTATCATCCTTCCTAATGGGATTTAAATAGTGCATACTGATTTAAAAGTATTTTCAACTTGAAAAAATGTCACCAACACCTCTCTTGTGTCGATTGCTAGGAATTTTGCTTTAAAATTAAAATGAATACCTGCTGTTCTTTCCTTCCCAGAGGGGAGTCAGTTGTTGTACAGCTTGCCAAAATGAATGTTTGACTGAGTTTCAAGTGCTAGTAGGTTTCAGCACAATATGTGTTCTGCTCCTCTGAGAATAAGTGACAGTGACGAAGTTATAATAACAGATCGTGCCATTGATAAAGCTTCTGTTTTATTGACAAAAACTCACAGGACTACACATGTTACATGTTTTGTTTACATGGCAGAATGCATTTTTGTTATATTAATTATACAGAGATTTCTGAGACGTTTAGGGATTTATTTTACCTCCACGAATTGCAAAATGTTTCCCATCAATGTTACATTGAATCTGATGACTGTATATAACGTGTACTGGCTGAGTGGCTAAAGAGAATCATTGGAGGCAAGGCTGATCAACCATGTATGCCGGACACAAGAGCATTGGGATGGTGTGGGTGATATCAGGGGGAATGGAACGCAGAACATTTCAGCGCAGTACAGGCCCTTCGGCCCTTGATGTTGCACCGCTCTGTCATACTATTCTGAAGTCCATCCCACCTACACTATTCCATGTACGTCCATTTGCCTGTCCAATGACGACTTAAATTCACTTAAACTTGGCGAATCTACTATCGGATGGAGTATACATAAAGCATAGATGTGTTCTAGATGGACTGGTTTTCCTGGTATCAGAGGAAAATTTGAATCCAAGCATCTGATTAAGCATTCAATCCTCCTTAAATGAATGGTGGTGCTGGCTCGAAGGGCAGAATGGCCTACTCCTGCACCTATTGTCTATTGTCTAAAACTAACAAATGTCGCCTAATTTTGAGGATGTGTTCTGTTTTATCAAATTTCGACCTATTGTGGACAAAAGGCAGTAAGTATAGCAACAAGTTGCTAAATCTCTGTAGTTTTAAACATTGTAGTTAATTGTCTGCCTGAAATTGAGAGCCCTGCCTTACCACATACTATCACGATGATTCTGAAATTCGTGCTTTGGTTAATTGCGATTGTTATATTATTTATCAGTTTCTAAACAACTTGTCAAAGTTTTTTGTCTTGTATACATCAAGACAATTTGCAAGAATTGCCAACGTAAAAGAAAAACAACATTTATGTTGTCGGAAAGGAGAGTGCTGATTGGTTTTCAAGTGGACTCTGTTAAAAATATTGGAATGAAGAATGCAACTGTTATAATGATTGATAGACAGCTGCCAGACATTATTTAACTTTTAAGCTAGGTCCATGGGTCCACGTCCCTCTGTCAGTAAAGAATGGAGTATTGTGTATTAATGTATGGCTTCCAATATACACAAACACACCACACTCTGAGCTCAACTGACAATTTTAAATTGGTTGTTACTGTAATTCTTTGCACACTCAGGAATGTTTAACAAATGCACTCCAAATGTTTAATTACAACTAATGTTGAACATTGAGGTTTGAGTTTTGTAGGCACTGACCAGTTGTTAGCATCCTGCTTGTCACAAACAGCTAAAAGGATACATGTACACACACATCAGTCATCCTTTAATTGCTGTATTCTCCACGGTAATGTTTCTAATAATCAGAAAGCACTTGCCCACAATATAGTATAAAAGTTGTTTTGCATTTACTGTGATATTTCTTGCACAATGTCCTGATGAGTGCAAGGCAACAAAAATGTGCTTGTTTTCAACAGTGCTCCAAGTTCTGCACTGCTGCACTTGAAAATTTACATTGTGATATTACTGTAATAAACAATAGCATAATCACAAGCTTTGGATGTTAGAGATTTAGAGTTCAAAGTGAAACTCCTCATAATTAAGAATGTGCATTTCTCTGCCTGCAGAACGTTGAAAATGTTTACCTGCCAAATATGCCACCTTGTGGTTTAGAATTGCTACTGACCCTGGAAGCAATTCTTGATTTGACTTGATAACCACTTTGGTTTTAGAAGTGCCTTAGTTCATCAGTGGCAATGATCACATGTTTCTTTTATCAAGAAAAAGCACAAACTTTTTAAAGTCCTGTAAACAGCATTTCAGTTCAATACAAACACAACCTTGAACTTGTGCTCTTTTGAAATGTGCAAGGGTTTTGTTTATTTGCCATGTGTGCTTGTAATGACAAATTCAGCTACTAATGTCAACCGTTAAATTCTCAAGATATGTAAGCTTTTTTATTACATCCTGGCCATGTGCCAAAAGAATTTAGCCACAGGCAATTGTAATGAGAACAAATGAATGCAGACTTGACCTAGAAAGTTGCTGAGAACATAAAATGATGCTGTCTCGTAGCAGACTAGTAGGTGACCCCCCTCCAAGTATTTTTGAGTACCACGTAATGCCCTACTACATTTTTGAAAAGTTCAGCAAACTAATTTTTTTCAAGCATTGCAAACCTTATAGTTGACGTTGCCACAGGGCTGTTCATATAGGCAGAATATTTGTGATTCTATTGGTAATAACTGTACCTTCAAATGACAACATTTTTCAAAGTAATATATCGACTCAAATCGAATTTGTTTTCCTCTGCGCAAAGGCAAAGTATTGCTCATGTGATAAATCTGAAAAATGACCAGAGAATACTGGAAACACTTAGCAGGTCAGATAACAGCTATGTAGAGGCAAATAGAGCTAACAGGCTGAGCTTTGTCAGCATCAAAGAAATTCCGAAGCCTGGGACCATGAGCAGGAACTGACCACCATGTGCCCAGGCAGTGGGACCCTGTACTGGTATTATATTAGCGCCTAATGATCAAGAGACAGGACCACTTTTACATGTGGCCACTGAAGAGGTTATGGGATGAAGAAAACAGTACCTCAATACCAAGCGTCTTCAAAGCTGAGGGAAACTTGGCCAGACAAGCCAGGTGCCAGACAAGCCAGACAAGCCTGGTAGACAGGCCAAGCAATTAAAGGAGGATGAGGGATCTATTCCAGTGAGGCACCCCAAACAATAGAGGTAGCCATTTTCACCAGGGATGACCCTGTGCATTCCATAGAGGGCCAAAAGGAAGGCCTCATCAGAACTGAGGACAGTTTTGGTCTCTTTACTTGAGAAAGAATGTTCTGGCACTGGAAGGGGTGCGGACGAGGTTCACTAGGTTGATTCCAGAGTTGAGAGGGTTAGTTTATGAGGAGACATTGAGTACACTGGGACTGTACTCATTGGAATTTCGAAGAATTGGTGGGGAGTGCGGGAGGCTGGATCTTATAGAAACACATAAAATTATGAAGGCAATAAATAAGATAGAAGCAGGGAGATGTTTCCACTGGCAGGTAAACTGGAACTAGGGGACATAGCCTCAAAATAAGGGGGAGCAGATTTATGAAAGGGTTGGGAATCTGTGGAATGTCCTGCCCAGTGAAGCAGTTGAGGCTTCCTTGCTGAATATTTTTAAGGCAAACATAAATTTTTGAACGGTAAATGAATTAAGGTTTATGGTGAGCAAGTGGTTAAGTGGAACTGAGTCCAAGAAAAGATCAGCTACAATCTTATTGAACGGTGGAGCAGGCTTGACAGGCCAGATGGCCTACACCTGCTCCTATTTCTTTTGTTCTTAGGTTTTTATGAACCTGCTGGGAGGGCTCCAGGGTTTTCTGGTTGGTCTCTCGTGTTGGTGAGCTCTCCCCTGACACAGGCAAAATGCTGGCATTGGCAGGAAATGGTCCTTTCTTGTGATTCTAAATGCCTGTAATGGTTGTCTGTTTGGTATCCTTGTGTTGAAATTCCTGCCACTGCTTATAAGCCATTGCAGCATGAAAATATTGGGTTCCCTTCTCAATACCTTCTTCTAATGTATCCACAACCATCCTGCTGTAGGGCTCATAAACTTGAGCTTAATGTTCCAGACTGATGACTCTTCATTTGGAATACTTTTCATAGTCGACTAAGTGTATTTAAGAAATTAAATTTCATCTCAATTAAAGCATGTCACAACATTGGTATCTATCAATTTGATATTATTTAATTGCAACATATAATTTATGATCATTGCTACAAGAGTTTTGCTAAGATTAGTTTTCAAGTTTTAGTAAGATTTAAATCATTTACACAGCTACACTTTTATTATTTAGTTCAAATATATTGATTTGTATTTTTAAATGGTTGAACTTAGACTATGAAATGGAGATGGAAGTTCAAATTATTTATTCAGGAGTCCCTTTAAAATATTAGTTTAGAATACCAAAGAAGATATAATTTGTTCAGAGATATGACTTAAAACTTTGATAAAACAAGTACTTTTTTTACATTTATTTTTTTTTTAAAGTGCTTATCACAATGTGGAAAAGGAACTGTGGAAAGTTATGGGGAATGGCATATTTTTCTGACAATGTTTTTTTCTGCGATTCATGTTCACAGGTTGACTGCTGAATTCATTTTTTTTCTATTCCTTCTTGGGTACATGTCTCTGTCAACAAGCTTCAGTTCCAAATTCTGACAAAAACGCATCTGTGAAGTTTTCTGTTTCCCATATTTCTAAGTGAAACTATAAATTTGATGCTGACCAAGGACAATTGTCCATTGTGGACATCTACCCATGAAGAGCTGGTGTAAAGTTGCCTCAATGACCTACGAATCTCTGGGAAGCAAGAATATTTTTCCTGATGGAGTTGAAATATAGATCCCAGACAAATTGCAACATCCAGTTACAAACAGAGAATGCTGGTGAAACTCAACAGGTCTGGCAGCGTTTGTGGCGAGAAAAGCAGAGCTAATGTTTTTCAAGTCCAGAATGATTCTTTGATGAGTTAAGGTATGAGAGAGAGAGAGTAGTTCCTCTCTACTGAGAGCAAAGTAAACAAATCACAAACAAGAGAAGGGGTTTGGGGGAGCTGAGGTTTTTACAGACAGAGAGGGAATGTAATAAAAATGGAGAATAGACTTTGTGCTCTCTGCTTCTGAAGTTATTGATTTCAGTATTGAGACCTAGAGACTGTAAAGTCCCAAAGCGTAAAATAAGATATTGTTCCTCCAGCTTGTATTGTGCTTTGCTGGAACATTGTAGTAGGCTCAAGATAGACGTTTTAGCATGAGAGCCAGATTTGAAGAAGAATCATACTGGACCCAAAATGTTAACTCTGAAGAACTCTATCCACAAATGCTGAGTTTCTCCAGCACTTTCCAGGTTTTTTTCAGATTTCCAGCACTTGCAATAGTTTTATTTTTATTTAAGTAGACTATCTTGTTTATTGAGGAAGAACATTTTTGTTCTTTTTCTTGTGTGCAACACTATTAGTCCTAGTCATAGCGGTATTGGGACGATTGCCACTGCTGTTCTTGTGAGGGCATCAATTGAAAATGAAGTCAATTAAATGAATGGTAGTTGGTTATAAATATGCCCAAATGATGCATCAATATTCGTTTAGTAAAAACAGAGTTTTAAAAATCCTTCAATCTTTTGGTAAGGCAAACCAGCTCAGGATTTATGCAATTAATGGTTGTTGTCTGGATAGTGTTGTAGCATGCAGAGACCTAGAGGTGCAGATGCATAGTTCTTTGAAAGCAGATAGACAGGTAGGTGAAAAATGTATTTGGCACGCTTGCCTTCATTAGTCAGATTTCATTGAATACAAGAGTTGGGATGTCATGTAGCTGTACAGGACATTGGTGAGGCCAAGTTTGAAATACTGTGACCAATTCTGGTCGCCCTTCTATAGGAAGGATGTAGTTGAATTTGAGGTGGTGCAGAAAAGGTTTATTGCCAGGACTGGAGTGTTTGAGTTATAAGAGGAGACTGAATATGCTGGGGCAGTTTTCCTTGGAGTGTCGGAGGCTGAGGAGTGACCTTGTAGAGTTTTATAAAATCATGAGGGGCATGGATAGGGTGAGTAGCCAAGGTCTTTTTCCCTGGGGTGGAAGAGTGCAAAACTGGAGAACATAGGTTTAAGGTGAGAGGGAAAGGAATTAAAAAAGCATCTGAGGGGAAACATTTTCAAGCAAGAGGGTGGTGCGTGTATGGAACGAGCTGCCAGAGGAGGTGGTGCAGACTACTATAATTACAACATTTCAAAGGCATCTGAATGGGTATATGAATAGGAAGGGTTTAGAGGGATATGGGCCAAATGCTGGAAAATGGGACTAGTTCAGATTGAGATATCTGGTCCACGTGGATGAATTGGACCAAAGGGTCTCTTTCCATGCTATGTGACTCTATGACTCTACGACTTTCCTCCATCTTTATCCCCAACCAGCTGCCATCTCCTGAAGTGGAAGATCCATGTTGGGAGCTCTTCAGTGAATAATTAATATTCTTCTTATTTAGGCCTGAACAACGTGTCAGGTTGCAAGTTGATGAAGGAAAAGGAGACTTAAAGGTCACCCAGTCCCATTTACACTCAGAGTATGATTTTCATGGTGTAAATAAACATAAACATTTTCAGGTTAAATGCCAAGATCATCCTATCTGCCATAAATGCAATTTCTAAATGAGAGTTTGTTAGTTTTGCTAAGGATTTTATTGTCTGTGCAATCTATTGTTTATCCTCAGCTGTAGCTGCTGTATATTTTTCCAGATCACAAAATTTATTTTTTTAACTTTTGTGGTCAAACTATGAGAAAGAGTGGTTATTCAAGCAGGCTGAAATAAAGAGTGTTCATTATCTGATAGATGGAAGTCCAACACTGCAGGGTTCAGAATGAATTGTATATCATTCACCTTTCTACCCCTGAGGGTAACTTAACAGAACATAACAGCATTACTATGAGGAGGAAAGAATTTAGCAAAACTAATGTCATAAAGAAAAGAAAATAAGCCATGCACTGTGTGGCAAACATATTGTGCTTTATTTCCTTAAATAGAAATGGGTCTTTTGTGAACTGTGAAACTGTCAATAAGGATGCTGCGACACTAGCAATGGAATCCAGATTGACAGTACAATCATCCAAGAAAATAGAGTTATGTTGTTCACTTCCCCAGACTAGGAATCAGAACTATCTGCATTAATGACAGCAGTGTGGCACTTATATTATTTAAGTAGTATTTCACTGGTTTTAAAGAATTAATCTGCATTGATTGTCAAATTTTGAGTACCAAGCATGTAGAGGTTGAGAAAGACTTACAGCATATGTGATTATGTGGCTGTATGAAGTGCAGGATTAATGACTATGACAGATGTGTATTTTAGCACTTGACAAACAGACTACGTCAGTAATGAATTATGCAATAACCGTTGCTCACAAATCTGGAGCAGAAAATGAAAATGAATATATGATTTCAATGCCTTTTAACCAATCCATAATCGATTGGTAATAAGACCAATTGGTAATAATATCTTTGGCTTTAGTTGTTACATATCCAAGTTACATATGGTCATTTCACTTCACTGTAACAAAATATACTTGAGGTGAGGATTTATTTTAAACATTTGTGGCTGAACCTCTTTTATTTTTAATCTTTTTCTGCCTAGGTGTTCATTCTCAGAGGTAAAATAATTTGTAAAAATACATGCTTGACGAATTGGCAGTAATTGTGTTTATTAGATAGTTTTGAAATGGCACTGGGCATTTTGTCATTGCAAGAGTGACATTATACCTGCAACATTGATATTTTCTTTAGATAAGCAGGATTTTGCAAAAATTTGAGATAAGATACACATTATCTGTGTTTGGTGTCTTTTTGGGGTGGGAAACTGCCCATTCAGTTCAGGTACCATGATAAAGGTAAGGTGCATGACATGGCAGACTGTTATTTTAACATATTTGGAGATCGTGAGCACACTGGGTAAGGGTCAATATATATATGTCATCTCAGCAATATTCGAGTTTAGTTCTTTCATCCAGTTGTGAAATGCAATAATTATCTTGCAAAAGGATTGAACTCAATGGGGTAGATTTTGAACTTGTCTCCTAGATATCAAACTGGCATTGCAAATTGGATTCTTTTATAGGGGACAACTAAATTTTATTTCCAATGGAAATGGAACATTCTTTGTAATCTGCAGTGGATCCTCACAACTTGTTTTTAGTCATGGTGACAAGCTGAAAATAAAACCCAATTTTTTTTTTCAAATATGAACTCCTGATGTAGGGAGGTGAATTGCTGTCTCCCTGCTACAGGAAAGATGTCGTGAAAGTTGAAAGGGTTCGGAAAAGATTCACAAGGATGTTGCCAAGATTGGAGGATTTAAGCTGTTAGGGAGAGTCGAGAGTGTGGTGCTGGAAAAGCACAGCCAGTTAGGCAGCATCCAAGTCGCAGAAGAATCAACGTTTTGACATTCCTGATGAAGGGCTTATGCCCAAAATTTTGATTCTCCTGCACCTTGGATGCTGCCTGACCTGCTGAGCTTTTCCAGCACTACACTCTCGGCTCTGAACTCCAGCATCTGCAGTCTGCAGTTTCTCCCCGGTGTTAGGGAGAGGCTGAATAGGCTGGGGTTATTTTCCCTGGAACATCTGAGACTGAGGGGTGACCTTATAGAAGTTTTACAAAGTCATGAGGGGTATGGATGGGTGAATAGCCAAGGTATTTTCCCCAGGATAGGGAAATCCAAAACTTAGGCTTAAGGTGAAAGGGAAAAGTTTTAAAAGGAACGTTTTCACGCAGAGGGTGATGCGTGTATGGAACAAGCTGCCAGAGGAAGTGGAGGAGGCTGATACAATTACAACATTTGAGAGAGATCAGGATGGGTACATGATTAGGAAGGGTTTGGAGGGATATGGGCCAAATACTGGCAAATGGGATTAAATTAATTTAGGATATCAGGTCAGCATGGACAAGTTGGACCAAAGGGTCTGTTTCCATGCTGTGACTGTAGTGGCTAATGTCTAATTTTGGAGGGGGTGGGTAGAGAAAGAAACAGACAGAGAGAGACTGCTGATATAACAGCATTCGGTAGGCAGGCAGAACACATTCATTCCACTATTTGTATAACCTTAGTCAGGAGAGAGCTGGTTGCACACTCTTGCAACCTGTGAGGATAAAAGTGGAGACTACATTAATTAAAGCCTTGAACTTATTCCTGAAAGGCAAAACACTAGAACTTGAATTTCTTTTCATCATTATCAATTTTATTTAGGAATTGAAATTATGAAGCTTTTGGAAAAAGGAACGGAGTAGATGGTGTTAAGATACTGAGGAGCCATAATCAAATTGAATGGCAGTATAGTCTCAAGGAATTGTATGGCTTACTTGTGTTACCAACTATTCTCTGATAGCTGATTTTGCATCCTCGTTACCTTGTCTACTGATGATCACCTTTCACTCAGAAACTCACTGAATATCTCTAGGCTCCAACTGTGTGATCATCAAGAGGGTTGGTCATGCACATGACGGTGCACCTTTTTCGAGATTTATTAGAAACTGAAAATACATTGCAAAGACGTTTAAAATATTTTCCAAGTTTAGACAAATGTAAATTGTTATAACACTTATACTACCACTATTAAGTCATGAAATTTGACAAATGAAAATATTATTAGAGCTTTTTTGTTGTCTTGCCACCTGAGAGTTTAACTACATTGTATTTTACAAATGGCATTAAATTATAAGTTATTAGACCAATATAAATGAAGGAATTAATATTAGTAATATGTATGTTTGAATATGCAACATGATAAATAAGTGCTTATAAAAGCATGAAAAAAATTGGCCCCAGTTCTGAATTGATTTGCATTGAATTAGCTGTATTGTCATGGGCATTTGAATGAGTGCAGTGAAAAGTTTGCAATGTCACCACTTACAGCAGTATCTTAGATACAAGATACCTAGGCAAAGAAACTTAAGTATTTGGTACCAAATTGAAAGAATAATAAATAAAAGTCCAGCATAACAATAAAAAGGAGAAAACGTTCTCAATTTACAGTCATTTCACCCCAGTCCATGCCATTACCGAGCCTCCACACTGCACTCGGCAAACTCTCCAGGCCATAGTGGACTTCAAAACCTGAGGCCTTGCCTCAAGTCCACAACCTCCTTATCTCTCTGCAATAGCCTTCAGTTAAGGACCCCTCTGAGCCTTGTCTCGCCATGACGGCCTCCAGTTCAAGACTCACCTCCCTGAGATGGAATCCAATCTGAGACTCACCTCCCACCTGCACCCCATCCCATGATGGTCTCCAGTCTGGAACTCTCCTCTCTGTGACAGTCTCCAGTCCGGAACTCACCTCCCTGTGACAGTCTCTAGTCCGAGACACGCCTCTCCGTGACAGTCTCCAGTCCGGAACTCACCTCCCTGTGACAGTCTCCAGTCCGAGACTCTCCTCCCTGTGACAGTCTCCAGTGCGAGACTCTCCTCCCTGTGACAGTCTCCAGTCCGAGACTCTCCTCCCTGTGACAGTCTCCAGTCTGGAACTCACCTCCCTGTGACAGTCTCCAGTCTGGAACTCTCCTCCCTGTGACAGTCTCCAGTCTGGAACTCACCTCCCTGTGACAGTCTCCAGTCTGGAACTCTCCTCCCTGTGACAGTCTCCAGTCTGGAACTCACCTCCCTGTGACAGTCTCCAGTCCGGGACTCTCCTCCCGGTGACAGTCTCCAGTCTGGAACTCACCTCCCTGTGACAGTCTCCAGTCTGGAACTCACCTCCCTGTGACAGTCTCCAGTCCGAGTCTCACCTCCCTGTGACAGTCTCCAGTCTGGAACTCTCCTCCCTGTGACAGTCTCCAGTCCGAGACTCTCCTCCCTGTGACAGTCTCCAGTCTGAGACTCTCCTCCCTGTGACAGTCTCCAGTCCGAGACTCTCCTCCCTGTGACAGTCTCCAGTCTGGAACTCACCTCCCTGTGACAGTCTCCAGTCTGGAACTCACCTCCCTGTGACAGTCTCCAGTCCGAGTCTCACCTCCCTGTGACAGTCTCCAGTCCGAGACTCTCCTCCCTGTGACAGTCTCCAGTCCGAGACTCTCCTCCCTGTGACAGTCTCCAGTCCGAGACTCTCCTCCCTGTGACAGTCCCCAGTCTGGAACTCTCCTCCCTGTGACAGTCTCCAGTCTGGAACTCACCTCCCTGTGACAGTCTCCAGTCTTGAACTCACCTCCCTGTGACAGTCTCCAGTCCGAGTCTCACCTCCCTGTGACAGTCTCCAGTCTGGAACTCTCCTCCCTGTAACAGTCTCCAGTCCGAGACTCTCCTCCCTGTGACAGATTCCAGTCCGAGACTCTCCTCCCTGTGACAGTCTCCAGTCTGAGACTCTCCTCCCTGTGACAGTCTCCAGTCCGAGACTCTCCTCCCTGTGAAAGTCTCCAGTCTGGAACTCACCTCCCTGTGACAGTCTCCAGTCTGGAACTCACCTCCCTGTGACAGTCTCCAGCCCGAGACTCTCCTCCCTGTGACAGTCTCCAGTCCGAGTCTCACCTCCCTGTGACAGTCTCCAGTCCGAGACTCTCCTCCCTGTGACAGTCTCCAGTCCGAGACTCTCCTCCCTGTGACAGTCTCCAGTCCGAGACTCTCCTCCCTGTGACAGTCTCCAGTCCGAGACTCTCCTCCCTGTGACAGTCTCCAGTCTGGAACTCACCTCCCTGTGACAGTCTCCAGTCTGGAACTCACCTCCCTGTGACAGTCTCCAGTCTGGAACTCACCTCCCTGTGACAGTCTCCAGTCCGAGTCTCACCTCCCTGTGACAGTCTCCAGTCTGGAACTCACCTCCCTGTGACAGTCTCCAGTCTGGAACTCACCTCCCTGTGACAGTCTCCAGTCCGAGTCTCACCTCCCTGTGACAGTCTCCAGTCTGGAACTCACCTCCCTGTGACAGTCTCCAGTCTGAGACTCTCCTCCCTGTGACAGTCTCCAGTCCGAGACTCTCCTCCCTGTGACAGTCTCCAGTCCGAGACTCTCCTCCCTGTGACAGTCTCCAGTCCGAGACTCTCCTCCCTGTGACAGTCTCCAGTCCGAGACTCTCCTCCCTGTGACAGTCTCTAGTCCGAGACTCTCCTCCCTGTGACAGTCTCCAGTCTGGAACTCACCTCCCTGTGACAGTCTCCAGTCCGAGTCTCACCTCCCTGTGACAGTCTCCAGTCTGGAACTCACCTCCCTGTGACAGTCTCCAGTCTGGAACTCACCTCCCTGTGACAGTCTCCAGTCCGAGTCTCACCTCCCTGTGACAGTCTCCAGTCTGGAACTCACCTCCCTGTGACAGTCTCCAGTCCGAGACTCTCCTCCCTGTGACAGTCTCCAGTCCGAGACTCTCCTCCCTGTGACAGTCTCCAGTCCGAGACTCTCCTCCCTGTGACAGTCTCCAGTCCGAGACTCTCCTCCCTGTGACAGTCTCCAGTCTAGAACTCTCCTCCCTGTGACAGTCTCCAGTCCGAGACTCTCCTCCCTGTGACAGTCTCCAGTCCGAGACTCTCCTCCCTGTGACAGTCTCCAGTCCGAGACTCTCCTCCCTGTGACAGTCTCCAGTCCGAGACTCTCCTCCCTGTGACAGTCTCCAGTCCGAGACTCTCCTCCCTGTGACAGTCTCCAGTCCGAGACTCTCCTCCCTGTGACAGTCTCCAGTCCGAGACTCTCCTCCCTGTGACAGTCTCCAGTCTAGAACTCTCCTCCCTGTGACAGTCTCCAGTCCGAGACTCTCCTCCCTGTGACAGTCTCCAGTCTGGAACTCACCTCCCTGTGACAGTCTCCAGTCTGAGACTCTCCTCCCTGTGACAGTCTCCAGTCCGAGACTCTCCTCCCTGTGACAGTCTCCAGTCCGAGACTCTCCTCCCTGTGACAGTCTCCAGTCTGGAACTCCCCTCCCTGTGACAGTCTCCAGTCTGAGACTCTCCTCCCTGTGACAGTCTCCAGTCCGAGACTCTCCTCCCTGTGACAGTCTCCAGTCTGGAACTCACCTCCCTGTGACAGTCTCCAGTCTGGAACTCACCTCCCTGTGACAGTCTCCAGTCTGGAACTCACCTCCCTGTGACAGTCTCCAGTCCGAGACTCTCCTCCCTGTGACAGTCACCAGTCCGAGACTCTCCTCCCTGTGACAGTCTCCAGTCCGAGACTCTCCTCCCTGTGACAGTCTCCAGTCCGAGACTCTCCTCCCTGTGACAGTCTCCAGTCCGAGACTCTCCTCCCTGTGACAGTCTCCAGTCCGAGACTCTCCTCCCTGTGACAGTCTCCAGTCCGAGACTCTCCTCCCTGTGACAGTCTCCAGTCTAGAACTCACCTCCCTGTGACAGTCTCCAGTCCGAGACTCTCCTCCCTGTGACAGTCTCCAGTCTGGAACTCTCCTCCCTGTGACAGTCTCTAGTCCGAGACTCTCCTCCCTGTGACAGTCTCCAGTCTAGAACTCTCCTCCCTGTGACAGTCTCCAGTCCGAGACTCTCCTCCCTGTGACAGTCTCCAGTCTGGAACTCACCTCCCTGTGACAGTCTCCAGTCCGAGACTCTCCTCCCTGTGACAGTCTCCAGTCTGAGACTCTCCTCCCTGTGACAGTCTCCAGTCCGAGACTCTCCTCCCTGTGACAGTCTCCAGTCCGAGACTCTCCTCCCTGTGACAGTCTCCAGTCTGGAACTCACCTCCCTGTGACAGTCTCCAGTCTGAGACTCTCCTCCCTGTGACAGTCTCCAGTCCGAGACTCTCCTCCCTGTGACAGTCTCCAGTCTGGAACTCTCCTCCCTGTGACAGTCTCCAGTCCGAGACTCTCCTCCCTGTGACAGTCTCCAGTCCGAGACTCTCCTCCCTGTGACAGTCCCCAGTCTGGAACTCACCTCCCTGTGACAGTCTCCAGTCCGAGACTCTCCTCCCTGTGACAGTCTCCAGTCTGGAACTCTCCTCCCTGTGACAGTCTCCAGTCCGAGACTCTCCTCCCTGTGACAGTCTCCAGTCTGGAACTCTCCTCCCTGTGACAGTCTCCAGTCCGAGACTCTCCTCCCTGTGACAGTCTCCAGTCTGGAACTCTCCTCCCTGTGACAGTCTCCAGGCTGGAACTCTCCTCCCTGTGACAGTCTCCAGTCTGAGACTCTCCTCCCTGTGACAGTCTCCAGTCTGAGACTCTCCTCCCTGTGACAGTCTCCAGTCCGAGACTCTCCTCCCTGTGACAGTCTCCAATCTGGAACTCACCTCCCTGTGACAGTCTCCAGTCTGGAACTCTCCTCCCTGTGACAGTCTCCAGTCCGAGACTCTCCTCCCTGTGATAGTCTCCAGTCTCGAACTCTCCTCCCTGTGACAGTCCCCAGTCTGGAACTCACCTCCCTGTGACAGTCTCCAGTCTGGAACTCCCCTCCCTGTGACAGTCTCCAGTCCGAGTCTCACCTCCCTGTGACAGTCTCCAGTCTGGAACTCACCTCCCTGTGACAGTCTCCAGTCCGAGTCTCACCTCCCTGTGACAGTCTCCAGTCTGGAACTCACCTCCCTGTGACAGTCTCCAGTCCGAGACTCACCTCCCTGTGACAGTCTCCAGTCCGAGACTCTCCTCCCTGTGACAGTCTCCAGTCTGGACCTCTCCTCCCTGTGACAGTCTCTAGTCCGAGACTCTCCTCCCTGTGACAGTCTCCAGTCTAGAACTCTCCTCCCTGTGACAGTCTCCAGTTCGAGACTCTCGTCCCTGTGACAGTCTCCAGTCTGGAACTCCCCTCCCTGTGACAGTCTCCAGTCTGGAACTCACCTCCCTGTGACAGTCTCCAGTCCGAGACTCTCCTCCCTGTGACAGTCTCCAGTCTGAGACTCTCCTCCCTGTGACAGTCCCCAGTCTGGAACTCACCTCCCTGTGACAGTCTCCAGTCCGAGACACTCCTCCCTGTGACAGTCCCCAGTCTGGAACTCCCCTCCCTGTGACAGTCTCCAGTCTGGAACTCACCTCCCTGTGACAGTCTCCAGTCTGGAACTCACCTCCCTGTGACAGTCTCCAGTCCGAGACTCTCCTCCCTGTGACAGTCTCCAGTCTGGAACTCACCTCCCTGTAACAGTCTCCAGTCCGAGACTCTCCTCCCTGTGACAGTCTCCAGTCTGGAACTCACCTCCCTGTGACAGTCTCCAGTCCGAGACTCTCCTCCCTGTGACAGTCTGCAGTCTGGAACTCTCCTCCCTGTGACAGTCTCCAGTCTGGAACTCACCTCCCTGTGACAGTCTCCAGTCTGGAACTCTCCTCCCTGCGACAGTCTGCAGTCCGAGACCCTCCTCCCTGTGACAGTCTCCAGTCTGGAACTCACCTCCCTGTGACAGTCTCCAGTCCGGAACTCTCCTCCCTGTGACAGTCTCCAGTCCGAGACCCTCCTCCCTGTGACAGTCTCCAGTCTGGAACTCTCCTCCCTGCGACAGTCTGCAGTCCGAGACCCTCCTCCCTGTGACAGTCTCCAGTCCGAGACCCTCCTCCCTGTGACAGTCTCCAGTCCGGAACTCACCTCCCTGTGACAGTCTCCAGTCCGAGACTCTCCTCCCTGTGACAGTCTCCAGTCTGGAACTCACCTCCCTGTGACAGTCTCCAGTCCGAGACTCTCCTCCCTGTGACAGTCTCCAGTCTGGAACTCACCTCCCTGTGACAGTCTCCAGTCCGAGACTCTCCTCCCTGTGACAGTCTCCAGTCCGGAACTCACCTCCCTGTGACAGTCTCCAGTCCGAGACTCTCCTCCCTGCGACAGTCTTCAGTCCGAGACTCTCCTCCCTGTGACAGTCTCCAGTCCGAGACCCTCCTCCCTGTGACAGTCTCCAGTCTGGAACTCACCTCCCTGTGACAGTCTCCAGTCCGAGACTCTCCTCCCTGTGACAGTCTCCAGTCCGGAACTCACCTCCCTGTGACAGTCTCCAGTCCGAGACTCTCCTCCCTGTGACAGTCTCCAGTCTGGAACTCTCCTCCCTGTGACAGTCTGCAGTCCGAGACTCTCCTCCCTGTGACAGTCTCCAGTCTGGAACTCTCCTCCCTGTGACAGTCTGCAGTCCGAGACTCTCCTCCCTGTGACAGTCTCCAGTCTGGAACTCTCCTCCCTGCGACAATCTCCAGTCCGGAAATCACCTCCCTGTGACAGTCTCCAGTCCGAGACTCTCCTCCCTGTGACAGTCTCTAGTCCGAGACTCTCCTCCCTCTGACAGTCTCCAGTCTGGAACTCTCCTCCCTGTGACAGTCTCCAGTCTGGAACTCACCTCCCTGTGACAGTCTCCAGTCCGAGACTCTCCTCCCTGTGACAGTCTCTAGTCCGAGACTCTCCTCCCTCTGACAGTCTCCAGTCTGGAACTCTCCTCCCTGTGACAGTCTCCAGTCTGGAACTCTCCTCACTGTGACAGTCTGCAGTCCGAGACTCTCCTCCCTGTGACAGTCTCCAGTCTGGAACTCTCCTCCCTGCGACAATCTCCAGTCCGGAAATCACCTCCCTGTGACAGTCTCCAGTCCGAGACTCTCCTCCCTGTGACAGTCTCTAGTCCGAGACTCTCCTCCCTCTGACAGTCTCCAGTCTGGAACTCTCCTCCCTGTGACAGTCTCCAGTCTGGAACTCACCTCCCTGTAACAGTCTCCAGTCTGGAACTCACCTCCCTGTGACAGTCTCCAGTCTTTAACTCACCTCCCTGTGACAGTCTCCAGTCCGCGACTCTCCTCCCTCTGACAGTCTCCAGTCTGGAACTCTCCTCCCTGTGACAGTCTCTAGTCCGAGACTCTCCTCCCTGTGACAGTCTCCAGTCCGAGACTCTCCTCCCTCTGACAGTCTCCAGTCTGGAACTCTCCTCCCTGTGACAGTCTCCAGTCTGGAACTCACCTCCCTGTAACAGTCTCCAGTCTGGAACTCACCTCCCTGTGACAGTCTCCAGTCTTTAACTCACCTCCCTGTGACAGTCTCCAGTCCGAAACTCTCCTCCCTGTGACAGTCTCCAGTCCGAGACTCTCCTCCCTCTGACAGTCTCCAGTCTGGAACTCTCCTCCCTGTGACAGTCTCCAGTCTGGAACTCACCTCCCTGTGACAGTCTCCAGTCCGAGACTCTCCTCCCTGTGACAGTCTCCAGTCTGGAACTCACCTCCCTGTGACAGTCTCCAGTCTGAGACTCTCCTCCCTGTGACAGTCCCCAGTCTGGAACTCACCTCCCTGTGACAGTCTCCAGTCTGGAACTCACCTCCCTGTGACAGTCTCCAGTCCGAGACTCTCCTCCCTGTGACAGTCTCCAGTCCAAGACTCTCCTCCCTGTGACAGTCTCCAGTCCGAGACTCTCCTCCCTGTGACAGTCTCCAGTCCGAGACTCTCCTCCCTGTGACAGTCTCCAGTCTGGAACTCACCTCCCTGTGACAGTCTCCAGTCTGGAACTCACCTCCCTGTGACAGTCTCCAGTCTGGAACTCACCTCCCTGTGACAGTCTCCAGTCTGGAACTCTCCTCCCTGTGACAGTCTCCAGTCCGAGACTCTCCTCCCTGTGACAGTCTCCAGTCCGAGACTCTCCTCCCTGTGACAGTCTCCAGTCTGGAACTCACCTCCCTGTGACAGTCTCCAGTCTGGAACTCACCTCCCTGTGACAGTCTCCAGTCTGGAACTCTCCTCTCTGTGACAGTCTCCAGTCCGAGACTCTCCTCCCTGTGACAGTCTCCAGTCCGAGACTCTCCTCCCTGTGACAGTCTGCAGTCTGGAACTCACCTCCCTGTGACAGTCTCCAGTCTGGAACTCACCTCCCTGTGACAGTCTCCAGTCCGAGACTCTCCTCCCTGTGACAGTCTCCAGTCTGGAACTCCCCTCCCTGTGACAGTCTCCAGTCCGAGACGCTCCTCCCTGTGACAGTCTCCAGTCTGGAACTCACCTCCCTGTGACAGTCTCCAGTCTGGAACTCTCCTCTCTGTGACAGTCTCCAGTCCGAGACTCTCCTCCCTGTGACAGTCTCCAGTCCGAGACTCTCCTCCCTGTGACAGTCTGCAGTCTGGAACTCACCTCCCTGTGACAGTCTCCAGTCTGGAACTCACCTCCCTGTGACAGTCTCCAGTCCGAGACTCTCCTCCCTGTGACAGTCTCCAGTCTGGAACTCTCCTCCCTGTGACAGTCTCCAGTCCGAGACTCTCCTCCCTGTGACAGTCTTCAGTCTGGAACTCTCCTCCCTGTGTCAGTCTCCAGTCTGGAACTCACCTCCCTGTGACAGTCTCCAGTCTGAGACTCTCCTCCCTGTGACAGTCTCCAGTCTGGAACTCTCCTCCCTGTGACAGTCTCCAGTCTGAGACTCTCCTCCCTGTGACAGTCTCCAGTCCGAGACTCTCCTCCCTGTGACAGTCTCCAGTCTGGAACTCTCCTCCCTGTGACAGTCTCCAGTCCGAGACTCTCCTCCCTGTGATAGTCTCCAGTCTCGAACTCTCCTCCCTGTGACAGTCCCCAGTCTGGAACTCACCTCCCTGTGACAGTCTCCAGTCTGGAACTCCCCTCCCTGTGACAGTCTCCAGTCCGAGTCTCACCTCCCTGTGACAGTCTCCAGTCTGGAACTCACCTCCCTGTGACAGTCTCCAGTCCGAGACTCACCTCCCTGTGACAGTCTCCAGTCTGGAACTCTCCTACCTGTGACAGTCTCCAGTCCGAGACTCTCCTCCCTGTGACAGTCTCCAGTCCGAGACTCTCCTCCCTGTGACAGTCTCCAGTCCGAAATACACACAGGTTACATCCCCATCAAAAAGCAATTAAACTCTTTCCTTGGCATTGTTTCATCATACAAGAAGTGAAATAAGATGGAAAGCATTTTGTGAGATAGATTCGTGTCAGTTGGATAGTGTTGAAGTTTTCAAATTTCCATTAGAGATGTAGGGGGAAATAGTCGGCTGAATGCCTCAAGACATTATCAGAATTTGATAGGTTTTAGAAAGCTGATGGTAATCCCTAGGAGAAATGTATCAAAGATCTTTACATATTGTATCAAAGATAGACAAAATTCAACTTGCAGATCTTTAATCCACACTTAAATTGCTGCCTGGAGTAATCAGTATTCCCTGGATCAGTGGTAAAATTATTGAATTGTGTTAAGATGTCTAAGAACAGAGTCAGCTCATGCTTGGTTCTCAGAGAAGAGATGTTGGATCAGATGTTGGATCAGATGTCTGCTGCCATAATAGAATTTCTGGCGAATTCATCATCTTATAGAATGACTATCATGTGGAAGCAGGCCATCTAGCCCATCGAAGCCAGACCAGCCCTCCGAAGAGCATCTCATCCAGAACTACTTCCCCGTCCTTGTAAACCTGCATTTTTCCCACATTCACATAGCCTGCACATCCCTGGACACTATGGGCAATTTAGCATGACCAATCCATCTAACCTGCACATCTTTAGTCTGTGGGAGGAAACCAAAACACCTGGAAGAAAACCCACGCAAACATGGGGATAAGGTACAAACTCCATACAGACTGCTGCCCGAGGCTAGAATCATATGCGGGTCACTGGTGCTGTGAGAGAGCCGCCCCAAAGGAATGAATTATTTCCATGATGACACAATGAAGACTGAGTGGTTACCAGATTTTGAAATAGTCTAGCTATCAGATCAATCTTATAGAAGTATAAAGACAGATAATATGATGATTTCTTTCAAAGGTCACAATCAAATACAAAGTGGAATAAAATCATCAGGTGAATGAATACTGTGAGTGTGCAATGAACAGTTAATAAATGTTTAGCCGTGACTCAAAGTACCATTTTGTTTTGAACTGCCCAAAATGAACAAGCAGGACTATTGAAATGACACATGGCCAAGAGAACTTTGAGGAAGAGGGTGAAGACAATGACAAGTTGGAACAAACTTTACAAGGAGTTTTAATCTCACAATTAATGGATTAGTCTGTTTCTTGCCTTTGCTATGATGCAAAGAGCACATTAAGGCTGCAAAGAGTTGTAATTCCATGTGAAATCCAAGGCATCAACCACTTCATAAATAGTGAAAACAAAGTGCTGTGAATGCCAGAGATCTGGAATAAAAATACAATGCTAGAGAAACTCAGCATGTCCAGGAACACCTGTGGAGAGAGAAAGAAACTAATGGGACTGAATTTTACCAAAACTCATCACTTTCAGGTGTTCCATGGATGATTTCCCTTTGTGAGTTAAATTGTGCAATTCTCCATTGCGAACATCATTGTGGTATATACCATGCCTCAATGGTGCTGCAATCATGCCATTGTGACGCCATCACCATTATAATTAAAGCTGAGCTGAACCATGGATTATCATTAGGTTATTAGTCTAGAAACTCAGCTGGTATTCTGGAGACCCAGGTTCGAGTTCTGCCAGATGGTGGAAGTTGTAATTCAATGAAAATATTTGGAATTATAATCTACTGATGACTCTGAAACCATCATTGATTGTTGTGAAAACCCATCTGACTCACTAATGCCCTTCAGGGCAGTAAATCTGCCACCTTCACCTGGTCTGGTCTACATGTGACTCCAGACCCGCAGCATTGTGGTTGGCTCTCAACTGCCCTTTGAAATAGTCTCTCATATCAATTGGTACGAAGTCTCAACACAGAAATCGAACCAGATGGACAACCTGGCATCGATCCAGATATGGGAAATAGCAACCTCAAAACAGCCTTGTGAACCCTGTAACATCCTCCTTACTTAACGTCTAGGGGCAAGTGCCAAAATTGGGAGAGCTGTTGTACAAATGACTCACATAACAGCCTGACAGAGTCGTACTCTTGGAATCACAGATACCACCATTACCATCCCTGGATATGTCCTTTCGGCAAACCCCCCCCTCTACCAAATAGGATGCTCCTGGCAAAGGAGGTGGCACAGTGGTACACAGTCAGAGGGAGTTGACCTGGAAGTGACTCTGGACCCTGTGAAGTCTCATGGCATAGATTAAACATGAGCAAGGAAACAGTCTGCTGGTTACCACGAATTGTCCTTCCTCCGCTGATGAATTAGTACTCCTCCATGTTGAACAACACTTGGAGGAAGCACCGAGTGTGGCAAGGTGTAGAATGCACTCTGGGTGGGGGATTTCAATGTCTATCACCAAGTGTGGCTCAGCAGCAGTACTACTGATCGAGGTGGTCAGATCCTAAAGGACATAACTGCTGGACGGGATCTGTGCCAGTTGGTGAGGTAACCAACAAAAGGGAGAAACATACTTGACCTCATCATCGTCAGTCTGCCAGCTGCAGATGCATCTGTCCATGATAGTATCAGCAAGAGTGACCACCACATGGTCCTTGTGGAGACAAGGTCCCACCTTCACGTTGTGAATAGCCACCATTGTGTTATGTGGCACTATCACTGAGCTAAATGGGACAGACTTCAAACAGATCTAGCAACTCAAGACTGGACATCCGTGAGGTGCTGTGGGCCATCAACAGCCACAGAATTGTACTCTAGCATAATCTCAACTACATGGCCCAGCATTTCCCTATCCAACCATTACCATCAAGCCAGGGGATTGACCCTAGTTCAATGAAGAGTGCAGGAGGACATGCCAGGAGAAACACCAGGCACACCTAAAAATGAGGTGTCATAAGCAGCAAGTGACAGACAGAGCAAAATGATCCCACAACCGATGGATCAGATCGAAGCTCTACAGTCTCTTCATAGTACATGTAGTGAGAGGGAAATGGGGAAAAAAAAGCTTCTGAGGGCATTTAGTGGCTTGGGAAACACTTGTAGAAGCTTACGTTTGTAATTGTATTGCAATTTTAAATAATCGACTGATTGACTGTCAGTGTAACTGAAACTACAAAAATAAGAGGCAACCTGTTCTTTGCACGAGTCCATGTTAGTGCCGTGTTGAAGCAAGTGCTGTTGTTTCCCTCCAGTCCAGTGGAACATAACATCCTGTCATTGTTCAATATTGAAGCACCACATGCATCAAATATTGAAAAGTCTTCACACATTTGAAAATGTTAAGTTTTTCAGTTGCTTTTCTTCAGTCACCATGTTTTGCTGTTTTTTTGGGATATTTGGGACCTGATTGTCTTCTAAATGTCTATAGTTGTTTGTGTTCATTTCCATAATAATCTTTTATTAACATTTGTTACTCCATAACAAAGAGAACAGAGATGTCAATTATATCTGAAAATGATTACAAACTCAAGAACGAATCTCCAGTAGTACAAGAGGGTGATCTCACAGCTTTTGACGTTACAGACATGGAAGTGCAAGTCAAGGCTGTACCTAGAAAATGAAATAGAATTCGCAGAACAGTCTTGGAGTAGAGCTGGAAACACATTATGATTACTAGGTTTTGGTGGCTGCCTTTAAAGTGGAAGACAAGCTGTTAAAAGGGGCAAAACAAATGGTGGCGGATAACTGGAGAGAGTTTGGAATTTATTTTGATATACCAGATAAGAATTAATCTTCTGTCTAACCCAGGCGGCTTTGTTCTGACAAAGTCATGCAGATCTGATTTATAAGACTAAGGTGAAGTTGGATGCTAGGGGTTTTGAAGAACTGTTGGGTCATAGAGACGTTAGAATGTATTCTCCCACAGGTGAAAAAGTAAGCTGACAAATCTTTTTAGCTGTTTTGGCTACATATCCATCAAGTGAAAGAAAAGTGACATTTCTGCAATGTGACATGTTTCACAGAGAAGTATTTCTGAAACTTGCCAAAAAGACATGTAAAAATAGAACTGGAAATTAAACAGACATTATCTGAATGATGCCTTCAAAGTGTGGTATTTTTTGGTGAAACCTATTTTCCTGAAAATACACTGAGTTCAACTCCTAGAATTCCTACTTTATGGAAGCAAGCCATTCAGTCCATTGAGTCCACACCAACTCTCAGAAAAGCATCCTGCCCTCTACGCTTCCCTGTAACCCTGTGTTTCCCCCTGGCTATTCCATCTAGCCTGCACCTCCCTGTACACTATGGGCAATTTAGCATAGCCAGTCCACCTAACCTACACATCTTTGGGCTGTAGAAAGAAACTGGAGCACCCAAGGAAACTCACGCAGACATGGGGATAATGTGCAAACTCCACATACAGATTTGCTCAAGGCTGGATTCGAACCCAACCCCCTGAGCTACTGTTCCTCACTAAAATGCGATGATGCAATATTTAATTGGCATCTTTAGGATATAAACCAATACTTTCTTATTGGGTTACTGTGGAATGTAGAAGATATTTTAATAAAATTAGGAGTCCAGCTGATGGAACTTCTATTCTATTTGTTCAGAGATCAAGCAAAATAAATCTGGAATAATTGTAAATTAATAATCCCATTTGGAGTGTGTTACTCACATCCTGTTTAATCATGTGAGGTCATTATGGAGATATTGTTTTAACATAAAAATAGAGAGTATAATTGCAAAGTTTGACTAGTTTGTTGAACTGGTTCTGCGGAGAAAGTGAGGACTGCAGATGCTGGAGATCAGAGCTGAAAATGTGTTGCTGGAAAAGCGCAGCAGGTCAGGCAGCATCCAGGGAACAGGAGAATCAACGTTTCGGGCATAAGCCCTTCTTCAGTTTTTTCTGAACTGGTTCTGCATCAGGCTAGACCAGATGCAAGTTTTGATGTGTTGGAATTAAGTACTCTGATGAGATGCCAGTTTAAATGTAAACAAAACATTATAAAAGTTACAAATGAATATACATGTGTTTCAGTTCCCATCTTTGAGTGAGACAAAGAACATGATGCAATTCATTTTTAGTAATGCTTTACATGCTAATCTTTCTGATTTCATATTCTGGTCCATCTGATCTTACAACATTTCTCATGAGCAAAAATGGAAATTTTGTCTTTCTGCCAGAGGAAGCTAAGAAAACATAAAAGCAAGGGTTGTTAAATGTACTCTGGCTGCAGAAACATTGACGCTTGTGGAAGCAGTGGCTGTGGGATTCTGTTTATTGCATATTGGAAACAAGGATCTGAACTGAAAATAACATACCCATTGAAGGCTATGTGGAGAAGTGTTCCTTGCCGGGTGTTGTACAATGTATAAAATGTGCGAGTGAGTAAAGATTACTGTTTGACGAAGGGTCACTGGACCAGAAACACTAACTTTGATTTTTCACCACAGATGCTGCCAGACCTGCTGAGATTTTCCAACAATTTCTGTTTTTGCTTCTGATTTCTGGCATCCACAGTTCTTTTGGTTTGTTAAGATCACAGATTGACCTTGCTGGTTTGCAATTTGCTGGAGAAAAAGGCAATCTTTAAAATTAAGTAGGTAGATGCTCTAAGAAATTGTCCCAGATACCTCTATTAACTCATTTAAAAGGTACCTCTGCCAATTTGATTTGCCCAATTGCCATGTAGATTAAGTCACCCATCAAATAATGTGACCCTTCTTATACGCCCATTTTATTTTTCCCAGTATGCTCTGTGCCACAGTGTAACTACTGTTAGAGGAAATATAATTTGCTCCAATTATCGTACTTCTGAATAGGTCATTTTCTACCTTTTCACACCCACACTATACCTTGATATAAATTGGAGATCGTGTTTTCACTTTTTAGAATCTGCTTTATGGTCACGGAAATTGCAACAGTGATTTCCTCTTGTAGATCTTCACACATGCCCCTAACGAGAACTCTGGTTCGTCTTCTTTTACTGTTCTTAATCTTCCAAACCAGAAGCACAAATCTTCTACACATAGTACAGTGACAGAACTGTTCACACAGAGTGATTTGGCAGCATATGGTAACTAATACTCAAGATAAAAGCAAGAGCTGAAGGGGCAAAAACAACTATTTTCCTAATTTTTGTAGGCTTTTTTTTGAAAATTGCAGGGGTAAACACAGCATTTTTGAAATTAATAGGCCAATCACTTCTAAGGAGATTCGCTTGATATGAAGAATTCTAATGTGGAAGGACATCTGATTTGCATATTATGTAACCTTAACTTGCTATATATGCAGACATTGATATCAATTGAGAATGTCTTGATAATTATGTATAATTTGATGTTCATATTACAAATGCTTACCTTTGTGAATAGATGTTATATATAACAGCAGTAAAATATATGGTGTGCGTTCCGCTTTAGAGACCAGCCTGAGTAAATAACGCCATTAACAACTTCCATTTGTAACCATGGAACTGCGTAAGAAATTAACCACTAATGCAATGCTTATTATAAACCATGCAGCAGCAAATTATATTTTATGCAAATCTTTTAAAAAGCACGCTATGTTATGAGCAATAATGTTGTAAATTTACTTCAATTCATACATTTTAATTTGCTGTGGTTAATTGCACGTGAGTGGGAATGACTTAACATTGAAAACAGGTAAATTTTGCTTCTCTGCTGGACCATGTTAATGAAGATTAGAACCAAGATTTCAAAGAATTGCAAATCATTTAAAAACTTAGTGAAAGTAACTGCTTCACTATAGTAACCAAGGAATAAATGCAAAATACTTTTGAACCATGGTAATTTCAAATAAAAACATGAAGTGCTAGAAATACTCAGAAGATCCAGGAGAAAGTGTTCTCTTTTTCAGTCAAATTAAGTTTGAAATGTTAACTGTGTTTTTCTTTCCACATATGCTGCTGACCTGCTGAGTATTTCCATTACTACTTATTATTTCAAGATAACTTTGGAATGTGCAAGTCACTGACAGGTACAAACCACTTGTGAGGTTTGTTTCAGCTAAAAAAAAGTTCCAAAATCTCTACCTTCTCAGCTTCCAAATTGATTTAACTTTTTTATGAAGTGCTGATCCAGAGTCCCAAATGTTAAAAAGTTTGGTCTTGCTTGTTCAAATTCTAAACTTTCTATTCAATCCTGAGATATTGAAATTTCATTGTATGTGAAATGCCTTAATCAAAAGACATTTTAATGTTAGCATTTAAAAAAAGACAGTGCTATTAGATATAAAGCAGATAGTGATTGGAGGTATTGAACTCAGCGAATTTGTTTTTGTTCATTCATGAGGTGTTGGCACTACTGACTAGATCAGCATTTATTGCCTATCCCAAATAGCTCTGGGGAGTGTGAGCTGTCTTTTTGAAACACTGCTCTCCTTGAGGTGTAGGAAAACTCAGAGTTGTTAGGAAAGTAGTTTCAGAATTTTAACCCAATATCATTATAGAAATAGTGAAATCGTTCCAAGTGAGTATGGTGCTTGATTTGAAGTGGAACCTGAAGATGATGTTGGTCCCATGCATCTGCTGCCTTCGCACTTCGAGGTGGTAGAGGCCATAAGTTTGGAAGGTGCTTTTGAAGAAGCCTTTGTGTGTTAGTGCAGCGTATCCCCTGAATAATATGCTGTACCGTGTAATGATGGTGAAGGGAGTTAATATTGGATGGGTGGCCAGTTGAGGGAGCTGTTTTGTTCTGGATGGTTTCCAGTTTTTTGAATATTGTTGGAGGCAAGTTGAGGGTATTTCACCATACTTCTGGTTCGTGCATTGTAGAGCCAGTCAGACATTGTGAGACAAAAGGTAAGTTACTTGCCACAGAACTCCCAGCCTCTGACTTTTTCTGGGCTACCCCATCATTGAGGACAAGGATACTTGTGGAGTTTCCACTTCCAGTCAATAGTTTAATTTTCTGCCAACATTCATGACTCGATGTGGCACATCTGCAGAGTTTTGATCTGATCTGTTGATTGTGGGATTGCTTAGCCTTGTCTATCCCAAGTTGATTCTGCTGTTTGGCATCCATGTAGTCCAATGGTGTAGTCACTTCCTCACGTTGACACCTCATTTTTCGGTACATCTGGTGTATCTCTTGGCATGCCTTCCTGCACTCTTCATTGAACTAGTTACTTAACAGCTTTTATGGACTAAACAATGGGGAACCAAGATTTATACTGGCACCAGAAACAGGTAGTGCAGTCACTTCATTATAATGTGTTGTTTCATCTAAACAGTGACTTTGCGACATTGGAATTTTTCACTATAAACAGAACATCACTAAATCAGAGCTCACTGTAAACAATTTCCACTGCCTTCTGGAAAGATGTAATAACAAATTGTTACCAGTGACTTGCTTTCCTCCGTCTGCTTTCACTTTGTCAAAATGTGGGGGGTGGGTTTGAATTTTATGTCCACCAGCAACCCTCTGCTGCCTCACATGCAGTGTTCAAAAAGTATAAAGGACAGATGCCTGAAATGGTGGGGTATGACTAGTGGAGACTTTCAGTGATCTTTTTCGAGGCCTAAACTATTAATTGTATTTATTTATAACTTAGATGAAGTGATAGAGAACCACATATCCAAATGTGCTGGTGTCACAACGGTTGATAGCTTATTGTAAGCAATGTAGATGGAAACATAAAGTTGCAGTGAAATGTTAATAGATAAAGTTAATGGTAAGGACTGTGGAAAATGGATGTAAATGTAAACAAATGTGAAGTTGTTCACTTAGGACCTAAAAAGGCGAGAACTAGATACTTGCTAAATAGTGAAAACTTCAAAAAGACCTTGGAGATTTAGATCAATTGTTGAATTAATTGAATTGAATTGAATTTATTGTCACGTGTACCGAGGCATAGTGAAAAGCTTTGTCTTGCGAGCAGTACAGACAGATCACAGAGTTAAGCAGCATAGATAAGTAAATAACAGGTAAACAGCGACAAAACCAAAACAACACAGGTACAGGTGAATGTTTAGCATTTGTGAGTCCAAACAGTATTCTAAAAACAGGTGGGTAGAAACCGGCTGGTGTGTGTGTTCAGGCTTCTATACTTTCTCCCCGATGGTAGAGGTTGTAGAAAAACACTGTCAGGGTGGGATGGATCTTTGAGGATGCTGGGGTCTTTTCCTTGACAGTGGGCCTGGTAGATGGATTTTATAGATGGGAGGTTGGCCTTAGTGATTGTCTGGGCAGAGTTAACCACTCTCTGTAACCGTCTCTGATCTTGAATGGTACAGTTGCCATACCAGGTAGTGATACATCCAAACAGAATGCTCTCGATGGCACACCTGAAAAGTTGGCAAGGATATTCGCCGTCATGGCAAATTTCTTCAGCTCCCTGAGGAAGAAGAAACTTTGTTGGGCCTTTGTAACCAGTGCATCCACATGAAAATTTCAAGAAAGCTTGTTGTGGATGACCACTCCCAGGAGCTTGACACTCTCCACTCATTCCACCTCTGTGCTGTTAATGTGTCAGGGGGGCATGACTAAAATCCTGCCAAAAGTCAATAATGAGTTCCTTGGTTTTGCCGGCATTGAGAGCTAGGTTGTTCTCAGTGCATCATTTTTCCAAGTCTTCCACCTCCTGTCTGTAGCCTGTTTCGTCGCCATCTGAGATTTGACCGACTATGGTGGTGTCTTCAGTGAACTTGTAAATGGCATTAATCTGGTATTTGGCGACGCAGTCATGGGTATACAGTGAGTACAGTAGGGGGTTGAGTATGCCCCCTGCGGGGCTCCAGTGTTGAGTGTTAGTGACAATGAAATATTGTCTCCAATCTTCACTGATTGTGGCCAGTGGGTCAGGAAACTGAGGATCCAGTTACAGAGAGTGAGGCTTAGTCTGAGATAACTAAGTTTAGTAATCAGTCTCGAGGGGATAATATTGTTGAAGGCTAAACTGTAGTCCATCAGTAGGATTCTTACGTAGCTGATCTTGGTGTCAAGATGTTCTCGGGAGGAATAAAGGGCAAGTGATATGGCATCTGACGTGGATCTTTGGTCCGATGGGCAAATTGGAGTGGGTCAAGAGTAGTGGGGAGGCAGGAGTTGATTAATGTCATGACCAGCCTTTCAAAGCACTTCATGACCACTGAAGTTAGAGCCACTGGGCGGTAGTCATTGAGACATGCTGCATGAGCCTTAGGCACAGGGATGATGTTGGCCCTCTTGAGACAGGCAGGGACAGTGGCCTGCTGCGGGGAGAGGTTGAAGATGTCTGAGAAGACCTCTGCCAGTTGATCAGTGCGTGCTCTGAGTACATGGCCTGGTACTCCGTCTGGTCCCATTGCTTTCCTTGGATTCACATGAAGGAAAACTGATCTGACCTCTGATGCAGTGACTGTTAACATAGAACATAGAAAAGTACAGCACAGAACAGGCCCTTTGGCCCACAATGTTGTGCCGAGGATTAATTCTAATGTAAATTAAAATAACTTAACCTACGTTCCCCTCAATTCACTGCTATCCATGTGCATGTCCAGCAGTCGCTTAAACGACCCTAATGACTCTGCTTCCACCACCACAGCTGGCAACGCATTCCATGCATTCACAACTCTCTGCATAAAGAACCTTCCTCTGACGTCCCCTCTATACCTTTCTGCTAATATCTTAAAATTTTGACTCCTCGTGCCAGTCAATCCTGCCCTGGGGAAAAGTCTCTGGCTATTGATTCTATCCATGCCTCTCATTATCTTGTACACCTCGATCAGGTCACCTCTTTTCCTCCTCCTCTCCAGAGAGAAAAGTCTGAGCCTATTCAACCTTTCTTCATAAGGCAAGCCCTCCAGTCCAGGCAGCATCCTGGTAAACTTTCTTTGCACCCTCTCCAAAGCCTCTGTATCTTCCCTATAGTAGAGTGACCAGAACTGCACACAGTATTCCAAGTGTGGTCTCACCAGGGACTTGTAGAGCTGTAGCAAAACCTTGCGGCTCTTAAATTCGATCCCCCCGTTAATGAAAGTCAAAACACCATATGCTTTCTTAACAACCCCATCCAGTTGGGTGGCAACTTTGAGGGATCTATGCACTTGTACACAAGGATCCCTCTGTTCCACCACACTGCCAAGAATCCTGTCTTTAATCCTAAATTCAGCATTCGAGTTTGACCTTCCAAAATACATCACTTCGCATTTATCCAGGTTGAACTCCATCTGCCGTTTCTCAGCCCAGCTCTGCATCCTGTCTATGTCGCGCTGCAGCCTTCAATAGCCCTCGATACTATCAACAGCACCTCTCACCTTCGTGTCATCTGCAAATTTACTAACCTACCCCTCAACCTCCTCATCCAAGTCATTTATAAAAACTACAAAGAGCAGAGACCCAAGAACAGAGCCCTGTGGGACCCCACTCAACACTGACCTCCAGGCAGAATACTTTCCATCTACAACCAGTCTCTGTCTTCTGTCAACTAACCAATTCTGAATCCAGATAGCTAAATCTCCCTGTATCCCATACTTACTGACTTTATGAATGAGCCTACCATGGGGAACCTTATCAAATGCCTTGCTGAAGTCCATATACACCACATCCACTGCTTGACCTTCAGCGAGCTGTCTTGTCACCTCCTCAAAGAACCCAGTAAGATTTGTGAGGCATGACCTGCCCCTCACAAAGCCATGCTGACTGCCTTTCATCACGCTATGCTTTTCCAAATTGCTATAAATCCTATACCTCAGAATTCTTTCCAAAACTTTGCTGACCACAGATGGAAGACTGACTGGTCTGTAATTGCCAGGAATTTCCGTATTACCCTTCTTGAAAAGAGGAACAACATTCACCTCCTTCCAATCCTCCGGTACGACTCTCATGGAGAGTGAGAAGGCAAATATTTTCGCCAGCGGCTTAGCAACCTCCTTTCATGTTTCCTGGAGCAGCCTCGGATAAATCTGATTTGGCCCTGGGGACTTATCAATCTTAATGTTTACCAAAATTTCCAGCACATCAACGTCTTCAATCTTGATCTGTTCAAGCCTGTATCCCAACTCCTCAAAGTTCTCATTCACAACAAGGTCCCTTTCCTTAGTGAAAACCGAAGCAAAAAGCTCATTTAGGGCTTCCCCTAAGTGCTCAGACTCCACGCACAAGTTCCCTACACTATCCCTGCTCGACCCTACCTTCTCTCTGATCATTCTCTTATTCCTTACGTATAAGTAAAATGCCTTTGGGTTCTCCCTAATCTTTCCTGCCAAGCCTTTTTTATGCTCCCTCCTGGCTCTCCTCAGTCCATTTCTGAGCTCCTTTCTAGCAAGCCTGTAATCCTGTAAAGCTGTGCTAGATCCTTGCTTCCACCATCTTACGTAAGCTGCCTGCTTCCTTTTGACGAGAAGCTCCTCTGTTCTCGTCATCCAATGTTCCTTAATCTTACCCCTTCTTACCTGTCTCAGAGGAACAGATTCATGCATCACTCACAATAACTGCTCCTTAAATGGTATCCACATGTCTGCTGTGCCCTTTCTGTGGACCAATTGCTCCTAGTCTGTACTTCCCAACTCCTGTCTGATAGCATCATAATTTATTTTCCCTAATTAAATATCTTCCCTCTCTGAGGCTATGGTAAATGTGAGGCAGTTGTGATCACCGTCACCAAAGTTTTCTCCCACCGCGAGATCTGACACCTGTCCTGACTCATTGCCAAGCATCAAATCCAAAACGGCCTCTCCCCTCGTCGGTCTGTCTACATACTGAGTAAGGAAACCATCCTGAACACACCTGACAAAAACGGCTCCATCCAAACCATCTGCACTAAGGAGATTGGTGAAAGTTGAAATCACTTACAACAACAACCCTGCAACATCTGAATTTTTCCAAAATCTGCCGGCCTACGAGTTCTTTAGTCTCTCTACTGCTATTAGGGGGTCTGTAGAAAAGCCCCAGTGAAGTGGCTGTTCCCTTGCTGTTCCTAATTTCCACCCATACTGACTCAGTAGACAAACCTTCTTTAACAACCTTTGTTTCTGTAGCTGTGATTAGTAATGCTACACCCCCTCCTCTTTTTCAACCCTCTCTGTTCTTTTTAAACGTTCTAAACCCTGGAAAATCAAGCAACCATTCTTGCCCCAGTGAAACCCAAATCTCCTTTATGGCCACAACATCATAGCCCCAAGTACTGATCCATGCTCTAAGTTTGTCCCTCTTATTTCTGACACTCAATGCGTTAAAGCAGACACACTTTAACCGATCCCTTTGTTTCATCGCGTGAGAAACCTTCTCGACAGATTCACTACATTCTGTCACTGCCCCAGCTGCAACTGTCCCCCTCTCAGATATGTAGTTCTTATTCCCACCCCCGGCTAATCTAGTTTAAACCCTTCCAAACCACACGAGCAAATTTCCCATCCAGGACATTTGTGCCCCTCCAGTTCAGGTGCAACCCATCCTTCATGTACAGGTTCCACCTTCCCCAGAAGATATCCCAATGGTCTAGGTATCTGAAGCCCTCCCTCCTGCATCAGCCTCGCAGCCATGTGTTCAGCTGACTGTTCCTCACCTCACTATCTCATGGCACTGGTAGCAAACCCGAGATCACTACTCTACTCGTCCTGCTCTTCAGCTTCCAACCTAGCTCTCTGTAGTCACTTTTCAGATCCTCAGTCCCTTTCTGGCTATATCATTTGTGCCAATATGTACCACAATTTCTGGCTGCTCACCCTCCCCCTTCAGAATCCTGTAAACCCGATCGGTGACATCCCTGACCCTGGTACTTTATGGGAGTCCCATTCCTGACCACAAAGTCTCCTGTCAATCTGTCTAACTATTGAGTCCCCTACCACTAGCACTTTTCTATTCTCCCCACTTCCCTTCTGAGCCTCAGTGCCAGAGACCTGACTACTATGGCTTTCCCCTAGTAGGCTGTCCCCACCAACTGTATCCAAAATGGTGTGCTTATTGCTGAGGGGAACAGCCACAGGGGATCCTTACTCTGACCATTGGTTCCCTTCCCCCCCCCCGACAGTAACCCAGCTGTCCTTATCCTGGGCCTGGGGAGTGACCACCTCCTTGTACATCCTCTCAATTTCTCTCTCAGCCTCCTGGATGATCCGTAGTTCATCCAGCTCCAGCTCCAGTTCCCTAACTCGGTTTTCAAGGAGCTAGAGTTGGATGTACTTCCTGCAGATGTGGTCGGCAGAGACATGTGAAGCGTCTCTCACCTGCCAGATTCTGCAGGAGGAACATGCAACTGCCCTAACATCCGTATCCCTCTACTCTGAAAGCCCACACATGACTAAACAAAGGAAGAGAAGAAAAGAAAAACAATGAGAAAACCTGAAAACTTACCGAATTTACAGACTCTTAGTAAGGTTAGAGGAGGTGGATGGGAGGGAGGCTCTACGGTATAGGCTCTCTGGTTTAGATCTCACCCACTTAAAAACCTCCTGGCAGCCCTCGTTTCTCTCCGCCCTCTCTCTCCCCACCGCTTTGTTCAAAAAGTGTTTTTTTACTCACCTTCCCAGCAGTCCTCCACTCCTCCCTCTCACCTCTTGACAAATGGAGGCCCCAACACCTGAGGTAAGTATTTTAATCTGTTATACTCACCTCCGCTGCTCCCTCGCACCTCTTGGCAAATGTTGGGTCAGGTTCATCAGAACTTGTTGGAATAGGTGTTGAGACGATCTGGGAGGGATATGTCATTGTCTGCTATCTTGCACTGTCTCTTTTTAGAACCTGTGATGTCATTCAGTCCTTGCCATAGTCGCCGGGTGTCTGTCTGGGTCTCTAGTTTGGATCAGTATTGGTCCTTGGCTGTCTTAATGGCTCTGTGAAGGTTATACTTGGATTCCTTACATTTGAGTAGGTCTCCTGATCTGAAGGCCTCGTGCCTGGTTTTTAGCAGGTTCTGTATGACCTGATTCATTCAGGGTTTCCTGTTGGGGAACACCCAGATTGACTTCGTTGGTATGCAGTCCTCCACATACTTGTTGATAAAATCTGTGACATTGGTGGTGTTTAATAAAATACTATGAACAGATCATTAAATTAGCCAGTTAATGGAATGCTGGTCTTTTTATGTAAAAGACTAGAATATAAGAGGTTAAAAATCATGCTTCAGTTTTACATAACTTTTGCTCAGTGCCAGAGTACTGTGAAAAGTTCTGGGCAGCGCAGCTTCAGAAGAATATATTGACTTGAGAGGGAACGAGTGTAGCTTTGCTGGAATGTCACCTAGACTTCTAAAATATGAAGTGAATTTACACAAGCTAGATTGTATTCCCTGGAATTTAAAACATTAAGGGCTACACATAAGATTATACTTCACATAGAGCCTGGCTTAAGACTTTATACTTTGATGTTGGATTGATTCAGGTGGATTTTCATGTCTACATGTGCGCGTCAGTCAAGAAGGCAATGGCCTTGTGCTATTACTGCCAGACAATTAAAGCAGAAACCCAGGGTAATGTTCTCGGGACCCAGGTTCAAATCCTCCCATGGCAGACAATGAAAGTTTACTGGAGTTAAGAATCTACAATCCACTTCTCTATTGCACGTCTATGTCTTTTGCTCTGTGCGCGGAATGGTGGATATACAATTGATTCCGTAGCTGACTATTCTTGTCAGTGATTGTGCCACACTTATTCTGGATGGTCGCTTCCTTTGATTCCTCATGGCTGTTGTAGCAAATACAATGTAGACAGGCAGGAGGCTGGAAGATCACAGCAAGCCAAGCAGCATCAGGAGGTGGAAAATTCAACATTTCAGGTGTAACCCTTCTTCAGGTTACACCTGAAATATTGACTTCTCCACCTCCTGATGCTGCCTGGCTTGCTGTGTTCTTCCAGCCTCCTGCCTGTCTACCTTGGATTCCAGCATCTGCAGTTTTTTTGTCTCGCTGCAAATATAATGGCTTGAAGGGTGTGGTCAGTCAGATAACACTGTTTGATGTTCACCTTCACGCCCTTCTCGGACAGCATCACTCAAGTGCTTTCTGAGGAAGAACTCAACAAATCTGAACACAAAGTTCATAAACAACAATGAGAATGAAGGCTAATTCATTTACCTGTGATTAAGGGAAAAGTGGAAGCCAATATGCCAGGAGAATTTAGGAGCAAATTACTGCACATGCAGAAATCTGAACTGAAAACAAAAAGTGCTGGAGATCGCAGCAGGTCAGGCAGCATCCATGGAGAGAAAACAAGCTAACATTTAAAGGCTGGACAACTCTTCGTCAGAGCTCATGACAGGAGAACTTTTTGCACTTTCACATGATGCCATAATACATTTTAGTGCTCATTAGAACAGATAGAAGACAGATCACACCTTGGTTTAATAGCTCATATGAAAGACAGCACCTCAAATAATTTGTGGTATCAGTTTAGAGTATGTGTTTAATCCTGGAGTGGGCTCTTGTGTCTGCAGTGGATTTAATACTGTCAAATAGGCTAATATTTTAGCAATGATCACAATCTGATCAGTGGAGGAAATGATCTTGATTTTAATGTATTACATGAGGTAATTTTCATACAGTCGACAAATAGCTCCATTTTATCTTGCCCAGCTATGCCAATCCAAACTTTGCACTGAATGGAATAACACAAATCTGCTGAGATATTCTCATGACTCACATTTTGTGTACTGAGTAAGAGTCAGAACTTCTTAAACAATCACTTAACCTCACCTTTCAACCTTTTATGATCAAAACCTTGAATTGCCTTCATTTCATATTCATACTAAAATATAATGTTGAATGATGTAGTTGTAGAATACAGTTAGCATTGGTGCACAGTTGCCTAAGCAGTGGATGACTGTCTTCTGAACAAAACCCCAAATATGATTATGTGTAGAGTACAGAATGCATTTCATAACTAGTAGCAATGACTTAAGTCATTCATGACTGCAACGTTTCAATACTTCGTCATTCATAGCTGTTTTCCTCTTCACACAAAATATTTTTCAGTTGTTCTTTGCAAAGCAAAATACTGACCTTCTCACAGTTTATCCCCTCAGTTTTTGACAGCAGTATGTAACAGATTAGATACTCTTCCATTCATTCTTACAAATAATTAGATTAGATCCCCTACAGTGTGAAACAGGCCCTTCGGCTCAACCAGTCCACACTGACCCTTTGAAGAGTAACCCACCCAGATCCATTTTCCTCTGACTAATCCACCTAGCACTATGGGCAATTTAGCATGGTCAATTCACCTAACCTGCATATCTTTGGACTGTGGGAGGAAACCGGAGGAAGCCCACGCAGACACAGGGAGAATGTGCAAACTCCACACAGACAGTTGCCTGAGGCTGGAATTGAACCCTGGTGCTGTGAGGCAGCAGTGCTAACCACTGAGCTACTGTGCCGCCCACTGTGATCACATTTTGTAGAAAACGTTGAAGAATTATAAATACTTAAATTATAAATTATTACAACTATGACTAATTTTATTATAACTACTTGACAAATATCCTGGGATATTAAGTATTAAATGTAATGTATTGCTTTATATATTAGCTTTTCATGCCAGTATGGGCTCCCTATTGTCTTATTCTGCTATTTCAGATTCATCTATCAAAAATATAGGGCTGGATATTTCTCTGGGAAGGCTGGAAACAGAGGTTGGACTTTCTCTGAGTTCTGAACACACATAGAGGGGGAAGTTGTCTCTCATTGTGATTTAGCCATTAAATGACCTGGTGACAAATCTGTCGTCTAGTGAACATGTCCAATCTCTCGACCTGAAGGGCCAATCAGCAACATTCCATTCTTAGTAGGATCAGCTGGCTATCACGGATTGTGAAAGTAAGAGTGAGGTTATTTCAAGGTGGAAGAGCCTTCTCTCTATTTTCCTTTCAAATCTAAATTAAAAGTTGGCTTCTGCAGCCACTACTGTGGGGGAGAGAAGAAAGAAGTGGCCTGTGACTGGTCCTGAAAATATAGGGAAGCAAGGATGGTCTCAAAGTTGTCTACAGGCAGCCCCTGTCCCCTGTAGAACCCAGACATCGAATGAAAAAATCCCACTTGCCGTTTTTGCAGTTGGCCTCTTTAAGTGGGCATTTAAAATCATGGGAAGTACATATAAGATAAATGGCAGGTGTTGTTTCCCTACAGTTGGGGGTTTAAAGACTAGGGGGCATACTCTTAAGGTGAGGAAAGAAAGATTTAAAAAGGACATGAGGTGCATATAGATTTGTTGATGTGTGGAATGTACTTCCAGAAGAATTGGTGGATGTGTGGGTATAGTTGCAATGTTTAAAAGACAGGTAAGAAAGGTTTGGAGGAATATGGGCCAAGCGCAGGCAGGTGGGCATAGTTTAGTTTGGGATTGTGGTCAGTATGGACTGGTTGAACCAAAGATTCATAGTTCATTGAAAGCGGAGTCGCAGGTAAATAGGTTAGTGAAGAAGGCTTTTGATATGCTTTCCTTTATTGGACAGAGCGTTGAGTATAGGAGTTGGGAGGTCATGTTGTGGCTGTACAGTCCATCAGTTAGGCCACTTCTGAAATAACGTGTGCAATTCTGGTCTCCCTCCTATTGGAAGAAATTTGAAAGAGTTCAGAAAAGATTTACAAGGGTTTTACCAGGATTGGAGGACTTGAACAAAGGGAAAGGCTGAATAGGCTGGGGCTGTTTTGTCTAGAGTGTCAGAGGCTGAAGGGTGACCTTATAGACGTTTTTAAAATCATGAGGGGCATGGATAGGGTAAATGGACATGGTCTTTTCCCTGAGGTAGGGGAGTCCAGAACTACAGGGCATAGCTTTAGGGTGAGAAGGGAAAAATTTAAAAGTGACCTAAAAAGCAACTTTTTCAAGCAGAGATGGTGCATGTATGGAATGAGCTAATGGAGAAAGTGGTGGAGGCTAGTACAATTACATTTAAAAGGGTATGTGAATAGGAAGGGTTTAGAGGGATATGGGCCAAGTGCTTGCAAATGGGACTAGATTAGGTTGGGATATCTGGTCGACATGGACGAGTTGGACCGAAGGGTCTGTTTGCCTGCTGTACGTCTCTATGACTCTTTCAACTGCTTGGTTACTTGCTGCCTCCCCCCTCAACCCCACTCGTATTTTCAAAGATGGACCAAATTAAGACTCAACTTCTTCCACCTCAGATCTGCTGGGGAAAAAAATTCAATTTGTAATTTCTGTTCTGCACTATTTTATTGAATTACCTGAAAATGGGTTTTAAATGGGTATGTCAATGGTTAAAATGATATCTGTTGTATTGACAATGACATCTGTTACCAAACCTGACCATTTTATACCTCATAGGTTCTTATTGGTTTGAAGTCTCTTCAGCCTTTTATTGTTTTAGGCTAGTAGGAATAATTTTATCTATTTGGCAATGAATGCCAACGAATAACGTAAAGACCGTGAATTTTTACTTTTGTGCTCTTTAAAACTGTGGACTGAAATAAGTAAGAACTGTTTTGAAATCTAGAGATTTACTAGGATGGCTGTATCTTTTGAAAGCACAGAAATTGAAACCTATTGAGGCCTATTTGTGCAGATAAACTGGCGCCAAGGGAAAGGAAACTTGATTGGTTTGTGAACTAGCGGCCAATTATCAATGACAAAATCCCTCTGCCTGGCAACAACTCAGTGATCGGCTGTTAGGTAGTTGAACAGCGTGGGTTTTGAGCAAGATAGTGAGAAGCTACTTCAGACTAGAAAACAAACCAGCAGGTCTGCAGCAGCCTAAAAACTCTGTCTCTCCATTCTCTGCAATAAGCCACTTTAAACAGGAAGAAAACTGGCTTATTCTTTAGCAAGTTGGGACTTTGAATAGGATAGAGACATCTTATAAGTGAAACAATCACCCTGCACTTTTTGCAAAATGTTGGAAGCATTAAGAAAAAGGAAAGTCAAGGAGAAACTTTCAGATGAGCAAGAATAAACCAAACAGGTCTCATGAACAAAAATTACAGAACAGTTTTCCCAGCTTTCTCTCTGCCAATGGGTTCTTTTTCCTGTTTATGTTTGTCTGTCTACATGTATGTAAGAGGTTTAGAGTTTATGTAATTTAGTTTGATTGTTTATTATCTGTAATAAACAGTGATTTCTTATTAAGTACATAAACTTGGTCTATGCTTATATCAACCTGTGTCTGAGAATCAGGAAGTTTGGGAATTTTGGTGTTTCTCTTAAAATCTTGAACTTTTATGATGACTCTAGAAATAGCAGGGCTTGATTTCCAGCACATTACCCTAGTGAGTTATGATAATAATAATCATACTTTTAATCAAGTGCAATGCATCAGTAGGCTTTAGCCAGTAGAAGTTATTTTGATGGTTTTGAAGGTTGATGTACATGACAAGAGTTTATATAACCAATACCCTTCCTTCTACTGAGTCATTGAATTTATTGGTGGAATGTGCAGTCTTTGTGTAATAATCAAATTCCACTCTTTGAATTCTCTTGATAAATGATTAGTAATCTTTCAGGCACATATGGTCTAAGGTCTATTTTCAGTTTTAGACCCAGTCTGTTCTGCTTAATGTTGCAGTACACAATGGCGTTTGCAAACAGCAGAATTGCCTGCCCATTTTTCATCACCTGAGTTGTCTGGAGTGCTTTTCTGACTAGTCTGTTATACTTCCTCTTCTCTTGATATGTTTAAATATCAGAAGAAAGTGAGGACTGCAGATGCTGGAGATCAGAGCTGAGAGTGTGGTGCTGGAAAAGCACAGCAGGTCAGACAGTATTGGAGGAGCAGGAGAATCGACGTTTCGGGCATAAGCGCTTCATCGGCATGGTGGCTCAGTGATTAGCACTGCTGCCTCACAATGTCAGGGACCTGGGTTCAATTCCAGTCTCGGGCAACTTTGTCTGCGTCGAGTTTGCACATTCTCCCAGAGTCTGTGTGGGTTTCCTCTAGGTGCTTCAGTTTCCTCCCACAATCCAAAGATGTGCAGATTCGGATGAATTAGCCACGCCAAATTGCCTATAGTGTCCAGGGATGTGTAGGTTAGGTGTGGTTGTCAGGAGTAAATGTAGGGTAGGGGGATGGGTTTCTTTTCGAAGGGTTGGTGTGGACTTGTTGGGCCTAATGGCCTGTTTCATCATGTTTTAATATCAGCCTGACCGTTTTATATTAAGCACAAAAGATCTGCAAGAAATACAGATATCAAAGCCCTCAGGTGACCAGGTCAATAAACTTGAATGAGAAGTCATTGTAAATCAACCTGAAAGCAATGTTCAGTGAAGAGAGGGTCTGATGTTTTCCTTCAATCAAGTATCAACCAGGCACTTTGATGCAGTTGCAGAATATTTGCACTCTAGCTTTTTCAGAGTATTAATTTAAAATGCCACCATCAGCCTTTTCAATGTACTTCTGTATAATTAGAGTTGCTCTTAGTCTAAATCTGAAATATTATTGCATAATTTAAACTGTGGTATGTAATTGAAAAGCTTAATATTGGTAAAGCTTTTAGGTAAAGCTTTCTATACCTAAAGTTATATCAAGAGTAGGTCAGATGTTGGGTACTGTGATGAGTGGCTCACATGTTGACTTCACAAAACCTCTGCACTCAACAATAAGCTTTTAATGAACAGTGTGCCCACCAACTCACCTGCAAATGCTGCAGCAACAGTACCTGAGCAAACGCTGCAGCAACAGTACCTGAGCAAACACTGCAGCAACAGTACCTGAGCAAACACTGCAGCAATAGTACCTGAGCAAACACTGCAGCAACAGTACCTGAGCAAACGCTGCAGCAACAGTACCTGAGCAAACGCTGCAACAACAGTACCTGAGCAAACGCTGCAACAACAATACCTGAGCAAACGCTGCAGCAACAGTACCTGAGCAAACACTGCAGCAACAGTACCTGAGCAAACACTGCAGCAATAGTACCTGAGCAAACGCTGCAGCAACAGTACCTGAGCAAACGCTGCAACAACAATACCTGAGCAAACGCTGCAGCAACAGTACCTGAGCAAACACTGCAGCAACAGTACCTGAGCAAACACTGCAGCAATAGTACCTGAGCAAACACTGCAGCAATAGTACCTGAGCAAACACTGCAGCAACAGTACCTGAGCAAACACTGCAGCAATAGTACCTGAGCAAACGCTGCAGCAACAGTACCTGAGCAAACGCTGCAACAACAATACCTGAGCAAACGCTGCAGCAACAGTACCTGAGCAAACGCTGCAGCAACAGTACCTGAGCAAACACTGCAGCAATAGTACCTGAGCAAACACTGCAGCAACAGTACCTGAGCAAACACTGCAGCAATAGTACCTGAGCAAACGCTGCAGCAACAGTACCTGAGCAAACGCTGCAACAACAATACCTGAGCAAACGCTGCAGCAACAGTACCTGAGCAAACACTGCAGCAACAGTACCTGATCAAACACTGCAGCAACAGTACCTGAGCAAACGCTGCAGCAACAGTACCTGAGCAAACACTGCAGCAACAGTACCTGAGCAAACACTGCAACAACAGTACCTGAGCAAACACTGCAGCAACAGTACCTGAGCAAAAGCTGCAGCAACAGTACCTGAGCAAACACTGCAACAACAGTACCTGATCAAACACTCCAGCAACAGTACCTGAGCAAACACTGCAACAACAGTACCTGAGCAAACACTGCAACAACAGTACCTGATCAAACACTGCAGCAACAGTACCTGAGCAAACACTGCAACAACAGTACCTGAGCAAACACTGCAACAACAGTACCTGAGCAAACACTGCAGCAACAGTACCTGAGCAAACGCTGCAACAACAGTACCTGAGCAAACGCTGCAACAACAGTACCTGAGCAAACGCTGCAACAACAGTACCTGAGCAAACGCTGCAGCAACAGTACCTGAGCAAACACTGCAACAACAGTACCTGATCAAACACTGCAGCAACAGTACCTGAGCAAACACTGCAACAACAGTACCTGAGCAAACACTGCAACAACAGTACCTGATCAAACACTGCAGCAACAGTACCTGAGCAAACACTGCAACAACAGTACCTGAGCAAACACTGCAACAACAGTACCTGAGCAAACGCTGCAACAACAGTACCTGAGCAAACACTGCAACAACAGTACCTGAGCAAACGCTGCAACAACAGTACCTGAGCAAACACTGCAGCAACAGTACCTGAGCAAAAGCTGCAGCAACAGTACCTGAGCAAACACTGCAACAACAGTACCTGAGCAAACACTGCAGCAACAGTACCTGAGCAAACACTGCAGCAACAGTACCTGAGCAAACGCTGCAACAACAGTACCTGAGCAAACACTGCAGCAACAGTACCTGAGCAAACACTGCAGCAACAGTACCTGAGCAAACACTGCAACAACAGTACCTGAGCAAACGCTGCAACAACAGTACCTGAGCAAACGCTGCAACAACAGTACCTGAGCAAACGCTGCAACAACAGTACCTGAGCAAACACTGCAGCAACAGTACCTGAGCAAACACTGCAGCAACAGTACCTGAGCAAACACTGCAACAACAGTACCTGAGCAAACACTGCAACAACAGTACCTGAGCAAACACTGCAGCAACAGTACCTGAGCAAAAGCTGCAGCAACAGTACCTGAGCAAACACTGCAACAACAGTACCTGAGCAAACACTGCAGCAACAGTACCTGAGCAAACGCTGCAGCAACAGTACCTGAGCAAACACTGCAGCAACAGTACCTGAGCAAACACTGCAACAACAGTACCTGAGCAAACGCTGCAACAACAGTACCTGAGCAAACACTGCAGCAACAGTACCTGAGCAAACACTGCAACAACAGTACCTGAGCAAACACTGCAGCAACAGTACCTGAGCAAACACTGCAGCAATAGTACCTGAGCAAACACTGCAGCAACAGTACCTGAGCAAACACTGCAGCAACAGTACCTGAGCAAACACTGCAACAACAGTACCTGAGCAAACACTGCAACAACAGTACCTGAGCAAACACTGCAGCAACAGTACCTGAGCAAACACTGCAACAACAGTACCTGAGCAAACACTGCAACAACAGTACCTGAGCAAACACTGCAACAACAGTACCTGAGCAAACACTGCAACAACAGTACCTGAGCAAACACTGCAACAACAGTACCTGAGCAAACACTGCAGCAACAGTACCTGAGCAAACACTGCAACAACAGTACCTGAGCAAACACTGCAGCAACAGTACCTGATCAAACACTGCAGCAACAGTACCTGAGCAAACACTGCAACAACAGTAACTGAGCAAACACTGCAGCAACAGTACCTGAGCAAACACTGCAACAACAGTACCTGAGCAAACACTGCAACAACAGTACCTGAGCAAACACTGCAACAACAGTACCTGAGCAAACGCTGCAACAACAGTACCTGAGCAAACACTGCAGCAACAGTACCTGAGCAAACACTGCAACAACAGTACCTGAGCAAACACTGCAACAACAGTACCTGAGCAAACACTGCAGCAACAGTACCTGAGCAAACACTGCAACAACAGTACCTGAGCAAACACTGCAACAACAGTACCTGATCAAACACTGCAACAACAGTACCTGAGCAAACACTGCAGCAACAGTACCTGAGCAAACACTGCAACAACAGTACCTGAGCAAACACTGCAACAACAGTACCTGAGCAAACACTGCAACAACAGTACCTGAGCAAACACTGCAACAACAGTACCTGATCAAACACTGCAACAACAGTACCTGAGCAAACACTGCAGCAACAGTACCTGAGCAAACACTGCAACAACAGTACCTGAGCAAACACTGCAACAACAGTACCTGAGCAAACACTGCAGCAACAGTACCTGAGCAAACACTGCAGCAACAGTACCTGAGCAAACACTGCAACAACAGTACCTGAGCAAACACTGCAGCAACAGTACCTGAGCAAACACTGCAACAACAGTACCTGAGCAAACACTGCAGCAACAGTACCTGAGCAAACACTGCAACAACAGTACCTGAGCAAACTCTGCAGCAACAGTACCTGAGCAAACACTGCAGCAACAGTACCTGAGCAAACACTGCAACAACAGTACCTGAGCAAACACTGCAACAACGGTACCTGAGCAAACACTGCAACAACGGTACCTGAGCAAACACTGCAGCAACAGTACCTGATCAAACACTGCAGCAACAGTACCTGAGCAAACGCTGCAACAACAGTACCTGAGCAAACACTGCAACAACAGTACCTGAGCAAACACTGCAACAACAGTACCTGAGCAAACACTGCAACAACAGTACCTGAGCAAACACTGCAACAACGGTACCTGAGCAAACACTGCAACAACAGTACCTGAGCAAACACTGCAACAACGGTACCTGAGCAAACACTGCAACAACGGTACCTGAGCAAACACTGCAACAACAGTACCTGAGCAAACACTGCAGCAACAGTACCTGAGCAAACGCTGCAACAACAGTACCTGAGCAAACACTGCAGCAACGGTACCTGAGCAAACGCTGCAACAACAGTACCTGAGCAAACACTGCAGCAACAGTACCTGAGCAAACACTGCAGCAACAGTACCTGAGCAAACACTGCAACAACAGTACCTGAGCAAACACTGCAACAACAGTACCTGAGCAAACACTGCAGCAATAGTACCTGAGCAAACACTGCAACAACAGTACCTGAGCAAACACTGCAACAACAGTACCTGATCAAACACTGCAGCAACAGTATCTGAGCAAACGCTGCAACAACAGTACCTGAGCAAACACTGCAACAACAGTACCTGATCAAACACTGCAGCAACAGTATCTGAGCAAACGCTGCAACAACAGTACCTGATCAAACACTGCAGCAACAGTACCTGAGCAAACACTGCAACAACAGTACCTGAGCAAACACTGCAACAACAGTACCTGAGCAAACACTGCAACAACAGTACCTGAGCAAACACTGCAGCAACAGTACCTGAGCAAACACTGCAACAACAGTACCTGAGCAAACACTGCAACAACAGTACCTGAGCAAACACTGCAACAACAGTACCTGAGCAAACACTGCAACAACAGTACCTGAGCAAACACTGCAGCAACAGTACCTGAGCAAACACTGCAACAACAGTACCTGAGCAAACACTGCAACAACAGTACCTGAGCAAACACTGCAGCAACAGTACCTGAGCAAACACTGCAACAACAGTACCTGAGCAAACACTGCAACAACAGTACCTGAGCAAACGCTGCAACAACAGTACCTGAGCAAACGCTGCAACAACAGTACCTGAGCAAACACTGCAGCAACAGTACCTGAGCAAACACTGCAACAACAGTACCTGAGCAAACACTGCAGCAACAGTACCTGAGCAAACACTGCAACAACAGTACCTGAGCAAACACTGCAACAACAGTACCTGAGCAAACACTGCAACAACAGTACCTGAGCAAACACTGCAACAACAGTACCTGAGCAAACACTGCAACAACAGTACCTGAGCAAACACTGCAACAACGGTACCTGAGCAAACACTGCAACAACAGTACCTGAGCAAACACTGCAACAACAGTACCTGATCAAACACTGCAACAACAGTACCTGAGCAAACACTGCAACAACAGTACCTGAGCAAACACTGCAGCAACGGTACCTGAGCAAACACTGCAACAACAGTACCTGAGCAAACGCTGCAACAACGGTACCTGATCAAACACTGCAGCAACAGTACCTGAGCAAACACTGCAACAACAGTACCTGAGCAAACACTGCAACAACAGTACCTGAGCAAACACTGCAACAACAGTACCTGAGCAAACACTGCAACAACGGTACCTGAGCAAACACTGCAGCAACAGTACCTGAGCAAACACTGCAACAACAGTACCTGAGCAAACACTGCAACAACAGTACCTGAGCAAACACTGCAACAACAGTACCTGAGCAAACGCTGCAGCAACAGTACCTGAGCAAACACTGCAACAACAGTACCTGAGCAAACACTGCAACAACAGTACCTGATCAAACACTGCAACAACAGTACCTGAGCAAACACTGCAGCAACAGTACCTGAGCAAACACTGCAACAACAGTACCTGATCAAACACTGCAACAACAGTACCTGAGCAAACACTGCAACAACAGTACCTGAGCAAACACTGCAGCAACAGTACCTGAGCAAACACTGCAACAACAGTACCTGAGCAAACACTGCAGCAACAGTACCTGATCAAACACTGCAACAACAGTACCTGAGCAAACACTGCAGCAACAGTATCTGAGCAAACACTGCAACAACAGTACCTGAGCAAACACTGCAACAACAGTACCTGAGCAAACTCTGCAGCAACAGTACCTGAGCAAACACTGCAACAACAGTACCTGAGCAAACTCTGCAGCAACAGTACCTGAGCAAACACTGCAACAACAGTACCTGAGCAAACACTGCAACAACAGTACCTGAGCAAACACTGCAACAACAGTACCTGAGCAAAAGCTGCAGCAACAGTACCTGAGCAAACACTGCAGCAACATCAAAATAAGCTCAACAGTAACAGTAGCAAAGGGTTATTGCTGAATGACTTTTGTACTCAATGTCGACCTTTTCTAACAATGGTGCATTGTTTCTAAATTATGCATTGTCTATTGGATACAATCTCAAAGCTTAGCTTGAGCGCATCTTCCAGCTCTTTGACCTTTACCGTCAAATGGACCAAAGGTAATGACATAACTCCTGGCAACAACACCATCATCTCCAGGATCTTGGCGAAGTCACTCCAGCAGTGCAGAGAGAAATTGTACCACATATATAACTGGTAGCTGATCTGAGTATTGTCAACATTGCAGCTTCTTCAAAATTGAAAGGTATTCCCCCCAAATAGTTGATAACCATCAAGTTCTACATCCTTTCTCAACACTAGCATCATTTTGAATTATGCAGTTGCTCCTGCTTTCTGCAAACAAGAGAATGGTTGCTGCACTCTTTATGTTCCATATCCTAAATTCTCATCAGGGCAATAGTTTTAACACATCATTCAACAAGTTACTCATAAAGCAATAAATTATAATGTGAACATGGCAGAGATTATTATCTTGAGTTGAACTGCCTATAGTTGAAGTAAAGCCCTGTCTGGATCTACTTTCAACTACTTGCTACTTTCTAGAAGCCAGGTGCAGTGCATTCGTATGTATGAGACTTTGGTTTGAAAATGGTGAAAATTGATTTTCGTTGGGTATAAATAATTGCCTATACAACCAGAAAAACTGAAATGCTACAATCACACAGATACAAACTGAGTATTCTTAGAGCCGTGTAATGAGCTGCTTGGTTTCTGTTAATGAATTATACCTTGATGATTATTTTAGCAAATGATACTTAATTGACTGTATGGAAAACTGGTAGATTCCTTCCATTTGATTCTCCTCCCTGGATTTTCAGATGATCTGTGGGAATGTAGCCCTCTTGTTTCCCGTGTTCTAATTCCTAAGTTTTTGGTTTGATTTGATTTTATTGTCATCACATGTACCTAATAACAGTGAAAAGCTTTGTTTTGCAAGCAGTACAGGCAGATCATAGCAAACAAGGACATACAGATCATGGGCTGGTTAGACAGAACAAAGCATACAAGGTTACAGGAAATGCACAAAGCAAGATCAACATTTCTTCAAGTTAGAGAGGTCCATTTAGCAGTCTAATAACAAGGAAGAAGAAGGTGTTCTTGGAACTGCTGGTGTGTGTATTCAACCTTCTGTAATTTCTACCTGACAGAAGAGGTTGGAAGAGAGCATTACAGGGGTGGGAAAGGTCTTCCTGTAGCAATGTGAAGTGTAAATGTAGCCCATTAATGGGAGATTGGCTTCCATTGATGGTCTGGGCTGTGCACACAACATTCTGTAGTTTCTTATGGTCCTGGGCAAAGCAGTTGCCATTCTAGACCATTTATGCACACAGATAGAATGAAAACGTTGGCAAGGGTTCTTATGGACATGCCCAATATCCTAAGCCACCTGAAGATGAAGAAGTGTTGTGCCTTCTTGACTTTTGCATCTACCTGTGAGGTCCAGGACAGATTGTTGGATATTGCCATTCCTAGGAACTTTATGCTGTCAACTCTCTCCACCTCAGCTCCATTGATATAGATAGGGGTGTGTCCTCCTCCTTTCTTCCTGAAGTCAATGATCAGCGCTTTAGTTCTGCCAATATTGAGAGAGATTTTCTTATCATTGCACCATGACACCAAGGACTCTATCCTAATATTATATTCTGACTCATCATTGTAAGTGGGTGATTAGGAAAGATTAGAGTGGTGCTGGAAAAGAACAGCAGGTCAGACAGCAGGTGTTTCAGGCAAAAGCCCTTCAAGCTCTGACTTCTCCATTCTCTACTTTCCCACAGCTCACCTTCAATAAGGTCATTTAAAGACAGTGGCACTGACTCACTCAATCTCCTGAGTTGATGATAAACCTATGGATGTAATACACTAAAGGATTTGCTATACAACCAGACCAGCATCCCAAAGACTAACAGTCTAGTGAGTGCATTCAAATCTCATTCTACTTCAGAATTTGAATTGAGGTTTGTTTGAAAAAGAATTGGATGTAAAAATGACGGGTATTTCCAGAAGCAACCATGGAAACTGTTAGTCAGTGTCAATGGAAAGAGAAACAGACCTAACATTTAGGTTACTGACCGATTCATGGCTGGTAACAGTGAGATGTTAATTCTGTTGCTTGCTTCACAGATGCTGTCTAGCATGATTTATTTTTCCGAGCATTTTCAATTTTGATTTTGAATTTCCAGCATCCATTATATTTTGCTTTTTGAATGAATTCTGTTGAATTGTTCTTTAAAAGCTCACCTGGGTTTAGTTGTACCTTTTTGGGATAAGCCCTGCTATTCTTATTTGATTGGTCGAGATATGAATGATCAACATGGTTAAGTCTTAACTGCTGTCTAAAGTGAGCAAGTAGAGATGGGGAGTAAATTCTGGCTTCACTAGAAATGCAATTCTGAGAATGAATCTATAAAAAGGGCTGTCCCAGATGTCTTTGAGACTGTGACTACAGGAAACACATAAGGATAGAAAATAAAAAGACACAAAAATGACATCTGCTGGCATTTTTTCAGTCTCCTCATCTACAAATACTCTTTAGGTTAGTGACCTGAAATAGACGATTGAAGTCCTGGGAGTAACCTTCTACGTGCTATTCAATATAATCAAATAAATCTATCCTTGCCTACTAGACGATAGAGTGAAGAAGTCATGTAGAGGTTTCAGTAACTCATTTTTCCTGTGTTGCTTGCCAAGAAGCCTGTCTTATAGTTAATTGTAACTGTTTTTGAGCATTAAGATAAACCAAAGAATTGTAATACTGGTGATCTGAAACCAAAACCGAAATTGCTCGCAAAACTCAGCAGGTCTGATAGCATCCGTGGGGGGGAAAAAGGCAGAGTTAACGTTTCAAGACCAGTGACTTTTCATCAGAACCAGACTGATGAAGAGTCACTGGACTTGTAACGTTAATTTTGTTTTTTTTCCCCTAAATGCTGCCAGACCTGCTGAGTTTAGCGAGCAATTTTTGTTTCTGTTTTCGAGCATTCTTGGTTAAAGTCTTTTCATAATTTCCAAGCTATCTCCCTCCCATACCACCACCACCACCATCACCACAATACAGTTGAGAAAGTATTCTGGACTGTTACTCTCTATGATTCTGTTAATATGTTTAATACGTAGCTTTCCAGTTTTGATGAAAAAATGTGAATTAGAATCCATCAAAAACCTGCTTCATCAGGAGCAGAGCAGCGCTCCAAAAGCTAGTGCTTCCAATTAAACCTGTTGGACTATAACTTGGTGTTGTTTGATTTTTAACTTTGTACATCCAGTCCAACACTGGCATCTCCAAATCCTGTCTCGGAGGAGCTTTCCTATCACTGTGATCACTGTGTGAGAGAGCAAGCTGGATATTTGGGGAGTTAGGAAGAACAATTCAGACCTTTAAAAATGGCACATGGGATCTGGATATTGAAGTCTCATCCCCATTTCTGATACTTTTGGTTTTGGCAGGCAGGAATTTGGAGACTGGGCAGATTTACATCCAAGTGTGGTACAGCCATTTGAATTTAGTATCGAGTTCAAACAGGGTCTCTTTAGCTGTTCCAAGCACCTTAAACCATAATGTGTGAGTCACAGATTGATAGAGTAGATGTAAAAGACAAATAATACATTTGTGTGTCATGATGCAAACATTTCAAATCCCCTGCTCTTTAAACTTAAAAAGAAAATTAGGCTGCAGCTGTCAATGAGGGTTTAACAAATTGACTGCTGGACCTGGTGCAGGTGAAAGAAAACAAGTTCTATTTGCAGTTTTAATGGAGTTTTTTCTTGACACTTCCCATGCTATTATTTTATCATGTTATAAATGTTTGGCTGAGATGGAAGAGTTACAGGTATCTCAGCAGGAAGTATGGGTTATGACTGGCAGCTGTTAAGAGAGTAAGCATCTTTGTGGCTAGTGAATAGAGGTCTGTTTGAAGGCTTTGAATCTGTTTTATGAAAGGGAGTTATTCACTGTCGCGTGTGTATGGATAAGAACTATTTTGGGTTGTTACAAGTTTATTTTTTTTTCATCTTTGCATGCCTCCTTAGGTCTGCACATTGTAGCTACAAAGTGAGTGGCCATAGAGTTTGTATGGGAGAATAGCAGGAAGTATGGGAATGGCTGTAGGTCATTTATTGACATGGATCTACCGTGGGAGACAGGCATGGAAGTGTGAGGTTGTAAAGGGTCAGGATTTGGGGGCCTAGAACTTCTAAAACAACTGGGACATATTCCCAGATATATATGTCCCAGAGTCTTGGCAGTTCTCCAGAGAAAGAAGGTAACGTGCCTCTTTAGCAGCCAATGAACTGCTTCCATGGTTGACAGGTTTAACTCTGTTCCACCACTGCCTCTCCAAAGTGTAAGTTGGGTCTAATGGGACCCTTTATATCAAGGCAGATCTGCTGAGCCAGGAAATATATTGAGCCGGGCTACCTGCCTTGATAGCAAAAATCTAGCCCACAGAGTTCAATTATGCCTGCTTATGCAAAACAACCATGTCTCCATACTTAATAACAAAATATGGCTTAAGTGGATTGATCCTGCCAAATTGTTAGTAAATTCATGGACAAAAGGTGGCAGCAGTTTGAATTCTTCTGTTCCACTACTGGGTAGTGAGCACAGAATAGATTAGGCATCTCATCCTGGGAAAGACATAAGCTTGTAATTTCAGTTAATAGGCTCCTGATTATTGGCAAGGTTGGTGTGTTGAAAACCGTCAGCAGCCTCCTGAAGGGTCAGTTGGCCCAATCTGGTGGGGAAGGGGTCCAAATCTATATCCCTGAAGAATGCTGAGGATTGTTACAAGCCAAGTTGAATTTCATCTTAATTGCAAGATGCTTTAGGGGAGAGGGGATATTTGGCAATCTGAAAGATTTTTTTTGTGGCAGGTAGCCCTGTGGACTTGTCACCTCTTGTGAAGCAGTAAACTCATGGAAGACCTTCTAACCTTTGAGGAAAGGCACATATGCACATCTAGACACACAGACAACTCCATTCCTATACAAGATGGATATTCTCAGCATGTCCTCACATTCCCAAGTGTGGTTAGTACTGGTGGGCACAAATGGATATGAACCCACTAAAAGGGCAAGGATCACAGCCAGTCATGGTTTAAGACCAGGCGGCTACTTATTATTTTCAATAATTCTGTCCAATTGAGTCGAATATTGCTTTGAATGACAAAGTTCTAAATTTAGTTCTCAGGTTTGACAAAACCAAATCTAGCTCCTTTCTCCTAACAGGAAACATTTTTGGGTAATTTGTCACAAATCCTGTCAATGGTTTAGTTTCTATCTCTGGAACTGCCAGAGTTTGATAGTACCAGACAACATGATGGAAGGTACCCCCAATGTGAAGACAGGACTTCCTCTCCACAAAGAGTATCCAGTGGTTACCTTTGATGATATGGATATAAGATCCATCTTTGTTACACTTTGGTGCAATTTACACATCCTTCCAATCATATCAATCAAGAACATGAAAATCACGAGGTTAAATGCCCCCATCAGGCTTAACTTTCTATAAAATAAATAATAAAATAATTAGTTTCAGTTCCAGTTGAGTGTAGTTGCAGTGGACACAGCTCATTGAATGGGAATTGAAAATTAGATTCAAATAACCAAAACTAGTCATAGCCCTTTAATGGAGATGTGCTGTTCCTTCTACTCTTAGTAACTTATTTTATCTTTATATACGCACACATTTTAAATATGACATTGATTGACAAATTGTCATTTCAAAAGGTGCTAAACTTCATTGCTTATTTTAAGAGGAATTTGAGCTTTGTGTTTGTCACTTGTCTAAATGGAGAAGAATATCTGTGTCCACATTAGACACTGGAGTGTTTAAACAGTTTGAGCATAGAGAAGGCAGTCTTTATATTCCAAATAAAAATACGATTTCATTTACCTTCTTTGATTCCTACAAGAAGACAACTTTCTGCTTGCTTGTCTGCAACTCTTGAAGTTCTGTTGACTGACCACCAACAGAGATAGAAACAGATAACATTTTGGGTTTGTAACATTCTATCGTATTGGAGATGTACATGATCAGATCAGTACTATCTTCAAGCTTTACTGGACAAAACTCTAAAGTCAGTATGTGTGTAGAACAGAGTGTGTTTCCTACTCAGTGTGGACAGTGATGCACATCACCATCTAAAACAGCACTGTCTCTTGCTTCTTTCTCTTTTGCCCCATGACACAAAGTTCTGTTGGGATTTGCTACATATGTATTTATATTCAACTTCTGACTTGCCTGTCCCAGAGGTGCAATGAATTACAACAACACAGTTTGGTCTTGTTGGATGATTAGGTAGCAGTTGGGTGATGCAAAGCTGCTGAGAAGGTTTTGGAGGATGAATGGTTCTCCTCAGAGAAAGCAAAATGAATCTTACAAGACTGGAAGAAGCAAGCAGAAACTATGGAGAGTTGTACACTGAAGACTGAGAGACAACCAATTTGTATCCTCTATTTTACCAGTTTTGGCTAGAGAGGCTGAGGGTTGATGCTATTTAGAATTCTTCAGCTAGTTCTACCAATGGGACAAAAAAGGCTGCAGATGCTGGAATCCAAAGTAGACAGGCAGGAGGCTGGAAGAACACGGCAAGTCAGGCAGCATCAGGAGGAGGAGAAATCAACGATTCGGGTGCAAGCCGTTTTTGGACAATCATCTTGATAGTAAACCTTGTCGATGTTTTCTAATCAACCTGTTCAGAGATATTACACACCTTTGGAACTCTGTAAGCTTGAGTTCTTTATGATCTCTGACAGTGAGTAACAAGGGTAGAAATTATCTTGGATCCGATTGGAGGGAAACTACCCATGACAAAAAGGAATGCTGAGTTGGAGATGAGGTTTGTAGTCACAAAATACCTAAACTGTTGTTTCATTTTTGTTTGGTTCATGTTTGTTTTTTTGAATAAGATTTGGAAAACAAATAAGCCAAAGCTTCATTAAAGATCTCAGCAAGTGTTACCTGGAACATAAAAATGGAGAGGCGTGGGAGGGGAAACTCTGCTATTTTGGGATAGTTCACATGGCATAGCGATCTTGCATCTGTGTGATTTTGCAAGTTAGTTGAAATAGGTAATTAAGGAATCACTCTAATAATAAGGTATAAATATAAAGTTGTATAGCAGAATGTGTTGATTTTTACATACCTATGATTATTTACCTACTTTTCAAAATTTAGGCACACTAAGTGGTCAAGAGTTGTATTTTGCAAAGACTTTTACCCATTTACTTTAAGAGTTATCCATGACCCAGGGTAATATTAATAATCTCATATGCACATGACAGGAATAAACAAACTGAAAAGTTAAAATCCACTTTGATAATATTACAAGCAGAAAGTTTGCTTATTCACAACGTCTAGCCTCAAAGGGGGTAAAATTAGTTCACACAAGCAAAGACACTTTGGTAGCAATCCAAATATCTACCAGATTTCTCGGATGCCATTTTAAGTCCCAATAATGTATTGTAAAGTGGAAAAAGCTGAAGGTAGGGATTGATCTTTAATGGAAAATCAAGTGTAAGGGGTTAGCTCATAAATTGAACATATGATATGTTGCTTAAATCATTCCGATGCACTTCATTCAGTTGAAAGGAACTGACTCCCACAGCAAATGTACTCCAACTGTGACCTTTTAGCCATGTTCCATGACATTTTGCAACAGTTTCACTGAATTGAAAACTTTTTTTTATTAAACCAAATGCTGCAACTAAAATTTGTGGTCCAATGAAAGAGTCTGGATTAAAAGGGATTTCTCCACAACACACGAGGGGGTGAAGTTTTACAAATATAAGTTTAATAACAGATTACAACACTTTTTAAAGACAGTTTAATGTAAGTTCTGTTGTGAGTTCAGCTTTGTGTGGGATATTTCTGCTTTATTTCCAGTAATCTCAATTCCACCGATTAAATTCATTTTATGCCTGATTTTCCACATGTTTAACACAGGCACAGGGCTGGATTTTAAGGTCCCCTCCCTCCAGTGAAGTCAGGGATACCATTCCCAACATCTGGCTGGTTCAAGTTCAGAGCATCCCCGCCCCCCCCCCCCCCCCCTCACTTTTCAGAAACTGGAGGACTTCTGATTGGCCATCCTGCTTCAAGGGCCCAGCCACTGCCCTTAATTGGACAGGAAACTTTCATGTCAATTAAATAGGCACTGCAAGCAAACCTTCAGGTCAGTGTTTTGTTGTTCCCCAGGAGGGTGGTCTTGGTTTGCAGAATCAGTCCTGGCTCCAACCACTGAGGTCGAAATTCAGCCCATAGAATTAGGCATTGGTGTGCAGGACCTTAAACTTTGGTGGTAGAAGTGCCTGTTTCTATTTGATTGCACAACTGCATTAATTCAAACTCAGAGAATGAAGATTTGCTATGTTGGCAACCATTTTATTGAATCACTGAGAAGAACGGCAGGGGGAATCAGAATCCCTCCCAAAATTTAAAATTTTAGTTCACTTCCCTTTTTTGGGGGCAAGAGTTTTCTTCCGTCATTTTATTTTGATTTATACAGGCAGGAGTCCACCTTTTCACAAAATTACTTACTTAAACAAAACAGAGGTGTTAGTGCATGTTGGGGTTTACCAGCTGACAAGTTTGTTGGTGTGCAGATTTATTGCTGACCCCTCTCAACATGTGCTTGCAGACTTACTGCTAACTGTTATTTTCTGTGTGAAAGTACAAATTAAATCAAACCATGAAAATTAATTACCATAATCGTGGCATTGTCCTGTGGGCCACCTGCAGTCCCTGAGCTTTGGCAGTCTGCTCCTCACTGCAAAGCACAAAATAACTATTTCTAGAACTCTTTACTGATGACTAGATAATACCTTCACTAGGACACAAATGCATCCTATATATTTAAATTAATGTAAGCATAAGTACTTCGTTTGCCAGTTTGTCACAGTTTTCATAGCTACCAAGATTGCATTACTGGGAACCAGCCTAATTTTGTTAAGTGTAACATCAATGTGTGTTAATGATGGCCTGAGCAAGATAATATTTTATTGAATAACACACAATATTAAACTTTTTGTGTTGTTTCAGATCAGTGCATCATTGTATTTAGTTTAAACAGACTACAAAAGGTTGCCCATATAGCTTTTGGTTTGAAAAGTCTGATTCTCAACTTCCCTATTTTTTTGTTACTTTTTTTGTTCAGTGGTCGAAAACCTTTTGATAAATAGCGGTGAATTCTTATTGCTTACTGAGATAAGCTAAAGAGTGGCTTATTATTTATCAGTGACAAAACAATTTCAAAACCTAGCACTTCAGCATTTAAGCAACCTATCCATCAATGTCTTTGATTTAGAAACTTTGTTCCTACACTTTACATGATAAACCCAACATTTAAATGTAACTCTGTTTCAAATCCTTTCTGTGGGAGAAAAGCTCAAGATTTCCTGCAATTTAACAGCATGTGAGAGCTCTAAAAATTGTAATAATCTATTACATAAAAATTTTGCTTGTGTATTTTTAATTTTATACAGATGTAACAGTAGCAGTGGTGACTGTTGCGGCTATAGCTAATGTGAGCTTGCTATTGCTGCAATTATTGAATTCATGTGCAACAGTGTATGATGGAGATGTTGTTGGTAAAATAGGTCATATTTCGTGCAGAGTAGGACAATAGGATTTAGTATGATTGAAATGGCATCTGCAGCGATGAGACAGCATTCCATCGTGAGCAAAGTAAGACACACACTGGGTCATTCTTGCCTCCGTAAAATGACTTATATTTTGATGCAATTGTTATTTTTAACTCAGTAATTACACTGAAAAATGCAACATTTTAATTTTATTCACTTTGCTAACACAAGTACTATTGCTTTTACCAAATGTTTTCCAGCTTTTTTGTAGGTTGTTCAACATCCTTTTGAACCACAATAATGTGTTATTGCTTGCCTGGTTGTCTGACAGTGTACATTTTACATTGACTAATGATTGCTATGGCCTCAGCTACATATAAACATTATTTGCAAACTAACTGCTGGAAGTGCCTATCCATTATGTTAGCACTTTTGAAAACCTGAAATAGATTAGGGGGAGAAACTTTAAATTCATCTGCCTGCCCTTAGGATTTCAGACCATAGATGGACATATATGTACACAAGAATTATTTTCTCTCCACTTGAGCATTGTAATGGGGAACCTGTGCTGTAGAAAATGTGTTGCTTTATAATCCAGTCACCAAAAGTAAAATGTTTATTTTCTGGGCATCATCTCCTCTGAAACATCCTCGGCACCCCTCCATTCAGTAATGTTGAGGTTATTAGAGGTTGGGGTTAGATGGGAAGGGCAGGAGCAAGGTAGGGGTTGGTTGGTTGGGGTAGTAGAGGCTATTTTCAGCTGCATGCCGTGGTAGCTGATTGCTGCCGTAGATGATTGCCTGATTCTCATTCAAGATTCCCTCAGGTTACAATCTAGACTGTGAAATTGAAAAATTAGCCTTGTCTGTGTTAATACATAGCTCAACAAATCTGCAGATGAATAAGGAAAGGTGAAAACTAAGAAATAGGTTACTGCAAGGCTGTACATTTTTCACAAAGTTAAATTTTGTATAGAAAATCAATCCTGAAACTTAGCAAACCCTGGGCACCCGATGTCATGCATAGAGTTCTCCAAAAGTAAATCCTTCAAAGCAAATCAACTAGCTTAGGGATGAAAATCTTTTGAAACAAATATGTCTGCCATTTTAGGTTCCATTAAAATATGCCCCAGTTTCTGAGCTTCTAGCCTGAAACGATCCTCTGAACTGTTGTTGCTTTATCACAAGACAGTGTCATATATCAAACAAGACATGAAATCCATCATTACTTATACATTTGTACAAACAACAAATTCATCTGTTTCAAACTACCTTTCTATTAAAATGGTCTATCCAACATCACAGAATGCATTGTTTTCTCTTGGCAATAAGAACAGTCACCTCGAAATTACCGTTGTGATATTGGCTGAGCAGTTATTGACACATTCATCAGATATTCCTTTCTATGCAATTTTAATTTTGGATCCAGCAATTAGATTTTATATGGGCTATTTTTAATAAAATGATTCCCTTTTGGAAAAGAACTAAACATGGCCCATCGAATATCACAAAGGAAGACAGAATTAAGTTGATTAGATTACTTACAGTGCGGAAACGGGCCCTTTGGCCCAACAAGCCCTCCAAAGCACAACCCACCCAGACCCAATCCCCTACATTTACCCCTGCCCCTAACACTACGGGCAATTTAGCATGGCCAATTCACCTAACCTGCACATTTTTGGACTGTGGGAGAAAACCGGAGCACCCGGAGGAAACCTCAGTCAGTCGCCTGAGGTGGGAATTGAACCATTGGTGCTGTGAGGCAGCAGTGCTAACCACTGTGCCACCGTGCCACCCACGATAAGTCAGGAGACAATGTTTTATGTACACCAAATAAAACATTTTTGGAGAAAATTATCAAAATTGACAACTGCAACATACAAGTGATAACAGGGATTTTAAAATTTGGGTTTGAGGGACATGGAAGGATTTGTTGACCTAAATAGTCTTTCCATATTATTATTTGAACGTTCTTGGATGGCACTTTTAACCTAATATACTGGAGAGGAAACTGACTGTGAGGGATATTTAATGGAAAGCAAATTTGAAAACATATAAAACAGACCTGATGCTATTTGTTTACTACTCCCGTTGATCCGATTAAAATTGTTCCTGAGAGATCGTGTTTCCAACTTTTGGAACTATTATAATTATTCAGAAAAGAATATCAACTCAGTGAAACTTAATTTTTTTCCAGCTGTGTGGGACACAGTGTACTCATCTGGTTCTATGTATTATCTACCTTAATCGGTGGCATAGTGGTTAGCACTGCTGCCTCACAGCGCCAGAGACCCAGGTTCAATTCCTGCCTCAGGCGACTGACTGTGTGGAGTTTGCACATTCTCCCCGTGTCTGCGTGGGTTTCCTCCCACAATCCAAAGATGTACAGGTTAGGTGAATTGGCCATGCTAAATTGCCCATAGTGTTAGGTAAGGGATAAATGTAGGGGTTTGGGTGGGTTACGCTTCGGCGGGTCGGTGTGGACTTGTTGGGCCGAATGGCCTGTTTCCACACTGTAATGTAATCTAATCTAATCGTAGCCAGACTAATATTTGAGATCACGACTTTTCCTGCTCCAGCATCATTGCCTCAAGAGTCGTACAAGGATCTATCCTCAGTGCCCTCCTATTTCTCATCTGTCTGCTGCCTCTGTGACATCGCCTGAAAGCATAGTGTCAGTCCTGGGCAAACTGTGAATGCCAATTAGGCATCTTAATGCAGCTCACCAGTTGAGGCCTAACAATTTTCAATCAATGCTAAAGTCTATAGGTAAGTTAGGGATGGGAGAGGAGAGGAGATCATCAGCAGGGAGTGAGGGCGGGTCAGCATCAGTCAGCAATTCATTTACCAAAACAGTAAAAGCACTCAGTTTCTGAACCGAGGACTTATCAAATTTGGCAAAAACTTAAGTGCTAGTGTGTCTACCCTATTAGATAGGTTAACATTGTATCCTTTTTATGCCTGGAAAATGTTGAACCTATTCACCATCATATTCAGTGGAATTCATTGGGCTACATTGTTAGCTGCTTTTATCTATGCCATGTACCAACTATGACAGAACTATTCCATCTATGACAGAACTATTCCAACTATACTCAAATCTACATTGTTCTGCTCAGTTGACAACTTAGACACACATGGAAGACTCTGGTAACATACCACCAGTTCGGAAATGTTGAGCTACACTTGAATGTTCCTGATGGTGGCGTGATGCAGATGATTAACACAGTATTGTGGGGGAATACAGTTGCAAAGTCATGTCCTACATTTTGCAGTGCTGTAGTTGCTCCCAGTCCACAGCCTATTTTTAACTAAAAATTAGGTTACCTTCATATCACTTTCACAATGTCGGGGAGGAAACTTTAGCCACTGCACCAGTAGATACTTCGATCGTAAAAATGGGTCATCCTGGCCACTGTGTTATAGGAAAATGGCAATAAATTTTTCTACGCAGTGAAATATACAGTTTTACCTTTACTAAGTAGAAATGCAAGTTATTCAATAAGTCTTAATTGTGTCCTATTCAAATAACCTATTTGCATCTATACAATAGCACCTGCAGAGCATTTATAGGGGGAAGCACAATGGATCAGGTCTCCTGTAAGTTGAATAAGGAAGTGGGTGGGAGATGAAAATACTGGTACCAGCTGATGGGTTGGTTTCACAATACCATCATTCTCCAGCACTGCACTGGTGAGAAGGACATGTAATACCACTTGATCCATTACAAAGGCCAATTAACGTGGTTAAGGAGTGCATTAAGAGTATGTTAAGGAATATATTGTGATTTATTTCAGAGTTTGTGGGCTGCCTGTGCTGTCTGGGACAAACCTGTTTAATTGAGCTCAATGTATGTAGCTGATGAGTTAGTCATAACTGTCCCAGGGAGTTAGTTGTGTCTCATGAAAAGGTGAATATTGTAGAGAGGGTTTGAGCATTGGGATACAAATATCTTTGGCTCAGACAAGGCAGTAAATGTTTGAGCAGAGTAGGGAGTTGTCACAATCCTGGCATCACAGTGCCATTAGAGGGTAGGATGCTAAAGACAACTGGGGGGTGGGCTGACCTCAAGGAAGGCTGCTGCTGGCAATGGAAGCTAGACTCAAATTTTGGGCCCAGTGGCATTGAGGAACAACACCATTTGCAGGCAGGGCAAAAGCCTAAGCGTCAGGAGGGCAGGGTGAGGGACAAGAGGCGGGAAGGCAATAGAGAACATCTCCTCAGTAGAGGACGTACTGGTGTAAAAGTAGATAATCAAGAACCAATGCTGCAGGAAGATGACCACAGGGATCTACGCCCTTATCTCCAAGTGTCTCATTCTGGCAGCACTGCTCACTATGCTCAGGCATTATCAGTCCAAGTCAATGTTATTTTGGATTCTGCTAAGAATCATCTATGAACCTTGGTGACATCTCACAAGTGACTGCACTCCTCTGCATCTTGCAGGTCACTGATGTCTGATTTGCCAGAGCTGAATAATATTCAATTGCAGACATATGAACATAAGGAATAGAAGCAAGAGTTGATCTTACAGCCCTTTGAGTCTGTTTCGCTATATGCTGCAATCTGTATGATTGAACCATGTGGTGTCATCGAGCGAAGAATGATACCTGTTCTCTTATGTGGTCTGACCATGGCACAGGCAGCACATCTGAGCATGCTCAATGGCACTTTCAAGTGGCAATGTTAAACTGTTTAGTCTATATTTTGCTCTTTGACTGTGCTTCAACAATTGTACATTTTTATGCACTTTGGATGCTTTGACTGCTCCTCCCAGAGAATCATGTTGTGAAACTTTTCTTTTAAATTTTCCAACATATTCAGCATAAAGAGTTCATATGGTTCATTGGTTTCAATTGTATAGCATAGCATGAGACTTAAACTCCCGACCTTGTAGTTGGATATCACCTCATTGTGTCTCAGAAAAAAAGTAATTCTTGCCATTAATTGTGATGAGTTTGTTTTGCAATGGCAAGTAAAAACCGGTGTGATACGATGGGTTGCTTGTCTATGGTCTCTTTAGCCCTGCCTTTGTCATGCAAAGGCAAAAACTTCTAAATACCAAAGATCTGAACATAGTCTTCTTTCCACTGAGTCCCAAGACCTTGCATCTGTGCACAACTGAATCAGTGTGTCTCTCTCCTGCCTCCCTTGAGAGACTGCTTACAACTGCCTCTGCCTTGGACACTTTTCCTGCACTCTAGTTCAGTGCTGCTCACCTGGTGTTACCCAATCTAACTGCATGTGAGACCAAGATGACTGTATCTGTGCTGGTGGAGGTTAAACTTCTAAAAAGTGATGGTGCTCCCTCTGAGCTCTGCTGACACTCCACCAGTGAGGGAACAGACAATAAGAACCAGCCTTGGAGTGCAGGTATCTCTGCAGACTTAGCTGAAGTGTCTACAATGTTGCTGATTTCCAGTGGCGTGCTCTGAGGATTGGGGGTTGCATTCAGCTTCTCAGAGGTTACTGGGTCTTCTGACAATGAATACAATGTTTGTGCACCACACTGCTCCTTGCTGTGTCAGCTTTTCTATCCTTGCCTCGTTGGTGACTGCCTTCTGATACCTTTTCAGGACTGGACCTTCCTCCTCTCCCTCTTCCACTCCAGATTGACAACTACAAAGGGAGCAGCTGCCCTGTCACAGATTCCAAGCATCTGACTCTCTGAGACATTCTCAGATTCAAAGTTTCTCTGCTATTCCAATTTGAAGTGAAAGCGCTAAAATGGAAGCCATAACAATTGTTTTTAAAATCAGGCTCACACTTGAGCAGTGTGGTCTCCTTTCCGACACACTGTGGTCCTTACTTCCCTGGCAGACTGATGCTCACCTCAAATATAGGTGTCTTTTAAAGCATGAACAAAACTATAACTTTTAAGAACATTTAGTGGATAATTAAGCCTGGGTTTATTCATAACAAAAAGATAGAAATTTCAATGGTAAATACTTATTTCTGAACACTTATATGAGAGCCATGTAACTGTTAATCTTTCCATTGTAAACTGATAAATCTTGAGTAAAATTAGCGTAGGTGCTAATGTAGATTGAGCATGTTCAATCTTTGTATATGAACTTTGCTGATTTGAAACTTTGAAATTCCTTTTCCATTTTTGTTCATCTTGAATTAAAGCAAGGATGCCTTTGAATCCAATTTCAGAAAAATTAACCTTGTGTTAGGTTGAACTGTTCCCTTCACATATAGATTTGAAAAAAAAAAATTAGGAACCAGTAAGAATATCTAGAACAGTGTCTCTTAACCATTTTTTTTCTCATAATGTAACTTATATTTAGGTGACCTATTTTTTGGTTCAGCTCCCTTTTGATTCATTAACTTTGTCTTCCAAATTTGGCCACTCATTCATACTTAATGTATTGCATGGAATTTTAAAATAAGAGAAGTATCTCAGTCACACTGGAATAATTGACGGTGTTCAAATAATTAACTAAAACACCAGGAAAGTGTAGTAAATACTATTTTAAATCAAGGAATTATTTGAAGTCATATATTTCAATTATGGATATATGTATACATGTGGAGAACAGCAAGAATACAGATGTTGCACATGGATATTTCCATGATGTGGAGGTGCAAGGATTGGACTGGGTGGATAATGTCAGAAGTCACATGACACCAGGTTATAGCCCAACAGGTTTATTTGAAATCACAAGCTTTTGAATTGCTGCTCCTTTGTCAGGTGAAGACTTCGTCTGATGAAGGAGCAGCGCTCTAAAAGCCTTTGATTTCAAATAAACCTGTTGGGCTATAACCTGGCGTCGTGTGACTTCTGACTAAGAATATTTCCAACTGCCTACGGCTTCAGTATGGTAAAATAGTCTGATATTTGTACCTATTAGCACCTACACTAATTTTACTCGAGGATTCATCAGTTTACAATGGAAAGATTAACAGTTACAAGGCTATAATGTAAGTTTTCAGAAATAAATATTAACCATTGAAATTTCTATCTTTTGTACCCAGGCCATCTGCAAATTACGTACTAGGAGATTGCAGTCTTATTTTATATCCCCCACATAGATTTAAAAATACTCTTGAATGACAGTTTCAGAATTAGAGGAGAAAGTGAGGTCTGCAGATGCTGGAGATCAAAGTTGAAACTTTATTGCTGGAACAGCACAGCAGGTCAGGCAGCATCCAGGGAACAGGAGATTCGACGTTTCGGGCACAGGCCATTCCTGAAGAAGGGCCTGTGCCCGAAACGTCGAATCTCCTGTTCCCTGGATGCTGCCTGACCTGCTGTGCTGTTCCAGCAATAAAGTTTCAACAGTTTCAGAATTAGTTCAAGCTTTTATCCAAAAGAATACAGTTTTAAGAGCAGTTGCTTTATGTAGCTTTCCCAGTGCTTTATCAATACGTCTAACTCAGAGGACTTGTACAAGCTTCTTGGAAAATCATGTAATAAAAGCAATTATTACTAACATTAAGGATTTATCTATCCTTTGGAGTACTCAGATAGTGGGTAACCGATTGTTCAATTGATGCACTGGAGTGAAAACCATTCAAGACAATGACAAGTACATGCGGCAAGTGTAATCTGCCCTGTATATAGATCTTTCAGAAGATACTTTTCTTGGTAGCAACAAAAAGCAGAGAGAGAAAGTTTAATTGACAGAATGACTAGGAATAGAGCAGTTTCTGCGTGAATTCTGCAATGAATACTCAAGTCAAGAAATGCCTTTCTTATCTCTGACCAGGTAACTTTGTATTGGCATGAATGCTTCAAGCACAGGGCTCAAGTATTTTCCTGAGTGAACGTAGAAGATAATGTTGTTTGACAGTAATGGAGAAGCAATGCCAAAAAAAACTGCAATATAGCAGTTACTACACTGTTCATGGCCAAGATTACTTTGATAGTGTGCTTTACAGGCTGCCCTAATCAACGAATTATTTTAGATGGGAGTAAAATACATATCTGGGGTCATAAGATATAAGTAGGGCCTTGACTTCAATTTTAAGAGACAGCTGTGTAGGTTGTGTGTTCTCCTATCAGTTCTAGTTGGTGGGTCAGCTGCAGCGGACAAGAAACAGCAAGTTTAAAATTAATTTTGAGCTCCTGAGGACTGCGTAAGAATAATGTGATCTGCAGCTGTCTGGGATTTATCCCATTCCATGACCATGACTTCTCCTTCTCACCCTCTCACTATCTTCCCCCCCTCATCCCCAATACCCAATTTGATGCTGACTGCACAGCCCATTATTGCACTGGTTCAGAGTTGACGAGCTGTAACAGATTTATTTAATTAATTAATTGGCCACGAGCTCATGTACTAAGCCATGTTGAAGAATCAATGGAGAAACAGTGAATGTTTCAGATCTGCAATTAATCATCAGAACTCACTTCTTCAGTTTTCCAGAATTTCAGTTCTGATGAATGACTGAGTTCAAATCTCATCGTTGTCCATAACTGAATTAAAAAGTCTGGTAATCTATTAATAAATCTGGAAATAAAAAAGCTATTAGCAGCAGCGATGTTCATGTAACTATTGGATTGTTGTAAAAATCTATTTCATTCCTAAATAGCCTTTTAGGGAATGAAATCTGCCCTTCATACTCTGTCTGTCCAAATCTGACTCCTTACAAGTCATCCTTAACTACGCTCTGAATTGGCTGAGCAAGCCTCTCAATTATGGACAAGTAATATACGGTGGCCTTTGAAAGCCATTGACATTTCACAATGCTGTACAATGGCATGCTGTCCAGTCAGTGTCTTCTGATGTAGTGACAATGTGAGGAATGATAAATATGAGAGTTACAATGTAGAAAATGGCTGTACAGACCATCAAGTTCATCCTAGCACACTGTAAGCGACTTAATCACTCCCACTCCTTCTAGCCTGTAGCCTGGCAAACTTATTTCCGTTAGTTGTCTAGAGTAATTCTTTTTGAAATCAACCTTTTATTTGTAGGCACCAGGCGTTATTTTCATTATCACTCACTGTAATCCCCACTGTACCTCTTGCCAAATGTTTAAATCTGTGTCCCATAGCCCTTGATGCATCAACTGTGAGAGCATCTTTAACTTGTCTACTTTATTCAAAATGGTCAGAATTTTCTACCATTAGGTTTCCTGCTCCATTGCGAACAACTCCAGTTCCTCCAAATGAATTATAATGTCAGTTCTGTCATCCCTGGAAGTTGATTTTGTTTGCTTCTTATGTGTCCATTCTGTTTGCCCATCTTTGTCTTCTTGAAGTCGATTGGTCTGATCCTCACTGTTTGCTATAGCTTCAGGTTTGGTGTCACTGGCAAAATGTGAATTTCTCTCTGAGATCCAATAATCAAATTGGTTATAAACGCCAAATAAAGCAATGATCCTGGCACTATTCTGCAGTTGGGAAAAACACTCATTTAACACAACATGCATTTCTGTCCTTAAGCTAATCACTGAAAGTACTCTACTTAGATTGGCACGGAAACAAGATTGGCTACCTAACAGACAGAAAAATAAAGAAGAAACATCATATCTAAAGGTGAGAGATTGTTGAGCTCTGAGATGCAGAAAGATCTGGGTGTCAAAGTGCATGAAGTGCAAAAGATTTGCATGCAGCGAGAACATGTAATTAGAAAATAATAGAATGTTATTGTTTGTTCCAAGGAGCATTGAACACAAAACTAGGGGTTGTGATAAACACAAAGAATTACAGATGCTGGATATTGGAAACAAAAACAGATTGTACGAGAAACACATTAGGTCTTGCAGCATCTGTGGAGAGAAAACATTTTGAGTCCAGTGACCTGTCATCAGAAATGTTTCTCCAGCAGTCTCTGTATTTATATAGGTTAGAGGCTAAGCTTCAGTTATGCTGGGCAATGGTGAGGCCTGACTTAGAGTATTGTAAATTATATTGCTCTGCTTTTTAAAAGGGATGATGTCAATGTGTTGGAAGTGAGTCAGAGGAGGTTTATAAAACTAATATCCTGAATGGGTGGATTGTCTGATAAGGGAAACTTGTATAGGCTCGGTTTGTAGCTGTTGTAGCTTAGATTAAGAAGCAACTTCATAGAAGCACAGATCTTGAGGGATCTTGGTAGGTGAATGTGGGAGTGGTTGTTTATTCTTTTGAGAGAATCTGGAACTAAGTCACTGTTTAAAATAGGAGGTAATCTATTTCAGACAGAGGATAGGACTTTTTTTTTTCTCCCAGAGGGTCATGAATTTTTAGAACTCCTTTTCTCAACGAAAGATGAGACTTTGAAAGACGTAAGACTGAACGTGGGCAGCACAGTGGCTCAGTGGTTACACTGCTGCCTCACAGCACCAGGGTCCCAGGTTCGATTCTAGCCTCGGGTGACTGCCTGTGTGGAGTTTGCACATTCTCCCCGTGTCTGCGTGGGTGTGCTCTGGTTTCCTCCCACAGTCCAAAGGTATGCAGGTTAGATGAATTGGCCATGTTAAATTGCTTATTGCATTAGTCAGAGAGAAATGGGTCTGGGTGGGTTACTCTTCAGAGGGTCGGTTTGGACTTGTTGGGCCGAAGGGCCTGTTTCCACGCTGTAGGGAATCTAATCTAATCTAAGTGGATAAAGCAAGGGGCTGAATGATTACCAGAAGTCGGGCACAATGTAAGTATTTAGACTAACCATGATTATACTGAATGGCTGAGCAAGCCAAGGGGCTGGGTGCCAGTTCCTGCTCCTAATTTGTACGTTCATAATATTCATTAGATTTGCTTCAACATTCTTCTCCTTGAGAACAATCTTTTTACAAATTTGCACCAGCTCTCCTTAATTAACTAAAAAACTCTGAAAGTGCTGCTTAAATATTTCCCTTCATTAACTTTCCGACATGTTAAATTTTAGGTAGTAGTAAGGGCTTTACACTCTTGAACTAGTTTTATGTTTGTCATTTTCAGCTCCTCTGGCAACCATGGTGACTTTCAGGAAATTGCAAGCCCTTGTCTCTATCCTAACTTCCCTTAGCCATCCAGACCAGGCAATTTGACCATTCCAATGCAGCACACCCATATATTTTCTCACCATCAATTACCTCCTCCATCTCTGCTTCTACCAATATTTTGTTCGGATCAATTCCTTCATAAACACTTCAGTAAACAGGATCAAGTCAATGTAGATCAGCAAGCTTTCAGTGGATTTGGTCCAAGTTTGGCCAAGGGCTGAAACTTTGGATGATCTCAAGTACTACATCTGCCTTGAAAACCAATTAGCCATTAATCTATAATGCAAAGTACTCATTAAGTATTTCAGCCTTGCCCTGTGCCAGGAAACATACATATTAACTTCTTTGTGTCAGCAGGTCTTACTCAAATTCTTAGTACCTCTGAATATCTTTCTGAAGCATCAATCTTACATCCTACTGTCAATTTAAATTGTACAGATGCTTGTTTATATCTAGTTTTCATCTGTAAATTTGGATGGAACATTTGCTGTAACAGATGAGAACATGTTTTACTCATTGATCCAGTCTTCCTTCAAAATACTTTTCCTTTGAGAAAGTTTCATTCATTGATCTTTTTCAACTTCTAGTATTCAATGATGAGAGGTGAATCATGTGGATATTACATGCCGATGTTATTCTGTGCATAACACAGAAATTATCTGGCTTGTTATCAGCTCTTGTAGCAATCATCTTTATTCTCTGTCCAACATACTTATTTAGTTCTTAATTTTAGTATCAGAGAATATTCGACAATCTTTAATAATCCTTTTTAAAGTGTTATTCTGTTACATTATAGATTAATGGCTAATTGGTTTTCAAGGCAAATATAGTAATTGAGATCATCCAATACTTCAGTCCTTGCCCAAAGTTGGACCAAATCCACTGATCGCTTTTGTGCTTGTCGACCTACATTGACTCAGTGCTGTTGAAGCAATATCCTTGTTTTCAAATCCTCCATGGCCTTACCCTTCTCTATTTTTGTAATCTCTTCCAGTCTCACAGTCCTCTGAGATATTTGTGCTCCTCGATTTGAATTTTCAATTCTTGAACATCCCAATTTTAATTGTTCAGCTGTTGAGGCCTTAGCTCTGGAACTGACCTTAAGCATCCCCTTTTTAAAAACCTACCTCTTTGACCAGACTTTTGGTCATAAACTCTGATATTTCCTCAAGTTGCTTAGTGTCAAGTTTTGTTTTTATAGTGCTTGTGTAACATGCCTTAGGAAACTTTATCACATTAAATGTGTTCTAGATGTCAGTATTGTTGTATTCAATAAATTACCTTTTATGGAAAAGCGCATTGAATCAAACGGTAATTGCTGGTGAGTATTGTGATGATGGCTTGTGTGAAAATTCTTAGCATTGTGTTAAACTTCTTTAAAGCTTTAAGGCATCTCTCTTGCAACGGAATAAATGAACATGTAACCATGAGTGGGTGTTAAAAGCTGGTTTCTGCACGTTACCAATAAAGTCCTTAAGATCTGAAGCTGAAACTATCTGGGTGAATCATTTTTGCAAACTAACTTAAATGTTTCCAGATACCAGACACCCTCCAAGGATGACTGGTAGGTGATCCAGGGCAAAGCACAAAACTGGTGTAATGCTAAACGTTCACTGACAATATTCAACCACCTCGAAGGTATTATTATTAAGGCTATTTGGGACTGATTCCATAGAACCAGGAACACATTACTGATCTTCAATATTGACTACAGCTTAAAAGAATCTGCTTCCCTACAAAGGAAAGGACATAGGGGACCAATACCAAAACAGCAGCAGTTAAAAGGCCAATTATGTTCTTTTAGAGAAGAGCTGAATGTATGTCCATTTATAATCCAGATTAAAACTACAATATAGACAGGTAATGATCATGATACTGTTGAACCCATGGATAAGTAATCAGTGGAAGGTCTTTGAAAACCTGATGTAAACTGCGTGATTTATATGTATAATGTTTAATGTTAGATGCTGCAAGCTTGGATTTTTGGGGTTGAGCTAGTAATTGGTTTTTTTGTATGCGTCTGAATTACGAATTAATTTGCATATATTTCTGGTGATTTCTTTAAAAAACAGTTATGGAAGCCTGGCTGTAAGGTGAATGGCTTCTTGCACTAATGGACTTTTATCTACTTTAGATTATTTGCAGCATGGTAAACATTGGTACTTCAAAAGTTTGTGAGAGACTTTTTGAAACTTTGTTTTAAGCTTTGGGGAGGGGTTCTTGGTGGAGACAGAGAGATTTACAGTTTCACATTTAACTTTGGGTAGTGTTAGTGTTGAGAAGACCTTGGACCAGGATTGCTGTGTAGAGCAATGCTGCTGAGAAGAGAAGGACATAGTGAGTTAGATCATTTAAAGTGAAAAGAGTTAATCTTTGTTCCAGATGAGGAAAAACCTGGAAGTGGTTTACTTCCACTCAAGTTTCACTGCAATCAGTTTATGGGAGTTCCATGAAGAAGCTATTGCAGGTCCAGTTTAAAAGTTAAAGTTCAAAGTGACTTAAACCTTTGCAGATGTTAGATACAGCAACACTGGTACGAGTATGGTACAGACAGTGTTCTTAGTGCTGTACCAACAGTAATGTTTTGAGAACAGCATCAGGAGTGTTTAGGGTATTATACAAAAGCTGTTTGGTTTCTTTTCAATTTATTAAAGAGTGTTTTAGAATTAATGGGAGTTACCTTCACTATGTGTTAAAAAATCTTTTGAATTTGTATGATAAGTGGATAGTTTGGGTTATTCTATTTTTATCTGTTTCTTGTAGAATAAACTTCAGTTTTATTTTAGGGCATATTCTGCAGACTTGTATACTTACACTTCAATGAGAGGAGATTTCATTAAGAAGAACACAAAATAAAATATGATCTGTCATGCTGGATACCTGACTGAGACTTGTATTGTCCAGTAATAACATGTGCTTGGATCACAAAGTCAGGAACAACTTTCAGAAAAGTTTATCTTTGATGGATTGCTTGTGATGCTCAACTTTTCTTCGAAATTTGTGCTGAGGAAGTAGGATTAGTCGACTGAATGACCTTTATTGATAGTACATTTCATTCTTAAATCCACTTGGTTAACTTGTTCTTTCTCTTTCATCCCTTGAATGTGGAGACAGTGGAAGGCTGCATTTTTTTGTCCAATAGTAATGGATATGAGAAGATGGTTTTGAGGTCTTCCTCTTGAAGTGCAGCAACCAGTGTGGCTTTGACCCCTGATAATGGTGTTAGAGAAAAAAAAAATCCAGGAAAGTAATGACAAAGTCAGGATGGCTTGTGATTTGGTCCCATTGTGTTGATCATTTTGAACATTGTTCCAGCTGTTATTCTGGACAAGTGGCCAATATTTAATTCTGTTATTAGCATGAGTGGGTGGTGAATGGACTTTTAAGGTGCAAGGAGGCGTCCTACTTGTCACTGAAGAAATCCTTTCTGGCTCTGCAGATCTAACCCAGAAAAAGATGACTCAAAATTTGGAATTGTGTACTGTGATGTTGGAATTCCCTGGGAATCAGCCTGGGCAACTCAGGAGGCTGCTAGGTATTGAGATGCGCTGGGCATTGCATCAAATTTAACACACATTAAAATGATGAACAGTCCTCACCCCTCACACCCCCTTAGCCCCCACACATACTCCCTACATCTCATCCATTCCTACCTAGGGCACTTTCTGAACCTATCCATACCCATAATCCTGCATATCCTTCATGCCAAGTTATGGCCCTTCACACACCTTCTATGGTCCTTTATTGTCCGCATGTCAACTCATGCAAAGTCATTATCTTCACCCACCACACTTTGGTCTTTGCCTACCATACTACCTCAATCAGTATCCACACCTCTGGGTAATGCTGAAATGATATGGTGTTCTAAACATTTATTTCAGATCTTTGTAAATGAACACACTTGTAAAAAAAACATTCACTACATTTAATACCTTTCACCTACTTCAACTTTTATCATAGACCTGAAATACTACATTCAAATGCATACTCTCTCATTGGGAAAAAAAACATTGAAATACACAGGCTGACTTCAAAGAATCTATAACTATTTCAAGCTGTCAAACAAATTGTGAAATAGCACCCCACTGTGATCATGGAGGGTTATGTAATAGTTCATGCAGAACTGATTCAATAACAGTAACCTCATGCTTATGTGAACAGAGTAAAAAAAATATTTAGCACAATAATTTCTTCTTTCTTTGAAAGGCAGGACTTCTCATTGCCTTGACAGCTTGGTGGATGCTCTTGATAGATCTTCTTGATAATTTCTCTGAATATATTTGCCCATTACTCTTGGTTGTTCCAATGAACTTATGTACTTTTCATACATGACCATGTTTATGTTTTACAATCCCAAAGTGGGATCTGACCTCTACAAAAGGTCACCTGACCTCCTTGCAAGGTGTCCCAAGACTTTATTCGAAGCAGTACCTTTTCCAAAAGGGTATGCTGGTTATTGGTAATGCCCAGACCTACTCCTATCAGATCCAGTCTGTACACGTCACATTTACTGCACATGACTGCAGCTCCTCATTTATATGAGAGGCTGCTTCTGCAAAGTTTGCATGGGAAAATGCTCAGTACATCCTTGAGACGGGGACTTCTGGATTTCCGGCTTGCCTCACTTATTTTTGTAACAACAGATAGTTTCTGTGTTGTTTCAAAAATCCAGGCTGGAGTAGCCAACCTCTGCTTAATCCTTGTAGCCAAGATGCTGACATAATGCTGGCAAATGATATTATGGCATTTATGTTAAAAGAATAGAGTAAAAGTAGGGAATTGCGGCAGAAACTGGATATGACATCAGTGAAACGGTACCCTGGAATGTTGTATACAATTTGTCTCCCATTACTTGAGGAGGGATATTATTGCATTGGAGGCAGTTCAGCAGAGGTTCATTAGAGATGGGTCATTTGTCTTATGAAGAGAGATTTGAGCTGTTTTGGAATGAGAAGTGATCTAATTGAGGTATATAACACAGTAAAAGGGACTGAGAGAATAGACTTAGAGAGCTAATGTTTCTGCTTGTGGGGCAATCTAGAGCAGGAGGTGATAGCTTTAGGCTAAGGCACAGTAGATTTAAAACAGATGAGGAGGAATTACTTCTCTCATAGGATCATGAATCTGTGGAATTCACTACCCCAGAGTGTGGCGGATGCTGAGGCACCGAGTACATTTAAAGAGACGATAGTTAGCAATGCTTTGAAGGGTCTTCAAGACCTCTGTCTCCTTTTATCTCACACTGCCCGACAGCCCATTTCCACTATTTTCCCATGGTGGAGACCCTATGATATTTTCCTCCAATTCCCCTCTTTATCCCTGACATCATAATGCCTAATAATACCCACACTGCTGCTTTAGTCTCCACTGTACAGAGGCCACAGGGATCACTGTCAATTAACTCCGCTCCAGCAGCCTATCATTTAGTCCTTGTACACCTTGAGATCAACCTTGTCTCCACCTCAGCATACACTTGCTCTCCATCCCCAGACCTCACCGTCCCATCTCTTTCAACAATGGTGCCTCCTTGCTCTCCCCACACCCCCTCCCATTTTGCCCCCTCCTCATTGATCAATGCACAGACCGCCAGGACTGTATTTGGCTTAGAACTCTGACTGACATCGATGAGTAGCCTCCAGTCATGACTGATCAACACCTGACTGCTGTCTTTGCAGCTCCCTGACTGATGATGCACAATTCCCTTGATGGTTCCTCAGGCCTGACTATCACCCATTGTCTGGAATGTATTCAGACATATTCCCTTCAGCCTGATAATTTCTGTGCAAAACAGCAGGTACATACCACAGTACTGAAAGCCCTTAGGCTCAGGCTGAAGTGACATGGCCAGGCATAAATACTGTGAGAATGCAGATGGACACCAAGAGAGCCGGGAAACAGCCCCAGTGTGAGCTCAGTGTCTGTACCTGCAAGCTAAGCATCCATCGATGCTAGCTGCTGGTACACATAGCAATGAAGCTCTAGCCATCCAGCAAATGGTCCTGAGAGGTTCCATGAAGATCATAAGCAATTGCCAAATCTTGGATGCTGCTATCCATGGGTGATAGTTCCATACAGCCTGTGCCTGTGGATCATGCCCTGAGGTGATGTTTCATGCTGAGCATCCCTTGGAGGCAGGGATGAGTTGAAGTCACCAAATAGCAACACTGACTTCTATGTTGAGAATTCTCAGTGCCTAGTTTGTTCAGTACGTTCGATAAGATAGAGAGCTGTATACCAAAGAGGTGAAGTGCACTGTTAATGAGGTTGTTCATAAACCTTCTTAGTGGGCAATTTGCTGCTGCCTCAATGCCTGACAGTTGTTGAAAAGATGCTGTGAGTTGTTGTCGATGTCATGAAGGGCTTTGCCAGACATCAGGTCCGGTTCAGCCAGAGATCTTGCCGTGGCCTATATCACTCAGGGCCCTGAAAGGTTTCACCTCATGTTTCTACAAATCTCCAGTATAGCTTAACAATGTGTGGCATCACAGTGAGTAACCACACTTCCAACATTATTTAGGCTTAGAATTCTTCTCTGAGACATAGTAACAATAATATCAAAGCATTGTAATGACTGGTCTTGAACAAACACAACTGTTTTCCTTTACATCAGTGAAGACTGCAGTATGAGGTTTTACTGATGTTCCTTGATGCTGTACTGCATCAAAACCTGATTTGGTATTGAGGGCATTGACTCACTCTTTGTCTGAAATTTGGTTTTCATTCCCTCTTCAGATTAGTGTGATCAGGGGCCAATTCTGTTGGACTCTGAGCTGAGTGGATGTTTTTGATGAAGGTATTGATGGCCCTTTGTTCAGCTTTACCAATAGTTGTGATGACACTGATAGTTATTGTTTGGTCAGGATATAGAAAAAATGCATTCTGTTTTTTGTCGCTGGGCCTATAAAGTCATGCCAGGTAGCTAACAGTGCCTACTCTTTTGGAATACAATAGGAAAATGCTGTAGATATTGCAAATCTGAAATAAAGAAATACTCAGCTTGTTTGGAGCATCTGTAGAGAATGGAGTAGAGCTAATGTTTTAGGTTTATCAGCTTTCTTCAGAAAAGCTTCCTTCATCGGATAAAGGTCACAGACTTCAAATATTGTTGCCCTCTCCGTCTCTTTCTCTGTACCTTTCGGTTCCCCTCTTATCCTTGATTACAGGATTTACCTGCTCTGCTGTTGGCATTACAGCTGAGATATTGTCAGGTTTCACAGCTTTTACACTCTAGTACACTCATTTATCTATTAGTGACAATTGAAGTGACCTGACTTGGATGAATTATAACAGAGCCATTCAATTTTCTGATACTTCAGCCTTGCCCCTTGCACTCATAAACTGGGCTGCAGCGTGGGGGAGGATGCAAGAGTTCATGGAGCCTCCTTCACCATTAATTGACTTGCTGTACACAATCATCCTTGACTGCAAATGACAGGACTATAGTGCCTTGTTTTGATTCATTGACTGGGGAACTAGCTCTTGTCTAGGGGATGTGCGTGTGTTCTCTCACTTCAGTAATTTAGTGCTCCATTGTATGGAATGCTCAGTGCCAGTTGTGTTATGTTCTTGTTGTGGATAGGGTAGAGAGGTCATGGAATCGTAGAATCAAACAGTCATCCAGCACGGAAACAGACCCTTCGGTCCAACTAGTCCAGGCTGATCATAATCCCAAACTAAACTAGTCCCACCTGCTTGTGCTTGGCCCATATCCCTCCAAACATCTCTTATTCATGGACTTATCCAAAAAAACTTTAATAGTTGTAACTGTACCTGCATCTACTACTTCCTCTGGAAATTCATTCCCTACATGGACCATTCTCTGCATAATAAAAGTTGCCATCATGTCTTTTTAAAATCTCTCTCCTCTCACCTTTAAAGTGCAATGTTGAATTCTGGAGTTTACTCCCCTTCTGTCGGCAAATAAAGATGCTTTTTTCCCTCCCATTTTTGAAATAAGCTGTGGTATAAAGACCCTCCACTCTTGAACCCTCTGTTTGGTGAGTCCATTTGAAAAAACAACCCATTGCAAACTCTTAAAGATTATATCAGAAATATGGTTTATTAATGTACTGAAACCTAAAGGATAGCTGAACCAACAAATGCACACATATATGTATAGTAGTGTACAAGGTAAAGGTAAGAAAGTCCTAACAGCAGTCTCCTGCCAAACTGAAAAACATATATGTTAATTCTTGTGAAATGTTCTGAGTCCAGAAAGTATCCTGTGGAGGTTCATTTCTGCAGGTGTTTGGATTCTAGTGGGTGCTTCACACAACATTAGATTAGATTACTTACAGCGTGGAAACAGGCCCTTCAGCCCAACAAGTCCACACCGCCCCGCTGAAGCGCAACCCACTCATACCCCTACATTTACCCTTTACCTTACACTACGGGCAATTTAGCATGGCCAATTCACCTGACCTGCACATCTTTGGACTGTGGGAGGAAACCGGAGCACCCGGAGGAAACCCACGCAGACACGGGGAGAATGTGCAAACTCCACACAGTCAGTCGCCTGAGGCGGGAATTGAACCCGGGTCTCTGGCGCTGTGAGGCAGCAGTGCTCACCACTGTGCCACTGTGCCGCCCATGCTGTTGACTGAAGTGGCAGAAGTCCTTTGAAATTGGACAAAGTTTGATCAAGATGATGTTGGTGTACAGGTATGATCTACCTTTCCAGTGATAATGGGAATCTTTTATTGAACTGGGCTTCGAGAAGATATTGGACTTGAGGCAAGCTTAATTTAGGCTGGTTTCTTGTAAAGTATTTTGCAGGAAAATTCAAGTGAAAATGCAGACTGATTATTGGCAGCAAACTTGAGTCTTATCAGATTGAGATGTTAGAATTGATTTGATTTTTTAACTGACTGACATAATGGGTTTCAGAGAGGTAAAAACAATGACTGCAGATGCTGGAAACCAGATTCTGGATCAGTGGTGCTGGAAGAGCACAGCAGTTCAGGCAGCATCCTCGGATGCTGCCTGAATTGCTGTGCTCTTCCAGCACCACTGATCCAGAATGGGTTTCAGAGATTATCATTACCTTCTCTCGTGTCATAGCCATGCAACAGTTCCTGTATGAGCTGTTTTTACTCTACATTCCTAATGAAAACTATTGTCTGTGTATGAGATAAGTGTGTTGACCCCACTTCTGGCCAAATTGGTTTTGATAGCTTTTTCCTTTTGTTTACCAGACCCTTGCTGGGGAGTCATCACCTACTGTTCTTTTCTGCTTATAGATTACAATGACTGCACATTGAAGATGTGAGAATTCTGGAGGATAATAGTTTTAACTGTTGACCTTTGAAATTATGATACAACAAGTTTCTATAATTGTAGCTACATGTTTAGTTCGCAAAGTTAATTTTAAAATGACAACAAAGAATCATTTTTAAAATTATTTATGGTCTCTTTCAGCTCTCATGAACCTGGCGCCCTTCTGTACCATCATTAAACTAAGTAACGATGACCATGAAGCTATCATCAATTATTGTAAAACCAGTACAGTTCCACTTCGAAATAAAACCCATTCCACTTCCCTGAAATGTCTTTCAGGGAAGGAAATCTGCCATCTTAACTTGGTCTGGCCTACATGTGACTCCAGATTCCCAGGAATGTGATTTGACTTTTAACTGCTCCTGAAATGGTCTCATGTTTATTCATTTCAAGGGCACTCAGGGATGGGCAATGGATTGTTGGTGACACCCATATCCCTTGAAAACATTGAATGAGTGAATGAATGAATGAATGCATGAAATGAAGATTTGTCTCCTCATTTGGTAAGCTTGTTACTGATCAAATGAAGAATTTAAGAAGCTGCAAGGCCATGAGATTGCAGATTAATTTTGAAGTTTCACATGCCTCATGGATGTTCAGTTTTTGGTTGTTCATGTTTACTGATCATGTCTGTATTGATTAAAAATTTTCATTGTTGTCTTCAAATTGCGCAATAGCCTCACTCTGCTCTATCTTTATACTTCTTCCAGCCTGACCAGCCTTGAAGATCTCTGCACTGTTCTATGATGGTACAGAAGGGTGCCAGGTTCATGACACCTGAAAGAGACCATAAATAATTTTTAAACTGAATATTTGTTGTCGTTTTAAAATGAGCTTTGCTGCACTAAACTTGTAGCTACCAGTCACCTGATTCTTGCAAGTTATCTGCAATTATAGAAACTTGCCGTAGCATAATTTCAAAGGTCAAAAGTTAAAACTATTATCCTCCAGAATTCTCAAATCTCCAATTGTGCAGTCATCATAATCTACAAACAGAAAAGAACAGTAGATGATGCCTCCCCAGCAAGGGTCTGGTAAGCAAAAGGAAAAAGCTACCAAAACCACTTGTGGGGATTGAGCACTTTGATCATTCCACCATCAATTGCCATTCCTTCAGTGACCTAGGCTCTACATTGTAGAATTTTGGCTACCTGTGCATAATCTCCCAATGTAGTTCAGACTCCTGGTAATGCTCCTGTGAAATCATTTGGAGTGTCTTAGTACATTAAAGGTGCCATATTTGTTTTGGTGGTACTACTTAGCACACTTTAGTTCTTAGCACAATATGTGGAGAAGACCGTGTTGGACTGGGGTGGACAAAGTACTTTCAAATAAATCTGTTGGACTCTAACTGGTGTTGTGTGATTTTAACTTAGCACATTGGTAGTGCCACACAATACATCATGGAGATTGTGTTATCATGAGGACACAGATTAATCTTTATCGAGTTAGTATGGTTTTGAATATTATGAATGCTATTTGTGCAGATGTATTAGTGACAGGTATTTTGTGAAGACAAAAGAAATGCAGGTTGCTTCCTCATGTTGATTCCTTCGCACCTGATGCCTCACCAGTCTGGCATGAAGCCCTTCAGATTTCAGCTAGCTTTGTCAACAGTGATTCTGTCAAGCCACTCTTGGTGGTAGACTTTGAAGTGTTCTGCCCAGAATACATCTTATGGCCAGGTTAAAATCAGACTTGCCTTAAGTTGATGTTCAATGTAAAATACTCCAGCTTTGTTTATTGACAATTTTGAAAATGGGGTCAGTGAGGGTTGTGATCAGCAGGAAATTTACATGTCCTTGTTCAAATCGAAGGCATGAGACATTATGGAATCAGGAATCAATTTTGGGGTGGTGCTGCAAGTGTCTACGAATGTTTATCAATAAGTATGTTTTATGTGACTACTACAGTGCTGCTTTATTGGTCTGTGGCAAGCTGTCCCAAGTTGCACATCAATTTTGAGATGTTTATGAACTGGATTTTGTACATTGACGGGCGGAGATTGCTCTAGTCTAATTTTCAACTCCTGCTTTGATTATTGTCAATAGGTCCATTTAGCATCGTATTGCTAAACTTCATAGTAATTTGTTTATGACTGATGGCTTACCAGGTTATTTCAGATTACTTTAAGAGTCAACCACGTAATATAGGACTGGAGTCATATGAAGGCCAGATTGGATAGTGATGGCATGTTCAATTCCCCGAAGAGCATCAGTGAATCAATTGATTTTCTGTGAACATCTGGAAACTTTTGTGGTCATTTGTTTGGTACTTAATTTCAAAAACTTGATATTTTATCAGTATTTAGCTATGAATATAGACAGTAATCATTCTGTAGCAAGTACTTTAGCACCAGGTCATGATATTGTTGGGAAGAAAAAATGTCAAGTGTTGCAAATTCCTGTTGTTTAGAACATGCAATTTCCAATGACGTCAAAGTTTCAACAGTGGTGGTTGAGAATATCAATAATTTAAAATGGACTAAGCAAATATGACACTAATGGAAACTGAACCACAGAGTCTTTCAATTTTCCACCTCTTAACTTATTTGGATCTTCAGTCTTTCAGTGTATTCAGGTTGGAGTTGGATGTTCTTATAGAAATCATAATTAATATAAACCAATTAATACTCAACTTGAGAAAATTACTTTTAATAATCTAAGTATCAACATGTCACTGGATAAATTAAGTCTGCGAATCTGCCTGTATATCTTAAAACAAATTTCACAAATTTAACAAGGAATGAAATTTAGTAACCAAAATAGAAAGTTCTAACAGGTGTACAATACAGGTAAGTAAGAAGTTTAAAAGTAATTAAGCACGAGCGAAGTTTGCTATTGCTGAAGCTAAGTTTCTTTATCTTCTTAGACAACTTTGAACAATATCTGGCATGTCAATACAGAGCTCAAAAGACAACAGTGATCTTTAATAAAATTTGGTTCATAACCTAACAACACTCTAAAGCAAATAATATACAAGTAAATGAACTAGACTCAGATTTCATTTCTTAAGCTAAAAAATTGCCAATATAATTAAGAAAAATGTATTGCTGGAGCCAAAGGCAACAATGTTGAGTCTTGCATGCTCAGTGCAGATAAAAGTTCAAACAAAGATATTATTGAATCTTTGTGGGAGATTATTAACAGTAATAATAAATTGAATTATACCCGCTTACAAAGAATAATTCAGAAGCCATCGGCAACTTCGAGTTGCAATATAACTGTGTGAGAGAACAAATTCAATTAAAGATATCACCAAATCTTTGAAAGGGATTGTTAACTCACTGAAGGGTATGATTAATAAATTGAATGATACTGCGCAATGTTACTAATTTTAGCTTATCTGCAAATTAATACAAGTGCTATTTCAGGAACCTCTAAACCATTTAAGGGTGTCCTTATATTGCACGCACTAATTTGTGACTGCAACCCATTACACAAGATTAGCATATATTGATGATTGTGTGTTGCTGTCTGGAACAGGATAATGGAGGTTTGTATATTTGGGTTTATAGGCATTTGTAGAACTTCTCGCATCAACTTTGTTAAATTTTAATGTAGGCGGAAAGATCATGTTTACTTTTGATTTTGCTGGGTTATAGTGAGCATCCAGGGCACAACCAAAGATTAGCAACTCAAAGTAATTATGCATTGTTTTGGTGAATTTGATTGTGTTGCCTTTACACCTCAAATTCCCTTGACAAAGTTAAAAATGCTCCAATTATTGCATGATTTGGAGATGCTGGTGTTGGACTGGGGTGTACAACGTTAAAAATCACACAAACCAGGTTATAGTCCAACAGGTTTAATTGGAAGCACACTAGCTTTCAGAGCGACGCTCCTTCATCAGGTGATTGTGGAGGGCTCGATCCTAGCACACAATTTAGAGCAAAAATTTGCAGTGTGATGTAACTGAAATTATACATTGAAAAATTGATTGTTAAGCCTTTCATCTGTTAGAATACAGTGATAGTTTCACTTCTTTCATATGTAAATCACAAAACCTTTTTTTTAAAGTTGCATTCTCGGGTTAGCTGTTAACAATGGTGATAGCTAGACAATACGTTGAAGCTGTTAGCCCCCTGTGTTCTCTGTCTATGACCTGATGTTTAGATTGATTCTAATCTAAAAAGTGAGATAACAGAGTTTTACATAAATTCATGCAGTTTTTGAGCTCAGAGTTCTACATGAATGTATGCAGTTTTTGAGCAAAGTGCAATGTAACTCTGCAAGTACAAATTCACCCCACAAAATACATGTGTGCATGTGGGTCTTTGTCAGTCTGTGTGTGTGTGTCTGTCTGGGGAGGGGGTTGTGAGTGTGAGAAAGTGTGTGTGTGTGTAGTGTGTGCAGAGTGTCTTACGTCTGTGTGAGTGTGGGAGTGTGTGTGTCTATAAGGGTGTGTGTGGGTGTCTGTGTGCGCGTCTGTGTGTACCTGTGTCCTTGTGTATGTGAGAGAGTGTGTGTGTGTAGGAATATCTGTGTGTGTGTGTAGTGCAATGGTGATCACCTGTAATGTGACATGAACCCTAGGTCCCGATTGAGGCCCTCCCTATGGGTACTGAACTTAGCTATCAGCCTCTGCTCAGCCACTTTCCTCTGCTGCCCGTCCCGAAGTCCACCTTGGAGGATTGTCACCCGAAGGTCCGAGGCTGAATGTCCTGGACCACTGAAGTGTTCCCCAACTGGCAGGGATCCCTCCTGTCTGTTGATTGTTGTGCGGTGCCCATTCATCCGTTGTCGTAGCCTTTGCTCAGTTTCACCAATGTACCATGCCTCCGGTCATCCTTGCCTGCAACGTATAAGATAGACAACGTTGGCTGAGTCACATGAGTACCTGCCATGTACAAGGTGGGAGGTGTTCCCACGCGTAGTAGTGGTATCTATGTCCGCAATCTGACACGTCTTGCAGCATCCACCATGACAAGGTTGTATGGAGTTGTCCTGAGAGCCGGGCAGTTTGCTACGAACAATGATCTGTTTGAGGTTTGGTGGTTGTTTAAAGGCAAGTAGTGGAGTGTGGGGAAGGTCTTGGTGAGGCGCTCATCCTCATTGATAATGTGTTGCAGGTCACGAAGAACATGGCGTAATTTTTCAGCCCCTGGGAAGTACTGAACAACGAAGGGTACCCTGTCAGTTGCAGCACGTGCCTGTCTCCTGAGGAGGTCATTACGGTTCCTTGCTGTGGCATGTCGGGACTGGCGGTCGATGAGTTGAGCATCATACCCCGTTCTTGTGAGGGCATCCTTGAGTACTTCCAGGTGTCCGTCACGTTCCTCCTCATCTGAGCAGATCCAGTGTATGCGTAGGGCTTGTCCATAGGGAATGGCTGTTTTAATATGTTTTGGGTGGAAGCTGGAGAAGTGTAGCATTGTGAGGTTGTCTGTGGGTTTGCGGTAGAGTGTGGTGCTGAGGTGTCCGTCCTTGATGGAGATGCATGTGTCCAAGAATGAGACAGACAGTCGAGTAGTCCATGGTGAGTTTGATTGTGGGATGAAACTTCTTGATGTCACTGTGTAGTTTTATCAGTGACTCCTCGCCATGGGTCCAGAGGAAGAAAATGTCATCAATGTACCTGGTGTACAATGTTGGTTGGAGATCCTGCATAGAGAAGAAATCTTGTTCGAACCTGTGCATAGAAATGTTGGCATATTGGAGTGCAAATTTGGTCCCCATGGCTGTTCTGTGTGTCTGGATGAAGAATTGGTTGTCAAAGGTGAAGACGTTATGATCGAGGATAAACCGGATGAGTTGTAGGATGGTGTTTGGAGACTGGCAGTTGTTGGTGTTGATTACTGAGGCTGTTGCTGCAATGCCATCCTTGTGGGGGATGCTGGTGTAGAGTGCGGAAACGTCCATTGTGACGAGGAATGTTCCTGGTTCGACTGGTCCGTTGGTGCTAGGTTTCTGTAAGAAATCCTTAGTGTCGCGACAGAAGCTGGAGATCCCCTGTACAATAGGTTTCAAGATGCCTTCGACATAGCCGGAGAGATTCTCACATAGGGTCCCATTGCCTGACACGATGGGACGTCCCGGTGTGTTGGCTTTGTGTACCTTTGGAAGGCGGTAGAAGTCGCCTACACGAGAAGTACGTGGGATGAGGGCGCATAGGGAACTCTGAAAGACTGGATCCAAAGTTCTGATCAGTGTGTTTAATTCTCGGGTGTGTCCTTTGGTCGGATCAGCTGGTAGTTGCTTGTAGTGTTCCTGGTTGTTCAGTTGTCGGTACACTTCCTTGCAGTAATCTGTTCTATTCTGAATGACAATGGCTCCTCCTTTATCTGCTGGTTTGATGACAATGTTGTCATTGGTTTTGAGAGCCTGGATGGCATTGCGTTGTGAACGGGTGATGTTTTGCTGTACTTGTGGGTACAGCTGATGAATCTGGCACTTATATATTTCCTGACAGTTTGAGCATACATGTCAAGCCCAGGGCAGCGGCCCTCCGGTGTGGTCCATGTTGACACCTTCTTTCGTCGCTCCTCTACAGATCCCTCTGATGACTGTTCTAGTTCATTAGTGGGCTCAGTGGGATCACTGCCGGCACCTTGAAAGAATTCCCGGAGCCTCAATTATTGCAGGTAGTATAATGTAATTGGCAAATGTGTGGATGTACAATGTAAGAGGAATTTAAACAGCTTTAGCACATCGTATATCCAGCGTAATTAAAGTTTGGAGAAATTCTCTAGTGACTGAGAGAGACTGATTTTTGTTTTCTATTTTAAAATACATTTCAGTTCTACGATCATTCTTTATGTATTAATTTATTTCTGTCACTGACATTCTGGTATAGGAATTTGTGCGTGAAAAGAAATTAGTCTTTTAGGAGCATCCCTTTCCTTTATTTCCCTTTTATGTTCTCTTTTACTATGCTTCTTCAGCAATGCACTGCCAAAGTCACAAAGACTTTGGCTTTTCTATGATGCACAGACTGTGCCACAAGTTCAGAAGCCCTGATGAGGACACAAACAAATAATTTATTTTTTAATATTGCAGTTATATCATAATTCTCCTCGAAGCTGGTTGTTTAACTGAATAGTGATAGAAATCACCATAATGGCGCAATCAGTACATACTTCAGTTAGAGCTGTGTTAAAAGCTTGTCAATTTGCAAGGAACATCATCGTTTTGAAACTGAGATATGTTTAAGTTTTTTCAAAACATTACATGCCATATTGGTTAGAACGGCCACAAAAGTGATGTTGAAAACTGGCCATTTGTGGCAATTCCTTCTCTCTAGATAGATGCAGTTAAGTGAGAAATGTGGCATCCTAAGTAATGCCCTCAACCTAATTTCTCTGTAAAACTAAAGTAATTAACTTCAGACTCAAATTGCTTTAGCCCTCAGATTGAAGCTATTATTTTTGTGGTGAATTTAGTGCACTCACTTAATATTTAGTCGAGGACTTTTAAGAAAAGTTTAATACTGGTGCAGTGGTAACTTATGAACAATTGTTTTTGCCACTTTATCCTGAACACAGTCAGGGGATGAGTAAGAAACATGAAAAATTTGTAATTGTGAACATGAACAATGTGTAAAGATCTATGGAAGAAAGTAGAAGCCTTTTGAAATGTGGATGTTAAGATGGATGTTAAAATTCCATATATAGATTATAAAATGAATGAAGAGGTACTTGAAATTGTAAGACCAAAAGAACTCTTAAAAACTGATGTCAAGAAAATAAATTGTCAGGGCTTCAAAGCTATAGCAATATCTCCTCGAGGGCAAAGGGGAGGCAGCAGAAATAGGAGCCAACCTCGACATAGTTGGATGGTGATGTTGCAGAATGGTTGTAGATGAGCTACAATGGATCTATGAAGATGGCACAAGACAGATGAGCATAGCATCCCATAACACCCAATCTCCTGGCTGCAGCAGCATGTGTATTTAAATTGCTGGGCGAGACATTGGATGGAAGAGCAGTCAGAACAGAGAAACCAAGCCTGAAATCAGATGATTTCTTGGCCATCTCTGTGAATTCCAAATACTGCTGGATCCCACCTCTCACCTCTCCCACTCCTTTTCCATGTGAATCCTGCATCCCTTTGAAGAATCCCATTCACCCTGTCCAGCACTTTATATGTCAATATTCTCAACTATCAATTCATTGAAGCATTGTTTGAATACTTTTCAGTGCAATTTTAAAGAGATATTTTGGTGAATACTATGCCATTCTCAGTGAGAGATGTTAATGTTTAGAAATGAATTCCTGCTCATTTTAAAGCTCTCCTTTAAAACCCAAGTTTTGTCACCTGGATTGGGGTTCAAAGACAGGGGATATCCTGAATCTACAATCCCGATCTTTTAAAATTGGACAGCAATACTTAGAAGTTTGGTCTTGGGGTGTGGACTGGATTAGGAGTCAGGTCAGGTAACCTGAGAAGCTGCCCAGTTCCTGAGATGTGCTGGGTAAAACGAATGCATCACTATCTGCAGACATTAAAAATAAAGATTAAGATAGAAAAACTCGTTCCGCTCTCACCTCCTCATTCTCTATACTCTATCTATACAAACCCATGCTCCTGCAGCCACACCCCTGGCTCCATTGTCACACTATACCCATCTACCCTCACTCATCGTTTCTCTACTCTGATGCCAATCTATTCTTCAGCACACACCCCCATGGTCCACTCATACCTGCTGTGTCATCCTGCAACAATCTACCCAATACCCAGACTTCATAACCCTATGCCAACCTATGTGCATCTCTTACCTTTTATGCATCTAATCATTCCCGTGGCCCTTTATTATCTCCTATGCCGATTCAGTAAACAACTCCCATAAGTTCTTATAAACCGTAAGTTAATGAACATTTCCATTCAATAAGCAGTTGGAGCTGTCCGGCACTGACATCCAGTTGTAAAAATGGTTGTTTGGGAAATCAAGCATACAGTACAAGTGCTGTAATTACATTATAAAGCACTTTCAAATGTCCTTGCAGTGTTTTTATTTTATTTAAGTTCACACCTTCTTTGGACAGTTTCTTGACAACTTCGCAAGTCCTAACGAGTTTATGTAATTTTTTTCCCATTCCCAGAGGATGCCTCGTCTCTCCTAAAGGACACCTTGATACCACCAGTAGCCCCACAGGTTCAAATCTGTTGGGGTGCCTTACTATTCCAAAAGGCAGAAATATAAAACATTCCTCCAGCACTCACCCCTCTCACTTTTCATGTCAGCCCATGCCAGTTCGTATAAGTTAATGCCCCAGATAATCTCTCATGGTCCCTCATTCCCCTACGCCAAATTAGTGTTTATTTTTATCCATTCCCCATTTCCATTATCCATTCTCTGTTCATGTACAATGTCAGCTTATTAAATACGCTGGATGAATGCAGCTCCAAAATTTAAGATGCTCAACACCATCCAGGACAAGTGGCCCATTGATCAAAACATATCTACGACCTTCAAGGTTACCTTCTTCCACTATTGATGAACATGGGCAGTAGTGTTTGTTTATTTTTTATTTGCCCATGTGACGTGGGCATTGTTGACTGGATCAGTTACCCTTGAGTAGCCCTCCAGTAATGTTTTGAAAAGATGCTGATGGTGATGCTACAGTTTATGTGCTGTAGGTAGTTTGTAATGCCATTAGGGAGAAAATTTCAGGATTTTTACCCAGCTACACTGAAGGAGCAGTGATATCGAGCTGTAGAGATGTACAGCATGGAAACAGAATCCTTCAGTCCAACTCGTCCATGCCGACCAGATATCCTTAACTAATCCAATCCCATTTGCCAGCACTTGGCCCATATCACACTAAACCCTTCCTATCCACACCCGATGCCTTTAAAATGTTGTAATTGTATCAGCCTCCATCACTTCCTCTGGCAGCTCATTCCATACGCACACCATCCTCTGCGTGAAATAATTGCCCCTTAGGTCCCTTTTAAAATTTTCCCCTTTCACCTTAAACCTATACCCTCTCGTTCTGGACTCCCCCACCCCAGGGAAAAGACCTTGTTAGTTTTCCCTATCCATGCCCCTCATGATTTTATGAACTCCTCAAGGGTATATTGGGATGGGCAATAAATAGTGGCCCAGACAGTGATGCCTATCTCCTGAGAATGAATTATAAACCCACAAGTGTCCGTGCACAAAGCATAAAAAAGCTCATTTACTACCATTTCTATATTGCTGACTGTACTGTATAGAGAAGAGCTTTGCCATTCATGTTTTTTTAAAATTCATTCATAAAGATGCCATCTGAGGAAACTTAGTGAGTGGTTACAGAGCATTTTATGAATGGTACGTGTTGCTGCCACTGTGCATTCGTGGCGGAATAAATGTAGAAAGAGTTCAACTGTTTGCTAGTCAAGTGGGCTACTTTGAACTGGACACTGTCAAGTTTCTTGAGAATTTTGGAGCTGCACCCATCCAGGCAAGTAGCATGTTCCATCACATTAATGACTTCTGCCTTGTAGATGGTGGACAGGCTTTGCCGAGTCAGGGGATGAATTACTCACAGCAGAATTCCTAGCAATTTCAGATCAGCAATGCAAGAAAGGAACAGCTCATGTTTATATACAGCCGCTCATGTTTATATACAGCCTTTCATGTTCTCAGGATTCAAAGGAAATTATAGACCAATTAGTCTGATCTCAGTGGTGGGAAAGATGCTGGAGTCAATTATAAAGGATGAAATTACGACACATCTGGATAGCAGTAACATGATAGGTCAGAGTCAGCATGGATTTATGAAGGGGAAATCATGCTTGACTAATTTTCTGGAATTTTTTGAGGATGTAACTCTGAAGATGGACAAGGGAGATCCAGTGGATGTAGTGTACCTGGACTTTCAGAAAGCCTTTGATAAAGTCCCACATAGGAGGTTAGTGAGAAAAATTAGGGCGCATGGTATTGGGGGCAAAGTACTGACTTGGATTGAAAATTGGTTGGCTGACAGGAAACAGAGAGTACTGATAAACGGCTACCTTTCGGAATAGCAGGCAATGACCAGTGGGATACCGCAGGGATCAGTGCTGGGACCGCAGCTTTTTACAATATATATTAATGATATAGAAGATGGTATTAATAGTAACATTAGCAAATTTGCTGATGATACAAAGCTGGGTTGTAGGGTGAAATGTGAGGAGGATGTTAGGAGATTACAGGGTGACCTGGACAGGTTAGGTGAGTGGACAGATGCATGGCAGTTTAATGTGGATAAATGTATGGTTATCCACTTTGGTGGCAAGAACAGGAAGGCAGATTACTACCTAAATGGAGTCAAGTTAGGTAAAGGGGCAGTACAAAGAGATCTGGGTGTTCTTGTACACCAGTCAATGAAGGCAAGCATGCAGGTACAGCAGGTAGTGAAGAAAGCTCATAGCATGCTGGCCTTCATAACAAGAAGGATTGAGTATAGAAGCAAAGAGGTTCTCCTGCAGCTGCACAGGGCTCTGGTGAAACCACACCTGGAATATTGTGTGCAGTTCTGGTTTCCAAATTTGAGGAAAGACATTCTGGCTATTGAGAGAGTGCAGCGATAGTTCACGCGGTCAATTCCTGGAATGGCGGGACTATCCTATGTTGAAAGATTGGAGTGACTGGGCTTGTATACCCTTGAGTTTAGAAGACTGAGAGGGATCTGATTGAGACATATAAGATTATCAAAGGATTAGACACTCTGGAGGCAGGAAACATGTTTCCGCTGATGGGTGAGTCCCAAACCAGAGGACACAGCTTAAAAATAAGGGATAGGCCATTTAGGACCATAAGACCATAAGACATAGGAGTGGAAGTAAGGCCATTCGGCTCATCGAGTCCACTCCGCCATTTAATCATGGCTGATGGGCATTTCAACTCCACTTAAACAGAACAGAGATGAGGAGAAACTTCTTCACCAAGAGAGTGGTGGGTGTGTGGATGCTCTGCCCCAGAAGGCAGTGGAGGGCCAGTCTCTGGATTCGTTTAAGAAAGAGTTGGATAGAGCTCTCAAGGATAGTGGAATCAAGGGTTATGGAGATAAGGCAGGAACAGGATGCTGATTGAGAATGATCAGGCATGATCATAATGAATGATGGTGCAGGCTTGAAGGGCAGAATGGACTACTCCTACACCTATTGTCTATTGTCAAAGGAAACCGTTCTTACTCTCCTATGTCATTCTCACCTTCAACAAATTGAAGATTTATTTTAAAAACCTTCCTGTAACCTTGTGTCTGTTTCGGGAAATGTGTCTGCTGTCAGAATGTACCCACAAAAAGATGGATTAAGATTGTCCAGATGTTGTACACATATCACCAGCAAAGGACATTTTCATTCCAAATTTGCAGAAAATGAAGAGAGTGTGGAATTCACTGTCACATGGACAAAGTTAAAAAACACACAACACCAGGTTATAGTGCAACAGGAGTTGTTGAGCTGAATAGTCATTTAAATGGAAGCTGGAGATGGGAGAAAGGGTGAGATGAAGCAAGGAAGAAATTCATGACGAGAATAAACACAAGGATAGACCTGTTTCCAAATTGTAAAGTTCAATGCATTGGAATTTGTAAAAAAAAGTTTCAGAAGCAAAAGATGTCTAATTGATTGTGTTTTCCAATGCATTTTAGCAAGTTAATATATACATGTCTTCTGTATCTTGCGTACTTTGTTTCCAATCAACGCCTTTGATATTTAAGTCTATTTTTTTCATCACAGTTTAATTACGTTTTCATTGATTTCCTATTTTCCCTTGCAGCAACTTTTATGTAGGGGAATATTTGTGAATATAATCCACTTTTTGATTTTGAAATTGGGTATTCTTTATGACTGTTTCACTATTTATGACCTTTTCATTTTAAAATGAATATTGGAAATTTATTTTTGCATTAATGATGATTGAAGCGTCAACTACTTCAGGTTTCAAATAGCTCTCTTCTAATTTCTTCTGACTCATCCTAGTTATCATTTCATTGTGGACTACCCTGTTGCCTGTGCCTTTGGCTGACAAGGCTACAAATGCTAATATTTCATCTCACCATCTCCTTTTCTTTCACCTTTAAAGGCCCTCCCTAAAATCTACCTCTTTAACCACTTTTTAATTATTAGCCCTAATAGCTGTTTTGGTGTGTTTAGTTCACTCATGGGATGTGGGCAACGCTGACTTTTCTTGCATGCCCCTAGTTGCCCTTGAGAAGGTGGTAGTGAGCTGTCATCTTCAACTGCTAAAGTCCATTTGAAGCAGACTTGCAATGTTTTTAGAGTGGATTCCAGGATTTTGAAGGAGGAACAAGTGAAGAAATGGCATTGCATTTCAAAGACTTGGAGAGGAACTTGCAGATGGTGTTGCTCCAATGTTTCAGCTGCACTTGTCCTTCCAAATGGTAGTGATCATAGGCATGGAAGGTGCTGCCAAAGGAGCCTTGATGATTTTCTGCAGTGCATGTTGTAAATGGTATTCACTCTTGTTACTGAGCTTCGGTGATGGTGGGAGTGAATATTTGTGGCTGCTGTGCCAATCAAGTGGGTTACTTTGTCCTTAGATGGCTGCATGCCACAGTTAATGGTCGTATCATGTGCTTTGGACTTATTGCATGTTAAAGGCACGATAGTTAACTATTCAAATCAAGCTTTCTTCAATTCTGAAAAAGAGTCATAGTGGACTGAAATTGTTAACTGTGTTTTTCTCTGCACAGGTGCTGCCGGACCAGCTGAGTATTTCCAGTACTTTCAGTTTTCGTTTCAGATATCCCACATCTGAAGTGACTTGCTTTTACATTTGATTTTCAGATTAATTTCCTACAGCTTTCCTGATGCTTCATGGTTAATGTTACTAAAGTGTATCAGGAAGGTCACAGATCAATTTCTGGCCGATGTTGTTATTTGATCTAAGCTGAAATGGCCATGAGGAGTACCAGAGCTGATTCCCTGCAGTCATGGGCTTGGCATAGAATCATTGAATACTTGGGTTCTACACTATTTGTAAGCCAACTACATTTATCAGAACATCCTCATGCTTGGTGGACAATACTGGGCTCTGATCATTGAAATTTTCACTTGAAGAATTAAAGAAAAAGAGAAGAAAAACACAAGTTACTTCAAAATTCTTTTAAAATATAATTAACTTCTTCTATATCCACTATAGTTTTTTTTAAATTTAGATGTGGCCACTTAATTCAAATCCTGGATGTGTGGATGAGGAATCAGGCATTAAGATATTTGGGGAATGCTTTGTAATAATGTTTGCAACCCAAAGAAGTTTTATTTTTAAGTTTCTAGTTTTAGTTTGAGTTTAAACTTTGAACTGCTTTAGCATGTTCCAGAACCATGCTTGTTACAAATCCAATTTTTGCTTCAAATGCATGTTGTTTGTGAATTAATAGAATTCAATTATGCTGTAGTTGATTGAAAGCAACAACATAAGTAATGTCCAAATTGCAACAGGCTCATTATTAAGAAAATGAAAAAAAAATGAAAGAAAATAATAGTTTGTGTTTAATTGTCTAGAAGAATGAAATGGTAGTGGTAACCTGTTTGAAGATTACAATGTTACTGCTAGTTTCCATCCTGCTACACAAAATTGGAAATACTTCAATTTGCAGGATTTCTACTAAGATTTAAATTGAGACAAATGGATTTTACTCCAACTCCCACTTACTGCTGTGTCAGATTTCCCATTGTCTACATATACAGTTAGGTTTGCTGGCAGCTTGTGGGGCAAACTCAAATGAAGATTGTTATTTCTTAAATTCAAATGAGGTTTCCTGGCTATCCAATTGGGCAGGTGGTCTGATATGCATTGTGATTGAAAATCAATCTTGTAATCTAACATTTATAGTCAAATTTATGTCTACCTTAGTTGAAGACAAAGAGCAAAGTTATTAAAGTTGTATACAGTTGTTGAAGAGTACACAGTTATTGTATCTATATTTGTTTAACATAATTCTGATCAAGGACCAAAATATTTTATCTTAATTCAGGATTTGATTGTTTTATAAGCCACCGCCGCCCCACACCCACCCCCGAGCCTATGATGATCATTTTACCTGCCTTGACATTTTGTTAAGTCTTTTGTACATTGAAAATAGATTGCATTACACAATCATAAATTGTTGAGCCAAGAAACATTGATTTTAAGAACTTGCATATTTCTGTTTATGATCCAAGATAAAATATTACTTTGTGATTTGAATTGGTGGAATGGGAAAGGACATTGAAATGGCAAGTAGTTGTATTCAAAATTGTTGTTTAAGACCTGAACTGAAGTACTGAAAATGAAAAACATTTCTGGTTGCAAGGTAATATAAAACAAAGAACTGTGGATGCTGGAAATTGAAACAGAAACAGAAAGTGCTGGAGAAACTCAGCAGGTCTGGCAGCATCTATAGAGAGAAAGCAAAGTTAATGTTTCAAGTCCAGTGACCCTTCTTCAGAACAATTGTAAGGTGCCAAGACTGACTCAGTTTTGGTAGCATTTGAATCTGATTCGGAACATTGTGGTTTTGAGTCTGACTCTAGAGATCTGTTTTTCATATCCCGCTGGACATTTCGGTTCAGTATTGAGGCATTGCTGCACTGAAGGAGTTGCTCTCTTTTGGACAATGTCTTATAAATGGTGTAATTTAATAAATTACTTAATAGGGAGGTAGTAATGTTAAGGCAATTTGCTGGTCTAAAAATCAAGAGATGAAGGCTATACTCTGGGGATATGGGTTCAAATCTTACTCTGAAATCAGGTGGAATTTAAATTAATATGAAATCTGGAATTGAAAGCTATAAAACTATCATTGAATGTTGTTAAAAAAATTTGTCCGATTCTGTCCTTTTGGGAAAACAATCTACTGTAGTAAGTCTGGCCTATGTAGATCTTTGACTCCAGATCCACAGCAACGTGACTAACTCTAAAAACTGTCCTCTGAAATGGTCTGGTAAGCCACTCAGCTTAAATGCAGTTAGCATGGGTGCCACATCCCTTCAAAGTATTAAAAACATTCAGCTGCATTGAGATATTTTAAAATATTTTAAATTCCAGTCAATTATAAATATGTTAAATTTGAAACATTTTAATTGATGTGTTTATGAAATCCTGACCTGAGGAGAATAACTTATTTAATTCACTATTTTACAATGGGAATAGGGAAAACAGTAAGTAACTCACTAGAAGAAATGCATTTAAAAAGATTATGCAATATAATCCCAAGAGGTTAGCTTGAGGATCTTCGAGAATTGGCCTCAGCTCACTCCTTAATAAGGATGGGCCAAATTTGGGCAGCTTGTTCGGTGCGTGAGAGATGAACGAGCCGAATAATGAGGGCCGGCAAATGCCAAAAGTATGAATTAGAGTTGGATGAGCCATCCTGCTCCCTGCTCATTCCATAGAACTGCAAGCTCAATAAAAGTTACTGGTCTTATCTATGGCTTCCAATTGATTGCTTGTTAGGACGCTGGAGAAGTACAACTGTAAGATTATTAATGAAAATGCTGCACTTTGCTTTTCAGAAACATGTAATACAAGATCCTGAAACAGAGGCAGCCCACTTTCTTGCATATTAATATTGTGCTAATGTTGTTTTCTGCTGAATGCAAAGTTTGCTTCATAATAGAAAAAAGCAATATGGCAATGACCATGCTGGCAGGATAGATTAGAGGCACGACATTGTGCTGAGAACATTATATTACATCTGTTTTAAGCCCGATAGAAAGATGCAACACATGACAATATCTCCCCCTTTACACTTTGTCTGTGATGGTAGTATATTAGTAACATATTTGAGAGATTATGAACACCTCAGATTGAGCTAAGGTCAAAGTGGTTCAGGTCAAGAGGATGACAAAATTAGATTATAATCTTCATTTTTCTTCCGAATTGTAAATTGTATAGTCTCTTTTGAAGACAACAGTGAGTTATTTAGTTTGTAATTAATGTGTTTGGACGAATCACATTCATTGGACAGCACAATGGCCTGACCTCGACTGTGATAATGCTGGTTTTGTGAAATGGTGTAATGTTACAAAGAACTGCACTGATGAGATTTAAAATTGCATTCATTACTGTAATTTAAGATATGATTGAGTTGTCATGAAGTTCCAAAATAAATGAAGAAATGTTACATTGCAGCTCACGTTCCTGATGCTTTATGCCTGTTTTACTCTAATGTTTATAGAACTGTTCTTCTTACTGCAGTTTTCTTCTACTTATATTTGATTAAGTTCTTTAGGTGTATTGACACATTTTTAATTAGTTGTGAGTAAATAGGCAAAGGATTTCTACTTTAAGCTTTGCAAGAATGAAACAGCTACAGTAAATGAATAACAATCTGCTTGTGGTGCAGAAGTTGACCTTCAAAACATGAAAGAACGCTACAAAAATCAGGGGTCAACTTATTTTCTTATTAATCTGTCAAGAAATGTTATTATGCACCTCTGGAGCAGGTGGGACTTGAACCCAGACTTCCTGGCACAGAAGTGGGGAGGGACACTGCCATAACACTGCAAGGACCTACCTAGAGCATTAGCCTGGGTTCTAGATTATTAGATCAGTGACATTATCACTATGCCATGTGCTCAATATAAAATATGAACTGCTGGTTCAGATGGTCACTATTTTTGAAATGTGAGAAGTTTTCTGTTTCTCCGTGACCATGTGCAGTATGCCTGTGTGCATATCTTTGCATCAACGCAGCATACATTGCCTGCATCCCTTATGGTGACTTATAAGATGAGTATTACTCAGAACATCCCTGAACTGAAAACTTGAGGCTGATTTCTAATGCAAGTGTAGGACTAAATATGTGACTTTGAGCTGAGAAATGGGAATCAATGTCTATGTCATACGTAAACCTAAACTTACATCTTGTCACCCAAAAATGAGAGTCATTGTATATACAGGTCAACCACAATGTGTAATATGTAGTTTAGTCTGTGAACAGACATTCTCTTGACACTTAGAGTATTACAGAAGCATTCATCGATGTGCTATCACAGCATCCACCTTAAATTTTGGCATTTGAACAACAAAAATGCACTGTAAGTGGATTGTAATTGTGCCATGAAGGTTCTTTGAGGCTGGTACATGTTGGTTGCCAATGTCCATGAACATGGGCATGTGTGACTGACACCAGTAGAGCATGTCCTGAGACACTAGTGTCTGGTGTCCAACATGAAAGACCTTTGGAGCGAGCTGTGAGTTGAAGGGTCCAGGTACCCACCCTTAGTTCCATGTTGAGATTTTGAGATCTCTAGCTGGTTTGGTGCATTTGTAACATAGAAAACTAAATATTAATGAGGTGAGTTGGGCACTAATAGGGTATTTAACAAGCTATATTCCCCTTCAATTGGCAACTTCTAGCTACCTAGCAGGAAACTCACTTTGTTGCTCATCAAAAGCATATAAAATGGCACAAGATGCTCGGACTCCAAGATAGGCCACACCAAGCCTCTTGCACAATTCTGCTACAAATCTTGCCGTAGCCCACATTACTCAGACACTGACAAGATACAGCCAAATGATATTATTCCAATTCAGGATGGAGTGTGACTTGGAGGTGAACTTATAAGAGGTAATATTTTCATGCACCCTTGTCCTTCTGGGAAGTAGAGTTTGAGTTTGGTAGGCATTGGCAATGAATTTCTTCAGTGCATCCTGCAGATAGTACACAGTAAATGTGCGACTGGTGAAGATGGTGAAGGTTGAGGTGTTGATTAAGTGGGCTGCTTTATCCTGGATGGTATGGAGTGTTTTGTGTTGGAGCTGAAATCATCAAAGGAAGTGGGGATCTTGCATCACATTCCTGACTGTGGGCAGGCTTTTAGGAATCAGGAACTGACTTCCTCAGCATGAAACTCCCAGGCTCTAAGCAGCTCTTCTCACCACACTATGGCTAGTCCAGTTAGGTTTCTGGTGAATGGTAACTGCAGGATATTGATCATTGCTTATTATGTATCAGGCTCCAGTATCTTGTCTTTTAAAAGCTTCATGTTGCCTGTTTCCTCTTTTAGATAAGCAAATGAGATTTTTAATGCTGTAAATGTTGAATGTCTAGAGGCAAGCTTTGCTGAAATGATTTATTTTATGATTGGCAAAATATTATTTTCTGCCCCTTCGCATGAATTGAATTCAGTATTTGGGGTTCTCCATTCAACAAATGCCAAGGACTGGGTCAGTCTTCATGGAGGACAGATGAAGTTGTCAATTGAGATTGATTATTAACATGACGCGACAGTAACATGTGCAAGCAACATCTAAAGTACTGCAACAGCTGGGCAAATTGTTTCTTAGCCTGTCAGTTGGATTTGAGGTAACAGATGAGTTAAAATCACTGCAATATTACCTGGGGCCTTTCACTAGGTGGTCCAGGGAAGGCCACAGTATCATTATAGTATGAAAGTTGTCAAATTCATTTATTCTGTTTTTGATTTTGTGAGCCTGTTTGCTATTGATGCTCACTGTATTTGATTGTTAATGGATCTTTAGTGGTGCTGGAAAAGCACAGCAGTTCAGGCAACATCCGAGGAACAGTAAAATGCTGCCTGAACTGCTGTGCTTTTCCAGCACCACTAATCCATTATCGAGGTTTCCAGCATCTGCAGTCATTGTTTTTACCTGTATTTGATTATTGACTTTTCTCTGAAAATCAGAGAAACCAGACCTAACCAATGTGTTTAAAGAGCTGGAAGCCAATGCTGTCAAAATAGTCATTTTACAAATGCAGGAATATTTTAAAATTCTTGTAAATACATTTCATACTTGTGTACAAACTGGAGGGTGGCATCTCTGCACTGTTCTGAGATTTAAAAATAGGCAAAAAGAAAACAATGCTATTATGTGCATGGTACCCTATTACTATGTTCATACTCAATGCTTTTCCTATTTGTACCAGAAGAAAGCCTCAAAATATAAATAAGTTACTCTTTTGTGGTTGAGAGGATCACCTTAATGTCCAAGGGAGTGCTGTGAACTTCTACCATGAGGGGATTTGATATTGTGATATGTGTTGGCCAGAATGCCCACTCGCCGATTAGTTTGAAACAGTGCTGTTGAATCTTTTATATCCATCTGAGAGAACAAATGAGGGCCTTGATTTAATATCTCATCTGAAAGATGACATCTTTGACAATACAGTGTTCTTTCGCCCTACACTGAAACAACAGCTTGGAAATTGTGCCCCAAGTTACACTTAATCATAATATTTATGTACTCTGAAAGGGAAAAGGGGTGTGACTGTGAAATGGATGGCTTTGTAAAATCCTGTGGATTTTCATAAACTAACAAAACCATGTGACTTGTTTCACTCTTGTTGAGTATTATGAATAGATACATCATATAATATCAATCAATTTCTGTAAACCTGCATCTGCAGAATTCATACCTTAACAATATGCAAATGTTTTTGACATATCAAAGGCATTGTTTCAAATTAATTATGAATTAAAACTTATCTTTGGAATGCCTCAATGTGGAATTAGTACTGTTCATGTGATACATGTATTAAATGGCTTGTGAAATGATTCTGCTTAGAATTCTTAGATGTGCAATGTTTAGCAAAATGGTAACAAAGGTTTAAAGCATTTTTTTGGGTAAATGTGAGTTGTATTGCATTTTTTTGGGGTTTCTCACCATGAGCATGGTGAGATCTCTCACCGTATCTTACAAATTCCTAACTACCTACCCAATCCCAATGGCATCTCTCCCATCCAATTCTAGCTCCAACTTACCATTTGTCGTTTCTGCACCAACTCTTTACTCACCAGTAAAATGCTGAAAGGACAGCATCACTGGTGTCTGCCACATTAAAATGCTGCAAACAAATGAGCACTGGCATTCCAAAGTTGCCCTGTGGCAGGCAGGTTATGAAAATGTCAAGCAGGGAAGATGGCACCATGATCCTCGAACAGGGAGCTGGAGATCCTAGGGTAGTGCAGAGGAGGCCACTATACTAGACCTTGGCAACCTGGTCTGAGGTCACCACGTGGGTCAGTGCTATCTCTCAGTTCAGGAAAACGAGCAACAATATGGCTTCTCCACTGCCCAGGGTAAGGTGCCATACTCTTCTCTCTGCTACTTGGTATTCACTTGACCTCTGCTACTGCACACACTGCCCACTAAGGTTCATGCTCTGCCACTCTCACTATTGACCTGCAACATCTTCCCTCATTTGATCTCGTTTCATTCCAAACTTCACACCATAATAACCCTGCATGGCCTGTGTGCTGCATCAGTGGTAACACTTATGCCAGCTCAGTCAATCCCTCCTTCAAGAAGGCAGAAAGAGTCCGAACAAATGGACGGATGCCCATTATTTGACTCCTCAGCCCCTACGCTGAGAGAATACAGACTGGAGAAGACCGTGACTGCTCCTGTGGGTATGCTGTATCATCGGTGTTCTACCAATGGAGTAGGTACTATTCTTCATTCCACTACAGCTATCACATTAGGCCTGTTGTCAGTCCCAATAATTGTACACCACGCCTAACCATTTCTGTCTTGCAGGTACCAATGGGATGTCTGGGATCTCTGTGGAGAAATGGCCACCTCCTTGACTGCTGAGGATGGGAGGATGGAGGTCTCAGAGTAAGCATTGGCAAAGCTGCCTCCTGCAGTCCCCACCAGCTCAGATACTGACAGCGCCATGGGAAAGTTACCATGAGAGAACAGGGGAGCATTGTCTGGTGCCGCACCTCACCGTGACCGCTCCACTGAAGGGAAAACACCAGGAACAACTGATACTTAGCTCATCTGCAGTCACCAATCAGGAACTTCATCCACTTGCACGGGAAGGAACAGGAGCTGATATATGGGATGCAATTGTCCTCATTGCCCAGAAAAGCTGCAGGAATTCAGCTGCTTGTGCGACCATCTGGCTGCCTCCATGCTCGGGTTGGGAGCTGCCAGGGAGAACCAGATCCGGCACCCTCTGGGTGCTGCACGGCACTCCATTGCCACAGCCACTGGTCCTCAGGACTGAAGGTGTATTGACATTGGGAATGGGAATCCAAGTGCATACTCCAGCTTCCTTTTCCCCATAAAGAGACAGGGCAGTGGCAAGAGGCATCCAGATAGAGGATGAGTCACTCACAGGCCCCTTAGAATTCTCCTGTCAGGGCTCTTCAGAGGTGACCTCCATTCTGCCTGCCCCCCTCCAACTCTTGGATGTTCTGGCCAAGGATGGTCCAGCTCCCTCTGGTAAGAAGCTCCTTTGCTTGTCTGGGCTGTCCAGACATAAGTGGCCCTGGAGTTGCACAATCAAATGCCCAGGCTCCCTGCATCCAGCTGCTGGACCAGGGGCTACAGTGAGATGTAGTGATGGGGAGAGAAAAATCAAAACCTATCGAGGGTAGTTTGGTGACACATGACATTCTAATATACACAAAGTTTCACGTTTGTATGAATTTGATGGATTTTGTATCACTTTGGTTTGTTTGGGTGCCTGTCCAGCCCCAAATGTAACTGTGGAAGCTTGATGAACAAGGTATATAAAGGACAATGGGTCCCGCTGACACCTTTGTTCCTCATTCTAAAACATGTATCTTCTTTCACCGGCCTCTGTCTCCTAAAGTGTTGCTGGAAATCAGGGCAGTCAGTGATGCCTGGAACTGGGAAGTGTACAGTCAACAAAGAGTCAGTGCATTCGGATGGCCTTGGAGTTCTGGATCCTGCACTGTGAATAGGCATGTAATGTTGCTTCAAGGGCCACACATTGCTGGGTCGAACAGCCTCCTCCTTCAAAGGTCAAAACACTTACCCCACCCACTCTGGGTGTGGCCACAGCCATTTCCCTTCCCATTTCAATTTACAGCGTGGTGAAAGGTACCAGTGAGCATATTTCAGCCAGTGAATTCCAGTTTTCGCCTCTCCGTGTCAGATATCTATATCCCCTTCCTAATAGCTCTTCCCATGAATTTCATAGACTACACCTCCCTAGGATCTCACCCAACCCAACATGAGCCTGCAGCTGGCCATCTTTTCCACCCTACCCCTAATGTGAAGTGATGATGTTAGGTGTGGTCATACAAGTTCTGCCCCTTGAATTCCGGGTGTTCCTGTGCACGGACAAAGTCCCCTCCCACATGATCCCCTTCGTATCCACGCTTTGCTGTACTTTCCCTCACAAGTACAGATGCCCCCTGCCACCAGTCCAGAAGGTACAGTCGCTAACTCTCCTTTCCATGCCAACCTGTCCTTTCCATGCCAACCTGTCCTTTCCATGCCCTTTTCCCCTTAGCTTCCGTGGATGGATCTAATGGACTGACTTTGGCCCACTGAGTCCTAACTGGGTAAGAAGCACCTTGACTTCTGACTGGTGCCTGTATATTTCCTGACTGTGTTAGCACTATCCCCCCTCTCACAGACTGTAAACAGTGGAGCCACAGTTTGACTCACTCCCTGAACTGTAGAGACACAGGCCCCTTGACCAGTCACCTGACTACGGCCAATCCCCTGGACTGGTATTAGAGGCTGTCCTGACTTACTATGCCAAGTCCCCCTGACTGATGAGTGCCTTCATGGACTTTATTGAAGACCAATCCCCTAAGGCTCTGAGGCATGGCTGTGTGCCTGCTGCACATGCAGTGTGTTTGCCAGGTAAACTGATGGCATACAATGCATGTTTGAGATTGATGTAGCACATTGCTGCACAGCAAAATGTACACCCCCTTGATTGGGGACTATTGCTGACAAGGCAAGCCACCTGTTCATGTGACTGTGCTAATTGACACAGCAAGGCTAGACATGGATGCTGTGTGTGCACAGGTTGGCACTAAAAGACTTTGCACTAAGCAAGCAAGCAGCACTGAGATACAACGTGGTCCAATGTGTGGGATGCTGATATACACAAGTGTCCTTGCAGCAGCCTTTCAATGCCAGTTGCAATGCAGATCTGTGCTTCCCAGGAAGCAAGTGGATCGGAGAGGTGTCGTGATGGTTGGAAGAGATTGGGAAATGTTGACTGGATGAGGGGTGGATATACCATCAGATACTGTTTCATGCTGAGCAACATGGCGGTTGTTGGCAGCCAGTGTGTGCTAAATTCTCCAGATCCCTACTCTGAATTCCATGTTGAGGATTTTCAACATTTGGATTGTTCAGCGCAAGGTAGGAAGCTGAATATTAATGAAGCAAGTTTTGGAATTAATAAGGCTCTAATTCCTCTTAATTGGCAACTTGCTACTGCCTAGTGAGAAACTTACCTTGCTGGTTGTTAAGTATGTTATGAAGGCAGAGAGTTCATCTCAGCATCAAGATGAGCCTTATGCAGTTCTGTCACAAATCACATCATCATCCATGTCATGGAACCATAAAAGATTCCACCCAATATTCCTTATCAACTGGCTAAGATTTTATGAAAGGCCAGTTCATATTATGCAGGAAGTGAAGATTAAGGAATAAGGCCCAAGTATACTCTGCAGGTGAAGCAGGCTTAGAAGGTGCAAGTTAATGAATAAGGGTATGCACATGTTGATCAATCTTCATGTTGTAGTCATGCATTCTAAGCATGGACATATTTAAAATAATAGAAACTACCTGAATAAACTCATCATATTGTAATTAAACCCTCACACAAGTCAAGTTGCTCCAGCAGCTTTGCTGCTGGGACTGTATAATTACAGTGTGACAAGTTTACATTGAAAATGTGAACAGAATAATTTATTGTGGAAGAAATTTTCATGAAATGTACATCAACTTAAGGTATACTACTGATACATAAACAATGGCAAATCCTCTCAACATAATCTCTGAATTATGTTTAGATATTATGGGTTAAAATGTAATTTTAATGGGCACTTAATCTTATCACTCAGAATGCTCTCAAGCACTTTACTAGCATTTTGCTCCCTTGTTGTGTGAACTGAGCAGAGATTTTACCAAATGAGAGATTAATTTGTTTTTGTTTTTGTTGAGTAGTACGTTTTAGCAAGAGGCCTTAAGAATTCTGTCCATTAATTTGGCAGGAAATTTTGAAGCATTTACTTGAACAGGTCTTAAATTGGATCTCATCTGAACATGTCACCTGGAGGATGCTAACTTGAACAATTCTTGATCAACACAGCCTAAGAATTACTACCTGGTTGGAGAAGTGGGAGGTCTGCACTCGTATGAGTGAAGATTTATTAATCATAGGCATAGCAAGAGAAGACGTTCTGCTGAAGCCCCATCTGATCTGTTGTTGCTATGACCAATTATTTTCACACATGCTCAGTAGCTATGTGCATTAAAGGTATCATTAACTCTTTACTCTGCACAAGTTCTCTTAAGGTACCCCATTTAGCCAGTCACATTTCAGCACAAAATATTTGACTCTGTATATCCACCATAGCCCCCGACCCTTCCATAATCTATAAGTCTCTCTGTCTTGATGCATTAAACACCAACAACATTCTTAGTTTTTTTTGGAGAATGTATGGGATGCTTGGATGGAATGGGGTGACAACTTTCCTGCAGTCAAGAACATTTCAGGAACTCCCTCAGGAAGCAGAGGTGCATCATTTTTGAGAGAATCAACTTCTGCATCAGTCTCTAGTTGAAGGTCTTGCGCAGACAGAAATTTGATCTGCTTCATCATGAATCACTTAGCATTTTTCTTTCAAATCAATTCTGCAACTGATCTCTATCTGTAACTAGGGCTTGCTTCTTTGAGATCATCATTGCAACCTTAAAGGACAATTTTTGTACTTTCTTTTAAGAATGTCTTAATTTTAAAATAAGGTTAATGCTCAATAATTGCGCCACGTTATAATCCAACAGGTTTATTTGGAAGTATTAGGTTTCGGAGCAGCTCCGAAAGCTAGTGCTTCCAAATAAACCTGTTGGATGATAACCTGGTGTTGTGCAATTTTGAACTTTGTACACCCAGTCCAACACCGGCATCTCCAAATCATAATTGCAGCAGGATATTCTCATCAGCTAATGGTTCACAGCAACTTTGAGACTCTGGTAATTTCTATGAAAGAGAGACTTTCACTTGCTTACTGGATCTCTGTTGTGTCAACTGTGTGAGAAGCTTGGTTTTCTGTGTTGAGAATTTCTGGAAATCTGTAGTAGTCTTCTCTTTTTCAGTTTCCACGGGTTGATTGCACTGTGCAATTATTAATTATTGGAGTTTTAGGGTCAGCAGTCTCTTTGAGATAGACTGCTCTGAGTCTTGTTTAACTTTGATCTGTTCTCGCTGTTTTATTGATGCTCACTCTAAATATTTGCCAATGCATTAATCATTTGGAGCCAAGTGTTTAGAAGCTCTAAATTTAGTGCTATTCCTCTTTGCTGAGAGCTAGTTTTGTCCAGAATGCTGTGGGTTTTAGCTACAGATTTTGTTTTTTTTTTGTAGATTAGCAGTATTGGAATGTTGAATGTGGGAATGACCAAATCTGGATTTAAACGCATCCTTTCTTCTGGATAGCTTTTTCCTAGGAACTTGTTGAATTTCCACTTCAGCTAAGTGGAGTGTTTCTTGGCCCTGACTGAATTTGCATCTTGGGCATTGGCAGATTAAGATGGTCTATTTTGAAATTTCTGTCCTGTGGATTGAATGTGTCTTTTGCTACTCTGACAAACAGCCTGAAAATGATGTAAGTCACTGGCAGGTGTGATTTTCAGCATTGATGGCTGGGCTGGCTTGGAGCCAGTGTGGAGCTTTCCCATCACAATCTGACAAGAAATAATGTTGGGAACTGTACCTTCTCTTTATGACTGTTGTATTCACAACTCATTAGATATCCTCAGATGTCCTCAGATGGATTGAGCTGGTTAGTGGGTTAAGCGAGGATAATTCATTATATATAAGAGGTCTATTTTGCCTCCAAAGTTCAGTCTGCCTGTTTGGGATAGTGTATGGTCTTCTTTAGTCTGTAAAAACTCTACAAAGACTTCATCCTAGAGCCCCAATGTTATGTGATCTTTTATGAGCTCTTCTTTCAAGTTTCCATATTAATGATCTGCGAACTAATATCACTCCTTTCTTAAGGGGCTGATTAATTGGACTGGCAACTGGCTGTGCCAGTTAAGCTTTGTTTATAATGGAGTCTATAATGGAGTTTCATTTTAGATGGAAAATGGTGTCAAAGGCTTTAATGATCTCTTACAAAGTTATAGTTTCTTCTGCAATGCATTGTCTGACAAAACTGAGGCTGGTACTTTTAAAGATCATGAGCAACAATACACTGGCCTAGTCATTATCTGGCTTTGCATTGAGACCTGAAGCAGCACTGTATGTGGTAAACTGTCATGTTGTTGTACCCAATACGCTACCTGGTTGAAGCTTTCTGCATTTTCTAAAGAATCTGGTAAAAGGTAATGCCTTTTCTACCTTCAAATATATCTTATGTGCATTATGATGACTGAAGTGCTTTTATCCTTTTCTGTGTTTATTTAAAATTTCTGCAGTCTCTACTTCTTTACATCCTCTCTTGTAAGCTTTTCTTTCTGTAAAAATTCCTGATCTACAGGAATTTAACACTCGTTGTATTTCCTTGACCTTTTCTTATTTGCTACATGCTCTGTTGCAGTCTTCTCACTGTACTTCTTCAGGTTTTGATTCCAAATGTCACTTTGAGCTCTTACTGCCCCTTGCTTCCAGTTCTGTTGTCCGGTCATCACATCAACCATAAGATAGTGTGAGATCTACATTAATAGTGATGAACTTAACCAGCTTTATTACCCATAAACTATTAACAAGGTGTGATATGAGAGGATATCCTGCTGAAGCCCTGTGGACTTAGGCTCCAGTTTCATGCGATTTGACCACACAATGATAGAGCTCCTTTTGCACATGCTCAGGAGCTAATCCTGGGGTACATTAGTTTTCCTATGTGCAAGTCCTAGAGTGAGTCTTGAACTCACAACTGTTTGATTCAGTTGTAAAAGCACTATAATGGAGTCATGATGATGCTAGTTTACAATGACCAATGCTTAGAAAAATATCACCAAATAATGATTTAAATGTGTCATTGGTGAAGGTAATTAAGGTTCAGAAATCTCTTCCACAAAGGGCAGTTTATGCGAGATAATTTGTTATTTTTACATCTTAGATAGGTAAATATTTGTTGAGCACAAGTTTTTAAGGGGTAGGGTTCAAAGGCAGGCTTATGCAGTTTGTTTTCTTCATTCATGGCATATGATTGCCATTGGCCAGTCTTATTACCTATCCCTGATTTGCCCAGAGGGCATTTAAGAGTTAACTACGTTGCTATGGATCTGGAGTCACATGTAGGCCAGACCAGTTAAGGATGGAAGTTTCCTTTCTTTAAGGATATTAGTCCTGATAATCCACGATGGTTTCATGGTCATTAGACTACTAATTCCAGATATTTATTGGAATATTCCTGCTGTGGCAGGATTCAAACCCAGATACTCAGAACATTACCAGGGACTCTGGATTAACAGAGGAGTGATAATACCACCAGGCCACAGATCAGCCATGAACAGACTTGAGGGCTGAATGACTTAGTCCTATTCCTATGTGAGTGATTTCTTTTATTCATTCACGGATGAGGGCGTCACTGGTGAGGTCAGCATTTATTGCCTGACCCAGAGGGCAGTTAACAGTCAACCACATGAGCTGTGGGTCTGGAGTCACATGTAGGCCAAATCAGACAATTTTCTTTTCTCAAGGACGTTAGTGAACCTGATGGGTTTTTCCAACAATCAACAATGGATTCACGGTCATCATTAGTTTATTAATTCCACATTTTTATTGAATTTGAATTTCACCATCTGCTGTGATGCAATTCAGAGCCCGGTATCCAAAACATTACCAGGGCGTCTGGATTAATTGTCTAGTGATAATATCACTAGGCCACAGATCCGCCATGAACATACTTGAGGGGCTGAATGGCCTATGTGAGTGATTCAATGCAATCGTTATGTACTTGTATAAACTAAATTGCACAGAACATTTGAGAAAATGTGTTGAATCTTGATCTAACAGTATGTTACAGTTGTATAAACAAATGTAAATGTAACCACTCAGAAATAAGTTTAAAGCTTTGCATGAAAACAGAAAGCCAGGTGCCACAAACTGATTCTCATAAACATGCGTGCTTTTTGGATTGGCAGCTTGTTATTGAGCAGGGCACAATGTGATGGGATTTTGCTGTGTGTTGTCAACTGGTTTGTGTCACCAGGTGACAGTGAGGTGACTCAGAGCATTACGATGAGGTAAAAGCAGCATTGCAGATAGCAATCGAAGTGTAGGTGGAATGGACTGATGCCGGATGAGACGAGCAGCGAGGTTAATAGCTTGATGATTGGTTCATGTCAGAGAGTGTCTTATAAGGTCCATTGAAGAAATTTTGGTAGCTTAGCAATCTGTATTTTATGATTTCTTATCTGCAGTTGCCTGCATGACTCACTGCATAGCTTAATATATCTACCACTAAGCTCAATTTCTTTCTGAACGGACCACAGCAGTGACAGCTTTTTCAATAAGTTTATAATTTTCAATAAATAGAAACTGCAACAAATTTTATAGCAATGTTTGACAAGATGCACCTTTAGAAGTGGGGTACCGACGATTCTTTTCCTACATTACGTAGATGGCAGCCCAGGGATGGAGGCTGGGATTTTTGAGTCAGGCCAAGGTTGGGAGGAGAACAGAGGGGCAGAGCCCTTACTCAGTCTCCTCCTAAAGCAGATACTAAATGGTCGAAGCCAGTTTGAGTTTCACACCTTCTTTTGACCTAACTGGTCAACTTGTCACCTCCCACAATCTACTGCTTGACTGCTGCAGTCCATTTTATAGGAGGACAGTGAGTTAGTGTGTTTGTACTCTATAATTACAGTCTTGGTTTGTTGGGGGTCTCTGAGAGGCGGTTTGACTTGGTGATCTGAAGCAAGCCAGAGAATGACTCACCTCGGCACTGAGCTGGACTACACCATCCCGGGACAAAACATTCATGGCAACATCCATCTGATTCAGAATGTGATCGATTATTCGCGAGGGCTGGCCTGTTGAGTGCCTATCTCTCCCTTGATCAGAAAAAAAGGGTTAAACAGAGTGGATCATGAGTAACTGCTTGGGACTGTGCAAGCTTTCTGGTTTGGGATTCATGTTGTTGCCTGGACATGCAGCAGAGTGTGTAGTGAAGGTTGATGGGTCTCTGATGGCACCCCTGTGCTTTGGGAGAGGAGTGCATCAGGTTGCCCCTTGTCTGGCCAGCTTTATTCTCTCTCTGTTGGAGCTGTCCCTGTGCCTCCTGTGTAAGCGGCTTTTGTGTATGGCTCTGAGTGGGCCGGAGCTGGAGGTGGTTCTTTTGGTGTATACCTACGACTTGCTCCCCATATTTACAGACCCAGCTGACCTGCAGAGGATCGCTTGGAGGTCTACAGTGCGGCATCCTTCATGAGAATCAACTGGTGCAAGCGTTTGGGACTTCTGGTCAATGTGTGGCAGATAGACATTGTGCCGAAGGAGCTCTATGTGCATTACGTGGAGTACTACCCACCTCCGCTACCTGGGATCCCATCTTTGCCGTGGTGCCGAATCATGGCCAACGAATTGGCAAGTGTTGGAAACCTAGGTGAGTGGTCACGTAGCACACTGGACAGGACTACTCCAAGTGTTGTCCTACAGGAAGTGTGTGCTGCTCAGAAATCAGCTACTGGCTGCCATATTGTGGTAGTGGCTGGTACTTTGGTCCCTCCCCCTGGTTTTGTGAGGACCTTTCAGGAAAAGCTCATCGGGATTTTCTCGGAAAACAGGTATCGTCGGATTGCTGCTGTAGTTCAGAGTCTCGTGCTCGGGCAGGGCAGTCAGGTGCTGGTGTACCCTTGCACCCAGGTAGTGACTTTCTGCCTTTAGACCCTGCAGTGATACCTTTACATCATGCCCCCTCCAAGTGTTATGCCCTGATGATGTATTTCTTCTGTCACGGAATGTAGTTTCTGGTCGTGGAGTGGTCCCAGTCTTGGGTCTTCTTTCAGGAATTGCACGTCTTCTGTATGGACCTGACTGCAGTCTGGGAGACAGGCGGCTTGCACTGGAGCTGCTCAGGAACAGATACCTCCTCGAGCATGGTTCATGCTGGCTGAGGGAGGAGAGAGTTTAGGATGCAGGACTGACCAGAGTCGGGGATGACTGGATGACAAAGGAGCAGGCTGGCTGCTACCGGCACAGTTGACCGAAAGGACACTGACCCACATTTGATTTGGGACTTGAGACATCCTGAGCCTGATGGAGTTGAAAGGGTACCCCATGGTAAGCTAATGGAGAAAGTGAAGTCACATGGTGTGCAGGGTGTTCTGGCTAGGTGGATAAAGAACTGGTTGAGCAGTAGGAGACAGAGAGTAGTAGTTGAAGGGAGTTTCTCGAAATGGAGAAAGGTGACCAGTGGTGTTCCACAGGGGTCAGTGTTGGGGCCACAGTTGTTTGTAATATACAAAAATGATCTAGAAGAGGGCACTATTGGTATGATCAGCAAGTTTGCAGATGACACAAAGATTGTGGAGTAGCAGAAAGCATAAGGGACTGTCAGAGAATACAGGAGGATATACATAGACTGGAGAGTTGGGCGGAAAAGTGGCAGGTGGCTTTCAATCCAGACAAATGTGAGGTGATGCATTTAGGCAAGTCTAATTCTCGGGCGAATTATACAATGAATGGAAGAGCCTTGGGAAAAGTTGATGGGCAGAGAGATCTGGGAGTGCAGGTCTATTGTACCCTGAAGGTTGCTGCACAGGTGGATAGAGTGGTCAAGAAGGCATATAGTATGCTTGCCTTCATTGGATGGGGTGTTGAGTATAAAAGCTGGCAAGTCATGTTAAAATTGTACAAGACATTGGTTCGGCCATATTTAGCATACTGTGTACAGTTCTGGGCGCCACATTACCAAAGGGATGTGGATGCTTTGGAGAGGGTGCAGAGAAGGTTTACCAGGATGTTGCCTGGTATGGAAGGTGCTAGCTATGGAGAAGTGGAGTAGGTTAGGTTTATTTTCACTAGAAAAAAGGAGATTGAGGGGGGACCTGATTGAGGTTTACAAAATCATGAAGGGTATAGACAGGGTGGATAGAGACAAGCTTTTTCCCAGGGTGAAGGATTTAATAACGAGAGGTCACGCTTTCAAGGTGAGAATTGGAAAGTTTAAGGCGGATACACGCGGTAAGTACTTCACACAGAGGCTGGTGGGCATTGGAACGTGTTGCCAGCAGAGGTGGTAGAGGCAGGCATGGTAGATTCATTTAAGATGCGTCTGGACAGATGCATGAGTAGGTGGGGAGCAGAGGGATTGACTGACAGGTTTAGACACTTAGGAGAAAGTGAGGACTGCAGATGCTGAAGATCAGAGCTTAAAAATGTGTTGCTGGAAAAACGCAGCAGGTCAGGCAGCATCAAAGGGACAGGAGAATCGACGTTTCGGGCATAAGCCCTGCTTCAGGATTAGACAGTACATTTGGATCAGCTCAGGCTTGGAGGGCTGAAGGGCCTGTTCCTGGGCTATAATTTTTCTTTTTTCTTTGTTCTTTGTTCTTTGTTCTTTGACAAGGCACTCAGCCCTGACACCTTGCCTGCACTCAAGGTGGCTCAGGCAGGTGATGGGCTTCTAGCCAAACTGACCCCTGTCCGTCTGGAACTTGACATGGCCCCATGCCGCAGACCCTCCCTTGTGACGTGGTGCCCCAAACTTTGAGCCGTCTCAGGGATAACCTCAGGCTGCATTTTGAATGGCACGGTAGTGCTATCTGTATGGATTTCACCTCTACATGTTCACAGGTCACGTCTCACCGTGATATTTTGTCCTCCAGTGGTGGAGATCCCAAGTGGAGGGCCCTTTAGTAAGTGGTCCTGCCCTCTTACATCAGGGATAGGGTGGAGAGAGCCACATGTGGTAGTTGTGTAAAACTGGCAACTCAGCATGGTGACATTTTGTGACCTGAAGGAGATGGTCTTCCACTTCAGTGTTGAATGTATTCATTTGCAGCCCTTTTTAATTTTTTGAAGGGGCTGCTGCTTAAATTTTAGTTGAATAACAGCTCCACACTCCTGATCTACGGACACCCAGCGCGCGAAGGGGCAGACAAGTCTATGAACCTTCCGGTGGCTTTGCTCCTGTGTCTGGCCATTAACAGGTCCAGGCAGCGGGCCGAGGAGGGGCTCGTCATTCGTAGTTGTCTGTCCATCTTTTGCGGTTACTTCTCTGCTTGGAAGACCCTGGAGCAGTAGCACACGATGCTCACCAGCACGGTCAAGGCCTTGCGTGACCGATGGGCACAGCGGGCACTGGAAAGCATCATCGACCTGGACAATAATATTTTGATTTAGTAAGACTTTTGTTTTCTATAGTATAAGTTTCTGTTTTTGCCTTTTGAGTTTGCATTTGTGTTCTGTTTGATGTCCCAGGAAGAGGGTTGGATTTTTCTTTTAAGGTTTGAAGACCAATGCTTTGTTTCTCATACCTGACATCTGGCCGGATGCAAGTCAACACAAACTCATCTTGGTGCAAATCTACTCATGCCCAGGTTCAGCTCCCTCTCCCTCTCCCTCTCTCTCTCTTTCTCTCTGTCTCTCTGTGCATCTCAACACTTGCTCTCAATGTTACCACCTGCTCACACTTCCAACCAACTACGGCTCCAAACACCACCAAATAGCATCAGAACTTTTCAAAAACAATAAAAAGAGATGGAACAAGTGTAGCTGCCCATCAGCCTTTCCTAATTGCGAGCGGCAATTCAGTAAAACAAGAGAATGTGAAGTCTGCTATGCTGATGGGGATGGAGCTATCAAGCTATTCAGTCATTTTCATTTTGATGATGATATGGAATACCTGGATGCTTTGAAAGAGAAATTTTGAGAACACTGTGAGCCATCCTAATGTGGCCCTGATTTGCACAAACAGATTCACTTGTTTGTTTTGTAAAAAGAATGTTCTTTGACCATTTTATTGATTCACCTGAAAATTGTGCTAGGCTTCTGATTTGGAACCACAGCAGTCAGTTTTCCAATTAGAGTTCCGGTGGTTTGGAGGGAGAGTGGGAGCAATGTGGGATTTGGGAAGTGCCGTAATCATTCCAGTAGCATGTCATGCTTTGAGTGATCCGTGCTAAGATGGAGTTTGAGACTTTTATGTTAACACATTAACGTGTTCTTGTGCAGCAATGATATTATTGGCATGTATCTTAAAGGTTTACGGAAAGTGAGATGTGACACAAACACCAAAAGAACTGCAGATACTAGAAGAAGGGTCACTGGACCCAAAATGTTAACTCTGTCCTTTCTCCACAGATGCTGCTAGATCTGCTGAATTTTTCCAGCAATTTCTATTTTTGTGTGAGATAAACAAAACAGTCAATATTGCCCCAACATCTTAATTTTGCTGTTGATGTTAAAAGCATGAATCATATTTATGAGGATAAGGCCATAATGGTAGTAAAAAAACGACTGGGTAAAATATTAAAATTTCCTTATTTATTTACTAACCCTGATTTAGGACTATGAGCAGCTGAAGTTTACATCTTGGAATTCAAATACTTAGTGAATAGGTTCCTCCAACAATAATAAACAAATGTTGTTACCGTTGCAAAGTTTTAAAATATCTGTATGCTTAAATGTGGAGTTCACATTCAGGATTGTGAGTAAGTTCAAGTTGAACTTGCGTAAAACATGGTTAATATGATTATAGAGTTCCTACAGTGTGGAAGCACGCCATCCAGTCCACTGAGTCCACACCAAACATCTGAAGAGCATCCCATACAGACCAAATCCCCACCCTTTCCCAATAATCCTGCATTTTCCCATGGCCAATCCACCTAACCTGCACATTTTTGGAGCACCCAGAAGAAACCCACACAGACAAAGGGAAAATGTGCAACAGACAATCACCCGAGGCTTGAATTGAACATGGGTTCCCGGTGCTGTGAGGCAGCAGTGTTAACCACTGAGTCACCACACTATTCATGTATCTACGATAAGTGTCTTTCATGCAGCAATGTAGAATGCAGGTAATTGGTACAAGCAATTGAGCAACCGTAGTTCCATGTTTTTTGCATTTAAATAGTGAAGCTTGGCATTGTATCATTTTCAAATCAAGAATATTTCCTTTTTTATTATTTTTTTCTGGTCTGTTAAACCTTTTTGAAGTTCTGAATAATACAGGTCATCATTTTGACAATTTTAATGCACTATTAATGGAGCGTAGTACCAAAAATAACTTGTTATCGCTGCCACTACCTCTGTAACCTTGGAGATTCTGCATGTCTCAATTCTGGATTCTTGAGTATTCCCAGTTTTCTTCACTTTACCGATCCATACGTTCACTTCTCTCGGCCCTCAATTATGGAACTCCTTCTGCACACCTCTTTGCACCTTCATCTTGCATTCCTTCCTTAAGACAATCCTTAAATTCTATTTTGTTGGCTGTACTTTTGGTCGCTTGTGCTAGTGGGAGCTACAGCAGGTGTGTAGTGCTCATCTTACAGAATTAAAAATCCAGTGGCCTGGATTTATGATCATGAGTTCAAATCTCACTGTGACAGCATGGGAATTTAAATTCAGTTTATTAAATAAATCTGGAATTAGAAATTAGAATCACTAATAGTGACTATGAAACTCTACTGATCATCTAAAAAAAATCTAGTTCAGCAATCTCCTTCAAGTCAAGAAATCTATTCTTACCAGCCCTCGCCCACTTGTCACCTCAGACGCAGAACAATGTCATTGACTCTTAATTACCCTCTGAAATGGCCCAGCAGGCTACTCAGTTGTATTCAAGAAACCAGCTCATCACCAGTTTCTTGACAGCATTTAGAAACCTGCAATAAATTTTACCATTGCATTCCATGAATGAATAAAAAAAACCTTACGTGGCTCAGTGTCAAGTTTTGTTCGATAGAGCTTCTTGAGGTGCCTTGGGACATTTTATTCGATTAAAGGCACTATATAGATGGAAATTATTGTGATTTAAAAGGCCATCAATGTGAAATATTAGGCATACAGAGGTTGGCATAGATTTTCAAAACTTTTTCTGTGTAGATTTCTGCCTTTTAAAGTTCTAGTGCAGAAGCAAACAAATTGGTGACACCTGCAGCTGAAATACAACTGCACATTAAAATAATGTATACAAATGTGACAGCCAGCTCACAGGAAAGATATTTACCCAATCAGTATCATAAGAGGGGCTCAATAGAAGCAATGTATTTTGAGTTGTTTTGGACTCAAAAAATAGTGGTATTAGATATTGCTATGAGATTTATGCTCTTACCATAAGAGTCATTGCTTTCTTTCAGCATTTTAGAACACGTGCTGACAAAGTTGCATCCTCAGAAACTGAAGCAGCCCATGTTCAAATGCAGCAAGACCTGGACAATATCCAGGGTTGGGCTCACAAATGCCAAGTAACATTCATGCCACACAAATGCCAGGCAATGACTACCTCCAATAAGAGGCAATTTAAACCACTGCCCCAGGACATTCAATGGTGTTATCATCACTGAAGCCCCCCACCCCCACTATCAATATCTTGGTTGTTACAATTGATCAGAAACTCAATTGGACTCACTATATAAATATAATGGCTACAAGAGCAGGTCAAAAGCTATGAATCCTGCAGTGAATAACACACTTCCAGACTCACCAAATGCTGTCCATCATCTAACAAGGCACAGGCCAGGAGTGTGATGGTATACTCCCCACTTGCCTGGATGGATGCAACTCCAACACACTGAAGAAACTTGCCACCATAAGGTCAAAACAGCCCACCTGATTGGCACCACATCCACTACCTCCATCACTGACATTCAATAGCAGCATTGTTTACTATTTAGAAGATGCAGAGCAGAAAGTCATATGTGATCCTTCGCACCCTTCCAAATCCACAGCCAATTCCATCTAGAATGACAAAGGCAGCAGATACTTGGGAACACCACCACCTGCGAGTGCTCCTCCAAGCCACAAACAAGCCTGACTTGGAAATATATTGCTGTTCATTCACTGTTGCTGGGATTCACTACAGGACTAAACTGCCATAATTCAAGAAGGCAGCTCACCGCCTCCTTCTCCAGGGCAATTAGGGATGAGCAATAAACTCTGGACAGCCAGTGAAACCTACATCCCACGATAAAATGTAAACAAAGTGAATTAGTTTACCTATGGCAAGAGACATAGAATTGAGCAATATTCCTTGGCAGAACATTTTCTAACCTCTTGTGAGCTATGCAGAAGGGATCTGTGAAGAATAGGCATAGCGGGTAGAAGAATGAAGATTAGGGCAGGTTAAGGTGTGGCAATTCCAAGAAGGAAAAGGGAAAGTGACATTATATCTGGGTAATCAGTTCCCATTTCCATGCTGTTTTTGTTTCAGAGCAGTTCAGAGTACCAGACAGGTCATCAATATCGCACATATGTTGAATTTTATTTCAAAGTCACTTACTGAGTCATACAGCATAGATACAGGCCCTTTGGTCCACCATGTATATTGGTGTTGTTTGTGACCAGGGGAGAAAAGATTGTATCAGTCTTGAACGAAGTCCTCAATTTCACGCTGAAATTCAAAAGGAAAATATGAACCTTGGGTCAGAATTGGAGCTTCGGAGCACATTCCTATGATTTTTTGGTTATTAATTTTAATATGTCACTGAAAGTACTGCCCTTTTCTTGTCCTGTGTGTGTTAGATGTGTATAAACTAACTGCACTAATTATACTCATGCTGCTGGGTTTCTGAGCCACTGTTGATCAAGTATTTAAGTTTAATTGCTTTTTTATTGCTTCATATCACATATAATATGAAATAATCAGCTGCATTGCTTTATGTATTAAAATTATCTTTTCTTTTCTCTGCTGTGCCCTACATTTTGCTAAAGCTCTTATGAGACAGTGTGGTAAGAGGGAACAAGCCTGCAAGGTCATATCTTTGCCTCATTTTAGTGTGCTGTTGCGTGTTGTTCAAACAGTTATATTGGTATTCAGAGGAGCGAGTGGTGAGATAGCATCAACAGAGCTACTTTTTGTTAACTGTCTACGGCAGTGAGCTGACCTGGTATTGTCTACTTTGTTTAAAGCAACATTGTGACTAACCAATGTTATTTTTCTGATTCCTGTACAGGCATTCCCTGTCATGTAATAATGCAAGTGAGTGTAATTACTGCATGAAAATTATGTTGCACATATCAATAAGCAAGGCAATAGCTACCGTAACCTTCAGAATTTTCCTCAGCTAATAACTTGCATCAAGCTGATCTCTTTGTTAAATAACAATGGATCTGCATTGAACTGCATTTTGTTTGTGCTTTTGTTTCTGTCACCTTTGCTATATAAGGTTTTCAAATGCTGCATAAAATGCAAGTAATTGCTTGAGCTGGCATGTGAAATAAATGCCACATTGTATTCAAAGAGTGTGCCATCTCAATTCAAGGATGATTGATACCTCAAAATGCTCTTGGAAAGATTGCACTTCAAGAAGATATCCCCAGGTTAATAGAAAAGAAAAGGTGTGAGGTCATCGTAAGCAGAAAGACGTTCACAAATGCTGTATAATTTCAGAAACAAAATAGAAAACCAAGTTATATAGGAGCATGGCAGTTACCAGCACAATGTATTAAAATGACTTAGGTTTACAAAGGCATCACAGTTCTAATAAAAATAGAAAATGCTGGAAAAGGCTAAGCATCTGTGAAGAGAGAAACAGAGTTAACGTCTGACCTCACATCACATTTCAACTGTAATGTCTTAGAAATGGTGCCCTCTATTTCTGCTTCAAATTATACCCCAAACTTCCTTTAATCACAAACCCAGCATGGTTGGCCACCCCTCCTCTGACCACCCACGGACCATCATTATCAAACTGTAACTCAACTGAATTTCAGAAGGGACATTTCAGAATACAGGGAGTCTTTGTTTCTGACTCTTCCTCTGCCAGGTATTTGCCTTTTAAGCGGCAGATGAAAGTATTGCCTCATGGAAGGGATTGAGAAGATTCCAAGTAATCTCGTACCACAGGCGTGTTGGTGATTGACTGGGATTCCACTGGGATCCCTCTGCTGATGGATTATTGTGGAATCTGAGGATCTGCTTATTTACCTATCCAACATAATTAATTTAACCATCATTTACTATTTTTCATTCAAAAACTCTTGGGACAATGTTATTTCTGTCGTACATGCACTGTAATTTAAATGGTGTTGAGGCCAGATTAACATTTTAAAACACGTTTTGTATCTCTATTTTGCATTCTGTAATTAATCTATTGCTTTGTAAGAAAGTAAGAAATAAGAGACAAGCAAATCTTGGCAAACGTTTACAAGTATAGAAAAAGCTGTGAAGTATCAATGATTAAAAAGAGAGAGGTTTTAGCTACAGTTTGCCAAAAATTCTGTAGATGTTCAATTTGGAAAGAAAGTAGGTGAGGACAGAGGTATATTATCATGCAGTGTTGCTGATGAAGGTTGATGGTCTGTGTCCTTGAAGGTTTCTCCCTATTCTGATTAAGTGGCATGTTCCTGGTGGTGTGTCATCTTCCATATTTGTCATTGCCCCACAGGGATAAACTGAAAATTGCCAAAGGATGCTGTACTGTGCACTTTTAAAATATTTCTGGTTCATCCTTGCTTGCTGCAGTATCTGCTGCTTCTTGATTTAGTCCAGTTCAGACGATGTGAGACTCAGGAGCCATGCATGATTTGTTCAGTCAGTTTATTAATAACATATTATCCGAGAAATTCAGGTTCCCCTGCTCTTCTGTTGAGATGGTGCAGTCTGCAGTGGGACTTGTGTAATGTAGTCCTACTTATCAACCCCATACAGATGCTGAACTGTGATTAGTCTGCTGTATAATTGAAATCATTTTGGATTTGTGATTATAACATAGCCAAGTAAGTAACCGTAGAATCTGCATAAATATCTGAGGCTTTTTAATTGGCAGATTTGATTGTGACTTGTTAGGATTTTGCTTTTCTCAGAGATTCTGGTTATGGAGAAAATGGTGTGGATACTATTGCTGAGGGAGAGTGATGCATTATGTTTCCGACTGCATGTGTTCCTAGAAGGTAATTTCATTACAGAAATATTATTTCTGGAATACCAAAGAGCAAATCTTATTGTGGAAGCTGTCCCTTTTGCATTCTGTTGGCAGGAATAATTTTCTTTTAGTTTTTGCATCTTGTCAGTACGTGGTTATTATCTATGATTTTGCCATCGTTTACTTGTGTTTTTTGTCTTTACAACATGGTTGTGTTTTAAATAATTTAATTCAGAGCCAATTCGTAGAAAGAACTGTTGTAAATGCGGCTTCAATATAATCTCCAGGTATAGTTATTCACACTGAAATATCCAGTCCTCACTTTGGGTCTGTAATGTGGTATAAGTAACTCTGTCTGTTTGTAGACAGCAAAACTGTAAGTGATCTATTTATTCATTTTTTATTTAGATGGAATGATTTGATTCCTGGTTTAGCATCTTCAGTACATGAATGCTTATGGGCAGTGTGAATTCTCCAGGCATTGAGAGAGGCTGGCAGGAAAGCTGTCAATTTGTAGTCTGCAGTAGTTCAGTTTATCGTCTGTCCTTGGACTCCTGCTTCAGTGGCAGCTAAGTGGTTCTGCACAAGCCAAACAACCAGTGGCTTTACCCAGCTCTAGTTTATAAGATGTTTTAATATTTACTGGAAACATGGAGTTATCAGACAGATTTATCTGACCTGTTGCTTTTATCCAAAAGGTAGGCAACAAAGCAAATAAGCATGTTTTATTTGTATTTCTATAACATTAGGCAGTTTTCCTGTATGCACTAATATCACATTATCTTGGGGTGGGAGCTGGTGGATGACAGCGTAGCTGAAAATAATTGGTATGTGTCAAGAGTTTGCATTTTTTTTCTTACCTGCTCGTAGTCAGTATTTAAGGAACATTCAGTGCTGCCCTTTTTTTGCCTCTTAATGCTTATGCTTTGATTTTTTGGCATCCACTCATTTTTGTAACTGCAGTGTATAAATTGCCACCTGCAGGGGATGAACCCTATGCTTGCCCTGCAGTACAAGGCAGTAGCATATTTTTTGCACATTGATATAAAGGTAAATAGCCTGGAGCTGTATTACACTGAGTTCAATGCTTTATACTGTTGTACATGTGCAACAAATTTTACATTATCAGTTGAAAGAGAGATCAATTGTTTCTGTTGTATCATTCCAAAAAGTTAAACAGCTTAATATTTAGGGAATTACATTTCTCCTATCTGCTTTGATTCACTTGAAATTTGTTTTAATTCTAGTGTGGGAAACTTTTAGATGCAGTTTTCTTTTACGGATAGATTGCAGTTGTTGTTAAACCTTGCATTTATTTGGCATTTGCCTGAAGTGTGACATTGTGGGCAGACTTGCATTATAACTAAGTTTAATGTTGATTAATGTCACATTTTTCAGCAGTGCATTGAAAACAAACAGATCCATAATATCTTATCAAAGCAATAGTCGGTTCTTACTAAGTTCCCCCCACCCCCAGCCCATGCCTCCTCCACACGCACACACGAACACATTATTTTCTGGCAGAGAATGAGCAGGTAAGCTGGTTCCACACCTCTGATTGTGCCATTCCTGTACTGACCACTAGGAGATGCACAAGAGTGGCACAAGCTAGCTCACTTGCCTTTGTTCCCCCCACTCTATCTGTGGGGAAGTGCTTGGCAGCACCTTCCAAATGTTATTCCAGCTTGGGCAGGATTTGCTACGGGCTGGCATTAACCCTTTGGGCGCCATAAGGAAAACTTTACTGTCTAATATCAAATACAATAAAAGATTGTGTTAACATTACAAATGTTTGAGTGTTTTAAAGCATCTCTATGACAAACAAAATAACTTTTTAATATTGAAATGAACACAAATGTATATTTTCCATGGTTCCAGATCTTGATTGCTGAAATTAAGTTTTAATATTAACAACACAAAGGTAAACTTGACAAGAAAACACTGCTGGAAAGTACATTGGCATGCCATTGGAAGATTATTCTTCCCCCTTGAGCTTACCAGTTCTAATAAGGACTGCTGTGCTCTGAGCCAACGTTTTCCTTCATTGGGACTTATTACGAGCACTTAGGAAATTAACTTCTTTAATGTTTGATTCCCATAATTTAGCTAAGATTTCAAACTTGGCTATTGAGAAGTCTATGACTATGATTATGCCTTAATGCTGTATGTCATGTGGCTTAATATCACTGTCATGCCCTCTCCCCACCATGGGCGCCCCACCTTTGAAGGTCATTGAAAATTATGAAATGAAAAAGAAAAGCTGACTGAAGAAAAGATTTGTGAAGCAAAACTACTATAGATCCATATAATTCTTCTCGTTTAACTCAAGGCTCTTTAGGTATTTAGTATGATTTTTAAATTCATAATTTCAGAACTATGATGACTATAGGATAAAATTCTAAAGGAAGTGTACTTTTATGTATGAGAAGACACAGTTAACCATCATTCTGTAGGCAAATTGCACCCAAGTTTGAGTGATTGTCCTGAAACTGAAAGTGGATGATAATCAATCTAAATTACCTATAAGCCTCTATTCTGTAGGTGAAAACATCCACTCTGTACCGATCAGTGATTTATGACCATTCTGTGCTTCAGTACCACATATATTAAACACTGAATGAATGATCCGTGGCAGATGTTCTGAGTGAGATTGACTAGTTGTCCAGAAAAATTGAAATCTTGACCAAGATTTCCACATGTGCAAAAGCCAGATGATAAAGTGAAGGGAGCCAGGTCATGTAATCTGGATTTTAAAAAAAATGGCATTTAAATTTTTAAAAGCAATACAACTTTCCAGACTTTCATGATACTTTTTTGTGCTCACTAACTTTGAAAGCAATCCGATTTTTCCATGTCTGCATGCTTTGGCCCAAGTTGATGGTATTCTGTTATTTGCACTGGTCAAGCGAATCGAGTGGGAAATGTTTCTTATTGGAATTTTATCTTCAAGTTAGAAGAACTGTTGCCCAGTCTGTTCCTCTGTTGTGTCATCAGCTGAAATTGTAACACTTTGTGAAAAATGGAAAGGTCGTGTCATGGTTGGTTTGTCTCTTACAATCTACTGCATGATGATGCAATCAGGCCACATGTCAGAACTGCGAAAAGGTCTCTGGAGGTGAAAGGAAAATGCAATACATTTTAATGGGAAGCAGATTTGCTTAAGAGCAGTAATTTTAAAACATTAATCAAATTATATTTCTTTAGCATTTTAAGATGTACTTTTCAAATTTAACAAACGTGTAATTATTAATAAGTGCAGTTTTGTTTTGCAATCCCTGCAACATGCAAGTCTGGTTAACTTTTTTGTCAATCTTGGTTTCTTTTGTGTTTTGAAGTTTCATACACGTATAAAGGATTTTCCATGATATAGCATTCAAAGCAGCTTGATGGTGACCTGTTACATAGAACATAGAACAATACAGCACAGAACAGGCCTATCCATGTACCTATCCAATTGCCGCTTAAAGGTCACCAATGATTCTGACTCTGCCACTCCCACAGGCAGCGCATTCCATGCCCCCACCACTCTCTGGGTAAAGAACCTACCCCTGACATCCCCCCTACACCTTCCACCCTTCACCTTAAATTTATGTCCCCTTGTAACACTCTGTTGTACCCGGGGAAAAAGTCTCTGACCGTCTACTCTATCTATTCCCCTGATCATCTTATAAACCTCTATCAAGTCACCCCTCATCCTTCGTCGTTCCAATGAGAAAAGGCCTAGCACTGTCAACCTATCCTCGTACGACCTATTCTCCATTCCAGGCAACATCCTGGTAAATCTCCTCTGCACCCTCTCCAAAGCTTCCACATCTTTCCTAAAATGAGGCGACCAGAACTGCACACAGTACTCCAAATGTGGCCTTACCAAGGTCCTATACAGCTGCAACATCACCTCACGACTCTTGAATTCAATCCCTCTGTTAATGAAAGCTAATACACCATAGGCCTTCTTACAAGCTCTATCCATCTGAGTGGCAACTTTCAAAGATCTATGAACATAGACCCCAAGATCCCTCTGCTCCTCCACCTTACTAAGAACCCTACTGTTAACCCTGTATTCCGCATTCTTATTTGTCCTTCCAAAATGGACAACCTCACACTTGACAGGGTTGAACTCCATCTGCCACTCCTCAGCCCAGGTCTGCATCATATCTAAGTCCCTTTGCAGCTGACAATAGCCCTCCTCACTATCCACAACTCCAACAATCTTCGTATCATCTGCAAATTTACTGACCCACCCTTCGACTCCCTCTTCCAAGTCATTAATAAAAATTACAAACAGCAGAAGACCCAGAACTGATCCATGCAGAACTCCACTTGTAACTGGGCTCCAGGCTGAATATTTACCATCTACCACCACTCTCTGACTTTGACCGGTTAGCCAGTTCTCTATCCAACTGGCCAAATTTCCCACGATCCCATGCCTCCTGACTTTCCGCATAAGCCTACCATGGGGAACCTTATCAAATGCCTTACTAAAATCCATGTACACTACATCCACTGCTCTACCCTCATTCACATGCTTGGTCACCTCCTCAAAGAATTCAATAAGACTTGTAAGGCAAGACCTACTCCTCACAAATCCGTGCTGGCTGTCCCTAATCAAGCAGTGTCTTTCCAGATACTCATAAATCCTATCCCTCAGTACCCTTTCCATTACTTTGCCTACCACCGAAGTAAGACTAACTGGCCTGTAATTCCCGGGGTTATCCCTATTCCCTTTTTTGAACAGGGGCACAACATTCGCCACTCTCCAGTCCCCTGGCACCACCCCCATTGACAGTGAAGACGAAAAGTTCATTGCCAACGGTTCTGCAATTTCCTCTCTTGCTTCCCACATAATCTTAGGATGTATCCTGTCAGGCCCGGGGGACCCGTCTATCCTCAAGTTTTTCAAAAATGCCCAACATATCTTCCTTGCTAACAAGTATCTCCTCTACCTTACCAGTCCGTTTCATACTCTCGTCTTCAACAATACGATCCCTCTCATTTGTAAATACTGAAGAAAAGTACTCATTCAAGACCGCTCCTATCTCTTCTGGCTCAATACACAGACTCCCACTACTGTCCTTGATCGGACCTACCCTCGTTCTCATCATTCTCATGTTTCTCACATACGCGTAAAAGGCTTTGGGGTTATCCTTGATCCTACCTGCCAAAGATTTTTCATGCCCTCTCTTAGCTCTCCTAATCCCTTTCTTCAACTCCCTCCTGGCTGTCCTGTATCCCTCCAACGCTCTGTCTGAACCCTGTTTCCTCAACCTTATGTAAGCCTCCTTCTTCCTCCTTACAAGACATTCAACCTCCCTCGTCAACCAAGGTTCCATCACACGACCATCTCTTTCCTGCCTGACAGGTACATACATATCAAGGACAAGTTGTATCTGTTCCTTGAAAAAGTTCCACATTTCAACGACATCCTTCCCTGACAGCCTGTGATCCCAATTTATGCTCCTCAGATCCTGTCTTGCAGCATCGTATTTACCCTTCCCCCAATTGTAAAACCTGCCCTGTTGCACGCACCTATCTCTCTCCATAACCAAGGTGAAAATCACAGAATTGTGGTCACCATCACCAAAATGCTCACCCACTAACAAGCCCATCACTTGTCCTGGTTCGTTACCAAGTACCAAATCCAATATGGCCTCCCCTCTGGTCGGACAATCTACATACTGAGTTAGAAAAGCTTCCTGGACACACTGCACAAACACCGCCCTGTCCAATCTACTTGATCCAAAGAGCTTCCAATCAATATTTGGGAAGTTGAAATCGCCCATGACTACTACCCTGTGGCTTCTGCACCTTTCCAAAATCTGTTTCCCAATCTGTTTCTCCACATCTCTGCTGCTATTGGGGGGCCTATTGTAAACACCCAACAAGGTGACTGCTCCTTTCCTATTTCTGACTTCAGCCCATACTACCTCCAAAGGCAGATCCCCCTCGAACTGCTTTTCTGCAGCCGTTATACCATTTCTAATTAGCAATGCCAGCCCCCCTCCTTTTTTACCACCCCCCTAATCTTACTGAAACATCTGTAACCAGAACCTCCAACAACCATTCCTGTCCCTCTTCTATCCACGTTTCCGTGATGGCCACAACATCGTAGTCCCAAGTACCAATCCACGCCTTAAGTTCACCCACTGATACAGTTCTGTTTAACTGGATTTTATGTTCTACAATATAATTGTGGGACACATCTACCATTTTGTTGTAAAACATGCATTTTTCACCATTTTATATATGTTTTATTAAACATTAATATTTTTCACTGTAGGGTAACTGTTTCCCCCAGCGTTAACAATGTTCAAAGCATCAGTCGTGTGGTAACGTTCTATGTATGGCACATGCCAAAGCTTGCTTCATGATCCATTGTGGGGACACATGAATAAAAGGTCAACCATGTGTGGAGGAATGTATAATTATTTGTGAACTAACTTAAACAATGTAGGAAAAATGCAGCCTTGAAATATATTTGGGCAAAGCTATATTAAGGCTCGTTGGCTTCATACAGAGCAATGACCTCTTTTCAAATCCAGTTGATTGACTGCAATTATACCAAAATGGCTTGTGGCTTCTCTATTAATGGAGAACACAGGCTATAATGAACCTATTTATAATGCAGTGTTTTGTGGAGCCTAAAGGCAGTGCTATGTATTTTATTTCTGATTTCAAATACCAAACTATTAAAAATGTCCACTATATCTAATTCTTGATTGCAATCTGCAAGTGAGCACATAAACATCTCCTGTGCCACTCGTACAGTATTGACATTACTGTCAAAACTAGATATTGTGCTTAAGTATAACATTTCACATTTTACACAAACAGATCTCAAGAGTTTCTTTTAAGAACAGAAATTAATCTTGAAGGTATTGTGCAATAGGGAAGAACAAAACTGATGTATTGTGAATATTGAAAATCTAAAAGAAAAATGGAAAATGTTGGAAATATTGAGCTTATCAGGCAGCGTCCATGAAGAGGAATGGTGTTAATGTTTCAGGTCGATGATTATTCTGAGGGTCATGGCTCCACTGATGTGTCTGAACTGCTGGGGAAAATGAAGTTTGTGAAAAAATATTTCTTCTTGCTTCTCGAGCTGCAGTCAGGATCAGCATGAAACAAAGCAAGATTTTGTTGCCAAAATTATGATTCGTTTGATGTGCAAATTGTTGTTAATGTGTAAACCATGCAGCAACATCTCATGAGTTGAGAGCCGCACATGATGCAGGCTGATTTGTGTGACTTACCTTTTATTTTCTCATCAACCTGTTCAGAGATGTTACACACCTCTGGAATAGGTACAACCTGAGCCCCTAGCTCAGAGGTAAGGACACTACCTCTGTGCCACAAAAGCCCTTTTCTCTTAATTTAACCCTTTTTTCTAATCAACCTGTTCAGAGATGTTATTATATATGTTTAAAGCAAGTGGGACTTGAACCCAGACCACTCAGCCCAGGGGTAGAAACATTACCACTGTGCCATGACAGCCCTTTACAAAAACCCTCTTCCATTCTGCTTTTACAGCCTGTCCTCAGTAAAATTGCTGAGTTTTTACATTCATTGCCAATTAACCTGGCAGCAGAAAGTTAAGATGACTATTTAACTATATAAATACCTTTTTAATCATTAGCTTTATGCTTTTGGAATGTCAATCAACTTTTCTGGCCTAGAAAGGAAAGCAATTAAAATAATGGATTGTAATATTTGAGGTTATACATTATTATTAGTTTCTAAAATTAGATTCCAGAAAGTTTTATATTGTGCATTTTGCTTTCACACTTTTCTTCTATCTCTCCTTTCTCTTAATCAGTTTTTTCGTTACTTCTCTTTCTACATATTTTTGACACTTATTTCATTGCATTTCCTTTTCTCAAATTCCTTTCCAATTCTTCCTCTCAATCCTTAAATCTCATTTAGTTACCATTGGTCCCATTTATACTGGAGGCCCTGTTGCCCTTACCATGCCAATATTAATCCACACTTTCAGCAACAGATAGGGCAAATACTTTTTTTTGAGTTGACGTGCAAGTGGAGAAAAACAACTGATAGAGCACTCTGTGAGATGCCTAACTCCAGCAATATCTGGACCAGTTTTTATAAGCAAACTGTTGTCTTCCTTTGCAGGCTTCCTCCAAGCCTGTTATACAACCAAATTAGGTGATTATGCTTCTGTCCTACATAGGATTTTTTTCACTTTAAAACTGAACCTGCAGTGAAGGCTTTAGGCACACATTTCTTCCTTTCCACAGCCTGGCCTCATTTCTCTGTAGCAGTGCATCATTCAATTTTGATCTCTCAGGGCTTATTACCATGTCAGTCCCTCTACCCAAAATGGTTGACTACAGAGGTTAGTAGATCACCTACATAAAGGTGCAGTGCTAAATATATAGATACATTTATTTTAAAAGTGTCAAGGCTCTTCAGGGAGTGAAGACACCAAGGAGAAAGCCTGTAGGTTTGTGAGAATGTATTGTTCTTACTGGCCTTTGAGGTTATACATTTCCAATCCATACATTCAAATACAATATCTCCTTTAAATTAAGAGGTATACTTGTGCAATTATAAGTCTTACTCTCAGCATATCATGAAGGATTTTATTATTTATTCTTAAGTATACCATCACAATTAATATTCAGTTTAGGGATGGGCTTTTTTTATTGATACAAATTCTCTTGATTAATGGCACAAATAATTTGTCACCTTGAGGTCTTTGAGATGTCGTGTTCTGGGAGTGTATCCTAACTGAAAATCAAACATAAAGTAAGGAATAAATACAAAGTGCAAGGAATGTATTAAGGGAATAAAAATATTGCCCCAAAATAGTACTTTGTGGATTGCAGTGCCATCAGATCAGAACCTCTGAAAGAGGGACTAAGCAAATAAAAGTTAGGAAGTACAGTAGTCACAAAACAATATTATGTTTTGAGAATGATTTATCAGCCTGCACAAATCATTAAATGAAAGCATGGATTCTCAGCAGTTTCTTGAATGCTGTTTGGCGAGGGGGATAATTATGCATATTTACCCACTATTCAAAACATTTCGGTAGCTAAGTCCAATCGTACACGTGATATAACTGGAAAGGTCTCTGCGGTGTGGAAGCAAAGCACTTGTTTTGCAATGCAAGAGAGATTTGCAGTAGGTGACACTACAAGAATTTATTGTCAACAGTATGTCTGTACAGAAGCCAGGCTGGTAATAGAATACAGTGTGGGTGTTTGGGTGGGTGAGCTAGTGCTTGAACAGTTATATCAACACCAGTTTTCATTACTGTAAAAGGCTTTTATTATCTAACTCTTTATAGTATTTTGAATTCCACTTTCCTACAAAGTAATTGAGGTGTTTAACATGTGACTTGTCAGTAGTTTTTTTCAAAAAAGGAAAGCTGAAGTCTTGAAGAAAAAGCAAGCCCTGCCTGAGCCAGGAGCTGGGAGGAGGACTAATTTCTCTTCTAATATTTTTTGGCTAGGCATAAAAAAATGTGTTAAACCCATAATGCAAATCTAACACTAACAAAGGTAACTAAGAGCTGACCAAACCACTTGCCAATTAAAGTCAGTATTGAATTTTTCTTACTTCACACAGGCTTTCAACTGTAAATGTGAAGCTTTTCATCCCTGTGCACTCTGAACTACCATAAATTGATGTGTTGCCTGTTAATTGATGGATAAATTAGGAGTTAATGAATAAATGCACTCACGTGTCATTATCACAATCCAGAAATGTGATAATGACCATTGGCCTAGAAATTCCAATTACCTTTTGAACTGATTTGGCTGATGGTAAATCTGTTCAAAACTACTTATTTACTATCGGTGATTCTTCTGGCTAAGATTCCAAATCTGTATTGTCACAAATGCATCCTTCGGAGATAATCTGGAAGAAATTCCCTCAGCACAAGAGCAGCAATGAATGTTGAGTCACACACTTATCTTCAAATAATATTTGGTGCCCTATTAAAGAAACCTTACAAAGGCACTATGACAGTGACTGAGGAAAGGTAAGTGTGTAAGGTAAGTGAGGGGGTAGGGTGACACTTGGGTAATGTAGGGGACGGGAGTTGGGTGCCAGGTAAGCAGAGTGCCGGGTAGGTGGATAAACACTTAGAGTAGGTTCGGAGGAGAGGGGAGGTGATCAGGTTGAGCCAGAGCTGCATTGTTGGGTCCAGTAGGATCAGATCCCACCAGGAGAGGGATGGATGTGAGCAGTGAGGGGGTGTTGTGATTGGGGAGTTGTAGGGCTCAGTTTAATATTTAGTCAGGAGTTAGACTTGGTTGTTCTCTAATTTTTTTTGGATATTTGTCAAACTTAAGCTTAGTTTGGAATTTTCTAACAATGAACTTTTTCAGAGGTCATAGACGCAGTGGAATTGTCCATCATAAAATTCAGTTTCCTAGACAATGCTGTGAGTTAACTATGTCAGGATTCTGCATGGTCCCAACTCGTTCTGTGCTGCTCCAGTGACTATGCAGCCATCAGAATATTAGGGCCAATCTGGTTTTGTGATATTAATAAAAGGCTAAACATTGAGCAAGACACTCATGATAACACCTTGGCTCTTTTTCAAAATAGTGCTTGGGGATTTTGACATTCACTTGGCTGGGTACATGGTACCTCAGTTTTAAAAAAACCTCTTCTAAAAGACACTACTTCCAACAGTGCAACACTCCCTCAGCCTTGATTTATCTACTCAAGCCTTGGGGTGAGGATAAGCTAGCAAGTCTTTGGGAAAATGCTAGAATCCATTATTAAGGAAAAAATAGAGTCATAGAGATATACAGCACGGAAACAGACCCTTTGGTCCAACTTGTCTATGCTGACAAAATATCCGAAATTGATCTAGTCCCATTTGCCAGCATTTGGCCCATAACCTTCCAAACCCTTCCTATTCATGTACCACTCCAAATGCCTTTTAAATATTGTCATTGTACCAACCTCCACTATTTCTTCTGACAGCTCATTCCATGCATGCACCACCGTCTGCACAAAAACGTTGCCCCATAGGTCCCTTTTAATTTTTTCTCCTCTCACCTTCAACCTATGCCATGTAGGTTTGGACTCCCCCACCCTGGAGAAAAGACCTTGTCTTTTTACCCTAACCATGCACCTTATGATTTTGTAAACCTCTATAAGGTCATCCCTCAGCTTCCAACACTTCAGGGATGCAGTATTCCAATTGTGGCCTAACCAATCTCCTGTATAGCTGCAATATGACCTCCCAACTCCTATACTCATTGCACTGAGCAATAAAGGCAAACATACAAATGCCTTCTTCATATCCTATCAGTTTTGTGAAAAGGAAATCATGTCTGATAAATTTCCTACAGTTCTTTGGAGATATAACAAGCAAAGTTGACAAAGGGGAACCTGTAGATTTAGTGCATTTGGATTTCTAGAAGGCATTTGGTAAGGTGTCACATGAAAGGTTATTGCATAAGATAGGACAAGGTGGGGGTATGTATTGGGGATTGAGCATTGGTTAATACATGGAAGACAGAGAGTCAGAATAATTGGTCTTCTTCAGGTTGGAAAGTCATATAACTAATGGAGTGACACAGCGAGTTCTAGACTGTCAATTATTTATTATGAATATTATTAACTTGAAATAATGCATTTCCTATTTGCTGATGATGTAAAAATAGGTGGAAGGTCATGTTGTGATGAGGACGCCAGGATACTGTAATGAGTTTTAGAGAGATTGAGTGAGTGGGCAAAACCATGACAATTGAAATTTAACTTAGGAAAAGTGAGCTCATGTACTCTACTATGAAGAATGAAAAGGCGGACAATTACTTGAATTGAGAAAGGCTTCAACAATTACAGCGCATAGGGATTTGAGTGCAACTATGCGTGAAGGACAAAAAAGGAGCATGCAGATACAGTAAGTAATTCAGATGCCAGATAGAAGTTTGACCTTTATATCTTGGATTGGGGAAGGGGGAGGTAGTAGGTGGTAGTGTGTGGATTTTATGTAGGGAAGCCTTGTTCCCACTGTTCAGGCTGTTGGTGAAACTTAACTTGGAATATGATGTACAGTTTGGTCCCTTTATTTAAGAAACAATTAAACTGGTCTTGGAGATGGTTCAAAAAAGATTAATTAGGTTGATTCCTGGGATGAAGAGGTTGATTTATCAAGAACAGCTAAACGGCTTAGGCATTTATTCATTAGCTTTGAGAAGAAGGAGGGATAATCGGATTTGAAATATGCAGAATTCTGAGTAGACTTGACAGATTAGTTATTGAGAAGATATTTCCATTCGTGGGGCATTCTCAAACTAGGGGACATAGTTACAGCAAAAGGGGAAACCTATTTCAAGCTGAGATGTGAAGGAATTTCTCCTCCCAGAGATTAATGAATGTCGAGAACTCTCTGCCCCAGAGAGTTGTAATGGCCAAATCATTGAAGTGGAGGGAGATGGACTTTTGAAACATGGAGGTTTTGAAGGGCCTCAATGAGCTGGCACAAAAGAGTAGAGGCCCTTGGGTGGATCAGCCACGATCTAATGGAATGGTGAGTAGGCTTGAGGAACTGAATGGCCTAAGGCCTGCTCTTCTTCCTTTATGTTTTTAAAAGGGACGTTAAGAGCTCCTTCAAATATATACAAAGGAAGAGAGAGACCACAGTGAACATAGGCCCTGAGATCAGACTGAAGAAATAATAATAGTGGTTAGATAAATACTTTGCATCAGTTTGCACAGTAGAAGACATTAATAGCATTCCAAAATACTAAAGAATCAGGGTTCACAAACCGGCAGAAAATAACTACCACTAGAGAAAAATTACTCAGTAAACTAAGGGAATTAAAGGCTGATAAGTCCCCAGGTGCTGATGGGGGTGTGTCCCAGTATATTAAGAGAAATAGCTACAGAGATAGTGATAGTAATCTTCCGAGAATCCTTGATTCAAGATCAGTCTCAGAAGATTGGACAAGTGAAAATGTAACACCTTATTCAAAAATGGAAGAAGAAAAAAGACAGGCAACTATAGGCCAGTTAGCTGAACATCCATATTGGGAAAAATGTTAAATTCTATTATAAAGAATGTAATAGAAATATTTAGAATATTAGATTTGGAACATTTTGAAATATATAACTTAAGCAGAGTTAATAAAGGGGAAATCATGCTCGACAAAATGATTTGAATTCTTTTGAAGATGTAACGGTGGGCGGCACGGTGGCACAGTGGTTAGCACTGCTGCCTCACAGCGACAGAGACCCGGGTTCAATTCCCGCCTCAGGCGACTGACTGTGTGGAGTTTGCACGTTCTCCCCGTGTCTGTGTGGGTTTCCTCCGGGTGCTCCGGTTTCCTCCCACAGTCCAAAGATGTGCAGGTCAGGTGAATTGGCCATGTTAAATTCCCCGTAGTGTTAGGTAAGGGGTAAATGTAGGGGTATGGGTGGGTTGCGCTTCGGCAGGTCGGTGTGGACTTGTTGGGCCGAAGGGCCTGTTTCCACACTGTAATCTAATCTAATCTAATCTAATCTAACAAGCAGGATACATAAAGGGGAACTAGCAAAAGTAATAGATTGGATTTCCAAAAGACATTTGATAATATGTCACATATTACTCTACTTAATTAAATAAAAATTCATGGTATAATGGGTTGTATATAGGTATGGAGAGACGATTGGTTAAATAAAAGACAGTGTTGAGAAAAGAGGGATTTCAGAATGGCAAACTGTAACTGGTGGAGTTCCAATGTGATCAGAACTGTGGCCCTAATTATTAACAAAATGTATTAATGCAAATTGTCACCAAGTTTACAGATGAAATAAACATAGCTGGGATGTCAAGTGCTGGAGGTGACACAAAAAGTCTGCAGAGAGTTATAAACAGGTTAAATGAATGGGTAAAAACTTGTCATGTGAAACACAATACAGGAAAGAGGAACAACGTTAATGTTGACAGGAAGAATAGAGAAAGTGAATAATATTTAAATTGAGAAAGACTGCAGAAAGCTGCAGTTCAGAGGAATTTGTGTGTCCTCCTGCAGGAATCACAAAAAAGCAAACATCCAAACTCAGCAGGTAACACAGAAGTCGAAAAGTATGGCACTGTAAAAAAGCACAGCAGGTCAGGCAGCATCTGGGATCAGGAGAATCAACTCCTGCATCTGCAGTCCTCACTTTCTCCTAAGTAAACAGAAGACAAATGGAACAGTGACCTTTGCTTCAAAGGGAATGGAGCATAAGAATAGGAAAGTCTTGCTAAAATTACATAGGACACTGGTTATTGTGTCCTATCTTGGATACCGTGAACAGTTTTTGTCCACTTATATAAGGAAAGATGTACTGATTTTGGAGGCAGTCCGAAAATATTTACTAGGTTGATTCTGGATGTGGAGGGACTCTTTTTATAAAGAGAGGTTGAGTCGGTTGGGCCTGTAATCATTGTAATTCAGAAGTATGAGAGCTGACCTTAATGAAACATGTAAGACTCATGGGGGAATTGACAAGGTATATGCTGAGAGGGAGTCTTAGATGAGAGGCTAAGAGGATCTCAGAGTAAGGCATCACTCATTTAGAGAGAGATTAGAAGGATTCTCTTCTATCGGGAGGTGATGAATTTGTGGAATTCTTTGCACAGGGCTGTAAAGGCTGGGTTATTAAGAATATTTAATACAGACATGAACAGATGATTATTCAGTAATCAATAAGAAGGAAAAAGCAAAAAAGTGAAATTGAGGATTGTCTGATCAACCATGATGTCACTAAATTGTGGAGCCGACTCAATCGGCTAAATGGCCTATGTCTTAATGTCTCACGGTCATACGGAGTGGGATTTGAGTATAGAAACTTGTTGCTTGTTTGCAAGAGTACTGACAACTGCATTTTGGTTAACACAAAAGAAATCATTGAATGCCAATTGTGTGAGTATTGTGATAAAGTTCTCACTTGTACACTGTGCGGATCATGAAATAATTATTAATTGATTAATGTAATTGTATGGCTTCCCTTCAGTAGCCTCTGTTTTTATCACATTTCTGTTCCTGATTGCCCATCCATTTGTAAATGGGCAGCACAGATTTGGAAATGACTGAAATATTTACCTCCCATAAGTCAAGCATGAAAATTCCTTGTTTGCAGGAATTGTGTACATAAGCCAGCAAAGATACATCTAATATGCACAAACATCATGTGGAAAATGCGCCTGCTCTATGACTGAAAATGTAAGTTTTGCTGGGTGGAGCTACCAGAAGCCCTACTGTGGACTCTCTGTGTGAGCTGCAGCAGATATGATTGTTTGCTTTGAATTCACAGGAATCATAAAACTATATAAAACTGAAGGGAGCTATTCCATACATTGTGCCACATTACCTTTTTGCAAGAGTTATCCAATTTGTCCCACTCCCTGCTTTTGCCATGAAGTCCTGCAATTCATTACCACTTCAAGTATTTATCAATTACCATTTTTCAAAATCACTTTTGAATGTACATTCTTTATCTTTTCAGGCAGAGCATTGTAGCTCATTATAAGGGAATACACGAACATTTCTGCTAATCATGCATCAGATCCTTTTGCTAATTATCTTAAATCCTATATTGTATGGTTACCAATGGAATGGAAGCAGTTTCTTAGTATTTACTCTATCAAAATTTCTCATAATTTTGAACATTTCTTTCAAATCTCCCCCTAATCTTCACTGCTGTAATAAGAACTAATCCAGCTCTTCTAAAACACTACTGAGGTGGCCTCAATGTCCCTTCCTGTCATTGTCTGTTTATCGTTTCTCACATTAATTTCTTAATTAATTCCACACACTCTATTGCTTTTTCCCCAATCTTTAGATTAGATTACTTAGTGTGGAAACAGGCCCTTCGGTCCAACAAGTCCACACGACCCGCTGAAGCGCAACCCACCCAGACCCATTCCCCTACATTTACCCCTTCTACTAACACTACGGACAATTTAGCATGGCCAATTCACCTAACCTGCACATTTTTGGACTGTGGGAGGAAACTGGAGCACCCGGAGGAAACCTATGCAGACACGGGGAGAATGTGCAAACTCCACACAGTCAGTTGCCTGAGGCAGGAATTGAACTCGGGTCTCTGGCGCTGTGAGGCAGCAGTGCTAACCACTGTGCTGCCCACTTTAGTTCATAACAACTTCACAATTTGTGTCCTTTTCCCCACTGTTTAGTTTAAAGGCTTCTCTACTTCCCTATGCAGTTTGCAAGAACATCAGTACAGACCATCCCAACAGTACAGATCCCATTTTCTCAGTATTGGTGTCAATGGCCCACAACCGGTATGCAGTTCTCCCATACCAGACTTTTAGCCGTGCGTACATCTCTCTGACCTTGTTTATCCTCAGCTAATTTGCACGTGGCTCAGGTAATAACCCCAGAGATTATTTATCAGGACTCTTCATCAGAACTCTGTTGAAGATGTGTACTCATGAAGAGTCACTGGACTCAAAATGTTAATTCTGCTTTCTTCCCACAGATGCTCCTAGACCTGTGAAGTTTCTCCTGCAATTTCTGTTTTTGTTTCATTTCTCCAGCATCCACAGTTCTTCATTTTATTACTAACTTTGATGTTCTCCTTAGTTTGGTGCCTAGCTCTTCATACTAGCTATGCAGAACCTTTTCCCCATTTCGACCTTTGGCATCAATACCTACATGGCCACAACAACTGGATCCTCCCTTTCCATTGCAAATTCTTCAACAGCCCAGAGCAGATATCTTGAACCTTGGCAGTGGACAGACATCCTGGCCATCTGGACTTGTGCTCTTTTCTGCAGAGAACAGAGTCAATCCCTCTGACTATGGTGCTGCTACTGGCACGACATCCCTTTTGGCTCCTCCTGCTTGGATGGCTGCTTGTATCATGGTGCTGTGGTGATTTAGCTCATCCATCCCACAGCCCACACTCTCCTCCAAGCAAGCTGAGAGTATTTTCAAACCGGTCAGCCAACTGCAGAGGCTGATCCTCCTGCATTTCTCTCCTCTCGATCTCCTTACATCTCTCATGTGCAGTCACATCTCCTGTCCCCGACGATTGACCATTTCTGAAGAGGTCTGTCTGTCTCCTGGCACAAAGAATCCAGATAACATTCCCCTCCCTGATGCATCACAGTGGCAGTAGTTTAGCTTTCAGCTCATAAACTCTGAGCCAAAGCTACTTGGAACTTCAAACATTTACTGCAGATATGTTTGCCCCAAATCACAATGGTGTCCTTAAACTCCCACATACTGCAGTTTTGACACACCACCATTCTTAATGAGCTTTCTACTTAATTATTTAGTCATCTTTTTCACTTATTTATCTTGCTTTTAACGTATTATTTTAACTTTAACATAGCATACACATCGATGTTAGAACTTGAGAATAGAATTGTTTGTAACCAATTGACAGACATTCACCAAACAAAGTAGCTCCTCTTCCCTTGAGTAGAGCAAGAACCAATTTCTATCAATCAGCACTTTGCATTGTGCTGACATCATTTTCATCAGCCTTTTTGAAATTTGGGGGAGCGATGAGCCAATCATGGTATTCCGGGAAAGTTATAGTAGCATCAAATTGAAAGAAGAGAAAACATAAAATGTGGTAAAGATTACTGATACGCCAGAGGATTGGCTCAGATTTTTAAAAACAAACAGAAGATGACCAAAAAAAAATTAGTCGGACAAAATGAAATTTCAGGGTAAACTTGCAAATAATATCAAAATGGACAAGAAATTTTTTAAAGATGTAAAATGGAAGAGAGAGGCTAAAGTGAACATGAGCTTCTTAGAGAATGAAGGTTGAGAAATAATAATGAGTAAGTAGGAAATGATAGAGGAGTCATATAAATACTTTACATCACTCTTCACAGTCGAAGACATTAATAGCATCCCCTAATACTAAATAATAAAGGGAGGATGGGAAATAAATACAATAACTATTAATAGGTATAAAGTACTCTTGAAACTAATAGAGATTAATGTCAAGAAGTCATAGAGATGTACAGCATGGAAACAGACCCTTCAGTTCAACTTGTCCATGCAAACCAGACTTATCTAATCTAGTTTCATTTGCCAGCACTTGGCCCATATCCCTCTAAATCCTTCCTATTCATATATTCATCCAGATGTCTTTTAAATGTTGTAATTGTACAACCCTCCACCACTTCCTCTGGCAGCTCATTCCAAGCACGCATCATACTCTGCGTGAAAAAGTTGCCCCTTAGGAAGTCCCTGGACCTGAACAGATGAATCCTGGGACATTAAGGCTATAGTTATATGGATGCATTGATAAAAACAATGGGTGTAATGTATTTGGATTTGCAAGGGGTGTTCAATAAAGAAAGACATGTAAGGCTACTTAATAAAACAAGAACCCCCAGTATTAGAATGCATACAAATATGGATAGAGGATTGGCTGACTAACAGAGTTGGGATGAGGGTGCATTTTTCAGTGTACCACTGAGACCTAAGGTGGGGCCACAATTACTTACAATATGTATCAATGCCTTGTATAGGGAAGTGAATGTATTATAGTCAAGTTTGTGGATAATACACAAATAGTTGGAAATAGTCAGGTGATAAAGAGTCTATAGAGGGCTACAGAAAGATTAAGTGAATGGCAAAAACTTGTTACCTGGAATATATTATGGGAAAATATAAGATTATGCAATTTGGTAGAAGAATAAAAGAGGTGAGTTTTATTTAAATAGAGAAAGATTGCAGAAAGCAGCAGCACAAAGGGATTTAGAAGTACTCGTGCATGAATCAGAAAAAGCTGGCAACCAATGGGAATAGGGAAAACAAATCGAATATTGACATTTATTTCAAAGGAATGGAGTTTAAAATTAGAGAGGTTTTGGGAAGACTGTAAAGTCACTAGTTAGGCCAAATTTTGGAATCCTGTGAACAGTTTTGGTCCCTTTTTCTAGAGAGAGATATACTGGTATTGGAGGCGGTCTGAAGAAGGTTCACTAGGTTGATTCTGGGTGTGGAGGGACTGTCTTATAAGGAGAGGTTAGTAGGTTGGGCCTGTACTCATTGTAGTTTAGAAGGATGAGAGGCGACCTTATTGAAACATATAAGATCCTTCAGGGCTTGACAAGGTAGATGCAGAGAGGCTTTTTCCCTTATTGGGAGAGTATAGGATCAGAGGATATAATCTCAGAGTAAGGGGTTGCTTATTTAAGACAAAGATAAGGAAGAATTTCTTCTCTCAAATGGTAGTGAACCTGGGGAATTCTTTGCTACAGAAGGCTGCATACATTTAATCAAATAAGTATCTTCAAGGCTGAGAGAGGTTTTTAATCAGGAATTGAATCAAAGGTTTTAGGGGAAAAGGCAGGAAAGTGGAGTTGAGGATTATTGGAGTAGTCATGATCTCATTGCAGAGCAGATGCGATGTGCTGAATGGCCAGCTCCTGCGTCTTTCAGTCCTGAGTTATGAGAATAGAAAGCGATTTAAGTCGGCAAAGACAACCTGAGATCACTCCACAATGATTGATTGGTTATCAAATATATTACTGAGTGATGATGACCTACTTTTAGACCTTCATTAATTTGGAATGTATCACCAAGGACGTTTCACGAAATTAGTAATTTGAACTTAATAACAACTTTCATTCTCTTCACCTCCCACTTTCTTTGCTGTCATTCTCCAAAGTTAGAGCAAAATCTGTAAAAATGCTCTGACTGTGGATAGTACTAGTAAAAGCAACTTGAAGTTAAATATTTACATAACCCTTACTTCTGCATGGGTAGATGCTTGTAAAAAATTAAATCTTGGAAAATATGCTTTGTTATTGTTTGAAGCTTGAACTTTGTCTGTATCTCTGTAGTATGATAACATCTGGGACAAATTTTATTTAGAGTATTGGCCATTCGCACATTTTGCAGCATATTGCAAGGTTGGAGCACTTTGATATATTGCTCTCTTTACTGCCCTCTCTGTCGGAAGGTGTAAATAAAATGGTACAATATCAGTTGCTTGCTGTAAATCTTCTTGTGAACTTTTCTCAATGTAATACATAATGGAAGAATGGCAATAAGGCTAGGATAGTATTTTTTTACATTTCGTTTCTGAAATTATGGACTGGAGAATGTTGCTGATACAATCATTTGAAATTCTAAAGTTAAGGAAGATTGAGCAATGAGAAAGATTGCTCTGTGTGTATATAATGTGTCGGTATGCAGTGAGTCATACACAGCAGGTAGTCACAAAAAATAACACATCAGACATATTGGGAGACAGTGGATGCATTTTACTGAACCAAGGTTGCATATTTGGCTGAGAGTAAATAAAAGGATAGAACAAATGTTCTTCTCACCATGATGGAACCAATTGCTTTTGATGTGGTGGCTAACCAGCATTGTCCGTGCGACTCCCACAGTATAGATTATACTGAAAATAATCAAATTTCGGGCTTACATTATGGCATGACAAAGAGCCAAATTGCGTTGAGAATGCATTCCATCAAAAGAAGCAGTTGCTAAGTGAGACAATTGCTGATTTCATCCTCACATTAAAGGAGTTGTTTTGTCACTGTGGGTATTATGCAAACTTAGAAATCAATCTTAGAGACATGTTTGTAGGATGATTGAAGAACAATAAAATCTAGGCCAAAATTTTGAGTAAAATACAATAAACAGATATAAAAGGAGGCCTGCAATGAGGTCATCACAATAGAAATGTCAGAAACACACAGTTGCAAATTGCAGGGGAGTTCTTTTTCATAAACTGGCAGGTTAAGTCCACTAGATTTCAATGGGATCCAGGCCACAGCAGCCCCATTCACAGTCTTAGAGTCAGAAATGTTGATGTCACTTGCTATGGAAGCCACAATTGCCCTGATGTCTAGTCAAAGTGCTATGCAGGTAGGCAAACTGGTCATATCCAGATGGCATGCAGAGGTAGAGGATCAGGGGTAGGAAAGCACTAGGTTGTAGCTATGCATCAGGCTGATATTGTGGCAGATCTAAAGCTGGTTCAGAATCTGGAAGTCTTTGAATGCGCATGTGAAAAGTATGGAAGCCAATGTATTTGTTGTTGTGCAGGTAGATCAAGAGTAGTACAGTCAGAAAATCAACTCATGGAACATGAGGTTTAAAAAGTGAACATTCCAGCAGCCAAGGTGGTAAGGAAGTTAGAGGTTCATAACTAACTTCAACCCTCGATATAACCATTTCTGTTGTCATGAAAAGTGAATACAAGAAATCTTGAGGTTAGGATTCTTATATAAAACTGGAGGGAAATTGAATAGTTTTTTTTCAATAACAATATTCCAGTGTTAGGATGGAATATGATGATAAATCCTTTTACTTGTCATTGATAATGGCTTGATGAAGTAAAGCCTCCAGAGTGAGAATGAATAAACATAAGAAAATACGGTTATGCTGGCCTAAGTTATTTACAACAATGATCTCTAAGAGTACCGTTTTCTTTCAGCAAGGAAGACCAAATGAAAAATGACTCATCGGTACAATTTAAAATATTGTAAATCAGCAAATTATCCAAATGTGGATGTTCCTTCAAGATTTCACATGAATGTCAATTCATTTCTAGCCTCTGAGTTACCTGGGAATTGCTTTAGATGCACAAATGACATGTCAGTGTCTATCAGAGAAACTAGAAAAGAAGCTTGCAAGGATTTGATGCTTTGTGAGGTGCTCAATTATGTCAAGAATGGATGACCTAAAGAGTGACATAATAAGAAATTGAAGGAGTATTTCATATATAGAAATGAATTGAATGCAGAAAAAGACTGTTCTCTCTGGGGTTTCAGTCATTACTCCGTTAAGTTTAGAGAAACATTGTGAGGTGATTTTTATGAAGAGTGCACAGACTTGTACACCTGAAAGTAACAGTAAGGAGATACTTTTGGTTTTGAATATTAGTGATATGAAGCATTAGTAAAACTTGCATTTCATGGACAAACACAAGAAACAAGAGTGTGTCAATTTCTTTTAAGTGGAAGTGAAAGTGTACCTTATTTTGATCGATAGCTTTAGAATGTGGACAAATGTTGAGTCTATTTTCAAAACCACAAGCGCCAAAACTATTGAGGCTTTGTGGCATTGGTTAGCAATTTATAGGTTACCAACATTGTTAGTGTCAGATAATGGTCTACAGTTTATATTACAAGAGTTTGAAATATTTCTAGTTGTGATTGGAGTCAAATGCAGTATAATTACATTATATCAGTCAGTATCAAGTGGTGTTGTGGAAAACAATTGAGAGATTATGAAAAGATTTTTGAAGAAGTATTTGCCAGGGGACAAGCTAGGCAGTCATTTTCAGTTTCTCATTGAACAAATGTTTGACAAATATTTGTTCTTAAACAGGATGTCCACATAATCTGCAACAAGTTGCTCTCACACTCCTAGGACAAGGCTTAATTTGTTTAAGTCTGATATATACAGCAATGCAATAGAAAAGCAAGACAAAACGAACATGAACCATGAAACTTACAAAATTCAGTGCTGGTCTGAAGCCCATAGTGGAAAAAAACACTGAAGTGGTGAAGCCTGAAGATGTAAAGATAAAGATTTCAGCTGCGTCATGTAGGCCACTTGACTGAAAAATTAAATCTGATGAAAGGAGTAGAGGAGAATTCAACGTGAATTGCAACTATTTCCCATGATGGATGACAGAAAGAAAGTGGAAGTCAAAAAGAAACTGAAAGTGTGTCAGTCTTGGTGAATCCACAGGTACAGCAATGTGGGTCAGGGTCTTTGACATTGAGTGAGTTTTTTTATTCACAGTACCTATCATTATATTGATAGTTAAAGATAATTCTTTGTTCATTACTACTTGTTTTAGTTATGATTACAATAAAAATAAGTATGCAACTCAACCTGTCACTGTGTCAGCTATTATTTTGTAGTTCAGTCATATTTTATTCTGGGAATTTATGCATGTCTACCATTTTACATTTTATTGCATAAGTTGCTTCTTTTTAAGTAGGGAAGGAGTGTAGTACATTGCAAAGTTTTTTATAAAATTATTTTTCTGTTATGGGCAAGTGTAAATAATGGTTATTCAATAAAGGCTGACTGCTGTATATCCACAGGGAATGTTTTTCTCAGTGAAATACGCAACACGATGTTTGGCTTCGTGAGAACTAAAATTCCTTGAATCATTAAATGTAGGTTGGTTGTTTCCCACTATATACATATCAGCAGAATTTATTCTGTTGGGGAGCACCAATTCTTCTCCAGTCTTTTATCCTTTCAGAAAACCTCTGACTAATAAGATTGGACTATCCTGAAGTATTAACAATGAAAGAAAGTGAAAAATATCTATGACTCAATTACATTTCATTGATAATCATGACATAAAGCATGCCGTAACTGGTTGGGTGCATACAAGCCAAAAGTCAAAACACACCAAACAGAATCGTGCAGAATATTTGCACTGCATTGATGTGGCTGGGAGAGGGATGTCGACTTTAGATATTAGCTTAATAAAACATTCAACCACATTATATGTGTAGAAATGTTAAAATGATGGCTTGAACCTCTGAAATACTATATTTTTAGCCCTTAATTCTGAAAGATGCTTTACAAGAAGGGCTGATATAGTGAAAAATGTCTGCAGATGTAAATTAAGATCTCTCTCTCTCTCTCTCAAGAGAAAGAGAGAGAAAGAGAGAGAGAGAGAGACTGCTGACTGATGGTAACATCTAAAATGTCAAAAACCTCAAATATACTGCGTTGTAATCTCTTGTGACAAAAAGGTACTGAGGGTCTCACAACCCTTTGTTCAGCAGTAAGCTATCTCCCTGTAGATCAGGTCCCAAACTCCATAAACATGTTGTGGTGTTATTCGCTTTGATGAATACACAGTGATGGGTTAAAAAGCCAGTCCCAACCCTACTAAAGTGGACTAGTGGGACTGAACATCGTCCTGTGTTGCAGTGTACTGTGAAACTTACAGTCAAAGACATAGCCCTTGAGTTTCAGGCAAAGACTCCCTCTACTTCTGAGTGCAGCATCCCAGTTAAAAAGGAAACATGACACAAAAAGACTCTCTCTCTAACCTTGAATTCGAGAACCACAATCAGCCTACAATACAAGAATCTCAAAAAAAAAGACTGTTAACTATGAACATCAACACTATCAGGGCCGCAAAGTCAATTATCCAGTCCACAAACAATTTAGAGACCAATCTGTGTAGATTTTTAGAAAATGTTTTATAACTTTGAACTTACACACAGTTTAGAAATAAGAGGTATGTATGTTGCATTACTAATTCCACTAACTTTTAACAGTTAAACTCATTTTGTTTTGTTAATTCAAGAAGCCCTGGTTAAATTGATTCCATATAAAACATTCATTCATTCGGATCTGGGAGAAGGGTATTCTCAAAGTAAGGGATCCTTTATAAATTAACCTTGTTGCAACCAAACGAGGGGCTGGCTGAATAAATAAGGGGAGTCACGTCATCCTTTCTCACCCTAAGTGTAAAAGTTTGGGGTATCCTATCCAGAATTGTAAAGATTTAGTTTTTTAAGAACCACTTCCTCCTAAGCACAGCATCACTAAAAACCTTGCAATGAAATGTAAGTTATGGCTGTTATTAAAGGCCATCATGAAAAATATATATTTAATCACATTTTACAGCATTTTGACCTTTTGTATGCTTTGATGAAGCAACAAATAAAACTTGGGCAATTTTGTAGTTTTTTTACAGAAATAAGATTTGTTCATTTATCTTTCTTTCTTCGACTTGAATCTGGAGATGACACCTTTTATGTTCATAAGCTGAATATAACAACAACTTTATATTAAATAGCAACTTTAAATAGGACTATCCCAAAGCACTTCTCAGAATCTTTGTGCATCAAAATAGGACACTGACCCACATAAGAAAGAATCAAGTGAGATGACCAAAGGCTCAGGCAAAAATGTTTCTTAGAAGAGAGAAGTAAGGGGATGGGTGTAGCGAGGGAATTCTAGCACTTGCATCCTGGGCAGGTGAGGGTGCAACTACCATTGGATGACTGAATAAAATCAGGGGTACTCAAAAGGCCAGGATCAAATGAGTACAGACATCTTGCACTCGTTGCCTGCAGAACTTCTAATGAACATACTTAACTTTTATTCTTAGTTTATCCTTTTCTTGTCATCGATATAAGGGCCATTATTTTCACTGCAGCCATCATTAAGGATAATGTATAAGCTTCTTATGTTGCATTTCTCTTCTAACTGACAATACTGTTGCTGATGAGTGCAGCCAGGTTGCAGTAGGACCATTTTGGGGCATGGCAATTACTATTCATTCCATTGGTATCTCTTGTAGCGTACAGAACCAACCCCTCATTACTGACTCAACAGCAGAGATCCCTGGCTTAGTTCTTCCTTGGGAACAGTTGAAACATGTTCAGTTGAATCCACAAAAGGTAAGGTATGGTGGCACACAAGAGGGACAATGCAAATGTGATTGAAGCCATTGGTCCCAGCCTAAGGAACATATCACATCAACCTGTCCACTAAGATCTGTTGGAGGAGGTACTCCATTTATACACTTGTTATCTAAGGAAGCCATTGATTGGGTAGCCAAACTAGACATCTTCATAAATATTTTCATCTTCTGAAAGCAACACCATTACATGCATTACACTTTCCGAACCATACTCAACAGCTGCAAAATATATAACATTAGTTTGTTTCCAAAGAAAATTTGCAGCAATTCAAAAGAAATCCTGACAAGCCCACCCTGATTTCAGTCGGTAAATTGTAATAACTCGGTAAGTCCAACTGGAAAGGAACATCATTTATTGCTGAACACAAAATAGATCTACTACTCATGTTGCTTTTGGCCGCCTTGTATCTGGAAGTATTATCACACACAGCCGAACAGCTTTCCCACCACCAAATCACTGTGACTTTTTCAAAGTCTATTAACCGCCACTAGTAAATCACCTGTGTCGCCAATTTGAAATTTGCATGCCATGCCCTTACGCGTAATGTAAACTGACAAAATGAGGGATGAGTAGGGAGAGTGGGAGGAGACTAAATCAAAATGGAGCTGGGGGTGTAAATAAAACACTATCCCTTGGGGTTCCCATCTCTCTAAAGACAATGAGAGTATTGGTGCACACTGTGTGCACCCTCTTCAAGGGCACTGGGGCACGGCACAAACATAACTTCAGAAGAGATGCAGACAGTTGGCTCCCTCCACAACCCACTGCCTGGACCTGTTAATAGCCAGCCTGGCCAGGCTCAGGAACAGACCAACATTGAGGTCTTCCAATAACTTTTATATATCCGTAAGTGTTATCAGAACGACTTTCTCACCAGCAAATCACTGTGACACTTTTTGTTGTTTTTAATTCTTAACCACACCAGTAATCACCTGTGCAATGGATCTGGGTTTTGTTTAAATCAACTTGTTTAGAATTATTGTTATACACCTCTGGAGAAGGTGAGACTTGGACCCAGGTCTCTTGGCACTCAGGTAGTGATGTTAGCCCCTAAACAGACAATGCAAACATCCACTAAAAATGTGGCCCAACTTGTGCACAGTCAACCTCAGAGATGCCAGGTCAAGGAATTGAACTCTGGTCTCCTGGGTGACAGGCAGGGATACTAACCACTATATTAATGAAGAGTTCTAAAACTTGACTCTCTGGGATAAAGGGCTCAGGTGACGAATTCCAGCTGGCCGGGGCATTGCCTGTTACCAAGGGAATTCATATTCAACAAGCTCCACAGGGAGATTATTTAGTGATTTCCCATGGGTTTCATAGGATTATCAAATCAAGTTAGAAGCAAGTCACAAATTACTTTTTCTGCTGACAACAAGTGTTGAAAATAAAGTTTTGTGTGGCTGGTAGAAATGCTTTCCCACCGATCCCTGAGCTGTCTCCTCCCCACCCCCCAATAACATGGTGGAGAGCAAGACTTCTGTTAGCCCACCCACTATGAGGCTTGTTGAACCCCTCAACTGACCAATTAAGAGCTTAATTCAACTTTCCCAATTGGGCAATGGCAGGTACAATATTGTGGATAGCCCATGTATTCACCATGTGAGGTGAAAAGGGTGGGAAGGTAGGAGGATACTTTCTCTTTGGAATGTCCCATGTGTACATTGGCAGTACCCCACCCCTATCAAGGTCTCTTATTTTGTGACCATGGCCCCAGCTTCCAAACTCCAATCTCTCCTTGTCCCAACTTTATTTAGTGTGGCATCCATGATACTTTGACCCAGGCATTCACTCCTCATCCCAGCAGCAGCCAGTGCTTGCTGCTGAACCTGCTCATCTGCCTTAATAAGGCTGCCTGACTATTTTTGAAGTCAGTCAGTTTATGACAGAGAGATCTTACATATATTTTGCAGGTCGGTTGCAGGTCATTTTATTAAGTAACTGTGTGAACAGCTGATGTTCCTATTTTTCTAACATTTTTAGAAGGATAAAATCTATATTAGAGATGGAAATCCTATCCCAGATAAAATGTACATTACTGTATAGAACTGTGTAAGTTGAATGACACAGGTTTGAAAACTCTAGAGACCAGCACTGAGCCTCTCTGTAGAGTATGGACACCTGGTCAAATTTACAATGAATGGCCCCTGAACATTATACCAATGTCATCAATGACTATTCTGAGGAACTGAATGAAGTCATATCATGTTCATTCAAAATGAGATCTGGTTCACGAAATGAGTCCTCTTACTTGGCGATATGACGGTAGTGAAAATGCACAAATTTGATCTCACGTTGCTATTGAATAGCGTACAACACAAAATCAATTCTATATGCTGGTATGTGGTATTCTGAAATAGTTTTGAGATAACAAATGTTTGATAGCTCTGACAGAGCACTGCAAGACTGATTCTGGGGATGGTGGGACTGATGTATTGAGAGAGCCTGGATCTCTTAGGACTATATTTACTGGAGTTTAGAAGAATGGGTTCTAGTCCAGTTTTGGGCGACTGTCTCTGTGGAGTTTGCCTGTTCTCCCCCGTCTGTGTAAGTTCCTGATGGATGCTCTGCTTTTCGCCATGTGCAAGTTAGGCGGATTAGTCATGGTAAATGCTGGGTTATGGGGATAGGGTTGGGATGATGGGTCTGGCTGGAACCTTCTTTGGAGGTTGGTGCAGACTCGATGAGCTAAATGGCCTCTCTCTGCACTGTAGGGATTCTGTGATTCTATAAGCTATAACCAGACATATAAGCAGAGTTTTGTGTTTGGTATTGGAAAGGAAAAACATCTTCTTTACAACAGATTACAATTCAAACTTTTTCATAATGTTTATACTTAGGCAATATTTCAGACTTAAAAATCACACAACACCAGGTTATAGTCCAACAGGTTTAATTGGAAGCACACTAGCTTTCGGAGCGACGCTCCTTCATCAGGTGATTGTGGAGGACTCGATCGTAACACAGAATTTATAGCAAAAATTTGCAGTGTGATGTAACTGAAATTATACATTGAAGAATTGATTGTCTGTTAAGCCTTTCATCTGTTAGAATACAGTGATAGTTTCACTTCTTTCATGTGTAAATCACAAAACCCTTTTTTTAAAAGTTGCATTCTCGGGTTAGCTGTTAACAATGGTGATAGCTAGACAATATGTTGAAGGTGTTAGCCCCCTGTGTTCTCTGTGTATGACCTGATGTTATCTCACTTTTTAGATGAGAATCAATCTAGAGTTATCTATACATCAGGTCATAGACAGAGAACACAGGGGCTAACACCTTCAACATATTGTCTAGCTATCACCATTGTTAACAGCTAACCCAAGAATGCAACTTTAAGATAAAAAGGTTTTGTGATTTACACATGAAAGAAGTGAAACTATCACTGTATTCTAACAGATGAAAGGCTTAACAATCAATTTTTCAATGTATAATTTCAGTTACATCACACTGCAAATTTTTGCTCTAAATTGTGTGCTACGATCGAGCCCTCCACAATCACCTGATGAAGGAGCGTCGCTCCGAAAGCTAGTGTGCTTCCAATTAAACCTGTTGGACTATAACCTGGTGTTGTGTGATTTTTAACTTTGTACACCCCAGTCCAACACCGCATCTCCAAATCATGAGCAATATTTCAGGACTTTGTAAAATCATTTCAAATCTTTAATCAATTTGCTTATTTTGTATGCCAGCCACCCTGTGCACTGACAATAGTCAGACTCACTATTGAGGAGAAAGTGAGGTCTGCAGATGCTGGAGATCAAAGTTGAAACTTTATTGCTGGAACAGCACAGCAGGTCAGGCAGCATCCAGGGAACAGGAGATTCGACGTTTCGGGCACAGGCCCTTCTTCAGGAATGAGCAGAGAGTGTTCAGCAGGAGAAGATAAAAGGTAGGGAGGAGGGACTTGGAGGAGGGGCGTTGGAAATGTGATAGGTACTTGGAGGAGGGGCGTTGGAAATGTGATAGGTGACCTATCACGTTGGAAATGTGACCTATCACATTTCCAACGCCCCTCCTCCAAGTCCCTCCTCCCTACCTTTTATCTTCTCCTGCTGAACACTCTCTGCTCATTCCTGAAGAAGGGCCTGTGCCCGAAATGTCGAATCTCCTGTTCCCTGGATGCTGCCTGACCTGCTGTGCTGTTCCAGCAATAAAGTTTCAACTCAGACTCACTATTGATGATCAGCCAATTTTCATTGGGTTAACAACATTGTTGAATCATGCACAATTCAATATCAGATTAAAGAATGCAATTAGGATAACAAAAATTGCTGACAAATTCCTAGTTATGCCATTAATCTTCCTTGATTGGAGAAACACACAGTGCATTGGAGGGATTTGATTTTCTCCAAGGAGACTGAAGGGTTGAGAAATCAAAGTGTGACTTCTAACTGCTGCATGCCTTCAAAACTGAAGAATTGTGGAAGGCGTTTTCTAAACGATATTATGAACAAAGTGGCCAAACTATTCTGGCTTAGCAATAAGATAATTATCACAAGTTAAAGGAATGACATGTTGTAATGACGTGCAAGGAGATGCTAACAATTGCACAGAGGTGAAAATATGTCGAGAGAGTTTCATTTAGAGCTGATGCAGTGGGGCATAACAGAGACGTTCAAAGGCAGGCAACTGGTGAAGAGAAAGGAAACTGTTGATTGATCTACAAGATCCAAGGTGGATACATAGTTATATAGATGATATTCTGTTGAAACTTACCTGGGTGTGTCCTGTTTAGACACCACTTCTCTCTCATTAAATGTTTACAACTACACCACTTAATTACAGGAAGAAAAATTATAAACCTGACCTTAGTCAGGTTTATTTTGCAGATTGCCAGCTGCTTGTACGTTTCTGGCTCAAAGGAATGAGAGAAAGATGTGCAGGAGCTGGTCAGATACCCTAGTAGCCTCTCTCACTGTTCAGTAATATTGTTGCTGAATATCTACTGCATCATTTTTCCACCTTATTCCCATTGCCTTTGATTTCTCTGACCCCAAGTCAATCTGCATTTCCCTCCTCAGCATCGGCATTACCTCCAGCTGACCCTGGATGAAGCTACTGTGTCTCTTTAAAGCACTACTGACATTTTGAAACGTGACAGATGCTCTTGTATATTTTAGTAGTCGATTTCCTGTGGCACTGCAACACATGGCAGTATAGCCCACCCTCTGAGCAGGGATGATACATTACTTTACAATGACAGAAGCACCATGTTGCTCACAATGTGTTATTCTGATGTCAGTGTTTAAACTGACCTGTCTTTAAAGCCACAAAGACTAATTACTGTAAGTGAACACAGCCTGAGATGCATGAGTTTTCATTTGTGGTTTGGGATGGGTAATCCACGGTTTCCTGGTACTTATGAATTTCTGGGCTCTGGGTGAGAAATGTGTGACACTAAAGGACTTTTTTTTGGCTAAGTCTGAGCTACATCATGTTTTTTGCAGGGATTTCTACTGTGAGGCTGAGTCAGTCTTCTTGCTGTATCTTAACAAGTTCATCGCATTAATGACCTCCCTATGGCACCCTTCATATCTAATTCTAGCACTGCCTCAGCACATGCCGTTCCCTGAACAGTTCATCACTCACTAGATAGCTGCTGAAAGATCAGTATCCCTTGCACTCATGCCATCTTTGAAAGGCTGCAGTGCACCCAGGCCAATGTTGGCCGTCTGGCATTGTCCCTGACCGCCAGTATCATGGCACAGCAGCAACAAAGTCACAGAGCTAAATAGGCCTTGCAAGACTTCTCATCCGATTCTGCCACAGACCTCACTGTAGCAATGTCATTCAAAACCCTCTAAGATTTTGCTCTGTGTGTGTTTTTTTCCCTTTTTGAAATTTGATGGAATTTTGGCTTTGAAAATGGTAGATGCTTGGAGAGGAAAGACAAAACCTACAAGTCCTATGACTTATATAACCATTCATGACCGTATATCTTCATAAATGTTGTTCTGTAATTGGAAGGACTTGCTTGTTGATAAACCTGCATTTGTTTTTGTTTCAGTATTAAAGACGTTGTTGAAGATGTGAAACCAAAATGGAAGTTGCTGGAAAAGCTCAGCAGGTCTGGCAGCATCTATGAAGAGAAATCAAAGTTAACGTTTCAGGTCCGGTGACCCTTCCTCAGAACAGTTCTGAGGAAGGGTCACTGGACCCAAAATGTTAACTTTGATCTCTCTCAACTGATGCTGCCAGACTTGCTGAGCTTTTCCAGCAATTTTGATTTTTGTTCCTGATTTATAGCATCCACAGTTCTTTCGGTTGAAGATGTGAAGGCCATTTCAAATGTTAGCTGTGGAGTTTGGCAATAGACCATATAGACTGTATTAGATCATTCCTACTCTCCAAAGAAAAACAGTAGATGCCAAAGTAGTTTTGAGAGTCAACACTTCAGTTCATTTTCATTGTGTCTATTTGCTGGCACTTGCTGCTTTTGTTTTTTATCAGCTGTATAAGTGCAATACTGTCACTGAGAGACACTCTTAGACAGCGTGCACTGTGTGTCATTACTTGATCTCATTGACCTTTCCCACAAACACAGATCCTATAAAAATGGATGAAGCTACGCTCCCAGAAAAAAACAAATAAAAACGTTTGAGTGGTTGCCTATATAGCTGATTACAATTTATGAGATCATAACTGAAGAGGCAACTGATTTGCAGATGGCTCTAAGTAAACTGTTTAAACCACATTTCCAGGGTGAAGTTTCTTGACTAATTTTAAAATTCTATAGTTTAACAATTGGAAATACATGAATAAAGATATTACAGATTTTAGAAATTTTTTGAAATGAATTCTGGTTACTATTAAGATGGAATCTAAGAGAACAGTTGTCCTTTGTAACTTCAGCACAGATTATCAGGACACGGGAATGTTCCAAGTTGAATCTTAATGTGTGGGGATCTTCCCTTGAATGGACTTGCCTCAACTTCAAGCTTTGCTGCATTTGTGAACCATAGTTCAAAACTTACTCCAAAACACACAGTCAATGGACTGCCAGATCCTGTGTCTCCAGGTTTGCAATGCACCAAAGGAATGCTGATGAATGCAGTCATCCACAAGTGTGAAAGACAATTGTTTACTTGCAATTGACTATCACATGCACTTGACTATGTGACTGAAACTGGTTCTCTGAAAATGAACCGGTGACTTTCGATGATACAAATATCTCAGCAAGAGGCCCAGCAATCACTTCTCTAGCTTCCCACAGAGTTCTCGGGTACACCTGATCAGGTCCTGGGGATTTATCCACCTTTAACCGTTTCAAGACATCCAGCACTTCCTCCTCTGTAATATGGACATTTTGCAAGATGTCACCATCTGTTTCCCTACAGCCTATTGTGTTTCAGTGGCTCTTATTCATATGATTGAAATGGGTTCTGGGATCCTGAAACTGATTTGGGCCAGAACTCAGAAAACCTGAGACCAGTTTGCAAAATAACACTGACAAGACAACAGCTGTAGAGAAAGGCACATTCTAGGTTTCTATGCTTAGCAATAATGGGTCCTAGCTCCAGTTGAACAACAATGGACTGTTGACATATAACTCTAATTGTTTTGTAAATGCCTGTACACACATAAATAGTGACAGATACAGATAGCCAAAAATACATTGGTGTTATGGGTGCAGGAAAAAACTGGGAAGACATTTCAATAGTTCTTGGTCACGACGTTTGGTCATCCTTTTGCTTATCAAGACTTGCTGTTCATTATTCTCCCTCTCTATACCTCTTCAGGTAATTTCACTTGTTTGAAGGAGGCACCATGCAACTCATTCACAATTATTAAAGTTTATAATATATTGATTAAAAACAACAGCTTATAGTCACTGGAAAGGAAAAATAAACTGGCTTTTCTCAGGGTTTAGGTGCTTTTTATTCTAGAAAAAAGGACACCACCTCCCCTTCTGGAAGTCCAAAGGCTTCTGACTATATCATTCACACCCATAAGCTTTTCAGCTGCCTGAGAGCCAATTGCATTGTTGTTGGTAGACAGAAGGTCTTTGTTATTAGCAATTGCATCCGCTGCACCCGATGTGGCCTCCTCTACATTGGGGAGACAGGTTGCTTACTTGCGAAATGTTTCAGAGAACACCTCTGGGATACCCGCGCCAACCAACCCAACCGCCCTATGGCTGAACACTTTAACTCCCCCCTCCCGCTCCGCCAAGGACACGCAGGTCCTTGGCCTCCTCTATTGCCAGACCATGGCAACACGACGCCTGGAGGAAGAGCGCCTCATCTTCTGCCTAGGAACCCTCCAACCACAAGGGATGAATGCAGATTTCTCCAGCTTTCTCATTTCCCCTCCCCCCACTTTATCTCAGTCCCAACTCTCGAACTCAGCACCGCCTTCTTGACCTGCAATCTTCTTCCCGACCTCTCCGCCCCCACTCCATCTCCGGCCTATCACCCTCACCTCAACCTCCTTCCACCTATCGCATTCCCAACGCCCCTCCCCCAAGTCCCTCCTCCCTACCTTTTATCTTAGCCTGCTTGGCACACCCTCCTCATTCCTGAAGAAGGGCTTATGCCCGAAACGTCAATTCTTCTGCTCCTTGGATGCTGCCTGACCTGCTGCGCTTTTCCAGCAACAGAATTTTCAGCTATTAACAACTGGTGACAACTCCACAGACAAATCAATTACTTGCTGCTGATAGAAACTCCTTTGTTTACACCTTCTGGTACCAGTACATCTGCAATTACGCTTTCTCCATTGGTTGACCAAACAAGAGTACAAATAGCACTTCCAATAAGTGCTGATTACTTGCTTTTAAAAAGTTCTTCAATCCCTTCCACAACCCTTGATTTTTAAAACCATTTCTTTCCCATTTCAGTTCCATAATCAAAATTTTAAAACTACAATCTGTACAGACCTCATGTTTAGCTGTTAACTTATTTCTTCAGCTGGTAAAGTTTGCAGGTAATCCTGAGCTCTCAATAAATGGTTATTTTGCCAAGTTGATTTTTCACTGGCCTCTGACTTCAAGGTTGAGACACAGAGAAAGAGGCTTCCAGCTTCTTGTATCGATTCATTTTTTAAAATTTCTGCATGCTGCTCCAAAGGTGTTGCCTAAAATATTGTTCATTTGTAGATTCCTCTGTCTGGCATCATTGTTTGTTCAAACCGGAAGGTCCACAGGCATCTTTCATCAGAATGTGTATCTTCTAGAAAGGTGTGAATCAACCATGAGACAGAGAACTCAGTTTCACCACCTTTTCTAATGAGGTTAATTTCAATTTAAACTAGCCCTTGTTTCACGATTCTTCGCCAATGTGGTTAATTGATTGCAAGAGCCATTTGAGGTGAGTATTTATCTTTATTTGATGTCATTTTAGTCATGGGAGTCTCGGATATTAAAATTGACTTGCAATAGTCCCTGTTTAAAATTACCATAAACGTTTCAAAATAAACCACACTGAATATGGACAGAAGGGAAAAGAATTGACAATTTCTGTTCTTTCTCTCCTCCACTGCGCACAACATTTAGACATGGCCGCAGGGAAAGATATATTACCAATTGCATAAATACATCATAGATCTTCGAATATTTGATTCTTTGAAGATAGTGGCTGGGATTTTTTTTTGTTTTGCAGGCATGGTTAGTAAGCTTGCAGATAACATTAAAATTGGTATACCCGACCGTGAAGAAGGTTATCTAAGATTACCAAGGGATCTTGATCAATTGGGCCTGTGAACTGAGGAGTGACAGACAGGGTTTAATTTGGATAACTGCAATGTAAAATAAACAAGTGCCATTAACTTATATTGTTAATGGTAGGATGCTGCTGGGAATGGAGGGTTCAAGTTATAAGGATAGGCTGGATAGACTGGGACTTTTATCACTGGTGCATTGCTGATAGAAGGCTGACCTTGTAGAGGTTTATAAAATCATGAGAGGAACAGATAAGGTGAGTGGCAAATCGAGGTGGCATATTTTTAAGGTGAGAAGAGAAATATTTAAAAGGGACCTGAGGAGCAACTTTTTCACGCAAAGGATGGCTCATTTCTGGAATGAACTACCAAAGAAGGTGGTAGATGCAGGTATACTTATATCTGGATAGGTATATGAATAGGAAAGACTTACAGGGATCTGGGCCAAATGCAGGCAAGTGGGACTAGTTGAACCTGGCAATCTTGGTTGACATAGACAAGTTGCACTGAAGGGTCTGTTTTCTTGACTCTTTATGTCTCTTTAAATGGCAGAATCGGGCATTGGAACAAATCCTGCTGTGTTGAGATTGTGAGAAAGTCAACTTGGTAGGAAGGGGACAATTGCAATTTCACTATTTTATAGATCTGGTTTACAGGAGTGACATGGGAATAACAGAGCATGAGACCCTCATCAGCTATAATGAAGATGAAAGTCAGCTTTGGTTGCCATTGTAAAAGGTTGCGTGGTTTGGTCAGGTGATTGAAAATAAGTAAACATTTAAGAATTGGGAGCAAACTTGCCGAGCAGAAGCTGCCTAGTCGAGTGTCATTACTGACTTTCACTTGCATGAGCAGGGTCAGGAGGATACCCCAGAGAACTGAATGCACCGATCTGCCATGGGCCTCATTCTTGGAAGCTTTCATACCTCCAGTGAAAAGAACATCGGAGACGGAGAAAGTTGTAGTCACAGTTCATCTCTGCCTGACTGCTAACCTGCTCAAATGGACTAACATACATTTCATAGCCAGCACTGATGCCTAAGCATTTTCACTGCAGACAAGCAGGAGGCTGGAAGAACACATCAAGCCAGGCAGCATCAGGAGGTGAAGAAGTGAATGTTTCGGTCTAGCCCTTCTTCAGGGGGGGGGGGGGGGAGGGGTGGCTGCAGATAAAGAAATGGGGAGTGTTTTTGGAAGGGAGAGGGACAGAATGGTGAGGTGGTGATAGATGAACACAAATGGTGGGTACTACTAGGCTGGTCGAGGGGAGGAATGAATCCAGTTGATGGCTGGAAGGAAGGGTCAGAAGATGAAATGGAAGGGAGGAGGCCGGGCTGGAAAAGTAGTCAGGGGATGGATGGAAAAGTCATTTGAAATCAGAGAACTCAATGATGAGTCCTCTGGGCTGTAGGCTTCACAGGCGGAAGATGAGGTGTTGTTCCCTAATTTGCAGTCTGATTCACTGCCGCAATGGAGGAGGCCAAGGATGGACATGCTGGAGAGGGAATGGGAGGAAGGATCGAAATGGGACATCATGCTGGCCCTTTCAAGCCTGGCTGAAATGTTCAGTGAAACTTGCCCTTCGTTTACATTTGGTCTCACATCGAGAGGACCACATCAGGAGTACTGAATGCAGTAAACTAGGTTGGAAGAGAGGCAGGTGAACCTCTTTCACCTGGAAGGACTGCTTTGGCTAGGGGGGTGGGGGCGGGTTGGTGAGGAGAGTAGCATGAACCAAGGAGTAATGAAGGGAACGGGTCCTTGCGGAAGGCAGAGAGGGGTAGGGAGGGGAAGATGTTCTGGATGCTGGGGTCTAATTGGAGTTGTTGGAAATGTTTGAGGATGTGTTGGATATGGAGACTAGTGGGGTGGAAAGTGAAGACAAAGGAGACCCTGCCTTTATTATGTTTGGAGTGGGGGTGGGGGTGGGTGGCAGGGTTTAGAGCATTTCCACCAGCTGGCTGAGCATGCCTATTTCCAATCTCAAATTAATCAGCTGTCACATTTCAGATCTCACAAGCTGAATATTGTGTTCTGCCCTTACCTTTGTCAAAACAAGTCATTAATCTTCTTTCAGTGTCACCATATTATGGGGGACAATCCCATGGTTGCTGACATCTTTTGTTACCTCCATTCAGACTGGTTTGGTTTGGTGAGCTGGTCACCCCCTCTCATTCTGAGGAAGTAGAAAATCCCTCTGTGCCCTCACTGCCTGGAAAAGTAAGTAAATCATGGCAAGTCCGTCCTTGTGACCATATTACTCTCTCTTCATTGTCCTCTCAAAATTAGGTTACTGCCAATAGAATTCTGGCCCATTTATTCTAGCCAGTACATTGCATTATAATCAATATTCAACCATCCCAGTCGATTACTTGAATTAACCGCAAAATCAGGATAAATGTGTTCACACTGACATAATAACATTGTGGACAAATGCTGATTCACTTGTTCCGATGATGCCTTTTACCTGAGGTCTTTACTGATCTCATTGCAATATTACCAACTTTTGGTGCATTTCCAGAAATTAATCATTTTCAAACATTTATGATGATGGTAAAGCAGTAAGAAATTTTAAAAGGTCAAAATAAGAAGGCAATTCACAAATTGAATCTTCTAACCTGAGTTTTGAAAAAAATAATTAGGGTTCCTTTGAATTGTTTGCTCAAATCATGGATGATGTATCAGTGTTTTATTCAAAGGCAATATTTCATTTCATTGTCCTGGGCAATATTTTCACTGCTGGATCAATTGATTATTCACTGAAGCTAAAGCACAGATTATAGAGACGTAACTTAGCAACCATTTCTTTTCTGCTCACTGACATTTTGTTAGCAATAATCAATGCATTTAATCAAAAATATTTATTCCTTGATCTACTGTTTATTATTGATAGACTGAAATTGTGTGCCATTCTTCCTGTAATTGTGTCTCATTCTTGAACTCTTTTTGAGTTGATTTTTTACTGTTTCTCCGACCGCAGATGCCTCTCACATACTTAGAATAGAATGATTAAAGCACAGAAGGATGCCATCAGGCCCTTCATGTCCATGGTAGCCCACTGCAGGTGTCAGTCAGTGAGTCCCAATCCCCTGCCCATCTCCTGTAGCTTTGTAAGTTCTTTATCTCATGATAATTATATGATTCCCTTTTTGAAAGCCCTGTTTGAGTCTGTCTCCTCTACACTCTCTGGCAGTCTATTCTGCATCCTACTCACTTGCTACCTAAAAACATCTCACCTCTGATTGCTTTAGTTAAAATACCTTAAATTGTTATCACTCAGTTCATGATCTCTCCATCAATGTCTTTAGCTACTCGGTTCAATCGACACATGATTTTGAACACCTCAATCAAATCTCCTTGTTAAAAATCACATGACACCAGGTTGTAGTCCAACAGATTTATTTGAAAGTAGAAACTTTCAGAGTACTGCTCCTTCGTCAGGTAGCTAGTGTTTTGTACTTTCAAATAAACCTGTTGGACTATAAGCTGGTGTCGTGTGATTTTTAATTTTGTCCACCCCTCTCCAACACCGGCCCTTCCACAGCAGATCTCCTTGTGACGTTTCCTTTTGTAAGAAGAACAGGGCTGCATGGTGGGTCAGTGATTAGCACTGCTGCCTCACAGCACCAGGGATCCAGGTTCGATTCCCGTCTTGTGTGGAGTTTGCACATTCTCCCAGTATATGAGTGGGTTTCCTCACACAGGCCAGGTGAATTGGCCATGCTAAATTGCCCATAGTGATTGGTGCATTAGTCAGGAGTAGATATAGGGCAGGAAAATGGATCTGGGTGGAGGGTTGGTGTAGATTGCTGGGCTGAAGGGTCTGTTTCCGTAATGTAAGTAATCTAGTCTAAACACCAATTTATCCAATCTATCCATGTAACTGAAGATAAGTTTGGAGGAGGCATGAGGAATAATAAGAGTGAAACTAGAGAACAATGTGAGTTCAGAACTTGGGCATGGAGGAGCCCAAGAGGAAGTTTAGCCAGTAGGGGTACGGGAAGGGAGGGAAGAAATGATGACGGCAGATGATTTCAATCTTACTGAGAACTGGCTAAAGGTAGAAGACAGAGGATGGTGGTGGAGGGATGTTTTTAAGACTGGAGGCCTGTGACCAATGGAGTGCCACAAGGATCGGTGCTGGGTCCACTACTTTTCATCGTTTATACAAATGATTTGGATGTGAGCATAGAAGTATAGTTAGTAAGTTTGCAGATGACACCAAAATTGGAGATGTAGTGGACAATGAAGAAGGTTACCTCCGAATACAATGGGATCTTGATCAGATGGGCCAATGGGCTGAGAAGTGGCAGATGGAGTTTAATTCAGATAAATGCGAGATTCTGCATTTTGGGAAAGCAAATCTTAGCAGGACTTATATACTTAATGGTAAGGTCCTAGGGAGTGTTGCTGAACAAAGAGACCTTGGAGTGCAGGTTCATAGCTCCTTGAAAGTGGAGTCGCAGATAGATAGGAGAGTGAAGAAAGCATTTGGTATGCTTTCCTTTATTGGTCAGAGTATTGAGTACAGGAGTTGGGAGGTCATGTTGTGGCTGTATAGGACATTGGTTAGGCCACTATTGCATGCAATTCTGGAATATTGGAATATTGCATGCAATTCTGGTCTCCTTCCTATCGGAAAGATGTTGTGAAACTTGAAAGGGTTCAGAAAAGATTTACAAGGATGTTGCCAGGGTTGGAGGAATTGAGCTATAGGGAGAGGCTGAACAGGCTGGGGCTGTTTTCCCTGGAGTGTCAGAGGCTGAGGGGTGACCTTATAGAGGTTTAGAAAATCATGAGGGGAATGGATAGGATAAATAGACAAAGTCCCCTGGAGTCGGAGAGTCCAGAACTAGAGGGCATAGGTTTAGGGTGAGAGGGGAAAGATATAAAAGAGACCTAAGAGGCAACTTTTTCCACACAGAGGGTGGTACGTGTATGGAATGAGCTGCAAGAGGATGTGGTGGAGGCTGGTACAATTGTAACATTTAAGAGGCATTTGGATGGGTATATGAATAGGAAGGGTTTGGAGGGATATGGACTGGGTACTGGCAAGTGGGACTAGATTGGGTTGGGATATCTGGTCATCATGGATGAGTTGGACCGAAGGGTTTGTTTCCATGCTGTACATCTCTATGACTCTAGACTCTATAAGCTCTTCACACATAGAAGATATTTTGTAATAGAGAGTAAAAAGCAGTGGTAAACTTTGCATTCTAGAATGATCCTGAAATAATAAATGGTTATGCAGATAAAGGCAAGCCCTGATATTGCTTCATGTGATCTGACCATCCAGCAGTGCAATCAGTTGTCTGCAATTTCCATTCAAGTCTGCATCCCTTAGATTTCAGTGAGTGGAGATAAGGGTGTGGACAATGAACAGGGTGAAAAAAGTCTTCATTTTCATGGAGATGATGGCATCAAGTGGAGACGTGAGACCAGGATTGAGCAAATCAGCTGCTGCAAAATTTCATAATAAACAGAAGGCTAGAGGGTGGAAAACAGGGATAATGGTGAATATACAATCTTAAAATATGGTCAAGCCCTTATTTTGGGCATTAGAAATTGCACTTACTAAGAAAATAATGACTGTTTGAAAAAAAATAATGCCAGAAAGCATTCTGAATAGTTTACAGGAACCTTGGGCCATAATTGAGCAATCAAGGTGTGACACATTCTACCTACTAAGTGGTAACTGTCATGTGTCACACGGTGTGACATTTTGTTACATTAACAAGACCCATTACAGTGCCTCCTCCAGGAATACCAACCTTGTAAGTACTTCTAATGAGCTTTCAGTAAAAGGTGCAGCCACATACAAAATTTAAAATACAGTTGATAGGTGGAGCACAGCTCCCTGAATTGTACAAAAATAGATGCATTCTGCAAAAAGGGGAATGAAGACTAAGTCAGTGAAATTTGATGTGATTGAAATACATGTTCTGAAAACATTGCATTGTCTTTGGGAACTTAACAGCAAGATGAGGCCATACAGCTCCTTGAAACTGTTCTGTCTTTCTTGATTCACGCCTAATCATCTACTATAATGCCACTTTTCCACATGACCCACACTCCTTGATGCCATTGGTATCTAGGAGTCTACTCACCTCTGTTTTGAAGATACTCAATGATGAGTGATGAGTATGTTCCCCTGGGGAATAGAGAATTCCAAAGATGTACGACTCTGAGTCAAGAATTTTCTTTACTCAGTCCTAAATGGCTTGCTCTTTATTCTGAGACTGTTTATACTGATCAATTCACTCCAGCCACAGGAAACATCCTCTTGCATCCACCCTGTATGAATATTGTCAACATCAATGGGTTTATCTCTCATTCTTCCCAACTCCAAAGAAGGAAGACCAAGTCACCTCAATTTTTCTTCTTATACTAATCCTGTTGTCCCAGGAATTAATCTGGTGAACCTCCGCTGCAGTGTCTCTCTGGCAAGTACATCCTTCCCTAGATAAAAAGATCAAAACTGTGTACATTTCTTGAGGTGCAGTCTCACATAGGTTCTAGACAATTGAAGCAAGACATTTTACCTATGTACTCAAATCATCTTGCAGTAAAAATCAACATAACATTGTATTTTGAATCTCTATGTTAACTTTCAGTGACTAAGAAAAAGGATATCAAGATCCCTTTCAATAGCAACAGTTCCAATCTCTCACTCTTTAAGAAATACTCAGGTTGGAGGAACACAAGTTCAAAATAGATAACCTCACACTCATCTACATGATATTGCATTTGCCATATTCTGGCTCTCTCACTCAGCTTTTAAAAATTCTCTTGAAGCTGTTTTGCATTCTCCTTACAACTCACATTCTCACCTAATTTCGTGTCAAATGTAAATTTGGAAATATTACATTTGGTCTCCATATCCAACCCATTGATGAAGCTTGTGAACAGCTATATCTCAAACACTTACCTTTCCAGTACCAAAACAGTCACATGAGAGTAGCCCATTAATTCCAATTGTTTTCTTTCTATAAACCAATCCTCAATTCATGTCAGTATGTTATCCCCTAACGCATGCACTTGTGTGACTCTTTTAACTGTACCCTCTCTTCTTCCCATCCAATCTCCATTCCCAGCAGTTTAGAATTTATTGGCATTGTGCATCGGAATAGTTAGGTTTTTTCCCAAGGCTGTTGTTTTATTTGTCTTACACACATCTTTCTACCTATTGCTGGCAACACCATTTTCTTAGAGACAGGAAAGTAGGAATGAAATCCTGCCATAATCAAGAAAAAAAAGTGAATTAGAACTTGAGAAAAGATGGTTCATTTTGCATCAGATAGAAAGCTTAGTTTTTATGAATTCTTGAGATGAAGGAATTTCAATAAGGAAAGTTAGGGCAAGCTGTGTCTCATTGTTTTGGAGTTTAGAAAACCAAGAGCTGATTTTATTGAAACATAACATCCTGAGGAGACTTGACAGGGTGAATGGTGAAAGGATATTTTATCATGTAGAAAAAAACAAGGGGCCACATTGAAAAATTGGCCCCTCCCATTTAAGATGGTGGCAAGGAGATTTTCTTTCTCTCAAAGGATTGTTGTGAAATTCTCTCCCTCAGAGGGCATTAGAGGCTGGATCAGGAAAGATGTTTACAGTGAATGTGAGAGATTTCTGACTTACAGGGGAGTCCAAGGGTTTCGATAGTAGACAGGAAAGTAGAGACCACAATTAGATCAGTAATGATCTTGCCAAATGATGAATTAGTCCTTAAGGAACAAAATGGCCTACTCCTGCTCCTGGTTTGTAAGTTTTAGCTTTCCAAGCAGCCATTTGTGCCTGCTGTTCTCCAATCTTATTTACCATGGTTCAGTCATTTTATATACAACTGCTCTGTAAACGTAATTTAAGTCTTATGGTGTTCCTTCTTGGTCTAATCCAAACTGATACCTTACAATTTCTTACTCTAATGTTATCTGTCTCCCCCGTTTTTTGTGCATCTATATTAGAGCCATATAAGGAAGGAATGGGTAAATGTTTTGAGAAGGTTAGGAAAAGTTAGACATTCAGATATGACATGAAAAATGCTATCCTGTGCCTTTCCACCAACAATGTTGTCAATGAGATCAGTCCTTTCTGATACCTGTTTTGTGAGGCTTAATCAGAGTAATTTAATATCTGTTTAGAATCATTGCATGTATCGGATAGACATGCATTAGAAATGGCAAGGTTAACCTCCAAGCTGATTGTACTTCATGTTTAGATACAATACACACATAGTAAATAATCTTACAGTTGTCATGAGCTCAAAAACGTCTTAATGCATCTTCATCAAACAGATTCCATCTCTTTTCACTCTGCACAGCCGTGTAGAGCAGTAACATGATCTCACTAGGTTACCCAAACAGGTGGCCATTGTTGAAATCATGGCAAAGATTGCAAAGGTTTATGTAATAAACTATTAGAATGAATTTTAAAAACAAAAATTAAATGGATAAATTTCTTTCTTGCTAATCATGGTGTGGGCTGATGACATTAATGCGATTATCAAGCATTCCCAGCTCAAGTTTAGCATAGCATATTTGCAGAGGAAAGTTGCTGTGATAACATGGAGGATCACCTCCAACTTGATCACTGTAGCATTTCTTTTTCATTTCTCTTGTGAGTTGCCCTGTAGTTTTTCCAAATATGATTGCTAATTCAGCAGTTCCAGTGTTGGAAGAGGGGAGTTTACACTCTGTTCCCAATTGTCACAGCCTGTCTCAAAACACGAACAGAACTTGAAAGACCCTAAACAGAGAACAAGCAAAACAAATGTCATTTACAAAATACCATGCTAGAACTGTAACAAATACTAGATCAGACAAACAGGCAGAAAACTAGTTACCAGGATACATGAACATCAACTAGCCACAAAATGACATGACCCTCTCTCACTAGTATCCTTACATACAGATGAGGAAGGACACCACTTTGACTGGGACAACACATCCATCCTAGGATAAGCCAAACAGACACACACAAGAATTCCTTGAAGCATGGCACTCCAACCAGAATTCTGTTGACAAACATTGAGTTGGAACTGAGCAAAAGAACAGGAAATGACATCACCATAGGAAATGACATCACCAACCCAAAGAAGCCCAAACATATAAATAGAAAGCAGGAATCATCAGCAGTGCTTTGTCTGGAGGCTCAGTGAAGATGTTACCTAGTATGGTGAGGAAACATCTGAAAATGAACCTTCCAGCTCAGCGAACAAACCTGCATCCAGAGTTGCCTGCGCTAGGCAGGCAATGTCATATTTCACAGAAAGTGCAGCCTTACGATGTCATCACTGTGGTGATGAAATGTTAACTGCTGAAATGGGGATGGCTACACTGGTCCAAACACAATAACTCACACATTTTATTGAAAAAAACAAAGTCAAGACTGAAGTTATTTGTTCTCAAGTTTCTTACAGGCTTCAATGAACAAGAGAAACTCCCTGGATTTCAAAAAGAGTTCATGGACATCTTCATTTCTTCTAGTCCCACAAACACTAGGAAATCTATTGCCACAAGCCCTGACTTCATTCCAAGAACTGTTCCTTCAGGTCCATGATGCTGTCAGGTCACCTGCACCATTTCTGCTTCAGCTCTCCAGCCTGCCTTTATTCTCACATCTTTGGATAGAAGGTCTTTATTGGACTATTCAAATGAGGTCAAGGAGATAAAATAGTCAGGCTCACATTGAATTGATGCTGGGAAAAGGGGTATAGTTGGTCCTGACAACATTCAATACTGAAGTGTGTAGGTGCTGCTGTCTATGCCATTTTGGGGAACCTATCTCTGAAACCTCCTGATCTTTGCAGATTACCATGGCAAAGTGTTGGGATGAGCGCATCTTAAAATTTATTTTTCGTATGTCTTCCTGGTGGACCCTTGGTGCCATACTGCTCATGTTCTAAACACTCGCCTTCTGTTGTGTAGACAGGAGCGTGGTCACAAGGACAGCAGGACGAATTGTTTCATTTTGGTTTTCAGCAGTTTTTATTCTTGCTGAGGGTAGAAATTTAATATTGACAAGCTAATATTCTAATTTTCAGGTGGCTAACAGCCAGCTTTTCTCTTGGGCAATTTAATAATCTAAACTGAATGAGGAAGTCTGCCATCAGTATGTCTGTCAGATTTAGCCATGGCTGAAAAATGTGTTGCTGGAAAAGCGCAGCAGGTCAGGCAGCATCCAAGGAGTAGGAGAATCAACGGTTCTGGCATAAGCCCTTCTTCAGGATTTAGCCATGGGTCTAGGTAGCCATTGTATAGAAGATTTGGACTTTCATCATATTAAACCTCTGGCCTTACAGAGGTGTTTGTAGTTTACACAGCAGCTGACGTCAATTTTGCTGATGAATGTCTCGTCAATGCATCTGCTCCCACGAATGTTCTCAATGATTGTTTGCTGTGCATTTGAATCTAATGAGGAAAGCCCTTGCATCCTTTCCTGTTTTGTTTCACTTTTCAGTGCTTTTCTATGTTGTTGCATAATTACCTTTTCTAAATGTCATCTCAGTTGGTTGGTGTTACAGTGGGAGGGGTTTAAATGCCTTGGTACCTGAGTAAACAGTTAGCATGGGGCAGAATCACATAGGGTCTGAGTGCTGTAGGCTATGGTGAGATTCATGGCAGATGTGGAGCAGAATCCATGAGACCCATCTCATTGCCAGGAGCATCTTAGTCCATTATTTGTGCTTTTGCTGAGCAGTGAGGCAGGTTTCTCATTAGTCAGCAACAAGTTGCCAAATTAAGAGAGATTGTAGCTTGTTAAAAACCTTTATTAAAGCTGAACGCATCTCATTAACATTCAACTTTCTTTTTTACCAATCGTGTCAAACAAGCTCAAAACCTCTATGACTATCAGAGTGCCTGCCAACTTCATCCTGCTCTAAAAGATTGTCATGTGACTCAGGATCAAACTGCATCTCAGGGCATAATCCACAGGTGCCATGCGATGCACTTCACATCCACAGACATTGGCATCTGGCATTTGCCAACACCTCACAACCATCATGACACTTGTCCAATCCATTTGCATTCTGCTCAGGGAATTGGTCACAGTCAGGCCTGTGGTTCCAAAGCAGGCAGTCCAGGCGGCTAGGGGTAATGTGGTCAGTGGGAGTGTACAGCTGTTGGTCAGGGGTCTGGGTATTTTTTGTCTCGGGCTGTCCAGTTAGGTCATTCAAGGTGGGTGGGATATGGTCAGTCTGTCATTCAAGTGCTGTACATCTTGCTGTAAAGCAGTGTGCTACATCAATCTCACACTAGCACCATGAGCCAACAGCATCTGCAGCAAATACATTGCATGTGCAGCAAGCCATGTCTCAAAGTCATAGAAGAGTAGTTTTCATCAATATATACCAAAATTGCATTTTTACTAAAAGTGAAGGATTCTATTCCATCAGTGTCCTGCTGGTTTACAGGCTGCAGGTCTGTGCTTGCTGTCACCCTACATCAGTGGCACCTTTATACCATCCAGGCTGGCATACAGGTTATTGGCTGACTCAGGTTATTGCCCGACTCAGGTTATTGCCCCTGCACATGAGTTATGAATGACATCAGTACCCCATGCCTATTGGCTGAGGTGGTCAATAATGAGTGCCTGGCCACCGCACTCAGAATCGCGGAGCATTCTCTTCTGGACCATCCCTCAGAACTTTTGAGCACCTTTTGAGAGGCTATCAGAATTTGTCTTTGCCTGCTCCTCCTGCCATCATGAAGGTCCAGCCTTTTCTGAGGTCTAACCTGACCAGCAACAAATGCACGGGCAAGAAGCTGGAGCAGGAAGAGGAGAGCCGACTATGACCGCTGCCTTTGGGACCAAAACTCAGAGTCATGAGTTCATCAAGGAATGCTACACAATCCAGTCTTCCCCAAATGCCAACAAACAGACTGCCCTTACTGCCAGTTATTCATCTCCATCAAGTTGTTTTTTTCCAATACAACTTGATGAATTTTGTCATTACAGGGATTAACTAAAATTTGGGGCAAACACAATTCATCAAAGCAAACACATCTTTATCTGATAATTGGCAGGAATAATTAAGAACGTCCTCATGTTAGTTCTTATGTGCTCTTTTCCCTCGTCTAACTCTCCTATGTTTCTCTGGTGGCTGCAGGTTGGGGATTGAAAGCTGAACTGCTGTCAGGATTCTTTATGTTGCCATGGAGAATAATTTTGGGCAGTTTCTGGCTCCAATTGCAGACTTCACTGTACTGCTGTTTGCCAGAACAGCCTGGTGTGTCTGATTGCTTTCTAATTCATTCACACCACATGGAAATCATTGGCAAGGGTTAGGATGAACCACTTCCTTGAACGCTGTAGTCATTTGTGTAAGTATACCCTCAGTGGTATAGGTATGGAGTTCTAAGAGTTTTAGCAAATGATGAGAGACGTGTGGTGATATATTTCCATTCCAAGGTGGTGTGTGGTGTTCTCATATCAAATGCTTTTGTCTTCGTAGTATATGCTTTCTTTTATTGATCAGTGTAGTGAGTACAGGAGTTGAGAGGTCATGTTGCGGCTGTACAGGACTTTGGTTAAGCCACTGTTAGAATGTTGCTGCAATTCTAGTATCTTTTTTATCGGAAAGATGTTGTGAAACTTGAAAGGGTTCAGAAAAAATTTACAAGGATGTTGCCAGGGTTGGAGGGTTTAAGCTATAGGGAGAGGCTGAACAGGCTGGGGCTGTTTTCCCTGGAGTGTTGGAGGCTGAGGGGTGACCTTATAGAGGTTTACAAAATTATGAGGAGCACGGATAGGGTAAATAGGCAAAATCTTTTCCCTGGGGTCGGGGAATCCAGAACTAGAGGGCAAAGGTTTAAGGTGAGAGGATAAAGATATAAAAGAGACCTAAGGGGCAACTTTTTCACACAGAGTATATGGAATAAGTTGCCAGAGGAAGTAGTGGAGGCTGGTACAATTGCAACATTTAAGAGGCATTTGGATGGGTATATGAATAGGAAGGGTTTGGAGGTTTATGGGCCAGTGCTGGTAGGTGGGACTAGATTGGGTTGGGCTATCTGGTCGGTGTGGATAGGTTGTACCGAAGGGTCTGTTTCCATGCTGTACATCTCTATGACTCCATTAGATGGTATAGGTCAAGTACTTGGGAGGTGCTGGTGAAAAAACCTTTGTGAATTGCTGGATAGCTGCTGGTAGAGGGAGTGAATATTTAAGGTGGTCAATGGATGGTTGATCAAGTAGATTGCGTACTTCTGGATGGTCTCAAGCTAGAGTTGTGTGGCATTGTGTGGGACTTGCCAAGTTGTTGGCAGAGTGTTTGATGGAGAAGCAGGAATGCCATCATTGTGAGGGGACAGCATTCGCTTTACGAAGTGAAGATGGCTCTACTGGGACAGAGCCTCAGCAATCCTGCAGCTCATTATGAACAGAGTACTGGACCGCTGTAACAGTTTGGAACCTTTTGTCAGTACTGGCTTCCAGGGCCACAATGAGTTTTCTGGGTGTCCATGGCATAGATTCCTTAAGGAATCTGCAAATGCGGTGTTTCATGGCATGCAAAGTGCTGGCAGTCTTCCCAGTGTAAGTTGCATTACCTGGTATAGTGCCCATGAGCCTTTTTCAGCTCTCAAAGTCTGGCATCTGATTTCTTAAGAGCAAATCTTGAGTGTAGACTCACTCACCAGCAAGCTGGGGCCTGTAATGTTCTATACCCTTGCCCAAGCTCCTGCGTATTTCCACTTTGTGAGGTACCATATTGTTACAATTCGGATTTATAGAATTATTGTGTTTTGGGATTTTTGTGTTTAAGCTGAAAGTAAAATGTAGGGGCTAGGCTCATATTACATCTTCTGAAATTTACTCGGTCAAGTTGATTGCTGGAGATCAAAGGAAGGCTTAGATGATTTTACTCGGAGACAATGAAGGAATCCTGGGTGTTAACACTATGTTTCGAAAGTACTAGAAAAGTTTTGAGAATGTCAGGTTGTAATCAGTTGTGCTTTAAACTGTACCTATAAGATAAATAAGATCTTTACCTACAAGGTAAAAATGTTGAGGTCAAGAATAGCTGGTCAGAATGTTTTGCTCGATACAAGGATAATATGCTTCATGTCACATTTTAGCTCAATATTATAGGAAAGATGTGAATGCTTTGGAGAGAGTGCAGAAGCAATTTACAAGAACGGTTCCAGTTACGATGATTGCTGTCCTTGGAGAGATTAGGCTGAGAGGAGATCTGATGGAGGCGTTTGAAATCATGAGCAGGGTGGATAGACAGGAAGAAGCTGCAACCACCACACTTCCAGGCAGTGCATTGCAGATTGTAACCTCGCACTGTGTGAGAATGTTTTTTTCTCAGGTCATATTTGCTTCTTTTACAAATTATTTTAAATGTGTGCTTTTCTGTTCTCGAGTGGGAATGATTTCTCTGCATCTACCCTTCATGATTTTGAAAGCTTCTATCAAATCTCCTCTTAGCTTTTTCCTGTCTATCTTCAGAAGTAAAATTTCTTATCCTGAAACCATTCTTGTAAGCATTGCCTGCACTCTCTCCAATGCATTCGCATCTCTTGTGAAGTGTAGCACCCAGAACAGTACACAATGTTCCAGCTGAGGTATAGCTAGTGATTGATACAAGCTCAACATATATCTCCTTGCTCTTTTACTCGATGCCATTTGTCCATTCATTCTTTCAGCTCACAACTTTGTCACTTTTAAAGTTGTCTGTCTCTGCAGAGATCTTAACAATGTGCAGACCAAGCTAATGAAAGTACATTGGTGCCAGTATTTGAGTTTGTGCTTGTGTGAATCAGATGCAGTGATAATGCAGCTTCAGAAAGTTGTTCTCCCCCTTCCTTCACTGGCATTGGAGTTTTGACATTTTCATTAAAATGATCAGATAGATCGATATTACTTGCTGGTTGAGAGAATGTTAATTTTGTATCTTGTTGGATTTTTGGACCTGTGACTAAGTGGTATAATTTTGCAGTGATTAGAAGCTGCTGTGACCGGGTTGATTGCTTCTTATTTTGCTCAACTAAAATAGTATATTTGTTTGCCAAATATAATGCAGAGCTGATTACAATTTTGTAGAATATGATAGTGACCTTACTTCAATATTTTCTGATTTTCAGATAGCTTGTGTATTTTATACCTTTCTTTCATGTATCTTTGAATATATTCTGCTTCAATCAGTGCTATTTGCTGTAAGTATGATAGAAGGGGTTCTGCATCAGTAATGGGCTGCGTTGTCTGGCTGAGGAAGACAAATTTGAGTAAGGTTTGAGATGGGGACAAATCAAATGTTCTCTCACCCTTTAGAGACCGTGGAAAACAAAATTACAATGTGAGGAACTGTACCAGGCAGCTGTGAAGGCACCAGTTTGTATGTAATGGAATTGTAATATTTGCATTTTTTGTGTTTGCTCTGCTACTGGAATAATTGTCAACGACTGCATTACGAAAAATATTTCAAATGTAACATGATGTGATTCCTTAGGAAGATTACATTAATAAGGCTGAATAATTGATTACTTTTGTTTTTTGTTAGTTGTACTTGTACTGTTTGGGTTGGTGGGCAAGGTAAGTGGGAATGATTCTCCTGCCATCGCACTATAAAACTGGTCTCGAGCTAACCAAAATATAAGGGACTCCGTTCATTGTTTATGGTACAAATCACAGGATTTTTCTTTATTCAGTCATACGACATGGGCGTTGTTGATTAGTATTTATGGCTTAGGCCAGTGTTTATTGCCCATCCCTAGTTGCCCTTGAGAAGGAGGTGATGAGCTGCCTTATTGACCTGGTACTGTCCATGTGTTGTAGGCAGAACCACAATGCCATTAGGGATGGAATTCCAGGATTTTGACCCAGTGACAGTGAATGAACAATCTAGTCCCACCTGCCAGGACCTGGCCCATATGCCTCCAAACCCTTCCTATTCATATACCCATCCAAATGCCTCTTAAATGTTGCAATTGTACCAGCCTCCACCACTTCCTCTGGCAGCTCATTCCATACACGTACCACCCTCTGCGTGAAAACGCTACCCCTTAGGTCTCTTTTATATCTTTCCCCTCTCACCCTAAACCTATGCCCTCTAGTTCTGGACTCCCTGACCCCAGGGAAAAGACTGTCTATTTATCCTATCCATGCCCCTCATGATTTTATAAAACTCTATAAGGTCACCCCTCAGCCTCTGACACTCCAGGGAAAACAGCCCCAGCCTGTTCAGCCTGTTCAGCCTCTCCCTATAGCTCAAATTCTTCAACTCTGGCAACATCCTTGTAAATCTTTTCTGAACCCTTTCAAGTTTCACAATATCTTTCCGATAGCAAGGAGACCAGAATTGCATGTAATATTCCAACAGTGGCATAACCAATCACAACATGACCTCCCAATTCCTGTACTCAATGCTCTGACCAATAAAGGAAAGCATACCAAACGCCTTCTTCACTATCCTATCTATCTGTGACCCCACTTTCAAGGAGCTATGAACCTGCACTACAAGGTCTCTTTGTTCAGCAACACTCCCTAGCACCTTACCATTAAGTGTATAAGTCCTGCTAAGATTTGCTTTTCCAAAATGCAGCACCTCATGTTTATCTGAATTAAACATCTCAGCCCATTGGCCCATCTGGTCCAGATCCTGTTGAAATCTGAGATAATCCTCTTCGCTGTCCACTACACCTCCAATTTTGGTGTCATCTGCGAACTTACTAACTGTACCCCTTATGCTTGCATCCAAATCATTTATGTAAATGACAAAAGGTAGAGGACCAGCACCGATCCTTGTGGCACTCCACTGGTCACAGGCCTCCAGTCTGAAAAACAACCCTCCACAACCACCCTCTGTCTTCTACCTTTGAGCCAGTTCTGTATCCAAATGGCTAGTTCTCCCTTTATTCCATGAGATCTAACCTTGCTAATCAGTCTCCCATGGGGAACCTTGTCGAACGCCTTACTGAAGTCCATATAGATCACACCTACCGCTCTTCCCTTATCAATGCTCTTTGCTACTTCCTCAAAAAACTCAATCAAGTTTGTGAGACATGATTTCCCATGCACAAAGCCATGGTGAACTTGCAAGTGGTGGTTTTCATGTGTATCTGCTGCCTTTTCCTTCTTGATGAAAGTGATTGTGGGTTTGGAAGGTGCTGTCTAAGGACCTTTGGTGATTTTCTGCAGTGCTTTTTGTAGATAGTACATACTGCTGCCACTGAGCATCTGTGGAGGACGGAGTGGATGCTTGAGGATGCAGTGCCAGTCAAGTGGGTTGCAATGTCCTAGACAGTGTCAAGCCTCTTGAGTGTTGTTGGAGCTGCATTCATCCAGGCAAGTGGACAAAATTCTTCACAGTCCCGTCATTCCTTGCAGGTGCTGGACAGGGTTTGTGGAGTTAGAAGGTGTTCCTCACTGCAGTATTCCCAGCCTCTGACCTGCCATGTAGCCACTGTGTTTATGCTTCTGGTCAATGGTAACCCTCAGAATATTGGTAGTGAACGGTTCGGTAATGGTAATGTCATTGAATGTCAAGGTGCGATGGTTAGACTGTCTCTTATTGGAGATGGCTATTGCCTGGCTTTTGCATGGTGTGATTCCACCTACAAGAGAATCACAGAATTGTTGGAGCACAAGAGGCTGCTCATCCTATATGTCTGTGCTGGCTCTCCAAAGAAGCAATTCACTGAATGTCACTTCTCTCTCTACTCCTCGTAACCCTGCACATTCTTGTCTTTCTGATTATAATTACATTTCCTGTCAAATGCCTGGTTTTAATCTAGTTCACCACCCTAAGACAGTCCACTCCAGATCTTAACCACTCACTGCATGAGAAACATTCTCCTCCTGACTCCATTGTCCCTTATTCTGCCAATTACCTTCATTCTTTTTTCTGTCTGGTTCTCAATCCTTTTATGGGAAGGTGATGGCCGAGTGATATTATCACTAAACTATTAATCCAGAGACCCAGACCCAGATAATGTTTTGAGGACGCAGATTCAAATCCCACCATGGCAGATGGTGACATTTGAATTTAATTAAGAAAAACTCTGGAATTAAGAATCTGCAGATGACCATGAAATCATTGTTGATTGTTGGAAAAATCCATCTGGTTCACTAATGTCCTTCAGGGAAGGAAATCTGCCATCCTCACCTGGTCTGGCCTACATATGACTACAGACCCACAACAATGTGGTTGACTCTCGATTACCCTCTGAAATGGCCTTGCAAACCATTCAGCTGAAACCAGATGGATTACCCGACGTTTATCTAGGCACTGCATAAGACAACAGCAGATACAGCCCTGTTGATCCTGCCAAGTCCTCCTCACTAACATCTGGGGGTTAGTGCCAAACTTGGGAGAGCTATCTCACAGACTAATCAACCAACAGCCTGACATAATCATACTCACAGTATCATACCTTACAGGCAATGTCCCAGGCAGCACCCTCAGCAACCCTGATTCACCGGCAGGACAAATTCAGCAGAGGTGATGGCGCTGTGGTATATAGTCGGGAGGGAGTTGCCCCAGGAGACCTCAATATTGACTCTGCATCCCATGATGTCTCACGACTTCAGGTTAAGCACGAGCAAGGAAATCTCCTGCTGATCACCACTTACCGTCCTCCCTTGGTTGATGAATCAGTACTCCTCCATGTTGAATAAAACTAAGAGGAAGCACTGACAATGGCATGGCACAACATGTATTTTGGGTAAGGGATTTCAATGTCCACCACCAAGAGTGGCTTGGCAGCAGTATTACTGATCGAGCTGGCTAGGTCCTAAAGGACATAGCTTCTAGATTGCGTCTGCGGAAGGTGATGAGGGAATAAACAGTGGGGAAAAATATACTTGACCTCATCCTTACCAATCTGCCAGCTGCCGATGCATCTGTCCATGACAGTATTGGTGAGAGTGATCACCACACTGTCCTTGTGGGACAAAGTCTCACCTTCACATTGAGAATAACCTCCATTGTGTTGTGTGGCAGTATCACTATTCTAAATGGGGCAGACTTCAAACAGATCTAGTCATTTAAGATGGGGCATCCAAGAGACGTTGTGGGCCATCAACAGCAGCAAAATCTGTAACCTCATGGCCTGATATATCCCCCATTCAGTCATTACTATCAAGCCAGGGGATCATGTCTGGTTCAATGGATAATGCAGGAGGGCATACTAGGAGAAGCACCAGACAGACCTGAAGATGACAGGTCAACCTGGTGAAGCCATAAAAAAGGATGACTTGAATGCCAAACAGTATAAGCAGCAAGTGATAGAGCTAACCAATCCCACAACCAACAGATCAGATGTAAGTTCTGCAGTCCTGCCACATCCATTTGAGAGTGGTGATGGATGATTAAACAACTCATTGGAGGAGAAGGTTCCACAAATCTCCTCACAAATGATGGAAGAGCCCAGCATATTAGTGCAAAAGATAAGGCTGAAGCTTTTGCAGCAATCTTCAGCCTGTAGTGCTGAGTGGATGAACCATCCCTATCTCCTCCAATGGTCCCAAGAATTACAGATACCAGTCTTCAGCCGATTCGATTCACTTCACGTGATATCAAGGAAGGTTGGAGGCACTGGATACTGCAAAGGCAATGGCCCCTGATAACATTCCGGCAACAGTCCTGAAGACTTGTTCACCAGAACTTACTGCTACCCTAGTCAAGCTGTTCCAGTACAGTTACAACACTGGCATCTAATCGACAATGTAGAAAATTGCCCAAGTATGTCCTGTACATTAAAAAGCACGACAGATCCAACCTGGCCAATTAAGGCCCATCAGCCTATTGTCTATCATCAGTAAAGTGATGGAAGGTGTCATCAACAGTGCTGTAAAGCAACACCTGCTCAACAATAACCAGCTTATTGACACCCAGTTTGGGTTCTGCCAGGGCCACTCAGCTCCTGACCTCATTATAGCCTTCATTCAAACATGGATGAAAGAGCTGAATTCCAGAGGTGAGGATGAGTGACAGCCCTTAACATCAAGGCTGCATTTGACCAAGTGTGGCATCAAGGAGCCCTAGCAAAACTGGAATCAATGGATATCAGGGGCAAACTCTCAGATGGTTAGAGTCATGTCTGATACATAGGAAGATGGTTGTGGTTGTTGGAGGTCAGTCATCTCAGCTCCAGGACATCTCTGCAGGAGTTCCTCAGAGGAGTGTCCTAGGCCCAGCCACCTTCAGCTGCTTCATCAATGACCTTCTTTCTATCATAAGGTCAGTAATGGGGATGTTCACCGATGATTGAACAATGTTCAGCATCATTCGTGACTCCTCAGAGACTGAAGCGGTCTGTGTCCAAATGCAACAAGATCTGGACAATATCCAGATTTGGGCTACCAAGCAGCAAGTAACATTCACGCCACACAAATGCCAGACTATGACCATTACCAAAAAGAGACAATCTAACCACTGCCCCTTGACATTCAGTGGTGCTACCAGTAATGAATCCCTCACTATCAACATCCTGAGAGTTATCATTGATCAGAAACTCAACTGGATCCACCACATAAATTCAGTGGCTAGAAGAGCAGATCAGACACTAAGAGTACTGTGGTTAATAATTCACCTCCAGATTCCCAAATGTCTGTCCACCATTACAAGGCACAAGTCAGGAGTGTGATGGAATACTTCCCACTTGTCTAGATGATTGCAGTCCCAAAAACACTTAAGAAGCTTGACAATATTCAGGACAAAGCAGCCTACTTGATTGGCACTGCATCTACAAGCATCCACTCCTTCCACCACCGATGCTCAGTAGCAGTAATGTGTACTATCTACAAGATGCATTGCAGAAATTTGTCAAAGATCTTCAGACAGCACCTTTCTAACTCGTAACATAAGCACTTTCATCTCGAAGGAGAAGGGCAACAGATATATGGGAGCACCACCATCTTCAAGTTCCCCTCCAAGCCATTTACCATCCTGACTTGGAAATATATTGCCGTTCCGTCATTGTTGCTGGGTCAAAATCCTGGAATTCCCTCCCTAATGGCATTGTGGGTCAATCCACAGCAGGTAGACTGCAGTGGTTCAAGATGGCAGCTCACCACCACCTTCTCAAGGGCAATAAATGCTGGTCCAGCCAATGATGTCCAGATCCCACAAAATGAATACATTTGAAAAAAGAAAGAGCAGTTTCTCCCAATCTCCCAAATGTAAACCTCACTTGATTTTGAAGAGCTCCACAAGATTGTCCATAACTGAAACCATTCTTTGCTGCACTCTCCCCGTTGCCTCCACATCTTTTCTGGAATGTGCTGCCCAGAACTGGAAACAAGACTCAACTTGTTCCACAAATTCAACATAACCTCATTGCGCTTTTAATTGATGCCTGTATTAGTTAGGCCTAGGATACAGTATACTTTATGAACTGCTCTCTCAACCTACCTTGTCACTTTCTGTAATTTATTTACCCAGGTCCTCCTGTTCATGCAGTATTTAGAATTGTTTTTCTTTTGCCCTGTTTCTCCATGTTCTTCCAATCAAAATAATTGTCTTTATACATCTCGGCATTGAATTTTCTTTGTCATTTTTGCATCCACTCCATTTTCACCATGTCCTTTTCAAGTTCCACACTACCCTCCTCACAGTTCGCATTACGTTTTGTATCATCCATAAATTTTGAAATTGTGTTGTGTACACCAAGATTTACATCACTAACATAGATCAGGAGGGACATGGGCTCTAACACCAACCCCTGGATACACAGAATCCTCAATTACCTCTGGATATATTGTTCTTTCTAAAGTTGCAGTATATCAAAATTTCACATTTTCTGTATTCTTTAAAAAAAAACGCAAATCTCTTCTGATTTTCCCAAGTAGAAGTCACATGGAATAAGCAATGGTAGATGATAGAAAGATAAATGACTTGCATTAATGTATGATTTCTTTTATGATCTCAGGATGTCCCTCGATGTAACAGCAATGCCAAACTAGTATTGCGTTCAAATTTTTTCAATGTGTCACAAACCTATGACCTGTTGATTGAGAGGTGATAGCTGATTCACTGAGCCTGGCTGACACCTTACCACTTAATTGCTAAGGTCACATTTCCCTCCTATAGTACTGAGAGAATGGATGATGACATGGGTGAAAATATGATGTATATCCCTTATTATAAATTTAACTCAGGAGAAAGTGAGGACTGCAGATGCTGGAGTCAATCAAAAAATGTGGCACTGGAAAAGCACAGCAGATCAGGTAGCATTCGAGGAGCAGGAGAATCGATGTTTTGGACACAAGCCTTCATCATCAAGGGCTTATGCCTGAAATGTCAACTCTTCTACTCCTCGAATGCTGCCTGACCTGTTGTGCTTTTCAGCACCACGCTTCTTGACTATAAACGTAAATGAACCATGTTACAAGCCCAAATTATTATTTTAAATTGGCTATTTATTAATCAGTTGTGCTCAAAACATGTCTCATTTATACTTGCTCGAAGTCATATACATTCTTACTCAGGGAACCGTTCTCTGCAAACAAAAAGAATATGTCCAAGCCTTGCAACATTCTTGAATTACTCAGGAGCTTGAACAGCCTATAGTTTCCCATGGCCTTCTCTTTAGCAATGTTGTGACCAATCAGCATTGACTAATTCAGCATCCTTTTTTCCTGTCATGTAAATTAATGTGATCATTTGAAATTTGGCATTCTTGCGCTGTTCCTGATGAATTCAAGCTGAAACCTTTGACAGCATGACTTTACTTTCAGCAGTATTCAAGTTTTGTACTACTTTTGTCTGATTTTGATTGAATTGGACAAATTCATGGGCATGGAATCAGGAACTAAAATGGCTCGTTAAATGAGTGAAGCAAGATAAGAGGAACACGATGTTGTCCTTGTGGTGCAGCAGCGAAAGAACTGAGCTGAATAGACTAATTGGAAAAACTATTTGAAAATATATCCAAGATAGGAATATGTGCCCCAGTATTCCAAATATCTGTAAAATTCATGTACAGCCTTTCCTCCCACGCAATCCTCCAGTACTGTAAGGTTAGTTGTTAAAACAATGTGCATGAGTATAAATTATGCAAAAATAGATTTGTGATAAATTATCAGTTCTACATACAATAAATCCCCAACTTAACTATAACAACTTGTCCATATCTCTGCTTAATGGCATGTAGCAGCTGTTGCCACAGTAACATGGAATCATTGAATTCTGCAGCTCAGAAGGAAGCAATTTGGTATATCACATCTGAGCTGGTTATCTGTACAGAAAAACTAGCTACTCATAGCAAAGAGGGCACGCACACAGATTGAACCATAATTCCTGTCAAGCAAAGTTATCATCATAGAGTTCCACTCAGGAAGGCATTGAAAATCCGCGATGATTACTGGGAACTGCCAGTGAGGCAGTGTTTTCATTTGTGGTCACAGAAGAAAGGTCATGGTGGAGGGAATATAGTGTCTCTTCCCAAGATATGGAAAAGGCTGCCATTTCAGTCTTTGCAGTAGGTCTCTATGTCTACCTCAAATGTGTAGGACCCTTTTCATTCATTGATAAAGAGATATGAGGCAGACTTTCCCAGATACAGCATTTATGTGTTACAAAAGCGTATTGCAAAAGACAACATGGACAATGCTCATGGTTGCATGCAACCTGCATAGTGTCTGCTGCAAAATCACCTGGTGATCCTGCTGACAAAATACAGCGAGGGGCCATGGTTATCTGACCAAGAAAGGTTTTTGGTAAATTTGCTCATCACAGTGGTGCAGATCTAGAAACCCTCTTCAATGTTTCTCCAGGTTTCTCCAGATTACCAGAATATTTCGAGATCTATAGAAACAGCTGAAGGCATGTTAGTGTTTGGACTGAAGCCTTTTTCATTATAGTCCTTGTGTCTCTGCTACAGGGCACCAGTCTAGAGAAGAATCCTTTAATAGATGAGTTGAAGCAAAACTCAATACCAAATTTTCTAAACAGCAAAAAGTATAATGCCTGTTTCAAACATGTATGTTTCATATAACAGGACACTAAGTTCAGGGTTGTAAAGTTAAAAGACCTGAAAAAGATGAACTTTTCTTCTCATGAAGAAATTCTAACTTTTGATTCTGGGATATCTCCATCGGATGCCACATGGTATTGCCATGGAGACCGAGAGCTCCAATTGCTGGTATTCCCTGAGACTCGTGGCTCATAATAGGCTGCATCTGTTCTATCAGAGTTTACTGCATTGTAGTTACAGAGATTGGGAAGGGCTTTGCCATTCTAACTTATTCAAACAATAGTGTACCTGTGTTGCAGAGATTGGCATGGAAAGGAGACCAGAGAATCAGAGAAGGGGGAATAAAAGTGCCCCAAATGACCCAATCAGTTTGTCAAAGGCAGCTGCAGCAGGAAGCTCCTTCCTTTAGTCTGCTGATCAGTCAGGTATATAGGAACAGTGGAAGACACCCAGTCTAGCTAAACTTGTGCTGTTAGCTGCTCAGGGAATACCCTGCAAATTGATAGCTCTGTGCTGCTGGGTTATTGGAGCTCAAGGAGGCCTTGGCGATACTTAACAGCCCAGTGGAGTTGAATGGTAGCTGTCTGCTAGAGAACAGGCAGCTGGTCAGAAAGGAATGCCTAAGAAGGTGATTCCACATTGCAGAAGTGCTGCTGTTTGCTCAGAGGAATCAAGGGCTCATTGAAGTCCCAGAAGCTATTTGTTGGCTGAGATTTGTTGCTCTTGGAAGCTAAGAGAGTCACTTGCCGTAGTGTAGCTTGGGAGACTGAAGTTCAGAGAAACCCATAGGTGGTGCCAGCTGAGTGAAGCCAGCTATGGCTTCATGACAAAGGTGGAATTGCGTTGTAAGTAGATGCTGGAGCTCAGCTTCGAGAATCCAGGGGAGCCCAGTTCCAAGAAAACAGTTTGAACCATTTGGGGGTGAGCAGCCTTTGAGGCAGTTCAAGGCATTACGCCATTTGAGGAAGTTCAGAGGCCAGATCTTTGAAAGTGAAGTTTCAGTGTCCTTTGTGAAGGAGGCAAAATTTTGATGTCACTTATTTTGAGTGGGTTGCTAGTAAGTCCTTGTGGATACGGAACAGATACTGAAAATGTTTTCCAATTGTGGGACAGATTAGAACTCAGGGACGTTGTTTAAAAATGAGGAGTTTCCCATTTAAAACAGAAATGAGGAGGTTTTTTTTATCTCAGAGGGTCATGACTCTTTGGAACTCTATTCCAGAGATAGCGATGGATGCAAAGCATTGAATAGTTTCAAGGCAGAGATAGATTGATACTTTATTAATGAGGGATTCAAAGGTTATTGGGGTGAGTAGGAAGGTGGAGTTGAGGCCATATTAAATCAGCAAAGAACTTATTAAATGATGGAGCAAGTTTAAGAGTTGAATGGCTTATCCTATTCTTAATTTACATGTTCTTATGTTTGTGTTTGTCCTTGACTGCATTTGGTATTTGATGTACACAGAGACATGTTTATCCATAATTTATCCATTGACTTATATTTACCTCATGCTAATTCTAGATGCTAGAATATAACTTGTATGTATATTATTAGTTGTTGTAGTTTTCTCATCCTGTGCCATAAACTTTATTTTGTTTGTTCAAAACTGTGGAATCTTGTGCCTTTACTTTCTTTGTAAATACCTGAAATTGCAAACTGTCTTTACTTTTACCAAACAAGTTTCTGGTCCCTAATTAGATTGTGACAGAAATTTGGTGGCTTTGTCAGTGATTGTGATACTGCCTCTTCAGACTCTACCAAAACCAATATCTTTGGCATTTTCTATACTTATTCTATATGTTACAGTTTGAATGTCACTGCTTATCTTTGGAAGATATTTCCACACAATACTTGAAAGAAATGGTACAAAATAGATATTGTAATGGAATATATTAAGCACTTGCTAATAATATGTTCAAAACAAGGCACAGATCAGGGGTGTAATGGAATTCTCCCCAGTTGCCAGGGTGGGTACAATACTAACAACACTCAAAAGGCTCCACACTATCCAGGAAAAAGCAGATGATTCGACTTAACCTCCACCCAGCAACTACAACATTCAATCCCTTCACAACCATTGCATAATGGCAACAGTGTGCACCATCTGCAAGATGCGCTGCAAAAACTCAGCACAGCTCGTTTGACAGCACCTTCCATCTTGTGACTTCTACCATCTAAAAGGATATTGGAAGCAGATGCATGGAACACCACCACCTGCAAGCTTCCTCCACCCCAACCATATATGATCCTATTTTGCCATTCCTTCATGGTTTCTGTCAAAGTCTTGGAACTGCCTTCCTAACAGCAATGAGGGTGCAAGACTGGAATGGTTCAAGTTTAAAAATCGCACAACACCAGATTATAGTCAAAAACATTTATTTTGTAGATAGTACAAATAAATGTGTTGGACTATAACCTGGTGTTGTGTGATTTTTAACTTTGTACATCCCAGTCCAACACGCATCTCCAAATCATGGTTCAAGTAAGTAGTTCAGCACCACCTTTGCAGTTAAGGATGTGCAATATATGCTTGCTGAGCCAGTGAAACCCACATTCTGTGAATTAATAAATAAAATAATCTGCTAAAGCTGCAGAGAAAATGCTTATATTGCTATTGGATGAATCCCTAGTGGAATTTTCAGCTTCCAGAGGTAGTGAGATTAGATGCAGCATGGTGCCATGACCAATCCCACTCTTCTTGCCTCCACTGGAATTAAGTTCTGGGTGGAAAGGCCCATGTCCAACCTTCTCACCCCATTGCAAACTGAGGCTCTTAAAGTGGCCAGTTAACGATGACTAAAGGCCTCATCCTGCCACTATCAGGATTAACCCAGTAGCAAGTGGGTCTGTCACCATGTGGCACATCCAGAAGGTCAACTTTTGGGCTGCTTGTGACCTTGGTGAAGTGAGGTTGCTCAATCAATGCAAATCTGTGCATGACTAAGGGACTACACTTTGGTTGGCTGTGGGCAATTCCCCCTTGCCCTTGTTTCTGATCATTCTACTGCTCTCTCCTTACAACTCCCAACCTTGCCTCCCTCTCACCATGTTGCTTGTTTTCATCTTGGGTCCTCTACAATCCTGGGGCTGCAGGGTAACTCTTCTTACAGCAGCCATAGCCACTTCGGTGGTATGGCTGAATGCAAGAGAATGCAAGCTTTTGATTGGTCAGCAGCACTTGCTGTGTGGGACTTCCATCCCCAGGGATGATGATACCATGGCAAGGCCGATGGGTAGCCTTGCCACTGCCTGATTCGTGTATGGTTCAGTGGGCCATCTCTAGAAATGGTAGTACAGATTTCTATAGCTCTTCAACCAGGGGTGGAAACCCCGATATCTTCAAAAGATTTCACCCACTGTTACACAAGTTGTCATTTTAATTGCCTATAATTATAGCTGCTGTTCTGATTGATTACAACCCTCAGAATTCATTGCAGGTAACTCCTGATATAAAAATATAGCTATAAATGGGAGACCAGCAGAATGTAACTAATAGGCTATACTAATACTAATGACTGTCCTTATTGGAATAACCATCTCTATTCAGTTATATTTTCCATAATAGACAGCATCAACAGATCATGCAGTCCTTCTTACACCTTTTTGGTGAATGTTTGGAGACTCTATCCTGAATTTAATTCCAAATTTGCGATCATCCACAATGGGATTCTAGTCTGCCCATTTTCTAAATGTATTATCAAATATGGGAAGCCTATTTATCAGTAAAATTAATTTGTACAGAATAGATTGTCATTATTGCTCTGCATCATATGCTCAAATTTGGCTGGATTGAACATCAAAATTAGATTTGAGCAGAACCAGCTGAAATGTTAAAAATATGTAGTTATTATAATCAGGATGGATTGCAAATATATTCAATTGTCCTACATCTATCGTAACAGGTACAAGCTATACCATTGTCTACAAATACAGCTCCAACAAATCTTGTCTGAGGACGAACAATTAACAAAAGAATTCCTTAAGCTTTCAGAATCAGATTGAAACTTAAGATGTGTATAAGATGAGCCGACAAATCAAATGTCCTTTCAGTTTTGCTTTCAGGAATAGGTCTGCATGCAAGTTTCTATCACAAAACAGCATCAACAAAAAGAGCCTTCCATAAGGGTCATAACATTTATGGAAGTGGATTTCATTATGAAATACAACAAGACAAATGCTATTATGCTTTTTATAAGTGCTTCACAGTGTCCATGATGTGCCTGCAGCTTTATCGTACAGCTGAAAGATTAGAGGAAGCCAGGTACTGCTAAAGCATTACTTGGAGCTGAATTTCTCAGATCATAGATAAACAGAAATTATGTCAAAATTTATGCCAGTGTCTGTTGCCAACCTTGCTGTTGGAAACTTCACCAAAATTTCCCATGGAGACTATATCAAAACATAACACTGACAACACCACCAATTATTGTACATTATGCTGAAATTATAGATGAGGTGGGGGTTCTTTTGAAATGGCAACAGCATGTTTCCCTATTGCTGTTTAGTGACGTGTTTTTATAAAATCAAGAAACTTGAATGTGTGGAGTGCAAACCAGACAACCACATTATTTCATTTCACAGCAGGAATACTCCTTCATTTAGTGGTCTGGCAAGAAGCAGCTGAATATGTATAATAAGGGACTGTTGTGTGAATTTCTGTACTATCTGCTTTGACCTCTCAGTTATCCCACATAGATCTCTTATACTTTACCACTGGTCACTGGAGAAGAAAGTATTTGTAATTCAGCCTTCCATTTCTATGTGTAACAGAAGAAAACATTATTCTGTCTAGTAACAACAATAAGATGCATCACATGCATGCTTTCAACATGATGCCAATTTAGGCTGCATCCAATATTAGCCTCAAAAGGCCATTTGTTACCATGTTGAAGTCTGCCTTATTTAGAATTCCAGTATGAGGTTAATATCACTACTAATTGCAGGTACACATTCATGTGTGCCAATATGAAACTGATCAAGTGCAAATTTTCTCAAGAAAATCAGTCCAACCCCATTCTTGAAACATTTGAATGTTAGTGGTTGTGAAATTCATTAGCATTGGTCTAGTGGAAGCTCTACTTGTGTGTTAATGGAGTTTAGCCTACAGCCCCAGTAAAGTATTCCTCATTGAGGAGGGGTGGTCATTTAGTTTTGTTGTGCTCGTGATTTCAGCATTTTGGTTCTTTTGCCACAATGCTTCATTCTTGAAGGTTTTCCTCCTCCGCACCTCTGTTGTGCGGAAGAAGTGAGCAGACCATTCCAGCCTCTGAGGATTCTGAACATACTTGAGGGTATATGAACCAAAGAATTATCTGTGCCTGAAAACACTTCCGTTATGATGGTGGAGATGGCGTCATTGTTGTGGTAATGAGGTAATTTGTTGGACTAGTAACCTCAAGAGGCTAATGCTCTGCAGACATGATTCCAAATGATATTGAGTGGAATTTAAATTCCATTAATAAATCTGGAATTGAAAGCTAGTTTCAGTAATGTTGGCTGTGAGAACTATCATTAAATATTGTGAAAACTGGTTTGGTTCACTATTGTCCCTTAGGAAGGAAATCTATGTCAGTACCTGATGTGGCTGACATCGCTGGCTTTCAACATGGTTGTCTCTCAACTGCATTCTGAAATGACCGAGGAAGCCATTCAGCTTGAGGGCAATTAGGAATTGGCAATAGATGATGGCCTTTTCACTGACACCCAAACTTGACAAAAGAATAAGAAATGTAGACCAAAGTCATGAGAAGAAAGTTTTACAGAAATGGCTGTGGGTCTCCAGAAATTTATTACACTGGTATCAGGTGACCTAGATCTATTCTGATAGCAATACACCAATGCCAGGACATTTGCCTGAGGGATAGAGCAGCAGTGTATATTGACGTGAAGTGAGCAGCAGTGAATGTTGACAGATGCACTTCTGAAGTGGTATCAATGATCAAGGAAATTCATGTGTGCCAACACGAAACTGATCAAATCCAAATTTTCTCAAGAAAATCAGTTCAACCCTATTCTTGTAGTATTCCTGTTAAAACATGTATAGTGCTAACAAAACAATGACTTTATAGAAAAACATTAATTGAAATAATTCCCAGAATAATAAATCACTTCTGGTAAATGAACTAACAAAGAGATTTGCTACTGCATATCTTGTCAATAACATTCTATCTCAGACTTGAATCTATTTTGGGTATAGAGAGCAAAATTACTGTACTGAAGTAAATTTTTCATTCAGTGCTAGTGCTAAAGAACATTGACATCATCAGCCAACTTGGAGAGTTTGGCTGCAAATTGCATTTTATCTGAAGCCAAAGGGTTAGTTTCACACACTTGAATGTCATACAGCAAAACATTATAGTCACCCCAAGCAAGTTTGACATAAACATTAGTCTAGTCCTTTGGGCAGTTCCAGTGCTCACTATTTACTTCAATCTGTTGCCTACTTTTTACTGTACATTATCCTAAGGCAGCATTGCAGCAATCAGCTTAATGAGCAAGATGTAGAGTTTCCAAGGTTGCATTCATCTCCGATATCAATAGAAATCATATCGAGCTGTCCAAGTCAAAAGCAGTGACAATTGGAAAGAAATGGATTCTGTGTTGGAATGAGAGCTGCGTGGTGTTTTGTATTACAACTATAAACAGGGTTTATTTACTGTAATGTGGTCACAAATATTTGGCTACGTGTTCAGAATGAGAAGAGTCAAACTGATCAAAAAACTTCAATTGCAATAAGCAGTTGATATGATATACTGATGTATATTGAACTTGTGTTTCTGAAAAATGGATCAAACAGGAAAAGCCTTTGCAAATAAAATTGTCAAGAAAGCATGGACCTTCACATGCTCCAGTCCTTTCAGGATGTTGTACAGATCCCAGTTTGTCCAATATTCAGAAAAACATTGCTGTTCACAGTAGCTCCCTGCAATTCCTTGAAATACCTGTGGTGTACAATATAAATATCCATTGTTACAACAGAATGAAATATGATTAGATTAGATTCCCTACAATGTGGAAATAGGCCCGTTGGTCCAACCAGTCCACGCCGACCCTCTGAAGAGTAACCCTCCCAGACCCATCTCTCATGCACCTAACACAATGGGCAATTTAGCATGGCCAATTCACCTAACCTGCACATCTTTGAACTCCGGAGGAAACTGGAGCACCCGGAGGAAACCCACGCAGACACGGAGAGAATGTGCAAACTTCACACAGACAGTCGCCCGAACCTGGAACCCTGGTGCTGTGAGGCAGCAGTGCTAACCACTGAGCCACTGTTATATGAAGTCACCATTTCTTCATGTGGCACATGGAAAACAACCTCTCTCTCAATGTCAACAAAACTAAATAACTAATTGTTGAGTTCAAAAAGGGAAAAGAACATGCCCCCATCTACATCAACGGAGTGGAGGTTGAAAGGGTGGAATTCCTAGGAGTGATGATAACTGACAACCTGTCCTGGACTTGCCACATAGATGTCCGAGTCAAGGAGGCACACTAATACCTCCTCTTCTTCATCGGGACTCAGGAAATTTGGCATGTCCACAAGGTCCCTCACCGACATTTACAGATGCGCAATTGACAGCATACTGTCTGGGTGTATAACGGGCTCCGGCCTGAAACATTGATTTTCCTGCTCCTCGGTTGCTGCCTGACCTGCTGTGCTTTTCCAGCAACACCCTCTCAACTCGTATAGCAATTGCTTTGCCCAGGATTGTAAAAAAATACAGAAGGTTGTGGGCACAGCCCAGACCATCACAGAAGCCAACCTTCCATCCATGGATTCCCTGTACATGGCCTGTTGCCGCGGAAAGGCTGCCAACATCATCAAAGTCCCATCCAACCGCTGTAATACTCTCCTACAATCTCTTCCATCAGGCAGAAAATATAGAAGCTTGAGCATATGCACCAGCTTCTTCCCGGCCGTTATTAGACTGATGAATGGACTCTCTCACTTCAAATAATGCTGGTCTTGCTAATGTTAATCTTGCCTAGCACATGCCCTGTGTGATGTCTCTGTCTATTTTTGTTTTCTCCCTATGATCTGTATGCCCTTGCTTACTATGATCTGCCTGTATTGCTCATAAACAAAGCTTTTCGCTGTACTTCGGTACATATGACAATAAATCCATCAAATCAGACATTTTAAGAAAAAGATAAATATTTTGTAATTTTGTATCCATAATTTGGAATAAATAAGTATTTTTATAGCTGTGCTGATGACAATACACAATAACTAAGTCCTCAGCAGTAAGAACAGATGGCCAGTCAAATACTATCCTGTAACTTTATTCAGGTAAGCTGATGGTGTGTAAGCTTGTGAGCAATCAGAATGTGACTGCTATTTCTTTGCCCCCAGTGAAATATTAGCAAGGTTATGCCAATAAGCTCAGCTGTTGCTCACAACGTACTTGGCTGAATAGCTTGATGACGTTCAGACTTTCCAGGTTTCTAGTTCATTATGATCAAATGGATGATTTGCATGAGGCAGCTTCTGAAGGTACACTGAGCTTGGTAAGAAACAAGACAGCTGTCTGTGCAATGATCACCAGATGGAATGGCCACAGGCAACAGATAAGCTGACAGCATTCTGCCTGCAGATAGTAAATCAAACACCTGCATTTTTTGGTGAAAGTTACTTTTCTGGCTGGGTGGTAGGACAGAGAACTAGAAAAAGGCAAGAGAAGCTTTGATGTAGCAGTAGTTGGATTACAAGCCATCACTTTATTAACGTATCGGAAGAAGTGATGCAGAAAGTGCTGCTCAATGCTTATCATGGTCAAACTAATGAGACTACTCAATTCGGTTTTGCACATTTAGGGTCTGGAGAAAAAAGATTTTTAACCATTTTCATGGGTACTTAATGAATCTTTGTTGCTCACTTGTTAACCTCACTTATTCCTTCCACTCATGGGTACCAGGCTGCCTTACTTCCTGCTGAAAATTGAGACAAGACAAAATAATTTGAAAAGAAAGAACAGAGATCAAAGTTAAAGAAATGAAATTGGAATATACTGATGGTGCAGGTAGTACCCATTTGTCGGCACTAAGTCTGACATTTTGTTTCCAAAATGTTGTGTGTGGTGCAACTGTGCATATTTAGGTGGTGATGTGCCAGAAGCAGTTTTACTGAGGGCCTTAGTATGTGTGCAGGGAACAACATCTGATAATACACAGTATAGGCAGTTGGTTATGTTGCAATCTGATTTTACATTAGTGCTGTTATTTTGGAGCTTACCATTCCAGCTAATCTGAAAAGCTTGTGAATTCATTCATCATTGGCAAGGGCACTGACACTAACAAAAGGGACCGTTTACAAGCTTCAGGTTCTATTGACAATTGCTGTGATGGCAAAAGGGTTTGATAGTTTCTAGAATTGCTTAACGTTGATCATGTAGGCAAGAAAAGGCATGATGCATACTGAGGAAGCTTATCCTGGTTTCAAAGGTTCTGCATCAACCCTTGGTCTCAGACTTGGATGCAGCTCTTTATATTCCCCATGAACTACGGCATCACTGCCAGAGTGTGGTTGAGGCCAAAACATTGTGTTTTCACAATGTGGGTGGCACGGTGGTTAGCACAGTGGTTTTGCCTCACAGCGCCAGAGACCTGGGTTCAATTCCCGCCTCAGGCAACTGTCTGTGTAGAGTTTGCACATTCTCCCCGTGTCTGCGTGGATTTCCTCCGGGTGCTCCGGTTTCCTCCCACAATCTAAAGACGTGCAGTATAGGTGAATTGGCCGTGATTAATTGCCTGTAGTGTTAGGTGAAGGGGTAAATGTAGATGAATGAGTCTGGGTGGGTTACTCTTCAGAGGGTCAGTGTGGACTCGTTGGGCCAAAAGGCCTGTTTCCACACTGTAGGGAATCTAATCTAATCTAATCCCATTTCCCTCTGATTAATATACCTAACACTATAGGCAATTCAGCATTGCCAATTCACCTGACCTGAATATCTTTGGACTGTGGGAGGAAACTCATGCAGACACAGGGAGAATGTGCAAACTCTACATAAACAGTCACCCAAGACTGGAATTGAACCCAGGTCCCTGGCACTGTGAGGCAGCAGTGCTAACCACTGAGCCACCATGCGACCCCCACTTCAAGAAGGTGTTAGGTGTAGCTCTTGTGGCTAAAGGGATATGGGGACAGGACAGAATATGATCACTTGAATGGTACAGCAGGCTCAAGGGGCTAAATGGCCCACTTCTGCTCCAAATTTCTATACTTCTATGTTTCTATGGGTGGGATATGTAGCAGGACTAGAAATTGGAGGAGGGGTCTCAGTGGGAAGCCGTAACTGTTCAGTGTGTTTACAGTGCAATTCCACTACCTGAATTTCAGCAAGAAACAATATATTAAATGTCCTTACTAAGGGTCTCCTTACTGAAATCCATCATGGCTGCTGCCTTATAGGATGGAGAGGCATAGCATTGACTTTGCAGCTGAAATATGCCCAGGAACCTCATATACATCTTGGCCCTTCAGATTTGTTATCAGCAAAAACTTTGCTGTCCACTGTTGCATGAAGGTGGTCACTGAAGCTCTGTATTTTCAGCTGAATACATTTCATTATTTCTTGTCAGAGAAAAGCAGACAGAGATTGCAAGTGACCTTTTGTGGATTCCAGGCTTGCCTATGATGAGAACATTGTTGGCTACAAGCCCACCACTTTGTGGGCACCAGATGTCAATCAAACAAAATCCATTCTCTGCATACCCAAATACAATGTAACATGCAGGTCACTGCTCGGTATCCTGGCAACAGTCATGTAGCTTTGATTTCTGTCATTTCAATATTCCATCTACATGAGCCACCATGACAAACCAGGGGATCGCTACTGAGTGACAAGGTGCATTCACTGAGGATATAGCTTATGATTCTAACTAGCAATCTATGTACACTTGATCTGCTGCCACATGACTTGTAATGGAAAGGACTGTTGGGTTTTTAAGCAATGATTCTACTGCAAAGTCCATTTTGAGGAGGCCTGCAGTATGTGGGAGAGTATGTTTCAAGATTCGTAGTGGTTTGTTACATGCTTCAGAACTTTACCATCATGAGGGCATGACCTCAACCATCAGTTATATAATGACCAGAGCGGAAAGAAGAGAAACACCTTTCTGCATTGGTAGTCCATGATGGACTCATTTAACGGTAACACAAATTCCACATTCACCCACAGTTCCATGCCTTCCCTCTCTTTGTTGCTGACCATCCCAATGTTTGCTTGGTCACAGTACAAACTAAAAGCCATCAGAAAATAATGAAATTAAGAAGTCAAAGCAAGTCATATTACCAACTAATGTCGACTGATCGTTCTTGTGTATTCCCTGAATGCTTGTTTTCTGTCCTGGTGTTCCTACACAGTGCTGCAGCTCGACTGGCTGCAGGCTCCTGTGTATCAGCACAGGAGACTAATGTGGTTTTGTAAGATGACTTCAAACACCTCTGTATCTAGTCTTCAAACTACATCATCTCAGCGGAAGCTGCAGTAAAGGGTGTTGGAGAGAGGCAGCCTTAGGAGAATGAATGCTGTCATCCTGAGAGAGGACTCTAGATTCACAGAGCCAGGGCCACTTCTTTGGGGTGGCACTTCAACAGTTCTGGCCATGTATTGGAGGACAGATTGCTGGTTCATCAGATAGGTCCTTTGATCATTGACTAAAAGAGAGGGTAGACAATGGAAAAAAGAAAAGCATCATCACTCCCTCACACCCCCAGCCACAACTCAGGCACTGAAGCTGTGTGTGCTTTAGAGGATAACTTTGAGGTGGAATCTGTACATGATGAGACACCAGGCCTGTAATCATGGGAGGGCACAAGGATGATGCAGGAGCCAGCTCTGCAGAGTGCAAGCTCATACGCATGGATTCTTCTGTAGGAGTGAGACCTGTAAAAGGATGGGTACTTCTCTCCAAGCTTGGGACAAGATGTGCAGTGATGCTTGCCCCCACTGGCGAGTTGCAGTTGCCTGTAGTTTTGTCACTTTGTTCTGCAATACCGGTGAGTATGATGCACTATGTTGATGTGATGTGGGCGATCACAGGTAAATAACTGGTATTGAGTGGAAATTGTATGTATGGCTTGCAACACTATCAAATGTGTGAGTGAGTGATAAGACATGAGAATGTTATCTGTGAGTTCTGAATGAGAAATGTTTAGGATGAAGGAGTGATCATCTGGAGCATGGAGTAGTTTGTGAGGCTTGTTTTGCAGTTAATAGAATATGATATTTGATGATACATTCATTGAACTTAACCACTTATGTGAGGTTTCTTATACACTGCACTTACTCAAAAGCATGACTCCAGCTTTTAAAAAACAGTGAGCTTCACCAAGCCAGAACTGCCTCTGGACTTTTTCTGAGCTCTATTCTGGCTCTAAGTAGTGCAGACCAACATTACCTCCTAGTCTGTTATAATTTTGCCTCTTGTGCTTGGGCATGTAGTTGCTCTATAACTGTCTTAGTGCAGGCCATGTATCGAAATCATTTAAGTTTTCAGGCAGCATCAGGCTTGAACATACCTTCATTTGAAGACACTGTGTGCTGGCAATACCACATTGCAAACCCCTCACCTGTTTTTAGACACTGCCCAGTCTTGTAGCCAATATGTCCTGCCATGTGGGTTTGAAGGTATATTCATTTCACTGAAATTTAACAAAATGATGCATTGTTATTTCAATGAAACCATTTTCTTTATTAGGAAAAGTTTTCAGCTTCATCTTTATTCAAGCTTAACAGTATTTACTGAAGAAAACCAGCAATTGCAGGAAATCTGAGAAAGCACCCTGTTGTTTGAAGCAGACAATAGGCCAGTCAGTATTTGTAAAGTATTAAAACAGATTAGAATTTTTCAAGTTCACCATTGCTATTTATTAGACATTTGTATTTGATGGTTATTAATTAAGAAACTGAATCATAATTTCCTGCCATACTGAAGAGTTTGTAACTTCTGTATGCTGGTAGATGTAGGATTGTGAATATAATCACTGAATTCTTCAATTTTTAGTGGAACAGCATAAAAATTGATATGAAATGATTAAATTTAGCCTGAGGCATGCTTTGGTCTGGCATTTGGATGGTGGGAGGAAGGGGTAGGGATGAGAATGAATGTGAAAAGTGCTCTTAGAAAGTTGAAGCCAAAGTATTTTAACTCCTGGGTTTTATTGAAGTCTGATAAGTGGGCTTCTGATCTACCATATGGCGAAATGAGAAAGCTGCCTCCTAAGAGTGCAATTTTTCAAAGCATTCACTATAAAAGTGGGCATGTATATCTTAAAGAAACAAAGAACGTCAAAGACCAGTATTATATAAAGTATTTCACGATCCCAAAGCACTGTATAGCTAATGTAGCGCCTTTCAAATGTTGAATAAATTTCTTCAGAACAAACATTGGGAAACATAAACATGAAGATGACCAGATAATCATCTTTTTGAGATGTTGATTGAGGGACAAGTATTGATTACTGGAGTTCACTCCCTTGCTTATTCGAAGAAATGCCATTGGATCCTTTATATTAAGCTGAGAGAGTGGATGGGCCTTGATTTCACATATCATCCCAAAGATGGCACCTGATGATGAAGTACTCCCTCAGTACTGCACTGAAATGTCAACTAAGATTGGTACACTCAAAATGGCGTTTCAACTCTTAACCTTGTGACTCAGAGAGAGTGCAAGATGTATTCTCTTCTGTTTTGGATTGCAGTAGGAATGGAGAGTGATGACAGAGGCCATTAACTCCAGGAATCTGTATCCAGTGCTCCATATGACTAGAAAAAGTAGGTAAACCTTCTCTCAAACTACGGCAGTTAGTTCTCTAAAATAAAACAAAGAATGGCAGGTGCTGAAGATCCGAACAAGCATCACTGGGGTTGCAATGTTAACTCTGCTTTCTCTCCACTGTTTCTCCAACAATTTCTGTTTTTGTAGCAGTTACTCCTGTGCTATGTATTTCAGCACTCTGATCCGTTCCTCCATTTTGTTGTCCACCATTCATCATAAATCCTTACTCTGCCATTCTCATTTCCAGGCACATCCTCACTGCTTCCTCGTTTCTTTTGCAGGATTCACTCATTACAGTCTGTTCTCACACGGAAACCTTTGTCAATGCAGCAACTTCTCTCATTACTGTTTCCTCACCACACCAGCTGCTTGCTATCTATTCAGCACCTCCCCTTGACTGCCTGTATCCTTCATCATCAATTCTGTCTCAGCTTGAGCAATGCAAGAAGAAGGCCCAACCACGTACACTCACTTTAGTAGGAAACCCTCATTATCTCTGACCCTGTCTCTGTGTAGGAGGAAACAGTTAATGACACCAAGGAGAGGAGTACGATTCGTTGAGGACTAATCAACCTTTTGGATATATCAGTGCTGCAGCAGGTAGTTTTAAAAATCAAGAGCCAAGAGCACTTGGGATTTTGAGACTCAGGATAATATCTGAATCTGAACAGAGTATTTATTACTTCAAAAAGCTGGGAGAAAAGACACATTCTGTCAGCTTCTCTGCAGCTAGCTGTAATGTGATTCATGCCATCTGCAACTGCCAGGGGCACAGTCAATATTGTCCCTTTTCCTGTTTCCTTCAATTCCTTCACTACGACCACTGCCACCTCCCACCCACCATTCCACAAAGCAAATCGCCTGGGGTACTTCATTTAATGGAGGCACTCTCTTGTTCCCAACACAGAGACCTGTGCTGCTGCTAAGTTCCAGGGCTTTATAATGTATCCAGCACTAAGGAGCAGGTGGTGGGGCCAAGGACAACTGAGGAAATAGCTCCCCAAATGGAGAGTCCTTCCACCAATGAGAATGTGTGTAAGAGGTATTAAACAGATATTAAAGGAAAGTAACGTGCTTGCCTCAAGCAAGTAGCTATGCTGGATGTCAGAAGGCTTGACAATGAATTGCAACACCATGCTACCTGCCTGTGTGCTGTCATCTCCCAGAGCTCCAGCACTCTGCCTTGAAGAGTGGGGCCATCTCCAGGCAGTACATATCAGCAACAGTCTGCCTGGTGAAATGAATAGGCAGAAAATCACAGCCTGTAGGCTGTGTGAGGCCTCCTACGAGAAGCCCCCTCACACGCTGTGTTGCACTAGGCACACTGCTGTTCACGCCTGTTCTCGACTTGGCTGCTGCTGCTTTTCCTCCAACTGTTCTTCCGTGCAAAGCAAACAAGCAAAAATGGCAGCCGTTACAAACAGTGAGTGCTTACACAGGAGGAGTAAAGCAAATAACATCAGAAATGAGCAGTCTCCAAGCTCAGAAATCCTTTGGAAATGCACTACTTGCAACAGTACTTGCAACTCTAGTGCATGCAGCAAAGTGCACTTTTAAATCGTGCTTTCAGTCAGTTTGTGAAGCCAGTCACATACAGTTTTACTGTTGTTGGGTTAAACTTCAGTGCTATCTTTCATGTGGGGAAGATTGGTACTCCCAAAAAAGGGCTTTATTTTTGACAATAAAGGTGGCTTTCCAGTTTCCGTATTGATTGCAGAATACCATTCATTCTTTATACTTAGCATCTGGAATCGAGAAAGAGTAGCCTGACAAATTGGCAGCTGTTGTTATTCCTGAACCATCATTCTTCATGCCCACACTTGTTTTCACCTTACTGCTTGGCACCGAGGCTGCTGCTGCCATCCAAACCATGGTACAGCAGCATGAACTCATTGCCAAGGAAGTAGAAGATTTCAACACACCCGAAAGCCACCAGCCTGCAGTGACAGCTTCATTGAATTCGAGATGGCAAAATTCACGAAAACTGACATTGTAAAGTTCTGCACAATGCCGTTACAGAACTACAATCTGTTTGGTCTCCCATTGAATCTGTTCCTTTGAAGCGCAGAGCTTGGATAGAACCTCCTCTAGAGATCATCACTGCACTCACTGCAACACCTTGCTCAGCATCACAATCTGCAACTGCAGGGTTATTCCCATAACTCAAGTATAAAGGCAAAGTACTGAGGTTTAGGAAATCTGAAATCTGAACAGAAAATTCTGAAAATACTCAAACATGAAAGAGTCCCTCTGTTCTTCTGCCTGCAGTTTCTGCCTGACTAGCATTTCCAGCATTTCTTGTTTATAACCCAGCAGTGCAGGACAGTATGCAGCACTGTACACTAATAGGGACGGAGGCATGTTTAGGAGCAGTTTAATTTGAAAAGGACGAGCTGTGCATTTATTTTTGTAGAAAATTTCCTCATGCTTTCACTAAATCCTGTAATTACCTTATGTCCCTAGTTAGAATTTGGCGAACTGTGTTCTACTTTCTGATGGGCTCAATTACCTGTGGTGAGCAGTAGCACGTTACCTTCATGAAATATTTGTAAGAAGCAGTAAGCCTCATTTCAGCTGTTGTTCAAGGCCTGGACTATATACCGTATCATTTGATTTATCTACAAGAGTTATTAACTGACTGCACACGACAAAAATTTCAGGAATGCTCCTTCAATACAGAAGTGAAAGCTGCAGAATATTTCCTTCAGTTAGACTCCCCAGAGATGTTCCTGTTAAGGTCAGTATCATGTGTATGGTACCTTGGTGATTATTTACGTAGCTTTCTCTCTGTCGTGATACTCAGGTTGCAAGAATTATGGTAGGCACAGAAAACTCTATGCTGTGCTTTCCAACAGCAACTGCAATAAAAAGGTTAGCCTTGAATTAAGTATTATGAACATTCATTTACATTTCAGTACAGACAGCCAATATATTTTGACAGATTATCGATAAAGTGTGTTTCAATCCTTACAGGGGACAGAAGGTGGAGTATCAATCTACATCAAAGCTACATATGAATGTCCTTTTTATTCCATTGTGAAATGAATACAATAGTTTGTTTTGTTCTTGACTTGATTTATTTGTTTACTTGTCTTTGTCTTGATTACCTATTCAGTACAATTGTCACCTACACCATAGAGCATATGGGGGCTGAAATTTTAAGGTCGAACAAACAAAGTAAAACATAAACAAATCAGCAGATGAATGACGAGCAAGTCAGTTTGAAAAATATTGAAACTTGCAAGTGTTTGTCAGCCCTATCTGTCATATTTTATTCCACAGAAACCTGTTGGTAAATCTGTGTTTTGGTCTGTTGCCTCACTGTTGGATGCTCAGAATTGTGTGGCATATGCACATGTAAAAGCAAATCTAGTAATGTATTATTAATAGCAACCAGTACAGTAAATCTGATAGAGAGACAGAGGGCATTATTGTAATCAACAATGTACTGTGTAAATCATAACGCCATACCTTCAGAACCAAATTGCCAGAGGGACAGGAGAGGAAAGGTGTGGTGACAGTGGCTGCGATCTACATGCAAATTATTGCAGGACGAATGGCAGTTGAATGAAAGACCAACATATTTGTCGCATCTTTCAGGAGATCCCATTGCCCTTTGCAGCTAATTTGTGCACAGTTGTCTCCCACAAACAGCAGGATAATAATTAGAGTATCTGTTTATTTAGTTGTGTTGATTGAAGGATAAATATTGGCAAGGACATCAAAAGCATGCCTCAGAATCTTTTACATCCATCTGAGAGAGCACACGGGGTCTCGGTTTAATGTCTCATCCAGCGAACGACATCTGAAGCAATGCAGCATTTCTCACTATTGCAGTGGGTGTGTCAACTTGGATTTTGTGCTCAAGTCTAGTCTCAGAGACAGAGAAGTGTTAACAACTGAGCCATTGATAATTCATTTGTGTCTGAAGTGCCGACTGCCCTGTGCAGTTATGTTGTTTGTGTGCTCTGGTGAATTAGTAGTGCAAGCCTGTGTGCTTGTCAAAGCAGAGGAATTTATATCTGAGAATGCAAAAGGCCAGCCTGATCAATAAGGAAACAGGTATTTATTACCAGACAAGATCAGTAGCCTTGAAAATGATCTATATTTCTGTTGTTATCGGTTTACATTAACAACACAGACAGACTGCATGAGGATAAGTTGTCTTATAACCTGTGAACATCATCTGAATTATAAAACTTACTAAAACTAGTGCTGGGAACATTCAACAGGCCATACAGCATCCGTGCAGAGAGCAAAACAATGTTAACATTTTAGGTCAGGCCTTTTAGCTAACTGGAAACAGTTTGAGGTTTAGCTGTTGGGAGCAACGTAACGATCAAAAGTTGGTAAACTTTGTTTTGAGATTGGGAGACTGGAAAATGTCTAGTTGTAATATGGGATGCTTTTTTTTGAGTCACAATCTTGACTCTTATCTCATTTCAGTAATTTGGCTCATATTTAATCCAGACAGCCATGCCTAACCACATAGGATATAGGAAAATCTTCAATGTTTTAGCCTCAACAGTTTCCTGTGCCAGAGAATTCCACAGTTTACCACTCTCTGGCTGAATAAATTTCTCCTTATCTCAGTCCTTAAAGGCCTATCCCCCTCTAACTGTGACCCCTGCTTCTGGACTCTCCAGTTATTGAGAACATCCTCCCTATATCTAACCTGTCTAATCCAGCTATCGGTTACATTAAATTTCATAATATAGTCCAAACCAGTCCTGTCCCCCTCCATATGTCAGTCCTTCCATCCCAGGAATCAGTCTGGTAAATTTTTATACTCAGTCAATAGCCAGCACATCCTTCCTCAGATAAGGAGACCAAAATCTGCACGCAATACTCCAGGTGTGGTCTCACCAAGGCCCTGTATAATCGCAGTGAGACATCTCTGCTCCTGTGCTAGAGTTCGCTCGTTATGAAGGTCGATATAGCATTTGCCTCTTCACCTCTTGCTGCACCTGACTGCTGACTTTCAGTGACTGGTGCATGAGGACACTGAGGTCTCATTGTAACACCTCCTTCCCTGTTTTATTGCCGTTCATGTAATAATTTGCTTGCCTGTTTTTACTACCAAAATGAATAATCTCACATTTAGCCATGTTATTCTGCATCTGCCATTTATTTGTCCACTTATCTAACTTATCAAATTGCATTGAAGTTTCTTTGCATCTTCCTCACAGCATACTCTCCCACTCAGCTCTGTCATTTTCACACCAGAAGATATGATATGTAGCTTCCTCATTAAAATCATTATTATATATTGTGAATAACTGGGGTCCAAGCACTGATTCCTGCAGTTTCCTACTAGCCACTATCTGCCATATGGGGGCTAAAAATCCATGTAATTCCTACTTTTTGTTTCCTGTCTGCCAACCAGTTGTCAATCTATTTCAGTGCACAATCTCCAACCCCATGCACTTTAATTTGAAATTCTACAATTACATCATTCAATGGTTTATCACACTGTCCTTCCTGTGGTATCTGGGATAGAATACAGAACTGACTGGTGAGTTGAAAATAGGCTTTCTTTATGTACTACGTCACTTACATAAAATGATGTTGAGAAGCTTTCAGCAAACACAAAATTGTCTTCATTTCGATGTAAAATTGCTAGTGTCACTCAAGGAGGTTACCATGGCTGGTGTGGAGAGTAAACGTCATCCTGGTGAAAGAGAGAAATTTTGCCAGGCAACTACATTTCTGATTAACAACATCTATAGTTACATAATGCATTTAATATAATAATTGGTTCTATCCTACCGTTGTTAGAATACTGAATGGACACACAAACTTAATATTTGCCTGTACCTGCGTTTTGTTTTTGCCACTGTTTACCTATTATTTACTATCTATGCTACTTAAATATATGATCTGCCTGTATTGCTCGCAATACATTATGTAACTATAGATGTTGTTACAAGTGTTATCAACAGAAAAAAAAGTCAGTGAACCATATAAAGAGAGATTAGGCTAGACGAAAGCTTAATTGTAAAGCTATGGTTTTAAGGAGCATCTTATAGATGAAAAAGGGGGTAGTTATATTAGGAGAGAGTTCCATGGGACTGGGTCAGACAAAGACGTGGACTATTCATAGTGGAATAATAACAATCAGGAATATTCAGGAGATTGGAATCAGCAAAGTTCATAGATTTCAGGTGGGAAAAAGATACATTGTAGTTGATTCTTGGCTGTGACTGGATGACCAATTACTGTTATGTTGAATGAAATCATAGTGATGGGGTGAAACTATGGAGAGATTTCCAAACCAGGATGAGGACTTTAAAATCAAGGCGTTGCTTAACTAGCAGCCAATGCAGATCAACAACCTTAAGGAAGCAGGACTATGTAGTGGTAGCAGTTTTGAATAACTGCTAGTTTGTGGATGTGATAGGCTGGCCAGGAATAAGTAGAAAATCTCACAACACCAGGTTATAATCCAACAGGTTTATTGGGAAGGTAAAAGTGAGCACTGCAGATGCTGGAAACCAGAGTCTAGATTAGGGTGGTGCTAGGATAGCACAACAGATCAGGCAGCATCCAAGGAGCAAGAGAATTGACGTTTCAGGCAAAAGCCCTTCATCAGGAAAGCATTTTCCTGCTCCAGGTTTGTTGGGTAGTACAAGCCGTTGGAGCACTGCTCCTTCATCATGTCGCTCGCTGACGAAGGAGCAGTGCTCTGAAAGCTTGTACGTCCAAATAAACTTGTTGCATCATTTTTTAAACTTTGTCCACCCCAGTCCAACACTGGTGCCTCCAGATCAGGAATAAGTAAGAATAGTTCAGTCTGAACGTAACAAATGAAATGTGGTTTTCAGCAACTGAACCTTGAATGGAGTCAAGTCATGTTGCAGCGGTGGAAACAAGCAACCTTAATAATAATGGAGATATGTGTAGAGAGCTCAGATCGGTGTTAAATATAACAATAAATTTGATTCAGACTCCTAAAGTTGCCAGGGAAAGGAATAGAGATCGTGACAATGGAACAAACTCTTGTGAAAAATACAAACGCCAATGACTTCTGGTTTCCCAATTCTGAGTTTGAGGAATTTTCTCCTCATGCAAGATGCGCTGATAAACAAGCCATGTGACAGTTTGGAGGCAAAGGGGATTCAAAAGGTAGTGGAGGCGGGGTGGAGTGGGCATCATTGACATACATGTGACTGATGCTGTGCTTTCACATGATGTCACTGAGGGCCAGCGTGTAGATGAGAAATAGAAGTGAGGGCCAAGAGTAAATCTTTGGGTTATGTGTTATGATCTTGTTTGGGATATTTAAAGAAGAAATTCAACACTGAGTAATCAGACTACTGAATTGTGCCACAGAATTTCACACCTTTAAGTAAAAACAAAATTAATGTTATATATAAAAATAAAATAAATTGCTACTAATCTAATTACACATTTTCCAAATACTTCTGTTACAAACTCAGTTTTAGTTTTTAGGTCATCACTCCCTGAGATTTCCTGTATCTTATGAAATATAAGGACCTCTTTTTTTATTCCCAGTGCGCTTGCAGAGAATAGCTTTTTCTAATTTAACTTTCTAGTCAAGCTGAATTCTTTCAGACACAAGGCTCTGGGAGGACCGCTCTAGATTTCTTTCAATAGCTGCAAATGAGAACAAACCTTCCAGTTACACTCCCTGATGAAATGCAAGCTGAATTGCCTGCTTCTTTCAAAATATACACACAGATTACTGAAACAAAATTAAAGGCCTCACAGTGCCAGGGACCTGGGTTCAATTCCAAACTTAGATGATTGTCTGTGTGAAGTCTCTCTCTGTCTGTGTGGGTGTCATCCGGTGCTCAGGTTTCTTCCCACAGCCCAAAGATGTGCAGGTTAGGTGGAATTCAATGATAATACCTCATAGTATCCAGGAATGTGCTGGCTAGGCGGGTTAGCCATGGTTAATGCAGGGTTACAAGGATAGTGTGAGAAGGGGGTGGGGGCTGTTTGGGGAAGGTTTGCTGGGTGTGGGCGGAATGCTGTACAGCCTTGATGGGCTGAATGGCCTCTTTCCACACTCTGGAGATTCTATGATTCTAAGTTAGCTTTTAATTATAATTAACTCCAAGTTTGTTTAAATTTCATTTATTTCAGGTTTGCTTATCAGTGTCTTAATCAGTTGCTCCCATTTTTCCACGAGTTAAAGCCTTAATTACTGAGGTCAAAAGTTACAGTTTAAAATCTATGGATTCTGAACTAGATATTTGCAATAGATGTGTATGAAGGCACAGTGAAAAGCTTTGTCTTGCGAGCAATACAGGCAGATCATATATTTAAGTAGCATAGATAGTAAATAATAGGTAAACAGTGGCAAAAACAAAACGCAGGTACAGGCAAATATTAAGTTTGTGTGTCCATTCAGTATTCTAACAACGGTAGGATAGAACCAATTGTGAAGCCAGCTAGTGCGTGTGTTCAGACTTCTGTACCTTCTCCCCAATGGTAGAGTTGTAGAAAAACTTTGCCAGGGTGGGATGAATCTTTAAGAATACTGGCAGCCTTTCCTTGGCAGCGGGCCTGGTAGATGGATTCTATAAATGGGAGGTTGGCTATGATTTCCTGGCTGTGACTGGGTAGTTAATAATGGTGGCGGGGAGGTGCAGACCTACCTTGTTGATTGACCATGGAGCATAATTTTGTGATTAACTGCATCAAAGGTTTCAGACTGGTCAAGAAAAAGAAGCATGGCCACAGTCAATTAATGTCAGCTGTGACTTTGGCATGTGCCATTTTAACACTTATTGCAAGACAGAAACATAATAGGAGAATTTCAAATGTAAAGTTATGAGAGACAGATTTGGAAGGCAGCAAGTTTAATGACATTGGTAAAACAAGAGAGATTAGAGATGTGATGGTAGTTTGCAAAGGCAGATGGGTTAGGGATTTTTTTTTAAGGTAATGGTGATGATGAAAGATTTGAAGGAGAAGGGAATAGATGAGGAAGCTGTTAATCATGTCAGCTAACTTGAGGGCCACAAAGAGAACTTGGCTGTATAACTGTGTAATAGGAAAAAGGTCTAGAAAGTGAAAGATAGCTCTTGTTAACAAGCTGAGCTCAAAGAGGGCATGAAGGGAGATAGGGAAGAAACTTGAGAAAGAGTTAGAGCAGAAGTAAATGTATGGGAAAGTTTATCTTCAATGAGCTTAGACTGAGTACAATGTTCAACACTATTCACAACTCCTCAGTTTCTAAAGCAATCTGTGTCCATTTGCAGAAAGATCTAGATAATGTCGAGGCTTGGTCTAAGAAGTGGCAAGTAACATTTGTAAGTACCAATAACATGAGAGAATATAACCATCAGCCCCTGAATATTCAATGGCATTGCATCTCTGAACACCCCGTTGTTAACATGCTGGGGATTACCTTTGACCAGAAACTCAACAGGCCACATGAATATTGTGGCTGCAAGTGGGGTAAGAGGTTGGATTTCTGTCCAAGTAACTCAGCTCCTGTGTCCTCAATTCTTGTCCACCACCTGCAAGACACAAGTCAGATTGGAATACTCCCTACCTACCTCAATGACTGCAGCTCCAATAGCACTTTTGATACTATCCAGAATAAAGCAGCCTGTTCAATTGGCACCCCAACTTTGGCATTTGAACATTCAGTTCCATCACCGCCAATGCACAGCGGCAGCAATGTACTCCATCTGCAGTATGCAGTGCAATACCTCACCAAAGCCTCTTTGACATCCCCTTCCAAACCTGGGACCTCTATCATCTAGAAGGACAAGCACAACAGATGCTTACCCAGATCGCACACCATTCTGAGAAGGAACTACTTTCATTCCTTCACTACCACTGAGTCAAAATCCCAGAATGCCCCTCCTAAAAGTACTAAAAGGGTGCCCCTCCTAAAAGGGTGGCCCTTTACTGCAGGGACTGCATTCGTTCAGGAAGAACCTTCTTGGTGGTAATTAGGGACACCCAATTAATGTTGGCCTAGCCCTGTGCCAAGAATAATCTAAAAGAAAAGGACGGAAGCAGCAGAGGATCTGAATAACGATCTTGATATTTGTAACAATATGTCCATGAGTTCCTTATGTCATGTTTTAATGTGTGATTTAACAAAGCAGGTTGTGGTGGAGAAGAACAGCTGCGTGTTATAGTTGCCTTTCTTTGATGGAAAACAGGACCCAATAATGCATAATGTCATGCTGCCAGATCTGGGAATGAATTGTTTGACAAGGTGCATGCTGAAGGTGTTCAAATCTACATTTCTTAGACGTAAGTAACCAAAGCTGGGCAATACTAAAGGAATGATGAGGGTGGGTTTAGAAAGTGTCATGTTTCAATGGCAATAAGCGCATCAATAATAGTTGAAAGAATGTGTCTTATTGGGCAGAATGTGTCTATGAATATGAATAGGAGAGTGGAAGGAGAGGGTGAGGTGAGGATGGCAGCTTTAGAGTACAGGACGATATAGAGGGCTGGTCAGATGGGCCTAAGAAGGCAGATGTAATAGAAGCCTTTATCAGCCGAGGCATAGAGTTTAAAACCAGGGCGGTTATGCTGGAACTGTATAAAACATTGGTTAGGCCACAGCTGGAGTATTGGGTGCAGTTCTGGAATCCACATTATAGGAGGGATGAGATTGCCCTGGAGAGGGTGCAGAGGAGATTTACCAGGATCTGGCCTGCGTTGGACAGTTTTAATTATGAGTAGAGTTTGGACAGGCAGGGATTGTTCTCCTTGGAGCAGAGGAGACTGAGGAAGGACATAATTGAGATGTATAAAATTATGAGGGGCATACACAGGGTAGACTGGAAGAAATGTTTGCCTTTGTGGATGGATCAGAAAACATAGATTATGGTAAGAGGTTAGAGGGAATGTGAGGAAATAGGTTTTCACTCTGGTGGTAGTAGGAATCTGGAAATCACTGCCTGTGAAACTGTTAAAGGCAGAAACCCTCATAACATTTAAGAAGTATTTAGATATGCACTTGTGAGGCCAAGGCATACAAGACTATGGACCAAGTGCTGTATATGGTATTCAATTAGTTTTGTGCTTGTTTTTGACTGGCACGGACTCATTGGACTAAAGGTGTGCGATAGACCTCTATGACTCTGTACGGCTGAGAGATTTGGGAAGAAAAGGCGGCTTTCACCTCAGGAGAGACAGCAACAAACATTGTAATGGAGGTTGCTTGGTCCAGGAGCAGAGAGAGAAACACAGAAAAGATATCTCAGTGAGAAACAAGGTGTCATAGTTTTGTGGGTGGCTCAGAGCAAGGATTTAAAACACAACAATTTGGTGTAGAGCAAAGTGAGATGCACAAAGGGGGAAAAGTAATTAGAGGAGTAAACGGGCAGTCTAAGAAATTACTTCAAGACAAGGGTTGCAACACAGCCACAATAGTATGGAAAATGCAGGAAGTATAAATAGACAGGAATGTTTCGTTAAAGGGAACAGTGTCATTACCTGCCAATCCATATTTCCATTAAACAATGATGTCAATGTGGTCAACCAGATTGAGCTCGCGAATGGCAAAGGCCCGAGTTTATAAGTGAGCATACATCCCAGAGAGAGATGTAGTGAGGTGGGCTGCTGGGAACTGATTTCAGAAGGTCAATGTTAGAAGCAGAAAATTAAGCATCACGTAATGCGTATGAGCTTCCAGATGTTTTCCTTCTGCTTTTGTGCTCTGTCTGCATTCAGTGCTAGGAGCTGGATGGCAAGGAAGCTGATAAGATTAGTCCCTGGAAGATATGAAGGGGGAATTACAGCAATTCACATTCCTGTTTGTCATGAGACTGTGATGATATAAGGATGCTGTCAGATAAAGAAAGAGGCAATTAAATCCGGAAGGAGAGTAGGAAAGATAATGAATATTAAGCTGGTGTGAAGGTACAGCACTGAAAAGAATCTGTGTTGTTGGAGAAGAGAGAAAAGAAAGTACAGGGACTTACAGGCTTTAGAGTGGAGACACACCAAATGTGAACAACTGTGCTACAGAAATGTGGCTACAGTCAATTAACAATGAATGTCTTGATGCCAGGATGGATAAACTATGCTAGTAGAACATTGAAACATGAATTCCAATAGTTTAAATGTTTCCTGAGGCAGTGAGAGTTGCTGTGGTGTATACATTTCAAACCCTCATCCCCTCCAATGAAGCCAGACTGTACTAGATATCAAGGTGTTCTGCAATATCATTGTTGAAAGAATTAGAAAATATTTGATTTCTCTGGAATGAACTGGCTTGACAACATGCCTAAAAAAAACCCTTAATGGTAAGGGTAATGGAGCATGAAGTGGTGCATTTGTGTAACATTCACACGAGATCCTAATTTGCTTACCCACATGAGAAAGATTTTAACATGAGACCTGAATAACCCCACTGCTTTGGCCATCATTTCTGTGAAAAGCCGTCCTGGAAAAATTCCTTGGTTTCAATGTAATTATCTCATAGGGTGAGCTTCATAATCTCTCATTTTCATCTCCAAAAGAGGAAAGAAAATCTAATTTGGCAGAGCAGTTGTTTATAAACCTAGTTACTGCTGGCCAGATGGTCAATGTGCAGCACTCACATATATTCTACTCTGAATTAAATCAGAGAGCAAAAAAATGGACATTAAATTTGCTACGTAAGTTGCAAATTCCAGATATGTCAGCTTAGTAAAGAGAAAACTAGGACAGATGAACATTTTCATTAATATTTTCCTAGAAATCAAAAAGAAGCAGCTTTTTTGATACTTATCTCATCTTAATCAGGTTTTGGCTCCATCATTTTGAAAGCCATCCAGCTATGGAGGTCAGTTTTTTTTTAGAATCATGCATCAAATAGATCCCATTTTATACATATATACACACACATATATGTGTATATCTCGCCACAGCTGTCAATTACTGTTTATGTCATCTGCATATTATGAGTATGTTCAGGGATTATTGGTACTGGAACATATTGTTAGTTTGCATATTGCTCATCGCTCCATCCTTGGGCAATCTCCTCATTCCTATTGATTCCAGTGTTAGAGCTGCTTATTTCTAACAGCTGCTTATTTCTAACAGCTTTGACAAAAAGTCTTAATTTGGTCATCAGACTGGCATAGATTTCTATTTAGTGTAGATATGGTAGCTGTAGGAAATCACAGCTTATGAAGGATGTCTCTTAAGATATGCTTTATTTTAACTAAAATGAGTGTGTACATGTAGAAATTCCTTCTCTTGCTGAGTCTGACTTGGGGATGTTTAGATTTCCTTGTATTCTCCATGTAGTGACTTTGTATGGAATGCATTCTATTGGTTCCATGACACTGTATTTTACACAATGCAATGAGTATCCTCACCATTTTTGGTGAACGTACACTGTACAAATGGTGCAACATTTATTTTCAACTAAGATATTTGTGTAGTAGATTTTTTTCCACTTGTGCATCTTAATAAACCTTTGCTGAGTTTCTGTTTTTTAGCTGCTCTACAATTCACTTGCTGGTCTGACTTGCAAATGTCACAGTCAGACAGTCCGAATCAGCAGCATGGTAATTCATGTTTTTGGAGTTTGCAGTGCATTGCAGTTTTATCTCAGATTGGTGAAATGTGCTGCTAAACTGCCTCTTCCATGAATGATCCGGTGCCCTACCACATTGGTTTTGGCCTCATTGCGAAAAATGCACCAATGGGCATTTTAATGTAGTTTGATGGAAATGTGTTGCTGGAAAAGCGCAGCAGGTCAGGCAGCATCTAGGGAACAGGAGAATCGACGTTTCGGGCATTAGCCCTTCTTCAGGCTAATGCCCGAAACGTCGATTCTCCTGTTCCCTAGATGCTGCCTGACCTGCTGCGCTTTTCCAGCAACACATTTCCATCTCTGATCTCCAGCATCTGCAGACCTCACTTTCTCCCCATTTTAATGTAGTTTGTCAGATTGCAATCTCAAGACCCCAGAAAAAGGTGAATGTATGTAAGAGTAGTTAAAGGAAGAGATGGATTGTAGTTACAGGGGATAGGAATCTTTACAGAGAGCACTGTTCCAAGTAAAACAAGGTATTCTAGACTCTGTATTTAATGAATCTTGAGGGGCAGTCATTAATGATGACCCCAAGCTGAACACCCACAAGAAGGCACACATGCAGTTATTAGGTGGGAATCAAGAAGATGTACAAAATGTGCACCGCCAGGACAGATGGCAACCAGTAGACAAATGCAAATGATGGATATCCTTCCTTCAACAGAATAATCTAATGCTCCAAGTCAATATCCTTCACATGGAGTAGCATAAAAGACCCCAATTTACGAACTACAATTCCAGAGAGTCAGAAATGCCTTTAGTAACTCACAGTCTGACTCTGAGTGGAGTTAGCCTATGTTGTTGAAACACTATTTGTATCTCAGCCAAACCTCTTGTCCAGATGAAGAATTGAACATAATGGTCCAGAACTTGCAGCATTCATGATCCAGATGACAAATGCGTTCAACAAATGTACACGTGGCAATCTCCCAGTAGTGAACTCACCCCACAATTTGCTGGAAAAAGATAATTAGAATGTGCCACAGCTAGCAAAGTGACTGGCCAATGTCTGATGTACCTCCAAGATACTAGGCTCTGTCACAATGGAACATCAGCATATCTATGAGGGTCAGATTAAAAGCAGTATTGTGGACCATCAAATATATGACTTTAAATGTAAAAGTGAATTTAGAAACTTGAGAAGTAGCTGGTCAGAATTAGAAGTTGGAGATAGCAGAAATGTTGCCAAGGTCAGGTTCCTGTGCCCAAATTAACAGGACCAACAGCATTCACAGAAATGAATTATAGACTTCTCATAGGAGAATGGGTCACAGTTGTACAGATAAAATGTTCATCTCTGGTTTAATTCCATTGATTTTGTTGTGAAACTGTATTAAACACATTAATAGGCATTTAAAAGGATGACCCAATATTGGGTTGTCACTTGAAATACATTTGATCTCCAGCCAAAATTAATTACCAGTTGAAATAACCTTTTAGAATGTGACCTTGAAATGAAAAATATTAATATAAATTAATATAACACACACTATCACTCTGAAAAAAAAAAATCAGTGCAAGTCTGGAAGATTGAACACCTATTTTTCCACTTAAAGTTGAACATTGAAGTTTACTTAAAGCTTCTGGAAGAAGTTGGTATATTGTCAATAATTATATGTGTCTCAATAAATCGACATTTATTTGGTTGGGGCTTAATCAATTAAAGCAAAACAGGACAGCTTGGACAGTAAATTGGAGAAAATCCTTTAAAGACATGGGGTAAATAACAACTTAGGACAGTGATGTATACAGCTTCAACAGGACGCAGGTAACAGGATGCACTCTCTCAAGTCGCTGGTCTGATCTCAAACCGACTTGTTGAGATTGACATAGATGATTTGAACTATTAAGGATAGCAATGAAACCTTATAATGCACTGCCCTGTGCAAACATTGCACCATCCTAGAGCCAGCCTATTATTGATTTAATGATTGGCTATAGCTGTAGCTCAGGAAACTTTGTTGGCTTTCACTTAATCTTCCATCCTGAGTTAATCTGGCCTCTGTATCTTTCACAGAAATACGATAAGATTATTGTTTTACATTCATTCACGGGTTGCAAACATCACTGGCTGGACAAGCATATATTGCCCATTGCTAAAGAATGTAGTAGTGAGCCACTTTCTTGAATGCCAAGGATGGTGCCAGGGTTGGAGAATTTGAGCTATAGGGAGAGGCTGAATAGGCTGGGACTGTTGTCTCTGGAGCATCGAGGCTGAGGGGTGACCTTATAGAGGTTTATAAAATGATGAGGGGCATGGATAGGATAAATAGACAACATATTTTCCCTACGGTGGGGGAATCCAGAACTAGAGGGCAGAGGTTTAGGGTGAGAGGGGAAAGATATAAAAGGGACCCAAGGCTATTTTTTCACAGAGAGGGTGGTGTGTATAGAGAATAAGCTGCCAGAGGAAGTGGTGGAGGCTGATACAATTACAACATTTTAAAGGCATCTGGATGGGTATATGAATAGGATGGGTTTGGAGGGATATGGGCCAAGTGCTGGCAAATGGGAGTAGACTAGGTTAGGATATCTAGTCAGCATGGATGAGTTGGACTGAAGGGTCTGTTTTCATATCGTACATCTCTATGAATATGCTGTAGTCCTTGCTATATAGGTACCCAGAGAGTGCGGTTAGGAAGGGAGTTCAAGGAGTTTGACATAGCAACAATGAAATAATGGTGATGTAGTTCCAAGTTAGAATGATATGGGACTGCTGCTCTTTTTCTTCCAAGTGATAGAGGATGCAAGTTTGGAAGTTGCTGTCAGAGTATCCTGAGTGAGTAACTGCAGTGCATCTTGTAGATGGTATATACAGTTGCTATTGTATGTGAGTGGCAGATGGGGTGTCAGTCAAGTGAGTTGCTTTGTCCTGGATGATGTTGAGCATCTTAAGAGTGTTGAAGCTGCATTCATCCAGGCTAGCAGGAATATTCCAAAAAATAACAAATATGTCAACTTCTGACATTATACAAGGAAGGTTAATCATCACTTCTTCTTAATCTGAATTTAAACAACTCTTCATTCATTAAGACAGACCACCATCATCCAGGTGCCAAATAAGTTATGCAGCTGTTTTAAAGATTACTGCCTGGTTGGTCTGACCTCCATAATTATGAAGTGCTTCGAGAGATTATTCATGGCTCACATGCCTAAGGAAATTTAGCATATCCACAAGGACTCTTACCAATTTTTATAGATGTGCCAAAGATGAATGCATTACTGTGTGGTGTGGTAACCGCTGACCCAAGATCACAAAAAATTACAGAGTGTTGTGAAGGGAGCCCAATGCATCACACAAACCAGCTTTCTATCCATTGACTCCATCTATACTTCCAGCTGCTGCGGGAAAGCAACCAACATCATCAATGACCCCTCCGACCTGGCTATACTCTCTTTTACCCTCTTTCATTGGGCAGAAGGTAGAAAAGTTTGAACACATGTATGAATAGATTTGAGAACAGCTTCTTCTGTTATACTGTTCTCAGACTTTTGAATGGATGTCACAAATGGTAATTCTGATCTTTCTCTCTGGACCTTCTGTGCAACTGTAACACTGTATTCTGCACTCTGTTCTGCTACCCTGATGGACTTTGTATGGTACAGTCTGCCTGTGTAACAAGCAAATAACACTTTTCACGATTCTTGATACATGTGACAACAATCAATCAATCTCTAGTGTCTTATAAGACCATTGAGTGCTGTCTTATTCCACAATTTCGTTCATATTTTTCAACTGAGATAACACTTTTACATGAGAGAGTGAAACTTAAAATGTATACCCTAACCAATACTTAAATGACAACCCTATCCTTCTGATTTACTTATTGATTACATAAATGTGTTGGTTATAACTGAATTAAGGTTCATTATTTTCACAACCATCTATTCATGATTAGCCACCAGTCAACTCAATAGTTTGCTTAATGCACATTGTTAATACAAATTAGCTTCTCCAGCCTCACATTAATCTAAAATTGGCTTCCTTGAACTTGTCAGTTGCTATGGTAAATATAGTATAAAAATGGGCAAGTTGAACAGAAATCTAACTACCCCATTCTACTTGCACTATGTCTTTCCTAATGTACTTTTGGCTTTCAGCTCTTCAGTTGGTCATATATTGTTTCTCACTAATTTTCTTGTAATTTGCTTCAGTCTTTTTTTTGTCATTCTGAGACTTTAGGGTGCAGCTGTTGGCTTGTTCCCAGCTAATGAAAAAATGACTCAGTGATTCAATCACCAGTCCTATTTTTTTCCCCATGGAAACCTGCATAGATTTCACTCAATACTTCTCCCAGACAATATTGTTTTTTAGTTGTAGGTTCCATTGAATGTAGGGGCTGGACATTTGCTGGGATTCAGTTATACCCTAAACAGAAGGAACCTGATGATTGGTTGTTGAGGTACTTGCTTGTAACGTGTATCTTCATGAATAATGCTCATAGAATTGTAATTAACTTTAAATATTTCTATCACCAGGCGTCCTGAAATAAAACACAGTTGAGATCAGGAATTCATGTTTTCAGTGGTGTGTGTGGTAACATTACATGGTTGCCTTTAAAACAGATTTCCAGTATTTGCATCTAAGTTCAAAATTGAAAGTCTGGATGCACGTAGCATCCAGAAATCAAAAGGACATGTTAATAATATGGGATTAGATTCTGAAAATTGAAGAAGGCTCCAAAATATTAACCCATGTTTTCTTTCTGCATATGTTGGTTAATTTGCTTATTATTTCCAACATTTTTTTAAAATTAAGAATCAGAAAGTGCTCTATAAAGTAGAAGGCAAAAATTGGCATCTAATAAATGTTCAGAAGAAGCATTTCCAATGCTTGCAATATACTAAGTAAGCTCATTGTGGAGAGACAGTGTGTCTTGGATATTTATGAACTGGAATCAAATTTGCTCTCAAAGAGTGTTAATGGGAATAATGTTGACTGCAAATACTCTAATTTACTGCCTGATATATTTTGCACCTATGGCAATAACTTCCAAATTAAGATATTCAGATGACCATTTGGTATTGTTTTTGTTTGATGTTGGTCAAAGGCTCTATCGTTAGGAAGAGAATTGATGAAGGGGATTGACTTCTCTTTCCATTTTTAATGTAGGCCTTAATACAGGTCTTTGAGCACAGCTTGTTTCCAATTTACAAAATATGTTTCAGTTAATGGTGGTTACTTTTAAAAAAAAAATCCGTGTGCAGATATTTTTGTTGCCTCTCTTCTGTTAACAAATCTACTCCTTGTGTTTATTATTCAGTTCTGTCTGTGGGAAGTGGTTTTAGTTGGCAGTCGCAATGACTTGCAGAAAATATTAATTTCTCAAATGGGTCATGTACCTCATGTCAAAAGAGTTTAGACCCTTATGTTTGCTAGATGTTTCGTAAGAATAAATATAAAAGTCCATCGGGCAGTGTCAGGCCTTTGTGAGGTAAATTATGTTACCTATTGAAGATGCTCTAATTAGCCTTATCCATCCACATGATTATTAAAGCTATAATCCTTTCAGGCATGTTCAATCCTGTAAACCATCTTGATGAAGCTTGTAACTGTGCTTTCACTCTGACTAAGCTGTTAATTGTGTTTGGAGGAAGATAACAAGGTGGTGGGAGCATGGGGAAAGGCACTCAAATGCTGAAATTACAAATTCAAACCTGAAAGAATATGATTCATTGCTTATAGTTGTGACTAACATTTTTGTTCAGACGGGACTATAGCTTAAAGGACACAACTGGAATATACACATTTGATAAAAAAAAGTGACTCCTGATGAAAACTCATTGTTTTGTTGCTTGCTATTAGCTAGGATTATTGATAATTTGCATTGATTAGTTTAACTGAGAGTTGGCAATTCTCCACTTCACTTTTGCTGTTTGTGTGGTGATTTTTCCCATTATAATTTACCAAATCTGTCAGTGCAGTTATCATCGGGGACCCTTTAATATGATGTTATGAAATATTAATCAGCTTAAACCTCAATACATTTTGGGTATAATAACTCTTATCTGATTTTCTACAGTGTTGCTTTTAGTTAAAATGCAATGCACTGAAATTTATTCAGGAATTGCTGCAAAAATGATAAATGTTAATGAAGGAAAACATGGAAACACAACTGATTGGCATGGATATATTAAGATTTAATGGAGATTCTTCATAATTTATGAAGTCAGAATGAGAAAAGAAGATTCATTTTAGTGAGCCAGAACAGTTAATTCTGAAAAAAAAAAGGTGAAAACTTATGACTCATCTTGCCTGGTTCATAAGTTCATGATTAATCAGTAGGAAATTGACAGTGATGTGCTTGCACCTTTGGCAAAATGGACAGATCAGAAAAGTACAAGCAGTCTACTCTGGACCATGTGGGACTTGAACCGAGACCCCCTCGCACAGAGATAGACTGCTGTGCCACTAGAGTCCTACTGTTATTTGCATCAGTATTTTCAAATGAATCTATTTAGAGTTGTTAATGTACCTCTAGAGCAAGTGGAGCTTGAATCCAGGCCTTCTGGCCCAGAGGTCAACAAACTGCCGTTGATACTGTAAGAGTTGTTTTTCTAATACTTTCTCGCCAACATTATTACACGCCTCTGGAGCATGTGGGATTTGAAGCCAGGCATCCTGATTCAAAGATAGGGACACAAACACTGTGCCACAAGAGCATTTTCTTCAGGTGATGGGGACTAAGCTGTGCCGATAAATGTATAGGGGCAAGAGGGTCTTAACAGTGCAGTGGTAATGTGAAAGTGAATGTCTGATCTCTGGGCCACAAGGTCCAGTTTAAGAAGGTCCCACCTCAAGATATTAAGTCCATGGAAGTGTGTCATGATGTGTCTAAACAGATTGATAAAAATATATAGAGAGGTTGAAAGAGGGGTTAGAGATATGAAAATAAATCTGTAAATAGAACCTTGTAAGGCATGGAAAGGCTCACCTGTCTTTCACCACCTGACTCTGAGGTTTAACAGTTACAGGAGGGCTCCTACTGGCCTTCCAGCCACATATCACAGGGCCCTGCTTCACAATGAACTATGTGTTGAAAGCATAAGAATGACCATCCTCTGGCCTATCTCCTTGGGTGCAGTGATCATTGTTCGTGTCCAGTTTAGCTAGTCACAAATATCCTCTCCAGTGACTCCTTAAATAACCAGATGCATAAGAGAATGTGAATGGGAGGCTCAAGATTATTAATTTACTTCCAATTTTTAAAAGAAATCACGATGCATTGCTTTGTTTTTTAAAGTCCAGCTACAATCAGGGTAGCTGAGTGAAAACTGCTCATTATTGCAGACAATTTCTCAGATGTCTATACCATTTAAAAAGTGCAGTCAAAAGTTTGTGAAGCGCCTGTACTTTAGTAACTGTTGGTACTTATTTATGTCTAAACTAATGTTTGTACTGCACACACAAACTGCTTGTGCTGACTGTGAGATGCCATTTTGGATATACGTTTGTGCAGGAGCACACTGGAACTAAGCTGCATCGGCAGACTGTGATGGCAGTGTGTAACTCTGATTGGATTCTACTTTTCCTAATTTTGTCCTCCAGCTAATGCTGTTTTTTAGCTCAGTCATCTGAATGTGTGTGTGCAGCAGCAGGAAGGACTCCCACCAGTACTATTTAAAGGGATTGTCAACCATTTTCAGGTTTATTTCTGATCAGTTTCAGCTGGCTGCTGTGATTGTACTGATGCTTAAAATTGAACTCTGCAGGCGATGGTGTGACATGTAATGAAGGCCTTGTCACTTGTTTTGAATTCTGCTCACACCACTTGCTCCCAGTTAGATGTGCCATTGCTTCTATCCCCCTTGGTCCATTGCGTGACAGGGAGAATGAGCAAGGTGACTGAGAGGAGGAAAAGCTTCTCAAAGATGGAGGAACTAAGGGCTACCAGCAGGAAAGTATGTCAAGCTGAGTTTTTTCAGAAAGAAGTTCTCCATTTCATGAAGGAGATACTCATTGAACTCAGCCACCACTGCATGCAGACCTGTGGACTCTTAGAGTAGGTTAAGAGTGGCCTTGCCAAAGGCTACATTACTGAATATGGCCTTGAACTTATTGGTGCTGGACTTCTTCCAAGGTCAAACAGGCAACAGCTACAGTATTTCACAGTCTGTCATCCATGCCTGTATAAGAGAAGTCACTGAAACTCATGTGTTTGATTCACAAAGCAGTGGAGTTGATGTGGAAATAATTCTGATGTAAAATGCACTTCGCCGAAAGTTGTCAAGAGGCAGCGATTTGTTGAGGACTCAATCAGCAAAAAAAAACCCTCTGTCATAGGGTTAAAGAATCATACAACATGGAAACAGACCATAAAACAGAGCTTGCTGGAAAAGCACAGCAAACCTGACAGTATTTGTGAAGAGAAATCAAAGAAAGGTTCTGAGGAAGGGTCACTAGACCCAAAACGTTAACTTTGATTTCTCCTCAGAGATGCTGCCAGACCTGCTGAACTTTTCCAGCAACCTCTGTTTTTGTCTCTGATTTGCAGCATCCATGACTCTTGGTTTTTATGGAAACAGATCTTTTGGTCCAACACATCCATGCTGACCAACTTTCCCAAACTAAACTAATCCCACTTGCCTGGGTTTGGTCCATACTTATCTAAACATTTCCTATTCATGTACCTATCCAAATGTCTTTTAAATATTGTAATTGTATCTGCATCCAGCATATCTTCTGATAGTTCATTCTGCATACGAACCAGCCTCTGTGTGAAAATGTTGCTCCTTTTAGATCTTTCTCTTCTCACCTTAAAAATATGTCCCCCCCCCCCCCCCCAGTTTTGAACTTACCCACCCTCCAGAAAAGACCTTGCTATTCACCTTTTCTATGTCACTCATGATTTTATAAACGTCTATAAGGTCATCCCTCAGCCTCCGACCCTCCAGTGAAAAAAGTCCCAGCCTATGTGACCAATTTTATAATTTAATCTCTTCAGTCCTGGCAACATTCTGGTAAATCTTTTATGAGCCCTCTCTAATTTAATAATATCCTTCCTACAGCAGAGCGATCAGAACTGTCCACAGTACACTAAAAGTGGCCTCACCGATGTCCTGCACAACTTCATTATGACATCCTAACTCTTATACTTTATGGTCTGAGCAATAAAAGCAAGCAAGCTAAATGCCTTTTTAACCACCCTATCTATCCGTCATGCAACTTTCAAAGAACTATGTACCTGAATTCCTAGGTTTCAGGGTTTGACAACACTACCCAGGGTCCTACCATTAACTGTAGAAGTCCTGTCATCCTCTGCTTTTAAAGTGAAAACTTACTTCATCCCTCTATAAGACAGCATTCTCTCAAATGAAGATAATCAAGTCCACGTATTGCACCTATCTTAGAGTCTTTGTAGACTGTATTCAACTAGCTGCCTTAAACTACAACCCACATGTCAATGCAGTGTTAGATAATGTGCAGTTATGGGCATCAAACTGATCCTTGGTGGATACGGAACAAAATGAGTAATTATATGCACTCTATCTTAAATTGATAAAGCTATAAAAATAACCTGTTTATTCTATATTCTCTTGGCAGTAGATCATGGCATGTGTATAATTCAAAGAGTGATTTTGTGCATAAAATAGTTGGAGACCACTGACCTGGAAGATCACGATGCATCAAAGCATCACCACCTGCGAGTTCTCTTTCAAACTCCTCACCATCCTTACATAAAAGATATTGCCATTCCTTCAGTGTTGTTGAGTCAAAATCCTAGATCTCCCCCTCTAAGAGCATTGTGAGCGTCTCGACATCACAAAAGATGCAGCAGTTCAAGAAGATAATTCCTTACCACCTTCTTCAGAGCAACTGGGAATGTACAATAAACACTGTCCCAGCCAATAATGGTGACAACCCGGGCATGTTCAGACAGAAAATTGGGTGCTTCCTGTGTGTGCTGCAATAGAAAACTGAGTGTAGTCATTGGTTGATGCATGACTGCTAGGTCCATAAGTATAGTAATGGAGTTAATTACCAGTTGCCATGAGCAATTAACAGTTAATGATTGACCCTTAATGATCTCGTTTGAAGACATAATTTTTAAGCCCAACATTGCAGGAAGTCAGAAGATCTGGAAACATCTGGAGAAGAAGTCCAATGACCCTTTGTCTATTTTAATGAAAGTTTACCAGACTTAAAATGTTACCTCTGTCTATGTCTCTGCAGATGCTACCAGATGGGCTGAGTTTCTCCAAGCCTTTCTGTTTTTGTTTCAGATTCTCAGCAACTGCAATTCTTTGTTTTATTTCAGAGAAGATATGTTGGGTTGCTTCCTGGGATGAAGGGGCTACCTTTTGGGTAATGTCAAATGGATTTGGACTATACTCATTCAAGTTTAGAAGAATAACAGTAACCTTACTGAAACATGAAAGATTCTGAGAACATTTGACAGGATAGACACTGAGAGGATATCTCTCCGCAGTGTGAGAGAGGCCAGGGAATGTGTAGAACTAGGATGCATAGCTTCAAAATAAGGATTGTATTCTTTCAGAGAATTGTAAGTCTTTGGAATTCATTGCTTCACAGAACACCAAACACTAGGTAATTTAATGTATCAAAAGCCAAGTTAGGTATACATTTGATATAAGAGAGTTAAATGTTATAAGCTGGGGAAGGTGCAGAATGAGATGGGGGTAGGGGATGGGTAGGTGCAAGCAGGAATGTTAAAATCAAGTTAAATAAGCCATGGTGATCATATTGAATAGTAGCGCAAGTCTGAGGGACAAAATGGCCTCCTCCCATTTCTTAACTCTTGTGCTTAGTTGTTTTGGTCCTGCTGCTGGCCATGGTTTCAGTGATGGTGAGAATCCACACATTCATAGGGATAAGGACCTGCAGTTATTCCTGTCCTCTACCAGTTAGGGCTTGATCACCAAGGAACATTCATTCAGTTTGTGCCCAAACCGGTTCAGTATTAATTTACAGATTCATATCCACCACTTGTGGCAATATCGGGCTCCAATTTCTTCTATAACTGATTTCTTATACAGTTACATTGATTTCTCACCTGCTATCCCTGCCACCTTCTCAATTCCTGGTGCAGGTTAAAATTAGGCCTTTAATTCTCCTTAGAACTCTGCATCCTTCACAGAGCAAGATTCATTCTTGAGTATATTTCCTTAACTAGTCCAAATAAAATTGAAAATTTCTATTCAAAAATGCTGAGGCATTGTACAAGGACAAAGCGTTATATTTACAAACAAGGATGGCAGTTTATTGTTCAAAGCATAAAGTTCAATGTAGTCTGTATTTTGTCAGTTAGTACATGACATTGCAAACAATTTTGGATGTCAGCGATAGTCTGTTTTCTGTTTAATTTAATTTTAAATGTCATTTTGATGCACCATTGTCAAACTTAAATTTTGACTCAATTTATGTGTGAATTTAATCCAGATTGGCACCCAGTACCTTTAAACTTGTCATTTCATTACACTCACATATGCAGTATTGACATCTTTGGCTCTGTTCAGTGTAACCAAAGCTGAGTCCAATCTGGCAGGGAGTGAGCATCTTTGTTGTTGTGGCCAAGACCTTGAGGAAGCAGATTTACAGCAGCCATGCTGTTAAGGCAGCTTCATTACTTTGTAATCTCATTGAGAGGAGAGGGGTAATATATATTTTGAACAAAAACTTTCATAGACAACTTTAAGGAAAGAACAGCACACCATTGCATTGGAGTGACATGAGTCAAATGGTACATCGATTAATGATCACTCTGTGTACAGCACTTAACACTGTGACTGAAAACCATTAGGAAGTGATGTTGGACTAACTGATGTTTCCAAATAGTCAGTGGTACCATGGCAACTTGATGCTGGAATTTCAAAAGAACAGCAATTTGTCTTCTAATTTGGCAGTGTTTAGTTTTAAGAGCTCATGAATGAAATTGTCCTGCTGAGGTTGACATACGGTCATTATCAGGTTGATGTAGAAATAGACGACTACATGAAATACAGTCCTGTTTATGTTGTAGCTCTCATGCTGCTTTGATGCTGGCTTGGACTTTGTAGAGCAGACTATTTTATCACAGTGCTGGCATAACAGAAACGGAGTTCTAGCTATAGCCTCCATTACAACGTGTCATCAGTCTTGGTGTGAAGTAAAAGTGGCAAATATGAGATAGTTGTTGATTTACACTTTGTGCCTCTAGGCAGCATGGCAACTGCACATTAGTTTAGTTCTGGTGCAACTCAATCCTTCATGGTTGGATTTAAAAGGTCAGAAATCCACAGATGTGTGGTCGCTGCAAAAATTGGACCAATTGCTGTAAATTAGCTGATTGAAACTGACTTGGATACCATTGAGCTGGTGTTTCTAACCAAGGATGTGCATTGACGGTTTAACATTAAACTGTGTTAATATCATTAGCATTGTTTAACACTTTTTATCATTTCAGAATTGAAATTTGCTCAATGAAATAAATAATTCTAAATAGTTACATCCACAAATATGGAATTGTTCGTTTCAATATATATTCTTAAAATACTTTTTCAATGGTACACAGAATGATTGATTTGAGTTCAGTTTATTTATGAATATCAAAATCTGATGGAGGGTACCGAATCTTAGCATGCAGTTTATCATTTGTGACATGTGAGACCTGAGGCCAAATATGAGTAGTCCAAATTATCCAGCTACTCATTCAAATTAAGGTAGAAAATGTTGTAGATAGACACAAGCATCTGGAAAGTTTAAAAAAGGTGAACATTTCTCATTGGGTCCATCCTGTCAGAACTTATTTCAGATTCCCAGTGGAGACACCGTGTCATCCTCACCTCTTGCCTTTATGCCTATTTTTGTGTTATCCATAAACTTGGCTGGAGAACACTCACTTCCCTCATAGCAAGACAAGGTAGTACTCAGTGATTGGTAGGACACTAGCTCATTAATGTCCTTCAGGGATGGAAATATGTCATCCTCACCTAGTCTGGCCTACATATGACTCCAGACCCACAGCACTGTGATTGACTCTCAATTACCCTCTGAAATGGTCTAGCGAGCCATTCAGTTTTACCAATCACTACAAATGAAACCAGATCACCTGGCATTGACCTAAGTACCAGAAAAGGCAATGGCAGAAACAGCCCTGCAAAATCCTCCTCACTAACATCTGGGGGTTAGTGCCAAAATTGGGAGAGCTGTCTGACAGACTAGTCAAGCAACAGCCTGCTATCGTCATGCTGAAAAATCATACCTGATAGACAATGTCCTAGACACCACCACCAGCATCCACTGGCAGGACAGACCCAGCAGAAATGGCAGCACAGTGGCAGATAGTTACGAGGGAGTTACCCTGGGAGACCTCAACATTGATTTTGGACCCCAGGAAATTTCATGGCTTTAGGTTAAACATGGACAAGGAAATCTACTGCCACATACTGTCCTCTCTCAACTGAATTATTGATACATCTTCATGTTGAACAGCATTTGGAGGAAGCACTGAGGATAGCAAGGGCACAAAATGTGCTCTGGGTGGGAGATTTCAATGTCCACTGACAAGAATGGCTCAGCAGTAGTATTACTGATCGAATTGGTCGGATCCTAAAGGACACAGCTGTTAGATTGTATCTTCAGCAGATGGTAAGGTAGCCAACACGAGGGAAAAACATATTTGACCTCACCCTTACCAATCTGCTAGCTGCAGATGCATCTGTCCATGACAGTATTGGTAAGAGTGATCACTGCACAGTCCTTGCAGAGTCGAAGTCTTACCTTCACATTGAGTATAACCTCCATCGTGTTGTGTGGAACTATTGCTGGAAGGTTGACTAGTCTAGATTTAGAGTAGCTTTGGCAGTACAAACTCATTGGGCTGAAGGCTCATCTGTACTGTATGTTTCTCTGATTTTCTGTCATCCTTTTAGTGAGTATATGCCAAACCTGCTCAACCTCTCCTCATATCAGAATCCCTCTACACCTGGGATTAACCGAGTGAACCTTCTCTGGGCTGCTTTGCATGTCTGTATATCTTTCCATAGGTAAGCAGTCCAAAACAGTTTGCAGTATTCCAGGCATTGACATATTCCTGATGAAGGGCTTATGGCCAAAATGTCAACTGTCCTGTTCTTCAGGTGCTGTCTGATCTGCTGTGCTTTTCTACACCCCATATTCAACTCTGATCTCCAGACTCTGCAGTCCTCACTTTCTCCATGGACTGATTAATGCCTCACATGGTTTTAACAAGATCCTGCTATTTTTATACTCCATTTCCTTTGAAATAAAGATCAAAATTCCATTTGCGTTTTCTACCTGCTTAACTTGCATGATCACCCCCAAAACCTTTAAAATTGCAGCTTTCTGCAGTCTTTCCCCATTTAAGAAAAAAAAGATCTTCTCGTCTCCTGCCAAATTGCAAACCTTCATGTTTTTTCACCTTATATTAACAAGTACATTTCAGCAATGTTTGCCCACTCACTTAGCCTGTCTATATCTCTCTGCAAGCCTTTTGTATCATTCTCGCTATTTTAATTTCCACCCATTTTATGTCATCTGCAAACTTGGCAATAGTAAGTTCACTTCCATCTTCTAAGTCTTTAATATATAATGCAAGTAACAGTGGCCCCCACACTGATGCTGTGGCACTTCACTAGTTCCAGGCTGCCATCCTGAAAATGCTTCAAACAGATAGTTGAAATAAAAAAGAAGTTAGCAATACATTCCTATTTGAAGTATAATGCTAATATGGACACATTGACATTACTAACATAACTGTTTTTATCTAAGCTGAGAAGCCTGATAACCTTAAGCAAAGTATTTGAATTTCCAATGACCAACCTGAACATCTGTCATATAATTCCTTTATGTTTTAAACTTTTACTGTAACAGCTAAAAAAACAGCATCAACTAAACATTATTCAGTCAGTACCTATTACGCTATATCGCATAAAACATATCCCCTCTTTAACATTTCAATCTGACCAAAACCTCCATTCCATCATTATTATTTATGTTCTCCACAGAGAATTAATTTTTACAAGAATTGGTCTAGATTTGCTCCTAGTTTCCTCTGGCTACGCCTTTTCTTGTTTCATTACATCATTGAGTGACCATCAAAAGATGTCTGCCTCCATTTCCAGAAAAGTTCCATCAGAATATCAATTGCAAAGCTTACTCTGTTAAATTAGATTAGATTAGATTAGATTAGATTACTTACAGTGTGGAAACAGGCCCTTCGGCCCAACAAGTCCACACCGACCCGCCGAAGCGCACCCACCCAGACCCATTCCCCTACATTTACCCCTGCACCTAACACTACAGGCAATTTAGCGTGGCCAATTCACCTAACCTGCACATTTTTGGACTGTGGGAGGAAACCGGAGCACCCGGAGGAAACCCACGCAGACACGGGGAGAATGTGCAAACTCCACACAGTCAGTCACCTGAGGCGAGAATTGAACCCAGGTCTCTGGCGCTGTGAGGCAGCAGTGCTAACCACTGCTTTCCACCTTCGCTACACTAGGATGAATCTTTTGGATTCACTCGGTTACTGTATGATGTATCTCTTAGATCGGAGATCATCTTTCTCCCTGTTATCTTTTAGAGAACTTGCGACCTTATTCTTTCTGCTCACTAGACCACCTTCAGCTTTCATCTCCCTCTGAGACCTTTTCTTCTTTCCTTTCCTGTGGAGAAACTTGGAGAATGAAAATATGGAAGTCCATCCATATTCAGCACAGGTTTTCAGATGTGAACATTTTGTCCTTTCCTCCAACTTAAACATCCCTGTCCCTGTGGCAACTAAGCTATCTACAATTGTTGTGGAGCAGAACTCATAAACAATCACCTGATTCTCTTCACTATAACATTTTCTCTTGAACTAAAGAATGTTTTAAATCATAATCTTGTAACCTTTATATTAGCAACAAGCTACAGCATGAGACACTGACAGTTGTCCTTTTTGAGGTTTATAAAATCATGAGCGGTACAGATAGGATAAATAGACAAAGTCTTTTCTCTGGGGTGGGAGAGTCCAGAACTAGAGGACATAGGTTTAGGGTGAGACAGGAAAGATATAAAAGAGACCTATGGGGCAACTTTTTCATGCAGAGGATGGTGCATGTATGGAATGGGCTGCCAGAGGAAGTGGTGGAGGCTAGTACAATTGCAACATTTAAAAGGCATCTGGATAGGCATATAAATAGGAAGGGTTCAGAGGGATAGGGGCCGTGTGCTGACAGGTGGGACTAGATTGGGTTGGGATATCTGGTTGACATGGATGAGTTGAACCAAAGGGTCTGTTTCCGTGCTGTACATTTCTATGACTCTATGGCTCTAATAGTGAGAAAACAGAAAAAAAAGTGTTCATTGAAGTGATATATAAATTAGCTCTGTATTTTCAAAAATATTTAATCATTACATCAAAGGCCTAAGTTTGTTGTATGTTGGTATGTGGCACTGATTTTTTTGAACATGGTCTACTTCTTTACAAAAACTTGTCTCTATTCTTTAGTGAGAGAGACATAGAACATAGAACATAGAACATAGAACAGTACAGCACAGAACAGGCCCTTCAGCCCAAGATGTTGTGCTGACCACTGATCCTCATGTATGCACCCTCAAATTTCTGTGACCATATGCATGTCCAGTAGACTTTTAAATGTCCCCAATGACCTTGCTTCCACAACTGCTGCTGGCAATGCATTCCATACTCTCAACCTCTGTGTAAAGAACCCGCCTCTGACATCCCCTCTATACTTTCCTCTAACCAGCTTAAAACTATGACCCCTTGTGTTAGTCATTTCTGCCCTGGGAAATAGGCTCTGGCTATCGATTCTATCTATGCCTCTCACTATCTTGTGTACCTCAATTAGGTCCCCTCTCCTCCTCCTTTTCTCCAATGAAAAAAGTCCGAGCTCAGTCAACCTCTCTTCGTAAGATAAGCCCTCCAGTCCAAGCAGCATCCTGGTAAACCTCCTCTGAACTCTCTCCAAAGCATCCACATCTTTCCTACAATAGGGCGACCAGAACTGGATGCAGTATTCCAAGTGCAGTCTAACCAAAGTTTTATAGAGCTGCAACAAGATCTCATGACTCTTAAACTCAATTCCCCCTGTCCATTTTCTTTCAATGGGCATATTAAGGCTGCAATTATATGTAGTATTGGACTGAGTACAAACACTTAGTGTGAAAAGCTGCTATTATACCATGTGGTGCAAATCGCTGCACTTGCTGGGACAGAATTTCAAACAATTATCTTGTTTTTTTGGGTGAGTGTCTGCTTTGTCAATAATAAGTTCATAAAGTGTTTAAGAGGTCAAGTATGAACAATTTTTAAATTACATGTGCTCTGTATTCAATAGGACTAGAGTTTCATTCTAAGACATATTCTTGGGTTCCCTTTATAAATCTTACTGTTCACACTCTTTTTAACCCCATCCCTAAAATAAACTGCCTCTTTGACCAGACTTTTAGTCACCATCTGAACAATTTTAGCTCAGGATCAGTATTTGTGTGATTGTACATCTATCAGGCAGTTAGGGAGATTTATCTATGCTAAGAGCACTACTTAAAAAAAATTATTATTGTGACTGAAATTACATTCTGTTTTGTTTTACAAAGTACCAATTGTTAGTGAGCATCAACATAATGAATGCCAGGAATTACATATTCCTAATGGGAACAACATATGCCTTTGGTAATTTTGTTTTTAAAAGATATTTATTCATGGGGTGAGAGCACTACTGGCTGGACCAAAATTTCTTACTGACCCTGGAAAAGATAGTTACAAGTTGGCTTCTTAAACCATTGTAGTCCTTGTGGTTTAGGGACACCCATTGTGCTGTTTGGAAGGGAGTTTTAGGATTTTGAAGAAGTGACAAATGAGGAGAGGATATATTTCCAAATCAGAATGGTGTGCGGCTTAGAACATAGAACACAGAACATGTACAGGGTCTTCAGCCCTTGATGATGTACCGACCTATGAAACCAATCTAAAGCCCAACTAACCTATACTATTCTGTTATCATCCACATGTTTATCCAGTGACCATTTAAATGCCCTTAATGTTGGTGAGTTCACGACTGTTGCAGGCAGGGCATTCCACGCCCTTACTACTCTCTGAGTACTCTCTGAGTAAAGAACCTACCTCTGACATCTGTCCTATGTCTATCACCCCTCAGTTTAAAACTATGTCCCTTCATGCTAGCCATCACCATCCAAGGAGAAAAACTCTCACTGTCCCCCGATCACCTTGTATGCCTCTATGAAGTCACCTCTTAACCTTCTTCTCTCTAATGAAAACAACCTCAAGTCCCTCAGTCTTTCCTCATAAGACCTTCCCTCCATACAAGGCAACATTTTTGTAAATCTCTTCCGAATCCTTTTCAATGTTTCCACAGTCTTCCTATAATGCGGCAACCAGAACTGTACGCAATACTCCAAGTGAGGCTGCACCAGAGTTTTGTACAGCTGCAACATGACCTCATGGCTCCAAAACTCAATCCCTCTACCAATAAAAGCTAACACACTGGACACGTTCTTAACAACCCTATCAACCTGGGTGGCAACTTGCAGGGATCTATGCACATGGATACCGAGATTTCTCTGCTCGTCCACATGACCAAGAATCTTGCCATTAGTCCAGAACTCTTTATTCCTGTTGCTCCTTCCAAAGTGAATCACTTTTTTGCATTAAACTCCATTTGCCATCTATCAGCCCAGCTCTGCAGCTTATCTATGTCCCTTTGCAACCTACAACATCCTTCGGCACTGTCCAGAACTCCAACAACTCAGTATCATCTGGAAATTTAATAACCCATCCTTCTACGTCCTCATCCAGGTCATTTTGGAAAATATCAAACAGCAGTGGACCCAAAACAGATCCTTGCGGTACACCACTCGTAACTGAACTCCAGGATGAATATTTCTCATCAACCACCACCCTCTGTCTTCTTCATCTAGCCAATTTCTGATCCAAACCACTAAATCAGCCTCAATCCCATGTCTCCGTATTTTCTGCAATAGCCTATCATGAGGAACCTTATTAAATGTTTTAGTGAATTCCATATACACCATATCAACTACTTTACCCTCATCCACCTGTTTGGTCACCTTCTCAAAGAACTCGATAAGGTTTGTGAAGCACGACCTACCCTTCACAAAACTGTGTTGACTATCCATAATCAAATTGTTCCATACTGGATGATTATAAATCCTACCTCTTATAATCCTTTACAAAATTTTGCCCACAAAAGAAGTAAGCCACATGGGATCAATGTGGATTTCACCAATTTCCTCATTTTCCTTCCCCACCTTATCCCAGATCCAACCTTCCAACTCGGCACCTATCTCTTGAACTGTCCTACCTGTCCATTTTCCTTCCCATCTATCTTCACCACCCACCTGTCCGACCCATCACCTTCATCCCCACCTTCATCTACCTTACACCAGCCCCACAACTCTCCCATTTATCTGTCAGCCCCCATGGGCCAACACCCCCCATTCCTGATGAAGAGCTTACGCTCTAAACATTGACTCTCCTGCTCCACAGATGCTGCATGACTGGCTGTGCTTTTCCAGCACCACACTCTTTGACTCTGATTTCAGGCATCTGCAGTCCTCACTTTCCCATAACAGAAGTAAGTCTCACTGGTCTATAATTACCAGGGTTGTCTCTATTCCCCTTTTTGAACAAGAGGACAATATTTGCTATCCTCCAATCTTCTGGCACTATTCTTGTAGACAATGATGACATGAAGATCAAATCCAAAGCCTCTGTAATCCCCTCCCTAGTTTCCTAGAGAATCCGAGGATAAACCGCATCCGGCCCGGACTATCTATTTTTACACTTTCCAGAATTTGCTTGGAGGCGAACTTGCAAATGATGATGTTCTCTTCCACCTTCTGCCTTTGTCCTTATAGCTGGTAGAGGTTGTGGGTTTGGAAGGTGCTATCAAAAGAATCTTAGTTGTTGCAATGCATCTTGAAGATAGTACACACTTCCATCATTATACATTGGTGGTGAAGGTGGTGGATAGGGTGCCAATAAAGTGCGTTGGTTTGTCCTGAATGCTGTAAAGATTCATAACTGTTGGAGTTGCATCCATCCAAGCAAACTTCTGACTTGTGCCTGATGGATAGTGTACAACTGGCACTGGGGTCACAGGAGGTGAATTTCTTTTGAGGAATTCCTAGTATCTGTCCTTCTCCTGTAGCAATGTACTTCTACAGCTGGTCCAGTTTGTATTCTGATTAATGTTAACCCTGAGATGTTGTTAGGGATGTTCCAGTGATGGTGATGCCATTGGATGTCAAAGTGTAATGGTCAGATTTTTCTGTTCGAGATGGTCACAGCCTGGCCCTGTGAGGTAAAAACGTTACTTGTCACTTCTCAGCCCAAATTAGAGTGGTACTGGAAATGCACAGCAGGTCAGGCAGCATCCGAGGAACAGGAAAATTCACGTTTCGGGCAGGAGCCCTTCATCAGGAATGAGGCCTCATTCCTGATGAAGGGCACCTGCCCAAAACGTCGATTTTCCTGTTCCTCGGATGCTGCCTGACCTGCTGTGCATTTCCAGCACCACTCTAATATTGACTCTAATCTCCAGCATCTGCACTCCTCACTTTTGCCTACTTGTCAGCCCAAGCCTGAATCTTGTCCAGGTCTTGATGCAGGTGGTCACTTCCTGTTTTTGTACCTGAGGAGTTATGAATGAAGCGAACATTTGTGCAATCATCAGCAAATATCCATACTTCTGACCTTACATTGCCAGGAAGGTCATTGATTTAACAACTGAAGATGTTTGGGCTGAGCACACTACCCTGAAGAACTGATACAGCAATGTCACACTGAGTTATATGCTGCATTGATGGCACACGCAACTCTCATTTCACCTCTGGAATTCAGCAATTTTATGCATGTTTGGAGCAAGGCTATAATGAGGTCAGGAGCTGAGTGGCTTTGGCATAAATGACATAAGTGACAGTGAACGTGTTATGTTGGATTTGTTCTGCTTTGCATATACAGGATAAATCTGAGCCATTCCCCATATTGTTGGGTAAATGTGAGTTTTGCAGCTGTACTGGAACAATCTGGTTCAAGACACAGCTAGTTCTGGAGTACAAGTCTTCAGCACTACTGTTGTCAAGGCCCATAGCCTTCGCAGCTTCCAACACCTTCAGTATTTCTTGATATCACATGGACTTAATCAAATTAGTTGAAGACTTGCATCTGTGATTCTCAGGACCTCTGGAGGTAGCTGATATCTAAGATGGATCATCCCACTTGTTATTTCTGGCTGAAGATGAATTCAATTTCTTCAGCTCTCTTTGACACTAATGTGCTGGGCTCCCCTATCATTGAGGCTGGAAGTATTTAGAGTCTCTTCCTGTTGGCTGTTTAATTGCCCAGCACCATTTATGGATGTGGCAAGGCTGCAAAGCTTCGATCTGATCCTTTCATGTCGGATGTTTAGCCCTGTCAATTGCAAGACAACAATGTAGGCCTGGTTTATAGCTTCACACATTTAATGACCAACAATTTTATGTACTATGAAATAGTTACAAACATATTTACTGACAAAATCAGTATTTGAGAATCATAATCATATTTAAGGTCTTACGTTTTAAATAAAAAGCAGAATACCATTGTGGGGCGTGAAAGGGCAACAAATGGTAAAAATTCCTGGAACATCATATTTTAAAAATGGGATGCAGCTACCATTTGTTTGATGTTTAATGCGGCTTTTAATTGTGTCAACTGAAAAATTGCAATCCTGTATAGAAATATAGGTCAGAAATAGGCCATTCAGCCCCTCGAGCTTATTCTGGATTCAGTGAGATCCTGGCTGATCTGTGGCCTAATTCTATTTACCTGCCTTTAACCCATGTCACTTAATACTCTTGCTTTACAAAAAATGTATCTATCTTTAATTTAAATATTTCATATTTAAAATAAGCAATTGATCCAATATCCAGTAAATAGTTTACAATCTTGTGTATGCATCTCATCAAAATGAGACAAAAAATAGCCTGAGTGTCAGATACTGTTTTTATTTTGGGTCACCTCATGCAGAGACTCTCTGACACATGGACATAACTACCGGCTGTCCACTTAGCAACAAGAGCAACCCAATGATAATTTTTAGTTATCATTTGGGCAGGGATTCCATGACTTACAGACCCTCCCAACCTCTATGACTACAACAAAGAGACTTGGCCTTTGCTTGCCAAATTGAAATTGGTTATCACAATATATATCAGAGCTCAAAGCTTTGATTTCCCTGCTCTTGAACATTGGTGCTTTGTTATATGGTGAATTTGCTCTTTGTGTCGTGTGGTTTTATCCACACATCTAACAGTTGGCTTCAAGAACACAGATCAAGGAGCAGGAGAAATTAGGAACTGATGCCACATTTTAGCCATATAAAATAGCTTTAGAACTCAGTTTTTTTTTCCATAATAATACTAAATGCTCTTAAACAATGTAATCTGAGATATACCAGGCTTCAATATTACAATTATATTGTTAATATTATTCTCAACATTGTTTTTATCTTGAAATGACTATCTACCTAACTGAGCCCGTCCACACTGTACTATTTACGTCTGGTGGGATGCAGCTCCCATGAGAAAGCAGTCTTCTTTTGAGATGATCATATGATGGCAAAGTCTAATATATATACCAACCTCTTCCGAACAATCCGTTCTGAAGAAAGGTCACTGGACCTGAAATGATAACTCTGCTTTCTCTCACAGTTGCTGCCAGACCTGCTGCATTTCTTCAGCAACCTCTGTTTGTATTTATTACTCTTTCAGTTTTTGAAAAAATTGGTCAATTAAATTGGCTATTTTATATGGCTAGAGACTGAGCATGCTATTGACATTCTATTGAGATCAAATCATTCATTGCTTTCTCATCAGTTGGTATTTATAATTCTGTTAACTCAATGCTGTTTATATATTTCCATGTCTATTTCAAACTTAGTAGTTTCTGAACTGAATGCCATGTTAATTATATAGTCACAGTTAAGTTTGAACATTTCAGTTACATTAGAGACATGCAGCCTTCTGGCACAAATTTACATCTTACCTATTTCTGGTCCAGTTACTGTCCCTATCTCCTCTCACATTATTTAACAACTGAAATCAAATTCACCTCCTTCCAGTCTGGGTGTCACAGTGGCTCAGTGGCTAGCACTGTTGTGTCACTGCGACAGGGACCTGTGTCTGATTCCAGCCTCAGGTGAATGTCTGTGTGAAGTTTGCACATTTCCCACGTGTGTGCATGGGTTTCTTCCAGGTGCTCCAGTTTCCTCCCAGAATCCAAAGATGCATAGGTTAGGTGAGTTGGCCATGCTAAATTGCCCATAGTGTCAGGGATGTGTAGGTTAGGTGCATTAGCCAGGGGTAGATATAGGATAGGGGGAATGGGTCTGGGTGGGTTGCCGTTTGGAGGGTTGGTGTGGACTTGTTGGGCTGAAGGGCCTGTTTCCACACTGTAAGGATTCTATGATTCTAAAAACAGTTCTCAATTCTAGCCAGTCATCAAAGATGAGGACAAGAACTGTGCATCATATCTATTCCATTTTTTTAAGAATCCTTAGGTAGATGCTATTTGGGCTTGCCACGCAAATTTACTTTAAGGTTTCTTATTCGGTCTAAGGCACCATTTTCGCTGAAAATTAATTATGAATTGGCATCGTGCAGAAGGAAGCCATTCAGCCTGTTGTGCTCACAATGACCCATCTTCATACGCTACATATTTTTTCTGTTCAAATAATCACCCAGTGGCTTCTCAAATAATTCCGTTGAACCTCCACCACATGTCCATGCAGTGCATTCCAAACCCAACTACTTGCTGTGTGAATAAGTTTTTCCCACATGATGTTTGGTTTTTTTTTACAAATTATTATAAATCTGTGCCTTCTCTTCCATGATCTTTTTACAAATTATTATTTTAAAAGCATGGTTAGCTGCTGCTGTTGTGAATTGTATAAAGGTGCAGGCAAAGATTTTAAAAATATCTTTGCCATACCCCAAGAGTTTTTTTCTAATCCGTCTTTGGAAAATCTTTCGAAGAAGTAGTCTTTGGTGGTGTGACATAGCAAAGAGAGCTTTTCTCATTGCTGACTCAATTGTCCACAATCCTGTTTCCCATTAACCTTTTAACTGATCTAACAGCAATACAGTTTCCTTTCATTTGTGTTCCTGCCTTGTAGTATAAGTGACACATTGACTCTCATTGATTTTCTTGCTGGTGTTTATGACAGAGAATCAAGTGTTTGAAAGCTTTTAGCTGTCTGATAATTTTCTCTGCTATGTTTGAGCAAATAAGAGTATTCCACATGACAGAAGTGAAAGATTTCTAAAACCAGAAGCAACATAGTGTTGCAGTAGGAACAGAAAGAAGACATCACCATTATTTTTGGTTAATTTCAGCTGCACTTATTCCCTTTCTCATCACCTTCCTCAAGCGCATGGCTCTGCAGGAACACTTCCAGTACCTTATGCTATGTGATTTTACACTCCAGATACCAAGATATTATGAAGCTGCTAGTTGTTCAGACTTTCTGATGGTGAACATTCAGGTTTATAGTGACTGAGCACATTTTGTTCTAGGGTTTGTAGGCAGTTCCATTTGAAATAAATAATTTGAGGGCATATTGATTTAAAAATAAAACTTGCACTTTAAATAACTTGTGTATTTTATGTAATGCTTATTGATTAGAAGTTCAAAGAAAAAAGCAAGTGTGAAAATCTGGTAGTTAATGTTACGTGTTAGCTACACATTTGAAAACAAGTCGAATATAACTGCTCAACAATAGATATAAAAATCGTAAGTGAAAATATTTTATTTCTCGTTAATTTATTATCCACCTGTGTTTTTCTCCATTCTTTCCATTAAAAAAATGTTCCTGAGACATAGGAGCAATGAGCTAAGCCAGCATTTATTGCTGAGGCCGACTTGTCTGGGCAAATTGGTGGGCTGTCTTCTTCAAACCCTTTCCGCCTTGGGTGTGAAAATTGCTGTTAGGAAGGTAGTTTCAGGTGATAATGAAGGAATTGTGAGGATGTTCCAAATCAGCTGTTATTGACTCATTCTCAGTGAATGAGACAGACTGGTCCAGGTTGTCTTGTATTCTTCAAAATGAATATTCTGTTGTTGATTATTATGAATTTATTAAATGATTGTAAATAGAAGCAGGAGTTACTAATTTATTGTTGCTGATTCAGATACCTGGTTTCAATGTCTTTAGATAAAATGGTAATTTCAGTGCAGATGGTTTTGTTTATTCCCCAAGTCTCAAGAAGCTTGCCTCAATCTGTGGTCAGGTGACTACAGCAGCCATTAGATCCAAGTCTTTTTCTTTCCAAAACCATTTTAATTCATGAAAAGTCTTATATGGAGTAATCAGATGATGTAAGTTTAAAAATTGAAAGCCAATATGCTCATCTCCATATCTGCCTCAGTTTATTTGCTGTTGGAACCCTTCCCATGTCTTTCTTATCTTCAGCGTTAACTATTCCAGCATAATCCTGTCTCCACCCGCCTTTCCACTACTCTCTATAAACTTAATACCAACTAAAAACTGCTCCTTGATTTTTTTTTCCTGAACACCAAGGCTACATGGAACCCATTTCAGGATCCAAGAAATTGTGGCGGTTCAAAAATAAATGCATCCATTATCTCTGCAGCCACCTCTTTTGAAACTCTATGACATAAAATGTCACTTCTAGTGGATTACTCAGATTTTAGCCCCAGTCAATTTCTCCAGTACCTCTTTTTTGTACTAACATTAACTTGTTTAAATCCATAACTCTCTCTTGGTTCCTCCTGATTCTCATTCTTATTGTATCTTCTACTGTCAAGACACATTCAAAATATTTATTGAATGTCTGTGTTATTTCCTTATTTCCAAGCATTTCTCAGCCTCTAAGGGATTCATATTTGCTTTTGCTAATCTATTTTATTTTATATGCTTAAAGGTTTTTATGATTTTTTCTAAACTTTTTGTTAGTCTACTCCCATGCTATTTTATCCCATGCATATAATTTTTGATTGTTTTAACTGAATTTTGAAAACTTCTGTGTTGGTGACACTGTAAACCTCTTCTTTTAATATAATGCTATCATTACTTTTGCTAGTTTAGCAATGATCATATTAGTATTCTAGTGAATTTACATTAGAGCATAAGGATTGGAGCAGGAGTACGTCAATCGGCCCCTCAAGATTTCCCTGCCATTCAGTATGATCATGGCTTATCTTCCAGAAGCCTCAACTCTGCTTTTCTCTAAGCTCATCGTAGCCCTCAATTCCCTGTCATTTCAAAAATCTATCTATCTTTTACAATACTTTCAGCGATCGACCCTCCCTAACTTTCTTGGGTGAAGAATTTCCAATGTTCACTATCACCCGGGAGGCCAAATTACTTTGTATTGCCATTTTAAGTGAGTGACCCCTTATTCTGTAACCAAGACCCTAGTTTGATATTCCTGCAGCGGTGAAATATCTTCTCAACAACTACACTGACCATTCAGAACCATGTGTGCTTTAATGTGATCACTCCGCATTTCTCTAAATTCTAACAAATCTATCTTCACTATGTACCTCAATCAACTCATCCCTCATTGATTGGCTTGACTGAATTCACAATCCTAATTACATAGTTCAGCATATCATGCTCAAACTTGATATGAAATTCCTTCATAATATAATACTCTTCCCTAGAAAATTGATTTCTTTGAGGTTGTTAATTAATCCCATCTCACTACAAATACTAGTTCTAAAATGGTCTGTATCCTTACTGGTTTCTTAACACATCTTTCTGGGAAACCGTCTCACATGTCTGCCGCAAACTTGATCTTCAAACTGCTTTTGCCAATTTTGTTCGCCAAGTTTAGAAAGCTTCCCATGGTTATTGTATTGCCTTTTCTTTGTGGACCTCTACTTTTCTTATTTATACTCTGTTAAACATTATGATTATTATTAGGTGGCCTATAAATTACCTCAGGCTTTTGTTATTTGGTAGCTGCATCCATATTGATTGTGCATCTTGGTTTTCTTGGCTAAGATCTGCCTACTTACTGATAAGCTCTCTACTTGTTTGCTATTTTACTTCTTAATCAGAATAACCAGAACAAGGATAAATGTTACATTTTGCATGTACATAATAAATAAGCTATCAAAGTCTCAGATCAGAGTCTAATATTATTTGTAAATGTCTCACAAGGATCTAAAATTTACCCAATTTATTATTGCATTAGTCTATGATTGAAAACTGGTTTAACAAGTCAATGTATGAATCCTGAAAAATTGGCATTGACTGCTTTGCAGTAGTTATTGTGCATTTGTTGGGTACATGATGAGCTGTGCTTTTGTTTGTTATTATGTAGAGTACCTGCTGTTGAGGGAGGCAGCAGGGCGGATGCTGAATGTTCTGAAGGGACACAATGGATTACATGCATGCTGTGCTGTGCAAAGCTTAAAGCTGGAGACATTATTGGATGCAAGATAACTATTTTATCCTTCTGGCCAAACAATTAGTCAGTGTTTATTTTATTAAGTGCTGCTGCAGTCATCCACCTGTCCTTTAACAGCACTGAATCAGCTCAGGGAATACCTTAGACAACAGTGTGTAATTTAATCCTGAGGCTACTGACAGGTTCAGGGAATCTCCTATCTCTGTGCGCCAAATGGTTTCATCTTACACATTCTAATAATGCAATGAGTACAACAGGAAGCATTTTGTTACTGGAATAATCCATCACTCCAAATGAAATACCCAAAGCACAATTTAAGATCAAAAAGATAAAACGTAAAACACTTTGACTTCCCTTTTGGCTTCATTCCCTAGCCCTCTGCTCAAACCATTCATTTTTGAAGTTGGAACAATTCTTTTTTTAAAGGTTAGGGCACCCTGAAAGAAACACTTCTAAAGACTTGTTTAACAGCCAACAAGAAAACCAAATCATGTAATTTAACAATTGTAATGGCCTTTTTAAAAATATCAGACAAAAAACCTATTACTAATGCATTACATATTTCTGACTAATGTTTGTACAACATAATTTTAGGACCCATCTGTAAAACATTGTCATGTTTTCATTGACTTGAGAGAAAAACTAATGATGCTAACTTCAGTAAATAAATTAGATTATATTGTTTGCATTAAGATAAGACAGCTGACAGAAAACTGTGTTGCTCACAGAAATATTTAATTTGTAGCAATCTTCAAATTACCATATGAAGGCGATAAGGATAAGCACTTAATTGTGAATCTTTGGAACTCACTACACAGAGAGCTGTAGATGCTCAGTCATTGAGTAAATTGAAGACTCAGATCGTCACATTTTTGTACTCTGATGAAATCAAGAAAAATCAGGATTGAAGATGAGAGTTGAGTTCAATGATTAGTTGTGAATTTATTGATTGACAGATTTGAGAGGTTTTGTAGTTTAATCCTGTATTGTTCCTTAAAATTCAGAAATAAGAGCTCGAAACCTGAAATACATTTGTGAAAACACACAGCAACTCTGTCAGCATCTTAAACCAGACTAAACGGCCATTGTTTTCTGTAGAAAACCTTCATCTGAACTAAACAAGAGAGAAGATGACCACCTGACGAAGGAGCAGCACTCTGAAAGCTAGTGCTTCCAAATAAACCTGTTGGACTGTAACCTGGTGTTATGTGATTTTTAAAAAGGGAGAATATGTTGTCTTTTTTTTTAGAATGCAGGTTAGATACATTCAGAATCCGAACATTTTGCAGAGACTCTGTGTGAACTCTCTGAAAGAGAAAGAAGGTGAAAACATTGCCCTGAACCTTTCAAATTTTAAGTTTTCAAATGTTTGCTTTTTCAAAAGAATTGTCCTGAGTTCAGCTTTCATCCCTGTTGGAGTATGTTCTGTATCTTAGTGTGTAGTTAGATGAAAATAATAACACCAATTCTTTCTTCTGATAATTACTTCAAATGTAATTTTTTTTATTACTGACTGATCCGCACCAGTGAATTTGGCTGATTTATTTTGTGTTTTATATTCTCATTCCACTTTACTCTCTTTGATTTATTTAGAATCATAGAAATCCTACAGTGCAGGAAGAGGCCATTCAGCCCACTGTGTCTGTACCAACCCTCTGAAGAGCATCCCATTCCGACCCACCTCCTTACCCTATCCCTGCAAGCCTGCATTTCCTGTGACTATTCCACCTAGTTTGCACATCTCTGGACACTATGGACAATTTTAGCATAGCCACCATGCTGCTCCTATTCTGGGTACCACAGGAAGGATATTTTGATCTGGATACTTTGATCTTGGAAGTAGGTACATATTACCAGAATGATGCCAGGGTTTCAAGTGAGGATAAATTGTATAAGCATAGCTTGTATTCTGTTGGATATGGGAGATTTAACATTGGACATACCAAGGTGATTGTAATTTTAAAATCATAAGGATTCATAGTCTTTAAATTAGAGCTATGCCAGTCAGGAATAAATAAACTATCATATATTCTCTTAAAGGACAATAAAATATTCAAAATTCCAGAAGTCTGTGGATACTGAGTTAGTTAAAATGTTCCAGACTGATGCTGGTTTGACCTTTATTTGTAATAGTGACAGGTATACAGGATAAAGATGAGTAAATGAAGATGGGCTACAGTGCAGCCTGATCTGATTGAATAATGTATAGGATTTGAGGACTTTAATGGCCTATTCCTGTTTCTGTATCTTGCAAGTTGTGCAATGAAATGTCATGTCAGTAGCTATTCTAAAGCCTACTTCCCTTTTCTAATTTCTAGAAAAGTCTTTGCCAAAGTATTAATATACCTGCCCTTGAGTCAGATACTGACCGTGCCGATGTGTTTCCAGAGGTTTCTGTATTATGGTTTAATTTACCTTGCATATAGTAGATTTGCCAACATAAAGTATATTTAAGTCGTCATTGGACAAGCATATGGACGCACATAGAATAGTGTAGGTTAGATGGGCTTCAGATTGGTATGAAGAGAAATTGAGGTCTTCAGATTGGTATTGTTGAAACTTTATTGCTGGTACAGCACAGCAGGTCAGGCAGCATCCAGGGAACAGGAGATTCGACGTTTCGGGCACAGGCCCTTCTTCAGGAATGAGCAGAGAGTGTTCAGCAGGAGAAGATAAAAGGTAGGGAGGAGGGACTTGGAGGAGGGGCGTTGGAAATGTGATAGGTGGAAAGAGGTCAAGGTGAGGGTGATAGATCGGAGTAGGATGGAGGCGGAGAGGTCAAGAAGAAGACTGCAGGTCAGGAAGGCGGTGCCGGGCTGGAGGGATTCGGCTGAGACAAGGTGGGGGGAGGGGGGATGAAAAAACTGGTGAAGTCCAAGTTCATCCCCTGTGGTTGGAGGGTTCCCAGTCGGAAGATAAGACGCTCCTCCTCCGACCGTCGCGTTGTTGTGGTTTGGCGGTGGATGAGTCCAATGACCTGCATATCCTCGGTGGAGTGGGAGGGGGAGTTGAAATGCTGTGCTACAGGGTGGTTGTCATACCTCTTCAGATTGGTATGACAGGTCAGCGCAACATCGAGGGCCGAAGGGCCTGTACTGTGTTGTAATGTTCTATGTTCTATGTTCTATTCTCTACAGTGCTCTGATTAATATGTGGTATTTTAAAAGATGAAGGATTTTCTGTTCCTCGTGGTAAACCCTAAATCTGAATGTTGTGTACAAGAACAAACATTATTTCAAACAGCGAACTCCAGTGTTCTTCAATCACAGTAAATCAGTTACATTGGTGACTAATCAGTCATTTCTTTCTTTCTTGTACGGTGAAGGTAGTAGGTAGACTGAAATTTTAGAGACTATTGTATGCATAGGACTTCCAGAACATTGTGCATGTTCCTTAATGCGATACTATCAGGTTAAATATTGAACTGTGACAGCTATACTGCAAACTATTAGTGTGTCTTACTATTAGTAAAATCAGTAATGTATATCCACTCCATCTTTTTGTGATAAAAGAATAACAAGTGTGTACTTTCTCTTGTTTGACCAAGAATTGTTTTCACCCCCATGAAGAGTCATGGTATATTGTGTGATGTCAATACTAAAATTGTAATAAAACTAGCCATCTGGGAAAAAAACCATAGTGAAGATGAATTCGATGCACTATAAATGAGTCAAAAAGAAAATGGCTTTGTGAATCCTTTAGGTTCTTATTTAAATTTGTGTTCAACCATTGGTGCTGTAGAATTGAAACCTTTGCTGCATTAATTATAGTATTAGATGGAAATGATGTAAACTTTGATATACTCCTCAATTTCTTCTGTGCCAAAAATACCTAGCAATGTATGTAGAAATTTAGACTACACTGCACCCATTGGTTACAGAAAGGTGTTGGACTAACATTTTTCAATGTCGGCGGGTTACTGCCTCTGACCACATCTCCCATGGAGGTATCTATTATAGTGATGGATCAGAACCCTGAAATATTTATCGACATTTCTTTTTTTTTAAAAAAAGCACACATTTTTAAAATTAAAAGTAAAAAGGATGCTATGGGGAGAAAAATATTTACAGATTTTCAATCAATGACTATCTGGCAAAGACCTGTGTGAAACCCATTGAATGTCATGTCTATAAAAGGTCAGGAAATGTGCAAACAGGGTGAGACTTAACAAAAAGAAATAAGAAGGGGGTTGATTATATTTCTCCCTCAACACACACACAATCTCATTCCTTAGTAGAAAACCACCAGTTAAAGTCATGTCTCTTTTGCCCTCCAGGAATACACAAAACCAGGGTTTAACCCCAACTGGAACATTAGTCTGGATATGCTGTTGGGTTGGATGTCACTAGAGTGCAGAGAAGGCTGCAATTTTGTGAACAGCCAAGTTAAACAAAGGGAAAGTCTCTCTTTCAGTCTGAACGTTGGAATTTAGCAACTATCTTATTGGGGTCAGAACAACAGAACTTCTGCAAATTTGCAAAATCAAGAATCTCAAAGCCTGTTGTTTAATTGTCAAAGTCAGTGCTGCCAGAGTTATGCAATAATTGTTGCATTATCATCTTACCTGCTCTTCATGAGCATTTTAGAGACTGATCTGTATCCCTTTATTTTTCTTTTATCCTTTTGAACTCATCTCTATACGCATGTTGCATTACTATTTCTTCTCACTTTCAGAAATTAATAAACTCCTTTAATGAATTGAAGAAAACCTGGTTAAATTGTTTGTTGTAAAGCACTCATTTGAGTCTGGGAGAAAGATATCCACAAGGAAGGGATCCCTTTTAAATTGTTGCGACTAATAGAAGGGGTGGTTTAATTAAGAAAGTGAGATGATCCATCTCTCCTTACTCGAGAGTTTAGCCATTTCCAATTTGGAACTGTAACACATGAGGAACCTTACCCAGGGTCTAGTCACAACAATATTAGGTGTTTATCTGGTATTTTAATTCACAGGAGAAATCAAGAAATTGGAATGGGTAAGTTGTCATTTTAAAATCAATTTTTAAAAGTTAAAACCACAAAAAGCTTTCTTGAGTTTACATTGCTATGGTATAAAGATATCTGCAATCAATGCCAGTACATTCTGAGCAGAATTAGGGGAAATCACTTTTTGAGCTTTTTGAAGTTCTGTCCTTTGAACAGCCAGAGTATTTACTGAGGGCCTTGGGATTACAGTTTCACCAAAAGCCAGAAAACCTGAAATTTTATAAAGGGTGGCCTTGGATTTACAGATGGAAACTAAGGATGGTGCGATAGACTGATTAAAATTGGAGCAATGGAAATGAGAATTTCAAGAAAAAAGGAAAGGAGAGGGAACAAGGAGGGAGAAGAGGGAACTTCAGGAAAAACAGCATAAGAAAGATTTTGAACGAAGACAGCTCAAGTTGAGGAGATAGTAACTACGGAGTCCTATGAAGATACTCCTGGCTCAGACTTAAAGGTGGCATCAACTTACTTTTTTCATTTAATTCTGACATTTGAGAAGGCAGATATCGAAGCTTTATCTTTTTCAGGTGGGTCGCACAGCATTTAAAGTGGCCAGTCCATCTTTGGTGTTTATATTGCAGTATGAACTCTCAGGAAAGCATACAGTTAGTCCTTTTTGCCTGAGGAAAGTGCCGCTCAGTATGAGAAAGTTTAAAAAAAAAGGCTATCTTACATATGCATCAGTTAATACCAGAGGCAAGCTGTCAAAACTTCCATACTCTCAGGAATTAGCATAACCAGACATACCTGGATTTTGAAAGGCTTAAGCAACTTATTTTTGACCAGATGCAATTTATGAAAACATTAGTAAATGACCCTTCTGAATACGAATACACCTCCAAGATCAGACGTTGACTGTGTCCAGGCGGGCTGGCATACCGACTCATGATTATGAGCTGATCCACAGTCCCCTTTTCAAGGAGAAATCTTTGCCTTGTCAAAATCCACCATTTCCCCAGCCAACTGGAAAAAAATAGAGGTGGAGAAATTGACGGGAAATCTTAGGAACACCTACAGAAATGCTTTGAGTCTTCAGGATAAAAAGGTTGATGCTGAGATGTAAACCAAACTCACATCAGTCAACGTTCTTAATGACCACAGCCCCACTACGGTGTATAGTAAATTCTGTAGAACTTGCCACAGTTGCCAAGTTAACGGGAAACCCCAATTCTGCAATTAAGTCCGTACCTCCAATTCCCATGCAGGCTTTTGGGGAATCATTCAAGTTTTTACTAAACTGTTGGACCCCCTGCTCTCAAACAAAAGGGGGCTACCAGTGTATCGTTACCATCACACACACGGTTACCCATTTCCCAGAGGTTGTTCCTCAGAACCACATCTGCCAAGACAGGGGTAAGGGAATTGACTGAATTCTTCACCCAGTATGGTCTGCCCATTGAGATCCAATTAGATCAAGGTTCAAATTTCATGTCCAAAATAGTCCAAAAGTTATGGATAACATGGGTGTGATTGGGGAGTCTGCAATTCAAGACTCACAGTCACAAGGAATGATATACTAGTACCCCCAAAACCTAAAAACAATGATCAGGGCATACTCCCATGAGTACACCAATGACTGGGCTGAAGGACCAGATTTTCTTCTGTTCAACACCAAGAGCTCACACACAGAGTCCATTGATTTTGCTCCATTTGAATTAATTTATGGGCACCAAGTGCCTCTATAACTACTCACTACTAAGGAGAGCTTTTTAAATGTTAAGAAGGAAGTTTCCATGCTAGTCTACATAGCACTGTTTTGAGTGTGACTCTTAGGAGCCTGTGAAGTAGCCCAAGAGTGTGTGAAAATGTTCCAAACATCGATGAAACAAAAAGCAGACAAACAAGTCAGAGCCTGAAACTTTCAGGAAGGAATATCGGCTGCTCATATGAATATCGGGTGAACCCTTACAGGCTCAGTTCACTGGCAAAGGAGCATGTGGAAGGGAATTATTTGTTTGAGACCCTGGATAAGGGGAAGAAACAAAGGCTGTGTCATGAGAACATTATAAAGCCACCATACCGCCATAAGAAGGGGACTAGTCCAGGAGATCAATTGCAGTACATGCTGGAGCACCAACTGATAAAACCAGGCAGCAGTAGCTGGAGCTTCCCATTACGTAGGTGACTGAGTGAGGCTCTGCATTGACTACTGAAAGATTAATGCAGTGATCTGCACAGACTCCTATATGATTAGTCAACTGGAAGATTGCATAGAAAGGGTCGGTAAAGCGGCTTAGATTCCCAAGATAGTTTACTCGAGGGTTACTGACAGGTTCCTATGACTGACTGACTGTGCGAAGGTTATCTCCAACTTTGTAACTCCAGTTGTTATATTAGTATCAGGTCATAGAATCCTCACAGTGTGGAAGGAGGCCATTCAGCCCATCGAGTCCACACCAACCTTCCAAAGAGAATCCCACCCAGACCCACCCTATCCCTGTAACCCTGCATTTCCCATGGCTAATCGATTTAGCTTGCAGCCCTTAGTCTGTATGGTCAATTTAACATGGCCAATCCACCTAACCTGCAAATCTTTGGACTGTGGGAGGAAACAGGAGCACCTGAAGGAAACACATGCAGACATGACGAGAATGTGCATATTCCGTACAGTTGCCTGAGGCTGGAATCAAACCTGGGTCATTGGCACTGTGAGGCAGCGGTGCTAACCACTGAGTCACCGTGCCACCCACTGAGCCACATTTAGACTCCTCATCCATCCAACACTGTAATTCATGAGATATTAAACAGTTTAATTAAAAATAAACTCTGAGTAAATTCACCTGGATCATCTTCAGTTCTATCCAATTATCCTTTTCCTCACCTCCATCCGAAACTCCCATCCCTAGGCATGGATGCAAGCTCATACCCTCTCACACACTCTCTGTTCTAATTTTGTATAAAGAAATTATGAAAGAACAGATATGACATCAGATGGTTCTCATGAATTCAGATGTTGACTGGATTTGCAACTTTCACTCAGATATAGCTGCCAAATAATGTCTGGTAAACAAACACTGGGAAATGATACAGCTGCTTAACTATTCCCCTCTACCCCTGGCTCCCCTTCCTTATCTGACCCTTGGGAAAGTCAACGATCTGTTCCAACCACTTGATCAAAGGAAATTGAACATATGTCCAGCATTCAAGAACCTATTCAGGGCAGTATTGTGGAAATTAAACATTTTTATAACCAGAGGTACAGTGTTCAATTTCTAAGTTTTATTCATTGGATACATGACTGGAGAACATTTCTTGCAACATACACTGAAGCAACAACAACCTATATTTGTATTGCACTTTTATTAAAATGAAACATTCCATTGCATATCACAGTATCAAACTTTTGTTTCAGATTACTCATAAGCCACCAAGAAGAAGTTAAGTCAGGTTGATTTATGAAGTGTCTTAAAGGAAGGAGGGTAGAGAGGCAGCGAGGGAATTTCAGAGCTCATATGCAAGTAACTGAAGACATCACCATCAATGGTAGGGCAATTATTTGATTGGGAATGCACAAGAGGCCTGAATTACAGGAATGCAGATAGTTTAGGGTTTTCAGAAGGATGGTGGAGATGACAGAAATAAGGAGGATTGAGGCCATTTTGGATTTCATGGAAAGGATGAGAATTAAAAAAAAAAGACCTTGCTTGACCATTAGCCAATGTAGGTCAGTTGGCACAGGGACAATGGGGGAACGGAGACCAATAGGAATAGTAAGGTCCAGCAATAATAACTGCATGAATGAGGGTTTCAGTGGTAGCCAAGCAGAGGTGGGCAAATTTGAGTGAGTAAAGGGAAAAAGGCAGTGTTAGAGCAACACGAATGTGAGATCAGAAGCTCATCTTAATTTCCATCCTCTGTATGCTGTAATCACAATAAAGAATGCAGTGAAAAATTCACAAAACAGAAATACTTGGTCTTTGCTGCTGTACTCTCTCACTCGATCTCTTCTGTTCCAACATTTGTCTTTGCAATTGTCTGAGATGAATCTCCTTCATTATCGTTCTTCCCACATGTAAACAAGGTCAGGGTACCAGTGTAATTTCCTGATTGCTTTGGTTGATTCCCTTTTCTTGCCTGGTTTAATATTATGTGCAAATTGACCAAAAGGATAGACAAGATCTAGCAGTTGAACTTCTAAATTGGAGGAAGGCCAATTTTGACGGTATTAGGCAAAAACTTTCAAAAGTTTTTTACTTCGATCTGGCCAGTCCCACAGCAACGTGGGTGACTCTTCAATGCCCTCTGAAACAGCCTGGCAAGCTATAGTATGCAAGGGCAATTAGGATTCGGCAACAAGATTGTTTAGAATCTTGTATACTTAATTATACTTTCAACCTCAGAGGGACATTTTTTTAAAATCTAAAACATCGAAAGGATGAGAAAGAACTATCTGATTCATCAGAGCCACCCGATTTAGACTAGATGCAGCTGTGTGACTCATTTACTCAGTCTCTCATTCAAAATAAATATTCTTGGAGATTCAAAAGAGAACGGAGAAATGATTCTGGGAAATTCTGAAATCACTAAGTATTTAAAGAGACGATTGGAATGTGTGAATCCCAGTCTTCCTAGCTACCCTGTGGAAACATCTATTTGGAAAACAGAACCTAGAATGCTTGATGAAAAGGCAGTCTCTTACGTTTGATACCAACAACAGATTCACATGGATCAGGAGAAAATGTATCCACCACCCTGTGAGGCAATTCATTCCAAATACAAATACAATTCAAATGTGTTAGCTCTTTATTTCCTCCACTATGTTCTCAGAACGGGAAGAAGAGAGCACTTTGGTCCAGCTTTGTGCTGTACACAAGAATACTGCGTCCGGCTGTGCACCTAGCGCACTGTAAAATATTCTTTAATGTTGGGGAACCTGATTTCCATCTGAATCTTGAAAGGGTACAGAATGGAATGGGTCCATCTGATCTATCTAGCAGCAGTGCTTTCACAGAACAGTCTAGTTATGCCCTGACATTTCTTACTATTGCTGCAGTTATTTTTCTCCATCGACTGTGTATTCAGTTCTTCTTTGAAGGCTTCACTTAAAAATGCATCACTACCCTATGAGGCAATTCATTCCAAATCCTAACCGATTAATGTCATATGCAGATTGTGAGGTTCCAACTGCCCTCATCTTTCCCATTCTGGGATAGTGTCCTTCAGCCTATAGTGGAATCAGCTGAAGGCTTCTTTCAGGGAATTATCATGACATCATACAATGGCATTTAATCTGATGATGCCACTTCATCATGAGGGTGACTGCGTGGATAAAACCTGCAGAGGATTTTCCAAAGCTCATTACTCACTGATGTATTAAATCGCTGAAATTATTATCCACAGTATTATTTTTGAACATTAAAATTAATGGTTTATATGTTGTAAACATTTTTAAATTTTACTATTTTAAATTAGCCTTTAAATAGTACTTCAGTGTATTTCTGTTGGCTTACAGAGCTCGGGTGCTAACAAGTGGTTGTTTTATTGTTGGGTCTTGATATGCCTTGCGAACTATTCAATAAAACAGGCCATCACACTTTGGAGCCTGATGCTGTCATTAACAAATGTCAAGATTGCAGAGTCTCCAGCCAGATTGTTGTCTTAACGACAAAGCAGGCTGATTTAAGCCCTACCTAACTCAGGGCCCCAGAGACAAATTTCAGAACCATTTCTTTATTCCAACTCAGATCTGCTAATTTTGCACTGATTCGAGATCAATAACAACAATGTGCACCTATATCTCACCTTTACCAGAACAAAGGGTGCCAAGGTACTTCACATTGAAGTATCCAGACTAGAGTTGACATAAGGCAAAGGAGGAGTAGTCAAACATGTCACCAGAAACGAGGTCATAATGAGCATGTTAAAAAGAGGATAGAGTGGCCATGAGGTTTAGGGAAGGAGTTCTAGATCCTGAAGCCCAAACAAATCGAAGTACGGCTGTGGGGGGATGCAAAGCAAGTTGGAAGACACTTGCAAAGGAGCCAAACTGGAGGAGCATGAGTAAGGTTTGTCGGACTTGAGGTCACAGTGGTTAGTGACTTGAGCAAATTGGAAGCATTGGTGGACTGGGAATGATGTCATCAAGCACAGGGATATAAGTGAATGAAACTTGGTGCAATTGAGGATGAGTGCAGCAGATTTAAATCAAAAGTAAATCTCAGGTTTCATACTGAACCATTGGATCAGCTTGAGGTTTCATTCAAAGTTTCAAATTTTTTTCAATTTATAGTCCATTTCAAGTTTGGTCTTATAGTCTAAAGTTATTTGCTCCCTATTCGGTGTTTAGGGCAATTTTAAAAAAATGATTATTTCTTTGATTTGTGTTTTCCTTTTAACCATGGAGGATGTTAATAGGTTCCAAATTGGAGGTGCAATCTGATATGTGGCTTTGAAGAGTTTTCACAATAATTGTATAACATGGGATCCTATTTCTATGCTGTTGGGTTTGCCATTACCAACATATCAGTAAATTCCTAAGTTAATTTGTAAAAATCCCCATAAATTATTAATCATAACCAAAATTGTTTACAAACAAAATTATCATCTAATGAGATGGACCATGATTTCTCTGTTACGAAAATGTAGAATTCTGCATTATAAAGCCTTTTTTTATGACTGGTACGTACACATGGCTTGAAGAAAGTCTTTTTATCTTGTGGATTGTGTGTTTTAAACTTAATCTAATCCATACCTACAAGAGAAAGTGCAAAACTTGACCTACTCTTGGAAAATTAGGCAAGGCAGGTTGACTGAATTGTGAATGGGGGAGCATTTTGGGGCCAGCGACCATAATTCTATTAGTTTTAAAATTGTTTTGGAAAAGGATAGACCAGGTCTGAAAGTTGAAGTTCTAAATCGGAGGAAGGCCAGTTTTGATGGTATTAAGCAAGAACTTTCAAAAGCAGCTTGGATGCAGATGTTCTCAGGGAAAGGGACGGCTGGAAAATGGGAAGCCTTCAGAAATGAGATAACGAGAATCCAGAGAAAGTATATTCCTGTTAGGGTGAAAGGAAAGGCTGGTAGGTATAGGGTTTGGTTAAGAAAAAGAAGGAAGCATATGTCAGGTACAGACAGGATAGATCAAGTGAATCCTTAGAAGAGTATAAAGGCAGTAGGAGTATACTTAAGAGAGGAGTCTGGATGGCAAAACAGGGACATGAGCGAACTTCAGCAAATAGAGATAATAGAATGAAGGAGAATCCAAAGGGTTTTACAAATATATTAAGGAAAAAAGGATAACTAGGGAGAGAATAGGGCTCCTCAAAGATCAGCAAGGTGGCCTTTGTTTTGAGCCGCAGGAGATGGGACAGATACGAAACGAGTATTTTGCATCAGTATTTACTGTGGAAAATATAGAATGTAGGGAAATAGATGGCAACATCTTGCAAAATGTCCATATTACAGAGGAGGAAGTGCTGGATGTATTGAAACACATGTCATGGATAAATGCCCAAGATCTGATCAGGTGTACCCTAGAACTCTGTGGGAAGCTAGGGAAGTGATTGCTGGGCCTCTTACTGAGATATTTGTATCATCGATAGTCACAGGTGAGGTGCCGGAAGACTGGAAGTTGGCTAACGTGGTGTCACTGTTTAAGAAAGGTGGTAAGGACAAGCCAGAAAACTATAGACCAGTGAACCTGACATCGGTGGTGGGCAAGTTGTTGGAGGGAATCCTAAGAGACAGGATGTACATGTATTTGGAAAGGCAAGGACTGATTCGGAGTAGTCAACATGGCTTTATGCATGAGAAATCATGTCTCACAAACTTGATTGAGTTTTTTGAAGAAGTAACAAAGAGATGAAGGATGAGTGGTAGATGTGATCTACATGGACTTCAGTAAGGCGTTCGATAAGGTTCCCCATGGAAGACTGGTAAGCAAGGTTAGATCTCATAGAATACAGGGAAACTTGCCATTTGGATACAGAACTGGCTCAAGACAGTAGAAGACAGAGGGTGGTAGTGGAGGGTTGTTTTTCAGACTGGAAGTCTGTGACCAATGGAGTGCCACAGGATTGGTGCTGGGTCCACTACTTTTCATCATTTATATAAATGATTTGGATGTGAGCATAAGAGGTATGGTTAGTAAGTTTGTAGATGACACCAAAATTGGAGGTGTAGTGGACAGCGAAGAATGTTTCCTCAGATTACAAGATTACTTGATCAGATGGGCCAATGAGTTGAGAAGTGGCAGATGGAGTTTAATTTAGATAAATGTGAGGTGCTGCATGTTGGGAATGCAAATCTTAGCAGGACTTATACACTGAATGGTAAGGTCCGAGGGAGTGTTGCTGAACAAAGAGACCTTGGAGTGCAGGTTCATAGCTCCTTGAAAGTGGAGTCACAGGTAGATAGGATAATGAAGAAGACGTTTGGTATGTTTTCCTTTATTGGTCAGAGTATTGAGTACAGGAGTTGGGAGGTTGTGTTGCAGCTATACAGGTCCTTGGTTAAGCCACTGTTGGAATATTGCATGCAATTCTGGTCTCCTTCCTATCGGAAAGATATTGTGAAACTTGAAAGGGTTCAGAAAAGATTTACAAGGATGTTGCCAGGGTTGCAGGATTTGAGATATAGGGAGAGGTTGAATAGGCAAGAGCTGTTTTCTCCAGAGCGTTGGAGACTGTGTGGTGGCCTTATAGAGATTCATAAAATCATGAGGGGCTTGGATAGGATAAATAGACAAAGTCTTTTCCCTGGGGTGGGGAAGTCATAGGTTTAGTCAGAGGGCATAGATTTTGGGTGAGAGGGGAAAGATATAAATGAGACCTAAGGGGCACCTTTTTCACTCAGAGAGTGGTACGTGTATGGAATGAGCTGCCAGAGGACCTGGTGGAGGCTGGTACAATTGCAACATTTAAACGGCATCTGGATGGGCATATGAGTAGAAAGGGTTTGGAGGGATATGGGCTCGGTGCTAGCAAGTGGAATTAGATTGGCATGGGATATCTGGTCGGCATGGATGAGTTGGACCGAAGGGTCTGTTTCCGTGCTGTCCATCTCTATGTCTCTATGATTCTACAGTAGGTGATGATTTGAAAGCTGACTAATTAGGTAATATTTGTCATGAAAGGTCAAAGAGACAACAGTCCTTTTCTATTTCAAAAATTCAAATCTAGGGACATGAATCAAATGCTTGGGAGTTTCTTATGGGGAAAAAAAACATTTTTGCGGACACTCCCCACCTGTAGAACATTATATGTTATGGTCACTGAGCTCAACTTTGGCTTTCAGCTCCAGCTTATAAACTTGAGTCTATAGGATGTTGCTTTCTATATATCGCTCTCTAGTACATTACATTCCATGGCCTTTGCACCTGCTCATACCAGTGTTTACTAAGAAGATCCAAGCTCTCAACATTTATTTTCTGTTGTCTCAAGCCGTAGCAGGCTCTGCTTAAGTTTCACTTGAGAAAAGCAGAAAATATTGCAGCTGTGATTACGCAATAGACAAATTTATCTGTAAGCATGCATGAGCGAGGATTTACATTTTCTGAAAATGTGAATCAGTTTGTGACCTCTGTTACATTCTATTTGTTTCTACCTTCAAGGTTAGTACAAAATGCATCGTCCCCATGCTCTTGATCTCTTAACAGATAGTCCAGACAGACATGATGATATTGATTTTGTGCATTATTTCGAGTATAAAATATTATGGAAGTGACTTATAAAAACACTAAGTAACATCCATTAGGTATGAAGTGTCAGGTTTAATGATGGACCTCATTTTTCATAAATCCAAAAAGATAGGCAGCCCAAAGTGTCACTAAATTTTGAAGGGCTGGATTAAGGTTTGGCCAGGTAAGCAATGAAGCAGCAGTTCAAATAAAGCCTCTCTAAACAGTGATGTCATCAAGCACAATAAACAGCCAATCACATCAGAGTATTTATGCCCACAGACCACAAACCAGGAAGTAAAGATCATTGAATTCCTTAACATTAGTAAGTCAAATGATCGGGATGTACAGGTGGGATCAAATTAGAAGTTGAAATACCATAAATTAAAAATCATTTGAAAATGTGTAAATTTCTCTCATAATGAAAGAAAATTCAAAAGAATAGTAATAGGAAAGGCTAAAAGTTTTGCTGTCATTACCTTAAAATCTGGGTGGAAGTTCATAATGACAGGGGCCAGGGGCGTTGAACATTGTCTTTTTGCCCTCCTACTAAAATGCTGTGTCATGCGCACAAAACATTACAGTCATGTTCCATTTAATTTTTGTACATCAAAAACTTTACATCCTTAAAGATCTCCGTGCAAAGTTGTAGCATTCAACGATACTGATAGGGCAGCAGGACCAAGTACACATTTCTCGGTCTGTCTATTTCTATAGGACAAAACAGCAGATAAGGTATGTAACTAATAATAAAAATACATTGCTAGACCTCATTGATCACTTATTGACCACAGCTTGAATTATGTAAAAGTAAATGATAATTTGTTAATCCATCTGATTTCACATTACAACACTTGTGGTTTCATCTCTTGTGATTGAGGCAGGTTCCTTGTGATAGATTTCCTTTTAGTGTTCAGATGACTGTGACAGATGCAAATTTCCAATCTCTTTCAAATTTGAGGATTTTCTATAATATGTGTTTTGAATAAAAGATAATTGGTTGAAACATTTTACCTTGCACTCAAGACTATATGCAAGAATATCAGTTCAAAAGAACCAACATTTATACTGCATGAGAAAGGAGTACCCGCCAGTTAACTGTTGATAAGCATTCCTCTTGACAATGTCTCTATGAATCAGAGTCCACTTGCCAATCAATTAGTACTCTCGCCTCGTACAGTATATATGTTGTCTTCCCATTGAGGAGAAAGTGAGGACTGCAGATGCTGGAGATCAGAGCTGAAAATGTGTTGCTGGAAAAGCGCAGCAGGTCAGGCAGCATCCAGGGAACAGGAGAATTGACGCTTCGGGCATAAGCCCTTCTTCAGGAATCTTCAGGATTCCTGAAGAAGGGCTTATGCCCAAAACGTCAATTCTCCTGTTCCCTGGATGCTACCTGACCTGCTGCACTTTTCCAGCAACACATTTTCAGCTCTGTCTTCCCATTGAATTGGTTTTCTTGCAAATAGTCCTGATGAGTGCAAGTCAAAAAGCTTCCACAACTGTCTTTTTCAATATTTCTTAAATTATGTACCACCAAATGATTATTATATTTTGTCATATGAATTTTTAGGTAGCACAATGTATTGTAAGATCTAACTGCAACTCTGAACTGCATTACTTTGTCTTAGAATTTAAAAGTAGATTGAATGTATAACACAGGCTGGGAGGAGATGGTAATATCAGGAAATGTAACTCGGCCAACTTTACAAAGAAAATAATTAGTATGTCAATTGTGCCAGGAGTTCTCCTCATTTTGAGGTGTTGTGTAAATGCAGAATCAGTAATGCAAAAGGAAAAATATTGAGCAATATTTTCCCATTTTCAGTTTAGTTGAGTGAGCTTCATAGAATCCAGTCTACCATGCCTCCATGTGACTTTTCTCAGGCATTCTCCAAGAAGTAAATTTCATTATTTATGGACCGACTGTGGGGCATCTTTTTTGGCAGACCCAGGCATTTAGAGATATGGAATGCCTGCAACTGCTGGGTCCTTATGATGTTCATGGCTCCCCATTTAATGCCCAGTTATATACAACTTCAGATGGTGCAAGCTAGAAACTGGCCTTCATTCTGTCATGCTTGACCATTATCTTGCTAGAGGAAAGAAACGCTTACTCCCTGCTTTGCAGAAATGGCCCTTGGATGGAGTAATGGTGAGGAGGGCACTTCCTTTTCCTGCCATTCACCACAGGAAACAACACTACCAGACCAAATCAGTCTGGACTCAACTTGGGTGAGTACCGTGTTCCCTTGAAGTGAAATGTCAAGCAGTGCAGAAAGAAGATCAGTGATCTCCTGTACTTCACATAAGTACCATCATTTTCTCTGCTGCCTCACATTCATTGAGTCATTGGTCACTCGTACTCTGCCACTGCAGACAACTCTCGTCAACACTCAGAAAGTCACCAACTCTCAGTATTGCATGCATCATGTCCATTTGCAAGGCTCTTACCTCATCCTTCACAGTACTAATTCTTCTGTGCTTTCAAGTCAGTTACTGGGGACACATTACACTTCTCCTGTCCCTGTGATACCATCAATTGCTCTCCTATCCACATTCTAACATACACAACTTTGTCTCTTTACAAAGGAAATGGACTGGTGTCTCCACAGCACCCAACTCTAATCCCCAGATGATTGCACATGGCCTTCAGTGCTGAACCTGGTCATCCCTAGGCTGGACTAGGACGAATCCCTTGACTCACTGTGGTAGTATATCCTGACTGACAGGAATTCTCCCTTCGCCCCACTAAGGACTGCTCCCCTTTGACTCTCAGATGTGACCATTTTCTTGAAGCACACATGCATCAGCTGCTGGCACACGGTACAGGTCTGACATTGACATGGCATGGGGCCAAGTAATGACATGTCCACCTCCTTGACTGTCCAGGGCTCCATGACAAGCTGTGTGCCTCTCCATCTCAGCTAAAAAACAATGCAAGTCACAGAGGCTGGCAGCCTATAACTGATCATGTAACACCTTGTGTGCTAAGAAAACACAGTCACCCACACTGAGATTGGCAGCCAGTAAGTCAATGCTGAAGTTAGTTGGAGAATACTAAGAAAGCAATATGAAGTAGACAGAAGCTTGCAGCCTCCGGTAAAGGAGAGTAAAAGCCATGAGATATCTCTTATGAGATGCATGAGATTTCTAAGGGTCCCGACACACAAAGTGACATGCACACCATTGGTATTCCTGAGCTCCAAGGTGAAGTGTTGAAGAGTTGAAGTGGTTTCTGAGTTGGTTTGAGAGCAAGCATGATGGTGTGGTGAGGCTGATGGTTTGCTGATGCCAACTTGTGTGGATGGGAGGTCGACAGGGATGGCAGCCTTGGAGCATACAGGGACATTGCTGAAAGGAAACAGTTGGATGATGGCTGGGGTAAGCATTCAGTAAGCTGGAGCTGCCAAGTACCTGCTTTGATTTACATGCTGTGTATTTGCACTATCTAGTTTCTCAGGGAAGTGTCATGTAAATAAGATGAGTTTGGGCTTTCATGAGATGCAAATACATGGAAATAAGGTAGTCACTACTCACTGACAAGATTTAAGAAGCCATCATATAAGGTGTGAGGGTAAAATTGTTGAAATCTTTCCTTGAAGTCAGGAATCTGATGTTTTCATTCTCTCCATATTTTTGCACTTTTCTCCCCATTGCTCCACCGCACAAGGAAGGGGAAAGATTTGTGCATGGTCACTTATTCCATCTTGGTAAGATATGGAATAAATGTAATTCATGTCTCATAATTAATTCCCAGGATTTTTATTGAAGTCTGGATGAGTTATTGGTTGGACAAAAACTTTGTAATGGGATAGATGGAGTTCAATCTGGATAAATGCAAAGTATTGCATATTGGGACAACAAACAATGAATGTAGGGCCTTGAGTAGTGGTGTAGAACAGAGGGACCTCGTGGATCAGGTACATAATTCTTTGAAGTTTGCTTCACATGTAGACAGGGTGGTTGGAAAAGGCGTTTAGCATGCTTGCCTTCATTGCTTATTCCTTTGAGTTGGAATGTCATGTTGAGGTTGTATAGGAATTGGTGAGGTCTATTCTGGAGTACTATGTAAAGTTCTGGTCACCCAGTTATAGGAAGGATATTATTAAGCTGGAGGGGGTTCAGAAGAGATTCGCCAGGATGTTGGTGGGTATGAAAGGTTTGAGTTATACTAAAAGGCTGAATAGGCTGGGACATTTTTCACTGGTGCGTTTTTTGAGAGGTGACTCATGGAAGATTGTAAAATCAGGAAGGGTATTGATAAGGTTCATTGTAAGTGTCATTTTCCTAGGATGGGGGATTTCATGACCATGGAGCACATATTTAAGGTGAGAGGAGAGAGGTTTAAAAAAAGACATGAGGGGCACATTTTTACACAGAGGGTGGTTCATGTGTGGAATGAACTTCATGAGGAAGTGGTGGAAGTGGGCACAATTACAACATTTAAAAGACATTTGGATATGTAAATGTATAAAAACAGGTTGGAGGGATATGAGCCAGAAGCAGACTGATTAGGACTAGTTCAGTTTGGGATTATGTTCAATATGGATTGGTTGGACCAAATGCTCTGTTTCTGTGCTAAAGAGACACAAAACTGGGCAGAATGACCAGGAGACAACAGTTAGAAGTATGCAAAGTGGAGCATGCACTTATAGAGAATTCATTACTCAGCACAATGAGGAAGATGAAAATTAAATTAAATATGCTCTGTGGTTAAAACTGTGTCCTCTGCCCAAAGGCAGTTCCAATCTACAGCACCTCACTGGCAAGAAGGCAGGCCCCAAACCACTGCAGCCAGAACTGGGATTGACCCTGTGTTGTTGCCACTGCAGTGGCCAGCAAATCATCTAGTCAACAACCTTGGAAGGAGTCAGAGTTACTGGGCGATGTGTACTTTTGTGTACATGTTGGAGCCTGGAGCTGTGGACGGATATGAGAGGCTCCAATTTCTTTCCATCACAAGGCCAATCAAGAACCTTTCCTGCTCTTATTGTGTTGCACTGTTGTGTGTTGGGAAGATTTGTAGGTTGTTTGGCTGTGTTCCAGGCATAGTTCTTCCTTGGCCATCTAGGCTTGGAGTTGCTGTTAAACTTGTAGTTCAGGGGCAGGAACAGTACTCTAAAACCTACTCAACTGAAAATAAATCTCAGAATCCTTAAACATCAATTAAATTTGTAGTCTCCTAAACTTGCAGCAGGTACCTCTAAACTGTACTGTGAAAGTGACTGATTTTGAATACTCAGAAAATGACAGCTTATTAGAATGAGAAGTATTTTCTACAGGTCATTAGTGATAGCCAATTGCAAGACATTATTGGTATGTCTATAATTTATGCCTGATTGTTTGTTTGTTTGTTTGTTATTGTGTCCCCTGTCATATCCTCAGATGGACAGGTTATAATGGATTAGGATTAAATACAATTGAAAATCCAAGTCTGGCTCTCCATTGTGGATTGTTGCAAAAGCCCATCAGGTTCACTTTTGAAAATCTGCTGTTCTTACTGCTGTGGCATTTGTGCGCTGAAGACCTAAAGCAATATGATTGATTCTTAACTACTCTGAATTGACTCAGTGAACCACTAAGTTGTATCAAAATGATACAAATCCTGAACAAAGGGATGTAACTAGCGGACAAAGCAGCATCAACCTAAGCACTGGCACACCCAGCACTGTCAATCCTGTCAAGTCTTCCTTACCAATATCGGAGGGCTTGTGCCAAAATTAAGGGAACTGTCCTGTAAAAACAATAAAGCAACTGCCTGACATAGTCATACTCACCAAATCGAAGCTTACAATGTCCCCAACAACACCATCACCATGCCTGGCTATGACCTGTCCCACCAGAAGAACAGACCCACCAAAGGTGATGACACAATGGTACATATTCAGAGGAAGTTCCTCTGGAAGGGCTTAACATTGAGACCATGAAGATTCTTATGACTTCAGGTCAAGCATTGGCAATGGAACCTCCTGCTGATTACCACCTTCCACCTACCTCCCCTCCCCCACCTTGGCTAATGAATAAGTCCCCTCCCATGTTGAACATCACTTGGAAGATGTACTGAGGGTGGCAAGGGTACAAAATATTCTCTGGATGGGGGATTTCAATACCCATCACCAAAAGCAGTTTGGCAGCACCACTACTGACTAAGCTGGCCAAGCCCTAAAGGACATAGCTGGTAGATGGGAACAGATTACTTCGATGACAAGAACAGAACAGAGGCTATGAGCTCTCTAGCAAGTGATTCAGCTTTCATTTCCCCAAAGCCTGTCCACGATTTTACAAGGCACCAGTCAGGAATGTGATGGAATACACTTGCCAAACCCAGGATGGATGCAGTTCAATCGACACTCAAGATGCTTGACACAATCCAGGACAAAACGTTCCACTTGATTGGCACTCCATTCACCACTTTCAACATTTACTATCTTCATCATCAATACACAATGGCACCATGCTGCACTATCTGCAAAATGCAATGCAGTAATGCACGAAGGCTCCTCTGACAACAGTTTCTAAACCTGTGGCTTCTACCATCTAGAAGGACAAGGGCAGTGCATACATGGGGACATGACCACCTACTGATTTCCCTCGAAGCCACACATCATCTTGACTTGGAACTATATTGTCACTCCTTCATTTCCACTGTGGTGTACGCCTGGAGCTCTCTTTCTAACACCACTGCTGGTGTCCTACATCTCGAAGACTTCAGCAGTTCAAGAAGGCAAATCACCACCTTGCCCATGGTACTTAAGAATGGCAATAAATGCTGGACCATCCAGTGACACCAATGTGGATATGGGCCAAAGACTGGGATATAGAATCAGGCCACATATTAGCCATGATCTATTGAATGACAGAACAGGCTTGAGGGGCTGAATGGCTTGCTCCTGTTTCTATGTTCCCATGAATGAATAATTGGAATAAAATTTCAGAATCTCACTCTTATGATAGGATTTTACAGCCTCATGTGAAGTCAGGCAAACTCCATATTATTGTTTATAACAATCTTGAAACACTTACATTTTTCGATTTATAGAACTTCAGTCTGCAAATATCTTAAGGTTCGAGTTCTATGGAGCCTGACCTGTTTATGTTGTGGTTGGATTCCATAGCACCAAGAATAATGGGCAAACAATTGACTGACCTAATCAAGTATCTAATGAAGCACACCAGTTTCTTGCTACAGCGATAAATGTAATATCTTTTGAGAAAGGGATTTGGAGAGACATGATGAGATGATCTTCGATAAATGCTACTGCATGCAGAGATGTATTTTTAGTGGAGACCAGTAACTACTTTCTTAAAAAATAATTCTGAAACCTTGTTGAAAAGACAGACATGTGACTAAATCTTTTCACCTTCTAGTCATTAGGACAAGTGCAAGAATGCCAAATTTCACAAGATCACATCAATGTATACTACAGGTGAAAAGGTGTTGATTGGTTGGCAAGATGATTCCAGTTGACCAAGGAATTTTAATGGAGAAAACAATGGAAACTATATAGGATCAATGAAACCTCTGGTAATTAATTAAAAGGCTGGAGTATATTCTTTTTATTCACAAACAATGGATTCCTCTGTATGTGACTTCTTGCAAGCAATAATGAACCAAATTCTGAACTCAACTGATCATCTTAAATTGTTTATTAGTATAGCTATTAGAACAACAGGATTGTGTAGCAGTTCCAAATCATAGAATTGTATCCAATAGCAGAGGTTTTATTTGGGGCTCTGCAAACATAAACCAGTTCAATATGGTCTGCACTCGACATGTTATGAACAATTGAAAGAACATGCTCCCAAAAAAGAAAATGCTGGAAAATCTCAGCAAGTCTGGCAGCATCTGTAAGGAGAGAAAAGAGCTGACATTTTGAGTCTAACTGACCCTAATTGACCAGTTTTGACAAAGGGTCAGTTAGACTTGAAACGTCAGCTCTTTTCTCTCCTTACAGATGCTGCCAGACCTGCTGAGATTTTCCAGCATTTTCTCTTTTGGTTTCAGATTCCAGCATCTGCAGTAATTTACTTTTATTTGAAAGAACATCCTGTTTGATTTGATCAGTCAGTTGTTGAAACGTGCAAGACTTGCCATTGCACGATACTGAAACTCCTGCACATTATTGTTCAATTGTGTATTAGGTAGAATGTCCGTTTGGACTGATAGCAGCATCTTGTTTGTGGAAAATAGCCACTGCATGGCAACACCACAAACCGCTTGCTTAACATGTCGTTCAAATGTTTTAAGATGTTCCCCAAAGCAAGCACTAGGATAGTGAGGAAGGCATTTAGAATGCTTGCCTTTATTGATCAGTGCATTGAGCATAGAAGTTGGGAGGTCATGTTGCTGTACAGGACATTGGTTAAGCCACTTTTGGAATATTGTGTGCAATTCTGGTCTCTCTACTGTGGGAAGGATGTTGTGAAACTTAAAAGGGTTCAGAAAAGATTTACAAGGATGTTGCCAGGGTTGGAAGGTTTGAGCTGAAGGGAAAATAGGCTGGGGCTGTTTTCCCTGGAGCATTGGAAGCTGAGGAGTTACCTTATAGAGGTTTATAAAATCATGAGGGGCACAGATAGGGTAAATAGAAAAGGTCTTTTCCCAGGGGTGGGAGTGTCCAAAACTAGAGGGCATAGGTTTAGGGTGAGAGGGGAACGATTTAAAAGAGACCTGAGGGGCAACTTTTTCACGCAGAGGGTGGTGCATGTATGTAATGAGCTGCCAGAGGAAGTGGTGGAGGCTGGTACAAATACAACATTTAAAAAGCATCTGGATGGGTATCTGAATAGGAAGGGTTTAGACGGATATGGGCCAAATGCTGGTAAACGGTATTAGATTAATTTAGGATATCTGGTAGACATGGACGAGTTGGGCCGATGGGTTTGTTTCCATGCTGTACATCTCTATGACTCTATAACACTATGACACTCAATCCCTGTGGATCTTCTTAAAGTAGATAAGATTGCATGGTGAGCAGCATTTATGAAATAAGAATTTGAAAAAAAAGTACAAGTATAACACCATTTCCTCTGGAAGGAGAGTTCAAGGCTTTGGACTGTGACAAGAGGAATTATACAGGGACGTGTTTTATCTCCTGCACTTGTGTGGTGTTGGGCAGGTGCTGAGAGTGGGCATAGTGTCATGGAAGAATGTTCCCTTCAGCAGGCTGACAAGTTGAGTGAATAAGCTTGGCAATAACATTCAGCTGGAGGTAGCAGAAATGGTCGAGGGTAATCTGTTAAATATGGAGGCTGATGGAGTGAAGGGCGTGGAACTCTTGTAAGGCCTGCAAGAGAACTCCTAAATTAACAAAAGTAAATACTTTACTGGAAGGTTGTCTACTTCTGCTGATTGCCCTCAAGCAGGCTGGAGCAGCTTTCTTTCTTAACACCAGCATTAAAATGGGACCCATTTTAGTGATATAATCAAATGGCCATCTGCATTTTTTAAAGATGGAATCCATTTTGGATGCACTATGGAAATTCACCAAAGATCCTCTGAAGATCCAAACCCTATGACCACTTCCATCTTGAAGGACAAGGGCAGCAGGTGCATGAGAACACCACCAACTGCAAGTTCCTTTCCAAGACACTCACCATCCTGACTTGGAAATAGGTCACCATTTCTTCACTGTCACTGTGTCAGAATTCTGGAATTCCCTCCCCAAAGGCAATGTGGGTCAACCTACAGCCTGCAGACTATAGTGGTTCAAGAAGGCAGCTCACCACTACTTTTTCAAGGCAATAAACGCTGGCCTAGTCACGAGTCCCACAAATGAATAAGTAAAAATTAGGCTTTGGAATATCACACTTCTCACCCACAACATAAAGTTGTACTCGGTCTGATCACACAAGGAGTCCTAGTGCGTAAATGTACTCAGTTCAATCGGATGAGCCCCGTTTTAATGCTGATGTACTCTGAGTAAATATACTATTCCATTTTACTTACCTCTTTTCCATCCCATTCAATTTCTCTTGGGCCAGAAATTTAAGATATCTCTCTAAATTTGCATTGATTAGTTAGTCAATTTCATTGGAAATCTGTCTTGAGTGTCTAGTATAACCAGACTTTCATCATGCTAACTTGGAATGACCAACCATTGTGTTTAGGAAGTCAGAAATCATAGACATAATTAAAGAACAAAGAAAAACTTAGGCCGTTGTCTATTCCAATTTTCTCCAACTGGGATTTCACTTTCCTTATTTTTATTGTCTCATGGAGCAATTGATATTTATTCTCATTAACAACCAATTTTGAAAGAATGTTGACCATTCCATCACATATAGACTGCTCTGACTAATGCTATCAGATGTGGGAGAGCCCTCATATGTGTGAACTTAAAACATCAATTCTTCTTAGCTGCTGTCCCCCATAACTCTGAAGTGTTAGCTAGGCATTTCTTTGATATGTGAAGGAGTGAGTAAAAGGCAGCATCATAAATGATGGAAAACATTTGATACGTTCTGCGTTTGAAATGTTCACCTCACACAAATGGCTTTCTCCAGTATTGTTTCTGGTAATTCAGTAGTAATGGCCTGCAGAGAATGTTTTGGCGGGTATAAGTCTAGGCAACTTGCTGGAATTGTTGAATAGTGGTTCTTTCTGCTTGTTATAGTGATCATCAAACCTTACGTTCATCTTAAAATTTTAAAAGTTCCATTGTAAATATTATAATCAGATGATTACTGAAGAAGATCACTCATTCCATATGGCTTGTGGTCATATTCAATCACTCTTGGACTTTTCTATTCTAATCTAATTTATCTGGCCATTTCCTTCTAGCTGTCTCTGAATGTCCTAATTGACTCAAGTATCATAGACCTTTGTAATAATTCATTTTATACTCTCCTAACCATTTGCATGAAAACAATTACCTAGTATTCTGGCCCTTTCTGTTTCTTGCTCTGATCCTAAATTACCTCCTAGTTCCTATTTCACTGACCAGTTTGCATGATCAACATTACCATGTCAAGAGTTTGAACACTTCTGTTGGAAGTTTTCTTAATTGCTTTATTTCATTCAACAAAGCCTTAATTTTCAAAGTATTGTGATTGTATCTTCCGATTCCTTTTTTATTCTTTGGGATCTACATTGCTCATTTTCTATGGCTCCATTTATATATTTGTGTGTGGTTGCCTAAAACTGCACCCAATGCTCAAATTGTGGCCCAATTACAACCTAATCAGCATAACTAACCTTATGTTCTGGTTGAAAGCTAGGCAACTAGACACTTCAAACCATCCGAGTTACTTGCCTAGGCTGGACATGGCTCCTGACTTTAAGATGTTCAATTGAATAATTGTTAAGCACGTTTCCTAATGCAGTTAAAAAATCACACAATACCAAGTTATAGTCCAACAGGTTTATTTGGAAGCACTAGCTTTCGGAGTGCTGCTCCTTCATCAGGTGGTGCTGATGTTCCCTAGCAGCTGATCTTCTTGCTGGTCTGGGTGATACAGGTTGAGAATTCTGGGAGACACTGTCAAAGCAGCCTGGGTGAGTTGCTGCAGTACATCTTGCAAAAGGTATGCTGCTGCCACTGAGCTCAGCAATAGATGGACTGAATGTTCATAGAGTGTGGTAGGGAAAGTTTCCTAGGGCAATATGTCATGAAGCTAATCAGGAATAGGCTATGCTGGATTGGAATACACATGCTCTGAGCCTTTCTCTCGAGCACCGGGCTCGCTAATGAGGCTGCTGCAGCTGTTGGCAATGCCCAGCAGAGGAGCCCCTGTGTCGGTGTTGGTCAGCCATGTTGATTCGGTTTCCCTCTTTCAGCTCTCTTAATATTTGGGCTCGATGGTGTCAGCATGGCTATCGCCACAGCCCATCCCTTCCGCTCCAAGCGTGGATCCTAGCTGGAAAGCACTCTCCGTAGAGCCAGTCAGTTTACTCAGCATCCAGTGGGGGCATAGCAACCCGGCCTGCTGCAAAACCTGAGGGAAACATCATCGCTATCTGTGTGTGTGTGTGCGCGAGACTGGTGTCTCCAAATCATTTCCTAATGCAGGTTGGGTCCATCTTTCAGGCTTGTTTGATTTCACTAATGTCATCAGGATCAAAGGCATCAGGTTGCCAGTTGGGCCAACTTAGCAGGGAAGTGGATCAAAGCTCAAGCAGCAGTTTTCCTGTGGACTCCAAAAAGGAGAGATGTAGTTCTCTGTGCATTAGGCAGATATCGGGAATGACTGACTGCCTGTCTCTCCCAGCAAGAAAGACTCAGTTGTTGACAAGTTCATTGACTAGATTAGACTCTCTCTCTACAGTGTGGAAACAGGCCCTTCGGCCCAACAAGTCCATACCGCACCTCAGAAGAGAAACCCACCTCCCTACCCTATATTTACCACTGACTAACGCACCTAACACTGTGGGCAATTTAGCATGGCCAATTCACCTGACCTGCACATCTTTGGATTGTGGGAGGAAACCGGAGCCCCCGGAGAAAACCCATGCAGACACAAGGAGAATGTGCAAACTCCACACAGACAGTCGGGAATCGAATCCAGGACCCTGATGCTGTGAGGCAGCAGTGCTAACCACTGTGCCGCCCATTTGTGATGTCTTGAAAGGTTGAAAGAGCAATAAGAGGGATATTGGGAGGGTGAGGATGATGTAAAGAGGGTGTTCAAAGAGTTCAAAGATCAGGACAGGGTTTTATCTATCAGTAACCACTCCTAGTCCCCATTCATGCCCCTAGTTGTCCCAACATTAGGGAAAATAGACCCCTTCTAACCTAAGCTGGCATGTAAAAAACAAAGTCGCCATAGTCCGACCAGACATTGGGCAGCTCTTTTATCAGAGAGAGATGTCATGTGATGTTTTAATCTGAGGGTCACTAGGCAGCAGGTACCCTCTCTGTAGGGAAGACAGGTAATCATGCTGGTGGTGAATTGAGGCCCTTAATGGTTGCCAATTGACCATTAAAAGACCTTTACTGGTGGCAACTCAATAAGGTCACCTAAGGACAAAGACTGTCTTTTTCACCTTCATAACATTGACCAACTTCATTTCTGTGTCAGCCCATCTGCTGTTAAACTCTTCATTTATGACATTTTACTTCTAAACTTTTATCCTTTAAAGCGCTTCAGGCTGGTCTTCTGCATTCTTCCCTCCATGTATCCAAGGTCATCCAAAACTCTGCTGTTCCCTGTCTTAACTCGCTCTCAGCCTAACTGACCCAACACATCCATTCTTGCTGATCTATGTCAGCTCCCATTCAAGAAAAAGTGATTTGAAAATTCTGCCCTTGTTTTCAAATCCTTCTATGACCTTTCCAACCTCTGTCATTGAAACTTCCTCCAGCCTTACCACACTCTTTGATAATGTCCGCTCGTCTAATTCTGCCCTTCTGATTAACCCCTAATTTGAATTGCTTGAGCCATATTCTTAGGGCTTCAGCTTTAACATTTTACTTCCTAAATCTCTCCACCTCTTGTGTAATGTTTCTTCTGGTACTAAATATCTACCAATCTCAGGATCCTGATGAATTGAACCTTCTTAATTCAATACCAAATGCTGGCAGTTTTTCTGGTCTTTTCCCACAACTCAGTCTCTTGACATTAAGACCTCTTTGATTAAACTGAGTGTGCATTAGAACTAGATTAATTCTTAATTATGGCCATAACGTTAGCCATAAATCAAGGTTGGGATGTTAAGGTGTTATATATCTCAGACCTGGCCAAATTTACCTTACATCAATCCACTCCTCATTTCAATGAAGGTAGATTGGAAGCTGGCAACCATTCATCACCTGGGAAAGTTGGTTGTTTATTGAAGTTTTTTTAATAAGGATGATTTGTTATGATTGAGGTTGAAGAAGTGCACTGTCTGTTAAGACACTCCTTAAAACCTACCACTCTGTCCAAGCTTCTAGTCATCTGACCAAATATCTGTTTTTGTGCTCATGTCATCATTTGTTTAAACTGTCCTATGAAGTGTTGGGGACGATTATTACTTTGAAGGTACGATACCAATATAAGTTCTTGTTCTTGCTTTTGTGTCGCCATATGGACAGTTTCATTTAGGGAGAGATGCCTTTGCCCCTCACTCAGATTCTCATCAAGGTGAAGAAGTTGATGTAGTCATCCACAAGTAGCTCACGGAAGGCAACAGTCTGATCCACAAATGAGAATGAAGGAGATGTACGTTGATGGTGATATCTGATCAGAGTCGAAGAGTGTGGTGCTGGAAAAGCTCAGCAGGTCAGACAGCATCCGAGGAGCAGGAAGGTCGATGTTTCAGGCGTAAGCTCTTCATCAACCCTGATGAAGGGCTTATGCCTGATACATTGACTCTCCTGCTTCTAGGATGCTGTCTGACCTGCTGAGCTTTTCCAACACCACACTCTTCGATTCTGATTTCCAGCATCTGCAGTCCTCGCTTTCTCCTAGGTGATATTTGATTCACTGGCAAAGTTATCAATGGGAACAGTGAGTGAATGGAGAGGAGATTAACCCAAGATTAACACCCAATGCAGACATGTAGTCAGAGAGAGATAGGATTAGATTTGGAGCTCATATAGACGCAACAACAGGCCCTATTGAAGATGCCAAGAAAGATATAGTGGGAAGCTGTAGTGTACATTGAAAGGACTCAAGCCTGAAACGTTAGGGGAGTCAGAAGATCAATGAGTGTTGTAAGATTGGGGTAGGTCTTTGGGAGGCTCCAGCATGTGAGAAAGATGGAAGCATAAGAGGCATAATGACAGGACAGAGGCTTAGGAAAGGTATTGAGAAAAGAAGTAAAATGAAAAGGACTAGAAAAAAATGGAAATAGGAACAGTAGGGCCAGATTCATTAAGACAACCAAGACAACCAAAACAACCACATGATTAAACATAAATAAATCTCAACTCTCCTGGTGATTACCAGGGAATGAACAACAATCAAATTGCAGCTGAAGTTGAAGTCTGAGTCCTGTGCTGAAATTTAGAATAGTTAGATTAGAGTCAACAAGGATCATCAATGCACAGTTGTCCTATTTCAGAGGCAAGTTCAAGAGTAGAACATTAAGGATAAACTGACGGAGACGTTATCTTTGGGCCAATGGTACATAGACATAGCGCAGTACAGGCCCTTCAGCCCTTGACGTAGTGCCCCCCGTGAAATCAATCTGAAGCCCATCTAACCTATTCCATTCTCATCCATGTGTCTAACCAATGACCATTTAAATGCCATTAAAGTTGGCGAATCTACAACTATTGCAGGCAGTGTGTTCCACACCCCCACTACTCTGAGTAAAGAAACTACCCCTGACATCTGTCCTATATTTATCACCCCTCAATTTGAAGCTATGCCCCTTGCACTAGCCATCCCCATCCTTGGAAGAAGACTTTCACTGTCCACCCAATCTAACTTCTGATTATCTTATATGTCTCAAGTCACCTCTCAACTCTCTTCACTCTAATGAAAACAGCCTCAAGTCCCTCAACCTTTCCTCATAAAACCTTCCCTCCAAACCAGGCAACATCCTAGTAAATCTCCTCTGAACCCCTTCCAAAGCTTTCTCTTCCTTCCTATAATGCGGTGACTAGAATTGCATGGAGTATCCAAGTGCGGCCACACCAGAGCTTTGTACAGCTGCAGCATGACATCATGGCTCCAAAACTCAATCCCTCTACCAATAAAACCTAACACACTGTTTGCTTTATTAACAGCCCTATCAATCTGGGTGGCAACTTTGAGGGATCTATGTACATGGACACTGAAATCCCTCTGCTCATTTACACTACCAAGGATTTTACCATTCGCCCAGTGTTCTGCATTCCTGTAACTCCTTCCAGGAGATGTGTAGGATTGTTTGCAGGGTGAAGGAAAAAAAATCTACCTGATTTTATCTGGAATTAAGAGTCTAAGGATGACCATGAATCCATTGTGGAATATCGGAAAAACCCATCTGGTTCACTAATGTCCTTCAGGAAAAGAAACAGTCATTCTTCCCTGGTCTGGTCTACATGTGACTACAGACCCACAACAATGTGGTTGACTCTTAACTGCCCTCTGGGCAATTAGGGATAGGCAATAAATGCTACCTAGCCAGCGGTGCCCTCATCCCATGAAGAAATAAAAAAAAATTCAGGAACCCATTTTCCAGTTGAATGTTCCCTCTCTTGCTTTTAAAAGTTTATCCAGCTGAATCCCTCAATCATTCATTCCTTGGTTCATGTGAGGCTTTTACTGAACAGAACAGATTTCTAGTTTGTTATTTTTGCCAGGACTGACTACTGCAGATTTATCTGCAATGATCTACATTTGCTGCATACCCATAGCTAATCTGTGTCCATATGCAACCCACTGTATGCATTCTCAGTTTGCCATCCTTCATAATTTGATATTGTCAGTAAGTTTTGATACGTTGATTATAAATCGAAAAGCCTTACAAAGGCTAGCTTGATACCACCCATAATATACTAGAGAGGAACAAATACCAGCTTGTCCAATCTGTGGTAAGTCCTCTGTCTTTTTCTAATAACTGGTCAAACTGCTTCAGCACAATTACTGCCAGATTTAAATAGTCAGGGGATGTTCAGTTCATTTGTGTTTCATGCAGCTGAAACCAAAGTAAAAATTATGAACAGTTGCCCTTTTCAGGCACTAGACATTCGTGCAACCTTATGCACTAGATACATCTTTTCTATATACAGTATGAAAGTACAATGAAGGAGAAGTATAAGGAGGGACATAAACAAAGCAGAGAGGAGACTGCACACAAACAAAAATAGAACCTGGAGCACAGATCAAAGTCTGGCCAAATAATTAAGTTGGACAGGCAGAGAATACATAAAGAAGGACACAAAATAGTTGACTGAGTCACAGAAAAATCGATGGAGGAAGTAATTGTGTGCAATCTATATTGGGATATTTATATGTGTCTTTTAAAGGAGTCTTGCCATCTGGGTCAGGTGTCTTTTGACTGATGCTCCAAGCTGTCAGTAATGCCTCTGTGCTCTGCAGTGCTTCATATTGCATCTCAAAATTGTTGCTTGGACAAGAACACGTTTCAAAACGTGAAACAAAGCATTTAAATCAAAATAAGCGGATTGTATGAATGGATGTTTTGTATAACACTTGCCATTTACCAAAGCGCTTCATGACGCTGGAGATCTGTGGGAGGGCTGTGGAGCAGCTTGCAGAAGCCTTTGCTAAATGACCTCACCTGGAGCAGACAGAATGTTTAGTAGTTGATGCCAAATTGGTGATTAGAATGTGGATATTGCTTTTCAAAGGATGGAACTTACATTTAAAGTGTGAGGAAAATCTGATCCCTGTGGTACCATCTGCTGCTCCTGCGAGGAGTGGGAAGCTGGGCACCCGACTGTTTCTACTTCCTTTAAATGACCTTCTCAAACACTGGTGCTGACTTAAAAAGTATATAATGCAACTCTTTCACCATCACTAAATTCTCATACAATGGCATGTTTTTCTTTAAGCTATAATAATATCCTAATCACGGAAGTGTGTATCACATGATATGACAAAGATAAAATATTACAGTAATGTATTATATTTCCTTAATAGTGGTATATCTGAAAGGCTATTTAAACGGAGAATTGAATCAAAGCTGCCCCTTCCTTGATGACTCTTTCTGTAAGCACAATGTTATATTTCAATTAGAGGGTGTTTATTGAGTCACCCTGATGGAAATTAAATTAACAAGCTGAGTGAATTGCTCCATTTAGTAAAACCTATCAGTACTGATACTAATGCATTTGGAATCAATTAGAGCTTGAGAAAATACTCCTGGTGAAATAATATCCTCATTAGTTATATTCCTGAAATAATTAATGTCAATTGTAATTGTGTGTGCATGTGTGAATTTCAATAGGAAAATAAATTCTTAAAGTAAAATTGTCCCTTCATGGAGTGTGACAAATTATTCATTTGGCATGACTGGTTGGCATTTCTGAGAACAACAAGAAGGATTAATTTATTTTAATTCATTGGTGCAGATCCTGCTGCCTGACTCTGGGGTTCAAATTCATATCCTCAAGGAGAACTTCTTTCCAAGAATAGCCTTTGACAGTTTCAGCCATCAGGGCAGCATGCATAATTAAAGAAAGCAACCCCTGCCATCTTACACTGTGTAATAGTCAATGGAATAAGAAGAGGTTTGAACGCCAAAGAGCAGCAGGGAACAGAGGTGAGAATGTTGTCAGGCTTTGAAAATTTCATACACCCAAGATGGGTAGTTATTTGGTGAAAAGTTAATTGTACATGTATTTCTATCTATGAGAAATTATCTCAGTTACAGATTGAGGGATAGGTAATAGCATTCATTTCATTTTTCTGCTCTAGAAATTTCTTTTTTTTACCATTTCTCTTTCGATAAAGATTTACAATACCACTTGAACAAACAGCACATACTGGAGACACATCTGAGATCCTGGCATAAAGGCTTACTGTTTAATATTCATGAGCCATCTAATTTGGCTGGTGCACTCGGTACTGATCAAAGTGAAGAATGCCGCTGCAGGAAAGCTCTGTGCCTGTGACAGTCATCAGTGTCATAACCAGTCAAGGCTGCTCAAGCAACAAACTGTATTGTACTGAAGCACTTTTAGCCCTTTTACAGGATTGAGCTGTTACTCTCTAATTTTGCAGGGGCAGGGCTATTCAGCCCCTGGATACCTGTAGTGAAGGACGTTTGCTAATGCTTTCTTCTGCTTTTTCTCCTCCTAAAGGTTTGTTCAACCAACTGACCATGTAGAATCTGAGAACCTGAGACAATCACGATGGGAAACTCTATATGGAGTGGTGCTGGACTTCAGCCTTGCCTGCAGCAATCCATTTGACTATTAACTGGTTCTTGATTCCTGTCCTTGATGAGACTAAAGTGCAGCGAATATACATTAGCAACCTGCAGTACAAAAGCAAAATAAAAATAGTGGATATTTTGATCATCCTGATTGAACAGAAACGTAATTACAGTCTGCACTGATCTTACCCCTGCCATAAATATCTTCATAAAGCTGTAAGCAATACTGTGGAAACAATGGGAGACATGACAAATAGTGCGGTGGATTTCTATCCAAAGAACCAAAGAGGCGAGTCTAATCATGCAGGTGAATTTGGGTGTTCTCTCAATGAACTCCGCTCTCTTATGGAGCTACGTGGATCAGAGGCAGTGCAAAAGATACAAGATACCTATGGTGATGTGAATGGATTCTGTAGACGTTTGAAAACTTCACCAACAGAAGGTAAGGTTATTTTATAGTGAAAAGCATAAATGTACGCTGACACTAAAATAGCCAATCCTCAACTTTAATAAAAACGTTGATTATTTTGACTTGTTAATACATTGCTTTTGTGTTCAGTGACTTGTATCTGCGCAATGTCACATTAACCTTGAGAACAATAGCTCGTTGTGGCAGGTAATTTCTTTGCAGGATTTGGTCAATATAGCACATGAAAATGTGTTGTGCCTATTTTGGCCGGTAATATATTTAGTTGTGATCTCTGCATTGCTCAGTAATAATGTAAATTATATAAATATATGCACAGCATGCATACATCAAAATACAATTAACAGCTCTTTATCGTTCAGCAGAATCAGCCAGTTTAATTATTTACATGAATTTTTCATTCTCTGTCTTGAACTGCTCTTGTACAGTGCATAGTCACAGATCATTACCACAACAATTATATATTTTTACAATAAATGAATATATTCTGAAATATATATGCAAACCAGGTCAGACAAAACTTTGAACTTGGGTTATGTGTAGCTCAAGAGAAAGTTTATTTTGTGAATGTGTATAATATTTGAAATCCTAACCTATGAACAGTTTTATCTATACAAAGGGGATTTATTTGCACCATTCTATGAATAAAACATTATCTAATACCATCACATTAGTACTTAGGCACTGGTTTATAACTACAAGTTTTGAAGTACTTCAACATATTAATTGATATCAGATATTCTCTTAAAGTATAACAGGAGTTGTTGTTCATTGGCATATTAATGAAAGTCCATTGCATGAAATTTGCTTTCCTTTTTCTTTCAAGAATCTTAGCAGGTGGATTTGACGGCCAACAACAAATGAGGCAAAATGGCATAAATATTGAACTGGATGTATCAAAAGCAGGAGTTTGAAAAAGTACAGATTTCTTTACATTGGATGTGGTCACAAGCGAAAGAAGGATCAAAAGCTCCCAGTTTTGATTGTGTTTGTGCTTGAGCTCTACTCTCCATCCTCAGTGTGTAAAGTTCTCTCCTCCAAAAACTGTCCTCAGTTTATAACCCAAGTCATGGTCACTTGTAACACCTATTCTTACTGACCATGTAAATTGTCTATTACTGTCACAAAATCTCCTTGTTAAAATTTTGATTCACGTATTTAAACATCTCTATGTCCTTGCCCCCTCTGTGATCTTTTTCGCCCTTATTATTAACTTTTCTCCTGTATTCTACATTCCCTTGAATTTGACCATTCACCCCTATCCTTTTGCCCTAGCATTACAGCCGAGCTTTTAGTTATCTGGTCTAACTCTCAAGAATTCCTTTACTCCTCTGTTTCTCGACCTAAGGACATAAGAAACAGGAGCAGGAGGCCCATTAAACCTTTGGCTATTCAATAAGATCATGGCTGGTCATCAGCTAAAATGTAACTTTTATGCTCATTCCTCATATCCCTTAATTCCCTGAGCATCGGAACGCCTGCCTGTTTCAACCTTAAATATTCATTTATGAACATTCCACAATCCTCTAAGTTAGTGAATTCCAAAAGATTCCCAACCCTTTGAATGAAGACACTTCTCTTCATCTTAATACTAAATGATTGGCCCTTTTCCTGAGCCTGTGTCAGCATGTTCTAGATACCCGAGGCAAGGGATACAACCTCTCAGTGTCTATCCTGTCAAGATCTTTCTAAATATAAGTCCCTGCTACTTTGAAAACATCTTTAAGATTTCTCTCTTTGACCAGGTTTCTGGTCACAATTGTGCATTCCTTTTTTTTGAACATTGTTGAAATTCTTTATCATGTTTAACAAAATTGAACTATTTAAACATTCTTAAAACATGCAAGTATTTTTATGCTTAATTAATTTGTTAGCCTAACTTGTGATGCTACACTGCTTACCCATAAAGATGTACGCCAGTAGCTGAAGGGAATTTCACAGTTGATGAGCTCAGTGGATCATAGAATTCCATGTTCCTCTCTCTTACAAGTGCAATCCCTTGTCTGAGCACATTTTATGAGTCCTAACATTGATTGTTTATTCAACTGTGGAGCAACATTCTCAAGTTTGATGGACTCATTACTTGACTATATGTTTTGTAACAGCAATTGTTTGATAGCCATCAAGAACAAGGTAGCTGACAGATATTTAAAAAGTAGTCCTTCCCCCATCCTCCTTCCCTCTTCTACCAATAGCTCTGTGGGTATTGAAATGAATTGTAGTTCTTCATTACTGCCTGGTCCATCTAGCACAACAATGGATCCATTTCATTTCAGAGGTAGTTTAATTTTCACCATACTTCCTTGCTGAGAATTTTTGTTCGATTTTTTTTTTCAAAACATTGGACAACCAACCCTATTAAATTCTTTCACGTTTCAAGTAATGTTCTATTATTTTAGATGGTCACTGAATTCAAGTTTGACTAGACTGCATTGTGATAGTCATTCTGTGAGTGTTGATCAGTATTGCATTGTAAACAATGTTGACATTCTCAGTGCTGAATTATGTCAATCGCACATTAAATTCTGCTGATCATACATGCATGTGGAAATCGCCAAGTTTCTGACAGAGATTGCCCTCTTCTCCAGAAACTGTACACTGACTGTATCAAGCCAAGAAATCTCTGCATTGAAATACTTTAAATGGTGTGAAGCCGTTGTACTTGTGCACCCGAGCACACTAAACTCACCAGAAAAAAGCTAGGGCTTTTCTGTTCCAATGTAAGTACATTTTTAACAGCATTATATTCCATAACTACTGCCAGAAAGCCTTTTCACTAGGGAAGATGGAAAAGAGTTCTGCAGATAGTCAAATCAAGATCAGATTTGATTACAGCTTTTACTCTGTATGGTCACTTGCTGTCAACAAAGCAAAGTTGCCTAATCACCATCTGTAATACATGGTGGAGCTGTGACATTCCATCAACACTCTGCTGTATGTATTTAAATAGATATATTCAATACCTTTGGGATTTTTGTTTAGTCATGAATTAGCCTAGTTTGCAGATTATACATATTCCAACTAAAGTACATTGGTGATAGAGGAGAAGGCCATTGAGTCCAATATAGGGTTAATGATCACATAGTAACTGATTGCGCTCTCTTGGATAATGTTAAAATTCAAAGCCACATGGGTCCAGGTAAATGTTAGGTATTGCATTTTATTCATGATTTTGGTCTTGTGCATGTTAGAAAATATTTCTATCCTACACCTGTAGGCACCCCATTGAGTAGTATGGTCCTGGTTAAGCTTCTCATTTCTGATAACCCCAATGATGTTGAAGAAAGGTAACAATGCTGCATGTGAAGATCACCAAGCAATTGTAGGGATTCCTCCCATTGGAAATATTGGTTATTCAAGCTGTAATAGAGCATAGATGTTAAATTCGCTTCCTCAGTTTTGTTCTGAATATTGTCCAGCTCTGACTTAAATATTGTTAAAGCAGAATTAAATAAATTCTTATTCGGAAAGGGAATCAAAGGTTATTGGGACGAGAGGGATATGTTGAATTTGAAACACAAATTGATCAGCCAGAGTCTTCTGAAATGATGGAGTAGGATCAAGTGGTGGAGTGCTCCCTTTCTACCCTATTTCATATGTTTATACTGCAGGCCAACATGAACTGCTGAATTAACTGACGAGTTGTGAACGAGGCCAAGTATTGTAGAATTGACAACACAGAAGCAAACTATCGATTTTATGAAGGGCCGTTCATTGACTAAGCGGCCAATGATGATGCTGAGAAAGTTGCTCTGAGGAGTACAGACAATATCTTGGGCTCTGATGATGGGATCTGTTAATCACAAGCTTCTTTCTTTGTGACAGGGCCCATTGTCTTCAGGGTAGTTTTTGTTTTACCCCAGTGAGAGAGCTAACCACATCAGTTTGACTATTTGACTTACTTTCTGCTGGTTTTTGATTTTCCAGGTGAATTAAAGGCCCTCATTCTCTCTACATTTTTACTTGGTTCACTTCTTAATGCCACATTAAGTGAACCAAGTTTGTGATACCATTATTAAATAAGGAAGACATGAACAAATCAAGAAATTACAGGCCATTGAGTCTAACATCAATTGTACAGAAACTATTAGGGATAAGAATTGAAAGACATAATTAATTTCCATTTGGAGAGGCAAGAATTAGTCAAGGATCATCTCAATGACTTTGTCAAAGGGAAATCGTACCTGACAGATTTGTTTGAGATTTTCAAGGAAGTGACGAGATGTGTGCAGTACAATGGATGCAGATTACATGGACTTGGATAATGTAGGACAGTGGATGCAGATTACATAGACTTTTGACAAGGTCCTGTTTAGGACCTTGCTCAAGAAGGTAAGAGCCCATGAGATCCAGGGTCATTTGACATATGGAATTCAAAACTGGCTGAGTGGCTAGAGACAGAGGATGATGATTTCAGGTTATTTTTTGACTGGAAGCCTGTATTCAGTGGCATGCTGCAATGTTCACTGCTGGGTCTCCTCTGGCTTTTTAGGTGTAAATGAATGATCTAGACATGTATGTGAGAGAAAGTTGATTGGGAAGTTCTCAAGTGAACAAAAATTAGTAGAGTGTAAATAGTAAGGCAGAAAGCCTTAGACCACAGGATGATATAAAAAGGCTGGGCAGATGGGCAAAACAATGATAAATGGAATTTAATCCCAAAATATTTTGGGGTGGTGCCAAGGCAAGGACGTACACAGTGCATGGTAGGACCCAAGGAAGAGCACCAAAACGATCTTGATGCGCATGTTCACAGATCCTTGAAGGCAAGCAGGACAAGTGGATTTGATGGTTAAGAAGGCATGTGGAATATATGCCTTTATGAGTGAAGACGGTGAATACAAGAGCAGGAGGGTTATGGTGAGTTCGGCATTAGTTCGGCTCCAGCTGGAGTATTGTGTGCAGCTTTGGTCACAACACCAAAGGAATGATGTGATTGCATTAGAGAGGTTGCAGAAGAGATTCACCAGAATAATGCCTAGGGTGCAGAAATTCAGCAATGAAGAGAGACTAGATAGCCTGGAGTCATTTCCCATGGAGCAGAGAGGCTGGGATGTCAAATTATGCAGAAATTTAAGGAAGAATTTTTTTCACCCAGAGGGTGGTTGCTCACTGCCTGATGGGGTGGTAGAGGTAGGAATCATCACAACATTGAAGAAATATTTAGATGATCTCTTGAAGTCCCAAGCAAGATGTAGACCAAATGTCGTTAAATGGGACTAGAGTAGTTAGGTGCTTGATCAGACATGATGAGCCAAAAAGTCTCTTTCTGTGCTGTAAAACTCTATAATATGGAGTTGCTGGTGTTGGGCTAAGATGGACAAGGTCAGAAGTCACACAACGCCAGGTTATAGTCCAACAGGTTTATTTGAAATCACAAGCTTTCAGAGCATTGCCCCTTCATCAGGTGATGAAGCAGCAACACTCTGAAAGCTTGTGATTTCAAATAAACCTGTTGGACTGTAACCTGGTGTCATCTGACTTCTGACCATAAAGCTCTATGGCTCTGTGACTCTGTTGGTTGAGCAAACTTTGATGATAATGAGCACCTTAGCAAAGGCTGAACAGGATTTTCCCCTTGTTAACTTCTGACATTCCACCCTTGCTTTTTATGCTTTCGTGTGGCTGCTCCACAGCTAAGGATGGGCTTATTTATAAACCACCTTCTTCCCTGAACTGCCCTCTTGTCAACTACATTGTCAACTGAATGCGATGCTGCTACACAGCTTTGCTTTAGTCTACTGGTTATTGGCCTCCGCTGTATTGCCTCCTGACTTATGTGATCAGCATGCTGGTAACCCTGTGTTGTGGCTTCAATAAATTGCTGCTTCACTCATGTAGCCGCTTCTGGCACACTCTTGTCTCCACACTGCATTGAACTGGGTGCACACATTGTCCTGTAACAATCTCGTTGTTATAATAGAGTCATCATGGGAGACAGCTCAGATTGGGCTGGAAAATAAACCTCTATTTAAAACAGCACCAATGAAATTCCATCCTCTTTTTAATGATCAGTGGGATAATGGTAGTCTGTAATGCACTCCTTCTTTCTAATGGGTGGTGTGAAGTCTTTGATAGTCAGGAAGTAACTGAAAGCCTGAGAATTGAGAGCGTGAAGTGAAAATGTTAAAAAGTACATCTAACAGTGATTCCTACCAGAAATAAACAACAGATTCTCCACCCACTCATCTGAAATAACAGAATATGCTTTCTCTTCTTTTTCATGAAGAATATTTTCATGAAGAAATATTGTTGAATAACACTGTCACCGTTTAGGGAATTGGATGAAGTATCTATAAATTGGATGAGTGAGAACTAGCATCACATGTCAATATTACATTTATCAATTTCTTATTGACAATTTCATACTCATCTGTGAAAGTGCAGAGAAAGTTTTTTCTTCCAATGAAAACTAACCTCTAACTTTTGCAGGATTTAGACCTAAATTAATTGAAGATAAGGTTTGAATATAAACATGCAATATATTAAAGCTGATATTAGACAATAGACAATAGGTGCAGGAGTAGGCCATTCTGCCCTTCGAGCCTGCACCACCATTCAATATGATCAGTATCCTGTTCCTGCCTTATCTCCATAACCCTTGATTCCACAATCCTTGAGAGCTCTATCCAACTCTTTCTTAAATGAATCCAGAGACTGGGCCTCCACTGCCCTCTGGGGCAGAGCATTCCACACAGCCACCACTCTCTGGGTGAAGAAGTTTCTCCTCATCTCTGTCCTAAATGGTCTACCCCATATTTTTAAGCTATGTCCTTTGGTTCAGCACTCACCCATCAGCGGAAACATGTTTCCTGCCTCCAGAGTGTCCAATCCTTTAATAATCTTATATGCCTCAATCAGATCCCCTCTCAGTCTTCTAAACTCAAGGGTATACAAGCCTAGTCACTCCAGTCTTTCAGTGTAAGGTAATCCCGCCATTCCAGGAATTGACCTCGTGAACCTACGCTGCACTCCCTCAATAGCCAGAATGTCTTTCCTCAAATTTGGAGACCAGAACTGCACACAGTACTCCAGGTGTGGTTTCACCAGGGCCCTATACAGCTGCAGAAGAACCTCTTTGCTTCTATACTCAATCCCTCTTGTTATGAAGGCCAGTATGCTATTAGCCTTCTTCACTACCTGCTGTACCTGCATGCTTCCCTTCATTGACTGGTGTACAAGAACATCCAGATCTCTCTGTACTGCCCCTTTACCTAAATTGATTCCATTTACAGTGCCATATAACATCAGTGAGTATCATATGTACTCAATTTAACGTGTGATGCTCTAACTTTTAAATATTAAAAATTACACATTTAAGTAATTTCTACTTTTAGTGATTGTTAGACCTCCTGACTCCAACAGGAAGTTTATTTAAATGAGGTTGAGGATAGGTTTAGAGGAAAATAGATTAAACATCAGACTTGGTGTCTGTTTGTATTATTGCTTTTGCAGATTTTTTTCATTATAGTCAAAGTGATTTCTTCCAGCAAGTTGATGTCATTTCATTCATCAATAAGTAATAATTAAAGCACTAAAATTTGATTCCTTTTGTCTATGCCAGTGCTGTGCAAGAACAAATTAGGTAGTCCCATTTCCCCACTCTTTCCTGAGAGCTTTTCAAACATTTTCTCTTTGGATAGTGCTCTTTTGAAAGCCATGATTGAAATGACCTCCACCATCCTCCCAGGCACTGAATTCCAGATCTTATATACTTGTAACATAAACAGAAGCTTTTCTTCATCTCACCTTTAGTTCATTTGTCATATAAATTCAATCAGTTTCCCAGGTTCATGCCCTTTCCACCAATGGGAACAATTTTTCCTGATCTGTCCAGATCTGTCATGATTTTGAACACTTCTTTCTAAGCTCCTCTCAAATAATTCCAATTTCTGCAAACTATCTAAGTAACTGAAGTCCCTCATTCCTTGAACTACTTTTGTAAATCTTCTCTACTCTTTCCAATACATTCATGTCCCTCTGAAACTGCACTGACTGGCTGCCTTCTGTACTGGAAGCACCATATGATCCTCTGATTCTGTGACATTTAAAAACTGTGAAGTTAGTAACATAGCACCTGCTTGTATATGTCTTTGTTACAAATCCAGGTTGACAGTTATCTTTCTTGGATTCATTGCCTATGATCTGTCACACAAGTAAATCCCAGCCCTTTCTGATTAAGAGGTTACCTTTGCTGTCCAGGAGTGTGACCTGAAGGGGAATATAAATTACAGTTCTCATTGGATGAACATGATTATAGAATGTTCCTCCTTGTATACTTCACCATGATCCATCAATGATAGGTCTCACCACCTAAACTTCCTGATATTCTCTGTGTGTTCCTGCTTTTGACTGGTCTGATTACAAGGGAGACCCCAGCATGATGTTTCTGGATGCATCAAAAGAAGGACTAAAGTGCTCCTATTATCTCACTTGGAATGGTTTGGGCAATTTAATATGTTCTTGATATGACTCAGTTTCTCTGTACCCAGTCAGATGGACAATTGGTTGCCATTCTGGATTCGAGTCTATTACCTCTTTTTATTCTCTTCTCTACCTTATCCTTTCTCTTATTACATATGTTCTCCTCATTAGGTACTTTATCTTCACAAGCCTCATTTCATCATAATGTTTATTCCTACTTTCATGCAACAATCCAAACACAACTCTCTTTTAAATGATCCTTGAACTTCTCTTTGTTCCACTCTTGGTATCCTCTGAAAAATCTACTGTGGCAATAACAATCCCAATTGCCTCATCTTATTTTATCGACACACTTACACCCCAAAATAGAGTCATAGAGATGTACAGCATGGAAACAGACCCTTCGGTCCAACTTGTCCATGCCGACCAGATATCCCAACCCAACCTAGTCCCACCTGCCAGAACCCGGCACATATCGCTCCAAACCTTTCCCATTTGTCTACCTATCCAGTTGCCCTTCAAATGTTGCAATAGTACCAGCCTCCATCGCTTCCTCTGGCAGCTCATTCCACACACGCACCACCCTGTATGTGAAAATGTTGCCCCTTAGGTCTCTTTTATATCTTTCCCCTCTCACCCTAAACCTATGCCCTCTAGTTCTGGATTCCCCCAACCCAGGAAAAAGACTTTGTTTATTTATCCTATCCATGCCTCTCATGATTTTATAAACCTCTATAAGATCACCCCTCAGTCTCTGACGCTCCAGGGAAAACAGCTCTAGCCTATTCAACCTCCCCCTACAGCTCAAACCCTCCAACCCTGACAAGAACTGGAGGCTGATCTACAGACATTGCAATACGTTGGAGGGGGAAGTTTCCATGCATTCTTTGCACAAGGAGACAGCCACACCATAATAAGAGCTTCTTATATGGTCAGGGTACAAGTGTATGACTGTGAGTGAGACAGATAGCGGGACCCACAGGAAGGAGTACAGCCTCTGTAATTGTTCAAGTGATCTCATGGCCTGTTTGAATGACAGCAGTGACTGTAGGGTGGATGAACAAACTGAACATGGCACCAGCCTTCAAGTTGGAGAACCAACAAGGAATACAGTGATTGAAAATGGCACAGTGCGGGGAATTGACACTGTTCTTTGCAAAAAATAATGAGTACTAATGGCTGCATTGTCTGCCCGATGTCGTGCAGCCTCGTTACCATCCCAGCCCTGACTCCTGTGGGCTCAGATGACTATTACAATTTCACTGTACATTTCCTTCCAGGTCGTACCTTCATGTCAGAATAAAGCCCTTGCCATTCGTGGCATTATTGTAAATGATCTCATTGACATCACTGGCTTGTTGAAAACTTGGCTGAGGGTTTACTAACACTTTTTTCTCATTAGAAAAACTTTCCTGTGAAGTTATACTTTCCATATTTAACCCTGCTCACACCATTATGATGGTGGTGTATCCCTTATCTCTTGGCCTACATTTGTATTACTTCCAAAACTCCTACTTTTAGTATCGCACCTTCTTCCACTATTCAAATCTTATATTTAATGTCATATTCCATTTGCCAACGCAAGTATCGCTCCCAATTCTTTTCTACTTTTCATGGTTTTGCATTGAATGCTGTCTCATCTTGACGATTTCAATCTCTGTTTCAACTCTTGCAGCATTCCCTCCTGAGATTGCCATCCTTTTCTCTGTAAATCTCTTCCTCCATATAAACTTTCCTCTCAACCTTGTCATCTCAGGTGCCCTTGCTTCTGCCATTGTTATTACCGAAAAGGAAGTCTGTCATCATTTCTTTCTATTGCACTCTATCTATATTCTCATTTCCCCTCCCAATGACATTTCATCCTGTGCTCATCCCTGGAAAACAAACTCTGAAGTTCCTTGCCACTTCACTTCAGAAATTTTCAACTACCTTGGCTTTGGCTTATCCTTCATCATGGCATTCCTGTAACTACTGAATCACATTATCTAAACCACTGATAATCTCGTGTCCGCATTAAAATTGTTCATTGGTCTTTCACCCTAATTATATGCCAGTCCTGCACCCTTAAGTCGAAGGAATTCAGATTTTAATATCCTTTAAAAATTTGATGAGGCCAGCATTTGTTCCCTGTCCTTAGTTGTTCTAGAGCTGATTTGGCAGTACTACATAAACTGTTATCTGGTTATGTTCTCAGTTACAATTTACAGATCATCCAGGAATGATATTATAACTTCTGAAAAAGAGGCATTCCACACTCAAAGAGTTAACGCTGTTTCTCTATCACATTTTTCAACCACCTCCCCTGCCAACTTCATCCTTAGATCCCAGAATGAATGCGATAAGCTCATGAGACTTCCTTTCACAATGATTGAGACCATTCACTTCACAGCTTCTGCTATTTTGTCTTCCTTCCCCTAATCTCACCAGAATAAACTTATCCAAACGTTCCTCACTGACCTAGTTGTGAACATTATTTAATGTTCTGAATTGTTTTAGATAGTGTCCATCCTCCATTCTCGATGCCTTCTCCAATCTTATTTCGGTCATGAACCCCACATTTTGCTCCCTTGATTCAAGCCCAACAAAACCTTTCACCATTCAAGTTCCCTTTCTAGGCCTATGCTGCTATTAATGATGTCTTTTCTTCACTCTCCACTTCAAATTGGCTTTCCTCAGTCTTCTCCTCAAAAACATTAATCTTTGACTAGATTGTCATTGCAAAATATCTCTCCATTTCCAACTTAAATTTCCTCTAATGTCTGTAAAAGTGGTGTTGCCTCCCAAATCCATGTCTGTTTTTCTTGCAATGTGATATCTAGTAAGGTCTCCAACCCGGCAACAGTATTGAAATGACCTTTCCCAAAGTCAAAATTCATCACCTTTTTGACTGAAACATGGAGACGTTCTCTCCTTATCTCTCTTGACCTCTCTGTAGACTTTGTAGCAGACTACACTATATTCCTCCAATGGCTTTGCTTTGTTGTCTAGCTGGAGGGAGCTGCCTCAGTTTGCTTCCATTTTTATCACTGTCTTGGCCATGTCACCCCAAAACACAACTTTGTGTTCCATTTGTATGCTAATGACTCTCAGCTCAATCTCTCAGTACCTCTTTGGACCTCTCCACTCTGTTTGATTTGTCATGTTGCTTGTTCAACATCCAATATTGTCCAATAGATGCTCCCCTGCTTCAAGAAGACCCCCATTATCCCGGTGCCAAAGAAAAACCAAGTATCGTGCCTCAATGACTACCACCCGGTGGCTCTGACCTCTGTAATTATGAAGTGTTTGAGAAGTTAGTAATGGCTCACATTAGCTCCAGCCTACCAAATTGTCTTGGTCTTCTGCAATTTGCCTACCAGCACAACAGGTCTACGGCAGACACCTGGCCCTGCACTTATCCCTGGATATCTGGATAACAGGGTTGCCTACATCCGACTCCTACTTACTGACTACAGTTCCGCCTTCATCACCACCATAATTCTAAACAAGCTCATCTCTAAACTCTGAGACTTCGGTCTTAGCCCCCCTCCTCTGTAACATGGATCTTCAACTTCTTAACCCATAGACTGCAATCAGTCAGATCAGTTGACAACCTCCTCCATGATAATGCTTAACACCAGTGCTCCACAAGGCTGTGCACTCAGTCCACTACTATACCCGTTATACACTTATGTGTGGCCAAATTCCCACCTCAGCTCCATTTACAAGTTTGTTGATGACCTCAGGGCATCGAGTATCGGAGTTGGGAGGTCATGTTGCAGCTGTACAGGACGTTGGTTAGGCCACTTTTGGAATATTGCATGCAATTCTGGTCTCTTTCCTATTGCAAGGATGTTGTGAAACTTGAAAGGGTTCAGAAGAGATTTACAAGGATGTTGCTAGGGTTGGAGGAGTTGAGCTATAGGGAGAGGCTGAACAGGCTGGGGCTGTTTTCCCTGGAGCATCGGAAGCTGAGGGGTGACCTTTTGGAGGTTTATAAAATCATGAGGGGGATGGATAGTATTTTCCTTGTGGTGAGGGAGACCAGAACTAGACGGCATATATTTAGGGTGAGACAGGAAAAATATTAAAGGGACCTAAGGGGTAACATTTTCACGCAGAGGGTGGTGCTTGTATGGAATGAACTGCCAGAGGAAGTGGTGGAGGCTGGTACAATTGCAGCATTTAAAAGGCATTTAGATGGGTATATGAATAGGAAGGGTTTAGAGGGATATTGGCCAACTGCTGGAAAATGGAATTAGACTAGGTTGGGATATCTGGTTGGCATGACAAGTTGGACTGAAGGGTCTTTTTCCATGCTGTATATCTCTATGACTCTATGACTATCATTGTAGGTCAGATCTCAAACAACAGAATATAGAATGCCTAGCAGCGTGGCATAAAGACAACAATGTCACCATCAAGGTCAACAAAAAGAAGGAGCTGGTCATTGACTCCAGGAAGCAGAATGGAATTGAGGTAGAGATGGTTGAAAGCGTCAAGTTCCTGGTAGTCATGATCACCAACATTCGGTCCTAGTCCACCCATGTAGACGTGACGTAACATCACCTCTTTTTCCTCAGGGAGGCGAAGGAAATTTGGCGTGTCCACAAAGGCTTTTACCAATTTTCTTAGATGAACTATACAAAGCATCCTACCTGTGTGTGTCACAGCATGGTATGGCCACTGCTGTTCCCAAGACCAGAGAGTTGTGAACACAGCCCAGTGCATCATACAAACCAGCCTTCTATCCACTGATTCCATTTATACTTCCTGCTACTTTGGGAAAACAACCAACGTAATCAAAGACCCTTCCCATCCCAGTTATACTGTCTTCCACCCTCTTCCAGTAGGCAGAAGATATTAAATTTTCAATACATGTACAGATAGATTCCAGAACAACTTCTTACCCGCTTTTATCAGACTTTTGAACGGAACTCTCAAATGTTAATTCTGACCTCTCTCAGCTGCTTCTCTGCAGCTGCATTTTGCATTTTGCTCTCTTCACCTGATGCACCATGCATGATACAATCTGCTTGTATAACAACACTTGCAAAACAACACTTTTTACTGTACTTGGGTACATGTAACAACAACAAATAAATAAATATTGAAAAAGCAGTATTTATTTCAACTAAGTCTTGGGATAACTGTTTTCACTCACTGCCACAAACTGCATTCCCAGAACATCCCAGGCTACTGTCTTTTGCTGGGAAAAGTCATTTGCAAACTTGGTGTTGCCTTTGATCCTGAGATGAGTTTCTGGATCAAATGTGCACTTTGTCACCTGAGTAACATTATTTGACTCCAAGCCTGCTTTGAGTCTACTGATTCTAAAACTCTCACACATGCCTTTGTTACTTCTAGATTTGACTATGTGAAACTCCTCCTGGCTGGTCTTCCATCTTCTACTCTATGTAAACCTGTATATATCCCAAGTTTATATCATATTCCATATTTCATTCAACCTCATGTGTTGCTCGATGACTGTCACTTCTGGAGCCAGTGAAGATGTTTCAATTTGTCTTCGAATCCCTTTATGCCCTCATTGTTCCATGTGAATTTATGTTTGATTACATTCAGGTGATGGCCATTAACTGGGAATTCACCTGGACTCACATAGTTAGAAACAGGCAGAAGTTTTGGTTATGGTTTGAAGGTGTACTGTATAAAGTGTGTCTCTAAAAATAATCACTTCAAAGTACGTAAAGACTAGGCTCCAGTTCTATCCTACACCGCCTAGCTATTTATATGTAGCTGTGACAGCCACCTCCAACTCTACAAGGCTTTGGGATCCCTGTGCACTTCCATTCTAGCCTCTAGCTTTCCTGAATTCAATGCCTCTCTGACTATCTGTCCTCTTTTAAGATGCTCCTTAAAATCTACATGTTTGCTCAGGCTTTAGGTTATTTGTTCTTGTACTTTCTGCTGAAGCCTAGTACCAAACACGTCTTGGTAGGTATTGTTCTTGTTAAGCATCTAGAGCTGTTTTCCCCGGGTACAACAGAGTGTTACATGGGGACATAAATTTAAGGTGAAGGATGGAAGGTATAGGGGGGTGTCAGGGGTAGGTTCTTTACCCAGAGAGTAGTGGGGGCATGGAATGCGTTGCCTGTGGGAGTGGCAGAGTCAGAATCATTGGTGACCTTTAAGCGGCAATTGGATAGGTACATGGATGGGTGCTTAATCTAGGACAAATGTTCGGCACAACATCGTGGGCCGAAGGGCCTGTTCTGTGCTGTATTGTTCTATGTTCTATGTTTATCACCTTAAAAAAATTACATAAACGTATATTGTTCTGGGAGAAGCCCCTTTGCAAAAATATGTTTCTAAGCATAGTGGGAATGCATTAAAGGCTCCTGGGATCGCAGAAAGGTGATCCCATTGAAACTTAGAAAATACTTAAAATGGTAAGCAGGGTATGTGCAGGGAAGGTGGTTCCTCTAGATGAGGGAGTTGAGAACTGGAGCCGAGTCACCAATTTAAAAATAACGGAGATGCCGTTTATGATTGAGATCAGGAGAAAATGTTGCTTTACTCAGAGGGTTGAGAATCTTTAGAATTTTCTACCCCAGTGGGCCCTGAAAGTTCAGTCTTTGAGTATGTTTAGAGTAGAAATTGATAGATTTCTGATTTTCAATGGCTAAAGGGATATTGAGGATAATGTGGAGAAAAGCTTTGAGTGTTCAAGCAACTATGAATACTCCAGTTATGATGATCTTATCTTTGCCACTTTTAAAGCACATTATCCAACTCTTCAATGAAGGGAACTTACACCTCCGAGAACTAAATTTTATTGAATAATAAAGTTTAAGTGTAACTCATTCTGAGAGCCATTCCTGGAAGGTGGTCTGCAATTCTACAGTAATCCAAATTACTATCAAGCCTGATTCAAAAATGACAGCATCCATTTCTGCTGATTCAAAGGTTTGTTCTTCATTAAGGGCATTTGGTCCTGAACTGTTCCAATGGGAGGTTTTACATCATACACAAGAGCTGTCCATTGAAGTACAATGCAGAACCTCCCATCCACAATTTCTCATTGAATAACTGGATGCCTCTTTGAAAATGCTTTAGCTAAGTTTTCTTTTATTTTTGTATGGGACGAACAGAAGCATTTATGAATGATCCCGATCTGCTCTTGTGGTTTCTTCAGTGGACTGTTCGCTATAAAGATTGGCTAATTCCTGCAGTGATTTTTTATGAGTTTCAGTTTCCTCATTTAGTTCCATATTTGAAATTCACAATTGTTGTACATAGTACGGAAAGTTGCTCATGTTTCTTCTCCAAGAATATTCTGTGACTGGGCAGTAATAGACAGAGAGGGAAAGAAACATCAAATGAGGAAAAATATTTTTTTGTTTAATACTGCACTAATGACACTAACTTTGCTGTGCAGTTACTGCTCAGTCTTGGTGAATGATTGAACACTGCATTAAAAATGCACAACCAACAATACAAAAATTGTTCCAATTCTGATGTCTTCTTGGCCTACAACATTGTCTATGTAAATAGCTGCCATTGATTTCAGGTCTGTAGTTCATTTTTCTTTACAACAATACTATTTCTCACAAATAGCCAACCATCTGATATAAGTTATACAAAACAAGATCTCCCTTTTAAAAAATAGAGTATCAGACCAACTGAATTATTTAGACAAGTTGTAATTGCCATTATATATCAAAAAAGCTTTGTTGGTCATTTTCACTTACTCCTTTTTATGAGAAAACTATAGGAGATTATGCTTTGTTTTATAATCCAATAATTGTAACGTTTCCAGTACTTGACATGGCCAATGTTTGACATGTTTCCTAGAAATATATTCAATAAAATGACGTAGAGTAAAGTGATACAGATATTGAGATTAAACTTCCTTTAAAAAAACGATTTTCAAAATTGCTGTAATAATCCTAAGCAAACCTGCCATTTTGCTCATTAACTGAAGTGCTAAGCATCTTTTTAATATGTTGTATTCCTAAAATCTGATTAAATGGTTGAATTGGGGCATTCTCTTTTTTTGAGCTTGTGATTATTTAATAGCATAGACAGATGTTTATCAGAGACTTAACACTCACCTCTTTAAAATGAAAGGCCATATTTATTCATTATGAAAGTATTTTAATTTTGTTCTCCAAACATAATGAATTCAGTTTCAACATTTTACAATGTTTCAGTTTAATTCTGTTGGATTATTCAATTTAATTTTTTTTTTTGCTTAAAGACATTTGAGCAAAAATAGTTAGAGACAAAAGAACTACAGATGCTGGAATCCAAGGTAGACAAGCAGGAGGCTGGAAAACCACAGGACTGAAGAACGGTTACACTCGAAACGTTGACTTCCCCATCTCCTGATGCTGCCTGGCTTGCCGTGTTCTTCCAGCCTCCTGTTTGAACAGAAGTTCCATTTTATGAATTCCTGCAGCCTCTATTCGAAATGGATGAAGAACAACAAACGTCAGATATATGATACCCGCAAATGTGTGCATTTACCATAACATGAGAAGTGATCTTTGAATCTGCTTCACCTTTCAAAATGATCAGGAGTGACATGCTGTCTCAAATTCACTTTCCCACTTTCCCCTCCTCCCCATATTCCTTGATACCCTGAGAAATGGAAAAAGGAGCCTTGAGTAATTTCAGTGATTAGATAGAGATTTCCAAACATTTGCGAAACTCTGAGTGAAGAAATTTCTCCTCCCATCAATCCTAAATGTTTTAGCCTAAGTGGTTGGTTTCTTAGCGACACCAAAGTGCCACTCAAGTACATTCCTTCCTTTCACGCTCATTCTTCTAAATTCTGGAGAGTGTAGGTCTGATTGTCCCAGGCAGTCATCAAAAGACAATACCCTTTCTTGTACTGAAAACAAAAACATGCAGGAGCTCACAGCAGGTCAGGCAGCATCCATGGAGAGAAAGCAAGCTAACGTTTTGAGTTTGAGCTTGAAATGTTAGTGTGTTTTCTTTCCATGGATGCTGCCTGACCCACTGTGACTTGCAACATATTTTGTTTTCAGTACAGATTCCAACAACTGTAGTAATTTGTTCCTCCATTTCCTGAGCAAGTATACTCTTCCTTGAATATAGAAAGCAAAACTGCATACTTTAGAATTCAGAACCCTTGCAACAATATGAAGTTTGCTTTCAGCACCTACTAACTTTGTAGTCCTTGTCTGAGTACTACCAAGTCCCCCTGAACACCAAGATTTACAAGGTTTACATTTTAAAAACTTTTTATTTTATTCTTGCTCACAAAGTAAATAGCCTCCATACATTCTACTGCATATTTTACTGCCCGCTTATTTGTCTATATCTGTTTGCATCTGTTTTATTCCCTTTTGAACTGAATAGCTCGCTAGGCCATTTCAAACAGCAGCTAAGAATCCTCCTTATTGCAGCGGAGACACATGTCAGCTAGGACTGTACATTTCTTTACCTAAAGGGCATTAGTGAGCCGGATGTGTTTTTAATGGTGATCAATGATATTTTGGCAACCACTAGTTTCCAATATTCCAGATTTATTAATTTGACCAGCTTCCATGGTGGGCTTTGAATTTCAATTCCAGAGCATTAATCAATGTCTCTGGATTACTAATCCAGAGACTTTACCACTCTGCCACTACCTTCCCTTGTGATGTTAACTCAGTTGAAATTCGAGGTCAGTAGATTAGGTGAATTGGCAAAATTGTGGCGAATGGAGTTCAATGTAAGCAAGTAAGAGGTAACCCCTTTTGGACTGAAAAAGGATAGATCCGGGTGCTTTCTAGATAGTATGAAGTTAAATGCAGTGGACGTCCAAAGAGATCATAAGACCAAAAGGCATAGGAGCAGAATGAGGCCATGTGGCCCACGCTCCACCATTTGGTCATGGCTGATCTGTTTCTCAACCTTGTGTGATCAAGTGCATAGATCTTTAAAATGTGACAAACAGGTACAGAAAATAATCAACAAGTTTAATGGAATGCTGGTCCTTATATCAAATGGACTGGATATAACGATGCAGCTATGCAAAATCCTAGTTAGAGTCCACTGTACTGTGTAGGTGTACTGTGACAAGACCTGGACACCACACATTTGGAAGGATGTGCTGACCTTTGAGAGAGTACAATGTCCGTTTATAAGCATGATATTTGGACCTCAGGAGTTAAGAGGAGATATTATTCAAATTAGGCTGGATTCTCTAAAATGTTGAAGGGTAAGGGATGATCTGATTGAAGTCTTCAAGATATTAACATGAAAAGACAAGATAAAGACAAACTATTTCCACAGATTGGGGATTCTTGACCTAGAGGGCATTGCCTGAGAATTAGGACCCACACAAAGGGTGGTGGATGTTTGAAATTCTCTTCCACAAATATCAGTGGATACAGAGTCAGTTATTAGTTTTAAATCTGAGAGAGAAAAATTGTCGCTAAGCAAAGGTGGTAAAGGTTTAGGCCCAAGATAAGAATATGGAGTTAGGGCTCAGACCGGCCATGATCTCATTGAATGGTGGAAGCACGTTAACAGATTGAATGGTCTAGTCCTGTTCCAATGAGTAATGTAAAATTATAGTGCCCAGATGGCATTACAAGTACTTTGTGGTGCAGTGGTAGTGGCCTACCTCTCAAAAAGGAGATTCAGGTTCAAGTCCCAACTTTTACACCGAAATGTCAGAACATGTCCAAATAGGTTGATTCAAGCTGCAAAGCATATTGCGATAAGGAGAGGAAATGTTCTTAGACATTTCACTTGGTACATGGATAAAAGGCTGAGGAGTAGGGTAGAATGGATTGCTTTTTCAGAGAGCGGGCTGAAACCAATAAGCCGAATGGCTACTTTCTATCCTATGGCCAATATATGATTCAATTCTATGTAAAATTAGATAGCTATCCAAATGTATGGCTGATTTAAAAACCAAAAGAACTGTGGATGTTGAAAATCAGAATCAAAAACAGAAATTGCTGGAAAAGCTCAGCAGATCTGGCAGCATCCGTGGAGAGAAATCAGAGTTAAAGTTTTGGCTCTAGTGACCCTTCCTCAGAACTTAGCTGATTTTCTGAAGAGTTAGGGGAAATGCTAATGTTCCATCTGTTCCAAGTTTATCCATTTTTTTCAAGTTTACCACCAACTGCTTCTATCAAGTTGATGGGTTGGACCTGGGTTTATGGGCTAAGTTATATTTTGTTCTATATTTTGTGGAACTTTAGTTTGTGTTTATTTGTTCACTGCTACATGGTTACGGATTGATTTTGAAGATGACAAACTGAGTTGATGAAGACATCAGTGAAAGTACCAAATCAATATACATCTACATCGGAGATCATTAGCCAATATTTATGTGTTATAATTGCATTAGAATTTTTTTTCTGAAGTATATAAAAGAGGAAGTTGATGTTAAAATGTATGCTCTGTGATGAGCATTTGAAGTGGTTGTTAAGAACTAAGCAACAAGCTTAAGGTAGTTTTGAACAGTCAATGCACTAACCATTAAAAACGTGCCTTCTGCATTGACGTATCCTTTCATATTATACCTTTAAAAGGTATTTTGACTCTTAAAATCAAAAACAATTGCACAAGTATGGTTTAAATTAAATTCACTTTGATCAGAAAGTGAAAGCTGCGATTTATATTTGATTGATCTAAGAGCAAGTATTGAAGTTATGCAAAAGATGTCCCAAGTGATCTTTTTCTTAAAAACAAATGATTGGAATTGAAGATTTCAAAAATATTTACTTTAGCATTGATGTCTACCTGAGGTATGAAAAAATACCTTTGATTTGATTTATTATCATGTGTATCTAAGTACTTTATGAGAGTACAGGTAGATTTAAAAAACATTTAAAAAGTAAGGACGTACAGATCATAGGGTGGAGAAAAAGAACTTGGACAGAGTAAGGGATACAAGTTACATCGCACAATGCACTACACAAGATCAACATCAGCATTTTTTGAAGTTAGACAGTCCAATAAAGGCAGGGAAGAAGCTATTCTTGAACCTGCTGATGCATGTGTTGAAGCTCCTGTATCTTCTGCTGGATGGAAGAGGTTGTAGGAAAGCATTACTGGGGTGGAATGGATTTGTGATGATGTTAGCAGCCTATCTGCAGCAAGGAGCCATGTAGGTGAAGTGCATAATTGAGAGGTTGGCTTCTGTGATAGTCTGGGCTGTACACACCACCTTCTGTAGTTTCTTATGGTCCTGGGCATGAGCAGTTGCCATACCAGTCCATTATACACCCAGACAGTATGCTTTCAATGGTGCATCTGTAAAAATTGGTGAGGGACCTGAGGACATGCCAAATTTCCTGGGCTGCCTGAGGGAGAAGAGGCGTTGATGTGCCTTCTTGACTATCACATCTCCGTGGGAGGTCCAGGACAGGTGGTCGGTTATTGTCACTCCTAGGAATTTGATGCTTTCCACCTTCTCTGCCTCAGCTCCGTTTTTTGTAGATGGGGGAGTGTACTCCTCCTTATTTCTGAAGTCAATGACCAGTTCTTTAGTTTTGCCAACATTGAGAGAGAAGGTGATCTCATTGCACCACATCACCAAGCCTTTCTGTATTGTGACTCGTTGCTGTTTGATATCCGTCCTACCACAGTGATGTCATCAGCAAACTTGCAGATGGCGTTTGTTCAGAATTTGGCAATGCAGTCTTGGGTGAACAGGGAAAAAAGTAGTGGGCTGCGAACACACCCTTGGGGGGCTCTAGTGTTGAGTGCTGTTGTGGAGGAGGTGCTGTTGTGGTCCGTGGGTCAGGAAGCTGAGAATCCAATTAGAACATAGAACATAGAACATAGAAGAATACAGCGCAGTACAGGCCCTTCGGCCCTCGATGTTGCGCCGATCCAAGCCCACCTAACCTACACTAGCCCACTATCCTCCATATGCCTATCCAATGCCCGCTTAAATGCCCATAATGAGGGAGAGTCCACCACTGCTACTGGCAGGACATTCCATGAACTCACGACTCGCTGAGTAAAGAACCTACCCCTAACATCTGTCCTATACCTACCCCCCCTTAATTTAAAGCTATGCCCCCTTGTAATAGCTGACTCCATACGTGGAAAAGGATTCTCACTGTCGACCCTATCTAAACCCCTAATCATCTTATACACCTCTATCAAGTCACCCCTAAACCTTCTTTTCTCCAATGAAAACAACCCCAAGTGCCTCAGCCTTTCCTCATACGATCTTTCTACCATACCAGGCAACATCCTGGTAAACCTCCTCTGCACCCGTTCCAGTGCCTCCACATCCTTCCTATAGTATGGCGACCAAAACTGCACACAATACTCCAGATGTGGCCGCACCAGAGTCTTATACAACTGCAACATGACCTCAGTACTCCGGAACTCAATTCCTCTACCAATAAAAGCCAGTACGCCATATGCCTTCTTCACCGCACTATTTACCTGGGTGGCAACTTTCAAAGATTTGTGTACATGGACACCAAGATCCCTCTGCTCATCCACACTACCAAGTATCTGACCGTTAGCCCAGTACCCCATCTTTTTATTACTCTTACCAAAGTGAATCACCTCACACTTAGCTACATTGAACTCCATTTGCCACCTTTCTGCCCAGTTCTGCAGCTTATCTATATCCCGCTGTAACCTGCCACATCCTTCCTCACTGTCTACAACTCCTCCGACTTTTGTATCATCCGCAAACTTACTCACCCAACCTTCTAACCCCTCCTCCAGGTCATTTATAAAAATGACAAACAACAATGGTCCCAAAACAGCTCCTTGCAGAACACCGCTAGTGATGGCACTCCAAGATGAACCTTTGCCATCAACTACTACCCTCTGTCTTCTTCCAGCCAGCCAACTCCTAATCCAAACCTCCAACTCACCCTCAATGCCATACCTCCGTATTTTTTGCAGTAGTCTACCATGGGGAACCTTATCAAACGCCTTACTAAAATCCATATACACCACATCTACTGCTTTCCCCTCGTCCACCTCCTTAGTCACCTTCTCAAAGAATTCAATAAGGTTTGTGAGGCACGACCTGCCCTTCACAAAACCATGCTGACTATCCTTGATCACATTATTCCTATCCAGATGTTCATAAATCCTATCCCTTACAATTCTCTCTAAGATTTTGCCCACAACAGAAGTGAGACTCACCGGCCTATAGTTACTAGAGTTATCCCTACTCCCCTTCTTGAACAAGGGAACCACATTTGCTAGCCTCCAATCTTCTGGCACTACTCCTGTAGACAACGAGGACATAAAAATCAAGGCCAATGGCTCTGCAATCTCCTCCCTTGCTTCCCAGAGAATCCTAGGATAAATGCCATCAGGCCCAGGAGACTTATCTATTTTCACCCTTTCCAGAATTTCCAACACCTCTTCTCTACATACCTCAAAGCCATCCATTCTACTTAATTGTGACTCAGTACTCACATTGACAACAATGTCCTGTTCCTGATTGAATACTGACAAAAAGTATTCATTCAGTGTCTCCTCAATCTCTTCAGCCTCCACACGCAACTTCCCACTACTATCCTTGACTGGACCTATTCCTACCCTAGTCATTCTTTTATTCCTGACATACCTATAGAAAGCCTTAGGATTTTCCCTAATCCTACCAACTAAGGACCTTTCATGACCCCTCCTTGCTGCTCTTAGCAATTGTAGAGGGCGAGCCAAGACCAAGGAATTTTGAAATCAGTCTGGAGAGGATAATGGTGTTGAAGGTAGAGCTGTTATCAATGAGCAGGAATCTGATATAGGTGTCCTTGTTGTCCAGATGTTTCAGGGATGAGTGCAGGGCTAGGGATATAGTGTCTGTTGCGGGCGTTTTACATTGGTAGGTAAATTATAGGGGATAGAGGTAGGGTTAGAGGTTGAGAATTGATGTGGGTCATGACCAGCCTCTCGAAGCACTTCATGACTTCATGATTATAGAGGTCAGAGCCACAGGGCAGTAATTACTAAGACACATTGCATGTGCTTTCTTAGGTACTGGGATGATGATGGTCTTCTTGAAGCAGATGGGGACTAGGGTTTGTAGGAGGGAGAGGTTGAAGCTGTCAGTGAATACCTCCACCAGTTGGTCCTCAGAGGATCAAAGTGCACAGCCAGGGATTTGGGTCAATCCTTTTCCTTGGGTTGACTCCCAAAAGATCAATCTGATGTCTGCAGTGGTAACCGAGGGAACAGGTATGTCCTGGGCTATCACCATGCTGCTGGCATTCTGCTTGAGCCAAACATAGAAAGCATTGAGCACATCAGGGAGGAATGTGTATTTGTCTGCTATCTTGCTGTGCTTCATTTTGTGTCCTGTAAGGTTGGTTAGGCCTTGCTACAGGCGGTTAGAGGCTGTATGATTGGTTTGGGCCTCAACTTGGTCTGGTACTGCCTCTTGGCTTCCCTGATGGCTTTGCAGAGATTCTATCTAGATTTTCTGTATAGGTCTGGGTCATCCAACTTGAATGCTGCCCGTCTGGTCTTCAGTATGGAGTAGCTTTCCTGTGTCATCCAAGGTTTCCAATTGGAGAACATCCAGATTGATTTCTTTGGTACATAATCCTTCACGCAGCTGACTAATAATCTATCTTCTAGCCTGATGTGCACCTCTAAAAGTATGAGAGATTAAAATGCTGAAAATCTTTTATGATTTTCAGCTGGCCCTAGTGGTTGGTCCAAATTTAGATCACTGAATTCCTGGTTGTTTCTCAGGAAGACAAAGGGCCTTGTTCCAATAAACTCTGCCTGACTTGGATAAGGTTTATTATTCATTGAGAAAAATTCCATGTAGAATTTTTTTTAAAGACAGTAGCACAACGTGTTGGAGAAACTTAACCAGCCTGGCAGCATTTGTGGAGAGAGAAAAGTCTAATTTGACTCTTCATTGCAACCAGAGTTCTGAAGCTGTTCATTCATCTCTGTTGGTTGTGCCAAAATATGAAAGTTTTGATTGAGTGAGGAATAGTCAAATGACCTCCCTCTTTTCTGTTCCTAGTTTAATCACAATAGTTTTGTTTGAAAAAGATGGGCTTGGCAATTCAGGGAATGTTTGACTGCTCACATACAAACATAGATGATAGGAGTAGGACTCAGCGATTCAGCCCTATGAGCCTGCTGCACCAGGAATATGTCTGGGTAGGATGCTCTCCGGAGAGTTGGTGTGGACTTGTTGGGCCAAATGACCTGGATCTACACTGTAAGGATTCTCTGATTATTTATTGTACTTAATGCAGCCTAAGAAAATAGTACAAATGTTCCAAAGGGTAGCACATGCTTAAAAGTTCGACACACAGAAAATTACAGAGTGAGAGGATGGGTGGAGCAACTTAAAGTCCAATAAAATAAAAGGGTGTAATGCCTTTGAAAGTGGTGACTTGGCTGATATAAGGTTGATGTCGATGGTCCTCCTGAGGTATGCAGCAAGGCAGTTCAAAGATGTAGATGAATGATTTATCTGTTCTTTTGAAGATAGCAGCTGCTGGAGTGAATTAGTTTCAAAATGTCTGCAGTATATGGAGAGTCAATAAATATCAGACAGGTTTTGAAATTTGCAAGTTGGCTGGAGAGATACAGAAACCTGTAGAAGGTTCTTATTTTTTCGTTGTCGTATGCGCTTGTCCTGACCTGCAGAGAAAACAGATACTTCAATAAACAGGATTAGCTGATGTGTCCCTGTATCTCCAGCTACTCGGAGACCAAAGTTCCAGCTATGAATTAATGAGTTTATGGCTGAGGATTTCCTCTCTGAGCAAGAGTCCTTTGTCTGATGTGAATATTCTTTATCCATTTGAGCATGGATGGCCTGTAAAGTGGATAGGAGTTATGATTTTGCTTTTGCACTGCCTGTAGGTTATTGTGTTTGGTAGGATCTTGCAGATGGGTAAGCTTCATTTAATGGTCTTGCAGTGTAGACATCCAGTAATGTCCACGTGTAGTCACCTATCACATGAATACATCATTTGAATGCACATTTTGACATTTTCTTTTCAAAAAGCCCATTAGTTGTGTACAGCCAGTGAATTAATCAAGTAATTTTTCATAAAGCAGGGTTTAAGAACATTAGGAATAAAGCATTGATAAGCAAAATAAACTAAGATTCAGAACATTAGAACAAAAATACATGGTGGGGCTCACTCTCATTCATTGACATTCTCTCTAACTCTCTTTAGTAAAAGATACTGTAGACCTGGCATAATTTTTCCATTTACACAGCATGGATTTGGAGAGGGCAAATGTTGTTATCAGCAGTGAAGAGTGCTCCCATGAAAAGATGCTGTGTACAGGAGGTCTTCAGTAGGTGTAGCTATATAGAGCTACACCCATTGGTGACTCTTCAGAACAAGAAAAAAAATTAATGCAAAATACAATGGATGCTAGAAATCATATACTGTTTCTAAGAACGAATTGCAATTGTAAAGCACCTTTTAATTTAGTTAAACATCCTAGCATGCTTCACGTCAATTTTGTCATGTCATGTAAGGAAATATCAGTTCAGATGACCAAAAGGTTGGCCAAAATAGAATGCAAAGAACTTTATGGGAAGAAAAAGAGGCAAAGACGAAATTCTAAAGCTTACGTCCTAGGGAGCTGAAGGCACAGCCACTAATATAATGATGAAAATTATGAATAGACAACAGGCAGAATTGGAAGTGCAAAGAGACCTTGAGAGTAGGGGTGAGTGGTTGTAAGGCTGGAGGAGGTCAACACCGAAGAAAGTCTGTACGATATTTCAAAAATAGAATCAAGGGATTAAATTTTATATATATATATTCCTTTTGAGTGAATTTAGGAAAAATTGGGTGAAAAAAACATTAATTTTGAACCCGCACAATTCTAGTTTCGTATAGCTGCTGTATGTGAATGCCAATTGATCTGCTATCAGAAGTTAGTTGTTTAATGTGACTTGACTAAGTCATAGAGATGTAGAGCATGGAAATTAACCCTTCAGTCCAATTCATCCATGCCAACCAGGTATCCTAAATTAACCTAGTCTCATTTGGTCCATATCCCTTTAAACCCTTCCCATTCATACACCCATCCAAATGCATTTTAAAAGTTGTAATTGTACCAGCCTTCACCACTTCCTCTGGCAGCTTGTTCCATACTGCTGTTGGAACACCGAACAAATTGCTTCTCTCCTGAGAGGAACAGCTTGCTAACTGAGGATTTTTTTTATTCTGCACATGATTTTTTTGGCATCCCTCAAAGTTTTCACTTTGAAAGCTGATGAAAATGTGGGGAAAAGATTAGCAGAATCTCTAACTGTTTAAAATATAATAATCCACTAATATTAGTGTGCAGTTTCAATGCTCAATTAGATTCTTAACCCAAGCTCCAAAAAAATCCTAGGATATTGCAGGAAGCTAGGGCTGAAATTTTGGGGCCCCTAGCAGAGATATTGTTGTCATCTACAGCCAAAATTGAGGTGCTGGAAAACTGGAGGGTGGCTAATGTTATGCCCTTATTTAAGAAAAGCCAAGGGAACTGGTGAGCCTGAGGTCAGTGATGGATAGCTTATCAAGGGCTTTCTAAGAGGCAAGGATTAATAAGGGATAATCAGCATGGCTTTCTGCATGGGAAGTCATGTTTCACAAACATGATTGAGTTATTTGAGGACATGACCAAGGAGATAGATGAGGGTAGAGCGGTAGATGTTGTCTACATGGACATTTTTAAGGCCTTCAACAAGCTTCTGTATGGTAGACTGGTTAGTGAAGTTAGATCACATTGGATCCAAAGAAAGCTGGCCAATTAGATTCAAAATTGGCTTGATGGTAGAAGGCGGAGGCTGGTGGGAGAGATTTGTTCAGACTGGAGGCTTGTGACTAGGGATGTGCTGCAAGGATCGGTTCTAGGTCCACTGTTGTTTGTTTGTGTGTGTGTGTAGGAAGCATGGTTAGTAAGTTTGGGGGTGACACCAAAATTGGTGGGATAGTGGACAGGTAAGAAAGTCATCTGAGAGTACAATGGGATCTTGATGGAGTGGACCAAGGAATGGCAGATGGAGGTTAATTCAGATAAATGTGAGGTGTTGCATTCTGTAAGTCAAACCAGAGCAGGACTTACACAATTAATGGTAGTGCTTTGGGGAGTGTTGTCGAACAGCGAGACCTCAGGGTTCAGGTGCTCAGTTCCTTGAAAATGGCAAAACAGGTAGACAGTGTGGTGAAGAAGGCATTTGGCATGCTTGCCTTCATTGGTCAGAGCACTGAGTAAATATAGTCCTGCTGTAGTTGTACAGGACTTTGGTGAGGCCACTTTTGGAAAACTGCATACAGGTCTGGTCGCCCCGTTATAGGAAGGATATCGTTAAATTGGAGAGGGTGCAGAAGAGATTTATCAGGATGTTACCATGACTGGAGGGTTTGAGTTGTACGGAGAGGCAAGGTAGGCTGAGACTTTTTTCTCTGGAGCATAAGAGGTTGAGGGTTGACCTGAAAGCAGGTGAATGGCAAAGGTCTTTCCCCTAGGATAGGGGAGTTGAAAACGAGAAGGCACAGTTTTAAGGTGAAGTGGAAAGATTTAATAAGGATCTGAGGGATAACTTTTTCACGCAGAGGGTGGTGCGTGTATGGAATGAACTGCCAGAGGAAGTGGTAGGTGTAGGTACAGTTACAGCATTTCAAAGACTATTTGGATAGATACATGAATAGATAAATTTTAGAGCGATATAGATCGAACACAGTCAAGTGTGACTAGTTTAGTTTGGGAAACCTGGTTGACATGGACGGGTTGGATCGAAGGGTCTGTTTGTGTTCTCTATGACGCTATAAAAGTGACTTGATGTCCTAGTGGACGTATAGTCCTGTTTGTAGACTGAAAAACCTGAAAGAGAACATCTCTTCCTGTCTTTGGTTATAATAATCTCTCTCTTTTTAAGCCTATTTTATTATATTACTTCCTTAGAGTCAGGTTGCTCACATGTTTTGACCTGTTCCCTGCACAGGTCATTGAGCATGAAGTTCTAACAGTGGATTCGTCATATTTTACATGATACCCAAATTATGATGCTTCATTTACTTTTCAGAGAATTTTGTTTGACAAAACAATTATATAACTGAAATTTTTTGCATGTGGCAAATCAGAAAGGGTAAGATCTTGCATTCGTTTGGTCACTTTCATGACCTCAAGGTATCTCAAAAGTGATTCACAGCCTAATGAAGTACTTTGGAAGTATCACTGTATTGTAGTCACCACTGCTGCCAACTTGAGAAGAACAAGATCTAATAGACAGTAGAATAAAATAAATGTAGAATAAATGACCAGGTCATCTATTACTGGTCATCTTTTGAGGGGATACTTATTGACTAAAGTAACAATTCTATTTTTCAGTATCATCTGAAAGAATATGCAAGTCCTGGTTTAGCATCAGACATGATGGTGCAGAATGTCTTTACTACTGCACTAAAGTATCAGCTTTGAAAGTGGGCCTTCGATGCATAAGCTTTTGATTCAGTGGCAAGAGAGCTATGACTAAGCCAAAGTTGTCAACAATTATTTGAGAATTGAAAATAAATTCCGCCAGTATTTCAGTGGAAGAAAACTAAACAAAGAGCATGTTATAATGTATTGAAGAAAGGTAATTGACCTTTCCTCCGAGAGTAATAAGTAAGAGTAGGGATTGCACTGTATACAGTAATTTAATAGGTCAGACTCAATACTCTTATATTTGCTACCAGGAAATAGCTTCACTTGATAACAACTTAATTGGATCAAATTTATTTCTATTAACGTGGTAAGTATTTTGCAAAATCATGGAATGATATGGCACTCAATAAGGCATAGAATCCCTGGAAGCACTATTCAGCCCATCGAGTCTGTACTGACCCTCCAAAGGGCATCCCACCCTGACTCATCCCATTCCCATAATCCTGCATTGAGTTTTTAACTGTGGCTAACCGCCTGGCCTGCACATCTTTGGACTGTGGGAGGAAACTGGAGAACTCAGAGGAAACCCACACAGACATTGGGAAAGCTTGCAAACTCTCAAATATTCGCCTGAGGCGGGAATTGAACCCGAGTCCCTGGTGCTGTGAGGCAGCAGTGCTAACCACTGAGCCACTGTACCAGCCATTTAATCAGTTGAGCCTGTATTAACGATTTGAAAGGATTATTAACTAAGTCCAAAAAAAAGTGCTGGAGAAACTCAGCAGATCTGGCAGTGTCTGCAGAGAGAGAAACCAAGTTAACATTTTGAGTCCAGAATGAGACCTATTCGAAATGTTAACTCTGTTGCTGTCTCCACAGATACTGCTAAACCTGCTGAGTTTCTCCAGCACTTATTGTTTTTAAGTCAGATTTCCAGAATCTGCAGTATTTTGCTTTTACATTAACGAGGTCTATCTTCCCTGTCTTTCCCCATGATCTTTCCAGTATTTAACTGATTCCCTTTTGCAAGATATTATTGAATCTGCTTCCAGTACTTTTTTTGATGATGTGGAGGTGCTGGTGTTGGACAGGGTTGGACAAAGTTAAAAATCACACAACACCAGGTTATAGTCCAACAGGTTTATATGGAGCTACCTGATGAAGGAGCAGCGCTCCGAAAACTAGTACTTCCACATAAACCTGTTGGACTATAATCTGCGTTATATGATTTCTATCTTTTTTTGACAAGTGCATTTCAAATCTCATTGCATAAAAATATTTTTCACAATTTCATCCCTTGTTTTTTTTTAACAAATTATTTTAAATCTATGTCATCTGGGAATTGAATCTTCAATTCCCATTATTTATTCTGTTTAAACATGACATGACTCAGAACTCCTCTTTTAAACCACCCTTTAACTTCTTAGCTTTAAAGAAAACAATTTCCCATCTCTCCATGCAGCTGAAATCTGCATGTAGTATAAAATAAATATTTGATAACCAAAGAATAAATGAGCCCTGCTTTTAGATAAGATTAGAGATAATAGCAACAGTTTATGTGATTTTGTAGTAATTTATTTTGGGTAGGAATTTACAATGATAAATGCAATAATCATGGCCTGGATTGCAATAATTCCTTTAAAGCTGGCACACACATTACATGAAATATGTTCCGATACTGAGGAAGGACATAATGTACTAAAGTTATGCCAATTCTTTAACAAGCAGCTTTTGAATGTATAACTGAAGTTTTGTTTTCCCTTGTTAGGTTTAAAGATATCATCTGCAATATATTTGACTTGAGTATTACTCTGACCTACGTCCCCCAGAAAACTTACATGCAGAAAAGTTGAAGAAAGTCTGGTGTCTTTTCCTGCATTCACTTGAAAGTAAAAACAACACAATTATTTTGGGAACAGAAGTAGCTGCCATCAGATCTCTTCTAAATTTGACCCTGAAGTACATACTAGAAGGAAAGGAAGTGTTTAATTATTGAGGGGTCTAATAGGGTTTCTGTGATGGAAGTCTACTTACATATAATGTTCTTTTATATCTAATCAGACTGAGTAGTATTACAAACACAGGCCCTGTTGTCACTCTGTGGTCATTTCAAATGAGCCGGATAATACTTAGTGGAATACTTAATGGAATCCCAGTTTGACACTATGTATCATGGTTACAAATTGTGTTTTTTTTTTGTAAGCAGAGTTATCAAATTTAAGAACATTTTGTTTCAAATTGTAATGAGAACTGCTGTTACAAACTTGTTTCATTACAGTTAATATTCAATAATTTGGACTCTGATTTACTAAATCAGAGAGAATTGGTTCTAAGTGGTGTCATGGACAAAGGGGTAATGGAGTGAATTTAAATTATGATTGCTTTTCCTCTCTTAAGTCTGAAATGGTAAGATATTGTTTGACTTAATCCTTTCCCTTTTTACTGCTGTCTTTTAATGAGGTAGGCCGAAGGATGATCCTCAAACACTGGTTTTTGGATTCAGATTTTTGAAGGAGAGCCATAGACTGAAATCAAAGATAAGATTTATTAACAAAACACTCAATACATGAGAGCTACTTCACTATTCTGTAAAGACACAAGCACTTAGGAAATAAAGGCAGGGCGGGCAGCAGAAGGGATATGTTATAAACTACATCTTTTGGTAAATCCAGAAATATTATATATCAGTTTGCATGAATTATAGCTTTCTGGAGATTAATGTCCCATAGTTCCTTTGGTGAGCTGCGTCCAGTATTTTTCCTTAATGCATTAAAAGTGTTGACCTCTTTCCATCCAGCAACTTGGAAACAGAGATAGAAAGTCTGAGACAACTCAGCTTGGAGTCCTGCTCCCCCTTTGGAGGTCGAAAGCAACTAACTTAGTATCCTAGAAGTGTAAGTGTTTTGAATCAACCTGTTCAGGCATGTTGAGAAACATTTCCCACTCTGATGGATCTTGAACCTGGCGTTTGAAGTAGGGTTACTGCCATTGTATCAGAAGAAACCACTGCCAGCATTGGCTGTTGAAGCAATTCAACAAGCTCAACTTTCAGTCATATGGCAAAAATGGCATTCCGCCACTGAGGGCCCATTTTAGTCAGTAAATTGGAAGGTTGTTAAGCTAACAGTGTCACTTCACCTTTAAAAGGACTTGGATGAGGAAGGTAAAGAGCATATGCCCAAAGCATTAATGCCCATTTTAACACAATGGGGTTTGATTGTTTCTTTTGTTCAGAGCTGGCTGCAGGCAGATGGCCCATCTCCAAGTTCTTTGTGTCAGCTTTAGTTCAAAGGTCTATATTTCTTGGGGGTGGGGGGAGGGGTTTAGCAGCTTCTGGAGATGTAATCATGTGACCTACCTCGGCCATTTTGAGTCAAGCAACATTGTTCTTTTTATACTAAAAACACAGGCGTTAAACATGGAAATATGGAACAGTTTTTTTGAGATTTCTGTTCATGTCCTTTGATCACAACAGTGGGTTACTTTAATTGGCAGGTTAAGCATGTATTGGTTTGGTCACAACCAGGTCAGATGCAAGTAATGCAGCAATCTTTTTGTTGCCTGCTGATGACTTTCTATTTTAAGTGATTCACATCTGGAAAAGGTGGGACCTGAATAGCAATGGGTTGTACCTGAATAGGAATAGGACAGACCCCCTTGTGGGGAAGTTTATTAGTGCAGTTCATGCACATTTAAGCTAATTTGGCAGGGGTTTGGAATCATGGTGGAGGAATAGTAGGGGATGATGCACAGACTAGTTAGAAGAAGATTCAAATCAGTCTAGCAGGCAGTACAATATAATCAAGGCACAAAGAAGCACCGCATGCTTGGACAGCATTTATGTTTAATGGAAGGAGTCTTATGAATAAGGCAGATGAGTTGAGAGTATTAATTAATGCAAGAGGATGTGATATCACTGTTATCATTAAGACCACATTGAAGGAGGCACAGGAGTGGCAGCTCAGTATTCCAGGAGATAGAATCTTTAGATGTAACGGGAAGGCTGGTGAAAAAAAGATGGTATTGCAATATGGAATCGATTGTTGCAATAAGGAGAAATAATATCGTAGAAGGTTCCTCAAATGGATAGAACATAAAACAGGCTGCTTCGGGAGGCAAGAGAGGACATTTCTGATATTGTCAATTTTCAAATAGTCTTTGATCACAGGAGGAATGCAGCTAACAAGAAGCTAATATGGTACTGTTATTCAAGAAGAATAATAAGGATAAATTAGGAAACTATAGACCAGAGAGTCTAACATCTATGGTAGAGAAACTATTAGAAAACTGTTGAGAGACAGAATTACTCTCCACTTGGAGATCATGTCTAATAAATCTGACTGAACTTTTTAAGGACATAACTAGATGTGCAAATGAGGCTAGTGCAGTTGATGTAGTCTATATGGCCTTAATAAAGGCTTTTGACAAGGTTTTGTATGGTAGATTCATTAAGAAGCTAAGATCCTGTCAAATTATATCCAAATTTGAATTAGTGATAGGAAGTTGGAAGCCTCTCTCCAGTGGCGTACCCAGGGTTCGATGCTGGCTCCCTTGCTGTTTGTTGTGTATATAAATGATTTAGCCATGAATGCAGGAGGTATTATCAGTAAGTTTGTAGTTAACAGAGGTAGTGATGTGGCAAATAGTGAGGAGAAAAATCTTAGACTACATGGTGGCTGAACAGTGGCAAATGGAATTTAATCCTGAAAAACATGAAGTCATGCATTTTGGGAGGACTACCAAGGGAATACATGGTGAATTATGGGACCCTAGGAAGTACAAAGGATCAGAGGGATCTTGGTGGACATATCCAAATATCCTTGAGGGCAGTAGACAAGGCGGATAAGATGTTTAAGAAGGCACATGAGTTACTCGTCTTTATGAGCCAAGGTATTGAATACAAGAGCAAGAAGACTGTCAGAGCTTTATAAGACATAGTTGGAGTACAGTGTATAGTTCTGTTTGCCACACTATAGGAAGGATTTGATTGCACTAGAGAGGGTGAAGAAGAGGTACAGAAACTATTCAAGAGGATGTTGTATGGGCTGGACTGATTTAGCTATGGAGGAAGACTAGATAAGCTGGGGTTGCTTTCCATAGAACAGTCTGCAGGGGATCTGATTGAGGTGTACAAATTTCCGAGAGTAGAACAGGATAAACATTTTTCTTAGTGGAGGAGTCAATAAACAGGGGCGACTTTTTTAAAGTAACAACAGGAGGTTTAGAAGAGATTTGAGGAAAGGTTTTTCACTCAGAAGGTTGTGGGTATCTGAAAGTTGCTGACTAAAAGGGTGGTGGAGGTGTGAATCCTCAAAACCTTTAAGAACTATCCAGATGGACACTCAGAACGCTGTAGCAAGGCTAAAGGCCAAGTGTTAGAAAATGAGATTAGCGTAGATGGATGTTTGATGACCAGCACAGAAACAATGGGCGAAAGGGGTTTCTTTCCTGCTGCAAAACTCCCTGACTCTGTTAATATTTCATAGTAATTTTGGTAAATAATTGAAAGTGGCTGACCGGTGCTACTTTCAAAGGACAATTGATTTGTTCATTGATAGAAAATAAAATGATGCTCTGTTGAAGTGCCAGCCACTCTATTTATCACTGTACCATAATTAAGAGTTGCTGGTGCCTCTGAAAAATGCTGGTTGTTTATTTTTCTTTCCTGGAGAAAGTGAGGTCTGCAGATGCTGGAGATCAGAGCTGGAAATGTGTTGCTGGAAAGGCGCAGCAGGTCAGGCAGCATCCAGGGACGGGGAGAATCGACGTTTCGGGCATAAGACGTTTCCTGAAGAAGGGCTTATGCCCGAAACGTCGATTCTCCTGTTCCCTGGATTCTGCCTGACCTGCTGCGCTTTTCCAGCAACACATTTCCAGCTATTTTTCTTTCCTGTCAATTAAAATAACAATACAAATAGGATGGCCTAGCAGTGTGCCATCATTATCTTACATCACAAGCCTCTCTATAAAAATGCAATCAACATAAACAGTCTGAAAAATCATTTAATTGCAATAGTTGCTTATGTTTTTGTTTTAACCTTTGTTCCATTGTTCTTTTCGATTCATCTCAGGGAATAACTTACGTGAGGGTGTATTTCCATGGTCCACATGGGAGAAGGAACTTAAGACACATGCACAGTTTTGCTAGAAGTGTGTATCAGTCTTGTTGTTTTAAATAATGAGGGATCAATGGATTCATTACAAGTCTGGGGAAGAAAGGAGAAAAAAATTGCAAAATTTTTCAGTTAACAGTACCTCTTAAACATTGGTATGATGGCATGGATTAAAATGGAGGAGTATTTGGACACAATAGAAGATTGAGTCGGAAAGTTCACATAGCTCTCCATGTCAGTGATATCTCAGTACCAAATAATTATCTTCATGGTATATTTTAGGAACTGGGATGATTAAGAGCACAAAAACAGAATATGCTGGAAAACTGCAGCAGGTCTGACAACATCTGTGGAGAGAAACTGGTCCTGAGGAAAGATCAAGCGACCAGAAATGTTAACTCTGATTTCTCTCCACAGATGCTGCCAGATCTGTTGTGCTTTTCCAGGAATATCTGTTTTGGTTTCTGATTTACAGCATTCCCATTGATTCCTTTCCTGATTAAAAATCTATCTCAACCTTGAACATACTTAATGATCCAACTTTGACATCTCTCTGTGGTAAAGAATTCCACAGATTCACTACCCTCTGAGAGAAGAAGTTTCTCCTTATGTCTGTATTAAGTGCATGACTCTTTAATCTGAAATTATGCCCGGTTAGATGGCAGTAAATAGTGTTTTATCCTTCAGTCCAAATGACCTTTGAATGGTAGCATTCAGTAACCAACAAGAGTATTTATTGAAGGTAATAATGCCTTACATAATTGTGAAGTAAAGATCCCTGTATGTCACATTGAATAAACAGTAGTGTGGAAATATTGTAGGATAATAGATGCCTGCAATGCTTGAGTAACAGTGTGATATTTATAGGCCTAGTACATTTGTACAATAATGTCCATTTTTTAATAAACAACAAGACAACTAGATTTGAACTTGAAAACATAGAGTCATAGAGATGTTCAGCATGGTAATAGACCCTTCGGTCTAACTCGTCCATGCTGACCAGATATCCTAACCTAATGCAGTCCCATTTGGCAGCACTTGGCCCATATCCTTCTAGACCCTTCCTATTCATATACCCATCCAGATGTCTTTTAAATGTTGTAATTGTACCAGTATCCACCACTCCCTCTGGCAGCTCAGTCCATACATGCACCACCCTCTGCGTGAAAAAGTTGCCCCTTTTACATTTTTCCCCTCTCACCCTAAACTTATGCTCACTAGTTCTGGACTCCCCCACCCCAGAGAGAAGACTTTGTCTATTTAAAACATAAGAACAGTACAGCATGTACAGACCCTTCAGCCCTCAATGTTGTGCTGGCCTTTTATCCTACTCTAAGATCAGACTAACCTACATACTCTTTATTGTACTATCTTCCATGTGCCTATCAAAGAGCCGCTTAAAGATCCCTCATGTATCTGACTCTAATACCACTGCTGGCAGTGCATTCCATGCACCACTACTCTCTGAGTAAAGAACTGACCTCTGACATGGGAGGCACAGTGGTTAGCACTGCTGCCTCACAGCGCCAGAGACCCGGGTTCAATTCCCGCCTCTGTGGAGTTTGCACATTCTCCCCATGTCTGCGTGGGTTTCCTCCGGGTGCTCTGGTTTCCTCCCACAGGCCAAAAATGTGCAGGTTAGGTGAATTGGCCATGCTAAATTGCCGGTAGTGTTAGGTGAGGGGGTAAATGTAGAGGAATGGGTCTGGGTGGGTTGCCCTTTGGAGGGTCGGTGTGGACTTGTTGGGCTGAAGGGTCTGTTTCCACACTGTAAGTAATTTAATCTAATAAATCTAATCTGATCTAATCTCCCCTAAACCTTCCTCCAATTACTTTAAAATTATGCCCCCTCATGATAGACATTTCCACCATGAGAAAAAGTCTCTGGCTATCCACTCTATTCCTGTCAACATCTTGTACACCTCTATCAAGTCACCTCTCATTCTTCTTTGCTCTGATGAGAAAAACCCTAGCTCCCTCAACCTTTCTTCATTAGACATGGCCTCCAGTCCAGGCAGCATCTTGGTAAATCTCCTCTGCATCCTCTCTAAAGCTTCCACATCCTTCCTACAATGAGACGACCAGCACTGAACACAATATTCCAAGCGTGGCCCAACTAGTGCTGTGTAGAGCTACAGCATAACCTCACGACTCTTAAACTCAATCTCCCTCTTCTAATGAAAGCCAACACACTGTACACCTTCTTAACAACCCTATCAACTTGGGTGGCAGCTTTGAGGGATCTATGGACATGGACCTTAAGATCCCTCTGTTCCTTCACACTGCCAAGAATCCTGTCTTTAACCTGTATTCTGCATTCAAATTCGACCTTCCAAAGTGAATGACTTCACACTTTTCTAGGCTGAGCTCCATCTGCTACTTACCAGCCCAGATCTGCATCCTGTCAATGTCCCATTTCAACCGACAACAGCCCTCCACACCATTCAGAACTCCACCAACTTTCGTGTCGTCGGTAAACTTCATTACCCTATCCATGCCCCTCATGATTTTATAAAAGATCACCACACAGCCGCCGAAGCTCCAGGGAAAACAGTCTTAGCCTAGATTTTTGATTAAACTTAAAATATAAGCCATAGCTATTAATTTAACCTGGTGCAGTATTTTGTAGAGGAATAAGTCGGTGTTATTTTCTGGGTCTGTAGATTGTGAAGGAGCAAAAATGGCCTTTGCAGTGATATGTACTTCTTGTCAGATGTGGGAGTTTAAAGAGAGTTTAAGGGTTACTGTGGATTATATCTACCATAAATGCTGTTGGATGTGAATCTCATCCGATCAAGTGGATCGGTTGGAGAGACAGATAGAAGCGATGAGGAATTTGCAACAGCATGTGATGGATGGCAGTTATAGGAAGGGGGAAAAGTCTCAGATACAGTCACATAGATGGGTTAACTCCAGTAAGGGTGAGAGAGGTCGGCACCTCGGGGGCAGGAGTCTTTTGTGGATATACCCATTTCAAACCGGTGTGCTGTTTTGGAAAATGTAGGGGGTGATGGATTCTCAGGGGAATGTAGCACAAACAGCCAAGTTTCTGGTATTGAGACTGGCTCTAATGCAACGAGGGGTACGTCACCTTCCAAGAGATCAATTGTGTTCGGGGATTCTGTAGTCAGAGGTACAGACAGATGTTTCTGTGGCCAGCAGAGAAAAAGCAGAATGGTGTGTTGTTTCCCTGGTGCCAGGATCAAGGATGTCTCAGAGAGGGTGCAGAATGTTCTCACGGGGGAGAGGGGCCAGCAGGAGGTCATTGTCCACATTGGAACCAATGACATTGGAAGGGAAAAGGTTGAGACTCTGAAGGGAGATTACAGAGAGTTAGGCAGAAATTTAAAAAGGAGGTCCTCAAGGGTAGTAATATCTGGATTACTCCCAGTGCTACGAGCTAGTGAGGGCAGGAATAGGAGGGTAGAGCAGATGAATGCATGGCTGAGGAGTTGGTGTAGATTAGATTAGATTAGATTAGGTTACATACAGTTTGGAAACAGGCCCTTCGGCCCAACAAGTCAACACCGACCCGCCGAAGCGTAACCCACCCATTCCCGTACATTTACCCCTTTACCTAACACTATGGGCAATTTAGCATGGCCAATTCACCTGACGTGCACGTCTTTGGACTGTGGGAGGCAACTGGAGCACCCGGAGGAAACCCACGCAGACACGGGGAGAACGTGCAAACTCCACACAGTCAGTCGCCTGAGGTGGGAATTGAACCCGGATCTCTGGCGCTGTGAGGCAGCAGTGCTAACCACTGAGCCACCGTGCTGCCCACATACGAGAAGGATTCACATTTTTGGATCATTGGAATCTCTTTTGGGGTAGAAGTGACCTGTACAAGAAGGACGGATTGCACCTAAATTGGAAGGGGACTAATATACTGGCAGGGAGATTTGCTAGAACTGCTTGGGAGGATTTAAACTAATAAGGTTGGGGTGGGGGGAACCCAGGGAGATAGTGAGGAAAGAGATCGATCTGAGATGGGTACAGCTGAGAACAGAAATGAGTCAAATAGTCAGGGCAGGCAGGGACAAGGTAGGACTAATAAATTAAACTGCATTTATTTCAATGCAAGGGGCCTATTAGGGAAGGCAGATGAACTCAGGGCATGGTTAGGAACATGGGACTGGGATATCATAGCAATTATGGAAACATGGCTCAGGGATGGGCAGGACTGGCAGCTTAATGTTCCAGGATACAAATGTTACAGGAAGGATAGAAAGGGAGGCGAAAGAGGAGGGGGAGTGGCATTTTTGATAAGGGATAGCATTACAGCTGTGCTGAGGGAGGATATTCCCAGAAATACATCCAGGGAAGTTATTTGGGTGGAACTGAGAAATAAGAAAGGATGATCACCTTATTGGGATTGTATTATAGATCCCCCAATAGTCAGAGCGAAATTGAAAAACAAACTTGTTAGGAGATCTCAGCTATCTGTAAGAATAATAGGGTAGTTATGCTAGGGGATTTTAACTTTCCAAACATCGACTGGGACTGCCATAATGTTAAAGGTTTTGATGGAGAGGAATTTCTTAAGTGTGTACAAGACAATTTTCTGATTCAGTATGTGGATGTACCTACTAGAGAAGGTGCAAAACTTGACCTACTCTTGGGGAAATAAGGCAGGGCAGGTGACTGAGGTGTCAGTGGAGGAGCAATTTGGGGCCAGCGACCATAATTCTATCCGTTTTAAAATAGTGATGGAAAAGGATAGACCAGATCTAAAAGTTGAAGTCTTAAATTGGAGAAAGGCCAATTTTGACGGTATTAGGCAAGAACTTTCGAAAGCTGATTGGAGGCAGATGTTCGCAGATAAAGGGACGGCTGGAAAATGGGAGGCCTTCAGAAATGAGATAAGAATCCAAAGAAAGTATATTCCTGTCACGGTGAAATGGAAGGATGATAGGTATAAGGAATGCTGGATCACTAAAGAAATTGAGGGTTTGGTTAAGAAAAAGAAGGAAGCATATGTCAGGTACGGACAGGATAGATCGAGTGAATCCTTAGAAGAGTATAAAGAAAGTAGGAGTGTACTTAAGAGGGAAATCAGGAGGGCAAACGGGGACATGAGATAGCTTTGGTAAATAGAATTAAGGAGAATCCAAAGGGTTTTTACAAATATATTAAGGACAAAAGGGTAACTAGGGAGGGAATAGGGCCCCTCAAAGATCAGCAAGGCGGCCTTTGTGTGAAGCCACAGAAAATGGGGGAGATACTAAATGAATATTTTGCATCAGTATTTACTGTGGAAAAGGATATGGAAGATATAGACTGTAGGGAAATAGATGGTGACATCTTGCAAAATGTCCATATTACAGAGGAGGAAGTGCTGGATGTCTTGAAACGGTTAAAAGTGGATAACTCCCCAGGACCTGATCAGGTGTACCTGAGAGCTCTGTGGGACGCTAGAGAAGTGATTGCTGGGCCTCTTGCTGAGATATTTGTATCATCGATAGTCACAGGTGAGGTGCCGGAAGACTGGAGGTTGGCAAACGTGGTGCCACTGTTTAAGAAGGGCGGTAAAGACAAGCCAGGGAACTATAGACCGGTGAGCCTGACCTCGGTGGTGGGCAAGTTGTTGGAAGGAATCCTGAGGGACAGGATGTACATGTATTTGGAAAGGCAAGGACTGATTTGGGATAGTCAACATGGCTTTGTGTGGGGGAAATCATGTCTCACAAACTTGATTGAGTTTTTTGAAGAAATAACAAAGAAGATTGATGAGGGCAGAGCAGTAGATGTGATCTATATGGACTTCAGTAAGGCGTTCGACAAGGTTCCCCATGGGAGACTGATTAGCAAGGTTAGATCTCATGGAATACAGGGAGAACTAGCCATTTGGATACAGAACTGGCTCAAAGGTAGAAGACAGAGGGTGGTGGTAGAGGGCTGTTTTTCAGACTGGAGGCCTGTGACCAGTGGAGTGCCACAAGGATCGGTGCTGGGCCCTCTACTTTTTGTCATTTACATAAATGATTTGGATGCGAGCATAAGAGGTACAGTTAGTAAGTTTGCAGGTGACACCAAAACTGGAGGTGTAGTGGACAGCGAAGAGGGTTACCTCAGATTACAACATGATCTGGACCAGATGGGCCAATGGGCTGAGAAGTGACAGATGGAGTTTAATTCAGATAAATGTGAGGTGCTGCATTTTGGGAAAGCAAATCTTTGCAGGACTTATACACTTAATGGTAAGGTCCGAGGGAGTGTTACTGAACAAAGAGACCTTGTGGTGCAGGTTCATAGCTCCTTGAAAGTGGAGTCGCAGGTAGATAGGATAGTGAAGAAGGCGTTTGGTATGCTTTCCTTTATTGGTTAGAGTATTGAGTACAGGAGTTGGGAGGTCATGTTGCTGCTGTACAGGACATTGGTTAGGCCACTGTTGGAATATTGTGTGCAATTCTGGTCTCCATCCTATCGGAAAGACGTTGTGAAACTTGAAAGGGTTCAGAAAAGATTTACAAGGATGTTGCCAGGGTTGGAGGATCTGAGCTACAGGGAGAGGCTGAACAGGCTGGGGCTGTTTTCCCTGGAGCGTCGGAGGCTGAGGGGTGACCTTATAGAAGTTTACAAAATTATGAGGGGCATGGATAGGATAAATAGACAAAGTCTTTTCCCTGGGGTCAGGGAGTCCAGAACTAGAGGGCATAGGTTTAGGGGGAGAGGGGAAAGATATAAAAGAGACCTAAGGGGCAACTTTTTCACGCAGAGGGTGGTACGTGTATGGAATGAGCTGCCAGAGGATGTGGTGGAGGCTGGTACAATTGCAACATTTAAGAGGCATTTGGATGGGCATATGAATAGGAAAGGTTTGTACGGATATGGGCTGGGCGCTGGCAGGTGGGACTAGATTGGGTTGGGATATTTGGTCGGCATGGACAGGTTGGACTGAAGGATCTGTTTCCATGCTGTCCATCTCTATGACTCAATGACTCTATTCAGCCTCTCTCTAAAGCTGAAATCCTCCAACCCTGGCAACATTCTTGTAAGTGTTTTCTGAACCCTTTCAAGTTTTACAATATCCTTCCGATAGGAAGGAGATCAGATTTGCACACAATATTCAACAGTGGCCTAACCGTTGTCCTGTACAGCCGCAACGTGACCTCCGAACACCTGTACTCCATACTCTGACCAATAAAGGAAAACATAACTAACTCTTCTTCACTACTCTATCCACCTGCGATATTCCTTCAGCTCAAATCATTTTTGGATGACCAAATCTAGATAAAGCATCTTGCAGCACAGTAAGTACTTGTAACTTTTATGTTATGTAGGGTGTTAATGAAATGCAGGAAGAAAGAAATATGCCACAATTAAGGCTTAACAGGCAGATGGTATGTTCTTTGAGAGGATAGTGGTGAATGTAGCTTGTTCCTTCCAAAGTGAAGTTGGTCTTGAAATGGCCGAAGAAGTCCCAGTATTGAGAGATAAAGGACCAGTTAAATAATTTGGATATTTAAAATAAAAGATTAACCAAACTAAGTACTATTGTTATAACTGTGCCATTGATTTTAAAACAAAAGCAAAATAACTATTTTTTGGGATAATTCTATTGAGAAAAGGTGTGAATTCATCTTTATTGTGTTCTTTCATTTGTAATGTTAATTTTTAAGTTGTGGAGGAATCTATTGAGAAATATGTGCTTGCATTTCCTCCTCATTGTACGGAGTGTGAAGTATGTGAATAAACTAAGTATGTCTCTGTTAGTACCACTCAGTAAGAGATGAAGGTTGCTTGAAGGTCGCTGCTGAAAAATCCGGCAGAAGTACGTGAAAACACTGGTGTTGATCAGAATGAGTAGCAGACAGAAATAGATCTGAAATTCAGTGGAGCTTTTCATCGAAAGATTATATCAGGTACTGCGGGAAAAATATAACCTTTGCAGTCTAGGATAATGAACATCATTACATGCCATACATAAGTTTACTAAACAAAATCCTGGAGAATGAAGCAGCATTTACCTTCTCCCGAGAGACAAATTCATGTCTGCAACTGCTGTGGTGGCTATAGGCAGCCTGGTCCTGCATCCAATTCATAATGTAATTACTGTAATTTTGAGCTGCCACCTTTAATGACCTCTTCTATTCTCATGAATATTGTTGCTGCAGTCTGAATGCTAGGTAAATAAATGGAAGGACACAGAAATATGCACTGTTATGTTCTGTACTGAATTTTTGGGAGATTGTCTTTTAGCTGGCTTCTAACCTGATCAGCCAAAAAATTGTCAAAACAATTCATGAACGGTGAAATGAGTATAATGACTATAGTTCTGAACACAATAATAACAATAAACCAACAGGACAATAGAGACTTTGGAGACAATTTATCAGACAAGTGATTTTGGTGCACGCAGCAAATTAACTCCCCAGAAATTAACACAGATTGGGATTCTGATGGTATCATGGTCTTTGCTTTCTTTCTGAGGTGAGTGGGAACTGGTGGGAGACAAATTGATCTGAATAAAAGGCAATTACGAGCCTCTTTAGTCATGGATTCATTTCTTATCATAGAATCAGAGAATTCCTGCAGTATGGAAGCCCATGGAGTTCACACGGGCCCTTTGAAGAGCATCCCACCCAGACTCATCACCCCCCCCCCCACCACCGGTAATCCATCTAGCCTATATATCCCTGGATATTATGGTACAATTTAGCATGGTAAAAACAATGACTGCAGACGCTGGAAACCAGATTCTGGATTAGAGTGGTGCTGGAAAAGCACAGCAGTTCAGGCAGCATCCGAGGAGCAGGAAAATCAACATTTCGGGCAAAAGCCCTTCATCAGGAATAGAGGCAGGGTGCCTGCAGCGTGGATAAATGAGAGGAGGGTGGGGGTGAGGAGAAAGTAGCATAGAGTACAATAGATGAATGGGGGTGGGCTTGGAGGTGATAGGTCAGAGAGGAGGGTGGGGGAAGGTAGCAAGGGGTACAATGGGTGAATGGGGGTGGGGATGGAGGTGATAGGTCAGCACCTAACCTATAGATGTTTGGACTGTGGGACGAAACCAGAATAGCTGGAGGAAACCTGCACAGAGACTGGGAGAACATGCAAGCTTCACATGGACAGTTGCATGAAGGTAGATTGAACCTGGGTCCCTGGCACTGAGAGGCAACAGTGCTAACCACTGAGCCACTGTACTGCCCTGTTTGAGAGAACATTTGTTCTCATTCTGTGCACATGCCCACACTATGTCTATGTTTTGGAATGAGTGAGTACACAGCAAGAAGAGCTTCTTCAGTGAAACTGAGCTGCTGGGAAAGCTGTGATCATGGAACGCGAAGAGCTCCAGACAGGGCACTGAGAAAGTCCTGTGTACAGCACTTCCTCCTGTTGAGTGCTGTGACTGCTTGACAGGTGATTTCCGATTCCTTGGAAGGCACTTCATCTGACGGAGACTTCATTCACATGATCTGCACATTGCCGTTACCAACCTTCAACATGGCACGGGAGCAGCTAATGATTCTCTGAGGGGCAAGAATGAAAGCTGTACTATCATCAACAGCTTGAGCAGCTGTGGATGGACCCAGCTGCAGAAGCAGCTGACTTTTCTCTCAGCCAACTGTAACTCTTCTGGTCTGAAAGGATGGATAAAGCCGGAAAGACGTGAGATCCCTAATGCAGGGAGTCCGCATGGCTTTTACCACAGGAAGCTCTGATTCTCATGATCACCATTGCTATCTGCAACAAGACCTATCTCCTAGTGGGCATGCAGTGCCAATTACTGATTAGGCTCTTGTTACTGGACAATCTAGGCCCCATTCCCCTCCCTTCCCACAGCTTCTCAGTCATTGCAGCTTGCAAAGTTGAATGCTTTCTCCTTCTGTAAGCGGGGGGGGAGAACAGAGACGTGATTGTTCATATTGGCTCCAATGGATAGGAGAGTAGAACTTCAATGTATGAAGGATAAGTGTGAGACATGGTTGTAATAGGCTTGGATTGACTGTGAAGGATGACTATTGAGAGGGGACCTGAGGAGCTTGTTGTATGTGAGAGAGAGAGGTGTGAACGATGTACACACCTGAGAATGCCAAGTGCCACACTGTGGGACTTGGCATCTGGAAGCACCCGGGACACCCAGCTGCCATGTTCTCTGGAAGTTCTGGAGGAACTATACCATTGCAACTGACTTCCTTAGCCACTATCATCTACACCTGCTGGAATAGACAGATTGCTCAATTCTTCCCTTTCTTGGGACAACACAGTTCACTGGAGCCTCTCAGATCCTCTCAGGAGGACCTTCAGTTGTGAATGAGTTCCAGAGGGCAACTGTCCCAGGCTCCCTTTTCATTCCTATGGTTGCTATAACCTTAAGAGCACAGCTTTTGGTGAGTTGTTCTAACTCATTCTAGGTAAAAACAATGACTGCAGATGCTGGAAACCAGATTCTGGATCAGTGGTGCTGGAAGAGCACAGCAATTCAGACAGCATCCGAGGAGCTTCGAGATCTATGCTATCTGTCCTCTGAAATCCTCCTTTTAACAGAATGAATGTCACATCTGATTCCGTCTCCATAATTGGCTGGATTCCAGAGATGGAATGTTAATGCAGGTACTCTGGGAAGGAACCTTGGAAAAGCTCACCCATGAGAAAAATATTCCTGACAAAAGCCCACCATGACAGCAGAGAGTAAATGAATAAAGTTCCAATCATAGTATCAGGCAACACAGAATGTGAACATTTGGCTTACTGTACCTGTGCCTGTACTAGATATTTGAATGTACTTTCCAATTTGTCCCACTCCCATGCTGTTTCCCCACAGCCACCCTGATATTTTCTGATCAGGTATTTATCAAATTCTCTATTGAAAGTTATGACTGAATCTGCTTCAGTCACCCTTTCAAGCAGTGCAAACAAGACCATAACAACCTGCATAATTTGATTCTCCTTGTGTGTCTTTGCTTCTTTTGCCAATTACATAAATCTATATCCTTAGTCCAACAAATCTTGGCACTATCTCAAAGAGCCTTGACATTCTTCCTAAAGTGCAGTGCCCAGAATTGACTGGAGTATTCTAGCTGGGGCCAAACACGAAGATAGGCTGAGCCTAACTTCCTTGCTTGGTATACCATGTTTCTATTTATAAAACCAAGGATCTGGTGTGCTCTTAAAAGCCTTCTCAACTAACCTAACACAAATAATTCATTATAATGGAACTACCTTTTAAATCTTGAGTGAAGAAGTGCAATGGAAGGAAATGTTTGTATTGCAAAGTAATACAATATTTAAGTATTGAATGCACCAAAATTAATAAATGAGGGCTTGGGACTGCAGTGGTGCATTGGGTTAGTATAATTTCTTTACATCTTCTTAAACATGATGCAGATTGGTATGATAAAAGCTTTCTCTCTATGATGACTAAGTTTATTTGTGTGAAAGAGTAGGAATAAATGGGACTTTTTCCAAGTGGCAGGCAGTTACTAGCAGGGTACTGCAGGGATCAATGCTTGGACCCCAGCTATTTACAATATATATTAATTATTTAGAAACTACATATATATCTAAGTTTGCAGATGACACAAAGCTGAGTGGGAGGGTATGCTGTTGGGAGGATACAGAAATGCTTCATTGAGATTTTAATAAGCAAGTGGGCTGAGAGACTGGATTAGTTAGGACTGTATCCACAGCGGTTTAGAACAATGTCGTCTTCTGAGATCCCACCTGATCTCATAGAAGCCTAGAAAATTCTAACAGATTAGGCAGGGTAAATGCAGGAAGGGCAATCTTGATTACTAGGAAGCTAGGGGTTATCAGGAGTTCAGGATAAGGTGAAGGCATTTTAGAACAAAGATGTGGAGAAATTTCTTTACTCAGGGAATACTAACCTGTGGAATTCTCAGGCACAGGAAGCAGTTGAGGCCATATCATCAGAGTTTCAAGAAAGATGTAGATAGGACTTCAGACTAAAAGCCTCAAAGGAATTGGAAAGCGGGAACAGGTTACTGATTTGGATGATCAGCCATGATCATTTTGAATGGCAGAGAAGGATGAATGGCCTATTCCTATTTTCTGTTTCTATGACGATTGTTGCAATCATGAGGAGGCTCGGCTCATGTGTAAATGGAAATGCCTCTTCCACTCAAATAAAAGCAAAGTATTACACATGCTAAGAGTATGAAATAAAAGTAGAAAGTGCTGGAGAAACTCAGTAGATCTGGTAGAATCTGTAGAAAGAGCTACTGAGGTAACATTTCAGATCCAATTCTTCTTGGAATCTCTTTTCCTCATGTTGGCTTGCTATTGCTTATATACAATGTGCTCTTAGCTTTGACAATGCTTTCAGCTGTTCAGAAACATTCTTAATATTTCTTCACACTTTGTGCTCTCTATTTAGTTGTTCCCTCTCTTTAGTTATTCTCTCGTAATATTCTTTTCTTCCTAGTGGTATCATCCCAAGGGCCAACAGCGAATATGCCTGAAGTTATGATTTGGTGATGCTGGTGTTGGACTGAGGTGTACAAAGCTAAAAATCACACAACACCAGGTTATAGTCCAACAGGTTTAACTGGAAGCACTAGCTTTCGGACTGCTGCTCCTTCATGATGAAGGAACGTCGCTCCTAAAGCTAGTGCTTCCAATTAAACCTGTTGAACTATAACCTAGTGTTGTGTGATTTTTAACTTGGCCTAAAGTTATGAATTATTATCTGAATACGATTAGACACAAGGCTGTTTTTCTTTGGTTGCATTTATTGGTGCTGCACCAGTAGGGGGAGCACTCTCTGTATATATGCAAATGCTGTGCCAAAACCTGGGATGACACTGATTGTGAGATCCCAGGCACCTGCCTGTATTAAAGATGGGAAACATCGAATGAAGACAGCAAAGGCAAAACACTATTCTGCTTACTTTCTGCTTGCTTGACCCCTTTCTCATTCCCACCTTCCTCTTTTATCATTCACTCCCTACTCCATCACCATTCCTCCTCCCTCACTGCTCCCCTGCCTCCAATCCCATTCACCCCCTTTTCCCTATCCCCATTCTCCCTATCACTATTCCACCAGCTCCCATCACTGTTCTCCCTAGCTCCTATCCCCAGTCCACCCCCCCAGCTCCCATCCTCATTCTCCTCCCCTACACCCATTTTTATTCACTCCCCTGCTCCCATCACCATCCCCCCATTCCCAACAGTATTCCTCTTGCTCCAGTCACTGTTCCCTCTGGCTCCCGTCACCGTTTCCCCCATGTTCCCCTCACCATTCCCCCTCAGCTCCCAACACAATTCATCCCCACTGTCTGATCACTGTCTCTCCCCCCCCAGTTCCCACCACGATCTCCTCTATTCCCATCACTGTTCCCTTTCCTCCCAACATTGTTTCCCCTGGATCCCATCACCCATTCCCCCTTATTTCCATCACCGTCTCCTCCCCAGCTCCCATCGCCATTCTCCGCCCTCTCCATCACTGTTCCCCTTACTCTCAACTGCAGAGTTCAGCAAGTCCCTTTTTAGGGTCTTAATTCTAACTCCATGCCGACTGCAACACCGATTGCTAAAACGTGCTCCGGTGTTGCGAGCAAAATAGCATTGATATAAGTAGATTTTTTTTTATTTTCCAAAGATCCAGCTTGTTTAATTCTGCATTTTAAAAGAATACAAATGAAATGTGAGCACAGGGTTGACTTGCCAGTTTGGTGCCTCTGTAATGCTATAGCTATAATGAGAAAGTGAAGTCCTCAAGATGAGCACTACAGTGATACTCAAGTTTCTATCCTGAATGACTCAGTCTCAAATTATATTGAAGGAAAGAAAAAGTAAATATTTTAAAATGTTTACTTCTGGTAAACAAAAGCACCCATGTTATAACAATAATGGAATTTGTTGTAGAATACTGCTCCAAGACAAATCTCTAACCTTAATTATGGAGAACAATTGAACAGGCTAAGGAGGTATACATTGCATTCTTTTGCAGACATCTGTAAGCTTGTTTCACATATCCTCTAACAAAGGTTCATCTCATGCATTAATGTATAACTTCCTGTTCACCACATGATACAGCTTTCATCTCATTGTCTGCAACTGATGTCAGCTCTACCACTTTCCAATGGCTCCTTGACAACGTAAGATATTGACAGATGACTGCGTGATGTGTCATTTGATTGGTCTTCCCGGTTCACACAGGCCTGAGCAGACGATGCTTTTTTCCACTGCCAAGTGCTCAGTACCTTTTATAATGAAATCCAAAAGCTATTACATGCTGAGCTAATTCTCAGTTTATCTTGCCAACAAATCTTTCTGTGGAATTGTGCTGATTTCTTGTGTCTTTATGCTGCAATAAAAAAAGAAACATTCAGGAAGTGGATTATTCTGTAGTTTTGGCAAACAATCTGGCAAGTGTACTGCACCTGAAATGTCAATAAGGTAATTGTCCATTGGAAACTTGAATTAAACATGAAGTTGTCCAAATATTTAAGTGCTACTTTCAGTTTGGCCAGTACTTTCTAACCCTCCATACAATACGACAGCAAACAAATTATCTTTACAAACTCAAAGGTAATTTTCAGGAATCAACAATGACACTTTACATCAAAGAAGCCCAACTTAATTGTACCATCATCTTCAATGATCTTCTTTCAATGTTATTGCTCACATATACATACCACTTACTGAGATATCACAGAATCCAATTTAAAAAAGCAAATATTTCAGAAAACTAAAAGTCATCCTTTCCAAATACAAAGTACCTTTTTGCACTGTCAAACCATGCAGAAATGTCAGAGATTATGGATACTTTATTCAATTTTAAAAGGGCATTATATATATGTGTAAGTTAGAAATACAGCGCTTGGATTTTGTTTTAACCCGCATAGTTAAATGTTAACATCCCACGAAAAGGAGGTTTAGAGAGGCAATTAATAATACATGTTTCTATTACACAAACTAACTACAACTAAAATTAGGTCAGACACAGGAAGTCTCTGCTGTTCCGTTTGACATGAATGATTTGAAGCTTGCTGTTAAAAGACAAGTGAATTCTAGTCAATGGTTAAAAATGCAGCTAAGAGGCATGAATTAAATGCGGCAAAAAAGCTCTGGTCATTCACCTGTTGAATAGTTTTGAATCAAGGTAACCAGACCACGTTTGCTGTGAGGTATGTTTATGTAATGTGGAGGATTCAGTTGGTCATGATAAATTTGAGCACTGGTAGTAACATGACACTGATGTGTTTGGTCAGTGATCTATAGTTTCCACCTGTTTAGATCAGCTGTCTGTGTAAAGGAGTTCTGTGTGGTGGCATTGATAGCCACAAAAAGAATTAAAGTCCACCTTATTTTTCAAATTGGCTATCTCCATATATTCACGAGAAAAGGTGGCTGGGGTTTACACAAGCACTTGAAAAATTTAAATGTTTACTTTGAGTGATCTACAGAGAGATTGCAGGATAGGAGGAGCCCAACAAGTCACCTGGAACAACCTGCATTTATATAGTGCCTTTTGATGAATAAGGCATCTCTCGAGACGTTTCACAGGGGAGTTATGAAGCAAATTGGCTACAAAGCCACTTAGGCAAAATCAGGAAAGCTGGCTAAAAGCCTGGTCCAAATGTTGGGTTTGAAGCAGTGTCTCAGAGGGGCAGGAAGAAGGAGGAGGTTGAGATGTGTGGGGATAGTGTTTCAGAGCTTAGAGTGTATACAGCAGAGTGTGCATACATGGCCACCTATGGTGTGCCAGTTAAAATTGGAGCTGCACAAAGAGCCAAAATAAGATGAATGCTGATATCACAAGTTATTGGAGCAATTGCTGGAGGCAATTACAGAGATGGGGATGGGTGAAGCTATGGGGGGAGCTGAACAAAAGGATGACTTTTTTGGCGGGAAAAAACAAAGAACTTCAGATGCTGGAAATCTCACACAAAAACCGAAGTTGCTGGCAACATCTGTGTAGAGAAAGCAGAAATAGCATTTCGAGTCCAGTGAAGATGGGTCACCTGACCTGAAATGATAACTCTGCTTTCTTTCCACAAATGCTTGCCAGACCTGCTGAGTTTCGCCAGTGATTTCTGTTCTTGTTTATGACTGTTTGAAAATTGAGGCATTGCTTGACTGGGAGCTGATATAGATCAGTAAGCCCAGGGATAATGGATGAATGGGACTTGATAGAAGTAGCTTAGCAAAGCAGCAATTTGGACTGAAGTTTATGAAGGGTAAGATATGGATGGCCAGGTTGGACTGTCTTGGAATCAACAAATCTGAGGTAACAAAAGCACTAATGAGGGCTTCAACAGAAAATGAGCTGAGGCAGGGAGAGAGTCAGGCGATGTCACTAAGGTGGGAATATGTGATCTGAGCGATGGTGCAGACATGAGGTTGAAATATCATCTTGGATAACTGTGACACCAGTGTTGCAAACAGCCTCTTTACTCTGAGAACTCAAACAGTTCATTCCACGTACAAAGCACCCTCTGTGTGAAAAAGTTGCCCCTTTTAACTCTTTCCTCTCACCTTAAAATTATGGCCTCTAGTTTTGAACTCCCCAACTCTACGGAAAAGATCTTTGCTATATACCCTATCTGTGCCCTTCATGATTTCATAAATATTTGTAATGTCACCCCTCAACCTCCTACGTTCTAATTAAAAAAGTCCCAGCTTCTCCAGCCTTTCCTTTATAACTCAAATCCTCCAGGTGGTTACAGCTAGGCAATGGCATTTATGACATTGATTAAAGACATTGGTTTTAGTCTTTGTCATATTTAATTGAAGTCAATTTCTACTGAAACAGTATTGGATCTTAGACCAGCAGTCTGGTAATTTAGCAACAATGGAGGAACCAAGAGACCAGGTGATGAGAGAGAGCTGAGTGGAGGTGGAAAGCCAAGTTACCTCTGTGGTCTCCTGAGTGGAAAGTGCAGCAGGGTCTCTGTATGGATCCTCCTGCCACTGCACTGCCTCCTTGTGAAGGAGTGGTAGTGATTACCTGAACTGGGGTCAAGGTGCCCCATGCCTCTATCGTCATGCCTATGGTCTTAATTATACTAAAAACTATAGTACATTGCTTTTGGGTGAGGCCACTGAAAGATGATGTGAATTAGAAATGGGAGGCAACAAGGAAGATTCTAGGAATGGTCAGAAAATATATTACAATTGAAACTCTGGTTATGACAAGTCTGAGAAGAATGGAATCAATCAAGTGCAGTATTAAGGTAATAGCTTTGTAGGAGGGTGATAATGTTCAGGATTGTGAAAGATTGCAGACAAATTGAGAAGGAATAGCTTATCTTTGTCACAGTCACTCACAATGTCATTTGTCACTTTTAAAAATCACACAACACCAGGTTATAGTCCAACAGGTTTAATTGGAAGCACACTAGCTTTCGGAGCGTCGCTCCTTCATCAGGTGGTAGTGGAGTCCAAATCATTTGTCACTTTGACAGAGTAGTGACAGTAATGTGTCAAGGAGACCTGATCAGAGAGATCCAAACCATTAGTTATGGAAAAGATGCATTCAGGGATTTTGGAGTGAATGGGAAGGTTAAAGGTGGTAGGATTAAAGGTTTGTTTTGTAGAGGGGGCAATTACAATAGGTTTAAAGGAGAGGGAAAATAAGTGAAAAGAGGGAAGCATTCACAGTGTTAGCTGACATATGGATCATGATGGGAAACTGGGCGGTTAGAAATTTAATAGGATCAGTGGACGAGGAGCTGGGTCTTATTGAAAATTGAGATCGGAGTGAACTTGAAGATGGAACAGAAACCAGAGAAAGATACTACTGTGAGATTTGTCTATGCTCCACATGATCCTGCTGCTATGTTACCTAATTTCACCCAGACAATATAACAACCACTAAAGTTATTTGCATTTTTATATCATCTTTGTTTTAAAAAAAACCCCTGAGACAGTTTGCAGGACCATCACCAAACTATATTTAGTGCAAAGGTACACCAAAAGCAACTTGGGAAGATAAAGCCTACCATCAAAGTGGTAGGCTTTATAATTAATTTGGTATTCCCAATATTTAGTTATGCCCTCACATACATTTCGAGTTTCCACCAATTATGTGATCTCTAGTTTTAGGCAGATGTCATAATCTTTACTTGGATCTGATCAATTTTCAAGACATTTATCATTTTTCACTTTTAAGCCAGATCAGAAAATTTTAAAATTTAAGAATATTCTTTTAGAATAGGCCAAAAACAGTAAAATTATTAAAATGAGATAAAGCAACTAGTCAGTCAGAAGTATTTACTAAAACAAATAGAAAGATAGTCCATGGGGCTTGCTTGACCCAGGAGTTTTGGATGTGACTGTCATTCTGATTTCCATAATATCCAAAGTAAACAATACATTTGATATTTGTTAATTACGATACAGTGGGCTTTGATGTTAGAGCACACTGGAGCACTGATACACTGTAAAATTGGTGTGCGGTACATTTTACATGTGCCCACTTCAGCTACAGTTTCAGGCTTTGTTGTAGTGCTGAGGGGAAGTTCAGATCTAAGTTTAGTGTAAGAACAGAAACTGAGTTTGAAAATGATCTCTAGGCAACCTGTATTCGTAGACCAAAGAAAGAAATGATAGCGATGATACCTTAAAGTGGAGGTGAGGATTCCTCACTCATATATCTCATGAGTAACTGAACTTTCAGTGAGGTCTTGTTTTAATCTTTAATTCATCGTGAGTTAATGTATTTGAGTGACAGTGGATGTAGGGGTGTTGCAGTTGCCACCAACATTTCTATTTTATTTGGGAGAAAGGTTGTTTCACCCAGCAATGCCTGTGTGAACAAAAGATAGTTGGACGAGGAGAGGATTCTGTATGACCAGTCCTCCTAAAATCACGTAATCAGTGGAGGAGCACTTTCTTGGCTCACTTGCGGAGCGTTTCAGAGAACACCTTTGGGACTCCCGGACCAACCAACCCAACCACCCTGTAGCTCAACATTTCAATTCCCCCTCCCACTCCACCAAGGATATGCAGGTCTTTGGACTCCTCCATCGTCAGACCACAACAAAACGACGGTTGGAGGAAGAACGCCTCATCTTCCGACTAGGAACGCTCCAACCACAAGGGATGAACTCGGATTTCACCAGTTTCCTCATTTCCCCTCCCCCCACCCTGTCTCAGTCAAATCCATCAAATTCAGCACCGCCTTCCTAACCTGCAATCTTCTTCCTGACCTCTCCGCCCCCACCCCAGTCTGACCTATCACCCTCACCTTGACCTCTTTCCACCTATCACATTTCCGACGCCCCTCCCCCAAGTCCCTCCTCCCTACCTTTTATCTTAGCCTGCTGGACAAACTTTCCTCATTCCTGAAGAAGGGCTTATGCCCGAAACGTCGATTCTCCTGTTCCCTGGATGCTGCCTGACCTGCTGCGCTTTTCCAGCAACACATTTCCAGCTCTGATCTCCAGCATCTGCAGACCTCACTTTCTCCTCACATGCAGAATGGTCACTCTATTGTATTTGAGCCAGCACATGTATTATGGGTCAGGTGAATCCTTTTGTGTTGTGACTGCAGAGCTTCTAGAAGTTGTTACGAGGCTATAATTCCAAGGTTCAGAGAAGCTTCATAAAATGGTTATGAAGCATCCATGGTTAAGTTCACAATTATGAAATTCACTGCTTACTACTTATTAATTTGCATATTGTAGTATTTAAAGATATTAAACAAGTCATTTTAAAGCAAAAGATTTACAAGGATGTTGCCAAGGTTGGAGGATCTGAGCTACAGGGAGAGGTTGATCAGGCTGGGACTGTTTTCCCTGGAGCGTCGGAGGCTGAGGGGTGTCCTTATAGAGGGTTACAAAATTATGAGGGGCATGGATAGGATAAATAGACAAAGTCTTTTCCTTGGTGTCGGGGAGTACAGAACTAGAGGGCATAGGTTTAGGGTGAGAGGGGAAAGATATAAAAGAGACCTAAGAGGCAACGTTTTCATGCAGATGGTGGTACGTATATGGAATGATTTGCCAGAGGATGTGGTGGAGGCTGGTACAATTGCAACAGGTAAGAGGCATTTAAATGGGTATATGAATAGGAAGGGTTTGGAGGGATATGGGCCGGGTTCTGGCAGGTGGGACTAGATTGGGTTGGGATATCTTGTCGGCATGGACGGGTTGGATCGAAGTATCTGTTTCCATGCTGTACATCTCTATGACTTATACCTAACGTTGCCTGACAACCATTTAGGATTCTATTTAACCAGGTTGGGAAATTAAAATATAATACTAACAAAACGATTTTGTTGTTTAAAGGTGATTGCTTTGTTTTATTTTATGAACCAATTTCTTTCATTCCCACAGCAAATGTATGAAAAAACTTTAAAATCCGTATTGAGGCTTATCATTACCTTAATCATCTGGAGATATTTTTCTATGGATGAGATCTTGTAGCCACTGAGAACGTGGGCAATGGTGAGATGTGTGGCAGAATTGGACAATAAACTGGCAAGACCCATTTCAATGTTGACTTCATCTTGCTCCATCTGTTTGGCTTTGTACTAATGGAGTGATGAGACTTGCTCGGCAGTGGCAAGATGCCAGTTGATGGGGATTAATGCTTCTTAATGCCACAACTTGCCTCATTATCATTCCAACTCCATCTTACCAAACTCTTCAGACAAGCTCAGCAACTTGACAAGGAAAACAGATTGGGGAATTGGTAAATTCAGCTCATCATTTGCTCCGAATGACCTCCACACTGGACACTGAACAACAACATCGCCGAACACAATCCACAGGGACCAGCCATTCTTACATTTCATCTTACGGACATTGGCATTCACCATCTGCCACCTCATTGTGACCATCATGGCACCGATCTGATACACTTGCAGGCCACATGGAATGCAAGTTTGCATTGTAGGTGAACTAGCCACAAGCATTGAGAAAGCTGCAGTAGCTACACCACACTGTGTACAAGGACTGACATCCAGCTAATGTCTAGATGGCCCAGGTATGCTGAGGATCTTCTTACCAGTGGACTCGCCTTGGCATGAACTTTTAAGGTTCAGAATGGGGCAGACAGAGTGGAGGTGGAGGGGCCAGTTACCTCTCTGGTCTCCTGAGTGGAAAGTACAGCGGGATCTCTGCATGGATCCTCCCGGCACTGCACTGCCTCCTTGAGGGGGAGTGGTAGTGATCACCTGAACTGGGGTCAAGATGCTCATGCCTCTGTTGTCATGCCTACGGTTGTGGAGACCAACGGCTGGGGCATGGGAATGCTGGTATGTGCATATCTCCAGCAGCCTGGAGAGTGCTGGACCTGGCTCTCCAGAGCAGCTGTCCACCAGTCCATTGAGGCAGCCAGACAGTCCTTGGACTTGCTGAACTATTGCAGCATCTAGGAAGTGAGGGCCATTGTGCCCCACATACCTGTCTGCTGCTTCTGCATGTGCATGGGAATGAAATGTCTGATTTCCAGTATCACAGGGTCCTTTCCTGTCTGGGGAAATGCTGGTGCCCAGTCTCCAGCAGTCCCTCGAGTGCCAGTTTCTTCCTCGACCGGCTGCAGAGCTGCCACAGCGAGGTGCTTATCAGATTGTTTTACCACACTTGCCTTTGTCTATGGTTTTCACTGAGGTGTCTGCAGCTTGGCTGCTGGGCGGTAGAGAAATCAGCCTTGCTGATGTTCCTCTGAGGCCTCCGTACTTTGTCCTCAGAGCTTGAGGTTGGTGAGGCTGGACGTTTCTCAGCAGAAGTCAGAGGCGGTTTGGAGGAACCTGCAAGACCAAAAAAAGAAACAGCGATATGGCCAGTCATGAGATGTGTTAGCTAATGATTGAGAGTGACCGCAAAGTTCATGTGAGAGTGACAATGGAATGAAGAAATGTACTTATTCATTTGGCTAGACATGGATATTTCTTCATCCCCACAAAGTGTTTGTACAAAGTTGGGCCTAGTTTCACTTGAGTTTAGGAGGGTGAGAGGGAATCTAATTGAAACATATTAAACTTTAATAAGACTGGATGGCCATACATGTAGGAAGGATGTTCTCCCTGATTGGAGAGACTGGAACCAAAGGTCATAGTCATAGGATACGGGGTAGACCATTAGCAACTGAAATGGGAAAGCTTCCTTCACTCAAAGGGTAATGAACCTGTGGAATTCTCTACCACAGAAGACTCTGGCTACCAAGTCGCTGAATATATTCAAGAAAGACAGAGATACATTTTTAGGTTTTAAATGTATCAAGGAATGTAAAGAGAAAGTGGGAAGATGACATTGAAATAGAGGCTCAGCCATGAACATATTTAATAGTGTAGCAGGCTCAAGGGGGAAAATAGCTCACTCCAACTCCTTGTTTCTATGTTTGTCCTGGACTTCTCCTGCACAGGCCAGGATTCTCTCCTTTTAACAGGCGAGAATAAGGATATCATGTACTTCTTCACCCCTATGGGCTCTTTCTGCTGTCTTCTCCTGTGACATGTTAAAGGTAGGGAATGATTGAGATTACAGTAACACAGCTGTTCCTGAGGTGTACCCAAGGGACTGAATAAGCATCTCAGAAAGCAGATTGTTCTTAGTCAAATAATGGACTTAGCCAAATAATAGACTTAGCCAAATAAATGTAAGTTTCAGCCCTTTGTGATTGCATCGAAGAATATAAACTTGCTGCAAAAAGTGAAGAGAAGAAACTTCCTCTGACAGTTCCATGGTCATTCAGGAGAATGCAAAGTGTCAAATCGCTTCTTTCCTTGATATCTTTGGGCACCAGTTTTTCATTGCAGGAAGATGCGATTATGCACCTTCAGCTCTCTGAACTGGCTTAACTCTAGTTATGCAGTTAATTACTATTATTGATGCATATATGAGCTTGAACAAGGAAGAGACAATACAATCTAAATTGAACCATTTCAAATAGAGTGTAAGAACAGGCAGACCTGGGGCTATATGTTCATAAATCTTTGGTGGCAGGACAGATAAACAAGGCAGTTTACAAATATGTGACCTAGGGCTTTTTCAATAGATGCATGGAATACTGAAGTGAGGACGTGGTGTTAAATCTACATAAAACCACACAAACCCAATTTTAGATGGACTGTGGCATCCAATTCTGAACACCATACTTCAGGAAGGACATGAAAGATTTGGAGAGGAGGCACAAAGAGATCTATTTAAGTGTATGATTGGGGAATTGAAGAAATTCATTTATGTGGATAAACTGGACAATTGGTGTTGTGCTCCTTAGAATAGAAGCTAGGAAGAAATTTAATAGTGGTCCTTAAAATCCTTAAAATTAAGGGCTTGCACAGAGTAAATAAAGAGAAAATTTCCTATTGCTGAACAGTTGATATTTATTCATGGGATGTTTGCATTACTGGCTAGGCTAGCATTTATTGCACGTACCTTGAGAAAGTGATGCTGAACTGTCTTCTTGAAATTCTGTAATGCATGTGGGAGGTCATTGATGAAGCAGCTGAAGATGCTTGGGCCTAGGACATCACTGTAATGATGTCCTTGGAATGAGATGATTTAATCAGCTATAACATGAGACTGACATTAGCATGGATTCTGCCAGGGCCTCTCAGCTCCTGAACTCATTACAGCTTTACAACATTACAATATTCAGGCAATAGTGCTAAAGTCTTGTGCTGCAGAACTTACCACACCCCTAGCCAAGTTAGTGCAGTGCAGCTATAACACTAGTGTCTACCTGGCAATGTGAAAAATGACCCAGATATTCCCTGTACACAATAAACAGGACAAATCCAACCCAGCCAATTACCATCTCATCAGTCTATTCTCAGTAAGGTGTCATAAACAATGCTATCAAGGAGCACCTGCTCAGCAATAACCTGCTCACTGATGCACAATTTGGGTTCCATCTGACCTACTCCACTCCTGAGCTCATTACACCTGAGGTTCAAACATAGACAAAAAAGTTGAATGTCAGAGGTGAGGTGAGAGTGATAGCCCTTGACTTCAAGGCTACGTTTGACTGAATATAGCATAAAACGGTCCAAGCAAAACTGGAATCAATGGAAATCAGGAGAAAGATCTCTCTGTTGGTTGGAGCCATAAATAGAAGATGTTTGTGGTTGTTGTGGCCAGTTTTCTCAGCTCTGGAACATCACTGCAGGAGTTCCTCAGGGTTATGAACTAGATCCAACCATACTCTTCCCTTCAGAAGATCAGAAGTAGGGATGTTTGCAGATTGTGCAATAATGTTCTTTACCATTTGTCCATGATGCAAGACATGGACAACATTTCAGGCAGAAATTGTTGGGTGGGAATCATCATTTGTGCCATACAAGTATCAAACAATGACCATTTCCAAAAAGTGAGAATCTAACTATTTTCACATTCAATGGAACTGCCATCTCTGAATCCCCTGCTATCAACATCCAGAGGGTTACCATTGACCAGAAACTGAATGGAATGAGTCATATAAACATTGTGGCTGCAAGAACTTATCAGAGGCTGGGATTTCTGCAGTAAGAAATTAATCTCCTGTCTTCTCAAAGCCTGTCCACCATCTACAAGTGTTTAGATAAGAGTGGTGCTGGAAAGGCACAGCAGGTCAGGCAGCATCCGAGGAGCAGGAAAATCGACATTTCGGGCAAAAGCCCTTCATCAGGAATCCTGTTCCTCGGATGCTGCCTGACCTGCTGTGCTTTTCCAGCACCACTCTGATCTAAACTCTGGTTTTCAGCATCTGCAGTCCTCACTTTTGCCACCATCCACAAGTCACAAGTCAAAAGTATGATTGAATACTCCCCACTTGTTTGGATACTCCCCAGAGCTCCAACAATGTTCAAGGAACTTGACACTATCCAAGAAAAGGCAGCCACCTGATTGGGTCCACATCCAGCACCTTCAGCATTTACACCCTCTATGTCACAATGATAACAGTGTGTACGATATTCAGCAGGTTCTTCCATGATTCACCTTCGGCAGAACCTTTCAAATTCATGACTTTCACTGCCTGGAAGGAGAAAAGCCATGAACTATGCCCTTTCTTCAATATCAAAATGCTGGAACTCCCTTCCTAACAGTACTGCAGCTCAACAACACACTTCGCCACTACTGTCTCAACTGAGATTCGGGATGGATAACAAATACTGGCCTAGCCAATGACATCAACACTACATGAAAGAATTAAAATCATTTTGCAATCTGTGACCTTATTTTTCTGTATTGTGAGCAAGCTTAACATAACAATATAGAGACATATAGCGCAGAAAAGGCCCTTGGGCCCATAAAGCCAACACTGACATAAGTACCACTAAAAGTGCACTTGTCCCATATTTGAAGTGCTCAGCAAAATATTTTTTTCAAGGTTTCTGGCCTCCACTACCTTTCTACGCAATGCATTCCAGATACCCACCACCCCCTGAGTGAAAACATTTTTTCTCAAATCCCCTGTCAATCTCCTGCCTCTTACCCTAAAACTATGCCCCCTCATAATTGATCCCTCAACAGAGGGCAACTGTTGCTCTGTATTCACCCTGTCAATAATCTTATGCACCTTAATCATGTCACCCCTCACTTTTTCTGTTCTAAAGAAAACAATCCAAGCCTATCTAGTCTCTCGTTATCGCTCAATGTATCCATCCCAGGCAACATCTTAGTGAATCTTCTCTGTACCCCGTCCCGTGCTATCACATTCTTCCTGTAGTGAGGTGACTAGAGCCGCACACACTACTCCAGTTGTGGCCTAACCAATGCTCCAGCATTACCTACTTGCTCTTGGACTCCATGCCATGACTGATGAAAATAAGTGTCCCGTATACCTTCTGAACTAGGTTATTCCTGTGTTCTGCTGACTTCAGGGATCTGTGAATAATTACCTTTAAGATCCCTCTGTTCCTCTAAGCTACCAAAGCCCTGCCATTCATTAAATGTTCCCTCATCTTTGTTGCTTCTTCCAAAGTGCATTACCTTGCACTAAGCAGGGTTGAATGCTATCTGCCACTTGTTTGCCCATCTGACCAACCCACCTTTATCTTTCTGCTGCCTACAACCATTTCCTTCATTATTAACCACCCTTGTTGTCATCTGTAAACTTCCCCCCACGTTTTCATTTATATCATTCATACATAGAGCAAACTAATAAGGGTCCCAGAAGTGATCCTTCTGGTCTACTGCAGGACACCAGCCTCCAGTCCCTCCAACAATCCAATACCCTTTGTGTCTTTATTACCAAGCTAGTTTCTGATCCATCTCGTCAAGGAAATGAGGAGGTAGTGGGGGCTCTGTCAGGATTAAAAATGGATAAATACGCTGAATGAATTATGTTCCAGGTTGCTTGAAGGTGAGGCAGGAAATTGCAGGAGCTGAAACAAATCTTTACTTGCTCTCTGACCATGGGGTAAGTGCCAAAGGACTGGAGGATGGCTAATGTAGTTCCACTTTTCAAGAAGGGTGGTAGAGATGAACCAGGAAATTACAGACTGGTGAGTCTCACATCAGTGGCAGGAAACTTTTAGAAAAACTTCTGAAGGAGAGAATGAGTATTCACGTGGAAAGGCATGGGTTAATCAGGGATAGAAAGCATGGCTTTGTTCGAGGGAGTTGTTAGAATTTTTCAAAAATGTGATCAAGTGTGTGGATAAGGGAAGAACTCTTTATTTAGTTTATCTGGATTTTAGTAAAGTACGGCAAATTGAAACTTCTTTATTTCATTTAATTCTGATATTTAATTTTTGTCATGCTTCATATTTTCATGACATTCTGATAAATAGCATTATAATTTTTGCAGAAAATACTACTTGTCTGAAACATAGAGATGTATTCTTTACACAGTCGATTACAACAGAAAGCAAGGCTGTTATAAACTGCTGGATGTTATAGAAATAAATTAATTTGCTGGGTTCCTGGAATTGTTCAACAATAAACCTGTCAATCTATCTTACTTTTATGATTCACTTACACCTCCATATAAGACTTAGAAAGCTGAAGGAGTCAGTTGGATGAGAAAACATTCTGAATTTCAATTATTTGGAACAATTTGAGTAACACTGATCAATGAAAAGAACAACATTAATGCAGACCAGGAATAATATAGGCTCTTATCCAAAGCAGTAGTTGAGTACATGAAGAAAGGATTTATGCTCGTTTGGAAAATAAGCTAGTGCTGAATTTTCTGACTGATTTTCAGAATTGAAGCCTAATGATTGATTGCTTCAACAATGGCCTTTGTTCCATCATAAAGTCTGAAGCGGGGACATTCACTGATTGTATGGCACTCAGTGTCATTTATAACTCCTCAGATACTAAAAGAAGCCAGTATCTATGTGCAGCAAGACCTAATCAATGTTCAAGCTTAGACTGACAAGTAGCTGTACCATTTATGTCAAGCAAGTTGCAGGCAATGATCATTTCCAACTGGAAAGAACCTATACATTTCTCTTTAATATTCAATGGCATTGCCATTGCTGAAACCCCACCATCAACATCCTAGAGAATACCATTGATGAGAAACTGAACTGGACCACCTTTATAATGTGGCAACAAAAAAGCAGATCAAATTCTGACTCCTCAAAGTCTGTCCACTAACTACAAAGAAACAAGTCAAGAAGGATGAGCAGGTGTGGCATTCCCCAATGCCACACTACTAAACACTTTGTGATATTTGCCATCTTTGACAGAGGTGGTATAGAATAAGGGTTATTTGAGGTTGTTCAAATAATCTTCCATGCCAACAATCTTCCATTTTCTATTCTTCTTTCTGCACCTGTCTAATGATCAATTAGAGAGGATTTATTACTGGAAGGTCTTTACAGAATAATTTTAGATAACAAGGCAGTTCAGATTTTAGATTTCCAGCATCCACAATATTTTGTTTTTGATTTTAGTTGGTTTACTGTATGATACCAATAAGTACTACTACATAACTAGTCAGATAGAATTACACTTGGCAGTTGTACAGAATATGTCTGCTCCTAAAAGAGGTTAGTGTAGCACTTCCTGTCTCCATACATAGACTACATGTTACATCAACAGATTGGACAGACCACTATGTAAAATAAGCATGAACTCCTTCAGGACCATTACCCTATAAAATAGGTGGCTCTATCATCATGCCATTTACCACCATAAACATTTACTCTGTCTTGGTGCACAGTTGCAGCAGCATGTACCATCTTCAGGAAGTTCTCAAGCCTCCTTTGACAGCACACTTGAATCCCACATCCTCTACTATTAAAAAGGACAGGGCAAGAAATGTACCTGAAACGTTCCCCTCCAAACCATGCACCATCCTGGCTTTGAAGTAGCTTGCTGCTGCTGTGGTTCAAGAACTCTTTCATGGCAGGCTTGTGGTTTCTTAGATAAGTCAATGCCTTAGTTAAAGTTAAGATCTCGTTTAGCAAAAGTTTCCCACTAAGCTGTGATCTTGTAGTTTATGTTTAAGGGGCTTTATTCTCAGGTGAACTTGGAGTTTGAGTAGGTTGAGGAGGACCTTTTTTTACACCCAAAAGATATTGGTGTCTATGACCATGGCTGCTTGTTTGAAATGTCCCCAATTCAATGATGGAACGTTGCTTGCAAACAGCAGTTTTAAAATATGCATTGAAATAGCTTCCTCACGACGTGACTTGTAAATGTTTAAATTCCTTCTTCCAAAAAAAGATGGTGTATTGAAACACATCCTGTGTTGTTGCTTAACACTTGAAAATTCATTTAATTTGGATCAAAAATACAGAAAATGCTAGAGAAGTGCGGCAAGTCTGGCAACATCTATGGAGAGAGAAAAACAGAGTTGATGTTTCAAGTCATCTTCCAATTACTAAGGGGAGTCACATTGAACTTGAAATATTAGCCCTGTTTTTCACTCGATAGATACTTCTAGATTTACTGAATTTCTCCAACATTTGTATTTCATATCACCAGCATCTACAGCATATTACTTTTGTTTTAGTTTGGATGAAGTGTGCTCATGATGAAATGGAAGGCGAATGAGGAACCATTCGTATTCCTGTTCACATGTTCATCTAACACACTTTGAGTTTTGATTTTTTTGTGGGCAAAGCAAAAAGGATGGGCCAGCTGAAAAGCTTTATTTCTTTTGAGAGTCCATCCTTTAAAGGGATGTGTAAATTTCCAGATGACTGTGAATTAGTTATTTTCTTGAGTCTCAGGATTGTCTGGAGCTCAGAAGGGCAATGGTTGCATGATTTCCAATTTTAATAGCCAGCTTATGTTCAAAATTTTAAAACCAATTCATCATAAACAGGAAAATGACCAGAGATTATTACATGGTGTTGTCAGATTTCAACATCTCGAGGAACCTGATGCTTTAATTAAAGATATTGTGCATTTTCAATTGATTAATAGGTAACATTTGGCAGAAATGGCAATATTTCTGATGGAGCAGTGGGATTTAGGGTGAAGTGGAGTAGGCAGAGAGCAGCGGAGTAATGAGGGTAAGTAGCAGTGGAGCAGCAGTGCCTGGTGAGCATCCTGGACTGGGGACTAGAGCACAGGAAATCTGAGTCAGAAACCTGAAGCATCAGACACCAGTTGCATATGTGGCAGCAAGCTCCAGATATTGTTTGTCAGGGGAAATTCAGATGGAACGTGGGATGTGTGCATGTCCAGGGAGCTGTGCTAAAGTGAGTTTCTTTCGCAGTGAAGGCATTCAAGTTTGGTAGTTGGTGGCAGAGAGAGGGGAGACTGATGTGAGTTCAGGGTGAGCAGTAATGTGAGAGCTGGGAGAAGGAAGGGGAGTTGTAAGAGTGCAGAGAGTGCTTGAATTACAAGTTAATTTAGTTGAATGCTGAGATAGGGATCTTACTGGGGTGGGGTTTAATGTTGAATGGGAAGGAGGGACGAGCGATTGCCAACCCATCTGGGCAACAGGCCTTCAACACTACCTTCTTCAAGAGGCAGCTAAACCTGAAGAACAACAGGACAGTGGCCAAGGCCCTGCTGGACTCATCTTTTAACAGGATCATCAAGAGAGTTACATTTTAAAGGTGTAAACACAACAGGAAGGTTGAAGTACAATCTCATTCTACACTTGGTGGTATCTTCAAGCAAGGGGAGAAAGTGAGGTCTGCAGATGCTGGAGATCAGAGATGGAAATGTGTTGCTGGAAACCTGCAATCTTCTTCCTGACCTCTCCGCCCCCACCCCAGTCTGACCTATCACCCTCACCTCGACCTCTTTCCACCTATCACATTTCCGACGCTCCTCCCCCAAGTCCCTCCTCCCTATCTTTTATCTTAGCCTGCTGGACCAACTTTCCTCATTCCTGAAGAAGGGCTAATGCCCGAAACGTCGATTCTCCTGTTCCCTAGATGCTGCCTGACCTGCTGCGCTTTTCCAGCAACACATTTCCATATCTTCAAGCAAGTACCACCTACCAATCCCTCGGGCTCCAGATCTGTGGATATTAGCTTAGGATATCAAGAGGGGCTTTCAGATGGTAGGCAGGCCTGTAACTCCTAAAACCAAACTTAAGTTATGCATCAAACAAACAGAGAGGTCACTCATACTCTTATCAGCAAGGAAATAAACAGTGGAGGTGCCAGCTACAAATTTTACATCCAGCTCAACTTGCATAGAGCAAGAGCAGCATGTATTGTCTCTGACAGTAGGATAGATCATCACATCTTGTTGTTCGGTCACTGCTACCTCACATGTGGCAGCTTTCTGGCAATAAGGTACTGGCCCATCAGCATCCATCTTTCCCTCCGGACTTGAAAGATGAGAAATTTTTATCTCTATAAGCAGATGGAAAATGAGTCTCCAACAAATGCAAAGGAGAGATTTTCCATGGGGAAGATGAGGATTTTGTGCATTGATAGAAAGAATGACCTATGGTCTACAACACCCATATACAAGATAATACTGATTTCATTGTGAATTATACAGGTTTGTTGATAATATTGCTGCTCTACAAAAGACCAGAATAGGGCAGACGGTCTGTGCTTGAGGCCTTCTCCTGGCATGACAAGAGTGTAGAAGACTATACTGAATATGATGCAGACTTTGCATTCTATAATAATTTGCCAACAACAATTGAGTCGCTAGTAGCAACAGCTGAAAACAGCTGTTTTATCATCTGATGGAGGCATAATCTCTGATTATGCTGGAGTATTCTTCATATCAACCATAGTGCAAATGAAAAAGACTAACCACAGTCCTGTCAACAGCAGAGTAAGGGTTAACGCCAAATGTTTCATAGCTCCAAGCAATGCATGATCTCCAGCAGTTTACATTGGTGCTCAAGCAATTGCTACCTTGTATGGTAAAGACTAAAATGGGTCCAGGTCATTCCAGGGAAGAAGGTGTGAGATATACTCAGCTATAAACAATAATGAGAGGAGCTGTGCTGATACTGGGTAACATTTTTGTCTCAAAGTCATCACAGAATGGTGTTCAAAATAATTCGCTTTATGAACAATTATATTTCAAACTGTGTATTCATTTCAGGATGTAATGGAGTTAGAAGTCAAAAGGGTAGCTGATTGGCATTTCTACCTGGATACAAGATCTTTGTGATTCACATTGCTGTGAGATGGGTTTTAAGTGAGGAAGACTCCATAACAAGCCATTGTGGGATCAGCTGACAGGTTTTCTAAAATATTCTTGCATTACTCTTAAATAAAGCCATACTGAAAGTTAGAAACTGAGTATAGCTTTTTGTCATTTAAGATAAAATATGGCCATAACAAAGGACTTTGGATTGTTTTAAAAGGCAATTGGGGAAACCGTTTTGTCGTTTAAAGTATAAATGGACTCCCATAGTAGTATTTAGTCAAGATTGCTTTTAGATTGTTATAGGACCTTAAATCTTGAAATCCTGTGTTATCCTTCCAGTAACTAAGCCACCAGGTATCATTTTTCAGATGGTATCCATCTTTATGAGAATCATGACAAATGTCAAAGCAGAACAGCTCTCCTGTTCTCTCCACAACTTTTCAACCTGGAAAACATGAACCAATTTTTTGTTGTGCATTTTCCCATTACCTAGCCACACACTTAGCTGGGGAGCATTGGTTCACTGTCATATCTGTCATTATCTAAGTGGGAGAAAGACCTGGATAAGGTAGGTTAAAGGATCAACTCTTTAATTTTCTTAACTGAGGAATCAAGGTACATTAAAGTGCATTGAAGGGAATTAATAATATAGCTCCTTTACTTTGTTGATATATGATCCATTTATGCCCTTTAATTAGACCTCGTGAGTACAGTAATCTCCCGTGAAGCATGGAACTAATTTTCTATGCTTTATCATTCTTTGAGGGTTCACTCTGTTGCAGATCAATAGAAAATTATTTACTGTACAACAAGCAATTTATTTTGGGAATATTATGTTTCGTATTTATATTTTAAAATATGGGATAATTTGTTACTTTGAATTCTTTGACCTTATCAGAAAGTCAAACAATTGACAGATTAGCATTTGCATTAGTGGGAAGCAGTGGGGCATAGCTGTAACACCTTATAGTTTTCAATAACAATGGCTCTGAAAATTACAACATGTTTTTGAGTTTAAAAGTATTATATTAATGATGATGGATATAGATTGAATGTCAGCATTCCTGCCTATAAGAACAATATGGATTGAAGAAATAGAATCAGAGAATAGCACAGCACAGAAGAAGTCTATTCAAGCAACGGAGTCTATGCTGGCTCTTTTGAAAAGTATTTAAATTAGTATTGACTCAGTTTCTAAACTATTGAAAAATACATTCTAAATCCTCGGTGTGGATAAAAGTACCTATGGCTCTTTTGCCAAACACTTCAAATGTTGTAGCACATCAGCTAGTGAAAACTACTTACTGGTTCAATCTGAACCATTCATGATTGTAATAATTCTGAAGAAAGGTCACTGCAGCTGAATCGTTATGGTGGTTCAGTGGTTAGCATTGCTGCCTTATAGCATCAGGGACCCGGGTTCAATTCCAGCCTCGGGTGACTGTCTATGTGGAGTTTGCACCTTCTTCCCGTGTCAGCATGTACTCCAATTTCCTTTCACAATCCAAAGATGTGCAGGTTAGGTGAATTGGTCATGCTGAATTTGCCTATAGTGTTCAGGGATGTTTAGGTTAGGTGCATTAGGGAAAAAGTAGAGGAAGAGGTACAAGGGAATGGTTCAGGATGGGATACTCTTCAGAGGGTCGGTGTGGAGTTGATGGGCCAAATGACCTGTTTGCACACTGTAGGGATTCTAATTCTTAACTCTGCTTTCTCTCTTCAAATGCTGCCAGACCTGTTGAGTTTCTCCAGCAATTTCTGATTCTGTTTCAGATTTCGAGCATCTCTAGTTCTTTAAATTTTTTTTAGTTTAAGAGATTATAATAATCCATGTACAAAAATAATACAGTTCTTTGGCTTACCCCTGCATTTCCACATCATGTGACGGGTTAAAGAGGGGTGTGGTGTTGAAACTTGGCGTTCCGAAGTTAAACATTTGTACTCACACTTGTATTCAATGGCTTGTGGAATTGAGTCAAAATTCTCCCCGTGGAAAATTGCTGAATGAATGTTCAATGTGATAAAAGCTGATTTTCCACTGGCATACTATTCTAAGCTTCCTTGTGATTGGGTGAAGTGTGGCTCCATTGAAAGCTTAGATCCTGGCCCAGTTTTACCAGTCGTATAAATGTGAGAGTTAAGAGATCAAAGGAAAACACAAAATCATAATTTTTTCATTCCTTTTCTTTTTGTATTTTGCTTTTCTCTTATTTTTGCTTTTTATTTGGAAAAACACTGGCTCCAGAAACATCTTTGGTCCTCGATTTCTGTTCCTGCTCTATTTAGTCCTTGTAAAACTAATTAGATTAGATTAGATTCCCTACAGTATGGAAACAGGCCCTTTGGCCCAACAAGTCCACACCGACCCTCCAAAGAGTAACCCACCCAGACCCATTTCCCTCTGACTAATGTACCTAACATTATGGGCAATTTAGCATGGCCAATTCACCTGACCTGGACCGTGGGAGGAAACTGGAGCATCTGGAGGAAACCCACCCAGACACTGGGAGAACATGCAAACTCCACACAGACAGTCGCCCGAGGCTGGAATTGAACCTGGGACCCTAGTGCTGTGAGGCAGCAGTGCTAACCACTGAGCCACCATGCTGCCCTTAAGAGTAGTTGGAGTGAGAACAGTGAACACTGCGTCCCTGGGTGGTTGCGAACCAACAATCTAGCGGCAATTCTTCTGTCATTCAGTCTGTCCTGTCATTCATCCCATTGCAGACCTTCCCTTTGCCTTGTCCCACCCACCCCTTTTTCAAAACCGATTACATCTCTAACTTTTCTTTGTTCCAATTTAAAACAAAACTTCACAGACCTGAACTGTTGATGTTTTTGCTTCTGTAGGTGGTACCTGTCTTGCTGAGTTTTTCCAGCATTTTCTGTTTAGATTTCAGATTTCCACTATTTGCGGTATTTGCCTTTTAAAGATCACAATCACCTGTATTCTCGTTTTATAAAATAATTTTCACGAGAATAACATTTTCGTAAGACCAGTATCACCAGTAAAGTCCTTATGTGTTTTCAGAGATCATGTCCAGGCTACAATTTTCACTCCTAGGTTAAGTGCTCAGAAGTTGGATAAATCTCAGTTCCACATAACTGACCTGTCAAAATGGCCACCCACACTTCCTATTATGGTCTGCGGAGGTGGAGTGGGATGGATTGGGAATTAGGCTGCTGACCTGAGAGGAGGCTGACAGTTCCTAACATGCACTGGGCAGAAAAGCCTGGCCTCAGGGCTCTTGCACTGTGGTAAAAGTTTAAAAGTAATTAAAAAAAACTAAAATATCCCTTCTGCTCATTATTCCTCAACCCCATACTTTTCCTATGGTCCCAGTCCAAGCCATCCTGTAACCCTGTACCCAGCCTCTGGCCAGTCATCTCAGCTGTGCCACCCTGTGTCAATCATCCATCACATATGCATCTTTATAGAAGCATAGAATCCCCACAGTGTGGAAGTAGGCCATTCGGCTCATTGAGTCCACATTGACCCTCCAAAGAGCATCCCTAACTACTCTACCCATGAAACCCTGTATTTCCCATGATAATTCACTTAATCTGCATATCCCTGAACACTATGCGCTACTTAGCATGGCCAATCCATCTAACCTGCACAGCTTTGGATTGTGGGAGGAAACTGGAGCACCCATTCGTGGGAATGTGCAAACTCCACACAAACAGTTTCCTAAGGGTGGAATCAAACTTGGTCTCTGGCACTGTGATTCAGCAGTGCCACCATGCTGGACTTTATAGTGCTTATATCACCCTACACCCAGCTCCTTCAGCACTTATTCTCCCTGTGGTCAAGCCATGCTATCAATCATCCCTGTGGCCCTTAATAACCCCATGTGCCAACAGTTAATACATTAATATTTTCAGGCTGAGTGCTATTTGTGCTTTGTTACTAATGAACTTGTTAATACATTTTGCCTGTGATTTTAAATGTATTTAAGAAATATTTGCACCTTGTAGGTTAAAACCTCTTTTCAAATAATAGGCATGTAAGCTTCATCCACATTTATATCATCATTTCAACCCATTGGTTTATAATTTATATGAGCAGAGAAATTATTAACATCTAGGTATCTCATTACAAGTTAAATACATGGTTGAGAACTCTTATTAGGATACTGCATAAGAATTGAAATCTCAACAAAAGTAACCTGCAGATTGTGAATACATGTTTAAATCTGTTGCAACAAAGCAGGACATTTTCAGGTTTCTGTCATTCAGTGCTGTTCAGTGGTAGGAGGTCTAGGACCTTCCCGCTGTCCCTGGAGCAAGGTTTTAATGGTGTGTCAGTCAATTTAATTTTCTGACAGTAAAATAAATGTTGTGGCAGTGCTAGTCACCATTCTATTCAATATACTCAAGGGCAGACCAAGGACATTGTGTGAAGCTGCCTACTGCATGTGAGATTTGCAGCTCTATTACATGTGCTCATTGGTCTTCAAGCTCAATTAACTTATTTTTTTTAAAAAAGTGATTTTCTGTTCGCTCGAAACACTGCAAAAGGAATTTAGTTTATTACAAAGGTAACTTTGGTGCTATTATTCATTATTCGTTATACTAGATGGAATTATCCTTCAGAGCACAACCTGAAATTGGAAGGACAGCAGCAGAGGATAATGCAAATTCTGATGTTGAAACAGACTATTGTATCTCTGCTGCCATCTGGTAACCATCCCTTCGCTCTGCTGGAACTGCTAACTCAGATCTTCTGATCTCTGGTTAGTTGGAAACTGGATGCATTTATTCCACCCACTGCCAGCACCACCAAGCTATGCGTTGGAACCCAATGTCATAGCTGTGGTGGAACAGCTTGGCTAGGGACGCCATTAGCTTTGGAGAACAAGTGTTCTCCCACTGGGCTGATGTTAGGCCATTGACTTTTCTTATTCCAATGCCTTCAGCCATTTTTCGCAATTAGGTGAATGAACAGAACTGTCTGGAGATTGTCATCTGTGATGCTAGAGACCTCAGGAGGAGACTGAAATGCACCATTCAGTCAGCACGTCTAGCTGAAGATGGATGTAAACTCTTTGCTATTTTCACTTATTTGCCTTGTTCAAAATGGGGATATTTGTCAAGCATTCACCTCCTGTTAATAGTTGATTCATTAATGAGTGTGGCAAGCCTGTGGAAATTACCTAGAAAATAGAAGCTGGTGTAGACCATTTGGTCCTTCGCACCTGCTCCATCATTTAATATGATCATCCAACTCAATATTCTGCTCTTGCTTTTCCCCCATATCCTTTGATCCTTTTACTGCTAAGAACTATACCAAACTCCTCCTTGAAAACATTCAATGTTTTGGCCTTGATCGCTTTCTGTGTCAGAGAATTCTACTGGCTCACCATTGTTTTGGAACATTTCCTGCTTTTACCCTGTCTAGTCCTGGTAGAATCTTATTATTTTTTATGAGATTCCCTCTCATTCTTCTAAATTCCAATGGAGGAGATGCACTGGAGGGCATCATTGACCACATGGGAGGGGAAATTGTGATCCTTGAACAGTTCACCAACTCCCCAAACACCTTCCACCCTGACCTCAAGTTCACCTGGACCATCTCAGGCACCTCCCTCCCCTTTCTGGACCTCTTCATCTCCATTCCAGCGCATCTCCTCCATTTTCTGCACCTTCACCCTTGAACTCCACCCCTCCAATTGCAACAAGGATAGAGCCACCCTGGTCCTCACCTTGCACCCCACCAACCTCTCAATAAATGCATCATCCTCCGTCATTTACACCACCTACAAACAGAGCCCACCACCAGAGCCCAGACTATTCCCTCTGCAACTCCCTTGTTGGGTCCAAGTCCCCCACCAACCAATCTCCACTCACGCCACCTTCCCGTGCCATTGCAAGAAGTGCAAAATCTGTGCCCATGTCTTCCCCCTCACCTCCATCCAAGGCCTCAAAGGATCATTTCACATCTGACAGAGATTTTCTTGCACCTCCACACATCATCTACTGTGTCCATTGCGCTCGATGTAGTCTCCTCTACATTGGGGAGACCAGATGCCAACTTGCAGAATGTTTCAGAGAACATCTCTGGGACAGACACACATTCCTGATCAAGAGCTTATGCTCAAAATATCGACTGTCCTGCTCCTTGGATGCTGCCTGACCGGCTGTGCTTTTCCAGCACCACACACGCTCAACTTGTTCAAATCATCTGTGTCCTGCTGATAGTTCTAATGAGAATACTTAACTCTGTCTGTCTGTTGCATGCTGGCTTCACTATTTGCTATGCTAGTGTGATGGTAATGGTGGAGTGGGAGATATGCTGGACAAGGATGTTACAGATTGTTATTGAATACACTCCTGTTGCTGCTGTTGGCCCACAGAGCTGCACTGATGGCCAATTTTGAGTTGTTAGATTTATTTGAAGTTTGAAAGCAGACCACAACATAGCTTCATCGTCCTGTTATTTTTTTACAACTTCAGTGACCCTTTCTCATTAAAAACATGGTGTTTATGTTGATTCCGGTATCCTGTTGTGTTACCCCCTTGAGTGTTTTGAGTCAGTTGATTCCTTTGTTCTTGAATGATGAATATAACCTGATGATAATACCCTTTCAGATTTGTTTCAGAGAATTGATCAATTGCAGACTGGAATATTCCTTTTGGTCCCTTTGAAGTGATGGGATGCACTTTCAATAAATGAAAGAAAGTCAGTTGGCCTTTAGGCACTCATCTTAATCAGCGTTTTGTGTACGATATAAGAATATTGACAGGAATGGCAAAAATGAGTGACAGTGTTTGTCATTAAATCTACTGATTGTAGTTGTGTTCTCATCGCCTTTAAAACTTGCTCTTTATCTAATGACATTGCAGCATAACGGATCCCTGACATTGCTTTTGACTTGCAAATGTTTTCTGAATGAAGCTAAGAATTCATGGTTTACAGTGCTCTTGCGAATACTTCATTCAAAATGCAAGTTATTATTGCCTTGATCTATGGCTGTGATATCTTACAGTAGAACTGTGGTTCAGACCGTGGCAAGTAATACCCACTATTCCAAAAAAACACAGGCAATTTCATACTTTTGTCATTTGGAATCAAATTGACAGAAGCATCACTGAAGTGGCTACATTTGAAAGGTAATGATTGCTCAAGGCATGCTGGTCTAGTAAGTAGAAAACTTATACCATCTGACACTAATGCAAAAGAAAAGAAAGGATGTGGTGAGTCATCATTAAGAGGAAAGATATAATGGTTTGGTTGAGTTGGACATTATTGCATCCTACCAAGTTGGTTGTGCATTGGATGATCACATATACAGCATCCAGAAATGGTAGACAGTACTCAGTGATCAACTCCTTCCAACACTGACAAATGCAAAGCAGAAAATCAGGTCGCAAAATCTTGAGATGATGGCTCTGAAAATCTGATTAATACAAATCCTGCTGCATATTTAACTTTGAGTTGGCACGTCTCTATTATATTGGAAAAACTGAAAGCAATGATTTATAGAAAAAAATAATTAAAATCAAGTTGGTCATAAAGGAATCTTATAATCAGCTAGTAAAAATGTTTGCCTTTTGCTAGAAGCACAATGAGAAAGTGTGCACCTTGAATGTGTGCACCAGAGATGATCTTGTCATTTTTTTGGAATATTATTAGAAGACAAATATTACTATGATTTTTGGTATTAGCAGATTTAGTTTCCCACTTTTTGAAATCATTAACGAGGCCACTGTGGTTTGTCATTTTTATAAATGACCTAGATGAGGGTGTAGAAAGATGGGTTAGTAAATTTGCGGATGACACTCAAGTCAGCGGAGTTGTGGATAGTGCTGAAGGATGTTGTAGGTTACAGAGGGACATAGAAAAGCTGCAGAGCTGGGCTGAGTGGTGGCAAATGGAGTTGAATGTGGAAAAGTGTGAGGTGATTCACTTCAGAACGAGCAATTGGAATAAAGAGTACTAGGCTAATGGTAAGATTTTTGGTAGTGTGAATGAGCAGAAAGATCTCGGTGTCCACGTACATAGGTCCCTGACAATTGCCACCCAGGTTGACAGGGTTGTTGAGAAGGCAAAGGTGTGTTAGATTTTATTGGTTTGGGATTGAATTTTGGAGCCACAAGGTCATGCTGCAGCTGTACAAAACTTTGGTGTGGCCACACTTGGAGTATTGCGTACAGTTCTAGTCACCGTGTCATAGGAAGGATGTGGAAGCTTTGGAAAGGTTCAGAGGAGATTTACTAGGATGTTGCCTAGTATGGAGGGAAGGTCTTATGAGGAAAAGCTGAGGAGGCCTGTGACCAGTGGAGTGCCACAAGGATTGATGTCGGGTCCACTACTTTTTGTCAATTTTATATGAATGATTTGGATGTGAGCATAAGAAGTATAGTTTGTAAGTTTGCAGATGACACCAAAATTGGAGGTATAGTGGACAGCGGATCAGGTCAGATGGGCCAGTGGGCTGAGAAATGGCAGATGGAGCTTAATTCAGATAAATGCGAGGTGTTGCATTTTGGGAAAGCAAATCTTAGCAGGATTTATACACTTAATGGTAAGGTCCTAGGGAATATTGCTGAACAGAGACCTTGGAGTGTTCATAGCTCCTTAAAAGTGTAGTTGCGGGTAGATAGGATAGTGAAGATGATGTTTGGTATGCTTTCCTTTATTGGTCAGAATATTGAGTACAGGAGTTGGGAGGTCATGTTGCGGCTGTACAGGCCACTGTTGGAATATTGTGTGCAATTCTGGTCTCCTTCCTATCGGAAAGATGTTGTGAAACTTGAAAGGGTTCAGAAAAGATTGACAAGGATGTTGCCAGGGTTGGAGGATTTGAGCTATAGGGAGAACAGGTTGGGGCTGTTTGCCCTGGAGCGTCGGAGACTGAGAGGTGACCTTTATAGAGGTTTACAAAATTATGAGGGGCTTGGCTAGGATAAATAGGCAAAGTCTTTTCCCTGGGGTTGGGGAGTCCAGAGCTAAAGGGAATAGGTTTAGGGTGAGAGGGAAAAGATATAAAAGAGATCTAAGGGGCAGATTTTTCACTCAGAGGATGGTTTGTATATGGAATGAGCTGCCAGAGGAAGTGGTGGAAGCTAGTACGATTACAACATTTTAAAAGGCATTTGGATGGGTATATGAATAGGTAGGGTTTGGAGAGATATGGGCCGGGTGCTGGCAGGTGGGACTAGATTGGGTTGGGATATCTAGTCGGCATGGACAGGTTGGACCGAAAGGTCTGTTTCTGTGCTGTACATCTCTTTGTCTGACTCTATGACTTGAGGCTGTTTTCGTTAGAGAGAAGAAAGTTGAGAGGTGACTTAATTGAGACATATAAGATAATAAGAGGGTTAGATAAGGTGGAGAGGGAGAGCCTTTTTCTCTGATGGTGATGGCTAGCATGAGGGGACATAGCTTTAAATTGAGGGGGTGATAGATATAGGACAGATGTCAGAGGTAGTTTCTTTACTCAGAGAGTAGTAGGGATGTGGAATGCATTTCCAGCAACAGTAGTGGACTCGCCAACTTTAAGGGCATTTAAATGGCCGTTGGATAAACATATGGATGAAAATGGAATAGTGTAGGATAGATGGGCTTCAGATTGGTTCCACAGGTTGGCGCAACATTGAGGGCCAAAGGGCCTGTACTGCGCTGTAATGGTTTATGGCTTTGTGGATTAGGTTTCATACAGGTTTGGAAATAGACCCACATAGAATAAAACAAAAGTCTTCGAATAATCTGAAGTTGTATGTCCAAATGTTCACAAGGCCATGTGATCTGTAAGATTGAACCTATTCAAAGAATGATCACCGTTTTAATGTAAGTAAATAATCTTCCTTTCTACAATACCCAACAAGCAACTTGAGAAGTAAATGACCTTTTAGTTTAGGGAATGTTAATGGTTTGTAACCCTGTGTTCTAATGGTAGTTACTGATAATGAAACAGAAGCTGGCGATACTTGAGGCACAATACATCAAGTCTAATTACGAGACAATGATAACCACATGTCATTGTTATTATACCAGTGCTAACATGCTACTTTAACAAGACATTCTGGAAATAATTTGTAACCCTAGATAATGAATAAAGACAATGTCTTTTTTAATTCACATTCAGTTTTGTGCGGCATTATTTTGCTTAAATGAAATAATCAGTTATAATTCTGAGTGAGCTAAATTCTATAAGTTATTCAAAAGAGCATGAATGTAATGGTTAGAATGAGTAATAGACTTTTGTTTAATCAGTGAAACTTTAATGAGGGCTTTATAATTGCTTTTATTTTGTCATTGCTATTGAGCATTGCTGCAAGGCCAGTATTTGCTGTGCATCCCTAATTGCCCTTGAGTAGGTGTTTTCTCAAACCGCTGTAGTCCATGTGGTGTAGGTACCCCCAAAGTGCTTTCATAGAGTGAATTCCACAATTTTAGCCCAGTGACAGTGAAGGACTAGTGATGCAATTTCAAATCAGTATAGTTTGTGGCTTGGATGTAAACCTGCAGATGATGATCTTCCTGTGTGTCAGCTGTCCTTCTCCTCCTAGGCTTTAAAGTGCATATGTGGTGCTGTTGAAAAAGCCCTGCGAAGTTGTTTCAAATTATTTTGTAGACAGTGTGCGCTGCTGTCACTGTGTTTCAGTGGTGGATGAGATAGCAATTCGGCATGCTTCTTTATTAAGATATTATTGCGTTTTTGACTGTTAGTGGGCTGAGGGGGTGTCAGTTAGTTCAGTTGGCTGGACAGTGATTTGCAATGCAGAGTAAGACAATGGTGTCTATTTCCACATTGGCTGAGGTTACTACGACGGATTCTCCTCAATCTCTTCCATTGCTTGAGATGTGGTGACCATCAGGTTAAATCACCAGCAGTCATCCCTGTCTAATTAGAGAGAGTAGTTCTGTGGTCATTAGGTCTATGACAGCTTTTAGGCTGAGCATAAAGTATTCCATTATACTCTTGGCTTGTCTCTTATAGATAATGGGGCAGGTTTGGGAGACCGGAGGGAACCTATTATTAATTGTCGTATTCCCAGTCACTGGTTTTCTCATAGCCACAGTATTTATAAAGCTGGTCCAGTTAAGTTTCTTAATGGTAGCCCCCAGGATTATTGTTAATAGGGGATCCTGATGGTAATACTTTTAAATATCAAGGGGAAATGATTAGATTCTCTCTTGTTGAAGGTGGCTTTTATCTCACTTTTATAGTATGGCTGCTATTTGCCACTCCTCATCTGAGTGTTGTACAGATCTTGTTGTATGTGGGGATGCCATGCTACTATAACTGAGTAGCTTGAAACAATCGTCTATCAATAGAAACCCTATTTCTGACCTATTGCAAACCATTAACATTCCCTAAACTAACAGGTCATTTACTTCTGAAGTTGCTTGTTTTTGACAGAAGGTTGTTGAATCTGAAGATGCTTTAATTGGCCTGTTTCCACATTGTAGGGATTCTATGATTTTCTGATTCTAAGAATTTAGGGCACTATCCTGAGGAACTCCTGCACCAGTGTCCAAGCGATGAGGATAATTGATCTCCAAACCAGTTGGGGTGATACTCAGGTTAAACTCACTGCCATTTGTCTCTCTCTCTCAAAGAAGAGAGAGCAACCTTTGGTCCTCTGGGACTTAAGTGACTTTTCACTGGCCTTTGGAGTGGGATCACCTCTCACTCTCGGTCATGATAACCTGATTCTTGTTACCTCAACAAAATTCAATCCAAGTATATTTACTATTCATCTCGAAAGATACTTGTAAGATCTTGTTTTATCTTTAACTGAAGGCTAAGTTCCACTGTGTATGTTATTTTTGGTGCAGTAGTGACCTGTTTTAAGCTCCACATTAATGAGACCAGCCTTCAATAAAGTATGAATCCCACAAGCCTGAGCCTTTTACATGATTAATGGGAAATTGCAAAGGACATTGAGTTATTATGTATGTGCTACCTGTGTTCAGAGAGTTGCTGCATTGCAGTCAGAGAAAAGATGAATCCAGCTGAGAGCCCTTGAGGCTGCAGTGTCCCATTTTTCCAATGTGCAAGTATGGCCTGAGGAACCCAGTGAAAACATAATCTCCCTAAATGTATCCACATTTGAAAAGAAAATTGAAAATGTCCTCTTAGAATCAATCTGTGTGATACAGAGGTTGCTGATGACCTCAATGATTCAGTATCTGTGATTAGCATGAATGGAAGATTAAAGAGCAGCAGTGAGAGGCACCTTTTACAAACTGTGTTTCACAGATCTTGATGCCCATGGGAAGGAAGAATACTGAACTAGTTTAAGTTTGAAAAGAATTGCTTTCAAGGTTGTGTTTATTATCCCATACTTCGGCACAGCAACTGAAATGCATGCAAGGCACTACTTGGAGGAGTAATTCATACCTGGTGATACCAAAAGAGAAAATGCTGAAAAATCTCAGCAGGTCTGGCAGCATCTGTAAGGAGAGAAAAGAGTTGACGTTTCGAGTCTAACTGACCCTTTGTCAAAGCTTTGACAAAGGGTCAGTTAGACTAGAAATGTCAGCTCTTTTCTCTCCTTACAGATGCTGCCAGACCTGCTGAGATTTTCCAGCATTTTCTCTTTTGGTTTCAGATTCCAGCATCTGCAGTAATTTGCTTTTATACCTGGTGATAGTTTGCACACCGGTATTGATTGTACATTTGCAGTAGGTTACCTGGCTGCCTCTCTGTAGAATGAGGACAATTAATGTGCAAGTACATTATTTTTAAAAAATGAGAATAATGGGAATGTAGCATGATTTCAACTTAACGACATTTCTGGATTATGGAAATTATTTAGCTGGCGTGCAGAGTTCTTCTGGTACATATTGAAAAAGGGTTGGGAAAAGGTGGCATATCATTTTTACAGCTCATTTAATGGGGTCATCTCCAGTGGACCTAGAGACAGGAGGGCATTGGTAATCTCCACTGATTTAGTGCTTTGTGCTATTGAAGGCACTTTTTGTAAATTTTCGGTTTTGTTTAATACCAGGACAGTTGCTTCTGTGAGTCTTTAGCCTTAACTCTTGAGTTTGCCAATATTACTATTTTGCCTTAAGATGCCTTTTATGGCTTACAAAAGCTTTCTGAAAATTTTGTATCACGACTGTTCCCTTTTAATTGCTCCTATTAAATTGACTTCCAAAGAAATTTCCCATCCAAATGGTGTCAGCCTGGTCCTCATTTGAAATTATGGATAATTATATAAATTAGCAGACCAGAAAATAGAGTGTACTTTACTTGAGATTCATCAGGTCTTAATGCGGTGTGAATTAAATTAGATCCAATTTCCAGCTGAAGATTTTTCCTGTCCTATTGAGTTTTATGGAGGACTGTAAATTCTACAATGAAAGGAAATCCTTATGGAAAACTCAGAATATGTTCATTATCATGTTAGGACCAATAATATTTGAGCCAATTTCAATAGGAGTGTGGGCAAAATGATTCATTTAAACACCTCAAATACTGCGTGATGGCAGGCTGACCTTTGATTCATATATCAGCTGGCTATTTTTAATCGTGAACTAAAGCATTATTTCTCACCCCCTGCAACTAAATTTATTGTACATACACCTATTAATGAAGAAGAGTCTGCGAACAAAAAGGTCTGGAAGAATATTTTCAACATACTGCTAGAGTCTGCTTTTTAATGAGTGATTTCAAAAGAAGGAATAAAGCATAGAAAATTTCAGCCTGAGAGACTGACTGCAACAGCCGCAGCTCTTTGAGTTCTTTATAATTGAAACTGCGATACCTTGGGAGAATGAGGAAAATCTGGAATGTATTATTTGCTGCCAACTTTGTTTTCAGTGCTCGCGGTCTCTGAGCTAAACATTTTCCACTGAGATACTCTTTCGTTCCTTTGTCTTGAAAGTGCGTTGGTAAATTTTTTTTTAGAATTAAACTGTATTCAATTCATTCTTGTGGCTTGCTGAATTTGTGTGTCAGCCATTCCCTTCTTAAATCATTGAGGGTTATCTTATTTTATTGTTGCCTAGCCTTCTGGATTTTACCACAGGCTTTAAGATCTCAACAATGGGATTGAATGGAGATCCAAGGCGACCTTTGCTGGAAGTGAGGCTGGTGAAGCAATTATCTTTAGATTAGTCACACCGAAGCTCATCTTATCTGAGACATGATAGTTCTGGAGGCCCAGCTAAACTACTGGGAAAGGCAGGTGCTGTTGTGGCAAGTCAGGGAAGCAAAGCTCCTTACATCAAAATAACATTTTTCTCAATAGTTCTGAGGCTATCTCTCTTTCTCAGGAGCAGCTGTTTTACATAGCCAGCTTCAGACAAGATTGCCTAAACTGATGCCTGAGAAGCTTTTGCCAAAAAGAATGGGTACCCAATGAACACAGTCCGACAGTTTCTCAGCAACGGATCCAAACAAGCAGACAAAATGTGTCTAGAAACCCTAGCCACTCTCCCCCGACATCAAAGACATCTCGGAAATGACTGCCAGACTACTCAGACCCTTTGGCATCATGCTAGCCCACAAACACACCAACACACTAAAACAGCAACTAATGAACTTAAAAGACCCTATACAGACAACAAGCAAAATTAATGTCACTTATGAAATACCTTGCAAGAACTGTAATAAACATTACATTGGACAAACAGGAAGAAAATATCCACTAGGATATGTGAACATCAACTAGCCACAAAAACAAATGATCCACTCTCACTACTATCCTTACATACAGATGAGGAAGGACACCACTTCGATTGGGACAACACATCCATCCTAGGATAAGTCAAACAGAAACACGCATGACAATTCCTAGAAGCATGGCATTCCAACCGGAACTCTATCAAAAATCACATTGACTTGGATCCCATTTACCACCCCCTGAGAAAAAGAACAGGAAATGATATCCCCTCAGGAAATGGCGGCATCACCACATGATATGACATCACTAACCCAAGGAAACCTAAACACATAACTAAAAAGTGGGCCATATCACCAGTACTTCACCAGAGGCTCACTGATGATGTTACCTAGTATGGTGATGAAACGTCTGAAAACAAACTTTCCAGCTCAGCGAGTAAACTTACATCCAGAACCTCAACCTGAGCTAAAAATCTTCTTAAAAGTCACTAATCAATAAAATCCTGTATAAACATAGATCACATGTCATACCACTCGATAAAACTCTAAAAATCAAAAATGAATGATCATAAAATATTTATCAATCACACCTTGCACATCTCAATTGGTTTCCACCAAAGTTGTAGACTTCCATGAACATGGTTTCCTCTTTGTACCTGGAGCATTTGGATATGATGGTCTCCCACTATATGAAAAAATATCATTGATGCCTCAAAAGTGTCTCTAACTGGGCCATAACTATCATTCCATTTCTTGCTTGCCAACTCCACACTAGGAATGTTGCCAGTAACAAGAATAGATTGGTGAGCCATCTTGTTGCTGCTCTTCATTGTTTTTCTGATCTCCATTACCTCCATGCCCAACAGTCATGGATCAGGGAAGTTCAACCTAATATACACTGTTACAAGACCATTTAGCTGACATTTTTTTCTTGTTCTTTTATGAATAGGTTTCAATATTGCTGAAATTACGAGACACATTGTTAAAGCTTTTCATTTTGCATTTACCAGGATACTGACAAGAATACCAAATTTCAAAGACTGCAACAATTTGTCCTGCTTTACAAAAGCATGCTGATTGGTTGGCAAACCCACAGTGATTAATCAAATCATTGCTACAGGTATGCTCCAGGGAAGGGTTGACCCTTTAGAACTGAGATGAGGAGGAACTTCTCCAGCCAGGAGGTGGTTAATCTGTGGAACTCATTACCGCAGATAGCTGTGGAACCAAGTCATTGAGTGTCTTTGAGACAGAAATATCAATTCTTGATTAGAAAGGGATCAAATGTTATGGTGAGTAGGCAGGAGAATTGGGTTGAAAACATGTCAGCCATGATTGAATGACAGGGCAGACTCCATTGGCTAAATGGACCAATTCTGCTCCTATGTCTTACGGTCTTCTGGGGTGAAAAAGTGGAGTTGAGGCAGAAGACCAGCCATGATTGTGCTGAATGGCTCAAGTGGGCTGTCTTGTCAATTCCAGCTTTATTTCCTGTATTCTTATATTCAAAAAGTCAAGATTACCTAGCTTAAGTGCACATTAAATAGGTAGTAGCACCTAAGTTACCAAGAGAAAAATATTAACTGGTAATGAATTTCTGAGAGTTACCAAACCACAGGTTTATTTACTCTTTGCTCATGGCAAATTGCGAGCCGGCCAATTCAAATGGCATTGGCTTCATTTAAACCCCACCTACTGATTTCTCAACCATTCCAGGTGGGAAGTCTCTGGAAGAGGAGGACAGTGATATGGACTAGAGACCACTTGCTGATTGTCGATAAGTGGTGAGGTCAGCTGCCTGGTCATCCTGCAGTGATTTAGCAATTGATGAAGGTCAAAGAGCAAGCTAAGAGCAAGAAAACTCCAATCTTTTCTAATAGCCATGGAGAAGCAATACTAGGGGTATAGGTTTGCTCGCTGAGCTGTAGGTTTGATATCCAGACGTTTCATTACCTGGCTAGGTAACATCACCAGTGGCGACCTCCAAGTGAAGCAAAGCTATTGTCTCCTGCTTTCTATTTATATCTACCTGGGTGACCCCACCCACCCCTGCTCCTGTGCCCATAAGGGAAGTTTAATAATAATGATTAATTTGACCTCTTGCATCTTTTATTGGTTTTCATCCTCATTCCCTCAGAATCATACTGACCGCAAAGTCATGGCTAGTGATTAAGTAACAGAGTAAACTTCGTAGCCAAGTTTCAGCGATGGTATCAGGTCCTGATATGTCTGTATTGAAATGGATGGAGAGCAGGTTAAAGTACGAATCTGCCAGCTCTTAGTGGCCCTCGGCAGAATAGCTCATTTGGACTAATTTAATTGCCCATCTGCTGAGTTTCAACAGACAATTGGGGTTAAAATTGCCTCAAAACCTTGGTCAACTGTGTGAAAAATTGATTCCTCAATCTGTTCATTTAGCCCCAGTGGTATTGTTCACAAGTGGAAAGTTAAGCAAACCTTACTGTTAACCTCATAATTCTGACACTATAAGCTCTAATTGTTCATCAATATTTTCACTCCTGCTAAATTACATTTTTTCTTCTCCAGGTTTAGCTGGCAATCCTGCAGATCTTGAAAACAGAAGACAAATTTTTGGTAGAAACTTTATACCTCCAAAAAAGCCAAAAACTTTCTTACAATTAATCTGGGAAGCACTACAAGATGTGACTCTTATCATCCTAGAACTTGCAGCCATTATATCCTTGGGTCTCTCATTTTATCAACCACCAGGAGAGAGAAGTGAAAGTAAGTGCAACATTTTACTTTCTGCTCTTGCATGCTGGCTATAAATGTATATGCATATGTGGTAGAAATATACAGATGTATATAAATATAATTAATTTATTATTTTCATTATAGTAGATATATTCAATTAAGAAAGATGTTAAAACATACAACGGGTTTTGTATTACAGCCTAAATCATGCGTGGATGGTATAGGATGAATTTTTTTTTATTTCAAGAGGTTATTCTGACAATTATGTGTGCATTAATTTTGCAAAAATGATATTATGCAAATTATCCTGGGGTTTTTCAAAGTTTTGTTGATTCCAGACCTGTATTCTGTTATTCTGAAGGTGAATATTCAGAATGATGACAAGCGGAAAATTGAACATTACTGCTGCTTTTGTCAGGTTGTAGCTTCTGCCATATGTCTGCAGCAGACAGACGCAAGGTGGGGCTGTTCGGTGATTATCACATGTTACTGCTCCCTCCTGGAGCTTATTTTTCATCATAAATGTGTCAAGGTGTGGGGTGCAGCGTGAGTGCATGGATTTGTTGTCGCTCCCAAGCGATGATGTGACTCTCAGTTGGTGGAGTTTACAGGGGCACGTTGTCTGGTTACAACTCAACTGAAGGGCAGCAACCCTGTGGATATGTACAAACACGTGTAAGACATATGTCAATAGTAAAAATCTTAAGTCTTAATGCATCCCCTAGACACAATTTTCAATGTCTGCTGGAGGAAATCTGGACATAATCAGTACGTGAATGACATGAGTTGTGTTATTGAGTCATTGGGAACTCAATGTTCAACAATTCAGGATGGAAACAAGACATTTAAGAGCTTGTTAAAGGAAGAAGGTGATTTGTATTTGCAGACACTGGGAGAACAAATGCTGATAACTATATCTTTGAGTAGGAGGACATATCATGGCAGGAGGTAGTCACAAGTCCATTTAATTTTGGTGTGGTAAAGGGGGTGGCTGACACAGCTGCTCAGTCAGTGGCACACAATTGCTGTTGGCTCTGCAGATGTCACACAGAGGTAGCTCCATGGACACAGGAGCACTTAGGCAAGAGTCACCCAAGCATCCAAAGCAGTGGTGGGTGGGGCCGCCCAGGTAGCCACGCAATCACTCCAGGAGATGGAAGGCTAAATGAAGCTCAGCTAGTCGAACAGTGATGAGCAGCTGTCACTTTGCAAGCAAGTACACGCCATTGGTCCAGCCATGCAAAGATGCTAGACACAGAGCTAGGAGCGAATTAAGGCAGCACTGTCCACACAGCAGATACCAACAGAAACTTAGCAGTTTGAGTCAAACTGAATGCCTGTGTTGCAGAAGGATCCATCTTTCAGGGGGCAGTGCAGTTTCTCAGGTAAGGGAAACCTCCATGACCATCGGACATGTTGGCAGCTTCTGCCAGCAGCTGCCAAAGTGACCATGGCATAGATCTTCTTTTTGTCCTGCAAGTGTTCCAAGGGATTTGAGCTGACATCTCTGGTGACTTCCCATTGCAGCATAAGGGATGGATACTCTATTTGAGAAGACTTTGATTACATTGAGTTTACATCTGACAGGGCCACACAAGAACTGAGAGCAGCAGAATTTGCCTCCAGGGCTGGGCATCCCTCATGTGCAGCAGCTTGTTGACTGACTGCATCCAAGTGCCCAACAAGGCACTGCTAGAGTGGCTAGCTGCATTCATGAGCAAGAAGGAATTTCACACACTCAGCACTCAATTGATGGGTGACCAGTACAAGCATTTCCTGATAGAAACTGTGCATAGTATCTGGACAGTTTCATGACTCTTTCATCCTTAAGCAGTTGTAGGTGCTTCATGTCATGACAAAATCATCTGGGATAAACAGGACCCTTTGAAATGTGTCATCTCTCAACAAAGGCAGAGTTGTCCAGCAATCGTCTCTATTCCAGTAAAAACACACCATCAAGTAGATCATTGCACATTTCAAGAGGTACTTCCAATTCTATGACATGTGAAAGGGTGCCTCCTGTACATTTGTCAAGTTGGATTGTAGTGAACTAGTGTGCTCTCCACATGGTCAATAAGACAACTGTAGACATGAGTGAAAAAATGGAGCACATCCTTGGAGGAGGAGGAAGAAGTAGTGCAGCAGAGTAATCCAGGCTTGCAAGAATCTCCAAAGGACTGGTTGAAGTCACGAAACATCAATGGAATGGAAGGGATGCTTGAGCTGCTCTGATTCAGCCACATTTCCCCGAAGGACTCCTCATCCTGGAAGCCAAGTGGCTAATGACCTAATGTTTCTGTTGAAGGAAGGTTGCTAATAAATCACAGAGGCAGTTCCCTTATTACATCCATCTGCATTAACACAACTAACAACAGTGCTGACTCCTTCTTCTTTGGTTTAGGTAGATCAGCAATGCTCCTAGGGTGGCACGGTGGCTCAGTGGTTACGTTGCTGCCTCACAGCACCAGGGTCCCAGGTTCGATTCTAGCCTCGGTTGACTGTGTGGAGTTTGCACATTCTCCCCATATCTGCGTGGGTTTCCTCTGGGTGCTCCGGTTTCCTCCCACAGTCCAAAGATGTACAGGTCAGGTGAATTGGCCATGCTAAATTGCCCATCATGCTAGGTGGATTAGTCAGAGGGAAATGGGTCTGGGTGGGTTGCTCTTCGGAGGGTCGGTGTAGACTGTTTGGGTCAAAGGGCCTGTTTCCACACTGTAGGGAATCTAATCTAATTGTGCATTGATTGTTCAGGAGGACAATATGTCCTCAAGCCACTCAACTCATGTGGAGTTATTTTTGATCAGTCAATCTGTTCAGATGTGTTATGTCACACCTCCAAGGTAGGTACATTGAACTTGGCCCAGGGGTAGGTACATTGCTACTGACCCATGAGACCCTCATCTCGTGTGTATGCTTGTGATTGTAGACATGGAGGTCCGTTGTTGTGTGACCTCCACAGCTGCATCCTCAAATCTGTGTACTGTGTCCCTTAACCACCCTAAAATTTCCCATTATGTCAACCAGCACATTCCATACCTTCATTGGAAGAGTCAGCAAAGATTAGATATTGTTTCATGAAAATTTGTACCTTATTCAGTGCTTCAATTCTAAACCTCTAGGTATCCATTTTAGTATATCTAGGTGTGTTTAAATCACAGTTTAACCCCTTTTTGTGGATTGAAGCCAGACTTTTAAATGTTTTTAAGGTACAGCACCCATTTAAACCTGTTTTTATCCCTTTCCAAAATAATATCCACATTTTTGCAGCTCATAGCCTATAAACAGATGAATATAAGATCTAACTCCATATTTTTTTAGATTAGATTACTTTACAGTGTGGAAACAGGCCCTTCGGCCCAACAAGTCCACACCGCCCCGCCGAAGCGCAAACCACCCATACATTTACCCCTTACCTAACGCAATGGTCAATTTAGCATGGCCAATTCACCTGACCTGCACATCTTTGGCCTGTGGGAGGAAACCGGAGCACCCGGAGGAAACCCATGCAGACACGGGGAGAATGTGCAAACTCCACACAGTCAGTCGCCTGAGGCGGGAATTGAACCCGGATCTCTGGCGCTGCGAGGCAGCAGTGCTAACCACTGTGCCACCGTGCCGCCCACATTTTGAACAATAAGAGGGATCCACCTGATATTGCCCTCCAGTACAGCGTACATGCCTGGTGACGATGATTAAGGACCAGCACTTTGCTTTGTAAAATGATTGTTGTTATATTTTGTGGCAGATCTCCAGCCAGTAAAGCACAATCTAGACTGGGCTGTAATTTGACAATATGGCATAAAGTCTGAAACTTTAAATCTCATCTTTGGAAGCTGTCATTTGCAGTTTCCCCACAGGTATTTCATCATTCTCTGTAGTAGCATCTATGCTCCATCAAAATGGAGATTTGTTTGTGATGCAATTTGATGGGTTTTTTTTACAATAAGATGTTCCAGAAGACAAATTGAGTTTATTTACTTTGAGCACAATGAATGGGTATAAGACATCAAAAACATGATTTGCAAGACATTACAAAATATTAATTGGTCAGTCTGTTAGGCAAATTTTTATTAAATTTGGCACTTTTTAAATTGTTGAGCTGTGTTACAAGGGAAATATATCAAATTGAATAAAATTGGAAAACTTTCTCAGAAGTTGAGGAATTTGAACAGTAATTTTTTTGTCATGGTATATATCTGTATTAATCTACAGCAAATGATTTCTATTGTTTATTAAAATTTAAACCTACATTTTAAATCGTTATTACAGCTCCCATTGTCATGTATTTCTGACTACCCAAACGAATCTTCTGACAACAATTACTGGGCTCTTTTGATCCAATGATGTAGTTTCCTTAAAAAGAGGGAAATGTTTCCTTTAAGTTGCTCTTGAGTAACACGTTCTGTGAAAAGGGAAATGGGCAGTGATCCATCACATCAGATCTCCAGTCCCCTTTCACAGCTCCAGGAATCCATGGGGAGCTTGTCTGATGTTTATGTATTTATTTCCAGTTTACGATGTGTTTTTAATTGTTGGATTTCTGTTAGTAATTTTAGTTTTTGATGTTTTTGAGCTTTTATTGTCAATAATGCTGAGCACTTGAACAACAATTCATTCCTTCATTGCCCTTACTGGAAAAATTGCAGGTGGCAGCTAAACTGTATGACTCAGTTGGTAGCACGATTACCCCTCAGTGGAAAGCTTGTGATTTAAAAGCCATTCCAGTGACTTAAGCACAACATCTAGGCTGATGATCCAGTGCAGTATTATTAGAGATGGTTTGTTTTGGATGAAACGTTGTAGCCAAAACCCTGTCTTAGATGGACATAAAAGAACTCATCACAATACTGTTAAGAGTTCTCCACGATGCCCTCCAGTACTTATTCCTGAATCAACATAACTAAAATAGGTTAACAGGTCATCATCACTTTGCTGTTTGTGGGAGTTTATGTTCAATTAGATGACATGTTTTCCACATTACAGCCAGTGCACTTCAGAAATACTTCCTTAATGTTGTGAAAGGCACTTTATAAATAGAAGCATTTTTCTCTTAGTGGTCCTTTGAATTTTTACTGTGCCATGCCCTTCAATGTTTATTTCCTGTTTAATTGTGTCCATACCACTGATTTCTTTTAAAGCTATTTCCATCTTGGGAGTTTTTGCTAAGGGAATTCAAATTGCCTGCAGCCTCAGTACCATCTATTGGCATCCTACTGGTCATTCTATCTGCTGGTTCATTTGGGATTAAATGCAACTGTGGAGACATGTAAGGCAAGTGTGCTTACATCTAAAGTGCCCGGGAAGGAGTCATATTTATACCATCACTTACATATGAATTGATTTGATTTATTACTGTCACATGTACCAAGATACAATAAAAATTGTCTTGCGTGCTTTATAGGCAGATCGTAGTATACAATGCATCAAGGTAACAGAGCAGAGTACAGGATGCAATGTTATAGCTGCTGAGAAGGCACAGACAGAGATCAACCTTAACATTTAAGAGATCCATTCAAAGTCTGACAACAGCAAAGAAAAAGCTGTTCTTGCATCTCATTGTGTGCGTCTTCAAACGTTTATATCTTCGACCTGATGGAAGAGGGTGGAAGAGAGAATAACCAGGATTGGAAGAGTCATTGATTATGTTGGTTGCTTTCCTGAGGCAGAGGAAAGTATTGATTGTGTCAATGATGGAAGACTGGTTTGCGTGATGGACTAGATTGTGTTCATAACTCTCTGTAGTTTATTTTGGTTTTGGGAAGAGCAGTTGCCATAACCATGCTGTAACGCATCAGATAGAATGCTCTATATGGTGTATTTATAAAGATTTTTAACAGTTTTTGTGGACATGCTGAATTTCCCTAGCCATCTGAGGAAGTAAAAGCGTCATTGTGCTTTCTTGATCTAGAGTCATCATGGGTGAACCAGGAACAGAACTTGGAGAAAGTGAGGACTGCAGATGCTGGAGGTCAGAGTTGAAAAGTGTGGCTTTGGAAAAGCATAGCATGTCAGGCAGCATCCAATGAGCAAAAGAATCGATGTTTTGGGCATAAGGCCTTCATCAGGAATGTTGGCAGGGAGAGGGTGTGGGTAGGGGAAGGGGGCTGAGAGATAAATGGGAGGGGGTGATGGGGCTGGGGGGAAGGTAGCTGATTAGGTGATATATAGGTGCAGATGGGAGGTGATGGTGACAGGTTGAAGTAGAGGTTGGAGTGGATAGGTGGGAAAGAAGATGGACAGGTGGGACAGTTCAAGAGGGCCATGCTGAGTTGGAGGGTTGGATCTGGGATGAGTTGGTGAAATTGAGATTGATGTCACATGGTTGGAGGGTTCCAAGATGGAAAATGAGGCGTTCTTCCTCCAGGCGTTGGGTGGCTATGATTTGGCGGTGAAAGACAGACTGTTGGTGATTGTCACTCCAAGAAACTTGACGCTCTTGATCATCTCCACCTCAGCAGCATTGATGCAGGTAGGGACATGCCCTCTACTCTGCTTCCTGAATTCAATGACCAGCTCCTTCATTTTGCTGACATTGATGGAGAGATTGTTGTCTTTATATCATGCTGCTAAGCACGCAATCTCTTTTCTGAAATCTTGTTGTTGTTTACGATCCAGCCTACAACAATGGTGTTGTCAGCAAGCTTGTAAATGGAGTTAGGAGTAAGGAGTATAGTAGGGGGCTGAGTACATAGTCTTACAAGGGGCCAGAGTAACGGATTATCATGGGGGAGGTGTTGTTGCCTGTTCTTACTGACTGTTGGTCAGGAATTCCGTATTCAGTTACAGAGGCTAGAGCAGAAACCTAGGACCAGGAGTTCTGAAATGAGTTTCTTTGGAATTAAGGTGTTGAAGATGAAGGTGCAGTCAATAGGTAGGAGCCTGATGTAGGTATCCTTGTTGTCCAAATGTTGGATGAGGGAGATGTAGGGCCAGGGAGATAGTGTCTGCCATCGAGCTGTTGTGCTGGTAGGTAAATTGCAAGGTATCGAGGCAATCTGGGAGGCTGGAGTTGATGTGAACCATGACGATCCTCTCTTCACATTATGGGCGATCAGAGCCTCTGAGTGGTAGTCATTGAGGCATGCTGCATGATTTTCCTTCAATACTGGGATGATGGTGGTTTTCCTAAAGTAGATGGGGACTTCAGATCATAGTAAGGAGAAGTTGAAGATATTTGTGAATACTCCTGCTAGCTGAGTGTATGGGGACGGACTGCATCCAGGCTGGCCACTTTCTGCAGATTCACCCTGAAGAAGATGATCTAACATATGTGGGTGCAGGTACATATGCAGGTACATCTGAGGCTGTTGGGATAGATGATGTCGTTTCACTGACCTTTTGTTCAAAGAGAGCATAAAATGCATTGAGCTTATAAGGTAGGGATGTACTGTCGATCACGATTTGATTTAACTTCGCTTTGAAGCCTGTTGTGTTGTGCAACCCTTTCCACAAACTACGGATGTACATGTGAATGGACTGGGTTTCAAGCTTAGTTTGATATTAGCTCTTGGTGTCTGATGGCCTTGTGAAGGTCATACCTGGATTTCCTGTATTGATCAGGGTTGCCCAACATGAACTGCCTCAGACCCAGATGCAGTAGAGAATGAATCTCCCAGTTCATCTCTGGTTTCTGGTTGGGGAACATTCGGATTAACTTCTTCAGTATGCAGACATCTACATCCTAATGAAGTCTGTGATGGCAGTGGCATACTCATTTAGTTTGGCCTGTATTCTTGAACATGGACCAGTGCATTGACTCTAAGCAGGTCAAGGTGATCATTGCTGCATGAAAACTGTAAATGAAAGCATGACAGACTTGTGCAGCAAGACCTTGAAGCAATTTCAAGGACAGAGACTATAATCAGTGGTCCCTTCCAAGCAACAGCAGGAGGTATTTGCCAAATCTCACAAACCACAGGGCTAATGCAGATAACAGATGCATTGCTTGGCTGGGCCACAGATTTCATTCAGTGTTCCATGGGAACCAGCCAACAATATGAACAAGCCCTGCAATTTTACTGTCTAGCTGGATTCCAAGACATTGTTGATACAGCAATCGGGACAATGTGGCTCTCCCCATATTGCCACCAACTTCACAAAGAGATTCTACTGTGTGAAAATACAATAAGTTTGTTAGCATATCATTGATAGAGAACCAGAAGACCATAAGATATAGGAGCATAATTAGGCCATTTGGCCCTTTGAGTCTGCTTTGCCATTTGATCATCGCTGATATGTTTCTTAACTCCATTCTCATGCCTTCTCCCCGTAACCCTTGATCACCTTACTAATCAAGAGCCTATCTATCTCTGTCTAAAAGACACTCAACAACATGGCCTCCACAGACTTCTCAGCAATGAGTTCCACAGATTCACCAACCTATGTCTGAAGAAATTCCTGTTCATCTCAGCTCTAAAAGGTCATCCCCTCACGCTGAGGCTGTGCCCTTAGTCTTAGTCTCTCTTACTAGTGGAAACATCTTCTCACATCCACTCTATACAAGTCTCTTTGATATTCTGTAAGCGTCCTCCTTATCCTTCTAACCTCCATTGAGTACAGACCCGGAGTCCTCAACCACTTCTCAAATGACAAGCACTTCATTCCCAGGATCATAATTGTGAAACTCCTCTGGACTCCATCAATGCTAGCACATCCTTCCTGAAATAGGGAACCAAAACTTCTTATAATATTCATAATACAGTCTGACCAGAGCCTTATACAGTCTCAGCTGTACATCTCCACTGTTGTATTCTAGCTGTCTCAAAATGAACGCTAACACTGCATTTGTCTTGCAAACTATGAACTGAATCTTCATGTTAACCTTAAGAGAATCCTGAACCAGGACATCTAAGTCCCTTTGTGCTTCAGATTTCCGAAGCCTTTCCTCATTTAGAAAATAGTCTATGCCTCCATTCTTCCTACCAAAGTGCAAAACCTCACAGTTTCCCACATTGTATTCCATCTGCCACTTCTTTGCCCACTCTCCTTTGTTGTCCAAATCCTTTTGCAGCCTCCCCACTTCCTCAGCACTACCTGTTACACCATGTATCTTTGTGTCATCTGCAAGTGTAGCAACAATGCCCTCAGTTCCTATTGCAGATCACTAATGTGTATCATGAATAGTTGTGGTCCCAACGCTGATGGGTACAGAACTCTACTCAACACTCTACCATCCTGAAGAAGACCCCTTTATCCCCACTCTTTACCTTCTGCCAGTCAGCCAATCCTCTATCCATGCTAGTATCTTACCACTGACACCTAGCCTCCTGTGCAGCACTTTGTCAAAGGTCTTTCAGAAATCCAAATCAGTCAGGTCCATGGGCTCTCCTTTGTGTAAGTTGCTCATTAACTCCAAAAACAATTCAAACAGAAATGTCAGGTATGACCTTCTCTTGACAAAGCTGTGCTGACTCAACCTTTTCTTGCCATGTATTTCCAAGTATTCCGCAATCTCCTCCTGAATAATGCACTCTAAAATCCTCCAGCGGCCAAATATTTCCTATATTCTGCCTTCCTCCCTTCTTAAACAGGGCAGTGCATTAGCTATTTTCCAGTCCTCTGGGACCTTCCCTGATTCCAGTGATTGCAAACAAATCACCACCAACACCTCCACAGTCTCCTCAGCTATCTCCTTCCTGGGGTGTAGTCCATCTGGTGATGTATCCAGCTTCAGACCTTTCAGCCAGGCACATGGTGTAATTCCTTTACTTGATATTAATTTAATCAATATTGTAGCCTGTTTATTATTTCTATATGGAGGTGAATTTACAGCACATTATCAAGGCAATCATCTTTATGCCTCCTCAAAAAGATAATATGTTTGGATTAAAAAAAAAAGATCATCCTGGAAATGTTCAGCAAGGGAGGCAGCAGCAGTGTAGAGACAGGAACTGTAACATTGTTCCAACATTGACAGGGTGGCATGAAGTATGGACACAAAGCATTCATGTTGGTCGGAAGCAACACATTTCCAGCTCTGATCTCCAGCATCTGCAGACCTCACTTTCTACACAAAGCATTCACCAGACAGAAACAGGCCATCCAGCTGAATGTGTCTAGGTCAGTGTTTACACTCCACACAAACCTCCTTCCTTTAATCTTCCTGTAAAATTCCTTTCTAACCTTCCACCTCGTGCTGTTGCTAATGACCCCTTAAATGCAGTGATTCTGCTATTTGTCAGAAATCCTAATTGTGAATTTATTAACACTTATATTTATGACTTCGGTTTTTGTATTCGTTTTTAAGTGGAACTACCTTCTCTATGTTTACCATATCAAAAACAATCATGATCTTGAAGATCTTGGTCAGGCCACCATATAGTCTTCTCCTTGGTCACTTGAATTGGATGTTCCGGTTCTATGTTGCATACTCTAAATAATTCTGTGGAAGAGCAAGTTCACACAGATGCTTGATTCAGATAAGACATTAGTGTCTGAGTCACCCTGTTGATTTTAACTGCTCATTGAATTTTTGCCCATTGAGCAGGATTAAGATTACTCCATGTAATCTTGCTTGATTCTTTCACCTCATCCCAGATTTGGGGTTTAAATGTAACTAAGTACTAGCACAATAAGTTGTTGCTGGGCCACAGTTACTCATACTTAATGTCAAATTTGTGTCTTATTTTACCCTGACCAGTAAACCTCAATTTGAATGAGGTAGAAATGAATAGAGCTTAGGAGTGAATTTCTTCTCTAACAGACTCATTAATCTTTGGAATTCTTTACCCCAAACAGCACTGGGGAATGGGTTACTGAAATCATTCAAGGCTGAGAGAGAGAGAGAGAGAGTTCTTTATCTACCTTTGACCCACTTGCCAATCAAGTAGATATCTATCTCTATCTCAAATATATTCAATGACTTAGTTTCTGCAGCAATGAATTCCACAGAATCACCACTCTCTGGCTGACAAAATTCGTCCTCATCTCAGTTAGGTGAGGCAGGCCGGAAAATGGAGTTGAGGTCATAACCAGATTGGCCATGGACTTCTTGAATAGTGAATCAGGCTGAACGGAGAGGCTGCCTTTCGGATTACTTTTCTAGTTAAGGTAGACATCAAGGATCTATTTGAAGAACAGTGACGGAAGTGTTTCAACAAATTTCAATCCCTCAATCAAGACGATCAACAAAAACCTCATTCATTCCATTGCAGCGTGGTAATAGGTAGCAGTGTTTGCCTCCCTAAAGCTAACTGCACTTCATACTAATGAGTTATCTATGATGTGCTTTGGATGCTCTTAAAACATGTCAGAAGTGTTGGATACAAAGCTTTTGTACCTTAAGTTTAGATGAGATAAGGTAGGCACCAACAGTAAATGAGACAGGAATGACGTTAGAAACATGAAAATCAAATGCTGATAGCTATTATTTGGACCTGTATAGGAATTACAAGGCAAAATAAAAATCATGGGTAGATCTAGTTCTGCCTCCAGCATCTTAACATTGTACTGACTTGGTATAACAATAGTGAAATTGTTTACTGTTCATAGCAATCAGTTTCTCTCCATTAGTCTACAACAGACTCTGAGATGAAACAAGGAAAACCCCCAGTGGTGGATTGCTTTGGGATACAAAGATGGTTGTTTTCCCAAGTATGCTCCACTTACCATATGCCATGTCTCAAATTATTCATACTGTATCCCAAAAATATTATTTGCGTAAAAGAAATCTGTTTCATTTGCATTTGAATGAATAAATACTTTTAACCAAGTCCTGAGGGAGCCTGTATCATATATTTACCATACACTCACTGGAATGTGGTTCCACAGATTTGCTTTGAATTAACCTTGTTATAAAGGCATGGACTGTACGCAGTTTTACTGTTCTGGACCGTGCAAAGGCTTGGCACAGCCCATTAGCCAGTTTACTTTAGAACCCCAGAAATTGCAAACGTATTGTCCCTTTTGTCTTTCTTTTTAAATAAAAACTTACTTAATTTATGCAAAATGGTCATCATAACCTAATTGCCAGCCTCTGTTTAATACTAGTAATATCCTTTTGATACTGTGATGACCAGAAATTTGCAGAGACTACTTATTGCAGATGCCATTTCTACTAAGTACCGAGCTTTCATTAAGTTCCAACACCTAACTCATTTGACTAAATACAACTGACCGTTGGTGTGATTGCTTCAGGACCCTATATCTCTATTTTCAATAATGTTATGGTAATGTATATTTGAACCCCAAAATACGGTGGGTGTTTTTTGCTCTAAATTCCAAATTCATTTTTTTTAACATGAGAGGACTACTACAGAGACAAACAGACTATAGTTGTAAATTCAGTAATTGATTGGCAAAAATTCTGCATGGAGAAAGTGAGGTCTGCAGATGCTGGAGATCAGAGCTGAAAATTTGTTGCTGGAAAAGCGCAGCAGGTCAGGCAGCATCCAGGGAACAGGAGAATCGACGTTTCGGGCATAAGCCCTTCTTCAGGAATGAGGAAAGTTTGTCCAGCAGGCTAAGATAAAAGGTAGGGAGGAGGGACTTGGGGGAGGGGCGTCGGAAATGTGATAGGTGGAAAGAGGTCAAGGTGAGGGTGATAGGTCAGACTGGGGTGGGGGCGGAGAGGTCGGGAAGAAGATTGCAGGTTAGGAAGGCGGTGCTGAATTCGATGGATTTGACTGAGACAAGGTGGGGGGAGGGGAAATGAGGAAACTGGTGAAATCCGAGTTCATCCCTTGTGGTTGGAGGGTTCCTAGGCGGAAGATGAGGCGCTCTTCCTCCAACTGTCGTTTTGTTGTGGTCTGGCGATGTGAGGCAAAATTTAGGACACATAGGATGGGGAAGGAAACTGCAGTGAGTGGGCACCATTGAAATGTGGAGTTTATTCATGGACCAGCTGCTGCATGTCCTTGATAAGTATGTACCAGTCTGGCAAGGAGGAAGCTGTTGAGTGTGGTAACTGTGATTTACTAAGGAAGTTGAATCTCTTGTCAGGAGGAAAAAGGCAGCTTATGTTAGGATGAGGTGTGAAGGCTCATTTAGGGCGCATAAGAGTTAAAAGTTAGCCAGGAAAGACCAAAAGTGAAAGCTAAGAAGACCCAGGAGGGGACATGAGAAGTTGTTGGCGGATAGAATCAAGGAAAACCCTAAAGCTTTCTATAGGTATATCAGGAATAAAAGAATGACTAGAGTAAGTTGAGGGCCAATCAAGGATAGTAGTGGGAAGTTGTACGGAGAGTCAGAGGAAATAGGGGAAGTGCTAAATGAATAATTTTCATCAGTATTCACACTATTAAAAGACAATGTGGTTGAGGAGAATACTGAGATACAGGCTACCAGACTAGATGGGATTGAGGTTCATAAGGAAGAGGTGTTAGCAATTCTGGAAAGTATAAAAATAGATGTGTCCCTTGGGTTGGATGGGATTTATCCTAGGATTGTCTGGGAGGAGATTGCTGAGCCTTTGGCTTCGATCTTTATGTCGTCATTGTCTACAGGAATAGTGCCAGAAAACTGGAGGTTAGCAAATGTTGCTCCCTTCTTCAAGAAGGGTAGTAGAGACAACCCTGGAAGTTATAGAGCTGTCAGCCTTACTTCAGTTGTGGGTAAAGTGTTGAAAAGGATGATAACAGATAGGATTTATAATCATCTAGAAAGGAATAAGTTGATTAAGGATAGTCAACGTGGTTTTGTAAAGGGTAGGTCATGCCTCATAAACCTTATTGAGTTCTTTAAGAAGTTTGATAAGGCTCCCCTCGGTAGGCTATTGCATAAAATACGGAGACATGGGATTGGGGTGATTTAGCAGTTTAGACCAGACATTGGCTAGCTGAAAGAAGACAGAGGGTGGTGGTTGATGGAAAGTGTTCATCCTGGAGTTCAGTTACTCGTGGTGTATTGCAAGGATCTGTTTTGGATCCACTGCTATTTATAATTTTTATAAACAACCTGGATGAAGGCATAGAAGGATTGGTTAGTAAATTTGTGGATGACACTAAGTTGGTTGGAGTTGTGGATAGTGACGAAGGATGTTTTTGGTACAGAGGGACATAGATAAGCTGCAGAACTGGGCTGAGATGAGGCAAATGGAGTTTAATGTGGAAAAGTGTGAGGTGATTCACTTTGGAAGGAGTAACAGGAAAGCAGAGTACTGGACTAATGGTAAGATGCTGGATAGTGTAGATGAGCAGAGAGATCCCTGAAAAGTTGCCACTCAAGTTGATAGGGTTGTTAAGAAGGCATATGGTGTGTATGATTTTATTGGTAGAGGGATTGAGTTTTGGAACTATGAGGTCATACTGCAGCTCTACAAAACTCTGGTGCAGCCACATTTAGGTATTGCATACAGTTCTGGTCACTGCTTTATAGGAAGGATGTGGATGTTTTGGAAAGGGTTCAGAGGAAATTTACTAGGATGTTGCCTGGGATGGAGGCAAGGTCTTAGGAGGAAAGGCTGAGGAACTTGAGGCTGTTTTCGTTAAAGAGAAGAAGGCTAAGAGGTGATTTAATTGAGACATATAAGATAATCAAAGGGTTAGATAGCTTGGAAAGTGAAAGCCTTTTTCCTCTGATAGCGATGGCTAGTACAAGGGGACATAGTTTTAAATTGAGTTGTGATAGATGTAGGGCAGAGGTCAGAGGTAGTTCCTTTTCTCAGAGAGTAGTAGGGGTGTGGAACGCACTGCCTGCAACAGTAGTGGACTTGCCAACTTTAAGGGCATTAAATGGTCATTGGATAGGCATATGGACAAGAATAGAATCGTGTAGGTTGGATGGGCTTCAGGTTGGTTTCACAGATCGGCGCAAGATCGAGGGTCAAAGGGTCTGTACTGTGCTGTAATGTTCTATGTTCTCTGTCTGGAGCTTTTCTGATTTGACTTTGGAGCCAGCCACCTTCATTAGCATAGTATGATTGGCAAATTTCATCGTTGTGCATGCATCTCCGAATCAGTGATCATCTAGGCAAATATTGACCAAAAGACATCTTTAAACAGACTCCTGTGGCCCACAGTGACTATCTCTCAAACCAATGACAATCTCTGTACTACCACATCTGGGTTTCTCCATTAACAGATAAATTACAAAACGCCTGGATTGATTCCTTCTTTCCCAATTTTCCAGCCTCTTCAGAGGCATCGTATCTAAGAGCATGTGTGAATTCACGTCCAGCATATCCTTTAGACACCTGGTTAATGAAGAAAGCAGTTATGTTGGCAATTGGTGTTAATTGGTTAATGAGTTCTCTGCATTGATATAAAGGAGGAACATAAGGACTGGTTTGTGAACAGAGCTTCAAGACTGAGCTATTAATAAATTGAAAATGCCTTTTGCATCAGAGACGGTACAAATAACATCTCAGGAGCAACAATAAATCTGCAAATGGAATGGAGGAAGGAACTCAGGAAAATCACAATCAATAGAGAAGTGGTACTGAGTAAATTGTATTGGAGCTGTGGATTAGCAATTCCCAGGTCTTAATGGAATTCTTCCTAGGGCCTTTAAAAAATGATTAATGAGGATAGTTGATGTACTGATTTCACTTTTCCAAAGATTCCTTGATTTTGGAATGCTCGTATGAGATTGCAAGATAGAAAATGTTACTTTGTTCAGAAAGGGAGGGAGACAGAAAGCAAGCCATTTCGATTAACATCACAGAGAACATGTTGGAATCTATTATTAAAGAATTTATAACAAGCCAATGTAATCAGGCAAGGTCAACATGGTTTTGTGAAAGGGAATTGTGTTTGACCAATCTGTTGGAGTTATTTGAGGATGTAACGTGCTGTGGATAAAGATGAATAAGTAGATGTATTGTACTGAGAATTTCCGATGGCATTTGATAAGTTGCCATATTCAAGGTTATAATGGAAAATAACAGCTTATGGTGTATGGGCTGGCATATTAGCATAGAAAGAAAAGGTTGGCTGGCTATCAGGAAGTATAGAATACGTGTAAATGAATCTTTGTCAGGTTGGCAAGATGTAATGAATGGTATGCTATGGGATCAATGTTGGGAGCTCAACTGTTCATTATTCATCCAAATGACTTGGATGAAGGGTTGAAAGATCTGGAAGTTGAATGAACTGGTGAGACAAATATCAGATAAGAAAGAAAATTGTGAAGAGGATACAGAGAGATTACAAAAAAGTATTGATTAAGTGAGTGAACAAATATGTGACAAATGGAATATAATGTGGGGAAAAATATGAAATTGAACATTTGGCAGGAAATTTACAAAGCACCATCTAAACAGTGAGGGATTGCAGAGTTCGAAGATGCAGGGGTATCTGGGTGTCTTGTCCATGAATCGTAAAAGGTTAGAATGCAGGTACAACAAGTAATTAGGAAAGTGAATAGAATGTGATCATTTAGTATGTAGGGAATTGTATACAAAAGGAGGGAGGCAGGTAATTTTTCAATTGTACAGGGACCCAGTGTGGCCACATCTAGAGTACTGCACACGGTATTAGTTACTTTATTTAAAAAAGGATGGAAATGATTTGGATGTAATTACGAGAATGTTTGCTAGACTAATACTTGGAATGGGTAGGATGTCTAATGAGGAACAGGTTATCCTTCAAGCAATTCTCAATCCAAGCTAATGCAATACACTCAAGCTCACAAGTCTTGACTTTATGTCGTGCCAAATGCCTTTTGCAAATCAAAATATCCACTGGTTACCCTGATTTGCAACCTCAAAAACTAATAGATTTTTCAAACATAGTTTCCCATTGCTGCTTAAACATCTTCTGATTTTTTTAAATAAAGATTTGAGCATTTTCCTACTACCGACGGAAAGCAAACTGGTCTATATTTCTCTGTTCTCCCTTCCTCCCTGCTTCTGTTCAAACGGTAAGCTTACCTTTACCATGTTCCAGTCTGCAGGGACCATTCAAAAATTCAGGAATTCTGGAAGATCAAAAGCAATGCAATATTATCTTTGAAGTCACTTATTTTAAAAGACTCCAAAGTAGGTTATCAGGTCTAGTTGATTTGTTGTTTTTTTGTTGCATTAATTTTTCTTAATTTACTTATTAATTTCTCTATGTTACTCATTCTCACTAGTCACTGTTTCAAATTTGTTTCATTTGTGCATGAACACCGATAATGTGTATGTTTTATACCTTTGGCACCCCTTTATTCCTTGGTATAATTTCTCCCGTCTTTCTAAGTCAGAAACTAATACTTATTTTCACTAATGACTGCATTTTACATCACTGTAGAAGTGTTTAAAATCTGATTTATGTCTCTTGCTAGTTTGCTCACAGATTCTATCTGTCTCTATCAATTTCTTCATCTTCTTTCACTGAATTCTAATATGCTCCCAGTCCTCAGGTTTACTATTTTTGATGTCGTTATCAATCTCTGCCTATTATCTAATTTTGTTTTTATTTTCACCTGTTAGTCAGGGTTCTTTTGCATAGGGTTTATTTTGCTTCAGAAAATGTATATTTAATTAAAACGAATGATTAATTATTTCCATACATGTTGTAATTATCTTCCATCATTCCTTTAAATGTATTTTCTTGATCTACAATAATTCATTCCTCAGAGGTTATGTTTTCTGCTGGTAAATCTCCTCTGCACCCTTTCCAATGCTTCCACATCCACCCTATGATGCAGCAACCTGAACTGTATGCAATACTCCAAGTACAGCCACACCAGAGTTTTGTACAGCTGCAGCATGAACTCATGCAACCTAAATTCTATCCCTCTACCATAAGAACTAACACACTGTATGCCTTCTTAACAACCCTATCAACGTTGGTGGCAACTTTCAAGGGTCTATGCACATAGACACCGTGATCTCTGTGCTCGACATTACCAATAATCTTAACATTAGCCCAGTACTCTGTATTCCTGTTACTGTTCCAAATCCTATCTCTTATAATCCTTTCCAACACTTTACCCACAACCAAAGTAAGGCTCACTGATCTATAGTTATCAGGTTAGTCTCTACTCCCCTTCTTGAACAAGGGGACAATATTTGCTCCAGTCTTTTGGCACTATTACTGTAGACAATGACAACATAAAGATCAAAACCAAAAGGTCTGCAATCTCCTCCCTTGCTTCCCAGAGAATCCTAGGATAAATCCCATCCAGCCCAGGGGATTTATCTATTTTCACACTTTCCAGAATTGCTAACACCTCCTCCTTATGAACTTTAATCCCATCTAGTCTAGTAGCCTGTATCTCAGTGTTCTCCTCAACCACATTGTCCTTTTCCAGTGTGAATACTGACAAAAGATATTCATTTAGCGCCTCTCCTCTCTCCTTAGATTCCATGCACAACTTCCCACTACTATCCTTGACTGGCCCTAATCTAACTCTAGTCATTCTTTTATTCCTGACATACCTATAGAAAGCTTCCTGGCTAGTCTTAGGTCTCTCTTTAGGTCCTTCCTGACTAACTTGTAACTCTGAAGCGCCCTAACTGAGCCTTCATGTCTCATCATTACATAAGCCTCCTTCTTTCCCTTGACAAGAGATTTGACTTCCTTAGTAAAACACGATTCGCTCACTTGACCACTTCTTCCTTGCCTGACAGGTACATACTTATCAAGGACCCACAGTAGTTTCAATTGTGCCCATCCCCTGCGGTCTCCTTCCTCATCCTATGCATCCCAAATCTTGTCTAATCACATCATAATTTCCTTTCCTCCAACTATAACACCTGTCCTGCGGTATATACCTATCCCTTTCCATTGGTAAAGTAAACATAACCAAATTGTGGTCACTATCACCAAAGTGCTCATCTACTTGAAATCTAACACCTGGCCTGATTTATTACCCAATACCCAATCCAATGTGACCTCACCTCTTGTTGGCCTGTCTACTGTATCAGAAAACCCTCCTGCACACTGGACAAAAACTGACCTGTCTAAAGTACTCAAACTATGGCATTTCCAGTCAATATTTGGAAAGTTAAAGACCCCATAACAACTACCCTGTTGCTATTGCTCCTATCTAGAATCATTTTTGCAATCCTTTCCTCTACATCTCTGGAACTTTTCGGAGTCCTATAGCAAACTCCCAACAGGGTGACCTCTCCTTTCCTCTTTCGAACCTCAGTAAACAAGTCCTTATCAATCGTCCTTTCTGCCACTGTAATACTGTCCTTGACTAACAATGCCACACCTCCCTCTCTTTTACCACCTTTCCTATTTTTACTGAAACATCTAAATCCCGGAACCTGCAACAACCATCCCTGTCCCTGCTCTATCCATGTTTCCAAAATGGCCACAACATCAAAGTTCCAGGTACCAACCCATGCTGCAAGTTCACCCACCTTATTCCAGATGCTTCTGGCTTTGAAGGAGACACACTTCAAACCACTTTCCTGCCTGCCGGTACATTTTTGCGACCTTGAAATCTTGTTTATGATCCCTCTACTCTCAACCTCCTGTACACTGGAGGTACAATTCAGGTTCCCATCCCCATGCTGGATTGGTTTAAACCCTCCCAAAGAGCATTAGCAAATATCTCCCTAGGATTCTTGGTACCCCTCTGGTTCAGGTGTACAGCATCCTGTTTGTAGAGGTCCTACCTACCCTAATATTCCTCTCAATAATATCTATATAAAAAACAGTTCCTTATAATATCTGTACCACCTTTGTTACAAGTGCATTTAATTCTTTGGTAAAACTGGAATCAATGGGTATCAAGGGAAAACTCTCTGATGGTTGGAGTTATACCTGGTGCAAAGGAAGATGGTTGTTGGAGGTCAGTCATCTCAGCTTCAGGACATCTCTGCAGGAATTCCTAGGCCCAACCATCATCAACTGCTTCATCAATAACATTCCTTCCATCATAAGTGGTACAGTGGCTCAGTGGTTAGCACTGCTGCCTCACAGTGCCAGTGACCCAGGCTCAAACCCAGCCTTGGGTGACTGTCTGTGTGGAGTTTGCACAATCTCCCTCTGTCCGCATGGGTTTCCTCCGGGTGCTCCGGTTTCCTCCTACAGTCCAAAGATGTGCACGTTAAGTGAATTGGCCATGCTAAATTCCCAATAGTATTCAGGGATGTGTAAGTGCATTAATCAGGAAATGTAAAGTAATAGGGTCGGGGAATTGGTCTAGGTGGGACTCTCTTTGGATGGTTGGTGTGGACCTTTTGGGCCAAATGGCCTGTTTCCATATTGTAGGGATTCTATGATGAAAAAAAGATCTGAAGTGGGGATGTTTCCTATTGATTGCACAATTCACCACTGCTCAGATACTGAAGCAGTTCGTGTTTAAATGCAACAAGATCTGGACAATATTCAGGCTTGAGATGACAAGTGGCAAGTAATTGTTTGCACCACGCCACTGTCACATAATGACCAAAACTAATAAGAGATAATCTAACCACCACCCCTTGACACTCAATGATGTTATCATCACTGAATCCCCCATTATCAATATCCTGGAGGTTACTATTGACCAGAAACTCAACTGGATTAGCCACAAACACAGTGCCTACAAGAGCAAGTCGGAGGCAAGGAATACTGTGGTGAGTATCTCACCTCCTGACTGTCCACCATCTACAAGCACATGTCAGGAGTGTGATGGAATACCCCCCACTTGCCTGAATGAGTACGGCCTCAACAAGACACAAGAAGCTTGACACCTCCAGTGCAAAGCAGCCTATTTGATTGGCACCACATCTACAAACATCCATTCCCTGATGCTCAGTAACAACAGTGTGTACTATCTACAAGATGCACTGCAGAAAATCACCAAAGATCCTTGGACAGCACCTTCCAAACTCATAAGCACTTCCATTTAGAAGGGCAAGGGTAGCAGAAACATGGGGAATACCACCACCTGCAAGTTCCCCTTCTAGCCACTGACTATTACTGTTGCTGGGTCAAAATCCTGGAATTCCTTTCCAAATGACATTGCAGCACATGGACTGCAGCAGCTCAAAAAGGCAGCCTACCACCACCTTCTCAAGGGCAACTGGTGACAGGCAATAAATGCTGGCCAGCCAGAGATACCGACATCAGATGAGTTAATAAAAAATGTCATAATTTGCTTGACACTATTGTACCATCAATTGGTTTATAAACCACTTCCAGCCCTTGTTATTCCTTAGTTTAACCTACATCAATTCTTCATCCGTGTATTGTGCGCTAATACATTTCTTACCACTGGCTTTTCCCACGCTTTATTATTGGGTCTAGCTCTTCACCTTGGGTACCATTTTGGGTACGAGTCATAAAACCTGCACTGTTCACTTCCCGCAACCATGTCTCTGTAACAGTTAGGGAATAAAAACCAATTTGTTTTCAACTGTGACTAATTCAAAAATTACTGTAAATGCTTCATGCAGTTTATAGAAAGAGTATTTAACAGTTTTCTACTTTTTTTCTGTTATCACCTTAGTCACTAATGCCTCTTTCCTTTGTTAAGTTTTCTTCCTGATCCACCCTGTTTATTTTTACAGAAATTGCTACGTTTCCCTGCAGCCTCCCACCAGCCTTGATTTGTTTAGTGGAGCCTTTATCTTCTCAAGTTACTTGATTCTCTAGTTACCGGACCCAACCTGGTTCAAGTTCAGCCCGATTCCATGGAATATCAGTACTGATGCCAAAGGCTCATGTACCGTTTTCCACATAACACTCTTAGAGTCAGGCATTACAACCTCTAAACTAATGGATGCAATTTTTCATGAAACTCAAGTTGACAATCCAGTATTTCTATTTGTGCGGTTCTGTTTTGATTTTTGATCCTACCTTCTCAAAACCTTTCAATGGTATCTTGTTTGTAGTTCTCCCTATGGTATTGGTTCTTACGTGGATTATAGAATCATAGAGATGAACAGCGCAGGAAGAGGCCTTTCAGTCCAACTCGTGCCGTGCCGACCAGATATCCTAAATTAACCCAGTCCCATTTGCCAGCATTTGGCCCGTATCCCTCTAGAACTTTCCTAGTCACGAGCCCATCCAGGTGCATTTCAAATGTTGTCATTGTACGAACCTCCACCACTTCCTCTGCCAGCTCATTTCATACATGCTACCTTCTGCGTGAAAATATTGTCCCTCAGGTTCCTTTTAAATCTTTACTCTCTCACCTTAAACCTATGGCCTCTAGTTTTGGACTCCCCTACCCTGGAAAAAAGACCTTGTCTATTCATCATACCATGACCCTCATGATTTTATAAACCCTAATAAGGTCATCTCTCGACCTTGGACGCTCCAGGAAAAATAGCCCCAGCCTACTCAGCCTCTACCTTTAGCTCAAACCACCCAACCTCAGCAACATTCTTGTAACTCTTTTCTGAACCCTTTCAACAAGATAATCAGAGGGTTAGATAGGGTGGACAAGGAGAGCCTTTTTCTAAGTATGGGGACGGCAAACACAAGGGGACACAACTTTAAAGTGAGCGAAGATAGGTATAAGACAGACGTCAGAGGTAGTTTCTTTACTCAGAGAGTAGTAATGGTATGGAATGCTTTGCCTGCAATGGTAGTAGATTCGCCAAATTTAAGTGTATTTAAGTCGTCATTGGACAGATGTATGGACGTACATGGAATAGTGTAAGTGGGATGGGCTTCAGATTAATATGAGGAGAAAGTGAGGTCTGCAGGTGGACTACACCTCCTCCCACCCTGCCCCCTGTAAAAACGCCATCCCATTCTCCAAATTCCTTCGCCTCCGCCGCATCTGCTCCCAGGAGGACCAGTTCCAAAAACGTACAACCCAGATGGCCTCCTTCTTCAAGGACCGCAATTTCCCCACCGACGTGGTCGACGATTCCTTCCACCGCATCTCTTCCACTTCCTGCTCCTCCGCCCTTGAGCCCCGCCCCTCCAACCGCCACCAGGACAGAACCCCACTGGTCCTCACCTACCACCCCACCAATCTCCATGTACAGCGCATCATCCGCCGTAATTTCCGCCACCTCCAAACGGACCCCACCACCAAGGATATATTTCCCTCCCCTCCCCTATCAGCATTCCGTAAAGACCACTCCCTCCGTGACTCCCTCGTCAGATCCACACCCCCCACCAACCCAACCTCCACTCCCGGCACCTTCCCCTGCAACCGCAGGAGGTGCAAGACTTGCGCCCACACCTCCCCCCTCACCTCTCTCCAAGGCCCCAAAGGAAACTTCCATATCCGCCACAGATTCACCTGCACCTCCACACACATCATCTATTGCATCCTCTGCACCCGATGTGGCCTTCTCTATATTGGGGAGACAGGCCGGCTACTTGCGGAGCGTTTCAGAGAACACCTCTGGGACACCCAGACTAACCAACCCAACCACCCTGTGGCTCAACACTTCAACTCCCCCTCCCACTCCACCAAGGATATGCAGGTCTTTGGACTCCTCCATCGCCAGACCACAACAACACGACGGTTGGAGGAAGAGCGCCTCATCTTCCGCCTAGGAACCCTCCAACCACAAGGGATGAACTCGGATTTCACCAGTTTCCTCATTTCCCCTCCCCCCACCTTGTCTCAGTCAAATCCATCGAATTCAGCACCGCCTTCCTAACCTGCAATCTTCTTCCTGACCTCTCCGCCCCCACCCCAGTCTGACCTATCATCCTCACCTTGACCTCTTTCCACTTATCACTTTTCCGACACCCCTCCTCCAAGTCCCTCCTCCCTACCTTTTATCTTAGCCTGCTGGACAAACTTTCCTCATTCCTGAAGAAGGGCTTATGCCTGAAACGTCGATTCTCCTGTTCCCTGGATGCTGCCTACCTTGCTGCGCTTTTCCAGCAACACATTTTCACTTCAGATTAATATGACAGGGCGGCACAACATCGAGGGCCGAAGGGCCTGTACTGTGCTGTAATGTCCTTTGTTCTATATTCTATGTTCTAAGTTTAACAACATCTTTCCTATAGTAGGGAGACCTGAATTGAATGCAGTGTTCCAAAAGTGGCCTAACCAATATCCTGCACAGCCTCAAGGTGACATCTCAACTCCTATACTCAAAGCGCAGCAGGTCAGGCAGCATCCAGGGAACAGGAGAATCGACGTTTCGGGCATAAGCCCTCCTTCAGGCTTATGCCCGAAACGTCGATTCTCCTGTTCCCTGGATGCTGCCTGACCTGCTGCGCTTTTCCAGCAACACATTTCCAGCTCTGATCTCCAGCATCTGCAGACCTCACTTTCTCCTATACTCAAAGCACAACCAAGAAAGACAAGTTACCAAACACCTCCTTCACTATCCTGGATTCCACTTCCAAGCAACTACGAATCCCAATGTCACCCCAAGGTAACAGTTGGATCCACGGACTCTCACTCAAGGTTACTCTGCAGCCACAAGGAGCTGTCCTTGACCTTGACAAGAGGCAGGTGACAGAATTCCTGTAACTACAGGAAACAGTGGCTGTGGATCTGGCTATACTATTCTCCATCACTACCATATTCCTTTGCTCTCTCTCAACTTGAATGGCCTCCTGTGCTGAGGTGCCATGATCACTTTGCTCATTTAATCTGTAAATGTTGCCCTCATCCATGCAGGCAGAAGAACCTCGAACTCGCTGATTAGGGAAAAAAGCCAATGCTGTTCTAACACTACATCTTGGCTGCCTTTGCCTGCTTGCTTTGCATTGGTACTCTCGTCTCTGACTAAGAACAAGCCCAGTACCGCATCCTAATATAATGGATATATCTGTCTCCTGGAACAAAGGTTGCAAGTAATTTTCCCCATACCCTGCAATGCCTGTACCTCAGTCCCCAGCTCATTGCTGAACTGAAGTACTTTACGATGCAAACTTACTGCCGGCCATAGTTTTCTGAGATGAAAAAGGAGATGCTCTCCACAATATCGCACCTGCAGCAGCTGCAATGCCACCCTTCTTAAGTTCTGTGCTCAAAGACAGATCTGACCTGGAGCACCATGACTTTCATGATGGATAGGGAAAGGGGCCTGTTCCAGAACCCACCTCAGCCAGAAGAGGGATCGAACCCTATACTTTCAATACCAATCTGCTCCACATCAGTTGTCCAGCCAGCAGAGCTAACCAGCTCCCCAAAGCAGTTCATGTGCTAATATACTTTTAGATATGCTGGAGCATGGAACTGTGACCAGTGATGGACAATAGAGGCTCGGATTCCTTTCCAGCAAATGGCTGACCAGGACTGTTTCCTGCTCTCGCTGCCTCCCATTGGTGTGTGTTGAAAAGACGTGCAAGTGGTTACTCCGCCTGTGTGGCAGATGGATAAATGCGCCTTCCTTGCCCATCAAGTCCAGGAACGGAACTCAACCTGGAGTTCTGTCTCAGAGAGAGGAATACTAGTCACTGCCAGTCTTATTTAATATTTATTTATTAATTAAACAAAGGTTATTTTTTCAATTAATTTCTTAATTTTAGTTTTCTTATTAAATATTTGATTTAGTTTAACATACTGAAGCTTCACTCACAACACCTTCTAAACTTGGAGCTTCCATCATTTCGAAGGAAAAAGGCAGCAGATGCATGGGAACACCACCACTTACAGATTCCCATCAAAGCCACACCCAATCCTGACTTCGACCGATCTTATCATTCCTTCTCTGTTGTTGAGTCTGTTTAACTTCAGTGATGGAGAGACTTCTACAAACAGTAAATCAGCACAAAATGTATGGTGATGTGGACAAATGTAAGTTTATTAAAGAAAGCTAGTGCTGATTTGTTAAGGGATAGTTCTAGTTAACCAAGTTGCTATAGACTTCAAGGATTAAAGTTTAGAATTCCCTGCCTGAGAGTGATGGAGGCAGATTCAGTGGAGAGGTTGTGTAGTGGTAATATCGCTGGAATAAAGCAGAAGCATTATCTTAATTAGTTTGAATTCAATTAATCAGACAAATTGGAATTTTAAAGCTAATCTAAGTAATGGTGGCATTAAAAATTATGACATTTGACATGAAAAAAAAACATCTGGTTCAGCAATATCCTTTAGAGAAGGATAGATGCCATGCTTACCTCATCTCGCCCATGTGTAACTCCAGGCCCAAGATAGTTTTATTGACTCTTAATTACACTCTGAAGGAGTCTTCCACTGATATCCACATCCCAAGAAATAGTAAAGAAAAGAAATTGAAGCACTCAAAAGACAGTCATCTAAAAAAGGATCAATGTTCAGAGGGAAGGCTCGAGTAATTCACTTTGTGCCAGAGTGTTGGTGTAGACATGGTGGCCAAATGGCTTCCATTTGCACTGGAGAAGTCTTGTCATCCTGCATTTGGCATTTCAAAATTTTCAAGCAATTCCCAAAGAGGCGTGAGCTGGAAGTGCCTCTTTTCTGCTATGGGCCCATTACTGGCAATGTGCCAATTTGGTGTCCAACCCAGCAGGTTCTCCTCTGCTCTGGAAGCTGAGAAACTATGCCTCATTACTTAGTCAACAGTATTGTCTGGGCATTTGGGCAGTTAAATATCAGAAGGATTTAACAACGTGGTTTGTTTCAACAAAGTGGGAGAGTTGAGCAGTATTTGAATATGGTACATTGTCCAGTGAAAATGCACTTGGGATTTTACGCACTAGTATTTCAATAACTAAAGCTAGTTTGCATTTCCTGTTAATTGCTCACATTAAGTAAATAGCTGAGAACTGGATCGCAGTCGAGCCATTCTGCATCAAATACAATACAAGTGTTATTGGCCTAATTAAATCAGGGTCAGTCTTTTCCCGTGTCACTACCTTGCTTGGAATGAACAAGGTGAATACGATAAAAGTTAAAAGTGATGTGATAAGAATAAAACTTTTGCTTGTTAGTGTGAAGTTGTCTCAAACTGTGATTGATTTTTAAAGTTGTTCTGTTTTTTGTTTTGTTTACTTCTTAGAAAGCCAGTGTTGACACACTGTGTTGAATGGCCTCCTCCTGCATAATAACAAACCTATGATTCTTTACAATCTGGTGCACAAGCTAGTCCTTATTTTGGAGCTGTCATGTGGGTGTCATGTGCAATGGAAATCTGTCCTGTCCAATGTTGATAGAGTGTAATGGGCTAGTTAAACAAGGAGCCATTGAGTTTGTTTGTGCAGAGTTTATTGACTATCCCAGTTTAATAGTTCTCTCACCCAGTCCTCGCTGTTACTCTTCCTATAGACCTAGACATCAATTAATTAATGAACAGCGAGTTTCCCTTCGAGCTTTAATTATTTGCTACTTTAACAGATTCACTTTTCTTCAAACAATCCTTAAATAACTAATGAAGAGCAAAAGAAACAATTATTTTTTGTGGTTTGTATTGTAATACAGCCAACTTTTCATATTCGTCATCCATCCTTTAAAGAAAAAAATACTGTAAATTATGAAACAATCCAAACTAAAAGTTAATGTTTACAATTATTATGCAAAATGTTCCTTTTCAAGGAAATCTACTCATTTCTCTTTGTCAAGCAATCTGATGGTTGGTGATTTGTATCAAACTATTTTATAAATCCCTTTCCTTCCAACAGTCCCTTCATCCAAGTAGGGTCAATTCTCAGTCATTTCTCTGTGACTCTCTTTGTCGAATGACCATTGGTCCACATTGCATCACATTCTATGGGCAATTTTTCTCAGGCATTCCTTTTGATGGAATTTCCTCCAGATGATTAGTCAAATACACCACAGATCTTTTGCCACCATTTCCAGAGTCATAGATATATACAGCACAGAAATAGACCCTTCGGACCAACTCATCCATGCCGACCAGATATTCTAAATAAATCTAGTCCCATTTGCCAGTATTTGGCCCATATCACTCCAAGCCTTTCCTATGCATATACCCATCCAGATGCCTTTTAAATTTAAACATCACACAATACCAGGTTATAGTCCAACAGATTTATTTGGAAGCACTAGCTTTCAGAGCACTCCTCCTTCATCAGGTGGTTGTGGAGTATAAGACTGTAAGATATAGAATTTATAGCAAAAGTTTACAGTGTGATGTAACAAATTATATATTGAAAAAGACCTGGATTGTTTGTTAAATCTCTCATCTTTTAAAATGACCATGTTGGTTTCAGTTATTTCATATGTAAATCCCAGAACTTTCCTAAAGTTACCTTCTCAAGTGAACTTTAACAATAGGTGCTATGTAGACCCAGATAACGCATTGAAGGTGTGAGGTGCCCTGTGTCATGCTGTCTGTGCCCCAATGTTTAGACTGATTAGACTAAAAGGGATTTACAGTATCTTAATGGATTCATGCAGTTTTTGAGCAAAATAAAATGTAATTCTGCAAGTACAAATTCACTCCACAAACTTATATGTGTGTGTGTTGGGGGGGGGGGTGGTGGGGGAGGCTATGAGTGTCTGTAAGAGTGTATGTGTATGAGTGTAAAGGTGTATTGGTCTGTGAGAGGCTGTGTGTGAGTGTGGGAGCATATGTGTTTGCATATGTGAGAGAGCTTGTGTATGAGAGACGGTCTGCATGAGTGTGTGTGTGTGTGGTTGTATGTATCTGTTGGGGTGTGTGTCTGTTGGAGTGTGTGTAATTGGGTGTGTCTGTAGGTGTGTGTGTGTCTGTAGGAGTGTATGTAGTTGGGTGTATCTGTTGGAGTGTGTATCTCTGTAGGAATGTGTGTGTGATTGGGTATATCTGCTGGAGTGTGTCTCTCTGTAGGAGTGTGTGTGTGGTTGGGTGTATCTGCTGGAGTGTGTGTCTCTGTAGGAGTGTGTGTGTGGCTGGGTGTACCTGCTGGAGTGTGTGTCTCTGTAGGAGTGTGTGTGTGGTTGGGTGTATCTGCTGGAGTGTGTGTGTGGTTGGGTGTATCTGTTGGAGTGTGTGTCTGTAGGAGTGTGTAAGGTTGGGTGTATCTATTGGTGTGTGTGTGTGATTGTGTCTGTTGGAGTGTGTGTGTGGTTGTGTGTCTGTTGGAGTGTGTGTGTGGTTGTGTGTCTGTAGGAGTGTGTGTGTGTGTGTCTGTGGTACGTTGGCAAGACAGAGCAGAGGCTACGGCAACGGATGAATAGACACCGCACAACAATCAACAAACAGAGAACACTTCAGCAGTCTGGGACGTTCGACCTCGGACCTTTGGGTGACCATCCCCCAAGGTGGACTTTGGGACAGGCAACAATGAAAAGTGACCGAGCAGAGGCTGATAGCCAATTTCGGTACCCATGGGGATGGCCTCAACTGGGATCTTGTGTTCATGTCACACTACAGGGGACCCCACTGCACTAGACACGCACACGCACACACACATTCCTATAGACGCACACAACCACACGCACACACTCACTCCTACACACCCATACACTCATGCAGACTTTCTGTCATACACAAGCTCTCTCTCATACCCTCACACATATACTCCCACACTTACACACGCACACTCTCACAGACCTATACCCCTTTACACACACACCCTCTCTCACAGACACTCATGCCCTCCCAATACACACACCCATCCACATGCACGCGCTCGCACACACCCACATATAAGTTTGTGGGGTGAATTTGTACTTGTAGAATTACATTTTATTTTGCTCAAAATCTGCACGACTCCGTGTGAGATTCTGTAAATCCCTTTTTTAGATTAGAATCAGCCTGAACACTGGGGCACAGACAGCCTCACACAGGGCACCTCACACCTTCAATGCGTTATCTGGGCCTACGTGGCAACTTTGTTGAAGTTCACTTGAGAAAGTAACTTTAGGAAAGTTCTGGGATTTACATATTAATAAACTGAAACCAACATGGTCATTCTCAAAGATGAGAGACTTAACAAGCAATCCAGGTCTTTTTCAATATATAATTTCAGTTGCATTACACTGTAAACTTTTGCTATAAATGCTATGTCTTAGTTTTATACTCCACAACCACTTGATGAAGGAGCAGTACTCTGAAAGCTAGTGCTTCCAAATAAACCTGTTGGACTATAACCTGGTATTGTGTGATTTTTAACTTTGCATACCCCAGTCCAACACCAGCACCTGCAAATCATGACTTTTAAATGTTGTATTTGTACCAACCTCCACCACTTCCTCTGGCAGCTCGTTCCATACACATACCACCCTCTATGTGAAAAGGTCGCCTCTTAGGTCCCTTTTAAGTCTTTCCCGTCTCACCTTAAACCTATGCCCTCTAGGTTTGGATTCTCCCTAACCCGGGAAAAGGACCTCATCTATTTATCCTATCCAAGCCCCACATGATTTTAGAGGAGAAAGTGAGGACTGCAGATGTTGGAGATCAGAGCTGAAAATGTGTTGCTGGAAAAGCACAGCAGGTCAGGCAGCATCCAAGGAACAGGAGACTCGACGTTTCGGGCATGAGCCCTTCTTCAGGAATGAGGAAAGTGTGTCCAGCAGGCTAAGATAAAAGGCTGGGAAGAGGGACTTGGGGGAGGGGCGTTGGAAATGCGATAGGCGGAAGGAGTTCAAGGTGAGGGTGATAGGCCGGAGTGGGGGTGGGGGCGGAGAGGTCCCAAGTCCCTCCGCCCTACCTTTTATCTTAGCCTGCTGGACACACTTTCCTCATTCCTGAAGAAGGGATCATGCCCAAAATGTCGATTCTCCTGCTCCTTGGATGCTGCCTGACCTGCTACACTTTTCCAGCAACACATTTTCAGCCCACATGATTTTATAAATTTCTCAGCCTCTGATGCTCCAGAGAAAATAGCTTCAGTCTATTCAACCTCCAACCCTGGCAACATCCTTGTAAATCATTTCTGAACCCTTACAAATTTCACAACATCCTTACTACAACAGGGAGACCAGAATTGCACACAGTATCCAATAGCAACCTAACCAATGTCCTATACAGCTGCAACATGACCTCCCAACTCCAATGCACAGTGCACTGGTCAATAAAAGCAAGCATACCAAATGCCTTCTGTGAGAGTATTCTGTCCCACTCTAGACATGCTTTATAGATAGTCGACAGGTTTTGGGGAGTCAGGCAATGAATTGCTCACTTTAGAAATCCCTTTGAAAAAGCTTTTTGGATTTGACGGCGTTTTACATCTTTGGAATAGTTTTCTGATTTTTAAATAGCAATTTACATCTGTTGACACTATTATGCTATGAGAACCCTTTTTAATCACTTGTGTATATAATATAAATTGGGATCAACTCATGACGTCATTGTGGAGTAACCTGAATTCAGCTTTTAACCCCTCAAGCTTGCTTCTTTATTCAATAGGAATATTTTAATTTCATTGCACCTTCTGTCTTCTATTATACTTAATACATTTTGCCAAACAAAAATCTGTCAGTCCCTGTTTGTTAATTTTTGATTTACTCAACCTCAACAGCTTTTTGGGGATAGAGTGCTAGATTTACGTTATGCCTTTTGTTAAGAAGTGCTTTTTGATATTGCCCCTGAATGATGAACTCAAATTTGAGAATTATGTCCTCTTGACAGTGGGAATATCATAAAATAGAAACTTGTTTCCTTCGTTAAATTCATTTATTTTACTTTTAAATTGTTGCATGAAGTTTCTGGTTCTAATTAGCATTGCATATAAATCACTACACCCATCGTTGATACACTAACAATACATTTTATTGTGTACTACAGTTTGTATTGTTTGGTTTTGTATGTGGCATTATTAGAATGCTAATTGATTTCCCATAGTGCATCTTATCGGTGTTTTGGGAATTGAAGCTGTTCTAATGTTTCTGTTAATCTGGCCTGTCCCTTTTAGGTCCCACTCCTTGTGGGGAAATGATCAATTAAAAGTTAATTGCTGCTGATGATAGGTTCTGCAGATTGGTTCCTCTACTTGTTGGCCTGAATTTTACAGTCAGTTGTGAAGTAAGGAAGTTCACTGCTGAGCTTGAAGGAAGCTGTCCACAAAGATGCAGTGTTCTGTTTGGTGGCGAAGTTCCCTTTGTTGATGGCAGTTTTAAATCCAGTGCCAGATTAGGGAGGCATTTTGGTGTTCAGCAACAATGATATCAGCGTCCAGGTAGACAATCATTCACCATTCACAAGCAAAACAATCCATGACATTAAAGTCGTTTAACTATAGTTTAAATTATCAGACACTAAAATAAATTTATGAATCTGTTCCAATAGTAGTTAAAATGAAGATTAACAAACTTAATACAAACATTTTTTTGAAATATGGTAATGAGAAATCTACTATTTCACACATTTGAAAATTTAGGTTTCAGACCTGATAAGGATGTTTAGCCAAAATTGTAAATTTGGTAGGCTAATAAAAGCCCATTTAACATCTCAATCAACAAGCTGTAACTTTTACCAGGGTGTTTGTAGATATTTTTAATCAATTTATTTAGGGATGTTATGACACATCTCTGGTGTAGAGGAAACTTAAGCACATGCCTCCTGGCTCAGAGGTGTCAGTCTAAAAGTGTCAGAGCGGAAGTTCTTGTCAATTCTTGATTGCAATGAAGCTTGTAGTCTCTGAGAATCTATACATTGTAGAAGATCATGGACTCCTTAACAGCAAGTTTTCCATTTCTGCCCTATTAAATGCATGTCTGGACTCTACAGTTGGCTACCTTGACTCCACTTTATACCCCCCACCCCCCACCTCCATTTAAAAACGCAATCCCTTCTTCCGCCTCCGCCATATCTGCTCCCAGGAGGAGTAGTTCTACTCCAGGACATCCCAGATGTCCTCATATTTCAAGGACTGCAATTTCCCCTCCCATGTGACCAGCAATGCCCTCCCGCGCATCTCCTCCATTTCCCACACCTCTGCTATCGAACCCCACCTCTCCAACCGCAACAAGGGTAGAAATCCCCTCCCCTTCCGGTCATCATCTTCCACCCCATGAATCTCCAGATACAGTGCATTATCCTCTGCCATTTCTGCCATTTACCAAGCATATATTTCCCTCCTCACCCCTATCTGTGTTCTGCTGAGACCATTCCCTCCGCAACTCCCTTGTTAGGTCCACACGCCATGCCCCCCCCCACCAACCTACTCTCTACACCTGGCACCTTCCCTGTCATTGTCATTGCACGAGGTGTAAAACCTGTGCCCGCACCTACCCCCCCCTTCCCCACCTCCGTTCAAGGCTCTAAAGGATCATTTCAAATCCAACAGAGATTTTCCTGCACATCTAACAACCTTATCTACTGTGTCCGTTGCTCTCGATGTGGTCTCCTCTACGTCAGGGAGATAGAACACTAACTCACGGGCAGTTCAAGGAACATCTCTGGGACAAATGCACCAAACAACCCCAACACCCTGTGGCCAACTACTTCAACTCCCTCTCGCACCCCCCAAGGACATGGAAATTCTGGCCCTCCTCCACCGCCAAACCAAATCCAGCCGCCAACTGGAGGAAGAAGGCCTCATCTTCCACCTCAGGACCCACCAACCACACGGCATCAACATTGCCTTCACCAGTTTCCAAACCTCCCTTCCCCCCACCACATCCCAGATCCAACCCTCCAACTTGGCACCACCTTCTTGACCTGTCCTACCTATGCATCTTCTTTCCGACCTATCCGTTCCACCCTCCCCACCGACCTATCACTATTATTACCCCTCACCTGCATCCACCTATTGCCTTCCCACCTATCTTCCCTCCAACCCCACTCCCAGACATCTATTTATCTCTCAACACCCTTTCCCATATCTCCCAACCCCACACTCCTGATGAAGGGCTTATACTCGAAACATCGACTCTCCCGCTCCTGACCTGCTGTGCTTTTCCATGACCACACTTTTAGACTCTGTTAGTTGTCAGGGGAATGCTGATCATCATGTTAATGCTAATGATTGCACCATTATTATCAGAGCAAAATCCAGGCCACCACCAACCCAAAGCGATTCCTAGATTATCTAAAACGTCAGAAAATAAGTAGAGGAAACAGCTGGGATTCTTGCATTTGATAAATGTGATTTTTTTTCTTCAGTTCCTGTGATTTATCTTGTTGAGGACGATTGTTGGAATGTGACATTTGTAATTGATCAAAATTTGTATGCAACAACAAAGCTACGTTCGGTTTGTTGTACGCATTGTTGAAAAACCCAATATATTATTTCTGTCTTCTTAAATATCAAAGTGCAAGAAGTAAATCATGGCCAAGACCCCCATGAAAGAAAGGCAGAGGTCAGTTTAATACAGGAAAGTGTCACCCTGATGACATCGTGCTGCAACAAAAACTTCATGGTGGATGAGGAGGCAGCTCAACCTAGCTGCTGATCCAAGACCGATGCTGTCAGCTGCCCAGTCGAAGCAACTCTTTCAGCAGTCCATTGTTACTCCAGTGCCTCTCAATGACTCTTTCATGTTGCAGCCTGTTACTCCCTCCCAGTTAGCAGCCCTGCTGTCTCATTGGCCAGTTATATGTTGGGAGACACCTGTACTATATTTTAATGAGCATTTAGTGGAGGCAGGATTTTGAGAAAAAAAAACTTCTTTCGTAATAGAATGAAGCTTATGACTCCAACTTCACTGGAGTGATAATCCAGGTTGTAGGCTAGAATACACAGTGATTCTAATCCCGTGACCACTCAGAGGCAGAGTGCACCTACTAACTAAACAGACCAGATCCGCTCTGGTATGACAAGTTGGCACCAATCAAAGAAAGGACTCATTTAGAGGATGACAATTTTGGATAAAGTTGCCCATATTCTGGTAAATCTATAGCCTTGTCCCATGGAGTAGGACCATTTAGTATGAATGCTTTGCTAAGTTTACCCAGATTTGCACAGAATTTACAAAATAGCGACAAGCTTTCCAGCCCAATTCGACCCGGAGTGTTAGCTTTGCCAGGGAACCAGGAGTAGCGAACACTTCATAGGACACAGAGTCACTCTCTACTGTCTGTGCATAGTTACCCCACAAAATGCAGCATGCATGCTCGAGGAGACACCATAGGGTGAAGCCCACAACATGAAAGAAACAACGGGAAAGAATCTATTAATTCGCCATCAAGATGTTTACAACCTAGGGAAACAGCAATGTGATGTCATTCAGTAGCAATACTGCATTAGTTGATAAGGAATGAGATGACAGCAGCCTGTGTTAATGGAGGCATTGTGTATTTCTTAAATCTGTGGCAGATATGCTAGACCAGAGGGATGTGAAGCTAGAAACTCAGTTGCAGCACAGTCATGTCTTTAATCTATCTTTGCAGCAGATGGTGCACCTAAGTAAGTGGGGGTTCCAACTAAATCCAGGGCAAATAACGTCTTCTCCTAATGGTATCTGTAACATTGGTTTCCCTTTGGTGCCATTGGTAATGATTCAGCTGCATATCTCTGATTCACATAGAAAAGAGAAAATACATTCAACTTTGAATGAATATGTGGAAAAGATTAACTCGAGAAACCTTATCTGAAAATTTTACACCTTACTTCATATTCCAGATGTCACTGGAAAATTAAAGAGGAAAGTCAGAGGGCACATTTTACACGTTTACCCTTTATGGTCCCTTTTAAGTTGAAAATTCAATATGCCAGTGGGAGGCACATAGGCAGTTGAGCAGGTCCTGTAGTGTCGTGAATAGCATCCCTGACTCTGGGGCAGAAGCTCCTGGTTCAAATCTCACTGCAGGACTGGGTGGTCAAAGAAGGTATGTTCAGAGCCTGGCCAAAATAGATTGAATATCAACTGGTAAATTCTTTAAACGTGTACCAATAATGGGAGAGATTCCTGGTCAGGTCATGTGATGGAAGAGAATTAGAGATTGCACCTTCAATTTTCATGCTGCAACACAAGTGGGAAGAAAGTGCGGGTTTTCATAGGATCTTGACATCCTTTGGGAGGCGACAATTTTGCCCAATTGGCTGCACTGTTCTCATTGATCAGATTGCTATACTGGCTCAGGGATCAATCCCCCTCCCAACAGTGGATTTGGGGCCTACCTCCTTGGCTGACATTTGAAGATTACCCAGTGGTGCCGGTTGGACCTGCTTTTGGGTGTAGAACTCAAGAAGAAAAACAATAAATAGTTGAAACTCTTCCAACCAAGCAACGAAAATGCAAAAGGACCCTAATAAAACTTTATTAGGATTAGTCAAACGTTTAGCTGCAAGCTCTCAAGGGAAACTGGATGTTGTGTGAATAGGAAGGATTTAGAGGGATATAGGCCAAAATGCTGGCAAATGGGACTACTTCAGATTGGGATGTATGGTTGGCATGGGCCGAAGATTCTGTTTCCATGCTGTATGACTCTATGACTCTATAAATGGAGTAGGAGCAACTAGCACAGAAAAATTATGGAATGGTCTATCCCTTCAGTAGCTTATTCAATGATCTTCCCTCTGATATAAGGTCAGAAAGGGATGTTCATTGATGATTGCACAATTTTCAGAACCATTTGCAATCCCCAAATACAGAAGCAATTCATGTCCATTTGTAGCAAGACCTGATAATCTTCTCTGCACTGTTTGTAGTGCAATCACAATGTGGTGATCAGAACTGCATGCAGTACCCCAGTAGTGGCCTAATGACTTTATACACCAATCCATTATAGTATCCTTGTGTTTGTATTCAGTGCCTTGTCAGATGTAGTTAAGGATCGACCACAGAGGTATGAGCCGGTGGTGATAGGGAGGCAGAAGCAAAAGGAAGATAAATAGATTTGTCATGGAGAGTCATAGTTTTTACATCCCAAAAAGAGGACCTTCAGCCCTTGATGTCCTTGCTCGTCATCAAACATTGTGCCATTGTTTATGGTTGCATCAATTGAGTAGATGCATTGGGCACAGAGAAACTGAGAGAATGGGGTGGGGTCCTTACAGGACATGAGATGAAGTGTTGTCAAGGTAGTTGTAGGAGTCAGTGACCTTGTAATGAGTATTAGTAGACAATCCCTCAGAACAAGGCAAGTTATGGTGGAAAGGAAAATGTAAGAGTGTAAGACCCTGTGAATGTGAGAGAAGGATGGGAATTAGATGTTATGTTGATGATATGTTTCAGTTCAGTTGGCAGCAGAAAGTCTCATTGTTAGTAGCGTTAAAATATTGAAAAATGGAGTTGGGGATGGCAAGCCTGAGCCAGACTGGAACAAGGAATGTTTCACGTACCTCACAAAAAGGCTGAACAAGGATCCATGTGGTGTCCTTGGCAACATTCTATTTAGCGGCAGTGAGATGTGTTAAGGAGAAACATTGTGCAATGAGAGGACATGTTCAGTCAGGCGGAGAAGGATGGGTGGTGGTAGAGGAGTGGTCAGACCTCTGCTCCAGGATTATACTTAAAAGAAATGTCTGGATCCTGTGTGCTTCAGACAGACTCTTGATCAACTTATCTAATCCCCAGAGAAAGTGGCGGCAGTGGGGGTTGAAGCAGAATCAGGGTGATAGGTGTAGCCATTTGGTTACAGGGATACTTCTGTACAAGGAGAATAGAGAAGAGTATTTGTCATTTCTACCATACTGATACAGGCCCAGCAGAATGATTTAAGTTTTACCTGGTAAGTTTTACCATTCCAAACACCTGTTTGTCACTTTACATGACTGTATTAATTTCTGTACAACATTCATAGGAAAGCAGGAGTAGGACTTGGGTAGGGAGTAGGATCTTTGGCCCTTTGAACCAACTCCACCATTCAATATGTTGGCATTCTTTCCAATGAGTGAGCGTAAAAGGAGCAGACAGTGAACAAATAATTTTAGCTAAGCATTTGCTATTACATTCAAACTTAGCACAGATTTATTTGATGCATTTTTTGGAATACGGAAGGTTGTGAAGTATGCATCGAATTTACAAGATTTGAGTACATGATTTTCAAGGGAGGCCTATACAAAACTCAAGGTCCTATTTAACTGTCTAACACACCATTCATTTGTCCAGCATGCCCTGGGAAACTGCAGTTTTTCTTCTTTGAAGTCCCTTTGTGTTGAGAATTTGCAAAATATCTTTTATAAGTGACCTGTTAAAGGAAACCCTTCATTTCTCAGTGTCTCTTCGATATGCTCACCATGGATAGCAGTTATATTTTCTGACTGAAACATTTCCATAACTGCCTTGGTGATCCTTTGAAGTTGTGGAAGTCGTGTAGTGGTGAAGACATTTCCTTGCAACCCCTGTGGTTAGTGTTTGAGATCCCAGCCTTGTCTCAGCTCATGACCTTAACAGGCAGCCTGCTACCTACTTTACAGATACATAAGATTCCATTTCACTGGCATGTATGTTTTGCATTTTTATTTTCTGGAAGCTGAAAGGTTAATGCAATTATTGGAAATGAAAATCCCAAAGCAACTTTGAATGCAAATAGACGGTTTACTTGCATTATTCGATTTGCAGCAGTGGGCATTTTAAGCAGAAAGCGGCAGTCTGTCCATTTTCTCTGTGCAATTACTCACAATCTTCCTGATGTCTTTTTAACCTATTATATAGCATGTTATGTCCCTTGAAGCCAGATTTCATACCCAGATCTCTGCAAGGAGTAGAGTCTGGGAAGAAATTAGTTGCCCCAATGTTTCACTGATGTTTCACTGGAGGTCTTTGTGGAGACAGTCAGGGTAAGGAGGGAGCTGCTGTTCTGCAGCATCCTCAGGCACATCCACAGAGTGCCACTATAGCAGGCCTAGATACAGAGGATCAGTCCTCTCACTGTCATCCAGAGGATCAGTCCTCTCACTGTCATCCTGAGGACCAGGCTATAATGTGGGAAGAGATTCACTGACATCAACGGAGCAGAAAGAATGGTGCAGCTCTCTACAAAGCCTAATATCATGACTTCCCTTGTCCTCTTCCACGTCATTTAACATATGTTTGCAATGGTGTATTGCAACATCCCTTTCTGTTTCTAAACACACTCACCTTTATTCCTCTCTTTGCCACACCAAGTCAGTCTTGCACCCATTGTTCAGTCACCAGTACCTCCTAGTTCCATATATCTTATTCCAGGAGCCAGTCAGTACATTCATCCTGATCCCATTTTGCTTCTCCAACTTTCAGCATGCACATTGTATGCACTGAATGAAGAGTGTTGTGCTGGAAAAGCACAGTAAGTCAGGCAGCATCCAAGGAGCAGGAGAATCAACATTTTGGTGTACGCACTGAGCCTATCGTAATTGTGAACTACTTTAATGTCATCCAAAAATATGCAATGAGCTTCACCACTGCATGTGGCATCCTGAGGGCTATTGTGTTAATTTATGGCCTCTCAATGCCATCTTACTCTATCTCATGTTCTTCTTCCCGAGTCGTTTAGAGCACCTGGAACAACAGAAGAACACACTTTGATAGGAAAATGCTTCCAAAAGATGCACCATCATGTGTTTCATTCCCACAAAGCACCTGCTCGGATGCTGCCCTCCATATAGCTGCATCATGAGCTCGAGGCAAAACCCAGTTTGAATGGATAACAGTAGATATCAAGGGCACGAACAGTTGAGGAGTGAGTCCTGTTTCATTCCGTTACCAAATCTTTTCTTGCCTGAAGTTTCTATTCTGTTTGGCCTCTCTCATCTCTCTCATCTCTGTGTGATGAGATGGGTGATGGTAAGATATAGGCCAAAGTGAGTACTGCGGAGAGATCAGAGTCGAGATTAGAGTGGTTTCTGGAAAAGCACAGCAGGGCAGGCAGCATCCGAAAAGCAGGAAAATCGACGTTTCGGGCAAAAGCCCTTCCTCAAGAATGATGTACGGCTTTTTCCCGAAACGTCGAATTTCCTGCTCCTCGGGTGCTGCCTGACCTGCTGTGCTTTTCGCAGCACCACTCTAATCTTGAGCTCTTCAGGTATGCATGGGTCAAAATTTCAGTTTTTGTCATGCTCCACACCTTTCTTTAAAAAAAGGCTTCATCTTATAATTTTCTGTTTTTTAAAAAAAATTTTTTGAGATCACTTATTTACTACTTCTGAATTTACTTAGTGTTTTTAAAGATTGGTTTACCAAATTAATTCCTGGGATGGGAGGACTGACAAAAAAACAAGAGACCGAATCAGTTAGGACTATATTCACTGGAGTTTAGAAGAATGAAAGGGATGATTTCTTAGACATCTATAAAATTCTAACAGAACTAGAAAGGGTAAATGCAGGAAGGATCTTCCTAATGATGGGGGAGCCCAGAACGAAGGATCACAGTTGAAGGATGTGGGGTAGGCCATTTAGGATTGAGACAAGGAGAGATTTCTTCACCTCAGAAGTGGTGTGCCTGTGGAATTCCCTGCTACAGAAAGCCGTTGAGGCCAAAACATTGAATGTTTTCAAGGAGTTCAATATAGTTCTCGGGGCTAAAGGGATCAAAGGGTATGGGGCAAAAGCAGGAACAGGTGATTGAGTTGGGGTGAATGGCGTTTTCCTGGTCCTATCTTCTATATTTCTGTGCAATCGTTTCAGCCTTGACCTCCAAAGCTTTATGTTAGTCTCTGAAATGTAAGAGCATTACACCATAGTGACAACCCTGTGCTCCCCTCTACCATCTATCCACCCTGTTACCTCCTTCCCCCCCCCCAAACACACACACACACACACAATCTATGCAAGTTCATACAATATTGCTAAAAGTAACATGGGTTTGAATCATGTGAAAATCTCCATTTATTTTTTTTAGCATTGGCACTTTTGTTTCACATCTTAGCAAGTATCAGCACTGATGTTTAAAATGTGATTGAGTGGTCTGTTCAATTTAGAAAACACAAAGAACACATTTTGCTGAGTAGTACAAAGACATGTAAGCATTGATTCCTGCGAGAAATTCTGACTGAGAGTATCAAACTATTAGCAGGAGTCTGAGATATGTTGTACAAACTGTGCTGTTGTTACAAAAATACCTCCTTTATAATGAAAGCATCAACAGGGGTACATAGTGGCAGCTTTATTCCTGGCCAAAATAGACTTGATTTGGATAATTCCAGCATTATTATTGTACTGCTCCAGGCGACTAGGATTGATTTTTAAGTGTTGTGAGAACCATCCACTGCTCACTATATTTCGCTGGTGAATTCCCTCTGCTTTTGTTGGGAGAGGTTGCTGCAGTTATGGCGATGGTCTCTGTTTGTTGCAGCTTATAGGGGAGAATCTTAAATAATCTGTGCAAATAAATTTCGTTTGTTTGGCTAAATGCCTTGTTCACTATAATTCCTCTCCTAAGTCATTTGTGCATCTGACTCACTGAGTAACGCACATTAACTGGTGAATTAGGAGCAAGAGTAAGCCATTTGGCCCCTCAATCCTCCTCCACCATTTAATAAGATCATGGCCTTGATTCCACTTTCTTGCCAACCTTTAATGTCCTTTGAGGCCCTCATTAGTAAAGAATTTATCTCTTCATTAAAAATATTCAGTAGCCCATGGCTCCTTCTGCGGAAGACTCATAATCCTGCAAGAAAGAAAAAAAAACTCATCATCTTAGTCTTGAACCCCTTTCTTAAAACTATGACTTTTAGTTCTAGTTTCTCCCATGAGGGGAATCATCTTTTCAGTATCCACCCTGCCGAGTCCTCTTATATGTTTCAGTAAGTTCACCAAACCTGTCCAACCGCTCCTCATAAGCCCCTCATCCCATAAATGAGTCAAGTAAGCACATTATGTTGATACTGGATCAGTGGTTCTGGAAGAGAACAGCAATTCAGGCAGCATCCGAGGACAGGCAAAATCGACGTTTCGGGCAAAAGCCCTTCATCAGGAATAAAGGCAGAGAGCCTGAAGCGTGGAGAGATAAGCTAGAGGAGGGTGGGGGTGGGGAGAGAGTAGCATAGAGTACAATAGGTCAGTGGGGAAGGAGATGAAAGTGATAGGTCAGGGAGGAGAGGGTGGAGTGGATAGGTGGAAAAGGAGCTGGGCAGGTCGGACAAGTCCGGACAAGTCAGGGGATCGAGTTGCTGGAGGTTAGAAACTAGGATGAGGTGGGGGAAGGGGAAATGAGGAAGCTGTTGAAATCCACATTGATGCCCTGGGGTTGAAGTGTTCCGAGGCGGAAGATGAGGCGTTCTTCCTCCAGGCGTCTGGTGGTGAGGGAGCGGCGGTGGAGGAGGCCCAGCACCTCCATATCCTCGGCTGAGTGGGAGGGGGAGTTGAAATGTTGAGCCACGGGGCAATTTGGTTGATTGGTGCGGGTGTCTCGGAGATGTTCCCTAAAGCGCTCTGCTAGGAGGCGCCCAGTCTCCCCAATGTAGAGGAGACTGCATCGGGAGCAACGGATACAATAGATGATATTAGTGGATGTGCAGGTAAAACTTTGATGGATGTGGTAGGCTCCTTTAGGGCCTTGGATGGAGGTGAGGGAGGAGGTGTGGGCACAGGTTTAACAGTTCCTGCGGTGGCAGGGGAAAGTGCCAGGATGGGAGGGTGGGTCGTAGGGGGGCGTGGACCCGACCAGGTAGTCACGGAGGGAATGGTCTTTGCGGAAGGCGGAGAGGGGTGGGAGGGAAATATATCCCTGGTGGTGGGGTCTGTTTGGAGGTGGCGGAAATGTCGGCGGATGATTTGGTTTATGCGAAGGTTGGTAGGGTGGAAGGTGAGCACCAGGAGCGTTCTGTCCTTGTTGCGGTTGGAGGGGTTGGGTCTGAGGGCGGAGGTGCGGGATGTGGATGAGATGCGTTGGAGGGCATCTTTAACCACGTGGGAAGGGAAATTGCAGTCTCTAAAGAAGGAGGCCATCTGGTGTGTTCTATGGTGGAACTGCTCCTCCTGGGAGCAGATACGGCGGAGGCGGAGGAATTGGGAATACGGGATGGCATTTTTGCAAGAGGTAGGGTGGGAAGAGGTGTAATCCAGGTAGCTGTGGGAGTCGGTGGGTTTGTAGAAAATGTCAGTGTCAAGTCGGTAGACATTCCACAAAGAATGCACCTGTATGCATTACCAAAAATTAAGGTAAAAGTCAGGGCTATGGGGCTTGCTCATTTCAACCAATATAGTTGCACTTAACCCCTGGATTGTAGAGCTTTTTATTGTTGTTTCAGCAGTTTCAAGCTGTACAGTATACTCGAAAAGCAAAAGCATTGATTTTTTTTTGCTGAGGACAAGGTATTATTACATTCCATTTCACTTTCTGTATCCATGGGGAGACTATTTTTAACCTGCTAGCTGAAGCAAAAGGAGTAGATTTTTCACAGTGTAATAGTGCTGCCTAATGGGGCGTCAGGAGTGGACGACTAATTATCACCCTGCAACTGGCTCCCAGTGCACTTATGAAGCATCAATAAAAAGAGCAAAGATTGCCCTGAATCACTCAAACCATTTAAAATACAAGCTAAAACAAAATGGTTAAACAAAACACATAACAAAACTCGGAATCATTAAAATACATGTTTAAATAAATATTTGACAAACTGCTATGGAAAGAATTTTGCAAATGTATGAATTAAGAGCAGGAGCAAGTCAGTCGCCCCTTTGAGTCTGCTCCAGCACTTAATATGATCACAGTTGATGTGATTGTCACCACAACTCCACAGTCCCGCCTACCCCTGACAACCTTTCCCTACTTATGCGTACCAAGAGCCTGAGTTGAGAGTAGTCAAAACCCCTATGAAATAATTCTATAGGGGCTGGTATCCCATCACCAAGTCACCTTTATTTACATGTGGAGAGTCTTTGGGCACTGATCCTCTCAGAGTGAACTGAATCTCAAACACTCCTGTTTATATCTGTCAGCCAGGGCTTCCTGATTGGACCTGATTAATGGCCCCATTCAGGGAACTTGCATTCTGTGGGGAAAAAGTGAGGACTGCAGATGCTGGAGGTCAGAGACAAAAGTGTGGCTCTGGAAAAGCACAGCAGGTCAGGCAGCATCTGAGGACCAGGAGAGTTGACATTTTAGGCATAAGCCATTCACCAGGAATGTTCTCATTTGCTGTGAGGTTGACTTGGCTGCCCTCATTACAATCACTATAACACTCTCTGAATCCGAGGACATGGGCCGGTTCTCGTTTTTTTGTAGCAAATAAAAACCAAAAGAACTATGGATGCTGAAGACCAGAAACAAAAACAGAAATTGCTGAAAAAGCTCAGCAGGTCTGGCAACATCTGTGCAGAGAAATCTGTTCTGAGGAAGGATCACTGGACCCAATGCTAATGTTAGACAGAGTGGTTAAGAAGGGCATTTGGAATGCTTGTCTTCACTGCTTAGACTGTTGGGTTTAGGAGTTGGGACATCATGTTAAGTTTGTACAAGATGTTGGTGAGGCCACATTTGGAGTACTATGTACAGTTCTGGTTGCCCTGATACAGGAAGGATGTTATTAAGTTGGAGAGGGTGCAGAAACAATTTACAAGGATGTAACCGGGGCTGGAGAGTTTGAGTTGTATAAAGAGGCTGGATAGGCTGGGAGTGTAGGCAGTGGAGGGGTGACCTTGTAGAGGCTGAGAAAATCATGAGGGACATAGATAATATGAGTAGCAAAGGTCTTTTCCTTTGGGTAGGGGAGTTCAAAATTAGAAGGCATAATTTTAAGCTGAGGTAAAGAAAGGTTTAAAAGGGACCTGAAGGGCAACTTTTTTCACGCAGGGAGTGATTGGTATGTGGAATGAATTGCCAGAGGAAATGGTAGATGCAGGCACAATCACAATATTTAAAAGACAGTTGGACAGGTACATGAATAGAAAAGGGTTGAAATGATATGAGGGCAAATGGGGCTAGTTTAGTTTGGGAAACCTGGTTGGCATGGACGAGTTGGACCAAAAGGTCTATTTCCATGCTATGACTCTGTAACCATCCCCAACTTATCAAGGCTGTTCCAGATCTTATGTTTTTCAAACAAGTTGCCTCTTAGTTTTCTAAATTCCAGCTTATATAACTTTTCCCCATAAGATAACACATCCATTCCAGGCTATTAGTCTCGTGAGGAGTCTCTGAACTCAATTTTGAATAGGTTTAAAATTGGTATGAGGTGGTCTGGATTGAGAAGATTGTGACAGTGAAGAAAAGAAACTCTGCTTGTTCCCTTTGTGCTCCATCATGACTGAATGTCAATTCACAACTGCCTGGACTCTTTTTGCCACAATATTTCTGTAATTCGCTCAACCACTCCTTTGCTTCTGTATTTGATCCCCTTACACCTTCTTTTATATTGAATCTTCCGAGTCACTCCCAATGGTATAGTGGTCCATCTTTGTTTCTTCATGGTTAACAGATACGTGCAACTGATATACAGCTGCTTTACTCATCCATGATCAGATCCTCCATCAACTACCTTCAGGTCTTATTCTCATTGTCAAAATCATTCCAGTATAAAATAATTTTATAAGGAGTGACCTTATAGAGGGTTTTATAAAATCATGAGGGGTACATATAAAGTGAATAGGAGATCTTTTCCCTTGGATGGAGGATTTCAAGACTAGAGGGCACATTTTTAAGGTGAGAGGAGAAAGATTTCAAAAGGACATGAGGGGCAACTTTTTTACACTGAGATTGGTTTATGTGTGGACTGAAGTTCCAGAGAAAATGGTGGATGCAGGTCCAGTTACAATGTTTAAAAGATGTTTAAGTAAGTATATGAATAGGCAAGGGTTGGAAGGATATGAGCCAGGCACAGGCAGGTGTTACAACATGGGGTAAACCCTTCTGCTTAATTTCCAGCCAACCAGCTACCCCAGTAGCTGGAGCACCAGTTACATTGTGTCTTATTAAGAACACTTGGTGCTGTCACTGCTGGCTTTTATTCTCTTAAAGGTAGAGTACACCCACATCTTCATAAGAAAGGTGTGACTAGTTTGGGATTATGGTCGGCGTGAACAGGTTGGTCTGAAGGGTCTGTTTCCGTGCTGTATGGCTCTATGATTCTATGATAATCTGGGAGAACTGACATTATTTCTCAACCATGTTTGTCTACCACAAGTTATTGACAATTTGGCTCCACCTTCCAGGGTTAAGAGGAAATTTTGGAGTTCATTGGTTATAAACACTTTTGGATGTCTTGAAATTATTAAAGGGGATAAATGAATGCTAAATCCTTCTTATGATTAAGACTATGTGTTCAAATGCCCTTCCTGCTTCTTCCTGCTCCTTCCCAGAAGGAAAATAACAGTTTAACCAGAATGACCGACCATTGGGCTAATTCAAAATAGCCGATTCCAGTTTTCCTAGTCAAATAATAGTTGTCACTGGTTGTTTAGTTCTAATTGTACTATCTGAAAACATCTTATTTAAAGGGGAATCAGGAAAAGCAACCTAAAGAAATTGTGGATCAGTATGATGTGTGTAATCATGAAAAAACTAGTTCTGAAGCCAAAAGAAACACTGATTCTATTTGTAGATTTCAAATGTTTATTGGAAAAATGCAACTAAATTGAACATTGAATAAGTCATACAAATAAACATTTTCTTCACAAAATTTATACACAACACAATTAATCCCCAGGAACCATATTTCTTTTTAAGAATGTGGATGGAATTTTATGAGCAACATGGGCTATGCAAGATGTGTGGTAGAATCAGACAACATGTTCAGAGAGCCCTAACTTGACATCAATATCATCTTATCTCATCTTGTTCACTTTTCTTCAGCAGCATGGTGGGATGCTCCCCAGACAGCAATGAGTCCTCAATTAACTCATTATTATTGCTTGTTAAATGCCTTGTTAACAACACAATTCATAGTGTTCATATTCCAGTAGTGACCTTAACAAACTTACCAAATAAGCTAGTCATTTGGAAAAATTGACATGGAAACCAGAGTGGATTCTCAGAATCTTCAATTCATTGCTTGCTGCAAAAGATCTCCATATTACACACTGAACACCAGCACCTTACAGTGCAAGTTAAGTGGATTAGCTATGGGAAATGCAGGGTTACAGGGTGGAGTAGATGATGTGGATCTGGGCAGGATGCTCTTTGGAGAATCCATGTGGACCTGATGGGCAGAATGACCTGCATCCACCCTGTCGTGTTCTATGATTCTATAATGCTATCCTCTTAAGAACAGCACCACACATCTCTGGTCCACTTACCTGTCACTTCTGCACTTCAAAACTGCACCTCAGGCTGCAGCAACAACCATCATTGAATGCTACTGCAAGGACACTGTGCTCAAAGATGTCCAGTCAGCTCATGGCCTGGATCAGGCTGCATCGCTAGGTTCTTCACTCCCGGTCAACAGCGCTGACTCACTGTGAGCCCAATGGGTGCTTATGGCATCTCTGCCTTGCCTTGCCTTTTTTCTTACTTTGGCCTCTCAGCCACAGATACCAACCTCTGTCTTGCCTTACCAATCAGTGCAGATATAAAGCTGGGAGGCTTTGCCATTCGAGGATCTCCGGTGTGTGGTGGATTGCTCTGGGAATAGTGTGCGGTGAGATAGGTGCAAATTGGAGTTATACTTACCATGGGGTGGGAACAACAATGCAATGATTCAGAAAAGTAAACATTGGAGCATTAAAAGGAAACAGATAAGAGAGGGTATATCTTAAAAATACTGCAGGATATCAAGGTGCACATTATTTTATCAATAAAGTTATTCAGTGAATTTTTGTTTTCCATTTTATTAAAGAACATCAATGATATCAATCAGTTCACTGCATTGAACCAATCTGAACAGAAGTAAAAGTTTGTTAAACAAAAAGAATATATTTTTACATTAAATCCCATTAAAGAAATCAACCACAGAGTCCTAGAAATTGTAACAACCTTAATTCTTATTTCTCTGGCAGTATCCTAAACTAATTGTTCTCCTTCTCATTGGATATTTATAGGTTTTCATTTGTGTGAATATATTGATATGATTAACTTCACCTCTTTCCATTTAATATTGTGGACAAAGTGAAATCGATAAAATCCATGCTGTGCCTTCAGCTTCTGAAGTTTACACTCCAAAAACTGACTAGTTACCAGCAGCTTAAATTTGCTTTCAATAGCTTAGGTTGAAATAATTCCAGCAAATGTTATTGTTACAAAGGATGGCTCAAGTTCATTAATTTCATATAGGTCAGCTCATTGAAATTTCCTTGTACAGTTAAATTCAATTATCTGATTTGCTGCATTTCATTACTTAAGTATAGAACAGATTTACCGAAGACTGACTCATTCTTTAGTACTGTGCATTATTATCTACTTTCTTATCCTATTATGTGGTCTATGAATTTTTCCAAAGCTTTAGCACTGATTGGATTAATGGGGAGAAATTTCCCCCAGCATAGTGACAAGAATGGTGATAGGCAGCTGTATTATATGTGACTACTCCAGGCAGGACTTGTGGCCATCTGCCTGAACACAACTGTAGTCACAGGTCACCCTGATCCATGGATTACCCTTTGTGAAGATGACTCAGCAGTTTGGATCATGTTTTAACAAAGACTTTTTGGAGGTGTCTCATGAAACATCAAGCTTCATGAGCTAAACAGTGACATATCGGCTTACAAGTTGACCTGAATTTGATGGTGTGCCACTAATTGGCCAATTCAAAATAAATCACTGCCTGCTCTCAGTGTCAGAGTACATAGAACATAGAAACATAGAGGAGTACAGCACAGGAACTGGCCCTTCGGCCCACAATGTTTTGACGAACATGACACCAAATTAAACCCTTGGTCCATATCCCTCCATTCCTTGAATATTCATGTGCTTATCTAAAAGTCTCTTGAAAGCCCCTATCATATCTGCCCCCACCACCACCCCTGGCAGCAGTGTGTTCCAGACTCTTACCGCTCTCTGTGAAAAAGACTTGCCCCTCACATCTCTTTTGAACTTTCCTCCTCACTTTAAATGCATGCTCCCTCATATTATACATCTACCCCAGGCCTCCCACAAAATCCAAATGCCTAACCTTGAGAAAAGCAAAGTCAGTAATTTGGTAAAAGGGCCATATGCTCTTTCTACTCATCCATTAACAACAGTGTCTGGTTGTTGCATATGATGTGGTGTACCTTGATTCTGTTAATCGGAACCCAAGAATGGCTAAATACTCTATCTGAAAATAAATTGCTCAAACACTTAGTGGGCTCTTTAAGCATTATGGGAAATGAAACATCCACAAATTCAGTTAGAAAGTGTGCAAGGGTCTGCTGCCCGTTTTGCCGACAGGACCACGGAGAACTTTGTCAATTGCTTAATGAGGATAAAGGGAATCCCTTGTGGGTGATGGAAATCTCAGTTATTCACTCCATTGATGAAAGAGCATGTGTGTTGCTGCGGTTTTAGGGTCATACTTCAAATGTTTAACCTGTTTGGATAACAGTTACAGTTGACTATGAGGAAGAGGTGCGCAGAGACATTTTAGATGCCCAGCTCATAAACAAGATTGATTCTCATAGATCACTGTGCAGAGAGAGCACAGTGATTGTCATGCAAGTCAGCTGAAGTTCTTAGCAGTCTCATGGCATACCAAAGGTAACTACTGGTACCTCATCCAAAAGGAATGACAATGTAGGAACCCAACTCTGCACTGATGTACGTCTGAATTAGCTGAAGATAAAGATAAGAAACAATAATTCCAGTTTTTTTTTGTTTCTAAAAATCTAAAGATATTTTGGTAATTCTGAAGTTTGGAGGACAGTATGCTGACACATACTAAAATCTCCATTTCTGCATTGCTATTGTGTATATGTGCTGAATGTGCAATTAGATAATAAAGATTTTTCATTGTGGAACCTGTTCCAGATGTCACCGTTTCAGAACTTGAGATTGGATTTGTGCTTTGCTATAATAGGGGCATACATAAATATGGAAGAGCTATAAGTAATGCTAAATGTGTAGCAGGTGAGCTGGTGAATACACTGTTCACTTTCTGGCATCACTATACCAGTTAAAATCTCTTAGTATCTTCAGTAATTGTTGACTGATCATGAGTAATGGAGACATTTTCAGACTTTTAAACTGAGGTATTGTGTTTCAGTATTTTTTGTTCTTGTGAATGGAAAATACATATTTGTGCTTTAAACATGTCTTTCTTCATTATTTTTCTTTTTGAAGACAGATTATGAAAACACCACAAAAAAAGAGGAATAGATACAAATTATACAGTTTTAATTCGTAGTGGATAATACACAAAGCAACAGCTTATTTGGTTAATATAGTTCAATCAATAAGATATTGACCAGTATATACAATATACAATTTTAAATATAAAATTTAGTGTTCTCACTGTTTTTGGAACATTATTGTTTCATTCCTTTGCATTAAGAATCATTCTTTGATACATTTGAAACTGAACATGGTGAAGTTTTATTAAATCAAATGAATTTGTCACCAAAACAAACTTTATTTTAGTAAGGGACGGCATGGTAGCTCAGTGGTTAGCACTGCTGCCTCACAGCGCCGGGGTCCCGGGTTCAATTTACCCTGGTTTGCACATTCTCCCTGTGTCTGCATGGAGTTTGTCTGGATGCTTCTCCTCCCTCAGTCCAACAATATGCAGGCTAGAAGAATCGGCCATTGTAAATTGTCCAGCGATGTGTAGGTTGGGTGGATTAATCATGGGATATGCAGGGTTACAAGGTATGTAGGTATATCTGGGTGGGATGTCCTGTGGAGGGCCAGTGTGGATTTGATGGACCAAATGGCCTGCTTCCACATTATGGGGATTCAATGATTCTAAGTGTCAATTCCAGTGATTCTCAAACATGTTTGGCTGTGAACCATGTAGGTGGGGCAAAAGACCCAGTGGACCACCTGCTTCCTTCATGCATTTTCAGTTGGCACCACTCATTAAAATGAATGGGAAGAATGCTGCTTTAGCGCGACACCATTGAGGTGATACCTGGCTCCGAGGGAGGGAGTGTTGGCCCCATAGCAGGCTCTACATTGGACCAGTTCCTCTTCTAGGGTACAAAAAAAAATGCCAAAGCACTCTTTGGGAAGAGCAATGAAGTTAACCCCAGTGTATTTCCCCTTCAAATAGCCTCACAAAAATAGAATAGATTATCTGATCGCTGTTTGTGGGAATTTGCTGACCTCAAATCAGCTGCCGCATTGGTAGCTGTTTTTGAAAAAGTACTTTATTGGTGGCAAAGTGCTGGTCATGAAAAGTGCTATCCAGTATAAATGTGAGTCTTTGCTTTTTCTTTTTGTTATCACTCCACAATTTTGAAGCTCTGAGCTTACAGTTGTGTGTTAGAACATAGAAAATAGAAAAATACAGCGCAGTACAGGCCCTTTGGCCCTCGATGTTGCGCCGATCCAAGCCCACCTAACCTACACTAGCCCACTATCCTCCATATGCCTATCCAATGCCCATTTAAATGCCCGTAAAGAGGGAGAGTCCACCACTGCTACTGGCAGGGCATTCCATGAACTCACGACTCGCTGAGTAAAGAATCTACCCCTAACATCTGTCCTATACCTACCACCCCTTAATTTAAAGCTATGCCCCCTCGTAATAGCTGACTCCATACGTGGAAAAAGGTTCTCATAGTTAACCCTATCTAAACTCCGAATCATCTTGTACACCTCTATCAAGTCACCCCTAAACCTTCTTTTCTCCAATGAAAACAGCCCCATGTGCCTCAGCCTTTCCTCATACGATCTTCCTACCATACCAGGCAACATCCTGGTAAACCTCCTCTGCACCCGTTCCAGTGCCTCCACATCCTTCCTATAGTATGGCGACCAAAACTGCACACAATACTCCAGATACGGCTGCACCAGAGTCTTATACAACTGCAACATGACCTCCCGAACTCAATTCCTCTACCAATAAAAGCCAGTACGTCATATGCCTTCTTCACCACACTATTTACCTGGGTGGCAACTTTCTGAGATCTGTGTACATGGACACCAAGATCCCTCTGCTCATCTACACTACCAAGTATCCGACCATTAGCCCAGTACCCTGTCTTTTTGTTACTCTTACCAAAGTGAATCACCTCACACTTACCTACCTTGAACTCCATTTGCCACCTTTCTGCCCAGCTCTGCAACTTATCTATATCCCGCTGTAACCTGACACATCCTTCCTCACTGTTAACAACTCCACCGACTTTCATATCATCCGCAAACTTGCTCACCCAACCTTCTAGCCCCTCCTCCAGGTCATTTATAAAAATGACAAACAGCAATGGTCCCAAAACAGATCCTTGCGGAACACCGCTAGTAACTGCACTCCAAGATGAACTTTTACCATCAACTACTACCCTCTGTCTTCTTCCAGCCAGCCAATTCCTAATCCAAACCTCCAACTCACCCTCAATGCCATATCTCCGTATTTTTTGCAGTAGCCTACCATGGGGAACCTTATCAAACGCCTTACTAAAATCCATATACACTACATCTACCGCTTTACCCTCGTCTACCTCCTTAGTCACCTTCTCAAAGAATTCAATAAGGTTTGTGAGGCACGACCTGCCCTTCACAAAACCAAGTTGTAAGTGCAAAATAAATATTGTTTAGAAAACTGCATTGTCATTGCTCATTCTTATGATGGTGAGTGCCACAGACACAGGAGAGATCCAGTCAGGTCGTGTGCCTTTATTCAAGTGGTGAGGCTTTGAATATTCCATTGTACATCGGTGGCTTATATTTCAGACTCAGGTCTGTGAACCACACCAAGAACTACTGATCTAGTCCATCTCCTATTCATAACTGAAAATAACTTTAAAGTAACTTATACAGTGATTTACCAGTTTTGGTTTGCCTATTGCTTAAATATTTTCTTCCCTGGTGCCACCACTATCTTTGTGCTTTTAAATGCACCCAGTAATTTTCAGTGCCTTCTCAAATGGACAAATGGACACAGTTAAAAGGAACTTGCAATGCTGATTAATTCAGTCTGAGATGCGGGCCAGTTTTCTCAGACTGACTTCCAGAAATGTATTTCTAATCTAGTGCAATTGGTGCTGGATGTAACTTGTGTTTGAATGGTTTTGTTCTTTTATGCTTAAAATTTAGATGATTTGAGGTGAATTGAACTGAAACATCCAATGGAACCTCGCCAAAGCTTTACCCAAGTTGCTTGAATAAGATCTTAAATGAGTATTGCCAGGTTTTGGGTTATTGAACCATCAGTTCCTGACTTATTGACTGCTTCATTCTCTTGAGCTTTGAAATACCATGGACCTTGACTTTAGCTAAAATTTACTAATTTGCACAAAAATATTGAAACATACTTATGCAATTTGTGGAAAATTGCTAGTTGGCAATTATCACTGTTTCCTGACTTAAATAAAGTTGCCTCAGGCGTTAATCCTTAAAGCACACAACAGGGGATGACATATTGACAATGATCTGCTTGACATCTGATGTTCATCTAGTACCTGCATGCACTTTCTTGAAAATTAACTCTTTCAATTTTCCCTTAATTGAATGCTGATCTACAAACAGTAATCTGAGGATTAATATCACCATCAATAAAACCATAGCTGACATCATGACTCCACTTTCTTGCCTATGCTAAAATACTTCACTTCTCTGTTTATCAATAATGTATCCACTTCTGCCTTAAAAATATTCAAAGACTTTATTTTTATCAACTTTTGAGGAAGAGAGTTTCAAAGATTCATGTGAAAACAAAAATCTCCCAATCTCTGTTTTAAATAGATTAGATTAGATTACTTACGGTGTGGAAACAGGCCCTTCGGCCCAACAAGTCCACACCGACCCGCCGAAGCGCAACCCACCCATACCCCTACATTTACCCCTTACCTAACACTATGGGCAATTTAGCATGGCCAATTCACCTGACCTGCACATTTTTTGGACTGTGGGAGGAAACCGGAGCACCCAGAGGAAACCCACGCAGACACGGGGAGAGTGTGCAAACTCCACACAGACAGTCGCCTGAGGCGGGAATTGAACCCGGGTCTCTGGCACTGTGAGGCAGCAGTGCTAACCACTGTGCCACCGTGCCACCCACACTTAGTAGGCAACACTTAATTTGAAAGTGACCACCAGTTCTAGATTCTTCCGTGAGAGGAAGTATCCTTTCCACATACATCCTGTCAAAACTGCTCTTATATGTTTCAATGAAGCTGCGTTTTAATCTTCTAAACTCCAATGAATAAAACCTCAGGCTATCCAATGATATCTCATAAAAGAAACCGCTCGTTTCGCGAATTAGTCTTGTAAATTCTTTTGGAACTGTTTCCAATGCATTTACATCATTCCTCCCAATGACAGCTCATTTTCCCTTGGATAAATGGATCAAAACCTTTCACAGTATTCTAGGTATTGTCTGCTTACTGTATGCTTTGTTAGCAAGACCTTCCTTCTTTTATACTCCATTCCCTTTGAAATGAAGGCCAACGTGCTATTTGCCTTCCAATTATTCGCTGAACTTGAATGCTAACCTTTTGTGATTCATTTATGAGGACCATCAAATCCCTCTTTGCTTTCTGCAGTCTTTCTCCATTTAAATAATATTCAACAATTCTATTCTTCTTGCCAAAGTGCATAGGTTCGCATTACATTCCATCTGCTGAATTTTTGCCCATTCACTTAACCTGACTGTCCCTCTGTAACCTTTCTGTGTCATCCTCACCACTTGCTTTTCCATAATGTATGTGTCATCTGCAAACTTGACTATTGTACATTTACCTTCCTCATCCAGGTCAGTAGAATAACCTGTAAGTAATTGTGACCACTGATGTGTGTAGTACTGCACTAGTTACAGGTCACCATTCTTGAAAATGTCCCCTTTATCTCAACTCTGTCTTCTATGAGTAAGCCAATTTTCTATCTATGCTAATATATTGCCCCTAATTTGTCAGGTATGATTTCCCCTTCATTAAGCTGACTGTTCTTGATTATTTCATATATTTCTAAATATGCTGTGATTATATCCTTTATAATAGACGAACATGTCAGATGTTAAGCTAACTGGCCTATAGTTCATTGTTTTTCTTTTGTCTCCCTCCCTTTTGAATAAGGATGTTACATTAGTAGTTTTCCAAATGCCTGGAATTAAAAATAAAATTATTTTATTCATTCTGCCCAAATGAAAGATTTATCTTTTTTCCCACATTATTCTCCATTTACTAGATCTTTTCTAACTCACAACCTATCTATATCCATTTTGTAACCTCCTTACATCCTCTTCAGAACTTAACTTTCATATCTATTTTTGAAGCCATCTGCAAATTTAGCAACCATCCCTAAAGTTCCTTCATTCCTGTCATTTGTGTGAATTAGTTGAGGCATCAGCACTGATCCCTATGGCATACTACTCAACATATCTTGCCAAACAGAAAATAACCCATTTTTGCCTGTTCTCTGTTTCCTGCTAACCAATCTTGTATTTATGCCAACACATCACCCTTTATACAATGTGCTTTTATTTTCCATAATATCCTTCGATGTGGGATATTATTAAATGCCTTCTGAAAATCTACATCCACTGTTTCCCTTTTAACTACAGCACATGTTACTTCTACAAATTCCAAACTGGTTAAACATGATTTTCCTTACACAAATCTGTGCTGACTCTGTTGATTCCCTTGAATTTTTCTTGGTTTCCTGCTATAACTTCTTAGTTAATAGCTTGTAACATTTTCTCTGTGACATGTTTTAAGCTAACTGACCTGTGGTTTTCTGCTTTATATCTCATGTACATTCGCTATCTGCTAAGCCAATGGAGCCTTCCCTGAATCTAGGGGATTCTGGAAAATTAATACCAATGTCTCAACAATCTCCCTTGTTGTCACAGAAGGTCAAGTCATCTAGAATGTTGTGTTAGAAATAATTACCTGTGGTATTCTCAACTTAAGCAATAGATTCAATTGATTATAGGATAGAATAAAACAGAATCCCTACAGTGTAGAAACAGGCCCTTTGGCCCAAAAAATTCACACTGACCCTCCGAAGAGTATCCCACTCAAACTCATTCCCCATTTCTCTACATTTACCCCTGACTAATGCACCTAACCTACACTTCCCTGAACTCTATGGGCAATTTAACATGGCCAATTCACTTAACCTGCACATCTTGGGATTGTGGAAGGAAACCGAAGCACCCGGAGGAAACTCACGCAGACACGGGGAGAATGTACAAATTCCACACAGACAGTCACCCGAGGCTGGAATCAAACCTGGGTTCCTGGCGCTGTGAGGCAGCAGTGCTAACCACTGAGCCACCACTATTTATTCTACCAAATGCTTATGATACTTGATAACACTTTAATTTTATAAAAAATATTGCTGTATTAAATTATGGTTAAGTTCTGAAGAATCAAGTTTTGGACAGATAAGTATGAACTGGGTGAAAAAAATGCAAAAATGATGCACTTGCTTTCAATATCATTAATGTATGATGGAATTCAGTAAACAGTTGAGAAGGCAGTTGGAAATAGACAGTCAGGCTCACATTTTAGTGTAACTTGTATTTGAATTAATTCTGTATCTGCTGTCTCCACAGTGTGTGGTAATGCTGCAGGTGGTGTGGAAGATGAGGGTGAAGCTGAAGCAGGGTGGATTGAAGGAGCCGCTATCCTACTCTCCGTTATCTGTGTGGTTTTTGTAACTGCCTTTAATGACTGGAGCAAAGAAAAGCAGTTTCGAGGTTTGCAAAGTCGAATTGAACAAGAACAGAAGTTCGCTGTTGTCAGAGGAGGCCAAGTTGTCCAGATCCCAGTGTCAGAAATTGTTACTGGTGACATTGCACAAGTTAAATATGGTAAGCTTGAGAAATAGTTTCTATTGATTCTAATCAAAAGAAATACATTTTATAACTATAAAAGACTGTGTGTACATTTACTTTCTTCATCCAGGTTGCTACTGATCTCTGTAGTACCCCACTTGTTGGAAGTTGGCATCTTGAAAATGCCCCCTTTATCTCAACTCTCTGTCTTCTATTAGTTAGCCAATCTTTGATCTATACTAATACATTGCCCCAGTACTCAGGGCTGTTAGCTTATTAAGAAGTCTTATGTGTGGTATCTTACCAAACACCTTTTGTAAATCCAAGTATATTACATCTACTGGTTTCCCTTTACCTAGCCTGCTTGCTATCTCCTCAAAGAATTCTAATAAATTTGTCAGGTATGATTTCCCCTTCAATAAGCTGACTCTTCTTGATTATATCATATATTTCTAAATACACTGTGATTATATTCTTCTTAATAAATTAACATAACAGATGTTAAGCTAACTGGCCTATGGTTCATTGTTTTTCTTTTGACTCCCTCCGTTTTGAATCAGGATTCCAAATGTTTTGGAATTAAGTTTTTTTAAATTTTTCATGTCCTCATAAAGACATTCATGGAGCTTGTTTCATTTTATTTGAGTGACTGGTTTATTGGAAAAAAAAACCCTTATATTTTGAATTCTCTTGTTTTGTTTTACCACTGTGTTTCAGAGCCTACTGTAAGTGTCACAGACTGTACCCCCTCCCCCCACATCCCACCCACACTCCCTCCCTTCGTGCATTTTGGCCCTGATCGACCTTTGGATATCAAATCCTATCCTCTCTGCTCAGCTAAGAAGCAGCTAACACAGCTTGTAAATACCTTTGATGGTTGCCAAGGAGAATTCTGATCATCAGTCAGAGAAATTTGGACGGGAAACTAATATTTAATTCACTTTGTTTCTTTCGGTCTTTGCTTCTCAGCTGAAAGAGCCAATGGACAGGCAACCTATCGGTGAACATCGATGGTGTTTCATGATTGTCTGAACAGGGAGCACACAAGAATCGCCTTGTTTGAATTTGTCCCCTGTTGTCTCCCTCACCCTGTCAATTTTTTGTTTAATTTTTCATAATTACTTTGTGCGTGCCTCTTTAAAAATCAGTGTTTGGGTTTAACTGTGTCTGCATCCTTACTGTTTGTCCAATTACAATTTTTCTTTTCTGCTGGTAGCAGCTCTGCTTTTGCAGATGGGACGAATGAAGTTAAAAACTCAATATGTGTGAATTCTTGTCTTTCTCAGTTGAAACCCCAGTGTAGAATTACCACCGCATTTAGTTTTGATTGCTCATAAATAGGATAAAACAGCTCTGTATGATTTCATTAGTGTTCTTAATATCTTATTAGTTAGTTCCTTTGATTAACAGCTTCCATTGTTTGTTTTGAGACATTTACCACTTTTTCAAGGGATTTCATATTCGCATCTGTCAGTAGTAGAGAATGAACCATTTTTCAATTTTTTGACATCTAGTGCCATCATTGACTATTCCCTTAAGAATGTACTGGCTAGGCACAGAGTGAAGCTCCTTCTGCTCTGTCCTGACAGAAAAATATAGATCAGATTTCAAACATCATTAATTACCACAACAGTGCTTACAATTAACAAACCACAACAGCCACGCATGTGGTGCTGTCAATTCCAATTGTTATTTTTAACAATTTGTTCATGGTAAGTGAGTTTGCTGGCAAGGTCAACCATTGTTACCCTTCTCTAATTACCCTTGAGGTTGGTGTTGAGGCACTTTCTTGAACTGCCACAGTCCGGCTGCTTGGGAAATGGGTTCCATGCTGTGTTGCCGCACAGTTCCAGGGACCCAGGTTCGAATTCCATCCTGGAGTTTACACATTTTCCCCGTGTCTGCATGGCTTTCCTCCGGGTGCTCCAGTTTCCCCCCACAGTCTAAATATGTGCAGTTAGTTGTATTGGCCATGGGAAATGCAGGGATAGGGTAGGGGAAAGGTCTGGTGGGATGCTCTTCGGAGGGTTGGTGTGGACTTGATGGGCTGAATGGCCTGCTTCCACACTATAGGGATTCTATGACAGTGAAGGAACAGTGATCTTCCCCATTCCAGGATATTGTGCAAATGGGAAGTTACAGGGGAACTGGTGCTATGATGTCCCTTTTGGAAGTTTGAAATGTACTGGTCAAGGAGGGCTTAGTGTGTTGCTGCAGTTCATCTTGTCTACGGTGTGGACTGCTGCTGGGAAGTGAGTGAAATCTCCACAGCTTTCCCAACCTCTGACCTATTGTTTAAAGCAGAAGATTTATAGGTGAGGGCCGAATGTTCTGACAGTCAGTTAAACGTTTTTCCAACAGAGGTGGGAGTTGCATGTGGGAACCCCGGTGACTACGTATCATAACAGATTCTGAAGGAAATGTCTAGGAAATCAAAGAATTGAAGATTACTTGGAATCCTCTGAAAGTATGCATTTAAATCTGAGAATTCAGGGGGTTCTGATAGAATGAAACAATTTGTTACATTGGGAAAGTTAAAGTATTGAATTATGGTCGGCATGGTGGCACAGTGGTTAGCACTGCTGCCTCACAGTGCCAGACACCCGGGTTCAATTCTCCACCTCAGGCGACTGAATATGTGGAGTTTGCACAATCTCCCCTTGTCTGCGTGGGTTTCCTCCAGGTGCTCCAGTTTCCTCCCACAGTCCAAAAATGTGCAGGTTAGGTGAATTGGCCAAGTTAAATTGCCCGTAGTGTTAGGTGAAGGGGTAAATGTAGGGGAATGGGTCTGGGTGGGTTGCGCTTTGGCGGGTCGGTGTGGACTTGTTGGGCCGAAGGGCCTGCTTCCACACTGTAAGTAATCTAATTGAATGACTATTCAACTGATTTGCCCCTCTACCCCCACCCCCCCACACCAACTTAGCTCACACACTCCCAACTACATCTCAATATGCCCAGCCAAGGACTAAGAACATAGAACATTACAGCGCAGTACAGGCCCTTCAGCACTCGATGTTTTGCCGACCTGCGAAACCAAGCTGAAGCCCTTCTAACCTGCATAATTCCACTTTTGACCATATGTTTATCCAATGACCATTTAAATGCCCTTAAAGTCGGTGAGTCTACTACTGTTGCAAGCAGGGCATTCCATGGCCCTACTACTCTCTGAGTAAAGTAACTACCTCTGACATCTGTCCTATGTCTATCACCCCTCAATTTAAAGCTATGTCTCCTCATGCTAGCCATCACCATCCGAGGAAAAAGGCTCTCACTGTCATCCTATCTAACCCTCTTATTATCTTAACCTTCTCAACCTTCTTGTCTCCAACAAAAACAGCCTCAAGTCCTAACAGCCAGGACTTCCCCAGGTCCAACTTCCCCAGGGCCAACTGCAATGAGATCCAACTGTGGCTTCTACAGACCCCAGCCCACTTGCCCCACCACAGGACCTCACCACCTCCTTGTTGGGTCTGAAACCATCAGCATTGCACCTATTATTGCACCACCAGACCGAACACCCCTTACTCCACCATCATTCTGACCTCCCCACCCAGTGCCCCAACACAGACCCAACGCCATTCCCAATCCATGACCCACTATCAGAAATAACACTCCCTCCATCCCGTACCCTACCAACAGACCTGATTGCCTCTTAGCCCCTGTTCAGATTTGATACCTCCCTTTACCCCACTGCCATAAGTGACACTCCACTTTCCCTATCAGAGGACTTGACAACCCTTGCCCCACCTCTGGATCTGTCCATATAGCAGAATCCCCCTGCTATCCCACCACAAGACCTTCCCCTCATCATTCTCCACCGCCAGGTCTTGCTCCACTACTGGATCCAGCCAACTCTCGTTACCTCAGTGCCAACTCCCACTCCTCTTGCTTCACTGCCAGACCCGATCCAATCTTTGTCTCACTGCAGGAGCTAACCCTCCTCTTGTCCCACTGCTGGTCCTGACCCTCCTCTTGCTCCACTGCTGGACCTGACCCCCTCTTGCCCCACTGCTGGACCTGACCCTTCTCTTGTCCCACTGCTGGTCCTGACCCTCCTCTTGCCCCACTGCTGGACCTGACCCCCTCTTGTCCCACTGCAGGACCTGACCCTCCTCTTGCCCCACTGCTGGACCTGACCCTCCTCTTGCCCCACTGCTGGACCTGACCCCCTCTTGCCCCACTGCTGGACCTGACCCTCCTCTTGCCCCACTGCAAGACCTGACCCTCCTCTTGCCCCACTGCTGGACCTGACCCTCATCTTGCCCCACTGCTGGGCCTGGCCCCCTCTTGTCCCACTGCTGTACTTGACCCTCCTCTTGCCCCACTGTTGGACCTGATCCCCTCTTGCCCCACTGCTGTACCTGACCCTCATCTTGCCCCACTGCTGGACCTAGCCCCCTCTGGTCCCACTGCTGTACCTGACCCTCCTCTTGCCCTACTATTGGACCTGATCCCCTCTTGCTCCACTGCTGGACCTGACCCTCCTCTTGACCCACTGCTGTACCTGACCGTCCTCTTGCCCCACTGTTGGACCTGATCCCCTCTTGTCCCACTGCTGGACCTGACCCTCATCTTGTCCCACTGCTGGACCTGAACCTCATCTTGCCCCACTGCTGGACCTGGCCCCCTCTTGTCCCACTGCAGGACCTGACCCTCCTCTTGCCCCACTGCTGTACCTGACCCTCCTCTTGCCCCACTGCTGGACCTGACCCCCTCTTGCTCCACTGCTGGACCTGGCCCTTCTCTTGCCCCACTGCTGGACCTGAACCCCTCTTGCCTCACCGCAGGCCCTGCCCCTCTTCTTGCCCCACTGCAGGAGCTGACCCTCTTCTTGCTCCACTGCTGGACCTGACCCTCCTCTTGCCCCACTGCTGGACTTGACCCCCTCTTGCCTCACTGCTGGACCTGTCCGTTTTCTTGCCCCACTGCAGGACCTGATGCCTTCTTACCTCAATTCTGGCCCTGTCCCTCCTCTTGGCCCACTGCTGGACCTGACCCACTCTTGCCTCATTGCAGGAGTGATCCTTCTGTTACCCCCACCTGACCCAGCCCCGTTTGCCTCACTGCCTAACCTCACTCCCCATTACTCTTCTGTGTGACTCTCGCCACCCTTCTTCCAGACCAAAACCCCTCCCATTGTTCCCCTGCAACGGACCTGACCCTATTTTGCCCCACTGCCGGACCCCACCCCTCTTTACATCATCATCAAACCCGATCTTTCTTTGACCCTGCGCCTGACCTGGTACTTTTTTACCCAGCTTCGAAGCCCAGCCTACCCTATGGGAGCCTGGTGAACTTATCCATACTCTCTAATTTCAGAATGTGCTGCTGACTACCTGTCAGAATAGCAGTACAGCTCCACATTCCTGAAGGAGCCCTCATCAGAATCTCCTATCAGAAATTTGGAGCTTCTTCATTACGTAAAATATAAGGAATGGATCAGAAACATTGGCTCATACTTATCCTTTTACGTGGTAGCAACTGGGAAAATGTCAATTCAAAATTATTTTGAAGAAGGTCTGGCAGCCTGTAGAATTGTAAAACTTTTAATCCACTATTCTGAGCTGGATGCAGATCCTTTTTGTGGAGATCAAAGCTTTGTTGTTCTATTATATAACCATGTGGTTTGTTTTACATTTATCGCTTTTGTAATGACCAAGTCTAATTGTTCCATAATTGTCTGCAGTTGGAATGCATAATAAATCACTTGGCAGTGTGTTACTAACCCCTTTATTTTGTCTTTAATTATCAGGTGATCTGCTCCCTGCAGATGGAATATTAATTCAGGGAAATGACCTTAAAATTGATGAAAGTTCTTTAACTGGAGAATCTGATCATGTCCGTAAGTCGGCTGACAAGGACCCCATGCTACTTTCTGGTGAGTAGACTGTAAATGTTATTACAAAGTACAATGAATAGCAAGGAATGAGTTACATAAAAAGTGATGAGCAATCGTTATGTAAAGAAAAATCCTGGAATAGCATTAAATCCCCTTGTTTTATTCTGTGCTTTAAGCCAATACTTCTACCTGCACATTGAGATACTGTTCCAGAGTATCTCTGGGTTGTGGATGTTGGAACATGCACTGCCCCTGAGGCTGGTTACTCTTTATTTCAAAGTAAGATTCTTCAACTCGTTATGCACTATAACACTCCGTTATTTATAAGCTGTACAAAGGTTATCAAACACAGCTCTCAAGTGTAATGTCTAAGACGTCAGTATTAAAATGCTCAGTCTAGGACTGGTGTGTTATTTTTTACTGATGACAAGCATATGAGCAGCTACATCATCATGATTTACACTAATCTTTTTACACCACGTTTCCACCCCACCCCCCGCCTCCACTCCGTCCCTCACTAAAGTCGAGAGGCTTGGTCGACAATATTCCTGTAGTTTACTTTAACTTCCTTTCAGAGTGTTTGGAATCATTATAATCATTATTGCCGTTATCATTACGGTCACCATTCTCACCACCTTGTTCTACCATGCCCCAATCCACAAAGCTCTCCACTTGAGATGATCTAGACCACTAAATGTCACAATCCGAATCATAATTCTGGAATTGTTGCGATATAACTGATCTGATTCAGTATAGGTTTGGCTGTCCCTTTATCTGTATAGTGGCTTCTGCCTTCCTGTTCCTGAAGCAGACTTTCTGCATGGACTTTAAAGTTGTCAGCATTTTTACCACGTTTCCAGAGTTGTACTAGTTCTGCTGCTTTTTGCTGTGGTTTTTCTCTGGTTGTTTTATCTTCGCCTGGTCATAAGAGGTTACATTTGGCCTGAAATTGTGTTTCAATAATGGTGTGCCCTTTTAACTTCTTCCCCATTCACAATTCTGCTGGCAAGTATCAATTATTCAATGGCTCTGTAACTGAGTAGAGCTCAGACTGGGTTCTTATGCATCAGTGACTTCATGGCCCTGACTGTTGTTTCCGCCTCTCCACTTGACTGAGGACTTGTCACCAGCATGATGCCTGCCTCTGAAATGAACATCCTGAAATCTTCATTCATGAACTGAGATCCATGGTCTGACCCTAATTCTTTCAGAAAAATGTATTAGAAAGATCTTTGTCAATGTTGTCTGTCATCACTGAGTCTGCTGTGGTTGAATGAAGTTAATCCATCTTGAGTACTTATTTATTAGGCCCAAATTCATTTTCCTTCTAAAATCAAATAAATCAGTTACTAGCCTTTCCCATCGTCTTTTCAGAAAGCTTACAGAAAGGATTGGCTCTGTAGGTTGTGTATAGCACTGTTAGGCATGATGAACGGTAGTCCTGTCTGACTTTTGGAATGCCTAACCACCACTCTGATTCTTCTGCTGTTCTTCTATTCTTCCTGGTACCTGGAGATCCTGCCTAAAGTTTCTGGAGCATTTCTCTTCTCATTGACTGTAGCATAACCATTCTATGACCGTAAACCAATAAATGTTTTACTGCTGTTCTGTGCTGTTTCTGCTCATTTTATCTTTTCAGCACTTGGTCCGCTGACTATTTTCGACTGCCTTTGTAGAGAGTTGTCTCATCTTTGTGTCCTTCTTCTGTGACTTTTGTACTGCACTGATTTGTCTGAGTTTGCCTTCAGTTGCCATAGAATAAGACTCCACTTCTTTTATAAAAAAAAACCTTCTTCATCCACTGCTGCTTTTGAGACTCTATCTGCCATTACTTGCCTGGCATATGGACTATACCATTGTCATCAGCCTGAACCTGAATCTTTGTAATATTAGAGGCATTCTTGAGATTTCTTTTCAATCCAACACTGTTACAAAAAGCTTGTGGGTATCTCATCCTGGAATTTCAGTTCCATGAAATCAACTTCCCTCTTTCACATGTACCTGATAACCTTTTCTTCCTGGTGCAGCTCTGTTCAGTCTCTGTCAGAACTCTTAACATGGATTGGACTAACTTTTGTGTTCTGTCAGTTTGCATTGAATATGAAATGCTGCTAGTCCTCTGTACAATGCATCTACAGCTACTATAGTGAATTTTTGATGTGCTAAAACATCTGCAGATTGTAACTTCTCTCTAACGTTTTCAAAAGCCGCAGTCTGTTCTTTATTCCAATACCATAGTGCCTTATTGCAAAATCTTTCTTATGGGTTTAAAAGACTGACTAAGTGGGGCCAACTTTTTCCACTTGATTTAACATGCCTAAGAAAGGTGTTGTATATCTTTTATGCACTTATTTGCCAGAATTTCACTGATGCCTTTTGTCTGTCTTGGATCCACTATTGTGCTGTGTTCTTGGACAATGCATCCTGCATAACATAATTGTCATTCTGCAGCAATGGATTTTTCATTTAGTATAAGACCTGTATTCTGTAATGTCCTTAACAGATCCCTGAGTCTCTGGTCATGGTCCTTCTTCCATGCACTAGGATATCATCCAAATGACAAATAGTCTCTTGTTTCCCCACCAGGAATTTTGGACAGAAGAATTTAAGCATTTTTATATTTATATATGGCCCAAATGATGTAATAATTAACATCAACAATCTTGCCCCTTGGTTTAACAATATCCAGATTTATGAAAGCTTGCTTGTTGCCAAGTTATCATTAAAACAGGGTGGATTTCCCTCTGAACACCTTTGTTTAATTGGGTGAGATCTAAAGACAATCTTAGTTCTCCATTTATCCTGGGAACAGGTTTTGGACTAGAGTACCATTGTGCCAATTCTGTCACTGGTGATATACCCCACTTTGATGCTGTCTAACTCAGGTTTCACTTTACTCATTAGAAGATGAGAAATAGATGGGTTTTACATTTTCTGGCAGAGTAATGTGATAATACGTTGTCTTAAAAATTTCAATAACTTCAGAAATTCCTGCTGAAATTCTCTGCTACCTTCATCCTGAACAACAGTAGCACTCTCTCTTTGAGAGACCTAGAGGAATACCTGCATTACTGCTCAACAGTGCGCTTATGTACAAGGTCTCACAGACATTTCATCCTTCGTAACTAAACTTCATGGTAATTTTCATATACACTTAAAAACCCACGCTTCTTGGACCTTGGAGTTTTAGGTTAGCTGATCTGACCCTCACAACCTTCAATTAAGGCAAGCTTTCTGCCAATATTATATTTAAATTTTGTTATAAAGCCTTGTACCTTCAACTTGTTGGTTGAGAAGTTTTGACTCTCTTTGATCTCTCCGAGACATGTTGGCGTTACCTTTTGCTCTGCTTCTTTCAACTTGAACTTCTTCCTTGTTGTAAATATACCATATCCCTGGAATTTTTCCTTTTGTATTTTTTTAGGTGATGAGAGGAATGAATTTACCCTTTTTAGGTATGTCCCAAATGAAGTTATTTACAGTACTTAGCTCCCCCTGCTGGACATTCATTGTGATCTTGATTCAGTTGGAACCACATCTTGAACAATTTGATGTGGCTGATGGTATTTTAGTAGCATCCTGGAGTGTAACAACAACATCTTGGAGTCTCACCATCAAAATGTGTCAAAGTAATTGCGTAGATTTGCTTGCAGTGCTGACCAGTTTCTGCCTCCATAGCGAATCGGATTCTCTGTTCTAGCATTAAATCCTCCTTGGATTGACGGAATCGGATAATTTCTTATGCCTCACAACAACTACAATTTAGAATCATAGAATCCACGCAAAGCACATAAAGGACATTTAGCCCATCAAGTCTGCACAGACCATCCAAACTCCACCCACCTTAGCCCCATATCCCTGCATTTCCCATGGCTACTCCGCGTACCTTATGCATCCCTGGACACTACAGGGCAATTTAACATGGTCAATCTGAACATCTTTGGACTCTGATTTATAATTCCTTCAAAGTGCCTTTCTTACCACATCTTGCTTGATAATATAAATTCTTTAAAAAGCTTACTATTGATTCTCAGGATGAGAGATCACTGATTAAATCTCAGCCATTATTTCTAATTTGAGGTTAAAGTGCACATCAAATGCTTCAATCAGTTCGTCATATTCTGTGGTACTTTTCTCCATGCTTTGCCTTTCCAGTATATCACCTACTATTGGTCCAATAGCATATAAAAACATATTGGCTTCCGACAGTGCTTAAGCTGCCACTTCCAAAGCTCCTGCTCTTGACTTCCTAAGTCTTTCCTGAATTCAGTTGGCTGAGATAATGGCAAAGTCTCCGCCAAAGCTGCCATCCTTATGGGCTATTGAGCCTGACTGACCGAGATGGGTACTTACGTTATTCCTTCTTACTGTTGACGTTTCTGATTCTGTTTCTCTCCTCCTGCGAATTATTGGTTCATGGCTTGGCTTTGAAGTCGGAAGTCTGTTTCCCTCCTGTCAGAGTCTCCATAGCCCTGCAATTGGATGTCTCCAAATTCTTCTTCTCGAGTCTTCTTTTTTTTCCAGCTTTTTCTTAAAGTTTTCCGGGGTCTCAACTTGGGAGCTTTCCCATTTCAGCTGTGTCCTTTCGATTCTGATTTAAGTTGAGATCCAAGCTCTGGTGTTTTTTATTCTCTGTAGCTGTCATCATTGCTTTATCTTGTGCTCTAGATCAATGCTGCTCCTTCTACATTGAAATACTGGTCTGGTGTATCTCTGGGATGTGGTAGTCTGCACATAACGCTGTTCCTGAGGCAGTGTATCATTAGGTCAGGCTCTTCAACTCCTCATTACTATAGCACCCCTTTATTTATATATTTTCACTTGAGATTTTAAAAAACATTAAGTCCATAAGACCACAAGATGCACGAGCAGAAGTAGCTATTCTGCCCATGGAGTCTGCTCCACCATTGGGTGAGATCATGGTTGATCTGATGATCCTCAACTCCGCTCTCCAGCTCTTTCCCTATCACCCATGATTCTTCTATTGATTAAAAATCTGTCTATCTCAGCTTGAATAAACATTATGATCCAACCTCGACAGCCCTCTGTGGTAAAGAACTCCATAGATTCACTACCCTGTGAGAGGAAAAACATGCTCTCATTTCTGTCTTAAATAGGCAACTCTTTATTCTGAGGTTATGCCCTCTGGTTCTAGACTCTACCATAAAGTGAAACAACCTTTCCTCATCTACCCTGTTGTACTCCCTAAGAACCTTATATGTTTCAATTAGGTCTCCAGTCATTCGGCTAAATGCAAATGAGTACAGATCCAACCTACTCCATGTCTCCCAATTGGAAAAGCTCTCCATACTCAGAGTCAACCTGGTGAGCCCTTTCTGTATTGTCTTCAATGCCAGGAAATCTTTCCTTAGATAAGCAGATCAAAACTGCTCACAATGTGGTCTGGCTCATGTCCTGCAGAGTTTTAGCAAGGCCTCCCCATTTGTATCCTCTATTCATTTTCAAATAAAGGCCAACATTCCATTTACTTTCTCTATTACCTGAAACCTTGGATGCTAGCATTTTGTGATTCATGCAATAGGATTCTCAAATCCTTCGGTGCTGCAGCTTTCTACAATCTTTCTCCATTTAAATAGTATTCAGCTCTTCTATTTTTCTTGCCAAAGTGTTTCACCTCATATTTTGCCACATTAAATCACATTTGCCAAGATTTTGCCCACTTACTTAACCGGTCAATATCCCACTATAACGTTCTTCTATCACCCCTACTCACTTACCTGGTCAATATACCACTATAACATCCTCATATCATCTCCACTCACTTAACCGGTCAATATCCCACTATAATATCCTTATATCACACTCACTCACTTAACTGGTCAACATCCTACTATAATATCCTTCTATCATCTCCACTTACCTAACCGGTCAATATCCCACTATAATATTCTTATATCATCCCCACTCACTTAACTGGGCAATATCGCACTATAACATCCTTATATCATCACCACTCACTTAACTGGGCAATATCCCACTATAACATCCTTATATCATCTCCACTCACTTAACTGGGCAATATCGCACTATAATATCCTTATCTCATCCCCACTCACTTAACTGGGCAATATCCCACTATAACATCCTTATATCATCCCCACTCACTTAACTGGGCAATATGCCACTATAATATCCTTATATCATCACCACTCACTTTACAGGGCAATATTGCACTATAATATCCTTATATCATCACCACTCACTTAACTGGGCAATATCCCACTATAACATCCTTATATCATCACCATTCACTTAACTGGGCAATATCACACTATTACATCCTTATATATCCCCACTCACTTAACTGGACAATATCCCACTATAACATCCTTATATCATCACCACTCACTTAACTGGGCAATATCCCACTATAACATCCTTATATCATCCCCACTCACTTAACTGGGCAATATCCCACTATAACATCCTTATATCATCACCACTCACTTAACTGGGCAATATCACACTATAACATCCTTATATTATCACCACTCACTTAACTGGGCAATATCCCACTATAACATCCTTATATCATCCCCACTCACTTAACTGGGCAATATCCCACTATAACATCCTTCTATCATCACCACTCACTTAACTGGGCAATATCGCACTATCATATCCTTATGTCATCCCCACCACTTGCTTTCCGATCTATTTTTATGTAAACTGCAAACTTGGTGATTGCACATTCACTTTCTTCATCTAAATAATAATATATATTTTGAACAATTGTGACCATAGCACTGATCCCTGTGATACTCCACTATTTACAGGTTGCCATCCTAAAAATGTTGCCTTTATGCCAATCCTCTGTCATTTATCAGTTAGCCAATTGTCTATCCTCTATGCTAATATACCATCCTCAGCACTACGGGCTCCTATCTTATTAAGTAGCCTGATGTGCTTTAGCTTATTAAATGCCTTTTGGAAATCCAAACCAAGTCATTGTATTAAAGACGGGTGACAACATGGATAGGAAACTGATTGAAGGGCAGAAACTGGAGCTATGATAAATGGTTATATTTTATTTGAATTAATATGGACAATGATGTAGCCTTAATGTCCAGACAAGGGCTATTGTTGTTAATAAAGGAAAATGACATGGACTATAGTTTCATAATTGATAATGAAGAGCACTGTAAGTTATGTAAGGAGGGCATGGACAGATTAATGGATTGGGAGATAGACGTCAAAAAATCATTGTAGGAAAGTCTGAATTGAAACAATTTGGGAGAATAATGATGAAAGGACACATATACTAAATAATAAACTTCATTGGAATAGCGGAGCTGACACCCCTAGGGGTTTTACATGCATAAATATTTAAAAGTATGGGAAGCATTGATAAATTGTCAAAAAGCATTTTGATCTTAATTTTTATTACTGCAGCATAGAGCATTAGAGCGAAGTCGCAATTGTTGAAAAATTCGAATTCTATTTCTTTATTTTCGTGTGGTCACTTGTTTTAATAAATTATAGATTTGGAGCTTTAGGTGTTTAGAATTGTTCCACAGCTGCAACTTTATTTTTGGATTTCTGTATCTTTTGTTCAGTACAGATTTAGTTTTGTTCATGATAATAACATGACTGTAAATGATAAAATGGTTATTTGTTTAATCATATCTTTCAGTAAAAAATGCACAGTAGTGTGCTCTGAAATATTCGCAAGGTGTGAGAGGAAGCTGCAATAAAATTTTAAAATTTAGTTTTACATTTAAAGATCCAAAAGAAGTTCTCAATTGATGAATACAAGATTTTTAAATGTGCTTGCATATAGCCCATGGGTTCTGTCATACGTGAACAGGAAAGATTTGTCATTTCCAAACAAATGGTCTTTATTGATACTCCTCCAAGGAAATTGTACTTAGAACCATAGAATCTCTACAGTATGGAAGCAGTCCATTCAGCACTGACCCTCCAAAGAGCATCCCACCCAGACCCTCCCTCCCCCTACCCTATCCTTGTAATCCCACATTTCCCATGGCTGATGCGTCTAATCTGCACATCACAGGAAAATTTAGCATGGCCAATCCACTTAACCAGCACACCGTTGGACTGTGGGAGGAATCTGGAGCACCCGGAGGAAACCCATGCAGACTCTGGGAGAATGTGCAACTCCACACAGACACCAAGGCCAGAACCAATTCCGGGTGCTTGGAGCTGTGAGGCAGCGGTGCTAACCACTCAGCCAACATGCTGCCATTCTTGGTGTGACTTTGCAGATAGGTGATCCCCATTTCAATGGTGTTGGAATGTAGCTAGAATAGTGATGCTGATGTACATTCATCTCTGATTTTGACATTTCGACTCTGGAATTTGGCATAGTCTTTTAGAAGCAATTCAGTTAGGGCTTTCCAATTCAAAACTCAATTTTTATACATGATTATTCCTTGACAAGGAGATCTCCTTAATGTGTACAATGCAACTGGGGTGATAGCTGCAATCTACTGATCCCTGTGGTTATAGAATGTGTTAGACCTTGTTGGAAGGCCACCTCTAGGCAATATCTGGGCTTCAGCCTCAGCTGAGGTAAGCGTCCATACAGTAAGCTGAAAAATGTGTTGCTGGAAAAGCGCAGCAGGTCAGGCATCATCCAAGGAGCAGGAGAATCGACGTTTCGGGCATAAGCCCTTCTTCAGGCTGATGCCTGAAATGTCGATTCTCCTGCTCTTTGGATGCTGCCTGACCTGCTGCGCTTTTCCAGCAACACATTTTTCAGCTCTGATCTCCAGCATCTGCAGTCCTCACTTTCTCCTAGTCCATACAGTGAGGGGAAGACCCTGACACAAGATTCACGGATTTTGTTTCCTGTCACGCCTCCAAATCCATGTGTGTGGGACTGGGAAAATTCAGCTCAGTGCCATCAGTAAGTATGGATTTTGCTCTTTCGAAGATTGATTTGAATTCTTGGCTGCATGGGTGAAAGCAAATGAATATTACATTTTCTCATAATGGTACATCACCCAAAAAACAAATTGGGAATCAGAAATAGGAAACATCCAGACACAAAGTAATTGGGGAAATGGAAAATGGAAAAGCTGACGTATTCTCAATGTGGGTTAATATTAACTGCTTTTAGTTTTGAAAGGGATTGTCACAAACATTCATGGCAATCACCTGCTGATGAGTGTTCACTGTTAGGCTTTAAATACTAGCAGAGGGGAAAATGAGTATTCAAAAATACTAACCAATCTATAAAACTGGTTCTTGACATCTTTACCTTCAATAAACATTCTACAATTCTATTTTTAGTTCTGTCAGGAGATGTGTTCTTTAATGACTTCCACTGTACAAGGACTAATTTACTGTGTCAAGGATAATGAAAGACAGCACATGCTGCAGAAATGTGTCACTGCAGTGTGTGTGTGAAACATACTGAACATTTTGAAATATGTCAAGGTTTTGACTAGAAGCCTTGGATGCAGATTTAAAAATCTGCATTTGTCACAAACAAAATTGTAGATTTACAGCTAATTATAAAATGTATTCTTCCTAGCAGCTGTGCTAATTACAGAGACGAACAATTCTTAATAAGCCTGAAATCTGTCTGCTAAACATGTAAAAATGGGAATTTAAAATTCAACCTCCATGCATTCTCAAATTAATCTGTATTGAGAGTTTAAGCTCCTAAATTTGGTAACAGTTCTTACTCACCTTTTTGAAGAGTAAACATCTTATATTGCATTTATTTGCATGGCATCATTGTATTGTTCCAAAGGGAGAAACCCACCTTGTTGCGGAATTAATCTGGGCTGGCAGGCAGTCTGTAAAATGCCTCTGTTAAAATTACAATCAAACACCAAAATGGACCTTTTGCCAAAAGATTATTGTACGATAATTTTACAATTATTTTTTAAAAATGAAATAATAGTTCCGTTTGATTAACAATGTTACTCTAATGTATACCAATGTCATGCCAAAGTTGGCCACTGAAACAGGACATGATTTGCTTCCAATTGTCTTTCTCTGCCCTGTGAGAAGAATTGGCTATGCTCAACAACTGAAATCACAAGGTCATGCAGTAAGAAGCAATCTACATTACATGCTTTGCCACCTCATTATTCTCAAAGTTTTGAAATTTTTAAACCTTGTGTTACTGTGGTTTTCCTCAACTGAATTCCAAATTTTACAATCTCCTTAAAGAAGGGGAGGAGGGAAGTTACAAGTAATAAAGCAGAGAGCCCTGACTGCTCTCTGTCATTGTCCTACCACCAGGCAAGCTCCAAAGAGTTGGGCAATCAATTTGCAACATTGAAAGGACAATTATGGATAATTTAAGGAGACTGCCAGCTATTAGGATAAAACCTCACTTTGGTTATCACTGGTTCAGGGAGGGTGATATGGCCTTTGGAACCAGATACTGTGTTCCTGACAGATGTTATAGACGAGGCCAGACCACTCAAAACATTCTTTAGCAGGTAGCCCAGACGATAACTTTGTAATTTGTTTCAGTAAATGTACAGTGAAAATTACCCGGAGTAAGTTAGCTAGGTTTTAAAACAGACAAAAATTTATTCACAAAATTACACAACGAAACACAAATAACAGAATAAAGAACCCCTACAGAACTCAGTCTATCCAAACTGGACTTCATTATGCTGTTCCGAATATACACAACAGTCCCAGTTAGCAAACACCCTTAAAAAACAGTAAAAATGGAACAAATGCTTACAGGTTGAAGTTAGAAGAGCAGAAGGAGAGAGAGAGAGCCTGCTTCCACACAGCTCACTGTTGAACTCCTAACTAGTTCTGGATTGTACTGCTCAGCTAGAGAGCTGACTGCTCCCCTTTCATTCTACAGGTCACTTCTAAAATGTGAAGTTTCATCAGTTTACATATAAACAAAAAGGCCTCTCAATAGCCTTTAATCTCCGTACCAAACCAGTGTAATCGGAACCGGGGGCTGTTTATGACCCCTCTGAGAAATGCCAAGGCCACAGTATCCTTGAGAAAAAGGAACAGCTTTTGGAAAACAAGGACCAGCTTTGTGACACAGGGGATACTCCTGTTGGAGCAACAATCTCCACAGCCTCAATAATTCAACCTGAAGAGGTTTGTCCTTTGATTGGCACTCCTTCCCACTCAGCCATCTTGGTTTTTAACTTGTTCCTCCCTCTATAAGATTACCTCTATTTTGAGAGTGCCCTGAGGCCCCTAACCTGCTTGCACAGCACTGACCTCTCCTGATGTCATTGCTGAGTAGCCAGAGTTGCCAGATGTACTAACTGGAGGTGACCCCCTTATGCTATGACCAAGTGCACCTTTTCACATTGTGTGTCTCCTGGCGTCCCCAGGAAAAATTCAATGTGGAAGGCAGGACTTCTGTGACTCCGGTAAATGGGATTAGTATACTTTGGTGTGTCTTAGTCAGCATAGAATGGAGGGCTGAAGGGCCTGTTCTATACTGTATGACTCTCTGTGACTCCAGAATGCTAAAACAAATGCAAGCTGCTGCAAATGCTGGAAATCTGAAATAAAAAGACAATTTGATGAAAATATTTAGCAGATCAGTTTAGAACTGTGCAGAAAACAACAATTAATTCTTCTTTACCTCTGTTTCTCCTTCCACCAAAACTATCTGATCTGCTGAATATTTTTAATATTTTCTCTTTTGCATCTTTGAGATGAATATTGCTGTGGGTATCACTGCAAGAAGATCACACTTTCAAAAGTTGCCTCTGGGTTTACCAAATGGAGGGTTGATTTATTTTATGTGCATAGGATTCGAAAGTAATAAATATAATCCCTCTGCTCAAGAAAGGAGGGAGGCAGTAAACAGGAAGCTCTATGCTAGCTAGCTTGGTGTCTGTCATGGCAAAAGTGTTTGAATTGATAATTATGGGGGATATAACTGTACACTCGGTAGGAAAAATTTAAGTTCATCGAGAAGAGCCAGCATGGTTTAGTGAAAGGGTGTTCGACCAATTTATAAGAATTTCTTGAAGAAATAACATGCACTGTGGATAAAAAGGAGATAGTTGATTTACTGTAGTACAGTTTTTAGAGTAAATTTGACAAAGACCATGTACAGAATTATTGCACAAAAGTAAGAGCTCATGGTTTTAGGGATAACATACAAGCATGAAACGAAGATTAGCTGGTTGGCAGAAAGCAGAGAATCAATAAAAGATTGGCCGGATTTGATGATTGGGATTCAGCAAAAGTCTGTGTCAGACACTCAAAATGTTACACTTTATTATTAATGACTTGCATGAGGGCAACAAAATCATGGTAGTTAAATTTGCATGTGATGCAAAGGCACATAGAAGTCCATTGTGAACACAACATAAAAAAATTGATATGGATGGGTTAAGTGAGTGGGCAAAAATCTGATAGATGGAATATAACATGGGAAATGTGAAGTTGTGCACTTTAATTGGAAAAATAAGAAAAGAGCAGAATATTATTTACATGGAATAGTTATTGCTTACTTTTGAGATGCAGAGGGGTTGGCATTCTAGTGCATGAATCACAAAAAGCTGGTATGTAGGTCCATTGAGTAATTAGAGGAGAAAGTGAGGTCTGCAGATGCTGGAGATCAAAGTTGAAACTTTATTGCTGGAACAGCACAGCAGGTCAGGCAGCATCCAGGGAACAGGAGATTCGACGTTTCGGGCACAGGCCCTTCTTCAGGAATGAGCAGAGAGTGTTCAGCAGGAGAAGATAAAAGGTAGGGAGGAGGGACTTGGAGGAGGGGAGTTGGAAATGTGATAGGTGGAAAGAGGTCAAGGTGAGGGTGATAGGTCGGAGTAGGATGGAGGCGGAGAGGTCAAGAAGAAGACTGCAGGTCAGGAAGGCGGTGCCGGGCTGGAGGGATCCGGCTGAGACAAGGTGGGGGGAGGGGGGATGAAGAAACTGGTGAAGTCCAAGTTCATCCCCTGCGGTTGGAGGGTTCCCAGTCGGAAGATAAGACGCTCCTCCTCCGACCGTCGGGTTGTTGTGGTTTGGCGGTGGATGAGTCCAATGACCTGCATATCCTCGGTGGAGTGGGAGGGGGAGTTGAAATGCTGTGCCACAGGTTGGTTGGGTTGGTTCGTCCGGGTGGCCCAGAGGTGCTCTCTGAATCGCTCCGCAAGTAGGCGGCCTGTCTCCCCAATATAGAGGAGGCCACACCGGCTGCAGCGGATGCAGTAGATGATGTGGGTGGAGGTGCAGGTGAATCTGTGGCGGATATGGAAGTTTCCCTTGGGGCCTTGGAGAGAAGTGAGGGGGGAGGTGTGGGCGCAAGTGTTGCACCTCCTGCGGTTGCAAGGGAAGGTGCCGGGAGGTGCCATTGAGTAATTAAGAAAGCTAATTCAATTGCTATCCTTTATTCTAGGATGAAGTGTATATAAAATAAGTTTATATTTCAGTTATGCAAGACATTAGGGGATCACATGTTGAATGTTATGTGCAGTTTTGGTCGTCTTATTTAAGCAAGGGTATAAAGAAGCATGTTACAGGTAGTTTGGAGCAGGTTCAGTAAATTAATATTTGGACTGAGCAGGTTGTCTTATGAGGAAAGATTGGACAAGAAGGGCTTGTTTAGAAGAGGGAAGGTGATTTGATTGAAGTTTGTAAGATCTTGAATGGTCTTCATGGGATTAAAGTGGAAAAGGTGTTCCCTTTTGTGAATCAGATCAGAACTTGTGATCACTGTTTTAAAATTAGGGTTCACTCTTCTAGGACAGAGACCATGGATTTTTTTCTCTCTCAGAGGATTGTGTATCTTTGGAATTGTCTGCATCAGAATATGGTGGAGGCAGAGACCTTGAATATATTAAAATGGTGGTAGTTAGATTCCTGTTACACATGGTTATTTGGTGTCGATAGGAATGTGAAATTTCAAACACAAACAGGTCAGCCATGATCTTATTGAATGGTGGAGCAGGCTTGAAGGGCCAAATGGCCTACTTTTGCTCCTAATTTGTATACATATATGTGGGAAAAGATCTGCCACCCTGCCAACCCACAATAGGCACACAAAAGCAAAATTTGGCCAATTTGTACCAAAAACACCCAGAATTCCCAAGCAGGCTCATAAGTCAAATCAGACAGCCCACGCAGACAAGGGAATACACTTCAAGCTCACTAACAATGACTGAACACCACAGATATCTCAAAGCCCCAAGGGCAGTTTCACAACCCACACAAAGAGCAGGTCAGACAGGAACATGCTCCAGGAACAGGACAATGGAAACACCTCACCACTTCAGAGGAGACATTAACACCTACCTGTGAAGAGGAATGGAACCATCGTTACTGTCAGGATGTTGCACTGTGTGATTGAACAGGACATTCATCCGATTACTGTTTTCCAGTTAGCATCCTTGCAACTAGATTACTCCATTTCCAGATACATTGTATTTTCCCCATTTCTTAATCAGCCTTATTGTGCAGCATTATTGTAAAAACTGGTCTTATCCTCAGCCCTGGAAAGAGAATCCTTGACTGCCTGGGCAGTCTGTCTGTACTGTTTCAGCTTAGTCAGTTCCTCGTCCGCGATATCACCTTAATAATAAACTGTTTGTCAATTTCACTTCGAACTGTGTTTTGTGATCTCTAACCTATTGAGCAAATTTCTCTGATAATATATGATCAGGAAAACTGAATGCATCAGTTTGCATGTCAAACTATTAGTTTCTTCTGATTTAAAAGAGATATTGCTCAATGTACTTACATTTCAGCACATAGTTCTTACCTAAGCAATTACACTCTGCATATCCTGTCTTTGTTAGGGAATTAGAAATGCAAGCAGCTTCATTGCACATTTTAATTATTAGCTAAGTATTAATGTTCCACATTCTCTAAATATAAACAGGACCTATAAAGAAGCCATTATATTGTCCTCCACATGAGAGGTGGGTGTGAAGGTATGTCTTCTGGAAAAGGATCACCACTCAAAAAGTAATTATACTTGTGTTCATCTCAAATACCATTGTTTTGTGTAAAATAAAACAGACACTTCTTGAATTGTGCAATGTAAAGAGATATTTGGGTCAAATACACAAATTAGTCCAAAGGAAATGTCAAGCAAAGCCCCAAAACTGCTATAGAGGCAGTTGTGTAGGAATTATTCATACACCAAGACTACTTGGTTTGAACGGTTTGGCTGTTTTTTGCAAGATGTAGTCATGAGGGTAACTCCTTTCATGAAACTAATTGGAAGGTTGTGTGCCATGTGACCTAGTACTTTGATTCATGTTATTCAAATATATTTGAAAATGTCAGCTTTCAATATTTAAGACATGTTAATGAGGCCTGCCAGTCATGTTGAATCTGCTAACAATAGTTATCATGCTGAGAATTAACCTACTAATTGTAAGAATAATTAAATAATTTCTTTAACCAGTTTCTTGTCTCAGCTCAGTAATTAAAGTATCTGGTTTGCAAAAGTACTTTTCTTTTCAAAAATATGTTCTTAAATGAAGAAACAGTTAAATTCTTTTGTGGACTGCCAATTTCCATTGCTTCAGTATCCAAAGATCAGGGTAGTGACACAGCAAGATGTTCAGTCTTGCTGTCTTTAAAAAGTAAAAAGGGAGCTTACCACCATCTTTTCATAGGCAATAAGGCTATGGGCAACAAATGCTGGCCAGCCAGTGATGCTCATGTTGCACAAATAAATAATAAAAATTAACATGTTCATGTTGAACAGATATTCATGGTGGTAAGGCTCCCATTTTGTACACAAATCAAACTCATCTGTGTATTAGCAGGACCAGAAAGCCAAAAATTGGGATTTGTGTATCATCTAATTTCTAACTTAGTTGTTAAATGGTTGATTGTTGTTAGAATTAGCCAAAAGAAGTTGGGAAGAACATGTTTTACTATTAAAAATCACACAACACCAGGTTATAGTCCAACAGGTTTAATTGGAAGCACTAGCTATCGGAGCGCTGCTCCTTCATCAGGTGGTTGTGGAGTACAACACAACCACCTGATGAAGGAGCAGCGCTCTGAAAGCTAGTGCTTCAAATTAAACCTGTTGGACTATAACCTGGTGTTGTATGATTTTTAACTTTGTACATCCCAGTCCAACATCGGCATCTCCAAATCATGTTTTACTTTGATTACCTTTTAATGGGAATGTCTCATGTCAGTAATTTTCCCTTTATCCAAGCATTCTTGTTCAACAAACATGGTTAGACATACATACACTCATCTAAACTAGCAACATATGTTCCTTAAGAGCTCAATAATTAAATTCATTCATCTCTCTCTAATAGCAGGTTACTATTATGTGATGAGAGGGGTGTAAAATTGATGTTCAGGAGAGATTTCATTGTGTATTAGCAGGTGGGTATGTTCAGAAAAGATATTGCCAGATTTGGAGGGTTTAACTATAGGAAGAGGCTGAATAGGCTGGGCCTGTTTTCCCTGCAGCGTCGGAGGCTGAGGGGTGACCTTATAGAGGTTTATAAAATCATGAGGGGCCTGGATAGGGTAAACAGACAAGGTCTTTTCCCTGGGGTGGGGAAGTCCAGAACTAGAGGGCACAGGTTTAGGGTGAGAGGGGAAAGACTTAAAAGACTTAAGGGGTACCTTTTTACTCAGAGAGTGGTGCGTGTATGGAATGAGCTGCTGAAGAAAATGGTGGAGGCTGGTACAATTACAACATTTAAAAGGCATCTGTGTGGGTACATGAATAGGAAAGGTTATGATGGATATGGGCCAAGTGCTGGCAAATGAGACTAAATCAAGTTAGGAGATCTGGTCGGCATGGACGAGTTGGACTGAAGGGTCTATTTCCATGCTGTAAATCCCTCTGACTCTATGACTCCATTCTGGTTCCATAATCAAGCTGGCAGTATTGTTTTATGAAGAAAATGAATCCATGTCATCATAAAGGATAATAATATGTGTCTAACTGCATGCCAGTAAAGCTGTTAGAGTTAAAAATAGTGCCTGTACTAATTCAGGAATGGACTTAGTAGCATCCTGGTCAGTAATTTTTCAATTTAAGTTTAACCAGGTCCTTTTCTGATCAAAACCTTAGTGTTAAATCACAGCTGTGGAGTTATCCACTTTGATAAGATATTTCCTTCAACCAATGCAATGTGCATTAATTATAAATTGTGATTGATAATGTAATTTGTCTCACTATTAACCTGTACTTTCTTAAATCTAGTAATATGGCAATGACATTCCATTTGGCTTTTGGTGAATGGAAGTTACGATCTTCATTGCCTGCTTTTTCTTTCAACAGGTACCCATGTCATGGAGGGTTCGGGCAAAATGCTTGTCACAGCCGTGGGCGTCAACTCACAGACTGGCATCATATTCACATTGCTGGGTGCAGGTGGTGAGGAAGAGGAAAAGAAAGACAAGAAAGGTAATTTCATCGCAGCTGAAAATACTTAGATATTGATCAAATCCTTCAAGTTGATCTGTAACGTACGACTGGATTTGAAATCGCTAAACCTCAAGCTGTGGTTTGATTCTGACGCGTGTAAAAATGTACTATTGACAAAGTCACTGCTCAAGTGCTTTTCAAAACATTCCTGATTCAGAATTGTGCAGAGATTTGAAATATTGCATCTCCGAAAGTTTTGTCTTTTTGTCATTATCCCAATAAAGTTTTGAAGGGATGCAGAAAACACATATAGCTTTGTAGGCAGACATAAACAAATGAGTGTATGATGATTTAAAATTACCCTCATGAATTGGTTTATCGGAACGACACAGAGCTTTTAAAAAAAACTGTTAGCTCATAATTTGTACTTTTCCCTTTGTTTTCAGTTGAGTTTTTGAAGGGCCTGTTGCTATATTTTTATCTGCTCCTGCTGCCATGTAATGGTTTTCTCTCTGAGAGCTCCTGAATACCTTCACCTTTTGGAGGATAAAAGGAACAGGGAAGGCTGGGTAAATGAGACTGCACCCTCAGATGTACTGCTATTGCAGGAGAAATAGGCCAAGCTGTATGTACCTTCACTGAGAAGCCATGCCTGTGAAAATGCAGTCAGACCTGTTACAAATCACTGCTGATGAATTGCTAAAGTCACAATTGCCCTCAAATTTTATCCAATTCAGTCTTTGTACAGAATCATACAGCACAGGACAATTCAATTTAACCCATCATAGCTATGTTTGCTCTGAAATCCTAATTGCCCCAGCACTGTCTGCTTTCCCTATAGCCCTACAAATTTCTCCTTTTCAAGCTTCTACCAGATAAACATTAGTCGATCATATGTGCACAGATCTCTGAAATAAGGAGCAGACTAATTTTTTGACAGGGCATCAAGTTCATTCTGTTTACAATGGATAACAAAGAGCAGTAGGAGAGAACTACAAAGTAGTTGGATTCCTGTTCGTGCAGTGGGATGTTATTAAAAATAGCCCAACATTGTCCATTACAGTTATGCTGCTCCTACTATAAATTGTGAAGCATTGTAATCTCATTGTGTGGCTTGTCTGTAACTTGGTGCTGTATTTCCCACAGTTGTCATCAAACCATCATTTTAAAGCAGTCCATGTTCCTACTAATATTTGACCTTGTAAACCAAGTCACATGCAAACTCCCTGGTCATCAGAGTTATCCTTTTGTCCATATCTGTAGTTTCCTAAACCACCAGCTGAAAATAGATCAAATGAACTGTATAGGAGTTGTCAAACACTCTATAATATGGCATGCAGTGCTGCAGGAGTCTGAATCAGTTAGCCTCCAGTGCAGTCCGGCTAGATTCTCAGCTTCTTACTACTGCTTGCTGTACAACTTTGCTGCAGAAAGTAAAGAGGCCCAGGAACAGCAAGAAGAACCTGGGGAAGAGTTGAAGACCCATTCAATGTCAACAGCTTTGTCATTAGCTTGATAAATGAATCCAGCTGTGAACACAGAGATTTACATCCATGCTGAAAATATGCAAAACATCAGTTCTAGATCTTCCCCATGCTCTCTAAGCTTACGCATTGAGTTGAAGTATCTTCCCTTATCAGCATGAATTGGGAAATCTTAGCTTGCTACTACAGATTAAACCAGGACCCAAACCCCCACAGAGAAAAACTTATTGAATTCAATCATATTTTTGCACTGTTTCTATGTGTGCCTGTATAGACTACATTTGTGCACCCATGATATCCTGCAACAATGTTGCTCCATGATGATAGCTGTTATGGCCAGTTCCAAAGCAATGGTTCCCAATTCATTATGATACTGGACAAGATTTCACAAATAGTCATGGTCTTAAGTGAGGACGGAGGAACTGGCTTTCCTTCTCAAGTCAACCTCTCTCTTGTTTGGTCACACAAGTTTAGTTTAGAAAGGATCCCTTCCCTTGAGGATATCTATTCCCAATCCAAATGCACCTAAACATTAAATCAAGCCAGGTTTTCTTGGGTTAAACTAAATGTGCAAAATTAAATGTGACATAGATGCTCACAATTTAAAATCTTAAGTTGAGTAAAAAGTTAACAGCTTAAAAAGACATTTGAAGATGAAATGGCAGAGTGTTGCAGGTGTTATGTTGGGTGATGCTGGTAACACAGGCATTGGTGGTGAAGCAGTTGCTTTCAAGATTCTTAGCTCTGCAGTTATCTGTTAGACCTTGGTTCTGTTTCCTTCTCAAAGGTGACCTTCCTGGTTTGCATTCAGGGTGAGAGAGAGAGAGAGAGAAAGAGAGAGTCCTTTTATCTGCAGCACAGAATTGTTTAAAAGTTTTTCTCAAGCTGTGTGCCCTTCACAGCACACTAAACCGAACTAGCACGTTGGCCCAATAATACACACACAGACTAGGGGCTGCAGTTGCTTTTTAACTCACTTTTTTCTGTTGTTGCATATTTCTGGAAGGAAAGTCATGTCTGCAGTCAGATGGCTTTCTGCAGAGAGGGGCATTAGCCCCTCATTATCTCTTCCTTTTCAAACTTTTTTAAAATTCTCCCATGGGATGTAATTGTCATTGATAAGGCTAGCTATTTCTTGTCCAAATTTAATTATCCTTGAACCGAATGACTTGCTCAGCCATTTCAGAAGACTGTTTGAAAAATCAATCACATTGCTGGGGGCCTGGAGTCACATATCAACCAGAGCAAGTAAAGACAGCAGGTTTCCTTTCTTCAAGGATATTAGTGATCTAGAAACAAACACAGAGAATGCTGGAAAAACTCAGCAGGTCTGGCAGCATCATAAAAATGCCATATGGTCACAAATAGACTAGTTTTTTTTAAAATCCCAGACTTCATATGATTATTGAATTCAAAGTTCACTATCTGCCACGATGGAATTCAAATGTATATCGCAAGAATATTAATCTGGAGTATTGAATTATTAGTTCAATGCCATTATGTCAAATCTCTGTTTAAATTGCCCATGGCCCTCTACAGGTGTGACATTCCATGGGTTCACACACAACTTTAACAGTCAACCACTGAATTTACATCTGTAGTTCACCTTTTGGCTGTATGTCCATTTATAAAAGACACATGTTGTAATCATAAGTAATGTTGTAAGTAATCCAGAGTTAGGAGTCATTATTATGTATCCATTTGACACCAATCTAGTTCTTCATTCAGATAAGACTTTAGTAGCGAGTACACAAGGAGTGGTTGCCTTCTGTGTGTTAGTGGCAGCCTTTTGGAGTTGAAACTGTTCTTGTCTCACAGCAGCTGAGTCCTAGCTGAATCTGTTGCAGAATTCCCATAGATGATTCATTGGAATTTACAGCTCTAAAGAAGGGCATTTGATCAATCATTTCAATACTATCTCTTTCAGAACGTGATCCAAAATCAAATTCACAAGCTGTTGTCTTCCCACAGTTCCTTTGTTCATGACTGCTCTGAAGGGGAAGAGGCTGATACTCGAATCTTAAACTGATCCTGATCAATTAAAACCGCCTAGTGCACAATGTACCTAGATGTCTAATTACCAAGGAAGTGAAGGGTTGTGGAGTGGAGGGTGAGGTAGAAAGAGTCCTCTGTAATTACACAAGGTTGTTTTGGGTCCTTTGAACCTCTGTGGAAACTGTCTCCATGTCTTAGATCACTTCTCAGAATTGTAACGTTTCCATTCTACTCATCATCCTAGTGAGCTTATGTTCCATACTATCCTGGGCTTTATTATCATTCCTATACTGAAGTGCTCAAAATTGCCCACAGTATTAACACTGTCATTTAACTATTTCCAGTGCATTTTGTCTTCTCTACTTGATAAACTTTTACTATAATATTAAAAAACACACCAAGCTGTTGGCCTTTTTATGCCTTTATCTACTTGCAATTGCACTTTCAGAGAATCATGTGTTTGAATTCCTGCGTCTACAGGCTTTGTACTTTCTGCACAGTCAATAACTGAACATGTCTCGAGGTTCCAAAGATTTCTGAGAGCTTTAACATTAATTGTATTGGCAATAGACTCAACATTTTATCTACAGTCTATAGCTGTTCACCAAAACAAGATACTTTTCCGATCCACTTCAAAGTTCAAGGTTTGTGAAGGTTTGTAGCTCAGGTTGAGGTTTAGGGTGTAGGTTTGCTCGCTGAGCTGTAGGTTTGATATCCAGACTGTAGGAGTTGATAGATGGTATCTAGATCTACGTGTTTGTTTATGGCGTTGTGGTTGGAGTGCCAGGCCTCTAAGAATTCTCTGGCATGTCTTTACTTAGCCTGTCTTAGAAGTCTCAGAAATGACAGCCAGACTACTAAGACCCCTCGGAATCCTAGTAGCACACAAACCCACCAACACTCTCAAACAAAAGCTAACAAACTTAAAAGACCCAGTACCATCCATGGACAAAACCAACATCATCTACAAAATTCCATGCAAGGACTGCCACATAGGACAAACAGGAAGAAAGTTAGCCACCAGGATACACAAACACCAGCTAGCCACAAAAAGACACAACCCTCTCTCCCTTGTAGCCCTACACAGAGATGAAAAAAAAAAACCCACCATTCCGACTAGAACTACACATCTATCCTGGGATATAAATCTAGATACCATCTATCAACCCCTCAGAAAACAAACAGGAAATGACATCACCACAAACCCCAGGAACCCCATCCAGGACAAACATATAAATAAAAAGCAGGAGACAACAGCTTCGCTTCACTTGGAGGTCGCCACTGATGATGTTACCTAGCCAGGTAATGAAACGTCTGGATATCAAACCTACAGCTCAACGAGCAAACCTACACCCTAATTCTTGTAGTTGCCATGGATTGAAAAGAACCATGGTTCAACCATTTCTCATTCTGAAGGACACACCAGCTTTCAGCAACTCTTCAGCATCTATTCACTACCAGTGGTTGTTTAGGTAAATACTTTATGGATTTGCAGGAAGTAGATAGATATAGCTTCTGTGGCTAAAGAGAACAAGGGATATGGGGGAGAGCATGATTAAGGTATTGAACTTGATCAGCCATGGTTATATTGAATGGTGGAGCAAGATCGAGGAGTCAAATTGCCTACTCCTGCTTCTATCTTCTACATTTCTATCTCCATCTACCTTTGTATACCAAACATAGCTTCTTGCTACTACTTTCATATGGACCATCCCTATATGCTATTGATGAAGTTCCTCTGAGAGTCTCATTCGATGTCTTGGCAGGATAATAATTCTGAAACCACATTGGAGACAACCTTAATATGCACTCAGTTAATTTCAACAAATACTCCTGCAATTTTTCATCATTGTATTTCCCAGGCCAGATGTTCATGCCATGATTGAGCACCTTACCAAGCACCATTTGCTTTGAAGTTTCTTCACTAATTCCCTAGTAGGCCTTGCTGTGCCATTTGTACATTTAAATAAATTCACAGGGAACTCAGTGGTGAGAAATGAACCTGTCATCAGAGGAAATCTTGAGACAATAGACCTAATAGGCCATCAAAATCAAATCAATGCCCATCTCATAGAGTCATAGAGATGTACAGCATGGAAACAGACCCTTTGGTCCAACCTGTCCATGCCGACCAGCTATCCCAACCCAATCTAGTCCCACCTGCCAGCACCCGGCCCATATCCCTCCAAACCCTTCCTATTCATATACCCATCCAAATGCCTCTTAAATGTTGCAATTGTACCAGCCTCCACCACATCCTCTGGCAGCTCATTCCATACATGTACCACCCTCTGCGTGAAAAAGTTGCCCCTTAGGTCTCTTTTATATCTTTCCCCTCTTAGCCTAAACCTATGCCCTCTAGCTCTGGACTCCCCAATCCCAGAGAAAAGACTTTGTTTATTTATCCTATCCATGCCAGTCATAATTTTGTAAACCTCTATAAGGTCGCCCCTCAGCCTCCGACGCTCCAGGGAAAACAGCCCCAGCCTGTTCAGCCTCTCCCTATAGTTCAAATCCTCCAACCCTGGCAACATCTTTGTAAATCTTTTCTGAACCCTTTCAAGTTTCACAACATCTTTCCGATAGGAAGGAGACCAGAATTGCATGCAATATTCCAACAGTGGCCTAACCAATGTCCTACACAGCCGCAACATGACCTCCCAACTCCTGTACCCAAATACATGTACATCCTGTCCCTCAGGATTCCCTCCAACAACTTGCCCACCACTGAGGTCAGGCTCACTGGTCTATAGTTCCCTGGCTTGTCTTTACCGCCCTTCTTAAACAATGGCACTACGTTTGCCAACCTCCAGTCTTCGTCTGAAGCTATGGGGAATGGTATTCTCTTACTTGAACCAAATCTGATCATAAGAGTGTGGTCAGTTCAAAAAGTAAGCTTCCTACCCTATAAGAATTTGTGGAACTTCCAACTATATATATGACAACACTGGCAGGAAAAATAAAAGAGTAGCATATTATTGATATTTAGAGAGATTGTAGAACATTGAGATACAAAAGGACTTAGGTGGCCTGGTATATGAATCACAAAAATCTAGTTTGCAGGTATTGCAAATGTTTAGAAATACAAATGAAATGTTGTTTATTACAAGAGTATGGGAGATTAAAGTTTTTTTAAAAATAGTTATATAAGTTAGTGGAGAGTCTGCATCCCGAGTTGTGCGTGTAGTTTTGGCCTCCTTATTTCAGGCATAGCAGTTCAGATATGACTTATTGGGGTGGAGAGGATTTCATCCTATCAGAAATGGTTGGACAATTTAGTCCATATCCATTAAGGTTTAGAAGAATGAGAGGTGATCTTCATAAAACAGGCAAGATCCTGAGGGGGCTTGCCAGTGGGGAGACTGAAAGGATGTTTCTTCTTGGGAGAGAGACAAGAGCTAGTGGACTGTTTAAAAATTAAGATTCTGCCATTTAAGACAGAGATGAGGAGAAGTGTTTTCTCTCCAAGAGTTGAGAGTCTGAGGAATTCTCTTCCCTAGAGCGGAGTGGATGGAGAGTATAATATTTTTAAGGAAGACATAGCTAGATCTTTGACGAACAAGAGAGTCAAATGGTCTCAGGATAGGCAGGAAAGTGGAATTGAGGCCACAATCAGAACAGACCTGATTGTTTAAAAGGATTGTGGCTGTCCATACTTCTGCTCTTAGTTCATATATTTAAATGATCGTAAATATCCTTTTCTCAACTTGGGAATATCTTTGCTTTGATTTTGTTCAAGTACGTGAAGCACTTGCTCCAAACCTTTCCATAACATCTTCCATTATCTGAGATAACACCACATCCAACCTTGCAATGCATGCTAAAACCAATCTTTTCTTGAGATCACAGTTCAGGATCATTAGTTAGCATTTTCTTCATCACTGAAGTGCTTTCTAACACTCCAGAAACAACTGCAAATCTATTCCAATTTTGAGCAGTTGATACCTTGGAATGAATGTATTAGCCAATTTGTGAATGAATGTAGAACAAAACACCAACAATTTCAATGAATCTTTCAAATTCTTCGTTGTTCTCAGATCTTGTTGTTTATAAAATCCTCTCAATCTTCTCCTGGATTGAGTGGATACCTTCATCATCCATTTGGTGATACAGGTGTGTTAAATCTAATTACTTGCTGTTGACAGGCATTGGATAAGTGTCCTTCTTGATCATCTTACTTATTATTTGCTCATAATCTCCACAAATCTGAATGACTCGATCTGTTTCGTGAACAACCAAAATAGGTATGGCCCTCTCAATGCTCTTCACTTCCTTAATTGTTCCTTCACTCAGTAACCTATTCAGCTTTTCATTTACTGCTCCTCACGGAACATAAGACACTCATTTAGCATTGCAGACTGTAAGCTCTGCATTGCTATTTATCTTAATTCAGGCTTGTGATGTCTACTTTTATTATTTGGTTCTCCATACTCAAAGATCACTTTGTCTTAGCACTTCTGCAATGTCAGATGTATTCTCATTAGTCCCAACTGTAAATCATTCAATTCAGTTTAACTATATCTTCCTCAACCAATTTCTTCTCAACAGGGACACATCTTTCCCTTTGCTATCAACAGCAAGTAATTAGATTTACCATCATATTCCACCCTACCCACTGATTTGACCAAGCACCGGAATGCTGTTATTTACACCTTCCCAACAGAGCTCGGATCTTGAAATGTACTACACCTTTCATAACAAGTTCAATCTAAATCACAAAAAGAAATTCCATTGAGGGAAATATACAGTAGATTGAGAAGAGCACAACTGTCTTTATAATCAAATATAGGCTAAAGACGCTGCTTACTAGTTCAGTTCTTATTGAATTGCTTACGCACTTAAACATTCAATTGCAAACAATGGCCAAGACAACCATTAGCATTAGTGTTTTCAGAATGTTTGGGAAAGAACATCTGTTCCCTTGCAGTTTAAATTTTCACAGAATGTTTGCAAAACATGTCACTTCTCATGTTTGTAAAGTGTTTTGTTATATTTCATTTCAAATTAAGTGTTCAAATCATTTCTCAGCCTTCCTTTTTTCAAATGTTGTTTTCCTCACAAGCCACCCTGATAAGGCAGTGAGACTACATGAGCAGTCAGCACAAGCCACCATTTCAAATGTTCAAACTTTGTGATCTTGTGCTAAGTCCAGTTTATGCTGCAGGTTAGTACAGCAAACACAACCATATTTTTAAACTTTCAGGGCTGGACATTTAAACCTGTAAAAACTGCAAGCCACAGGGTGTCATTCCTCTGGTGACATAGTTATTTGCCATTTATTAAGTTTGATGAGCAGTTTCCCTAAGTCAGCTTTCAATCATCAGCAAAATGATAGAAGGTGCTATTAAAGACCAATTCCTCACCAATAACCTATTCAGAGACTTGCAGTTTGGTTTCTATCAGGGCCATTTTGAGTCCAAACATGGACAAGAGAGCTGAATTCTAGATGTTGAGACGGGAATGACTGACTGCCTTTGACATCAAAGCAAGAATGGATTAAGAGCTTGGGAAGATGGCAGTCAGTGGGAATTGGGGAAAATCTCTTCAAAAGGATGGCATGATCCCTAATAAAAAGTATTGGTTGTTGGATAGCCATCATCTCAAACCAGGACATCACTGCAGGAGCCCCTCAAAGTCGTGTCTCCTGCTCAACAACTTCAGCTATTTCATCAATGAACTACCCTTCAGCAAATGCTCAGTTGTGGGCCTATTCACTGACATATAAGCATCATCCTGTCAACCGATTGAAGATCACCTGGGGAAACCGAAAACAGGCATCTAGTTTGTGATGATGTCCAATGGAAATTCAGTTTGTTCTTACCTTTCCTCTTTAGGGGAAAAAAGCTGCTGTCACTGAACAGGAATTAAGCCAGCTCAGTGCCTGCACTTTACACCAAAATTAAAATGCACTAACTGCGTTTGAATGATAATCATGGAAGGTCAGACCATCAGAGAGTGAATAAATTAGTATATTTTGTCATTGTTTGAATGGAATTTATTAATTGCATATTTGTTAGTCCAGCATGATGCTTGCACAACAGGAATTTTGCAATAATAATGAAACATGTGCTTGAAACTACCACAGGATGCCCTTTGCAATGTATTTAATGTTTTGAAGTTGAGACAGTGTCCTCTTCAATGTCCCGTGGCTCTGCTCTTCATTTTGCTGATGTTAAGATGTCTGGATTCAACATTATGTCCAATTTTTAAATTCATTGGATCTTTCAGGGTAATCTGTATCCAAACATTAAATCTATATTCCATTAATTTCTATATATCTTAAGTGTAAGTGAACACATCGTGGTATTTTGATTAGGATTTACCAAACAGCGTCAAGGTTCTTGAAATAATGTGAGGTACTTGAGACTTAGAAACAGCTCCAACAAACCAGAATACAATAATATCTCCTATTACACAGCATCCACCTTGTTTTCTCCTGCTGCTTCTGACAGCTCCATCAATTGGTGTTGTTCTGTACGGCAACTACAAGTAAACACCATCTATTAATTACTGTTTCAAAATCATCCAATCCTGCATTCCTCTCTTTGTTAAATTAGAGAGATCGCATGTTTCAGTGATTTGTCTCCAAAGCTTAAGTAGTAAAGTAAGGTATGACTTGACCATTCAAATTATTATATGTTTTAAATTTCCCTTCACTTATTTACAATGGGATGAGAGATTTGTTGAACAATTAAAAACAGTTCACTTTGTCACATTGTCATTTGTGTATGGTGGATGTTAAGAATCCTGTCCTTAATCCTTTATTCAGCATTCAAGTTTGACCCTCCAAAATGCATCACTTCACATTTATCCAGGTTGAATTCCATCTGCCATTTCTCAGCCCAGCTCTGCATCCTATCTCTGTTGTGCTGCAGCCTGCAATAGCCCTCGATACTATCAATATCACCTCCAACCTTTGTGTCATCTGCAAATTTACTAACCCACCCCTCAACCTCCTCATCCAAGTCATTTATAAAAACTACAAAGAGCAGAGGCCCAAGAACAGAGCCCTGCGGGACCCCACTCAACACTGACTTCCAGGCAGAATACTTTCCATCTGCAACCACTCTCTGCCTTCTGTCAGCCAACCAATTCTGAATCCAGATAGCTAAATCTCACTGTATTCCATACTTCTTAACTTTATGAATGAGCCTACCATGGGGAACCTTATAAAATGCCTTGCTGAAGTCCATATACACCACATCCACTGCTTGACTTTCATCGACGTGTCTTGTCACCTTCTCAAAGAACTCAATAAGATTTGTGAGGCATGACCTGCCCCTCACAAAACCATGCTGACTGGTTTTTCCAAATAGTCATAAATCCTATCCCTCAGAATGCTTTCCAAAACCTTGCTAACCACAGACGTAAGACTGCCCGATCTGTAATTGCCCTATTCCATTTCTTGAAAAGAGGAACAAAATCCGCCTCCTTCCAATCCTCCGGTACGAATCCAATGGAGAGTGAGGAAGCAAAGATCTTCACCAGCGGCTTAGCAACCTACTTTCTCGCTTCCCAGAGCAGTCTAGGATAAATCTGGTCTGGCCCTGGGGACTTATCAATCTTAATGTTGCCAAAATTTCCAGCACACCAACGTCTTCAATTTTAATCTGTTCAAGCCTGTATCCCAGCTCCTCAAAGTTCTCATTCACAACAAGGCCCCTTTCCTTAGTGAAAACCAAAGCAAAAAACTCATTTAGGGCTTCCCCTAAGTGCTCAGACTCCACGCACAAGTTCCCTACACTATCCCTGCTCGGCCCTACCTTCTCTCCGATCATTCTCTTATTCCTTACGTATTAGTAAAATGCCTTTGGGTTCTCCCTAATCCTTCCTGCCAAGCCTTTTTTGTGCTCCCTCCTGGCTCTCCTCAGTCCATTTCTGAGCTCCTTTCTAGCAAGCCTGTAATCCTGTAAAGCTGTGCTAGATCCTTGCTTCCTCCACCTTATGTAAGCTGCCTGCTTCCTTTTGACGAGAAGCTCCTCTGTTCTCGTCATCCAAGGTTCCTTAATCTTACCCCTTCTTACCTGTCTCAGAGAAACAGATTCATGCATCACTCGCAACAACTGCTCCTTAAACGGTATCCACATGTCTGATGTGCCCTTTCTGTGGAACAATTGCTCCCAGTCTGTACTTCCCAACCCTTGTCTGATAGCATCATAATTTCCTTTTCCCCAATTAAATATCTTCCCTTGGTAACTGCTCCTTTCCCTCTCCAAGGCTATGGTAAATATTAAGGGATGAGTGTAGCTGGAAGCTTTCCAACAGTCAAATGTTGAGTTGCTCTGTGATTGCGAATAAACCAGTACAGCTTTTGCTTCCATGACTTGCTCTCATCTGTAGCATCTGTCATTGTCATGTATTTGACATTCTTTCCAAGGTTTGCAGAAATCTCTTGATTTCCCTTATACCTCTGGGCCAATGGGACGTGATCATTGAATGAGTTAAATCTAGATAGTTTGCAAATTTACTGATTTCACCACTGTTAAATGAGAGCCCATTGTCACATCTTACTGTTTGAAGTATTCCATGAAAAATGTGGTCAAACTTTAGGCTAACTGTTTTCATGGAGGTATTTTCACGACTGGAAATGTGCTGCAGTCATCAGTGGTAGCAAGTTAGTACTTACCAGTATATAAATCTGCAAAGTCTACATTAACATCAGTCTGTAATCCTGGACCAGACATCTTGAGGGGGTCATAAAGACTTGACAATGTGCATGCTTTACTTGGGACTGCTACTTCAGGATTTTCTTAAGGTTAAAATGCAGGTTCAGTTAGAAGTTAGGAAGGCGAATGTGGTATTAGCATTCATTTACAGAGGGCTAGGATACAAGTGTAGAGACTTACTGCTGAAGCTACATAAGGCTCTGGTCAGTTCACATTTGGAATATTCTGAGCAGTTTTGGGCCCCGTTTCTAAGGATGGATATATTAGCTTTGAAGGGGGTCCAGAGGAGGTTTACAAGAATGATCTCGGGGATGAAGGGCTTGTCACATGAGGAGTGATTGAGCACTCTGGAATTTAGAAGGACGAGAGTGTATCTCATTGAAATTTATGAAATATTGAGAAGCCTGGACAGAGTGGATGTGGAGAAGATGTTTCTACTAATAGGAGAGACTGGGACTCGAGGGCAAAGCTTCAGAGTGAAGAGATGACCATTTAGAACTGAGATGAGGAAGAGTTTTTTTTCACTTAGAGGATGGTTAATCTGTGCAACTCATTGCCCTAGTAGGCTGTGGAGGCCAAGTCATTGAGTGTATTTAAGACAGAGACAGATAGGTTCTTGATTAATGAAGTGATCAATAGTTATGGGGAGAAAGGAGGAGAAAGGTTTCTCAAACCCAATCAGCTGGGATCGAAAGGCCAAGCAGACTTGATGAACTGAATGGCCTAATTCTGCTCCTATATCTTATGTGTGATGTATTCCCTTCCCATTTGATATTCCTTTTGTCAGGTTACATATGGGGACAAATAGCAGAGTGAGATCAGGAATGAAGTAACCACAGTACATGGTGAGTGCAGGCTGATTCCAGACTTCCTGCATGGCATTTGCAATTGCTTCAAATTTCCATCAGTTTGGTGATTCTTCTTCACTATTGAATACACAACCAAAGAATTTGATTCCACTTTTACTGCACAAGCACTTGTCATTGATCAACATCAGGTTGCATCCTCTGAGATATGTAGGCATGCGTACAGTTGTCTCTCCAGTTCACTGTCAGTGTGACAGTAGATGAGAATGTCATCATTGAAGTTTTGCCTTGAAGTTCTTGCAGTACAGACTGAATCGAGTGTTAAAATGCCTCAGCTGCTAAACTATTGGCAAAGTTGAGCCTGTTCTGTGAAAAAAGTCCAACATGAGATAATAAGATACTCTCATTCTTCGTCAAACTTGATTTTTTGGTATCCTACAGTGGAGTCAGGCTTAACAAAATGTTTAATTATTGCACTTTCTGCATGGCACAATCAGTTGCCAGAGCCAAGTGACTGTATTGTTGTATCACACCATTTTGTAAGTGCATGCCAGTGCAGATTCTAATCTGGTTCTTACTTATTGGGGTTCTTGATGTTTTAAATGGATGTCACCCATCAGCCAGACTCACCCCAACATTTTCTTTGAATTCAGGATCAAGTGAGAACTAAAGTTCCATCTAAATCTGTTTCCTGACACTGAAATGTTATTCACTTTTTTTTTAATCATAACCGGAAGCAAATTGGGATCAATGTGCTGTTTACATGAAACATCTTCAATGCCAATGAAGTGGTCAGCATACCATTTAAGAATGTTGTTTGCATCAGAATGGTGTTTGTGATGGTAATCACGTATACATCTGTTGCTGTGTGAAAATTGCAGGATATCTCTCAATCTCTACATACAATGTTAAATATTGCCTTCACCTGGTGTCTTTGAATGGGATTAAATTTTCAAAAGTTCTGAATACTTTCAGTGTTTTGTCAGTGTTTAAAGAAAATGTTCTCACTCCTTGGTTTACAATGAACGGAGACTCCTGAAGTTTCTTGTCTTCCATGACTAATCATGGTGCAGTAGCAATGGGAGTATTTACATCGGAACAGCCAATGATCACTGTCACACAGTGCTGCTTTCTGTGGTTGAAAGAGAGCACCAAAATATGTTCAGGTCATTTGCCTCTATCTTGGTTGCATTCCCTTTCCCTTTTTTAGTGATATGCATATGTGTGCCCTTGGTAGTCAGTTGTGCTGATGAGTGATAAATATGCTTAATGCAATTCATTTTTTTTGTGGATTTTTCCCTGCTTACTGGTTAGGCATGTGTCCACTGTGGATAAGCAATGCCATGGTGGAACATTCTTTGGACTCAGTGTGACCACCGTTGCTTTGATTTCCTGTCAGATGAGCTATGAACATCATTAATAGGTATTGAACTTGGCATGTAGTTTCACATAGCCTTAACTTTAATAGCTGTGGATTCAGACAGTGATCATTACCTTGCAAAGCTCACTCGCTCTAATCACATTTTAGATTTCTCCAGGGCTGCCTGGCATAGTTGGCTGGAGACCCATCCTGAGGTGGTCAGTGTTCTTATTTTCTGTATACCTTTCCAACTTTACAACAGTCACAGAATTCTCACAGTGCAGAAGCTATTCGGCCTCTCACATTTGCACCAGCTCTGCACGTAAGCATTTCATTTAATGTCATTCTTCTGTTTTCTCACAATATCTGTGAAAATTAATTAATTCCATTTTGAGTACCTTTATTGAAACTGCCTCTACTACAATCTCTGGCAGTACATTTTAGACTTTAGCAATCCACCGCATGAAAACCGTTTTTCTTGTATTGCTTTTGTTTCCTTTGCCAGTAGTTTAAACCTGCGCCCGCTCACTCTCGATCCTTTTACAAGAGCGAACAGTTTCTTTTTATCTATTTCTCCAAAGTTACATTTGTCTGCCAACAATTTCAATTCTGTGCAGTACTGGATCATCAGCACATTGGTTGTTACTTCTTGCATCTGAAAATGTTTGTCTCGTCTATTGTATTTTGCTTCAGCCTGAAATAAGTTGTCAATGCCTTTGTAGATAACTCAGTTATCTTCCTCAGGTAAAAGTGTTTCAGAAGTGCCATCTAATTCTTCACCAGTGCAGTGGAAAAGTAAGGCATTTTCTGTTTTCCTCTGTAATGGCAAAATCTGTCTTCGTTCCTTCAAATTGTCAGATCCACTTCTGTCGGCATAGATTTATAAAAGCCGGCTTCAGATGCACTTCAAAAGAGGGGTAAATTAGGCATAGAAAATACTATTGTTAGCAGCAGTGATGAAAGTACTCTGTAAAAGCTTTCCTGCTTGTAAATCTGGCCATCTTGTATGCACTGATCACAGCCTGACAGTTTTTCTCAGCAGCTTGAAATTCTGCCTTAATTAGCAACTTAAAATTGGATTTTTACTGCAGAAAGGATTCATCCATCCGAGTTTACATCATCCTTATTGTCAGTGAAAGTTCTTGGTTGAGCTCGAGGCTCTTGAGTCTTATAGACAATTCCGAATACACATTTTCTTCTGGTTCTTCTTATTTCATCTAATGCTGTTGTTCTGTACAGCAGCTACACCTGAACACTATATACAAATTGCTATTTCAAAGTTCTAGAACACTATTGAAGACTAGAGGTCGGCGACACCTACATCCCACAAATGAATAAAAAAACTCAGTAAAGCTGAGCATTAACACCAACTGTTTCCTCAACATGAAACCTATGAATTGCAAAAAGAGTGGGGTAAAGACTGGTGTACATCAAACTGTATTGTCTGCGCTTGTGGGACTGGATTGATCTGGCTTCAAGGCACATATGAATCATAGGACATATCATTTTGACAGTCCAAGATTAATGTGGCATTTTTAGCAAAGTAATATATATCGAAGGAGATGGTAACTGTAAAAGACCAGCCAACCATTTTGATGAAGTCAATCCATTTCAAATTATTTATTAGTTAGGTTTTTATATTTCAAAATGTGCACTGTCTCAAGCCATTCTGAATTTTAATCTATTAGAAATAGATTGCCATATGGTATCTTCAAGCAAGCAGTTGTGCACAGTATTATGGGAACATTCTTCATATTAGCACAACATGTTTCAATCTGATTGCACAAGTTGTAAGATGAAGAAAATACTATCCTTTACAATAAATTCTTCTAAATATTTTCACATTGGTTGTGATTTATCTTTAATTAATATTTTTACATTATCTGATCTATTTAATGTTTTTGATAAAAAATGTTTTTGTGGTAACAGATCTCACTTCACTTCAGTACATAACTTACTCAGTGGTTTAGATTTGTCAACAGCACTGTTCAGCTGTAGTAAATGCATTTTCATCTTATGTTCAAGATATGCTGCTGCAAAAGATTTCTTTCTGCAGGGTTCCTTTATTATGGGTAAGGTCAGTGCAAATTTGATTAAACGAGCATGATGACAGAGTTGATTGTTGGTTGTGAACTGTGTTCTTTTATTTCCTTCTTTATTTACTTGTTAAGAAGGTGCCTTATTCCAATGTCGATTGATCAATCACCATGATTATGGTAGGCCAGTACACGCACTGATGTTTGATTTCTCAGTAGTGGAGAAAGACAAAAAGGAAGATCTGTTCAATAAGGATTATATTTGGTTACCCTAACCTTGAACTTTGAGTAAAATAGACCCACATACTTAAAAGAACAAACAAAGAAGAAAGAAAATTTACAGCCCAGGAACAGGCCCTTCGGCCCTCCAAGCCTGAGTCAATCCAAATGTACTGTCTAAACCTGTCGGTCAATTCCTAAGTATCTGTATCCCTCTGCTCCCCACCTACTCATGCATCTGTCCAGACTCATCTTAAATGAATCTACCATGCCTGCCTCTATCGCCTCTGCTGGCAACGCGTTCCAAATGCCCACCACCCTCTGTGTGAAGTACTTGCTGCATGTATCCCCCTTAAACTTTCCAACTCTCACCTTGAAAGCATGACCTCTCATTATTGAATCCTTCAACCTGGGAAAAAGCTTGTCTCTATCCACCCTGTCTATACCCTTCATGATTTTGTAAACTTCAATCAGGTCCCCCCTCAATCTCCTTTTTTCTAGTGAAAATAAACCTAACCTACTCAAACTCTCTTCATAGCTAGCACCTTCCATACCAGGCAACATTCTCGTAAAGCGTCTCTGCACCCCCTCCAAAGCATCCACATCCCTTTGGTAATGTGGCAACCAGAACTGTACACAGTATTCTAAATGCGGCCGAACCAATGTCTTGTACAATTTTAACATGACTTGCCAGCTCTTATAGTCAATACCCTGTCCAATGAAGGCAAGCATACTATATGCCTTCTTGACTACTCTCTATCCTCCTGTGCAGCAACCTTCAGGGAAGAATGGACCTGCACTCCCAGATCTCTCTGCCCATCAACTTTTCCAAGGCTCTTCCATTCATTGTATAATTCGCTCTAGAATTAGACTTGCCTAAATGCATCACCTCACATTTGTCTGGATTGAACTCCATCTGCCACTTTTCCGCCCAACTCTCCAGTCTATGTATATCCTCCTGTATTCTCTGACAGCCCCTTATGCTTTCTGCTACTCCACCAATCTTTGTGTCATCTGCAAACTTGCTGATCATATCAATAGTGCCTTCTTCCAGATCATTTACGTAAATTACAAACAACAGTGGCCCTAACACTGACCTCTGTGGAACACCACTGGTCACCTTTCTCCATTTCGAGAAACTCCCTTCAACTACTACCCTCTGTCTCCTGTTGCTCAACCACTTCTTTATCCACCTAGCTAGAACACCCTGCACACCATGTGACTTCACCTCTATTAGTCTACAATGGGGAGCCTTATCAAACGTCTTACTAAAGTCCATATATATGACATCAACAGCCCTTTCTTCATCTAACAACTTAGTCACTTCCTCGAAGAACTCTATTAAGTTGGTAAGGCACGATCTCCCCCACACAAACCCATGTTGCCTTTCACTGATAAGCTCATTCTTTTCTAAATATAAATAGATTCAATCTCTCATTACCCTCTCCAGCAACTTTCCCACCACCGACATCAGGCTCACTGGTCTGTAGTTACCCGGAATATCCCTACTACCCTTCTTGTAAAGGGGGACAATATGAGCAACCTTCCAGTCCTCCGGCACCTCACCTGTGTTTAAGGATGCCACAAAGATATCTGTCAGGGCCCCAGCTATTTCCTCTCTCGCCTCCCTTAGCAACGTGGGATAGATTCCATCCGGTCCTGGGGATTTGTCCACCTTAATAACCTCTAGCATACCCAACACATCTTCCCTACTTATGCCAAAGTGATCCAGACTAATCAAACTTCTTTCTCTAATCTCAGGATTCATCATGTTCCTCTCCTCAGTGAACACTGATACAAAGTAATCATTCAGAATCTCACCCATTCTCTCAGTTCGGCAGACAGCCTTCCTTCCTTATCTTTTAGTGGACCAATCCTTTCTCTCCAGTTACCTGCTTGCTTCTTATATAAGAATAAAATGCTTTGTGATTTTCCTTAGTTCTGCTCACTAAAGCTATTTCATGACCCCTTTTAGCCCGCTTGATTCCTCGTTTAAAACTTGTCCTACTCTTCCAGTATTCCTCCAGGGCCCGTTCTGTTCTTAGCTGCCTAGACCTTATGTACATTTCCTTTTCCTCTTGACTAGTCGTAAATTTCTCCTGTCATCCGCGGTTCACGAATCTTTGCCTTTCCTATCCTTTGTCTTCAACGGGATATGCCTATCCTGCACTGCCGTTAACCTGTCTTTGAAAACCTCCCACATACCAAATGTGGACTTCCCTTCAAATGGCTGTGTCCAATCCACATTTCCCAGCTCCTGCCTAATTGTGATATAATTGGCTTTGGCCCAGTTTAGTACTCTTCCTTTAGGACCACTCTCTTCTTTATCTACGAGTATTCTAAAACTTACAGAATTGTGGTCACTGTTCCCAAAGAAATCCCCCCACCGCAACTTTTACCACTTGTCCTGACTTGTTCCCCAGTACCAGGTCCCATACAGCTCCTTCCCTCGTCGGTGTATTGACATACTGCTCTAGAAAACTCTCCTGGACGCTTCGTACAAATTCTATTCCATCCAGACCTCTGACGCTACGTGTATCCCAGTCAATGTTGGGAAAATTAAAATCACCACTACCCTATTGCCTCTACATCTATTCATAATCTGTTTACTTATTTGTTCTTCTACCTCACGCTCACTGTTGGGAGGTCTGTAATACAGCCCCAACAATGTAACTGCACCCTTCTTATTTCTCAGCTCCGCCCATCATGTCTCACTACCCAAGGCCGCCATAGTGTCCTCCTTTAGCACAGCCGTGATATCGTCCCTGACCAGCAATGCAACTCCACCCCCTCTTTTACTTCCCTCCCTGTCCTGTCTGAAGTGTCTATATCCTGGAACATTTAGTTGCCAATCATCATGCCCTTCCTTCAACCAAGTCTCTGTGATGGCAATAATGTCATAATCCAAGCCCTAAGTTCATCTTCCTTACACATTTTATGCCTATACTCCTTGCATTAAAGTAGATGCAATTCAGGCCATCAGTTCTTTTGCGCTCACTTGCTGTCTGCCTATTCTTCCCTTTATTAATGTTATCTTCATAATTCTTACAGTCTCTAGTCTCCACCTCGCTGCCTACTTGTTTTCTCTTCTGGTTCCCAGTCCCCTGCCACATTAGTTTTAAACCTCCCCAATAGCGGTAGCAAAAACTCCCCAAGGACATTGGTTCTGTCTGGTTCAGATATGGACTGTCCATTTCTAATAGTCCCGCCTTCCCTAGAACCAGTCCCAATGTCCAACAAATCTGAATCCCTCCCTCCTACACCATCTCTCAATTACTTTTGAAAGCCAAGACTAGACAACTAAAACACATTTTTCTTGACTAAGACATCCTGTTTTGATATTTTTCACAGCCTTTCAAATGGCAAGAGATATGTTGAGAACAGTGCAGAATTGTGGTTTTCTTAAAATGCTGAGAATATTGACAGTGTTGCAAATACGTCTGCTGGAAGAGGATGGAAACACAATGCAGACAGCAACTATTGCCTGCCTTTCCAAATTAATTAATTAATTTAAAAAAACCTTTTTTTTCAGAGGCAGTATGAAACATCTTAGTAACTTCAGAAGAAAGATGTATTTGATGGCAGGTTAAGCCAAGAAAATTATATTATCTATTCCATTTGTGTTTATCCATTAAGTACATGGCATTGTATGAACTTAAATCTCCTAGCCTATTTGTAGTGAACTTGTCCTGTTCATTGTTCAGCAGGTAGGCACTGTGTATTTACATTACTGTTCTTTGGTTAGTATAAAATGCTGCATTGTGTTGCTCAATTTTCACCTATACAAAGGTTACTTTTTTCATTACTTTTCAATGATATAAACTGTTTACTTGCATCAGGCAGGGTGAAACTTTAATTGAATTACATTCTGATATTGCTGAAAGAATGATTAGTTTTAAGTAAACAGTTTCATTTTCCTCCTGATTTTGCCTAGATCATACAGCAACAGCAAGCTTTGAAGACAGGCGGATAACCTGCCTTTTGTTTCATAACTCTGATCTAGCAATGCTGCCTCATTGGTCACCTGTTGGAGTAGAATGGATCCAAGCTTATTTGCTCGCACATTCTTGTTTCCTCTCTTGATGAGAATATACCTAGCTTCCACTTCTCTCTAGTAGCATAACTGAGATCAACTATTTTCACTTGGGCTCCTGAAGAAGGGCTAATGCCCGAAACGTCGATTCTCCTGTTCCCTGGATGCTGCCTGACCTGCTGCGCTTTTCCAGCAACACATTTCCATCTCTGATCTCCAGCATCTGCAGACCTCACTTTCTCCTCCTGTAATCTTGATGTAGGTATTCCATTGTTGGCAGGTTCAGCACATTGGTGGCTATACAATGGATCTCCCATTATATCTTAGGGTGTACAACTTGGGTAATGGCTGAACACAATCATTACTATTTGTGTGACTTCTGTTGTTTGATGGTTCTTATTCAATAGCCAATATTGGTGGTAAACTGTATTATTGCATGATAAATGATATAAATTAGCATTCCTGAATAGTCTTAAGCAACTGTTTTAACAGAACACTTTCACTCATCTGTAACAACTTTTAGTTTTTGCTATCACCATGTTAACCCTACACTTTCCAGGCATATGAACGGTGAACACTTGAGTTAAATTAAATTCCAGAAATAAATTTAATTAAAATGCAGGAAGGATCGACTGAAAAAGTAGTTACATTTGATTTGATAAAATATACTTCTGCAATAATCCTGAGTTTAGAAAATATAGATAATTTTTCCTCCTTCATGAACATTCCTTGTCCCCACACAAAGCCTTCTCCCCTGAAGATAAACAAGGATAATGTGAATTACTTGTATCACATGTCCTTCATGTGTGAAGGAGGTAGTGAGCCAGAGATTTTGGAGTGCAGATATCTCATTGAGAAATTTGAAAGGCCAAATTATGCCTATTCTGAAAAATGGGAGTGAGGGTATGTCAGAAATGTATTGAGATTTATGTTTGTGCTTAATTTGGCTCTGAACCATCTTGCATAGACCAGCTCAAAATAAAAAAATCTAATAATGTTGGACTATCATGAGGAGTTGAAGTATCCTTTAACTCTTTGGCAACTGAGCTTGTTCCTAACCATTATATTATGTTCCTTCTAATCTGTCACTGTAGCACAGAAAAAAAATACAATTAGCAATGTAATCATAAAATGTTGAACTTGATTCTAGAATTAAAACTTCATAGCTCGATCTCAGTTTAACTTGAAATATCCAGAACTGAAATATCACAGCTTTAACATTTGCAATATACATAGTACTGTAACAGATTGCAGTCATACAGTTCCTGTTGAAATTTACAATGTTAGTCTAAATTTACACACATTTTTATTTAGGTGCCAGTATAGTTGCTATATTGCAATCTTTAGTTTTCCTGTGTAGTTCTTCTGAACCTATTTCTAGGGTAGTACTTTGCTGAGTTGCCGTTGTGTTTCTTCTTTCCTGACTGATTCAGTTCTTTGCAGTGATTTCCTCTGAACACCTTCCACAATACACTGCCTTTTCTTAGGCTCTTAAAATCTAGATTACTGAGCCAACCACTTGATGGAGATTTTGTATTATGTAACCTTACCCCTGGGTAAAGTTAAACATTACTAAACATTATTCTTTCTCAAATAATCACACAACTAAAGTTAAAAGTCTTTTCCTCAAGTAAGGGCTAATAGAAACCCGTGAAAACTTTGGAAGGTCTGAAGGTGTTCCATTTATTTCCTGCTACATTTTGCCAAGCAGGCATTGTAAGCTACATCACAACTTAACATGTTCTAGCTCAATTGACCATTCATTATGTAGGGATGAATGTTGGTCATGAGGCCTTCCCATATTATCAAGTCCTTTGTTCACAAATAGAAACTTACCAGCTGGTATCTCAGCAGCAATGGTCCTAGGTGTTCCAGTATTCACATGTCAAATGTTTATTTCCTCAGCCACTCTCAGAATCTGGGGTTTCCAAAATGGGTGACTCAAGTGGCTTCCCTCTGATGAACCATTGAGGTGGGAGGGAGTGAAGGACTGGGAAGGGAGAGGAGGTGGAGCTAAATGAGTTCCATTATATTCTGTGAAGTGCTGCTGTTTTGTTCAATCTAACACAACCTTTTACTGTTATAATGATTTTAGAAGTTAAAAGAGATTTATCTGAATAATTTTTACATTTAAGCGACTGTACCTTTATTTTGAGTGCACGTTTAGGGCTTACCTTTCCACTTGCTTACCATTTGCAAATTACAATACAGGTAAAACAAAAGAAGATGAACGCCACTTACCAGGTACTGTGCATATTAAGTAGCTGTAGAAATGAAGAAGTGGCAGTAGCTTGCACTGATTTTGAATCCATTACAATAGGGCTGCCGCAAGGGGCTTTGGCTTCCTGTCTCCCCGTCTAACTAGCTCAACTCTGGCTATCGCACACTCATTTCAAAACTTTTTCTTCAAACTGAGCTTAGGCCCTGCTGTTTTGCGCTTACAGACAAAATTCTGATGATAACGCAATGTCTGGTCTTGCTATGCCATCACACCTTTGTGTGTTTTGTGATGATAACCACGTTGACTAACAAGTTAATTCTGCATATTTCATGTTATTTCTTTAATCCATTTGAGAGAGAAATTTCTTTAAATCTATCCTTTGTACCGGAACAATTCGCCTGTGAAATTGTTTGCTTTTCATGTATTATGGGGGATTTTGATGCTTATTGTGTTTTTGCTTTGCTTTTACAAAGTTAAATGATGTGTTTTGAGCAAAAGTCATATTAATCCATTTCATTTTTCTTTCCCCATTAAATCTGTTTGTTTTTCCTTTGATCCATTGCTACCACGTAGAAGCTCCCCAGCCTCCTTCCCATGCTGTTCCCTCCCAGCCCTTGTCTACTTCAGGTACAGAAGGTGAAGCAGGTGCAAATGCCACTGATAGTACAAATGCCAGCTTAGTCAATGGTACGTTAAGAAAACCTGGCTTTTTCTTGTTTGTTTTTATGAATTTCTCATGTTCCACCTGTCCTAAGCCTTCTCAGCAAACTGCACAGATGTTTTTATATGCATGTGATTGGTGTATATTTTGGGGAAACGTATTAACCAATGAGATTGCCACGATAATCCAATTATCAACAACAGTACTCCAGGCATTTTTCAGTATTTCAGAATGGAATGCCATGTAAAGTTGAGGGCGCAGCTTGTAGTAAGTCTGTTGGATAAAAGCAATGGACAAGGCCAAAGATTTGGATCAACAGCTCTCCTTGTGATTGTCCCAGAAGGGTTGAAAAGTGCTTCTCCAAGGCTTGAAGGATTATTGTATTGTCAGTGACTGGCTCCTTTTGAGGAGTTTCATTTGACACAGCAGCTCTGAAACACTGCTGAAGTAATTTCATCTGCTCATTCACACTAAGTGATCCCCAGGGATAGCATGTTTTAGTGACAATAAAAGAGTTTCAAAAGGTCATACATTTGATCAGCCTCTCTCCATTTCTTTTTGATTGCTAAGCAATCACCCCACACAGGTTTTTCTATTAATGCATGAAGGTGAATTTTACAAATGTGTGTAATTAGCAGGGAATCTTGCCTGCAGCATCTAGAGAAAATCACCCTCATAATGTACAAAATCTGAAGAAAGTATCGTAGACTTGCAGCAGGTCATTGATGATTATCCTTCTCACATAATGCAGTAATCACCAAAAAGGAGTGATGCATTTTGACACTCAGTTTTAAAATGGTCGAGTGCTTATATTGTTGCAAATCTTTTTGTCCATGGGCTATGAGATTCTTTTGAGTACCCTGGATTCATAATCTCACACAAAAATATTTGAAGGGAATTATAAACAGTCATGTACAAAATTGCAATTTAAAGATGAGATTAGCACTTTGTCCAATATTTTCTCATTTTTACTGCAATGTGCGGTTCTCAGGTATGGAATCAGAGGCCCCTGCTGCAAAAATCCTGAAGAATAAGTGAAGCACTTCTTTACATCCCTCAGCACTGTGGGGAACAAAAGTGGAAACTTGTGTCCCATCTTGCTATGGTGTCATTCCATGTCGCAGTGTGTTGTGATAAAATGCCACAAGGATAGCTTTTCAAAGCATTTCTGCAAAACTCATTGTTGTGAAGGAAGTTTAACCGTGACCAGTGCGAGCTGAAATCAATAATAGGCACAGAAAACAGAAGTAGGAATAGGCTATTCAACACATGGAATCCACTTTGCCATTCAACTTAGAGCATAGAACATTACTGCACAGTGCAGGCACTTCGACCCTCGATGTTGCGCCGACCTGTGAAACCAATCTGAAGCCCATCTAACCTACACTGTTCCATTATCATCCATATGTTTATCCAATGACCATTTAAATGCCCTTAAAGTTGGTGAGTCCACTACTGTTGCAGGCAGTGCGTTCCACACCCCTACTACTCTCTGAGTAAAGAACCTACCTCTGACATCTGACCTATATCTATCACCCCTCAATTTAAAGCTATGTCCCCTCATGCCAGCTATCTGAGTAAAAAGGCTCTCATTGTCCACCTGTTCTAACCCTCTGATTATCTTATGTGTCTCAATTAAGTCACCTCTTAACCTTCTTCTCTCTGACGAAAACAGTCTCAAGTCTCTCAGCCTTTTCTGATAAGGCTTTTCCCCCATACAAGGCAACATCCTGGTAAATCTCCTCTGAACCCTTTTCAATGCTTCCACATCCTTCCTAAAAGTGGCGACTAGAACTGTACGCAATACTTGAAGTGTGGCCGCACTAGAGTTTTATACAGCTGCAACATGACCTCATGGCTCCAAAACGAATCCCTCTACCGTTAAAAGCTAACACATCGTACGCTTTCTTAACAATGCTCTCAACCTGGGTGGCAACTTTCAGGGATCTATGCCAAATGGACACCGAGATCTCTCTGCTCATCCATACTACTAAGAATCTTACCGTTGGCCCAGTACTCTGTATTCCTGTTACTCCTTCCAAAATGAATCACCTCACACTTTTGCGCATTAACTCCATTTTCCACCTCTCAGTCCAGCTCTGCAGCTTATCTATCTCCCTCTGTAACTTGCAATGTCCTTCAGCACTATCCACAACACCACCAATCTTAGTATCATCCACAAATTTATGAACTCATCCTTCAACCAGGTCATTTATAAAAATGACAAACAACGATGGGACCAAAACACATCCTTGTGGTATACCACTAGTAACTGAACTCCAGGATGAACATTTCCCATCAACCACCATCCTCTGTCTTCTTACAGTGAGCCAATTTCTGATCCAAACCAATTTCTGATCAATCCCATGCCTCTGTATTTTGTACAATAGCCTACCGAGGGGAATCTTACCAAACACTTTACTGAAATCCATATCCACCACATCAACTGCTTTACTGTCATCCACCTGTTTGGTCACCTTCTCAAAGAACTAAATAAGGTTTGTGAGGCATGACCTATCCTTCACAAAACCATGTTGATCATCCCTAATCAACTTATTCCTTTTTAGATGATTAAAAATCCTATCACTTATAATCCTTCCTCAAACTTTGCCCACAACATAAGTAAGGCTCACTGGTCCATAATTACTGGAGTTGTTCCTACTCCCCTTCTTGAACAAGGGGACAATATTTGCTATCTTCTAGTCTTCTGGCAGTATTCCTAAAGACGATGACTACATAAAGATCAAAGCCAAAGGCTCTGCAATCTCCTTTCCAGCTTGCCAGAGAATCTTAGGATAAATCCCATCAGCCCAGGGGACTTACCTATTTTAACACTTGCCAGAATTGCGAACACCTCCTTATGAACCTAAATCCTGTTGAATCTAATAGCATGTATCTCAGTATTCTCCTCAACAACATTGTCTTTTTCCTGCATGAACAGGGATGAAAAATATTCATTTAGCACCTCTCATACGTCTTCAGACTCCATGCACAGCTTCCCACTATTGTCCTTGATTGGCCCTAATTGTACCCTAGTCATTCTTTTATTCACAGAAAATAGAAAGATACAGCACAGAACAGGCCCTTTGGCCCATGATGTTGTGCCGAGGTTTAATCCTAATGTAAAAAATAATAACTTAACCTACGCACCCCTCAACTCACTGCTCTCCATGTGCCTCTCCAGCAGTCGCTTAAATGCCCCTAATGACTCTGCTTCCACCACCACCGCTGGCAACGCATTCCATGTAACTCTCTACACAACCTTCTGCATAAAGAACCTACCTCTGACGTCTCCTCTACATCTTTCCCCTAATATCTTAAAACTATGACCCCTCGTACCCATCAATCCTGCCCTGGGAAAAAGTCTCAGGCTATTGACTCTATCCATACCACTCATTATTTTATACACCTCGATCAGGTCTCCTCTCGTCCTCCTTCTTTCCAGAGAGAAAAGTCCAAGCTTATTCAACCTTCATTAGGCAAGATTTGGAGATGCCGGTGTTGGACTGGGGTGTACAAAGTTAAAAATCACACAACACCAGGTTATAGTCCAACAGGTTTAATTGGAAGCACACTAGCTTTCGGAGCGACGCTCCTTCACCTGATGAAGGAGCGTCGCTCCAAAAGCTAGTGCTTCCAATTAAACCTGTTGGACTATAACCTGGTGTTGTGTGATTTTTAACTTCATTAGGCAAGCCCTCCAGTCCAGGCAGCATCCTGGTAAACCTTCTTTGCACCCTCTCCAAAGCCTCTGTATCTTTCCTATAGTAGGACGACCACAATTGGACACAATATTCCAAGTGTGGTCTCACCAGGGACTTGTAGAGCTGTAACAAAACCTTGTGGCTCTTAAACTTGATCCCCCTGTTAATGAAAGCCAAAACACCATTTGCTTTCTTAACAACCATATCCACTTGGGTGGCAACTTTGAGGGATCTATGTACTTGCACACCCAGATCCCTCTGTTCCTCCACACTGCCAAGAATCCTGTCTTTAATCCTATATTCAACATTCGAGTTCGACCTTCCAAAATACATCACTTCACATTTATCCAGGTTGAATTCCATCTGCCATTTCTCAGCCCAGCTCTGCATCCTGTCTGTGTTGCGCTGCAGCCTGCAATAGCCCTCAATACTATCGATGGCACCTCCAACCTTTATGTCATCTGCAAATTTACTAACCAACCCCCCAACCTCCTCGTTGAAGTCAGTTATAAAAACTACAAAGAGCAGTGTTCCCAGAACGGAGCCCTGCGGTATCCCACTCAACACTGACTTCCAGACAGAATACTTTCCATCTACAACCACTCTCTGCCTTCTGTCAGCCAACCAACTCTGAATCCAGATAGCCGAATCACCCTGTATTCTATACTTTCTGACTTTATGAATGAGCCTATTCTGGGGAACCTTATTAAATGCCTTGCTGAAGTCCATATACACCACATCTACTGCTTGACCTTCGTCGACCTGTCTTGTCACCTCCTCGAAGAACTCAATAAGATTTGTGAGGCCTCACAAAGCCATGCTGACTGCTTTAATCACCCTATGCTTTGCCAAATAGTCATAGATCCTATCCCTCAGAATTCTTTCCAAAACCTTGCTGACCACAGACGTAAGACTGACTGGTCTGTAATTGCCAGGGATTTCCCTATTCCCCTTCTTGAAAAGAGGAACAGCATTCGCCTCCTTCCAATTCCTGACATTCCTATAGAAAGCTTCAGAGTTTTCTTTGTTCCTTCCTGCCAAAGACTTCTCATGTCCCTTCCTGGCTCTTCGTAGCTCTCTCAAGGTCCTTCCTGGCTAACTTGTAATTCTCAAGCACCCCAACTGAGCCTTCTCGTCTCATCTTTAGATAAACTTCCTTCTTCCTCTTGACAAAAGATTCAACTTCCACAGTATATCACGGTTCCCTTGCTCGACCACTTCCTCCCTGCCTGACAGGTATATACTTATCAAGGACATGCAGTAGCTGTTCCTTGAACAAGCTCCACATTTCAATTGTGCCCATCCCCTGCAGTCTCCTTCCCCACCCTATGTATCCTAAATCTTGCCTAATTGCTTTCCCCCCCCCAGCTGTAACTCTTCCTCTGTGGTACATACCTATCCCACTCCATCCCTAAAGTAAATGTAACTGAATTGTGGTCACTATCACCAAAGTGCTCACCTACCTCCAAATCTAACACCTGGCCTGGTTCATTACCCAGTGCCAAATCCAATGTGGCCTTGCCTCTTATTGGCCTATCTACATACTGTGTCAGGAAACCCTCCTGCACACATTGGACAAAAACTGAACCATCTAAAGTACTCAAACTATAGCATTTCCAGTCAATATTTGGAAAGTTAAAGTCTCCCAAAGCAATTACCCATTTGCTATCACTCCTATCCAGAATCATCTTTGCAATCCTTTCCTCTACATCTCTGGAACATTTTGGAGGCCAATAGAAGGCTCCCAACAGGGTGACCTCTCTCTTGTTTCTAACAATGTCGCACCTCTCCCTCTTTTACCATCTTCACTGATCTTACTGACTAACACTATCATCGCTGATCGTGTACTCAACAAAATACTTCTGCTGTCTCCCCATACCCCTCAACTCCTTTAGCATCTAGAGTAACTTGTTCAGTAACTTGGCCAACATAGTGTTAGAGATTTCAATAAGTTTGCCACGCTCAGTATGGAAACACTTCTCTTCATCTCAGTCTGAATGGCCTAAAATGCAACAGTAGACTGTGATCCCTTGTTGTGTGCCCCTGGCCAAGGAAGCATCATCTCTCCATCTAATCTGTCCAGTCCTGCCAGAATTGTATATATTTCACTGAGATCATACCTTATTCTAAATTCCAGTGAATACAGCCAAGTCAACCTAATCTTCCCTCACATGATACACCATTTACCCTCAGAATCAGTCTAGTGAGATTTCTCTGCACTCCCTCTTTGACAAGTATATCTTTCCCTGGGTAAGAAAATCAAAACTGCACATAATCATCCAGTTGAGATCTCACCAATGCCCAGTACTAGGACCTTGCTGTGGTACTCAGATCCTCTTGCAATGAAAGCCCACTTACGATTTGTCTTCCGAACTGCTTGCTGCACCTGTACACTTGCCTTCCTTGACCAGGATCCAAGGACATCCATATCTCTTTGTACATCAACATTTCCTGTTTTTACTTAAATAATACTCTGCCGTTGTTTTTCCGGCCAAAGTGGACAGCTTCACACTTACAGATATTATGTTGCTTTTGCCATGCATTTGCACACACATTTAGCTTATCTGAATCACTTTGAAGGCTCCTTACGTCTTCCTCACCAATCACAATCCTACCTAGTTTTGTATTGGGTTGAAACTATTACATTTGATACCCTCATCCTAATCGTTGATGTATATTTTTAATATCTGCATCCCGAGCACAGATCCCTGCAGTATACCACTTGTCAATGCCTCTCACACAAAAAAAAATCAATTTATTCCTACTCTTTGTTTCCTGTCTGCTAACCAGTTCTCAATCTATGCTGGTGTGCTAACACCAATCCCTTGTGCTTTGAGTTTGCTCACTAATGTTTTATGTGGAACTTTATCAAAAGCTTTCTGAAAATCCAAATGCATCACTTTCACTAGCTCTCCGTCATCTGTTCTACATGTTATGCCCTCAAAATAAAATCCAGTAGGGTTGTCAAACAAGATTTCCCTTTCATAAATCCATGCTGACTTTGTATAATTCCTTCAATATTTTCCAAATGCCCCATTAGCACATCTTTTTTAAAAGACTCAGCAGTTTCCCTCCTGCTGATGTTAGGCTAACTGGTCTATAACTGTCCATTTCCTCCTTCCCTTCATTTTTAAATAACTGGGTTACATTTGCTCCTCGCCAAACTGACAGGACTTTTCCAGAAGGATTTTGGAAGATGATAACCAACTCATATACTATCTCCATGGCCACCCTCTTTTACCACTCTGAGATGCAAATGATCAACTCCTGGGGATTTAGTTGCTTTCAGTAACATTCATTTCTTCAACTCTGTTTTGTTCACTGATACTAATCTCATTCAATTCTGGGAAATTATTTGTTTCTTCGTCTTTGAAGGCAGAAATAAATTAGTTGGATAATTACCCTGCCATTTCCTAGTTCTCCCGTTTCAGCCTTTAAGGGGTCCTGTATTTGTGTTTACTGATTTTTAAAAATATTTACAGAAGCTCTTATAGTCCATTATTAAGTTGCTTGCAATTTTACTCTCATACTCTATCTCTTAATTAAATTTTTGTTCTTCTTTTGCTGAATTCTAAATTGCTTCCAGGTTGCAGGCTTGTTATTTCTTTCCTCAAAAATCTATATGACTCACCTTTGCATCAAATGCTATACCAAAAATAACAAAATAACAAAAACTGTAATAAAATAAATTAATTTGCTAGCAATGGCATGGTCACTTTTCCTGTTGTGTTCTTTCACTGATAAGGAATATATAATTGTTGCAATGCGTGCAATCACTCCTTATTTATTAGCCATTGCCTCTCTACTTCTGTGTCTTTAATGAAGTTAACTATTCGTTAATAGACTCCCATGAAGTTAATAATTAACTATACTCGGCCCCTTTCCCAAAAGAGATGTACATAATCAGATCAAATGCTAGTATAGTTATTAAAGTCATTCACTTATTCAAAGCTTCTCTTTCAAAGCATAAGATAATGCACTAGAGACATCTTTGTACACTCATGATTCTTGCTACTCCTCTGAAGTAGATCGATTGATTGGGTAATCTGGTTCTGTGGCTTCATCAACAATGTTTTACTGTAATATGTTTTTCCATCAACATTTTATGATGTAGCACAATGACATTGATTCAGCTACACTTGGGGCAAGGTGGAATTCTATATGTTACTAAAGTGATGAAGTATTTTCAAAAGGTTTTTTTACAGGAGGGTCAATAGATCCTGGATCTCATGGCTGCTGCGTTGTACTGTCAATACATTTGCTTCCAACAGGATCTCCATTGACTGATTTATTTGTTTAACTCCATTAACTTCAATTCAGATCCTCTGAAATGAAAGCTATCCTATTTACAACAAAACAAATGGTAGAGTTATTTAACTGAAAACTGAGAAATTATGGGAGACTGTTTCTGTGGGTTTATTGTGGATGTGCATGACAATAATGCTAATCTGTAAACTTTATTTTTATAGAGACTGTCCAGTCATAACACTAATCACACATGAATGTGCACACAATTTGTCTGCGTGCTTTGTTTTATTCCGGATATTTTGAATCCATCTGAAAATTTAGATTTAACGTGTAAAATCCATCATTGCAAAACATCTGACAGTTTTATTTAAGCTTGTTTATTGTTGGGTTAGATTTCTGTTGTGTAGCATGTTTGTCTTGTAGAGTGCATGCATCTTACATGATATTTCTGTTTCATGTGTTTCTTTTATCTGATAGTGTGATGTATCAGCTGAGATAATGTTGAGATCTGCACCATTACTGTTCAGATTATTAAAAGTTTCACAAATAACACAGTTTCCTTTTTAAAATGTAGCAGACTTACTTCAAATGATTTTCTTTATATAACTGAAATTTCAGAGTTTTTTTGGAAGGAAATATAATCTGCAGTTATAGTAACAGGATAAGTAGTTCTTAGTATTCATTATGACATAGATCTATTGAGTTGTACATGTCTGAGTGTATTTGAAATCTGATGTACATCGGTGCATACATGGACATTAAAAAGTGCAAGCATTTTAATGATAGAGTAGGAGGACAATGACTCAGCATTGACGTCATTAGTGCATTACGGATGTGTGTCAGGAATGGTACATAACCATGTTGCACATTATTCCCACGTTCATGTAGAAAACTAAAAAGCCATTGATCATAACTACTTGCCTGCAGAATTCATTTTCAGAATATACACTGAATGTTGTATACTGGGTTTAGGTAATTCAATGAAATGCAAATGACAGATGTGAAACTAAATTAAAATTACTCTCTTGATACCTGCTACTGAAGGTAGCATAAGCTGAGCATTTCATACAAAGGATGTGTATGATTTCCTATTGACTGTTTGTTCATCCAACTGTTATCAGCTCAGTGCCATTTTTAAGTCCTCACTTTGCTTTTTGTAATGCATTGATACAATCAATGAGTTTTTTTAAAAAACTTAATTGCTTTCTAATAAGAGGGCGATCATGCAAAGAAGAAAAATGACAATTTGCCACCAGGCCAGCAATATATTCTCCTCTGATATGTTTCCCTGCAAACACAGGCATTGACACCACATACATAATTATAATAAAATGCCTTTTCATACACTCTACATTAATATTTTAATTAGTAGTTCTTGAAACATATTTCCTATAATCTGTATTAGATACCAGGTTAGTGCAAAATGGTATTGTTTCGTGGAGGTTATAGAAATGGACTATATCTTGGAAAATAAAACAAGGATGTAACGAGTGTAGTTGGTTTAAAATAGCAGACAAAGGAATGGTGGCTCTTGTAGACACAGGTTCAATTCAAGCTTAGAATTGCTTTTCCACCCAGTAATGAAATTGAGGTCAAAACATTTGAAGTTCATTTTAGTAATATAGATGAAAAAAATTGCATCTTCCTGACAGCAATAGCTGCAGTTAACCTTGAGATTATTTACAACTGACCAAATTTTTAAAATTAGGAAGAAGCGATTTATTCTCAGTCATTTCCAGGATGGTTCTGAACAGATTATGAAGATACCGGAGTTAAGTTGTTGGAGCATGTGACTCTGATGGGTGAAGTTTTCAAATTACATCAGAGTAAAATAAGACTAAAGTAAAACTGAATGAATGAAACTGGTTAACAAGAATATACTCTGCACAAGAAAAAATATAATTTCCTTTCAGGATGATAATCACCACTTTTCATTTTATTTAACAATTCTTCTTCACAAAATGTCAGAATAATACTCCAAATATTTGTTTCAGTGACTATACCATACAATCTCAACATTATCACTTTATTTGTAGAGAAAGAGCAGTTCTATTTACTGACAACCACCTTTCTTTAATAAGTAATGAACCTTTTCACCTGTGTGCATGAAATGGTAATTAAACACTTGAACTACGTTTTCATTATATCAACTTTAAGGTATATTGTAACCAATCACTCCTGAGAAAAAGCTGATGGATATTTTTGCAAATATGACCTTTGAACTTGTGAATCAGTGTGTAGCTAAGTAGCCTGCTCGTCAATCAATTGTAGATTTTTGGTTAAACTGTTTAAAATTTGTCTATTGTGTCCACCAGTTTTGTTTTGTTTTTGTCTGCAATGTAACTCTGTCTTGTCTCTGTTGTGACTGTTCACTGCTTGTTTCTGTTCTGTTTGTTGCACTTCTCTCATCATAGGCAAAATGCAGGATGGGAATATGGAGAACAGCCAGAATAAAGGTAACCATTCTTCTCGACAGTCAATCATTCTTTCACTGTTTTATACTAACATTGATGCCATTTCAATTAAGATGTTCCTTTTCCCTAGTTTTCTGAAGTGCTGACCGAGCATTTACTAACTCCTTCCGATTCTTTTCATACAGGAGTCTTTTTCATCGATGTCGAAAATAAATATGGTAATGCAGTTTCACACATCTCTGAGGGCTCTGTAGAGGATTTTCTAGCTATTTAAAATTCTAAAATGCTTTCTCGTTCTACTGCCTATTATTTAATTTGTGTCCAGCCTCCCTGTTTTGACAGATGTTTTAATGTTGTAATATTTTTTAAATTTTCTGAAAACTAATCAAGCGTTTTGCTTTGAAGCATTTTTAGCATTGTGTATTAGTATGGAACAATGCTGTTTGCTTAATTAATGAAGGAGGAACGCTATATGATACAGTAATGTTAACAAACAGCACGGCACATGCTTAATCATCCTTTAATGATTTGCAATTATCAATATTGTCAATATTAGAATAGTGGTCTAAAATATGTGAAAGGAGAGTATAAAAATCAAATCTAATAATGCTAATTGTCAATGAATCTTAACTGCCCTGGGTTTCATTATGAAATGTGTTTATATCTGTCGGCTACTTTGCAAATGATGATTGCTGATCTTGTCAGAATGAAATGCAGAGTGGAGGTCAAGTGCATCCCACAGAGAGAGAGCGAGATTAGAAATAAGAAGAGTGAGTCAACCCCCGCCCTCCTCCTGCTTCCTCTTACTCATGACTCATACAATAAACAAAGGACAACGTAGGCTCTTTACCTGTCCCCTTGGGAAGAGGGTGCAAGTGCAAGAGGGAAGAAAGACAGAAATCTGTAAATACATTTTGCAAGAAAAAACATCGATATATTTATGTAAGAAAGGCTTCACCTGGGTTTTTGTTGAATATAGCTGAAGGCCAAAGCTTGTTGAAAAAACTGTGCCAAATGGTGTTGGATATTAAGTGCACTGTAAACTCATGCTGTTTGGTAAAGCCTTTGCTTTAGTTAGCAATGTGACTTAAATGAGCATGTTAAGTGCGAGACTGCATAGAATAATTTGTTGCTATTTTCTACATGTTTAAGGTGTTAACAGTGCCCTGTAAAATAGAAGTAAACCACCAGTTTAATTTAGGATACAACTCCAGATTTGACAGCAGCATGCCTTCTCCTTTTAAGCACTGATGAAGGAAATCAGAAAGGAAATAAAAGTAAAAGGTTGCAGCAATAGATATGGACAACTTACTGCTCTGCTCGGATTCCACTCCGTTTCTCCTGCCAACTTCTATAGGATAACAGAAGCTGCCCAACCAGTTTAGATGGCCTCATTAATCTATGGAAGTCAGAGGAAATGACATATATAGGATCCTGAGTCAGTCTTAATAGTTTATTGGATGGCACCTATGCTGCACAGAGATTAAAAAGAGGAACCCAAAATTTTAAGTGAAATAACCCCACAGAGACTGTCACCAAGTCACCTTTTACTTATACATGTATTTGACGCTACATATTTACTTGACACTGGTCTGACTTCCTCAGAGCCAGCTCACAGAGTGAACAGAACCTTTGACGCTCCTGTTTATATCTGTCAGCCTGGGCTCCCTGATTGGAAAAGATAAACAGTTCCAATCAGGGAACTCATATTCTGTGAGTTGACCTCATTACAATCACTACTGGAAGCTTAAGATCATTGTTGTAAAGCCAGGATTTAAATTGTTGTTTTTCTCGGAGCCAGAACAATTAAGTGGCCTGCTGCCACCACTTTCCCTTTCAGCCCATCACCTGTCCCAACTGAGGACCTTATCTCCAGAACGGACACCTATTCAATGGTTGAAGCTCACTTGCAGCTTGCTAAGGAGACTCATTCATTCCTCAAAGCAGACCAGGCCTCTGTCAACAGGATCTGCTGTTTTGCCAGTCACTCCGTAGATCAGTCATCTAATAATTAATGTTTTTACCTCATTAGTTGAGCAAATATTGCACTGTAAGGTGTATTGTAGCTCTGCACGAGTCCGCAGTTATATTTCCAAAAGTAACTGCTGGAGAAAAATCGTGTTTTGCATTAAAAATAAATCAATGATGGAAGCTTTTGTAGATTTACAGCAGGTGATTATGAAAACATACTAGATCCTTGTGTTCAAGGTATTTTTGACTGGCTTTCTTTAATTGTTTGCATTAGCCAAGAAACAAGATGGCGCAGCTGCCATGGAAATGCAACCTCTCAAGAGTGCAGAAGGCGGTGATGGAGAAGACAAGGAGAAGAGGAAGGGAGGTGCACCAAAGAAAGAAAAGTCCGTCCTGCAGGGCAAACTGACCAAACTGGCAGTGCAGATAGGGAAAGCAGGTGAGCTGGTTTCTAATTCAGTGAACTAATAATTGTGAACAAAAATGTGTTGTGAACAGGCTTCAGTCGCTACTAAAGTGATTCTTCAGAAAATCTTCAGACTTCGTCAAATCAACATTTCTAAATTAAAGTCAAAATGCTGCAGATGCTAGAAATTTGAAGCAAAACATAAAATGCTAGATGTCATCAGAAATCTGGTAGCATCTGTGCATCAAGAGACAGAATTGACATTTCAAATGGGTAAGCATTCTGCTAAACCATTAATGGTAATACCATCAAATGGAAATACTCACTTTGTTGCTAGCTCCACAAACATTCTCAGATCTGCTGATTATTTCCAGCATTTGCAGTTTAAAATAGATCTCAAAAACTGTGTTAAGTACTAAAGAAATTCACCCTGCTGCTGGCACAATCATATAGGCTGTATGAAGTGCTGTGTTCAAATTTTTGCGAAGCTACATTGTGAGAGCGATAATTTTATAAAAATGCTTACAATCATATATGAACCATTAGCAATCATATCATCGAACTTCATATGAACTCTTAAAACCACGCCTCAAATAATTTGTTTGTTAGTATAAAATGTGAGTAGTACTAAGACAAAAGGCACAATTTTTTTCAAAACTGTTTGTCTTGCGTTCATCAGGGATGGCATGGTGGCTCAGTGGTTAGGTAAAAACAAGGACTGCAGATGCTGGAAACCAGAGTCTAGATGAGAGTGGTGCTGGAAAAGCACAGCAGGTCAGGCAGATTCCGAGGAGCACGAAAATCGATGTTTCAGGCAAAAGCCCTTAATCAGGAATAGAGGCAGGGTGCCTGCAGAGTGGAGAGATAAATGAGAGGGGGTGGGGGTGAGGAGAAAGTAGCATAGAGTACAATAGGTGAATGGGGGTGGGGATGGAGGTGATAGGTCAGAGAGGAGGGTAGGGGAAGGTAGCTAAGAGTACAATGGGTGAATGGGGGTGGGGATGGAGATGATAGGTCAGAGGGGAGGGTGGAGTGGATAATTGGAAAAGAAGATAGACAGGTAGGACAGGTCATGGGGACAGTGCTGAGCTGGAAGGTTGGTGCTGGTGTGAGGTGGGGGAAGGGGAAATGAGAAAACTGGTGAAGTCCACATTGATGCACTTGGGTTGAAGTGTTCCGAGGCAGAAGATGAGGCGTACTTCCTCCAGGCGTCGGGTGGTGAGGGAGCGGTGGTAGAGGAGGCCCAGGACCTGCATGTCCTCAGCAGAGTGGGAGGGGGAGTTGAAATGTTGGGCCACAGGGCGGTGGGGTTGATTGGTGCGGGTGTCCCAGAGATGTTCCCTAAAGCGCTATGCTAGGAGGCGTCCAGTCTCCCCAATGTAGAGGAGACCGCATCGGGAGCAACGGATACAATAAATGATATTGGTGGATGTGCAGGTAAAACTTTGATGGATGTGGAAGGCTCCTTTGGGGCCTTGGATGGAGGAGGTGTGGGTGCAGGTTTTGCAATTCCTGTGGTGGCAGGGGAGGGTGCCAGGAAGGGAGGATGGGTTGTTGGGGGCATGGACCTGACCAGGTAGTCACGGAGGGAACGGTCTTTGCGGAAGGCGGAAAGGGGTGGAGAGGAAAATATATCCCTGGTGGTGGGGTCCGTTTGGAGGTGGCGAAAATGTCTTCTGATGATGTGGTTTATGCGAAGGTTGGTAGGGTGGAAGGTGAGCACCAGGGGGGTTCTGTCCTTGTTACAGTTGGAGGGGTGGGGTTTGTGGGCCGGGGCGTGGGATATAGACGAAATATGTTGGAGGGTATCTTCAACTACGTGGGAAGGGAAATTGCGGTCTCTAAAGAAGGAGGCCATCTGGTGTGTTCTGTGGTGGAACTGGTCCTCCTGGGTGCAGATACGGCGGAGGCGGAGGAATTGGGAATAGGGGATGGCATTTTTGCAGGAGGTAGGGTGGGAAGAGGTGTAATCCATGTAGCTGTGGGAATCGGTGGGTTTGTAAAAAATGTCAGTGTCAAGTTTGTCATCATTAATGGAGATGGAGAGGTCCAGGAAGGGGAGGGAGGTGTCAGAGATGGTCCAGGTGAATTTAAGGCCGGGGTGGAATGTGTTGGTGAAGTTGATGAATTGCTCAACCTCCTCTCGGGAGCATGAGGTGGTGCCAATGCAGTCATCAATGTCATGGAGGAAGAGGTGGGGAGTGATGCCGGTGTAACTATGGAAGATGGACTGCTCTACGTAGCCAACAAAGAGACAGGCATAGCTGGGGCCCATACGGGTGCCGATGGCTACCCCTTTGGTCCGGAGGAAGTGGGCGGATTCGAAGGAGAAATTGTTAAGGGTGAGGACCAGTTCAGCCAAATGAATAAGAGTGTCGGTGGAAGGGTACTGTTGGGGACGTCGGGAGAGGAAGAAACGGAGGGCGTGGAGGCCCTGGTCATGGCGGATGGAGGTGTAGAGGGATTGGATATCCATGGTGAAAATGAGGTGTTAGGGGCCGGGGAAACGGAAGTCTTGGAGGAGGTGGAGGGTGTGGGTGGTGTCTCGAACGTATGTGGGGAATTCCTGAACTAGGGGGGATAGGACAGTGTCAAGGTAGGTGGAGATGAGTTCGGTGGGGCAGGAGCATGCTGACTTATCACCTCCATCCCCACCGCCATTCACCCATTGTACTCTTTGCTACCTTCCCTCACCCTCCTCTCTGACCTATCATCTTCATCCCCACCCCCATTCTCCTATTGTACTCTATGCTACTTTCTCCCCACCCCCACTCCACTCTCATTTATCTCTCCACTCTGCAGGCACCCTGCCTCTATTCCTGATGAAGGGCTTTTGCCTGAAACATCGGTTTTCCCGCTCCTCAGATGCTGCCAGACCTGCTGTGCTTTTCTGGCACCACTCTAATATAGGCTCCGTGATTAGCACTGCTACCTCACAGCACCAAGGACCCAGGTTCAATCCCATCCTTGGGCGGCTGTCTGTGTGGAGTTTACATATTCTCCCCGTGTCTGCATGGATTTTCTCCACTGCTTCAGTTTCCTCCCATAGTCCAAAGATGTGCAGGTTAGGTGTATTGGTTGCACTAAATTGTCCATAATGTCTGGAAATGTGCAGGATAGTTGGGTTAGCCATGGTGAGTGCAGAGATATGGTAGGGAGGTTGGTCTGGGTGGGATGCTCTTTGGAGGGTCAGTGCGGACTCAATGGGCTGAATGCCTGCTTTCACACTGTAGAGATTCTATGATCAGGACAGTTCTCAATAATGCCAAAGTGAAGGGAAAGCAACATTTATATGTTTCGTTGGCAAAAGGAATTTGATCAGTAGAGGTGTTGTCATAGAGAATACATAGTTAATAATGATTGACTGTCACCCGTCAAACATTGTTTACATTTTAAACAAAGCAGGTTGATTCTCATTGGCGGGTCATTGCCTTCAGAAATAAACCAGTGAATGACTGTTATCTACTTTGGTGCATTTGAAATGTAACTATTTGAATTCAATCAGAAGCAAAAACGATAGCAATTAAGTGTTTCCATAGGTATGCCCCGATTACAAGTTGTAACTTCGACAGAAGTTCAATAGCAACTTCTTGACAAACAGTGTAAACGGGATTGACACAACATGTCCAAGGTTTCTGCTCTGCCAAAATTATACATTTCATTAACTTGTGTCCTAACCAATATTCTGTTTAAATTCATCATGTGCCGTACTCCAACATTTATAAAAGCTAAAGTTCTCTTGGGTTTGTTATTATTGTATTGACACCTTTGGGGAATTGTTTATTTAACCCATGAGTAGTCTGTTCTCACATTGTTCAAGGTCTTTACATTAAGTGAATAACTTTACAGAAAGTGAATAACTGCCAAGCCTTGTTTTTACTGTCACAGAATATATTACCTCACACTTACCTACATTAATAGCATTTACCACCTGCCTGCACATTCTGTGAACCTGTCTGTCTTCCTGAAGTCATTTGCAGTCCTTCTCACTATTTGGTAAATCTCCTACATTGTGTATCTAAACTTCTCAGCTGAAATGTTAAACATGAAGCAAATGGCTGCTATAACACTGTGACTGAGTATATTCTCATTGAATTTTTCTAGGGTTGGTGATGTCGGCAATCACGGTTATTATTCTTGTGTTGTACTTTGCCATCGATACTTTTGTGATTCAAAAACTACAGTGGCTGCCTGAATGCACACCGGTCTACATCCAATTCTTCGTTAAATTCTTTATTATTGGTGTCACTGTACTTGTTGTGGCTGTCCCAGAGGGTCTTCCACTTGCAGTCACCATCTCACTTGCCTATTCTGTGAAGGTATGGATATGCTCACTTACACTATACTATTAATTTCAGAGATAAACTTCACAGACTACTTTCCTCCATAATACGTTTTCAAAGATGTAATCATTTCTGTTGGCATCAAGTTGCATAATAGAGATTTTGTAAGTCCAGTAGTTGAAATATAGACTGAAGGATGCTTGAAGTGAACTGGAGAAGAAGCAAGCTGATATCAATGATCCCATTGAGGCAGTGAATGAATAATAAACAAAGCCTACCCAAGTGTTATGCTTCAACTATGTAATTTATATTATCAATGAAGTACTTGTAGTATTAGACAGCCTTGATTGGATTAGCTTCAGGATGTGCACATGAGGCTTCCTTTATGTTGTCTACATTGAGATACATAAATACTATGATTGAATCAAAGATCCTGAGAACGATTTGAGGCATGTTATAAACTTTTTAAATAAGTCAAATTCTAAATTTGGAAAGGTTTGACTTGTGATAATGTAAAGCTGAACGGGTAAGTAGGCTCTGCACTTGGTGATTGTTCCAGAAAAGAACAATGGGCTTGATTGTTGTGAGTGCTGTGTTTCCTTAATTACAAAATGACAGTCAACATTGGGCAAATAAGTACACATTTATCTGTATCGTTGAGTGTATATGAAAATTTTCTAACCAAAATAAGTGCATGTGCCTAAAGCAGTGTCACTCTTCTCACTCACTGATAGGTTAAATAAATTTGTCCCCAAACTTTGTGATAAGTTTTGAGGGTATTAACTTCACATTGAGAAGAATATGAAGAATATCAAATGATTAAAACTCATAACACTGTTAAAATTGATGGACCCTTCTATTGCAAGAGTTTGATTCAAATCTCTGATTTGGTCCATATTTATACTCTGAATTCCATCAGAAAGGATATGATTTATTCTGCATAGGTTATCAGCCGAAGTAATGAGAAATCAAGATGTCAAGCTAAGAGGAGGAAGGGAAGGTCACAGATTTCTCCGAGGCTATGCTTTAGTCTCCACTTTCTCTCAGCAACAGAGTGTGGTTTTATGAAGGTTTTTGAGATGTCCCTGCTCATTCTCTTGGCCAAGGATTCAGGGGATTTATCAAGGAAGCAAACTGAAACAAAATATATAAATTGAAATTGTTCAGTCTTGAAAGTCATTAGCATTTCTGTGTTATAAAAGATCTCTTCAGAATATTGATCTGTAATTACTTGTTATTGTATTGTGCCTCCTTTTGACTAGAAAATGATGAAGGACAACAATCTAGTGAGACATTTGGATGCCTGTGAGACCATGGGTAATGCTACAGCAATCTGCTCTGACAAAACAGGCACTTTGACAACAAATCGAATGACTGTTGTGCAGGCGTATGTTGGTGATGTCCATTATAAAGAAGTCCCAGATCCTGATGCCCTTCCATCAAAAACACTGGACATGCTTGTTAATGCAATATCTCTCAACAGTGCTTACACTTCCAAAATACTGGTAAGTTTTTCTTTCTTATTAGTGTCTTGAATGCTGTTCTTGAGTGACTTGTTTTTTCAGGAGCAAAGTTGTTTCCAGGTTGCCATTTGATTATTGAACACAATGGCTTAATGGGGCAGGTAATGTCAGCAGATTCAAGAGGGTTGAAGATTTTGCAGAGGAAATTATTGATGAGCATAAGAGGTGCTGATTGGCATTTTGTGAATTTTTGTATTTACCAGAAGGGCTGCGGTAGTCTCTTCTGGACTGCGTTTTTCCAACAGCTTTCAAGCAAATGGCTCATTAGTTCTATTCTCAGTAACATTTGAATGCTGTTTGTTAATGTAAATTAATCTTTGCTTGATGTTATTCCTGACAAATAAAATTGGTCGTATCACATATTTCTGTATCAGAATCATTTTCATTGAGATTTTCAAGGGATCCATGTTTTGTGGCCCATTGGGATTTTGTTCATGATTGTGTTCCTTTTCCTTTGTGTTCAGGGTTTCATGATTAGACTTGTCCTTTAGTAGGTAATATTCCTAAGTTCTTTCTGGCTAAACCATCCAGTAATAATTGGCCAGAACTACAGGTCTCACAGTCACCCTTTTGAGCTTATAGCATTCTACATTGTGCAAGAGGTTATATCAAGAACTATCATACTTTCTAAAATTTTTGTCATAAAGTTACACTGTATGTAGATAACTCATAGGTAGTGGATAATCTTTTCACATCGCAGTGTCATTTTGGTAGCTTCCATTGTTATTAGCAAGATCAAGAAACTGCGTATTTTCTTATTCTGTAATGGTAATATGATCAAATGAACTCTTCAAACCCAGACGAGGTCAAGAAGATTTGTTCAGATTAGATTAATCAATTCAGCTGTGTGTGCCATCAAAATACATAGAAATTAAATCATAGAAGTGGGCTATTCTGCCTAAATGGTCCATATTGTGCCGATCCAGATGAAAGAAAATACCTAAGATTTAACTACTCTATCCCCATATCTATTCAACCCCTTTTCCTTCATTGATCTATGCAATCTAATTTTGAATGTCCCCATTGTATTTGGCACAATCTCTAATCTGAAAATAAAGTTTGTTGTACAAATCGCTATGTGAAGAAAAGCTTCCTGTTGTCTTTTTTCTTTTCCCTACTTGTCCTCATCTTTATCTCCCTTTCCCTACATGAAGTATACATGCATATACCATGCCATCTGAGCTCACAGCAGGCAATTCTATTCCCCTAAGCACCAATCCATTCTTGGACCTGTTGTCAATTTCTTCATAAGCCTAGGATTCTAAAGCACTGTTTTCTTACTAAGATACTGAGGACATTATCGAGGAGAAAGTGAGGTCTGCAGATGCTGGAGATCAGAGATGGAAATGTGTTGCTGGAAAAGCTCAGCAGGTCAGGCAGCATCTAGGGAACAGGAGAATCGACGTTTCGGGCATTCCTGAAGAAGGGCTAATGCCCGAAACGTCGATTCTCCTGTTCCCTAGATGCTGCCTGACCTGCTGCGCTTTTCCAGCAACACATTTCCATCACTGAGGACATTATCCACAATGGATTGTATTACACTTTCCATATTTATACTCACTCTCTCTCTCTTTCTCTATAACTCCTGCAATTTCTGTTATTCTTTCTGAATACTCTTCTGCTCTTTTCCCATTTATTTTCTCCTCAGCCAACACTATCACCTCCTTTATTGCTGGATGTATTATGTCCAACTTCCTCACAAATATTTTCCCATTTAATGTGATATTTTTTAAGATGAAGGGTTAAGTTGTATTTGAGAAATGTTTCTTATATTGTACTCTAGGGAAACACTGAGTGATGTAATATCAAGGGCCATTCCAAGCCTCAACCTTGGTATCACTACCGTAATGAAGAGTTCAGTCTCTTACAATGCTACCATGGATTTATCTTTTATTTATAATGTGCTGAATGATAAATGCTGTATATTTTAGATGAAAGGGGCAAATCAAATGCACCCTCGTTAAAGTTCGTCTGTTTTTCTAATCGTGCAAATTAAAAGCTTGAATACTCAAATTAGAATGGATTCAAGTTGGTCATTTATGACTCTTCTCCACCAATCATTATCAACTGGTTGGAAAACAAATTGAAGGAACTGATTACACTGACGCCAACAGAGGCTCATATCTGTCAGGAATAGGCCAGTGATTTTTGACAGAAATGTAACAGAAGGAGGTTTGTTGCCATTATAAATGTTCTGCAGCATCAAATCCATCTCACCTCAAATAACATGGCAAAATATGCCTCCAGTGCAAATGCAAGTGAGAAAGCATCAAAGGTGTAGCTGACAAAGGAAGATGGCAGCTGACAGGACAACTGCCTGTCTAGATCTTCCCTGTGGGCAATAGCAATGGCATGATAATTATAAAAAGGTTTTTGTGGAAATTGTTCCAACTACCTTGCAGAATAGGGTATGTATGATCCTGTTTATGTAACAGGCAATCTTTAAATCACTTCGTATGAAACAGAGGATTGTGTTAACCAATGGTTTACACTCCACCTGACTAGATTTTCTGTTGTCTTAGATAAGACGACCTCCTTTGTATTGGAGTACTATTGCACTCGGAGTTCTACAATATAAACGTGATATGAGATTTTCATGCTTGAAATGCCAATAGTCATTTGAGTGCATGAATCTAAATACTCGGGATAAACTTGGAACAATGAGCTCTAAAGTTTTATTGCAGAAGACAATTCTGAATTAGGATTGAAGTAGAACTTATATGTTACAGTGTGCGAAAGGCTGATATTCAGTGTCACATTTAATGAGAGAAATAGATGTAAAATATTGAAACAATTTCCTTACATTCAAAACTGTGGCTTCTTCTCTGAGCAGCATAATTTTAGATCAAATACTTCAGATGGAACTGTATGAGTGGATGGTTGATATTGATTTTGTGATGGTCCCCAAAGAACTACTAATTTTCAAAAATACATTCAAATTCTTGGTGTCCAATGTAAAGGAACCATACAAGAAAATGTAAGGTTTTAAGATTTTTACTGCAACAAGCAAAGTACAAGCAATATTGACTAAACATTATTTGATTGGTGACTACAAAAAAGATACTGTTTTTTCATATCTTGATGTAACAATAACCACACCCTACCGACATATATTAAACATATAAAAGCAATCTCACCACAGGACTCCAGTCTTTGCAGGAAACAGTCCACATTCTCTTCCAATGTGGGAGGATTAGAAAGTAGGATTAGCAAGAAGAATCAGCAAAACCAGAAATAAAATTCTGTTGATTTATGAGTGGGTCAGGATGAAATTGATCAATGTCAGTAACACAAAGCTTCTATCTAATCAGCAGCCTGTTTAATGATACACTGCACTGTATTCCCATTGACTTACATTTCATGGTAGTCACGTGTTGTTTAGATTGAATATTTATTGCATAGTTATCTACAGAATAGAAAGCCTTTTAGTTCAATTAACATCAGTAATAAATTACATATTTTAATATTCTATCAATTGATGGCCATAGTATAAAATTTTGCATGAGTATAAATGATAAATTAAACCGGGTCACATTAAATTCAGGAACACTTGAGCACAGACTTGCCGTAATGCTATTATCTAAATGTTCCGATTAGGTGCAGCCACCCATCAGCTTGAACATCATGCCCCTCTGTGACTGTAAGTTAATCAGAATGCACTCTTCCAGTGCAATCATGAGAGCTGGCCTGCATTTACAGGACACAATTGAAGGGTAGAACAAAAACAGCCTGCAAAAGCACAAATGCCAGAGCTAGGTAGAAACCATTTTATTCCATCTGGCTGGCAAATTAGGAAAGGGAATTACTCTGCTGGAACCCAGATATCATTAATGCAGTCCTTTGTGATATCTTTCAAGGACAAACAATGAGATCTGTCTTCCTGGCTGAAATAGCACTTCACAAACCATGCTAATGTGCCAGTTTCCCTGCACCGAGCCACCATCTGTAAGCTTTATCTTACACAAAATATTTGATAAAGAAACTAGGCTATTGTTCTTAAGACACGGTCATACTTAGCAAATTGACAGTTTGAACTTGAATAAATCATAGAACTAAAAGGACATCTCACAGTGTAGTGAACAGAAGGAAGTGAAAAGCCAGGGGACCAAAACAGTGTTAGTGCCAGAATTGCAATTTAACACCTTTCTCATTAGGATCACCAAAGGAAAGTGTTTTCAAAACACTTTGTGTAGCTGCTTCATTTCTCATTTTTATTTCAAAGTGATTTTGCTTGTGGTTGATGTAGATGCTGTTCAACTGTACAGTTGTATTGAGCAGCATATGATCGTCTACAAAATGTTTTAGTCAAGCTGTGCTGGCCCTGATGATGTAGCTGTGACCTGTGCAGAAATGAAATGAAGGCTGAGCATGTGTTGGCTATGAAGGATTGTGGTGCACCATATGCTATTTTGGAATGGTTTTTGTTTCTCCTGATGGCCAAATCGTTGAGTTCTGACAAGATTACTGTTTACTTCCACTTGATGTATAAATATTTTGGAGCAGTAGAGTCAGTGAGTCATAGAGATGTACAGCACAGAAACAGACCCTTCGGTCCAACTCGTCCATGCCGACTAGATATCCCAATCCAATCTAGTCCCACCTGCCAACACCCAGCTCAATTCCGTGTAAACTCTTTCTATTCATTTAACCATCCAGCTGTGTTTTAAATGTTGCAATTGTACTAGGCTCCACCGCTTCCTCTGGCAGCTCATTCCATACACAAACCACCCTCTGCATGAAAACATTGCCCCTTCGGTCTCTTTTATATCTTTCCCGTCTCACCCTAAACCTATGCCTTCTAGTTCTGGACTCCCCCACCTCAGGGAAGAGACTTTGTCTATTTATCCTATCCATGCTCCTCATGCTTTTATAAACCTCTATAAGGTCACCCCTCAGCCTTTGATGTTCTAGGGGAAACAGCGCCACCCTTTTCAACCTCTTCCCTATACCTCAAATCCTCCAACCCTGGCAACATCCTTGTAAATCTTTTCTGAACCCTTTCAAGTTTCACAACATCTTTCCGATAGGAAGGAGACCAGAGTTGCACGCAATATTCCAAAAGTGGCTGAACCAATGTCCTGTACAACCGCAACATGATCTCCCAACTCCTGTACTCAATACTCTGCCCAACAAAAGGAAAGCATACCAAACGCCTTCTTCACCAGCCTACCTACTTGCGACTCTACTTTTAAGGAGCTGTGAACCTGCACTCCAACGTTTTTGTTCAGTAATACTCCCGAAGACCTTGCCATTAAGTGTATAAGTCCTGCTAAGATTTGCTTTCCCAAAATGCAACACCTTGCATTTATCTAAATTAAACTCTACCTGCCACTTTTCAGCCCATTGGCCCATCTGGTCAAGATCCTGTAGTAATCTGAGGTAACCTTCTTCACTGTCCACTACATCTCCAATTTTGGTGTCATCTGCAAACTTGCTAACTATACCTCTTATGGTCACATCCAAATTATTTATATAAATGACTAAAGGTGGTGGACCCAGCACTGATCCTTGTGGCACTCCACTGGTCACAGGCCTCCAGTCTGAAAAACAACCCTCCACCACCAGCCTCTTGAGCCAGTTCTGTCTCCATATAGCTAGTTCTCCCTATACCCCATGAGATCTAACCTTGTTAACCTGTCTCCCATGGGGAACCTTGTCAAATGCCTTACTAAAGCCCATATAGATCATGTCTACCGCTCTGCCCTCATCAACCCTCTTTGTGACTTCTTCAAAAACCTCAATCAAATTTGTGAGACATGATTTCCCACACACAAAGCCATGTTGACTATCCCTAATCAGTTCTTGCCTTTCCAAATACATGTCTGTCCTGTCCCTCAGGAATCCCTCCAACAACTTAGCCACCACAGAAATTAGGCTCACTGGTCTATAGTTCCCTGGCTTGTCCTTATCACTTTGTGCTAAATAGTGGCACCATGTTAGCCAACCTCCAGTCTTCCAGTACCTCTCTTGCTGAGATACAAATATCTCAGCAAGTGGCCCAGCAATCACTTCCCTAGCTTCCCACAGAGTTCTAGGGTACACCTTATCCATTTTTTATGTGTTTCAAGACATCCAGCACTTCCTCCTCTGTAATATGGGCAAGATGTCACCATCTATTTCCCTACACTCTATATCTTCCATGTCCTTTCCCATAGTAAACACTGGTGCAATATGCTCGTTTAGTATCTGCCCCATCTCCTGTGGCTCCACACAAAGGCTGCCTTGCTGATCTTTGAGGGGTCCTATTCTCTCCCTAGTTACCCTTTTATCCTTAATGCATTTGTAAAAACCCTCTGGATTCTCCATAACCCTATTTGCCAGAGCTATCTCATGACCCCTTTTTGCCCTCCTGATTTCCCTTTTAAGTATACTCCTACTGCCTTAATACTTTTCTAAGGAGTCACCTGATATATCCTGTCTATACCTAACATCGGCTTTCTTCTTTTTCTTAACCAAACCCTCAATTTCTTTAATCATCCAGCATTTCCTATACCTACCAGCCTTCCCTTTCACCCTGACAGGAATATACTGATGATGTCACTTGAAAGTACAAAAAGTCAAAATCAAAAGTTTAAGCTTGCATTTTTAGCATGTAATTTTGTTAATTAATTAAGAAAGCGAATTGAATTTTATTAGAATTATTTTTTAATTAGGATGGCCCTTGACACCATAGCATCATTTGGCCATGTCTGGCATCACCAAACCCTGGCAAAGCTTGAGTTTAGGGAAATCAGGGGTATAGCTCCACTGGTTAGAATCATGCCTGGCACAAAGGTTATGGTTATTGGAGGCAATCATCTCTGCCCTAGGATATTGCTACTTACATTACTGAAGCAAATGTATTAGACCCAATCATCTTCTGCAGATTTATTTCCATTGATTGCTATGGTTCTTGTGGGGTGCTGGGGAGAGTGGGATGGCATGGGGCTGAGTTCTAATTTGCACATTCATGGAAGCAATGCATGTCTAATGTGCAGCTGCCTCAGTCAAATTTGATTTCAGTATTGAAATGGCTACAACATGTCTTATACACTCTGCTCTGAGTAGGAGAAGGTCTGAATTTACCAAACGTCTTCAGAGAAGTAGAGTATCGATTTTGGAAAGATAAGATATATTTTTAGAGAGGTGAGGTAGCTTTTGGACCTCTGGGAGAGTTAAGGTGCCCTTTGAGAGAAAAGAACAATGAATGTGCAAAAACACTTTGGAACTGTCAAGAGAACTGGCAAGTGTGAAGGTAGTTAAATCCCTGTCCTTTAGATATTTGAAATGAGTTGCAATGTTAAAAAGAATCAGTGCATATTTTCACTCTATCTGTTGATTTAAGCTTGAGGGTTGTCACGATAGACTTTTGCTGCATGATTAATTTCACAACCTTTCATTATCACAATGGAGTGCCAGTCATTTTCCAATTTATTTGACAAATCCAAGTGAGGTTAAGCTCTTTGAATGGTATGATCACAATATTTTGTTTTATGAATACATTAAAAGACATTAATGATTTTTGAGAAGATTTGTAGCTCAGGTTGATGATAGTGATAAAAGACATCAAATGAAATGATTTTTAAAACAAATTGAATTGTTATTTTAAATAATGAAATAACGAGTAGACACTTAAGCAATGTATTTAATTGTGGCATGAGTTCGGAGATCTACCAGTAGTGGATACTGAAAATGCATAGTGTCAAGGCAAAGGGCGATGGGTGAGGGATGTATGTTGGCACGAGTAGGCATGAAGATAACAGTGCCTATAAAGTAGTATAGGTGTGAGTAAAGGTGCAGCGATTGGCATGGAAGGCATGAGAATCAAAGAGAGCAGGTGGGGTGCATTGCTTGGCATGGAAGGTATGAGGAAACAATGGTGTGAGTGAATGCATGAGTTGGTATGAGTTTGAGCAAAGGCATGAGTGTTTTCAGAGGAGTGAATGTCTGAGGAATGAGTGTCAGAGTGCTCTTTGTTTTTTGTCATTTCTTCAACTCAGGGAGAGTGAAGTGTACAACATTTGCTGGTGAATACGTGAACAATTATACTGACAACTGATTTAGAATTGGCAGTTGAACTCACAGGGTGGTGTATTTGCAAGTAGAGGAAGTTACATAAGTTAGTACACAGGACCCTGATTTAGCAGGCAAGAAGAACATATGCAGACACTGGGCTTGTTTCAACTCAACAAACTCGGTGGCTGGTTCATTTCCCAGGGCAATGCACTGGCCAATCAGAGTCAACCTGCATGATCTAAAATTTAAACAAAGCCTGGTCAAATTGTCAATCAAAATTGGTGCTTGCATTCTCCAAGGCAATGCCTTTACCAATCCGAGTCCACTTGATATATCAGCATTCTATTCTTACACAGATTAAATGATGGTTTCCCCTTGACTTTGTGTTCTTGTAAATTGTCCTGATGAGTGTAAGATGAGTAGCTTTGAGCAAATCTGTTTTTAAACAATTTAATAAAAAATTAAAAGATTCAAAAATAATAAAATAAGTTATTTTGTGTAATACAATGTGGCATTTGACCCATTTAACTTTGGCAGGACCCAATACAACATTATCGATGGTAGGAACAGGTACTGCTTTCAATTAATAGTGCACTTCCAACCAAGTAGGGGCATGAGGGGAGAGCATTGACTTTAAGGAGAATAATAGTGTGAGTTTTAGGAACAAATACACAGAGCCAGATTTAAAACACATTCAGTTATAATTGCACATCTCCCAGTGCACAAACTCTGTACTGTGGGATGAACAGTGAATTCTGCCAGTGTGGAAGTCTATGTGACTAGACATGTCTCTGAGTTTACAATATTTCAGTACAGAAATAGGCAAATATGCTATCAATTACAGCATAATTGCTGGCACATTATTGTAGATTTAATACTTATAAATGCTTTGATGTTTCCCAAGGTCAGCATACACATTCTAGAAACAATTGACTCAATTTCTCTTTTAGTCTTATGATTAACAGGATTAACATCTGAAGTATATTGTTACATTGGGTCAAAAGTCTAATTAAATTTTTTTAAAGTGACATGCATTTAAATTGGCTACTATAGAGTCATTTTCATAGAGAAGTATAGCACGGAAACAGATCCTTCTAACTTGTTCATGCTGACCAGATATCCTAACTTAAGCTATTTCCATTTGCCAGCATTTGGCCCATAGTCCTCAAAACTTTTTATATACCCATCCAGGTGCCTTTTAAATGCTGTAATTGTCCTAGCCTCCACCACTTCCTCTGGCAGCTCATTTTGTACATGCAACATCCACTGCATGAAAAAGGTGGCCCATAGGTCCCTTTTAAATCTTTCCCCTGGCATCTTAAACCTATGCCCTCTCATTTCGGACTTCCCAACCCTCTGAAAAAGATCAGTTACACTGTCTATGCCCCTCATGATTTTACAAATCTCTGTACATTTCCCTTTCAGCCTCTGACGTTCCAGGGAAAATAGCCCCTTCCTTTTCAGCCTCTCTCCATTGCTGAGTGTGTGCCTTTCGAAAGAACTGAAACTTGCTGCATTTGACATTTTCATTGTCAGCAACCTGGAATTCTCAGTCATTACTCAATAAGAAGCATTATTACTTCTGAGTTTGAAAAATATATGCTCAAGTCTCACTGCACTGCAGCACTGTGATGATGTTGCACTGTTGTGTGTGCTAACCTTTGAATGAGTTTTTAAACCAAGGATCCGTCTCTCGGCTGGTCTGAAAAGATCTCATGATTTAAAAGAAGAGCAGAGATATTCTCCTGGGACCGTGGACAACAGTAATCCTTCAGCCATCTCCTAAAACTGACAATCTTCTCATTTATTTTCCTTTGTTACCTGTGGAAGCTTGCTGTGCAAAAATTGACTCTTATTGCAACAGTGGCCACACTTCAAAAGGGCTTATTTGGCTTTAAGTCACTTGGGTCATCCTGAACTCATAAGCGACAATGTAATTGTAAATTTTTCTTTGGTTTAAATCACTTATCTCAGAAAAGTGGGGAAGAGTGTTTTTTTCTGAGGCTTCCTAAATCATCATCAGTGGTGGTGCCTTGCAGATGAGAATGACTCTCTTCTACTCTCAGGGTGAGTCTGTAGGTAGCTGTACAGACCGATGTGGCTCCTGCAGGCACTGTTACACTTGAGGCGGAAGGTGGTCATGGGAAGGGGGTGGCTGAGGCGTTGGTGCGGCAGTGCACTCCTTTCAATGTTTTCACCCTGCTTCCACTTTTTCCCGATGGCAAGTGCAGGACACCTTCCTGGATACCCTCCTCCACTTTGAACAGTCTTGGGCCAGTGATTCCCAGGTGTCAGTGGGAATGCCACACTGAGGCCTTGAGGGTATCGCTGAAGCGCTTCCTCTCTCCACCACACAAACTGACATGACAGTATAGAATTATCTGATAAACTGCAACTGTCACATTAGTATTTAGGTTAACTCTCATAACATGAGGATGAGACATGGGTCACACAGTATTGAAGCAATCCATGAACTTTCATATCAGCTTCTGGTATATCTGAATGTCCGCTACAATCACAGTCACTTGCTTGTCTTGCTCAAACTGAGCAAACTTGATCAACTGCAGTATGGTCCTCAAATGTTGTGCTGCAAGAGGACTCAGTAGGATTGAGACTAAGAGTTTTACAACATAAGGGCATATGCCATGATGTGGTGATGGCACCATGAACATGCCCTTCTCCAAGGAATAACACAACAGAAACTGACCCTGGAATATCCCTGTGTTGCAGACATGTTATCTCAGAACTGTGCGGTGATCATTCTAGTTTCTGTGTGCGACAGGTTTTAATTACAATGTTTTAAAACATCTCTGCATCAAAGATCACCAAACATCTACACTGTGCTTATCTCAGTTGTAGCTTCTGTGGTGTCTGTTGACTTATTTCTGAGTCAATACCTAAGCTTAACCAATCAAGCACAATCAGTTCTTAGACTATCATAATCAAACCCTGAAAGTTTAAACACTACACCTCGCATCATTTGAGCCTGTTGCAGAAATGTGAGATGTCAGCAATAATGTAATCACCTCTAATTATTAACCTCTACCTTCTGTCACCCTACCCAATCCTCTCAAAGATGGAATCCGTTTGTGTTAATGGGAAATGGGCTTTGCTGTGAATTAACTGGGAGGTGATCAATTCAGTGGGTTCATCTTGTAAAACAGAAAACTATGGACAGGATTTTCATTCCAAGTTTCTGAACCCAGCTATCAGGCTCCAGTTGGGAGCAGAGAACTATCACAGTTTAGGACAGTGGGTGAAAATGGAGGGACAACCAGAAATCTATTTTTAAGGATCAAGGCTGTGGGAGAAAGCACTTCAAAATGAAGGTTCCTTCTTTCTCATTTTTTATGAGTTGAATTTTTAAAAATGGATTTTGCGGTCCGGCCACTGCCATTGCCTGATATGGGGAGGCGACGGTCTAGTGGTATTAACTCTAGACTTTTAATTCTACCATGGCAGATGATGGAATTTGATTTCAAATTTAAAAAATCTTTAAGAATATACTGTTAACCATGAAACCATTGTCGATTGTCAGAACATCCCATCATTGAATCACCCACTATCAATATCCTGGGGATTACCATTGATCAGAAACTCAACTGGATTTGTCATATAATCCCAGTGGCTACAAGAGCAGGTCAGAGGCTAGAAATACTGCAGAGAACAACTCCATTCCTGACTTCCCAAAGCCTGTCTATCATCTACAAGACATAAGTCAGGAGTGTGATGGAATACTCCCCACTTGCCTAGAAGGGTGCATCTCCAACAACATTCAGGAAGCTTGACACCATCCAGGACAAAGCAACCCACTTGACTGGCACCACATCCACAAACATCCACTCCCTCCACCATTGATACTCGGTAGCAGCAGTGTGTACTATCTACAAGATGCACTGCAGAAATTCACCAAAGATCCTCAGACAGCATCTTCCAAACCCATGATCACTTCTGTCTAGAAGGATAAGGGCACCAGATATATGGGAACACCACCATCTGCAAGTTCCATTCCAAGCCACTCACCTGACTTGGAAATGTATCACCATTCTTTCATTGTCGTTGGGTCAGATTCCTGGAATTCCCTCCCTAAGGGCATTGTAGGTCAAGTCACAGCAGATGAACTGCAGCAGTTCAAGTAGGCACTCACCACCGCCTTCTCATGGGGAACTAAGGATGGGCAATAAATGCTGGCCAGCCCCCAGCGATGCCACATCCCACTAAATAAATAATAAAAAGGAACAGGAGATTGGGAGGCGCTGTAATGCTTCAACTGGTGGCTTGTGGCTACTGCAGCATCCAGCAGGAAGGAAGGCCCCTGAGTTTGCCTGGAGATCCAGGCCCCAGGTTTACCACTAGGAACCTACTTCAGGCAGGTTTACCACCTCTAGGAAGTTGGGGGCTGATGGGAAAATCCTCCCTCTGGTCCTGGGCCAAGTGGGAGCTTAATATCAAGATTTCAATGACATATTGCTGATGGGTATGTCAGTTCCCTATAACATATTCTGACTGGTGGTGCCAGAGGATAAACCTGTTAGACTGTCTATTGATAACTCATGTTATCAGCAAGTAAAAGCTTCTTGGAACTATCTCTCACCAGCTTAAAATGGAATGTATGTTACCTTGCTGTATGGCCAGACACTATGCAGAATTCTGCGGAATAACTGGTACTGTTAAAACTTTAGAATTTTTTAGTTCAGTTAACAGTCTACGAGAATGCTTTTTAATTCTCAGGATGTGAGTGCAAAGCCTCTCATTGGGTGGCACGGTGGCACAGTGACTAACACTGCTGCTTCACAGTGCCAGGAACCTGCGCTTGATTATAGCCTAGGGCTACTGAGTGGAGTTTGCACATTCTCTCTGTGTCTGCATGGGTTTCCACCAGATGCTCCAGTTTCCTACTTCAGTCCAAAGATATACAAGTTAGGTGGATTTGCCATGCTAAATGCCTGTAGTGTGCAGGCTAGATGGGTTAACTTTGGGATTATGTGGATAGGGTAGGATGTTGCAGACTTGATGAACTGAATGGCCTCTATCTGCACTGTTGGGATTCTATGCTCTCCTATGATTTATTACCTATCCACAATTGCCTTTGAGAAGATGGTGCTGTTTCCTTTTTGAACAGTTGCTGTTCATGTGCTGTTTGATAGTGAGTTCAAGAACTTTGACCCAATGACTGCAATAAATTTCCAAGTTGGGAAAGTGCATAACTTTGAGTGTTGATGCTACAGGTATTTGTTGCCTTATCCTTCTAGATGACAAAGATTGGGGACTTGGGAGGTGCAATTTAAGATGGCTTGGTGAGCTGTCGCAAGGTATCTTGTATATGGTATACACTGCAGTTGCAATTAGCGAACTGACGTGGAAAGTTGATCAAGTCATGTGCTCTGTCTTGGATGATATCAACTTCTTTATTGTTGTCAAAAATGGAGCCGTTCAGGTGAGTGAAGAGTATTCTGTCAAACACCTCATAGATGGTAGAGAAGTTCTGTGCAGAGCACAATCTTACAATTCTATTTAAATAGCTGTCAGCCTGCCTGAGAATACTAAGAAATGCATCATCTAATTTAATTCTCATGATATCAAATAAGTCTGCTGCAGGTAGGATAAGTTTGATATGAGACATTAAACTGTTTGAAGAAGACATCTGGCTTCTTCAGGTTAATATTCATGAGAGGCTGAATTACACTCAAGGAGAGTAATTTAAATTTTAGCTTGCTCAACATTCTGGAATATTTCTTCGAGTGCTGACTTCTCATTGAAGTCCCATTGGAGTGGGATTGTCTTGCAGTTTTATGAAATGAATACAGGCTGAAGTTCATGTTTCAGAACTAAGACTGTAACAATGAGCAATTGATCTAAGGTTGACCAAAATAATCCAAAGGAAGTTATTATACTGATACAATACAATACAATACAACTGAGGGTCATGTTGTATATCCAATACAGGATGTACCTCTGTAATCTACCAATCTGAAAGCTGAATGTTATTGCCAGTCTTTTTACCGGATTTATTGCGTACAATTAAAACTGGAAGTGTTCCAGCTGTTTTGACTACATCAACTGCATGTTAACAAAATACAAAACATGTCGGAGCACAGTAGGTACACTGCTCTCTGGGAAGGGAGAGTCTAGGTTTACAGTTTAGAATTGATGGAGAACAATAGTGCAACTACTTTATAGGTCTGAGCAAAACTAGATGGAAGAAAAAACAGCAGGTAAAGTATATGAGCCAGTCAAATAACTTAACCAGTACAAAGAGGCAGTCAGTACATTTAAAAGTGTTAGATATTAAATAAAGATCACTGGGGTGAAGCTACAAAAAGACATTGGAAAGAGAGAGTAAAACAACATTAAACTAGCGGTGAACAGAGTCAATGGAAATACCTGCCAAGACAATGGAAGAGGACAGCTAAAGACTGCAATTGCTGGAAGGCTCGAGCTTCAAAAAGTAAGAGGAAATGTTCTTGGAGTAAGCACTGAGTTTGATTAGTGCAGTGCACTTGAGTGTAAATGAAAAGATCAGAATGTGATTGAGAAGGTTTGCTGATGTGGCCATTCTCTGTAGATGTTTGATAAGGAACCTAGTCAATCTGTATTTGAACTGAAACTCAGTTTGCTTGAGAAACTCAGCAGGTCTGGCAGCATCTGGAGAAAGAAATAGAGTTAACATATGGGTACAGTGACTGTTCTTCAGAATTAAAACTTCCTTCAGTATTTAAACCTTCCATTCCAGAAGAAGCTACACTTGGCACTCGACAGACGGTAGCTGTAAGAGTGCTTGGAAATATGTCATATTTCTGAGTGTAAAAATTCATATCATTGTATAATTTGCTCGGAACTTGTAACTTGCTGATATTGTAACACATTTAACAATTTCTCCTGTCATATTCTTTTGAAGGAGGTTCTGAAACCAAACTTATCCATAGATATATTTTCCCAAGTAGCTTAGTTATAGTTGTCAATGACATTGACATGATAGAAATAAGACATGATAGAAATAACTAATTTTGATCACAGTCACATGCTGAAACCTTAGGTCATGATGGCAATAGGAATGAAGGTAGGCAGCCCAGTAAATTCTCAATGCTGATTTGCTGTGCTGTTTCACTGGCTCTGTCCCACCCTTGGCTATTTGGCCACAGGGAGCATTGCCAGAACTACCTGCTGACAAGTGGCAGGAATCGATTCATCTTGATGAAGGCCTGTTGGGAGAGGTCACCATGAGCTTTCCAGTTTGCTGAGTGTCCCTGACAGCTTCAGGTGGCAACCAGGCTTGGGGAGGATGGAGAAGCAAGGCTCCAAGCAGGCTTAATGTCTTTCAACTGCAGCTGCAGGCCACCATGCTGTGGAGAGTTTTTCATATTAAAGTTCAACAAAACTGAGGAGACTTGAGCCTCCATCTTGAGGTATATTCTCCATTGTTTAGTTGAAAAGATAATATGCTTTTACTTCAGTGTCAGAGAGCCACCTATTGACCAGTTCAAGGAAATCACAACTGGGTGATCGTTCCTATGGGTTCTGACCCATGTTTGTCAATCAGCATGGGGGCTTTGAGACCTGCAGGGAAAATACCTGTTTGCAAAAGGCAAGTTATTATCCATATTGACCATTTGACAATGTTGCATAATATGATTTTGTTGAGTTCTTTCTTAATTGACTAATTCAAAATTGTTGCATTTGTATCACCATGACATTCAAAGAGCAGAAAGGCTCTAAACCAGTCATGTATTCTTTGATGCTTCTTGCTATACAGGAATATCACAGGCTGAAGGTATTGGTTCACCGAATCACATAAAAGCTCTTCATCGAGGTCCCAATCCCCAGCTTGTAAAAATGCTGAAACAAATTGTTAAAGGATTATTTGGTGGTGAAGACATTCTACTTGTTAACTGAAATATTGCAACCCAGATATATCTGCAGGCTTTTCAAACTCTCACTTCTGTTCAATGTTATTTAGCAGTTAGTTAACCTGACTAGTTTGGGTGATGGATTTTTGAATTGGCAGTAGGAGGTGGGTTGAGTGAGAAAAATAGCCATCCGGTTACACCAGATGGGGGCTAATTTTCTGGGCTCCCTGTCATTTTTGCAAAACTCAGACAAATTACCAACATGGAGTGGACTTAGGAGAGGTACTTTATATAATCAAGTAACAGTTGATCCAGCACAAAACTACAGAATTTTGGCACAATTTTATTTTTATATGGTGTTTGTTTTGGGAGCAGTGTTATCAGGAACAGGCAAGTAGTAATTTTCACAATTTTAAAAATCTTTTAAGCCATCTGGAATTGAAAGTCTGGAACAGCAGTTCCCAGCTGAATTCAGAACCATGGTTAGCAACCATTGAGACACCGTAATTAATGTTAATTACCAAGAGTTGGCATGAACTTCCATTCCTCCAAGGTGTGACTCATCTAGAATCAACCTCCTACTTTTTGCCTATAAGCTTTGACTATAATACAAGTATATGTGGAGGCTCCCTGATTTGGTGGTTGGAACATTCGGTGAAATCTCCTTAATTCCTACAGCTTTTAATGTATGACAAATGTACGAAAAAAGCTTACTGAACTGATGGAATGTTTTGCAGATGTGCAGAGTGCTAATTGTCATGGAATCATACAGTGTAGAAACAGGCCCTTTCAGCCTACCATGTCTATATCAACAAATGAACCCCAAACTACATTGATCCTATTTACCTGTACATAGTCCATAGTCTACGATGTCTTGGCATTTTGAGTGCTCATCTATATTTTTCTTAAATGTTGCGGGACTACCTGCCTTCACCACCCTCTCAGACATCATGTTCCTTATATCTACTATCCTTTAGGTAAAAACATTTTTTCTCAGATCTCCTGTAAATCACTTTCTCCTCACCTTAAACTTATGCCCTCTGCTCTTAAACACATCTGTCAAATGGAAAAGATTCTCATGATCTACCCTGTCTGTTCCTCTTTTATAATTTTGTAAATCTGAATTGGATCCCTCCTCAGCCTCCCCTGAGCCAAGGAAACCAAGCCCAGCCTATCCAGTGTCTCCCCATAACTGTGTCTTTTCATTCCAGGCAGCATGCTAGTGAATCTTCTCTGCACCCTCTCCAATGCTATCACATCCTTCCAAGAGTCTGGCAAACAGAACTGCACTTCTGTGGCCTGCTCAATGTTTTGTAACAAGACTTCCTTTTTGCTATATTCTGTGCCCTATCTAGAGAAGGCAAGAACCTGTATACCTTCTTTAACACCCTGTCTGCCTGTGTTGACACCTTCAGGGAACTCTGGATATCAAAATCCCTTTATTCCTCAGAACTTAAATTCATCATTTCTATCCTTCCCTTATTAGACTTACCAAAATTCTTCACCCCTCACTTCTCAGGATTTAATTGCAACAGATGTTGCACTGCTCTGTTGTGTATCCAGGTTTTCTAAATTAGCCAAACAAAGCTAGTGGGTCAGTGTCTCCCATTCTCCCACCCCCCCAGATAGAAACAACATTTTACATGAAAGTCAGAGTGAGTATCTGGTGACTCTAGCTCACCTCTTCTCCCTCTGGACGTCCACATTGGATGCGAGCCACAAATATCTCAGGGCACATGTTCGGTGACTGCATGCAGTCCCCTGTTCTTGAGACTTAGTATCTACGTATACCAGCCTTACCACAACCTCATGACACATTTCTGATTCACTTACAATGCAGTTCTGCACCTTATTCCTGCAATTTCGAGTAGACCAGCATTTTTCATTAGCATGCTGCTACAAGGACACTTTGCACGCAATTCATCTTTGACCAAGGTGCATCGTTGGGATCCGTGCTTACCCTCTGTATTCACCCACTTAGTGACTACTTCAATGCTTGTAAAACCCTAGCTTTGTCTTGCCTTTTAGTGCAGACACAAAGCCAGGCAGCACATTATGGTTGTCAGCAGTAATCAGTCAAGGGGGTGGACATGTTATATGCATCATGCTTTGCTAGTGTCAAAACTGCACCATGTACTAGCAGCACAAATGGGAAACACTGTGCATGCATCAATTAAATAGACATGTCCCAAACTTTATGCAGGGTAATTATTATTTTATGCAAATGGATGCTTCCAGTGAGCCACTAGGGACCTGTGTGGGATCTGCCAAACCCTGACCCACAAATGTATCAAGACTTTTACTGCTGCAATTTGTGCCAAATCACATCATTTCATCTCATTTCCCTGTGATAGGGTCAATGCGGCAGCCTGGCCAATAGGCTTTGGAAATGTAGCTGGCTCCCCCCAGGTGCAGGGTACAAACATTGCATTGAGAGGGCCATACATTCCACAATGTAGTTGACTTCATCAGTAGAAAAGGTATCCATTTCTTCATTGTGCAAGTCATTCCTGTGATCGTCAGTACCATATCTTAGAATTCTGTGGCTGCACCTGTAAACTGCCACATTGCCTCTACCCTTGAAACTCACATTCCTGGATTGTGCAAAAGACTGAATGCCTTAAAACCATGGTTTCTGGAAAACAAGGAAAACATTGTGTGTAACCACAGCTGTTGATTCAGTTATACAAACCACTGACTGAGGCAGATATTGATACAGTGCAACCCATTCTTCATCCAGTGCCATCATTGAGCAAATTGATAAACCTGCTGAAGGTGAGGTTTCAATGCTGGGGCCAGTAAGGGATGGTCTTGCAGTCCATTCCAGATGAAGTGTGCCACATAATCCTACCAGGCTGTTCTCCGCACAACTGGATCAGACAAAATGAGATGTGATCGACTCCGAGAAGCTGAAAAAGCAGCAGCAGTCTTCTGAGGAGGAGGATGAGGACGTGGAGCAGGAGGTACATTACCTTCTGGACTAGGGCACTGCAGCATTGGGTGCAGCAAGTCAGGCAGGACTTAATTAGCACACAGTTTCGGTAGTTGTGAAATGGGTGCATTGATCGTTGATGTTAAATCTATTGGTGCTTGAAATGCAAGAGTCCTTGTCTGTTCTCAGAGGAAAATGTAATTTGCATCTGTTTTTAAATTTCTTTTTGGTATTGTTAAATAAAAGTTAACTGTTTTGAATAATTTGAAGGTCTCACATTGAGTGATGAGAAGATCTGGGGAATGAGTAATGCTCAGAGAAGGTTATAAGATGTGCTAAGGCTAAGGAGCTATGTTGCTGGCTTCTCAAATAGCAACAGATGTACAACTGTGCACTTGCATGGGCAATGAAGTGTCACCATCAATAAACGAACAAGTTCTTTCCCTTCAGAATATTTAAATAGACATTCCATGAAGATGTAAGTCATAATGCATGGGCAATGAAGCCCTTCAAAGGGCTTATGCCCGAAACGTCGATTCTCCTGTTCCTTGGATGCTGCCTGACCTGCTGCGCTTTTCCAGCAACACATTTTCAGCTCTGATCTCCAGCATCTGCAGTCCTCACTTTCTCAATGAAGTGTCAGTCAGGCCACCCATGTGACTGGACAAGCACTTGTTTGGCGTTGTCCCCCTACTTCCTAGATAGTGAACAGTAAGTCCAGTTATGACTGGGTACATGGCTTGGATTTAAAAATGGCATTATTGCCAGGAATCCTGGGTGTAGTGATAATTTCAATGATAGCGAGTGGGAGATAAGAACAAGCAAGGCTCCATAGGAACGTAGAACATGGGTAGTGACATTGGTTTGGGAAGATAACATGAGAAAACTCAATAAGCCTCGCAGAGACAAACCCTCCATTGAAACTTCCCACAATTCACACAGAGGTGATTTCTGGCAAGGTATTACATTGTATCAATATTTACCAGACTGATTCCCAGGATGGCAGAGCTGACATATGAAGAAAGACTTCATTGACTGGGCATGTACCCACTAGAATTTAGAAGAATGAGTGGAAACCTCATAAAAACATAGAAAATCCTAATGGGACTGGACAGGCTCGATGGGGGAAGAATGTTTCCAATGTTGAGTAAGTCCAGAACTAGGAGTCACAGTGTAAGAATAAGAGATAATCGTTCAGGACTGAGTTGAGGAAGAATTTCTTCACTCAGAGAGATGTGAACCTGTGGAATTCTTTACCACAGAAAGCAGTTGGGGCCAGTTTATTAGATATGTTCAAGAGGGAGCTGGTCATGACCATTGCAGCTGAAGGGATTAAGGGATATGGAGCAAAAGTAGAAATGGGATACTGAAACTGAATGATCAACCATGATCCAATTGAATGGTGGTGAAGGTTCAAAGGGCCGAATGGCATACTCCTGCACCTATTTTCTATATTTCTATCATTGGCTATTATATCACCCAGGGTTAACACTTCCTGCAAATTGTTACCTGTTGATGTTAATAGGCAATTGTGAATCTACTTCTTGTATTGTAGTTCTTCAAACAATCTCATTAACCATTTCAGCTGAAGTGGATATTTAATGGATTAGTTTCATCTCTTCATGGAAGTAATCTATTTATTCTGTAATATTTATTTTTGAATCTTATCCCTTCCTTGTATTATGACTTACATCTTCATGGAATGTCTATTTAAATATTCTGAAGGGAAAGAATTTGTTTGTTTATTGATGATGCAGAAACAAGCACCCTAATTCTGACTAATCTTCCTCATTGCTCCTGGGTTAGAGGACATAAGGCAAGAAATAAAGTCAGGCTTCTGAACCTGCTTGCTATTCTGAGGGTCCTGTTAGACATCAGAGAACCTGGCTGAAGGGTGATAGTGCATTCCCGTTATCAATCTTCATTACTGACCTCACCCACAATGAAAAGCACTTAAATGAAACACAAGAGGCCTGGTTGGTTAACATGTGGCTTTATTCAGCCTCAGTTAGCCTCTTGTGGTGGGTGGGGTGGGTTTGTGTTGTGGAGAAAGGAAGTGAATTGGAGAAGAAAAAGCATAGAAAAAGAGAAGTGATAGTGAACACATCTTTACTTAATTTCAACTCGGTGTGAAGTATGTGCAAATAAACAGATTCTTTTTAGTGATATCTTTGTCAACCTATATTGCATATGCAAAGGTCATAAGGCTTGTTTCAGGTATGAATACCATGCAGATGTATATCTTCTGCGATGTAAAGAACATTGTTCAGCATATTCGACACTCGATGCCAGTTCATTACCAGTAGGAATGAAGTCTTGATAACAAATCCTGCAATTATATTGCTTCATTATAATCACATTATATCTCCAGCAAAGCTCAGCATAAGCTAAAAGAACAACACCTCATTTTCTGCTTGGAGACCCTGCAGCCCTCGGGCCTTGGCTATCGAGTTTAATAGTTTTAGGGCCTAAATTCCCCCATGTCCTAGCTCCCCGCCACACACCAGGCCTTGATTTCACCTAATCTACCATTATACAGTACCTATTGTTATATACTGACCGTCCCCATTAACAGCTATTCACTCTCCCAGCCAGATTGTTATCAACTCCTTTGTCTGTCCTACTGTTCTTCTCCCTGTTTGGGCTCTACCCCTACTTATTGTTTCCTCCTTACCCCCCTCCCCAACCATCTTCGTACATATAAACCAACCACTTTCTGAGCTACCATCAGTTCTGAGGAAGGGGCACCAGACCCGAAACATTAGCTTTGATTTCTGAACACAGTTGCTGCCAGATCTGCTGAGCTTTTCCAGCAACTTTTGTTTTTGTTTCTGATTATTTTAATGGTTTTGTTCCAAGTGAAAGAACCAATAATTTCCTTCAAAATTGATGTAAAGTTAAACTTAGAACTTGATGTGTAGCAGAAAACAAAATTGTAATTGTCACTCTCCTTGCTGATATTATTTCATTGAATGTAATTTTACAGTTTCAATATGTTGCGGTAAAAATTGACAGGCTTCCGAAACTTTTATGATTTACCCTATGCCAGGTTCTATCATGTCTGCATTTGCTGTGTCTAATGTGTATGAACATTAATTAGGTGGTTTTGAAACATTATTCCTTGTTTTGCTATGAAAATTATTGTATTTACTGTCACATTTATGAGCATATTCCTTTGGACCTGATTTAGAGTCATAGAGATGTACAGCACGGAAACAGACCCTTCAGTCCAACTCATCCATGCTGACCAGATACCCTAACATAATCTAGTCACATTTGACAACACTTATCCCTCCAGACCCTTCCTACTCATATACCCATCTAGATCCTTTTAAATGTTGTAAGTGTACAAGCCTCCACCACTTCCTCTGGAAGCTCTTTCCATACATGTACCACCCTCTGCGTGAAAAAGTTGCCCCTTAGGTCCCTTTTAAATTTTTCCCTACTCACCCTAAACCTATGCCCTCTAGTTCTGGACTCCCCCACCTCAGGGAAGAGACTTTATCTATTTATCCTATTCATGCCCGTCATGATTTTATAAACCTCTATAAGGTCACCACTCAGCCTTCGACGCTCCAGGGAAAACAGCCTCAGCCTATTCAGCCTCTCCCTATAGCTCAAATCCTCCAATCCTGGCAACATCCTTGTAAATTTTTTCTGAACCCTTTCAAGTTTCACAACATCCTTCTGATAGAAGGGAGACCAAAATTGCACACAATATTCCAAAAGCGGCCTAACTAATATCCTGCACAGCCGCAACGTGACATCCTAACTCCTGTACTCGATACTCTGACCAATAAAGGAAAGCACACCAAATGCTTCACTATCCTATCTACCTGTGACTCCACTTTCAAGGAACTATGTGTCTGCACTCCAAGGTCTCTTTGTTCAGCAACACTCCTTAGGACCTTACCATTAAATGTATAAGTCCTCCTCTGATTTGCTTTTCCAAAATGCAGCACCTTGCATTTATCTAAATTAAACGCAATCTGTCCACTACACCTCCAATTTTGGTGTCATCTGGAAACTTACTAACTATACCTATTATGTTCACATCCAAATCATTTATATAAATAATGAAAAGAAAGGACCCAGCACCAATCCTTGTGGCACACCACTGGTTGCAGGCCTCCAGTCTGAAAAGCAACCGTCCACCACCACCATCTGTCTTCTAGCTTTTGAGCCAGTTCTGTATCCAAATGGCTAGTTCTCCCTGTATTCCATGAGATCTGATCTTGCTAATCAGTTTCCCATGAGGAACTTTATCAAATGGCTTACTGAGGGCCGTATCGAACATGTCCATCACTCTGCCCTCATCAATCCTCTTTGTTACTTCTTCAAAAAACTCAATCAAGTTTGTGAGACATGATTTCCCATGCACAAAGCCATGTTGACTCTCCCTAATCAGCCCTTACCTTTCCAAGTGCATGTAAATCCTGTCACAGAGTCATAGAGATGTACAGCATGGAAACAGATCCTTTGGTCCAACCCATCCATGCCGACCAAATATCCCAACCCAATCTAGTCCCACCTGCCAGCACCCAGCCCATATCCCTCCAAATCCTTCCTATTCATGTACCCATCCAAATGCCTCTTAAATGTTGTCCTTCAGGATTCCCTTCAACAACTTGCTCACTAACAATGTCAGGCTCATTTGTTTATAGTTCCCTAGCTTTTCCTTACCACTTTTCTGAAATAGTGTCTCCACGTTAGCCAACCTCCAGTCTTCTGGCACCTCACCTGTAATTATCGATGATCTCAGCAGCGGGTCCGGCAATCACTTCCCTGGCTTCCCACAGAGTTCTAGCGTACTCCTGATCAGGTCCTGGGGATTTATCCATTTTAAGCACTTCCTCCCCTATAATATGGACATTTTTCAAGATGTCACCATCTATTTCCCTACATTCTGTATCTTCCATATCCTTCTCCACAGTTAACACTGATGCAAAGTATTCATTTAGTACCTCCCCAATCTCCTGTGGTTCCACACATAGAGTGCCTTGCTGATCTTTTGTCCTTAACATATTTATAAAATCCCTTTGGACTCTCCTTAACTCTATTTGTAAAAGCTATCTTGTGTCCCCTTTTTGCCCCCCTGATTTCCTTCTTAAGTATACTCCTGGTCCCTTTAAACACTTTTAAGGAATCGCTTGATCTATCCTGTCTCTACCTGACATATGCTTCCTTTTTCATATCCAGTAGCTCAATTCGTAACCAAAACCTCTAGTCATCCAGCATTCCCTACAACTACCAACCTTGCCTTTCATCCTAACAGGAACATATTGTCTCTGGACTCCTGTTATCTCATTTTTGAAGGCTTCCCGTTTTCCAGCTGTCCCTTTACTTGCGAATATCTGCCCCCAATCGACTTTTGAAAGTTCTTGCTGTTTACAGTCAAAATTGGCCTTTCCCCAATTTAGAACTTCAACTTTTAGATCTGGTCTAACCTTTTCCATCACTATTTTGAAACTAATAGAATTATGGTCGCTGGCCCCAAAGTGCTCCCCAACTAACACCTCAGTCACCTGCCCTGCCTTATTTCCCAAGAGTAGGTCAAGTTTTGCAGCTTCTCTAGTAGGTACATCTGACTGAATCAGAAAATTTTCTTGTACACACTTAACAAGTTCTTCTCCATCTAATCCTTTTACACAATGGCAGTCCCAGTCCATGTTTGGAAAGTTAAAATGCCCGACCATAACCACCCTTTTATTCTTATACATAACTGAAATCTCCTGACAAATTTGTTTCTCAATTTTCCACTGATGATTAGGGAGTCTATAATACAATCCCGATAAAGTGATCATCCTGCTCTTATTTCTCAGTTCCACCCAAATATCTTCCCTGGAGGTATTCCCAGGAATATCCTTCCTAAGTATAGCCATAATACTAACCTTATCAAAAATGCCACTCACCCTCCTCTCTTGCCTCCTTTTTTGTCCTTCCTGTAGCATTTATATCCTGGAACATTAAGCTGCCAGGCCTGGGCATCCCTGAGCCATGTCTCTGCAATTGCTATGAAATCCCAGTCTCATGTTCCTAACCATGTATTCATCTGCCTTCCCTGTTAGGCCTTTTGAAATAAATGCAGTTAAATTTGACAGTCCTACCTTATTCTCTGCTTTGTTCGTACCTGCCCTAACGGTTTAACTTACTCCTTTTCCCAACTGTATCAGTCTCAGATTGATCTCTTTCCTCACTATTTCTCTGGGTCCCACTCCCCCACCTGAGTAGTTTAAATCTTCCCGAGCAGCTCTAGCAAATCTCCCTGCCAGTATATTGGTCCCCTTCCAATTCAGGTGCAATACATCCTTCTTGTACAGGTCGCGTCTACCCCAGAAGAGGTTCCAATGATCCAAAAATGTGAACCCTTCTCCCCTGCACCAGCTCTTCAGCCGCACATTCAGCTGCTCAATCTTCCTATTCCTACTCCCACTAGCTTGTAGCACCATGAGTAATCGAGATATTACTACCCTCAAGGACCTCCTTTTTAAATTCCTGCCTAACTATCTATATTCTCCCTTCAGAATCTCATCCTTTTCCCTCCCTATGTCATTAGTTCCAATGTGTATGACTACCTCTGCTGGTTCCTCTCCCCCTTGAGAACATTCTGCACCCTCTCCGAGATATCCTTGATCCTGGCACCAGGAAGGCAACGCACCATTCTGATTTCTCGCTGCCCGCTGCAGAAATGTCTGTCCGTGCCTCTGACTAGAGAGTCCCCTATCACAATCAATCACTTGGACCCTGACATACCCCTCATTACATCAGAGCCATTCTCGGTACCAGAAACTTGTCTGTTCATGCTACATTCCTCTGAGAGTCCATCACCCCCTACATTTTCCAAAACAGCACACTTGTTTGAGATGGGGATAGCCACAGGAGACTCCTGCACTACCAACGTACCCCTCCTAACTTTCCCGGAGTTAATCCATCTATGTGATTGTATCTGCAACTTTTCTCCCTTTCTATAACTGCCATCCATCACACCCCCAGCTCCTGTAAATTCCTTATTGCCCCTAACTGCCATTCCAACTGATAGGATTCACAACCAAAGATACTTCCTGCAGACATAATCATTAATAACATGGAAACTCCTCCTAAACTCCCACATCCAACAAGAAGAGCATGTCAGTCTACTGAAGGCCATCGTTGCTCTTTCACGATCTACAGACCCAGAAAATAGCACAATCTTATTGCTCTAAAAAAACACTGCTCCAGGCTAACTTAATATTTATAACTTAATATTTCTAGCTTATATTTTAAAAATATGTAATCAAGAGATAGATCTCAATAAAACATAATCAAGAAAGAAGCCACTCTACTCATTATTGCAGATTTACAGCAAGGTTGCACTTAAAAGCTATGTACTTTTCTGTTCCTGTGCCTATGATTGCTTCCACTGATTTTTTTTATCCTCCTGTTGCATGCTCATTTTTATGTTAGTCAGATTGGCAGACAGAATTTTATTGAGCAAGGCAAGGGAATGAAGGCTTATGGGGAAAAGGCAGCCAAGGGGAGTTGAGGGTTATCAAATCAGCTATGATCTCATTGATGGGCTAAATGGCCTGCTTCTGCTCTGGCATCTTATGGTCATATGGTCTTGTGGTAGGAAAGGTGTGTGTGAATCGGCTGTTGTTCAACTAGTGCATGAATAGATGGAGTTTCGGGTATAACTTCATGATTATGCCATCACAGAAAATCCACCTAACTGAAACTCAGGTGACAAGAGTCAGGAACAGAGGGCAAAGGTTTGGTGAACCATGCATGTGCCTTTATTAGGTTGCCTGGGATTTCTGGGACTTTCCTAGTGGACACAGGCTAATTTGAACTGGATTCGGTGAAGTAGAACTGAAGTAAGAATTCCTGATCTCCAATCTCATTTTCATTGACTTTTGCCTCGAGAAAACCCAGCCAGAATAAAGTCTTGTACTGACATTCCCCTGTGTCATATCTCTGACCAAGAACATGACTGTGCACTTCATTGTCTAGCATCAGTGGGTTTAGGATGGGAGTTGGGGTAGACGCAGGACAGTTTAATTTACTGTCTTGCTATGCTCCTTAGAAAGAAATTAGTTTTCTCTCTGTACAAATTCACAAAGTGCTTAATGTACCAAACCTCCCAAAATCACTCAGGATATCTGAAAAATGATGCATGTATGCAACAATTGTACTGTCAAGCTTGAAGAATTCTTCTCATGTAATCCTTTCCTTAGTATCAAACCACTCCAGGCTTTCTCTTAACTAGGTCAGCTGGGAGTTGAGGTGATGTCTCCATTTTCATTGCTTCTATTCTCTTTTTCACTTCAATCCAGTTGCCAAGATCCTTAATAAATTCAACATGTGTTAAATTTGCTTTTATGAACTTTTGCTTTGGGTGCATAAGTGATCTCCTGTAGCTATCATTTTCAGGTGAATCTGAATTGGTAAGTTAGGGCAGTGCTAATCCCCTTACTTTATTTGAGACTGTTATTATAGTGATTCCTGGTTGCCTCATTTCTATCAGAGCTTTTTAAAAAAAATTCCTTTTTCTGTTTTTGTTTCAGCATTTGAATATTGAAATTGTTTTACCATGTTTTATTTATGAATATTTTCTGCATTGGCAATATATATACAGTTGGGACTTTGTGTGTGCAAAGTTACTCTGTAAAATTTCAATAAATATTAATTGTCTTTTATAAATTATTCATTTGTGGAATATACATTGCTGGCTAAGCCAGAATTTTTTGCCCATTCCTAATTAAGCTTGAAATGGTGGGGGAAGTTACCATCAATAAGTTCAAAAGGTGAGCTCTAGGATTTTAACCTCAGAGTGGTGTGTGACTTGGAAAGGGATTACATGATGTTCCTATGCATCTACTACCCTTGTCCTTTCAGAGGTCATTACGGGACAGCATGGTAGCTCAGTAGTTAGCACTGCTGCCTCACAGCGCCAGGGACCCGTGTTCAATTCCACCCTAAGACGACTGTCTGTGTGGAGTTTGCATATTCTCCCCCGGGTTTCCTCCGGGAGCTCTGGTTTCCTCCCACAACCCAAAGATGTGCAGATTGGATGGATTGGCCATGCTAAATTACCCATAGTGTCTTGGGATATTCAGATTAGGTGGATTAGCCATGGGAAATGCAGGGTTATCTGCATAAGGTATGGACATGGGACAGGGTGGGATGCTCTTTGGAAGGTTGGTGTGGACTCAATGGGCTGAATGGCTTACTTCCACACTATAGGGACTCTTTGACTTTGGAATGTACTGTCAAAGGAGCCATGATGGATTACTGGAAGCCGTCATATATTTGATACACACTGTGACTACTGTACATCAGTTGTGGAGGGGCTGAATGTTGAAGGTGGCAGATAGGTTGCTCATCAATTCCTGAAGAAGGGCCTGTGCCCGAAACGTCGAATCTCCTGTTCCCTGGATGCTGCCTGACCTGCTGTGCTGTTCCAGCAATAAAGTTTCAACTTTGATCTCCAGCATCTGCAGACCTCACTTTCTCCTGCTCATCAATGTGCAGCTTTGTCCTGGATGGTTTTAAGGATATTGTTGGAGCTGCCCTCATCCTGGCAATTTCTTGCGCTTTGAAGATGCTGGACAGCTTTTAAGGAACCAGGAACTTGTTCTCTGCCAAACCTGCTAATCTCTGATCTGTTTTTGTAGTCATAGTCCAGTTAAGGCTCCAGTTAATGGTAACCCCCAGAATATTGATGGTATCAGCGAAAGTAAAGTCACTGAATATCAAGGGGTGGTGATTAGATTCTGTCTTGTTGGAGATAATCATTTCCTGGAATTTGTGCACTGCAAGTTACTTTCAACATATCAGCTCAAGCCTGGATGTTACCCAGCTCTTTCTGCATGTGGACATGGACTGCTGCAGTATCGGAAGAGTTGTGAATGATGCTGATCATCGTGTAATAGTTAAATAACATCCCCAATTCTGACCTTATGCTTGAAGGAAGATGATTGATGAAGCAGCTAAAGATGGTTGGGCCGAGGACACTAACCTGAGGAACTCCTGCAGAGATGAGCTGGGACTCAGGTAATTGATCTCCAACAATCACAATCATCATCCTTTGTGCTGGGTATGACTCAAACATTGGAGAGTTTTCTCCCAATTCCTATTGAATCCAGTTTTGCAAGGACTGCTTGTTGCCACATTCAGTCAAATGCTATCTTGATTTCAAGGGAAGTTGCTCTCACCACATCTCTTGAGTTCAGCTCTTTTCCCGTGCTTGGGCAAAGGTTGTAATGAGGTTAGGAGTTGAGTGGCCCCGGCAGGATCCAATTGAGCATCAATGCACCGGTTCTGAAGAAGGGTCACTAGACCTGAAACATGAGCTCTCCTTTCTCTTTCCAGAGATGTTGCCAGCAATTTCTGTTTTTGTTTCTGATTTCCAGCATCGGCAGTTCTTTCTGTGTGCTTGATCAGTGAGCAGGTTATTGCTGAGCAATTGCCTCTTGATTGCAGTGGAAATGCAGCAGATTCAGGGAATTGATGGGGCACCTACCGTCATCCTCACATCTGATTAAATATCCTGCTGGCACCTAACACACCACAAGAGAAAGCATTAGATTCCAGATAACAGTTCTGTAATGGGCAGTATGGGTAGTTTTGGCAAATGACCAGTCTATAAACCTTAATGGTGTCAGGAAAGTGGCACCTTTATGAGATCATTTGTTGTTATTGAAAACAACTAGAAAGCATGTTTGCCTATGGGAGTGTTAAATGCCTTTGTTTTGATTTGTGATTTTGACCATATTGTGTATATTGTAAATTGTGTTTGTATAAACACAATGTTGTAACTTTAAAGTAACAGTGGAGGTAGGAACACAAAGCTGTAGCAGTTAGTTGGTTTGACAATATTTGATTGGAGAGTTTTTAAAAAATGCTTCATCATAAATTAACACGGAAATGTTCCACAGAAACTGCCAATGAGATATTTGAACAAGGACTCTAGCTCTGGCGCTACAAATAGACTGTGTCACTTTCAACTATTTTAGAAGGCCAGGTTAGATCAAGCTTAAAGCATGTAGGCTTCAGTTTCCTCTTCTGGATGCATTATTATTAATGGACTAGAAAGCAACAAAAGATTTTGTGAATTTCCTTCATATTTTTATGATACCAAGCACTGCTGCACAATTGAACACACAGATACTTTGAACTAAGATTAGAATGAAGGCCAAAGCAAAGGTGGTCGAATAATTCCAAATGTATTTTCAGGTTTAATGAAGTGTTACAAACTATGTATTTTGGAAATGATCTAAAGTCTGCCTCACAAATGAAAATATCTCTCATTTTGTCAAGGAAGAAAAATATGAAAAATATGAAACAAGTGCTGCCTGACCTGCTGAGTAGAGTCATAGTCATGGAGATATACAGATGGAAACAGACCCTTCAGTCCAACTTGTCCATGCTGACCAACTATCCCAATCTAGTTAGTCCCATTTGCCAGCACCTGGCCCATATCCCTCCAAACCCTTCCTATTCATGTACCTATCCAGATGCCTTTTAAATGTTGCATTTGTACCAGCCTCCACCACTTCCTATGGCAGCACACCATCCTCTGCATGAAAAAGTTGCCCCTTAGGTTCCTTTTAAATCTTTCCCCTCTCAAAAAAGCCTATGCCTTCTAGTTCTGGACTCCCCCACTCAAGAGAAAATACTTTGTCTATTTACCCTATTTTATGCTCCTCATGATTTTATAAACCATTATAAGGTCACCCTCAGCCTCTGAAGCTCTCAGGAAAACAGCCCCTGCCTGTTCAGCCTCTCCCTATAGCTCAAACCCTCCAACCCATGGCAACATCCAGACCTTTCTGGTATTATGTCAGATTTCCAGGATCCTAATATTTTACTGAGGCACTGCTGTATTTGATTATCAGCATCACGATGCCAGTGGCTGCTGAATATATTTATCTGAAAAATAAAAGGTTTCCATTTGCTTTAAAAATTATTCCCTTCAACAATGAGAAACCAACTTTTCTAGAGATGCCATCTCTGAAATTCAAAGTTTGATTGCATTTTCCGCTGACTGATTGATAATGCTGAGCTTAGACTGCGCCAAACATAATTCATCAGTTAGCTGTCTGAGCCTTGTACCTTTTCTCAAGAGATCTAGAAGAGGCTCCAAGGTCGAAAAGAGCATAAGAAAACAGGCAATAATTTAGTAGGTTCTGCTTATTTAATGTTATGGCTGTGTTTTAAAAGTCTACAATTAGAGAAAGGGAAGTCTTTTGTGGGTTGACAGCTAGCTAGTGATAGTAAGTGCGAACTAAAGGCTGACAAGGAGACAGCAATGTGACGGTTGTCAGAAGCCTTTTTGTTTCTAACAGTCATCCATCAATCTGTTGGAGTCCAGAACTGAAAAGTTTCAACTACAACCAAGACCAAAATACCAAAAACTAAAAGCTACAAATCTGTACTGAAGTACAGTGAGTACTATACCAATCACTCTATTCTTTTAAAAAAAAAGCTGTTGACCAGACGTCCAGGACACTAATTTTTAGAAAATGGCTCTTGGCCTGCTTCCAAACCCCACTCGGAGCAAAGCTTCTTAGACTTAGAAGCGAATTAAATTGAATCTGAACTGCAAGATAGTCTCAATTTCAATCTTGCACAGTTTCACCAAGCAAAGCAAACTGTGTCAAATGATGACTCAACTCAAGAAGATCATCATTAGCAGGTGGCCTGAACATATCCAACAGGTCTCTGAGTTCATACATACACTTTGGCATTTCAGAGATGAACCAGAATACTCGAATATTATCCTCAAGGGCAAACAAGTTATAATTCTGCAGTTTCGACATCAAGACATTCTAGACCAAATATGTTTGGTCTCATGGGTGTGGGAAAAAAAAGAGATTGGCTCATGAATCCATATTTTGGCCCAGAAAAATAAGGAGATCAATCAACTAACCAAGTAATGTGAGATATATCAATTTCAAAAGAACCACTCCTTCACACACAATCCTTTTGAGGTGTGGTTCATGATTATGACTGATATTTTCTAAGTCTGTGGGCATGATTACGTGCTGTTGACTGAACATGTCAACTAATTCCCTTCTGTGTGACGAGGCAAGGGTAAAACTAATGTGACAGTTGCTGACACAATGACTGTCATATTAACTAAGACTGGTGTACTTTGACGTATTGTGTCTAACAATGGTCCCCACTACACTAGTGCAAGCACCCAAGAAATGTGCAGGAAATGGGGTGTTCAACATATCGACTCATCTTCCCTACTTTCAGCCCAACTGTCTCACAGAGTGCAGTTTCTGCTGTAAATGACGATCCATCCACAATTGCAGACAGCATATTGAAGGAGGAAGCTATACAACCTGGTCATAAAAACTGTGTAGAATGGTATCTAGTTGTGAACACCAAAGTGTTATCTCAATATATAGACAATATGCATTCTTTTACACTGAAGGAAAAATGAACTATGTTGTATTGTAGCAGAGATTCCATACCAGACAGGCCCATACCTTTAAGACAGTTAAATGACATCACAATATATTACATTTTTGGTTCTAAAGAGACCCACCTCATCTTCAGTCACTTCCACTCGATGTTAGAGTCAATGTAGTGTCATCAGCCAGTTAGCTATGTTTGTGCAATGTATTGAAACATCAGAAAGATCAAAACCCAGACTAATGCATGTCTGCAAATATTGTGGTTATATAAATGATTGTTAATAAACTTCAAGACAACTGTCTCAAGAGGAGGTCACCGTAGTTTACATTCTGTAGACTAACATGTAGAAAACCATTAAAGATTTTAGTTTTGCATTAAGTTTAAAGTTCAATTTTCCAAGATGTTACCAATTAAGAATCTGCTTCTTGAATCAACAGTCTCACTGATGGTGGGCGAGACGTGTGAGGGGGAAATTTGGGTATGGCATGAGTTAAACCTGTAAATCCACAATGAGTTTCTTGCTGGGATTAATTGTTTAAGATCCATTTTCCATTTATTCTTATTCAAGAAAGTAGTCAGGTTAAAAAGAAAATGATTTATGCTCTACAAACACTGATGAAGCAGTTTCTGTGTAAATGCACTGTGGCTGAACCAGTATTAACCCTGAGGCTTTATTTGGAAATGAAATATGAGGATAACCCCATACCACACTGAGAAAGATGAAGCATAAGAGTTTAGTTAAGGATGGGACCGATGCACAGGCTTTGGAAAGGAGATAGAGTCGTAACTGGGAGGATAAGGAGTGGAGAGACCAGGGCAGGAGAGACCGGGGGTTACAGGCATCTTCCCATTTTTGGAATATATGCAAATCAAGGTATTTGTCTAAAATGGACCATTTCGGAATTTGAGTAACACACTGGCTACTTGACTTGCAACGTATAAATATCTTTTGAATCTTTGTTAAGTTAAAGTGTAACATCAGAATCTTTTCTTCTGGAGTTGACTCTCCCAACATTGGCTCAATAAATGATCATTGACCTGTATCTCAAGGCTCCTGAGATTGTTTTGTAAATTGATATTATTCATGATGCACAAAAGATTAAATGCTATCTTCACTCACAGTAAAAAAAACACCCTGTTGGTTAGTTTTCGCGAGTTAATTGGAAACATTGGGTTGAATTTTTTTTTGGCCAAATCTGTCTTGTATAGAGTTTTTTGGAGAGCTTTTCCAAAAAGGCTCAGAATGACAAGTGAGTGAAGATGCAACCTGATCTAGTCCATTTGCTGAATGTATTGCATATACAGAATGACCTTGATTATCCAAACGAGATGGGTGGGGAGTGTTTTGTTTGGATGTTGAGATCTTGTTTGGATAATCCAAAATTTGGATAATTGATGTTCGGATAATCGAGATTGTTCTGTATACTCCCATAGAACTGTTAGAGAAGGGTTTCCAAGACTTTGCCCCTACAACAGTGACGTAATGGCGTTATCAGGATGATTAACAAGTGATGTTTTTCACACATGTCTTCTGCCATTGTCATTCTAAGTGATGGAGGTCATGGCTTTGAAAGGTGCTGTTGAAGGAGTCTTGAAAAGTTGTTATAATGTATCTTTCGATGGCACATTTGCAGCCTAGGGTGTTTTGCTGGTGGTCAAGCAAGCTGGTTTGCCCTGGACGGTGTTGCGCTTCTTGTGTTGTTGGGACTGTGCGTGCCTAAACAAGTGGAGGGTCCTAATTTATGCTTTATAGATGATAGACAAAGTTTTGGAAGTTGGGAGGAGCAATTTTTATCTGCAGCATTCCAAATCTCTGATCTGCTCTTGCAGCTACAGATTTAATGCGACTGGTCTAGTTCGGCTTTTGGTCAATGATAATCCCCATGATGTTGATAATGGTTGATTTCATAATAATGTTGCCATCGAATATCAAGGGAAGATGGTTAGATTATTGTTTGCCACTGGGTGATACAAACTCAAAAATATGAGCCAAGCCTGAAAGATATCTAGGTCTTTCTGCATGTGTGGGCATAGAAGGCTTCAGTATCTGAGGGATTGTGTACGGTATTGCACATTATGCGATCATCAGTGAATATGCACACTTCTGACCTTAGTTTAAAGGAGATATCATTAATGAAGCAGCTGGAGATGGTTGGGCCAATTGAAGGGGAACTTCTCAACAACGTCCTGGGGCTGAGATAATTGACTTCTAACTATCTAACCATCTTCCTCTGTGTCAGTTATGGCTTCAATCAGTGGCAAGTACTCATTGACTTCAATTTTACTATGGCATCTTTACGCCAAATAGGCTACCTCTCATGTCCCCTTTTTGCACTCTGATTTCCCTTTTAAGTATACTCCTACTGCCTTTATACTCTTCTAAGGATTCACTCGATCTATCCTGTCTATACCTTACATATGCTTCCTTCTTTTTCTTAACCAAACCCTTAATTTCTTCAGTCATCCAGCATTCCCTATACCTACCAGCCTTTCCTTTCACCCTAACAGGAATATACTTTCTCTGGATTTTCGTTATCTCATTTCTGAAGGTTTCCCATTATTGACAATCGTCTAAATCATTTTACTGACGATTGAGGATACGTTGTAGACCAAATTCAAAGTTGTCTCACTCTTTATGAACAAAGTATACCTAATCAATCTTCCACTCTGTCAAGTCAAGAGTTGCAGCTGTACAAGATGAGCTGGCTGAGGGAGCAACTTGATCTGTAGAATGTGTTTTCCCTACTCCAGGCAGGATATTGTCAGCACATTTGTTGTAGCAGGTACCTTCAGTTGTTACATGGGGTGAATCAAATTATCTGAAAACTTGTATCTGTAATTTGGGGGGCATCAGAAAGAGATCAAGACAATCTGTCCACTCAGCACTTCTGACTGAAGAAGGTTTTGAATGCTTTGGTCTTGTCTAGAATGCTTGCACTGTCACTGCAGTGGGTATACACACAAATGGAATGGAGATTTCAGCTTGAGTGTTGAGTTATTAAGTGTCAATATCTTATTTTAACTGGGCTAAGAGTTAAAAGTAAAGTAAGAAAGTAAAGTAAGTTTCTTCATCCTTGGACAGGATAAACAAGGCCTAACGGAGAGTAACTGATTAATTAATTCGGTAAACCAGTTTTATCTAGTTCCTGCACTCTAGTTATAAAGAGTATAAATACAGAAGTACCCATGCAGATTGAACACATGACTGGAAAATTGGTACAGAAAGGAATTCAAGAGACTTGGAAGGCTTTGGGACCAATTCTGAGGCAGTTGGGACCTGTTCGATTAAAAAAAAGAACTGCAGACGCTGGAGATCTAAAACTGAAACGGAAATTGCTGGTGAAACTCAGTCAGTCCGGCAGCACCTGTGGGAAGAAAGCAAAGTTTTCTGGTCCAGATTGAAAAGATCAGCAATAGAGATAGTGGATGCATTGGTGGTTACCTTTCATAATTTTACAGATTCTGGAAAGTTTCTGCTGCCTGAAGGATAACAAATGTGATCTCTTCCTTTAAGAAAGGAGCAAGAGAGAGAGAGTGGAGAACTATAAACCTGTCAGACAGATGTCTGCAGTAAGGAATATTTTAGAATCTATTATCAAAACAACATGATAACTGTACATTTAGAAAATAATTGCAAAATTGGGCAGAGTCACCGTGGATTTATGAAAGGAAACTGATGCATGGCAAACTTGTTAGAGCTTTTTGGGGATGTTATGTGGAGCATAGACAAGTAGTATCAATGGCTGTGGTGTATTCAGATTTTCTGAAGGCTTTTCATAAGGAGGTTTGTAAATAAAATTGGAGTGTATGGGATTGTAGTAATATAGGAGTTTGGATTGAAAATTCTTTAATAGACAGAAAGCAAAGAGTAGAAATAAGCATATCATTATCTGGATAGCAGGCAGTTAGTAGTGGAGTATAGTAAGTGTCAGTGCTTGGTCAATGACTGTTCATAATCTATGTGGAGATCAATTGTAATATTTCCAAATTTGCTGATGAGACCAAATTGGGTGGAACCTAAATTAGGAAGACAGTACAAGGAGGCTTCAAAAGGACTTGGATGGACTATAATGTGAAGTTCTTCACTTCTGTGGGAGAAACAGAAAGGCAGAATATTTCTGAAGTGGTGAGAGATTGAGAGGTTGAGAGAGGGAACTGGGTGTCCTTTTATGTCAGTCAGCTAACATGTAGGTGCAGCAAGCAATTAGAGAGGTAAATTGAATGATGGCATTCATTTCAAAGGGGATTTAAGTAAACAAGTCAAGAGTGTTAAAGGTTTAGATGTAGAGGAATTTCTTAAGTGTGTACAAGACAATTTCTGATTCAGAATGTGGATGTACCTACTAGAGAAGGTGCAAAACTTGACCTACTCTTGGGAAATAAGGCAGGGCAGGTGACTGAGGTGTCAGTGGGGGAGCACTTTGGGGCCAGCGACCATAATTCTATTTGTTTTAAAATAGTGATGGAAAAGGATTGACCAGATCTAAAAGTTGAAGTTCTAAATTAGAGAAAGGCCAATTTTGACGGTATTAGGCAAGAACTTTCAAAAGGTGATTGGAGGCAGATGTTCGCAGGTAAAGGGATGGCTGGAAAATGGGACGCCTTCAGAAATGAGATAACAAGAATCCAGAGAAAGTATATTCCTGTCAGGGTGAAAGGAAAGGATGGTAACTATAGGGAATGCTGGATGACTAAAGAAATTGAGGGTTTGGTTAAGAAAAAGAAGGAAGCATATGTCAGGTACAGACAAGATAGATCGAGTGAATCCTTAGAAGAGTATAAAGAAAGTAGGAGTATACTTAAGAGGGAAATCAGGAGGGCAAAACGGGGACATGAGATAGCTTTGACAAATAGAATTAAGGAGAATCCAAAGGGGTTTTACAAATATATTAAGGACAAAAGGGTAACTAGGGAGAGAATAGGGCCCCTCAAAGATCAGCCACAGAAAATGGGGGAGATACTAAATGAATATTTTGCATCAGTATTTACTGTGGAAAAGGATATGGAAGATATAGACTGTAGGGAAATAGATGGTGACATCTTGCAAAATGTCCAGATTACAGAGGGGGAAGTGCTGGATGTCTTGAAACGATTAAAAGTGGATAAATCCCCAGGACCTGATCAGGTGTACCCGAGAGCTCTGTGGGAAGCTAGAGAAGTGATTACTGGGCCTCTTGCTGAGATATTTGTATCATCGATAGTCACAGTTGTCTTGTGTAGAACCTTGGTGAGATATCATTTGGAGTATTGTATACAGACTTATTTAAGAAAGGATATGCTTTCTTTGGAGGGAATGCAATGGAGATTCATTAGATTAATTCTTGGAATGGTGGAATTGTCCGACAGGGAGAGATTGAGGAGACTGGATCTGTAATCCTCAGAGTTTCGAAGAATGACAGGTGATCTTATTGAAACCTGCAAATTTCTTACAGGGCGTGACTGGGTGGGTAAAGATAGTAAACCTCCCTTGGCCTGAACTTCAGAACTAGTGAACATAATTTCTTCAGTGAGAGGAAGATGAATTGATGGAATTCTGTACCCCAGAGGACTGTGGAATTTAAATAATTGAGCAGGTCCAAGACAGAAATAGAGAGGAATAACATGAAGGGATATGGAGATAATGCAGGAAAGTAGTATTGATCCGCTGGGATCTAAAATGGTGAGGCAGGCTTTATAAGGTTAATGGCTTAATCCTGTGCCTTTTGTACTGATGTACTATGCTCTGCCCTATCTCTAAGATAGTGGTGTTTTTGGAAACCCTTCTTCTATATTTAATTTTCCATCATCGTTCAAAAGTGGATGTAGCAGGACTGCAGAATTTTAATCTGACGAAATCATTTAAGGAACAAGAACCTGGTGCTCACCGATATTGAAACTCAGAGTATGAATAACACTCCCGTTGTAGATTTGAGACTCACAAATCCATGTAGCCACCTAGTCTGTACAAATACAGTTTCATAAGATTATAGTATTCCTTAGTTCTGTTAAGCCATGCTGATTCTTTTCTTTAACATGAATATAGTCCTGTGTTGCAATTTCACCAAGATGACATCTCACATTTTTGTATGCCTAGCGTTGCTCCTGACATGCTGTTTTACATACCTCACTCTACAGAGTTTGATCCCTCACTTGATGATAATGTTGGAGTGAAGGATGTGCCAGAGGTTATATCTTGTCATAAAAGACAGTGTAATCATTCACTGAATAATAAGGTAACGGTACCCCAAAAAGTTCATGTTGAAGTTTCATTGGCTGCACTCAACCTGGAGATGTCACAGAATCTTTGAATGGAGGCACTTGCCTTCCTTGATAGCCTTCAGAGAGAGGTATTTTCCCAAGAGTCCGAGAAATTATGTCTGATTAGTTATTTTTGTTATTGTTATCATGAAATAAAACATCTGGTTACATGAGACAAGTGTCTTTTCTGTTTAGATTCCCCAGTGATCTATCCTTTGCCATAGATTAGATGGTCCTGGATACAGTATAAACAAAGGAGGATTGGTGGCAGTGGACGATCTTAACCACCTCTCGCCCAGTACTGCATACTGGCCTTTGGTGGCAAATACCACAGCCACCATGTCAGACTATGATTGATTTTACAGTTTATGTAATTGTGGTGACTATTCGTTACTTTTTATTTTAGGAGATGGCTAAGATAGGCATTGTTGTAAAACACAGTCTGTCACTGTTACTGATCATTCATTCTTTATCATTAGTGACTTCAACTAAAAAAGAATTTTAAAAGCATGAAATGATATGCTAATTTGGTGTTAGAGGATATCCTATGATGACTAAAATTCATTCTTGTAAGGGGTGATATTGCCTTTCTATATTCTGAATGACTAAATTATAAATCTGTTCAGAAAGAACAGCTTTACAGTTTTGTCATATATAACATGTCAGGAAATATGCCATTATGATTTATATTGGCTGTGTCATGAGGGCCTAGTAATCACTGCCAGGTGCACACAAAACTTCATATAACCATCTGCAGATAAGCCAGTGTTTGCAATAATATAGAATACACTGTTTTGGCTAAAGTAATACTTATTGTACCATTTGCTAGGGCTTACTAGATTGTTAATTACACTGGTAATTGCTATATTTGAGACTATTTTTGTATTTCTGGGGAGTAATAAAATGTTTATTTTCAAAAATATGTCTGCACTATTTCTTTATAATGGTCTTGTTAAAATTTGGGGTAAAACAACATTTGCAGTTCAATATTTATTTGAGCAATGTTGACTAGTTTGCATTGTACTTAATAAGTACTACAGTAAACTGAAGAACTTATAATCAGTCCATCACCTCTGAGTACCAAGTCTGCTCTTCATGCTTGGCTGCACCTACTGTCGTAATCACTCTCCAGGGGCTCAGAGAACAGTCCTGATTTCCATATCATTTTCATTTTCTTTTCCATTATGTGGGCTGAAGTTGGCATGAGTTAAATTAAATGAACTGCATCATTGCGAGTTTTCTACTTATCTGTGTTGATAAAAATGTCAGAAAGCCACATTATATAATTGGAACTGACAGTTTATCTTAAAATAATTGAGCTGTTGTGTCCTCATCAGTTAATGGATGTTGTTAAATTTTTATTTTATAATTTAATGACAAGGACAATCGGAATATAATTGTTTTTTTAACATCACCTGAATCTTTGTATTCAGCCTTTTTGAGGAAAATATTGGTGTGACGTTTCTGCATATGTGAGCAAATTAGTCAATCTTGATTACATAATTGAATTAAATGTAGTGATGAAAGTTTTATTTTTACCTTGCCTCATGCTTGGGTCAAGGTCTTGAATGTTTGTGCATTGATCCAGCACAGATATCAACACATTATACATATAGATGAGTCCTTTGATATATTGCTGATTGCTTTCATATGGTTGGAAATATGTTGGCTCCACAAAATATTCTTGCTGTCAGTCTAAAAATAATTCAGGTTCGTTGTCATGATTGTGTTGCAATATGTTCAGTAACAGCCCCTTGTCTGGGTGGTAGCAGCCTGACATGCTGTCTGAGAAATAAGATTCACCAATATTGAATTGCACTGTTGCAAATGGGTTTTTTTAAATTACAGCTAAGAAACATGTTGATTTTCTATTCAAACCATGGGACAAATCACAAGACCAATCAAATTTATATTACACGACAGCCTTGGCTTAAGATGATACATTCACATTCCTCAATGGAAGCTCAATTAATGGCATTCTGGTAGCACTATATGGTAGGGTCATTACATAATTACATTTTCACACTATTACCACAGAAGAATTCTCAAACTTAGATTAACTACCTTGGGATGACACATAGCCGGGAAATAGTAAATGAAGGTCAATTAATGTTGGCACACACAGTATCTTCATAATTCCTGTAATATGACTCAGATCAGCAGGAGCCTGGGGGTACACTGTGGCCAGTGTGATTGGAAGGCCAGAGAACTGCAGACAAAATAGAAAGATTTTAGTGCCCCAAAAAATTGCATGTTTACAAGCAATGATATGAAAAGAAAAGATGAAGAAGCTTAATAATATTTGAGAAATTTGGATGAATTAACATACAAATAGGAGTAAACCACTTAGTCCCTTCAAGCCTGTTTCATCACTCAATTGATTTAGGGCTGAACTAAATACAACTGAAGAAATACTTCCCCAATTTTGGTTTCCATACCCCACTGAGGTATAGATTAATATTCCATTGGCCTTTTTGATTATATATCTCAGCCAATGCCTAAATCATGATCTTTATACATGGGAACTAAGTTTCTTCATTGCTCCATAACTTCATTTCTTTCAACATTTAGAAAAGAATATTTGATTGGTCTTTCTCATGTCCAAAATGGATGATCTCACATCTCCTCACATTGAACAAGGTCTGTCACCTTTCTCTTCAACTTATTTATTGCTCTCTGTTAATTTTTTTCTTCCCATTCGTACAATATATCTTTCACTTAGTGTGTTCTATAAGCTTGAATAGACAACTTTCAACCAAGTCATTAACATACAATGAAAGCCTGAGTACTTATCTTAAAGGAACACCCCTTGTTTGAATTCCACCAATCAGAAAATGAGCCATAATCTGGTCAAGTTTAGACCAGGATTTACTGTTTTCACACTAAATCCAGAAGTTGGAGAACTTTCTGGAGAGAAACGCCCAGCCTACCTTGGCCATGAAGTCTACAGATCTTCCAATTGTTAGCTAACTAGTTGCTGATGGGGGTTTTGTTGGAATTACAGTCTTGTAGCTATCTGAAGCTGCCAGCCAATCAGAGGTCAGTATCTCGAGAACTTGGCACTGCTTGGATCTTAGATGGAGGATTATTGCTGAGAAAGGTAGATGGAGTGATTGTAATGAGGTCAGCCAGGTGGATATCATAAAATATGAGTACCCTGGTTGGGGCTGTTAACCTGGTCCAATCAGGGAGCCCTGGCTGACAGATAAGAACAGGAGTGTCACACAGCATTGCCCTTTGATGTGAAGGGCACTGCTTGTCACTGGCCACTTGGGTGTTTCCTTTCTTCCTGGTGGTGGAAATTGAATAAAGATTTGTGCACCTTGTGTCTTTCACTGTGTCTCACACCTGCACACACACAACATGGGTGCTGGGGAAAACATAAGCACTACTGCAGTTAGGCGGTAGTGTGGGGATAAAAAAGGAAGAAAAAAAAATAAAAAGAAAAGATCCTTTTCACTCTGAGAACTGGCTCTGAGGGAGCTAGATCAGTGTCCAGGAATGTGAATAAAGGAAGACTTGGTGACGGGATGTCAGCCTCTAAAGATATTTCATTGGCAACAAGAGATTTGAGTGCAACAATCATCTTTGAGTTGGACTAAAACTTTCTGACATAATGCTGCAATTTGGGAAGCTTGACTCATTCAGTCCTGCCCTTGAAGACTGAGCCCAGGATGTCAAAAAAATGTGTTTTTTTTTTCCAGGCAAATGACATTGGGGCTGATGAAAAGCAACGAGTAATTCTCCTGACAGCTGGTGGGCTTGCAGCTTTTTCAGGTATTAGGAGCATAACTTTCCCTGAGGCAGCAAATACTAAAACCTTTCAAGAGTTGACGGATTTAGTTAAGGAATATTACAACCTCCAGCCTCCTGTAATTCTGAGATACTACTGGTTTTACTCGGCAATTGAGAACCAGGAGAATCAGTTTTGGGATTTTTGACTAGGTTAAGATGACTGGCAGAGGCATGTAACTTTGGTTTAGCCTTTAATGAGATGCTGAGAGATTGTTTGGTAGATGGGATTAACTGTGTAACCATGCAAAAGCGCCCACTAATCGATGCTGAATTTCAAATAGGCACTACAACTGGCTTTATCATTGGAAAATGCGGCAAGTGGAGCATATAAATTACACGTTATTCCAATGAAAGTGGACCGCCCTCACCAGGCTAACTGAGCTTGATGAACACTATTTGAGTGAGGCAATTGTGAAGCCTCACTCTGGACATGTCTTGGACAGAGGGATTCTAGGCTACCCCAAATCTTTATTTCTTATTTAACTTTGCAATATCTCATATGAGTAATCACTTTAAAAATTCAATTTTTGACAATAGTTGGACATTTTAACCTTAAAACATGTCAGGTCTACTTCAGCAACAGGGTCACGCATGAATTGCTTCACAGCACTGCTTGAACAGTATCCCATTGACCATACAATGGTAGGTCTACTAGGATCTTATTGGAATAATACATTTTTAACAGTACAAATACTAAATGAATGAAAATCAGAGGAAAAATGTCAAAAAATACTGTTTTTAATCAATTTAATCTTTTTCTGTATTTGGGCTGTGGAAGTAATGGTTTGATATACTTGCAATTTTTTGCAGGCCACGATTCTTTAACATGGGTTTTTATGTCTTTAGCTGTACAGGTGATTTTATTTGAAACATATTTATGAAAGACAACACTTCATGAAATAGACTCATTACATGACTCATAAAGAACTCATTACATTCTTCATGCTGTAATAAGTACATTTGGTTAAATGAGGTGATGAACCAGAAAATGTTGTTAAATTCCTACAAATGAGGAAAATAAAAATTCAAATAACACGACCAGTTTTACAAGTTTACAGTGTTCTAATGGAGAGTTTTATTTGGTACTTTTCCATGTTACTATGGTAAACGTAGCTATAACTAACGTACTAGACTATAACTACGATATGGGGGTCGGGAGTGTGGTGTTGGAAAAACACAGCAGGTCAGGCAGGATCCAAGGAGCAGAAGAATCAACATTTCGGGCAAAAGCCTGTCATCAATGCCCGAAACATCAATTCTCCTGCTTCTCGGATGCTGCCTGACCTGCTGTGCCTTTCCAGCACCACACTCTCAACTTTGATCTCCAGCATCTGCAGTCCTCACTTTCTCCTCCAGAACCAGTTGAGTGAATTTTGGAAAAGAGTATGTAATGTACTGTTCAAGTGGTGCTTGCCAATCACTATAGATGGAAATGGCTAGAGGTAGTCAATAATGTTTAATCAACAGAATTGCCATGTACAGTTGTCAGGTTGAGTCATTTTGTTGTTTCTTCTACATTACTGCAATGTTTGATTTAGACCCATTGGCTCTCCTGTGAACTTTATGCCAAATTTTAAATAGTGTGGCGCAACCTCCTGTTTCTGTACATTCCCTGTTTGAGCATGATCTGCCAAGTATAGAGAAACAATACATTGATTCAAACCAGGCTGTTGGCCTTACGTTTTGGTCTAAATTTATTTTCCTGAATCAATGGATTAAGGGTAATGTCTAATTGGACTGTAAAGAGATATTTGGCTCATTAAATTAAATGCTATGAAATGAACATCAGCTCTAGAATGGCAATTAGTATAGTGAATCAAATCATACTATTATGATTGGCAATAATGAGACTAACTGAAAAAAATGACTCAAATAGCTGAGGAACATACATTGAACAGTGAAAGTTAACATTGGTAAAACAAAATGTAGTCACACTTTACAGTTCTTCACAAGCCAGCATACTATTAAACACTGAAAAGCAAAACAGTAAACTGCTCCAACTGTTAACAGTTATACCACATATTGCAAAAATTTTTTTTGTCAGAGAGCAGCTTTTATTTATCAAAGCACAAGTGCATCACTGTGTTCCCAAGCTGGTAAGATGTTTATCGATGAGAAAGGCAGTCGGGTCCATCTTAGATCATCCATTCAGGGAGTGATGGCTCCCCCCACCCCTCTCCCTGCAAACCGAGTTTTTTTTTCTGCCTCCAGAGCCTTTGCCCAATTTCAAAGTCTGATTTCTGCCTTAACTGCATGAAAAGAAAAATATCTTCCATATATTACTTCAAAATCAGATTTTTATTAGTTTTCGCTGGTTCCACTTTCCTGCATGAAGTCTTTTTCCAGGATAACCTACTTCATGTTGGAGTAAGTGGTCATGTAGTACTAATATCACTGGACTAGTAATCCAGAGCCCATGGGATAATGTTTTGGAGACAGGAGATCGAATCCCACCATGGTGGATAGTTAATTCAGTCAAAAAACATCTGCCATTCAAAACTCATGTGATGGCCTTACCGAGCCTGGCCCGCACATGACTCCGGATTCCACGACAATGTAATTTACTCTGATCTTCTCTCTGAAATCACTTACTTTGCTGGCGAGACCTGTGTTTGTTGCCTATTATGTCCACATCCCATTCAAGAAGTGAACAAATATTGCTGATAGTTTTATTTCCCTCAATAATATTCATTATTACAGTTGCATCCTTTCTAGAAGGAAATGCCCAAGTTTTTGCCATCTTTTGTGAGGACTTAAACTTCAACAGCGGTTATCAGTCCTGTTCTGTTCTCACTAATCCTCAGGGTTTAAGCATTTCTCCAGAGCTTCAGGTAAGCAAAACGATACTAAGTGTGTTTTGATCCAGGTAATGTGCAGTTTTCTCATGACTTTCTCTGAATTGATATGTATACTTTATAACTATATACAGCTGGGTTCACAAGTTGCTTTATTGATTTTTACTGTGCATTAGTTGAACAGATTGAACATTGAATCTAATAAGACTCTTGGGGCCACTTTTGTCTCTGATTGACAGATTAAGAATAGGCTGAATTTCCACAGCAACTATATAGATGTATCATTAATCTACACAGGGTGGCTGGACTGATATGTGTTATTTATACAATACAATTGTCATTGGTTATTGATTTATGTATTGGTTTATCAGCAAGAGGAAGGTAATTGAGTGATGCTGAGTCCAAAAAAAAACACATCTGAATAAAATGACTATTTTTGACTTTCTTGAAGTGAGTGTTAGACTGGGGAAGGACCAACTTTTGAAAGATCAGCTTGAGGAAGAGCTCCCAGATTTACTAATGTTTCATGTATATCTTTCCAGCAGAAATAAGATTCAGAAGGACTGGGAGTTTCCTCTGCCATCCAATGAAAATTATCTCTTCGCTGCACAGTCCCCTTCCTCTAAACCACCTGTCCCTGCTTGGACTGCTAGTGGTCTCTCTGCCAGGGGTTAATGGTAATAGGGGAAAGACCCAGATGTCCAATAGATTTTCTTCATCTAGCTGAATGCTGCTTCAAAGGGAACAGTAGATCTTTAGATGCAGTGATAACTCTTCATAACTTACAAAAAAATCCAAAAAACTGTGGATGCTAGAAGATGGAAACATAAACAAAAATTGCTGGGAAAACTCAGCAAGTCTGGCAGCATCTGTGGAGAGAAAGCAAATTTAACATTTCAGGTCCAGTGACCTTTCTTCAGAACTGCATTTATTCCCTGTCCCTAATTACCCTTGAGATCAATGCTATTAGGGAGAGATTTCCAGGGTTTTGACCCAATAACATTGAAGGATCAGTGATATGTGTTCAAATCAGGATGGTGAGTGGCTCGGACGGTAACTTACAGGTGGTAATGTTCCCATAAATCTGGTGCCCTTGACAGTTGAGATGATAGGGTGGTTTTGGAAGGTACTGTCGAAGGGTCTTTGAATTTCTGCAGGGCTTCTTGTGGATGCTACTATTAAGTGTCGAGGGAGGAGGGAGTGGATGTTTGTAGATGTGGTGCCAATCAGGCGTGTTGCTATGTCCTGAATGGTATCAAGCTTTTTGAGTATTGAAGCATTCATCTCTTGAGTGTTGTCTCCTGTTACCTTTGGTACACCCCTCAACTTTTCCATCCACTTGTTATATAGTGCTGAGTTAGCAATAGAATTACCTCCTTATTTATGACAGGCTTCCTTACCATGCATTGGAAATTTAACATGATCTTATCTTTGAGTTCTGCTCCACTTTCCTGTTTCATTCCCATATCACTTGATACTTTGAGTCCAAATGTCTATATGTCAGCCTTCAATGTATTTAACAATCATAGCCCTATGGAGTAGAGAATTCCAAAGATTTACAACTCTCCGAGCAAAGAAAATTCACCTTCTTTCAAGCTGGAATGTTCATTCCTTAACCTTAAACCTTAAGCTTAGTTCTGACTCTCTAGACAGGAGGAACTTCCTTCAGCAGCTTCCCTGCCAAACCCTTTCACAATCCTGTACACTTCATTGAAATCATCTCTCATTTTCTGATTATGTATCAAAAAACCCTGTCAAAGGGATCTATCTTTGGAATCAATGTAAACATACCAAGATTCTGTCAAATTGACCTGGCAAAAGTATCAAGATGACCTGCTAAAGGGAACCTTCAAGTTGACTTGTCAAAAGTGTTGAGGACCTGTGAAAGGAGCTGTCAAACTGTTACAGCATTTAAAAGTCCAGATCTATTTGCAAAAAAAAGGTCTCTGGAGTCTTAAAACAAAATTGTTTGCCATTTTACTGAATCTGTTGACATAAACTCAGGGTTTTCATGATTTGACTCGATCTACATGACTGATTTCACAATTATCTATTATCAAAGCAGGGTGATTGCCATTTCACAGTTTGTTTGACAGTGATAAGCAGGTATGGACACTTTGATGTGGAATTATGAGCTCCAGTGCTTGTTATCAGGGATAGTGCGCTTGAATTAAATGTCTATTATAAGGGTTTATTTATTTTAAGAAATGCAAATAAAGTATATGGGTTTTTATGAATGAGCTTTTTTATGATCGTATAGTCTGCAGCTTTTTATTAAGACTTAAAAATTATTTAGAATTTCATTTCATCCCTGCTCTGTGTGGGTCCTGAGGTTTGCCCATGGTGGATACTAGCTTAATTAATATGGTGGGTGTAAGGACAAACCATTGTGGATCGGGCATGGATGAACATAAGGTGACACTGTTGGCATGGGGGCTATAAAGAGCAAGAGGGGAGGATAGAGGGACATCATTTTGGTGTGCAGCATATTAGAGGCCATGGCATGGGGAATGTTGCGTATGTTATCATGGAGGTTATGATGGAGCATGAGGGGATGGTAGATGGGCATGAGTTGGCACGATTTATTCCTCTAATGGCCAATCTCTTTAATTCCAACACTTTTTTTGTGTGTAAACAAAAGCACAAACTTTTTAATAAGAATCATGCCTATCTTCCCCATTTTAGTCTGTAATTGGCCCAATTTAGATGCTTTGCTCTTTTTCTCACACTCTTTTTATTCTTCCTCTCCAGAAGTTACACTGATATGTCTCATCTCCTATTCTCTTTAGCTTTGTAAATTTGCCCTTCTGTGAATCTTCTCCCAATATCTCAGTTCCCCTGGTGCATCTGTTTTTAGTTCAACTCAATCTAAAACCCTAATAATATGTTTTGCCAGGAATCTATATTACTGTCTATTACCTTTAGCAATGGAACGCTGTTACATTGCTTGCTGGAGTTTAACTAGCTTTTTCTGGTTTTAATTTTACTGGCACCAGCTGCTTCTGTGCACTGTAAATATTAATGTATTTTTAAGTCTAATTCCACAGTCAATCTCATTTTCATGTTTCATTTCTTTTTGTAAAGCAGTTTGACATCATTCAATACTAGGAGGTTAGATGCATAAGTATTTATCATTTTTCCTGCATAGTGCTGCCTGGAAAGTTAATCAGAGTACAGAGCTCAGTTGGAGGTCTACCTGATAGATGATCTCCCTGCCCTTCTTCTGTTCTATTCCTCCCTCTCTCTCTGCTTTTAGTCTCATTTCCAAATGATAAAGCGAGAGCAATGTCATGACTGTAACTACTACTTGTACATTTGCCTTGTGCTCTGTTCACTGACAATTTAATTCAAACTCTAACTCTAAAGAGAGTCAGCGGTTTGAACACTTGCTAACTTTAGGGCTAGCTGTCACCGTAAACAAATGCAAGCTTTACTTAACCTTTCTCCTCACTCAGCATCTCGTGTTCTCTGCCACACAGAGTCTCCTTCTGTCACGCATGCTGTCAGTCTGTCTTTCTGTGATTCTCTTTCTCTCTCTAGTATTGCAGTCTATTAAGATAACAACAGAAATATATTCTTGTCAAAATACAAAAGTTCGAAAGTTCATGCTTTATCCTGTTTTGGAGTATTTAGGAAAAACAAGCTCATAATTATTGTTTTAACCAGTCTTTCCCTTTGCTTTGAGTGCTACATTGATTACAGTGAACTACACTGATGCATTTTTCACAATACTTATAAGGACTTAGACTGATGCGTGCTGAGAGTTGTTGGCGCAGGTTAGCTTGCTAGGATTTGTCGTCATTAAATCTCATGAACTGAGTTTGGAAAGACCATTTTCTCAATGCCATGGCTTCTTGGAGAAGCACAGATTTCCGAACAAAAGGATTTGAAAAGCAAAAAAGGATATCCCATGAAATTTAATAATTTTGGAGTGATTTACATCTTAATTGTGTTCCAAGCCTTATTTCCAGCTACTAAGATTACAAGATAAAGACAAACCGATTTTTCCAAAATACTACTATCAATCTGTTGGATTTATCATCTTTTTATGTGTTTATAGGGACAGTATTACTTGCTACTCACTTTTGATTTGTTGCTTGTTGACTTTCTTGCTCTGTATTATTGATTGATATGTTCCATACTAATTGCTGTTCTGTGACTGTGAGATTTGACAAATTGGGTGCAATTGTGCCATGAACATTTGCCAAAAAAAAATCGGTATCATGTTAAATTTTAATGAACAGTGCTTGAAACTGCAGTGATCTGACATAAGAACGCAAGAACTTGAGCAGGAGTAGGCCGCCCAGCCCTTTCACTAATCTTGAGGCCATGCCTCCTTGTCCTAGTCTCACCTACCAGTGGAAACATCCTACCTATTTCTATTTTATCGATTCCCTTCATAATTTTATATGTTTCTATAAGATCCCCCCTTATTCTTCTGAATTCCAATGAATATAATCTCAGTCTACTCAGCCTCTCCTCATAAGCCAAATCCCTCAACTCTGGAATCAACTAGTAAGAACGCCCTCTGCACCCCCTCCAGTGCCAGTACATCCTTTCTTGAGTAAGAGATCAAAGCTGCACACAGTACTCCAGGTGTGGCCTAAACAGCACCTTGTACAGCTGTAACATTACCTTCCTGCTCTTCAAGTCAATCCCTTTAGCAATGAAGGCCAAAATTCCATTTGCCTTCATAATTAATTGTTGTATCTGAAGACCAACCTTCTGCGATTCATGCTCAAGGACACCCTCGCAGCATTGCAAAAAGTGAAGCTAATGAATGTATGGCTGACTTGCACAGGACTTGGTTGGGTAACAGTTATGGTATTGGATGAGAAAATCAGTAATCATATATTTAAATATCATTCAAATTGGTTGGCAGTACAAAGATGCTAGATTGTTGTTAATAAAAACCCAAATAATTGATTGATAAACCTTGACGGGGATGCTCCCATTATTGTGTAGCCTGTCACAATCATTACCAAGTCACAAAGAATAGCCAGTTATAAGCATGTTCCTGTGTCCTAAAGTCTTGGGGCTGAGTATATGATGGCCAGTGCAAATCACAGTGCCACGTTAAAGAAAGGTGAAATCTATGGTTTAGTGTTGAGGCCTGCTACATAACCATGTTTACTGGATGATTTTACAGTGGGATTGCACCAAGGTGCTGATGTAATTCTCAATGTGCTAAACTTAATAAGGCCTTGGGGGAAGGAAAATACAAATAACATTCTTAGGCAACAGTGCAGTTTGAGCTTCAGATTTGTGCTGGGGAAACTCTGCAAATATACAAAAAAGACAATAGTGTTGGTCTATTTATTCAACAATATCCTTTTTCTCTGAAATGCAGTTTGCTTGATAGTTCCATCAAATATTTACGCATCTACTTGGTGATGTCATTGTTTATTTCAAAGCATTCTTGGAGTTTCCCCGTCAGACCACAGACTGAGAGTTGATTCATGACCTGCTAATAAAAAGCCAAGAGAACCTCAAATGAATCAAGCTGACCCTTATAGATCCACGCTGGAGAATTCCCCCGGGTTAGCTTCCAGGAGAACTCTCTATCTAGAAGCCTTTTACCGTGATGCTAATTTAAAGTGTTTGCTTTGACGATCCCAGGAAGACATTATTGATTATAGCCTTGCAAATGGAAGCATTGAAACTTAAGGCCAATTTTATGTGAACTTGAGATGCACTTATTTGAAAGTACAATGGGTGGATCAATCCTTGTTGATCGGAGATGTCATGTTTGGAATTTGTGTTAATGTCATTATTGGGGGAGTGTAGATTCCATGGACGTCACTGGTATGGCTACAGAGATTCTTGTTGTAATGCGTACTAAATATGTTTCAACTGGATTAACATGAGGTTAAATTTGCAAGAGAGCAAGTTGAAAAGTATGATTCAGATGTGGATATTAATCAAATGAGCTTGATGTGACAGTGGAAGACAGTTTAATATTCCAGTATTCATTCACATTCATTGTTCTGACAGGTCTGTTCATTTACATTTAGATGTTGCCAAGCTAGCCTGTGAAAATCTGTGGCTCTTGCCCCCCAAAAAACCTGTCAATGCTGGATCAGATGCTTGTGAGAACTTTGTGAAGTCAGAGTGCCCGGGGATGTGGCTAAGTGAAGTTATAGTATTGATCAAAAGTCACATGGCACCAATAAGTATATTTGAAATCGCAATTTTTCAAAGCGTTGCCCTTTTCTCAGGGGAAGTGAAGAGAGTACCCAGGCACAGACTTTATAATCAAAGGAACCAAAAGATCATAGAAATGGTGTGAGTAGAGGCCAAATAATAGGTCTGTGCAGGTGATCAAGAGTGGCAGTGTCAACAGCTGAATAACAATAACAATGGATGATCTATAATCTGATTAATCGAAGCAGAGAGATAATTGCAAAAAGTTAAAGATAAAGTAGTGATGGAGACAAACCAAATGACTGGAATAAAATGCTAATAAAAGAATCGCGTGCTGAGGGTCTAACCAAAGTAATAAGTAATCCAAAACTCTACAAACTAATTGAGGTAGAGAGATCATAATAAATTATCAAGGTGATCATGTCAATATAGGACAGTAAGAAAGATTTTACAGAACAGTATCGTGAGGTCACATGTAACACAACATGAATTCAAAATCACGTTTGAGGCCGTCTTCATGGGTATGGAACTTAGCTCTCAGATCCTGTTTGCTGATTCTACATTGTTGTATATCTCAAAGGCCATCTTGGAGGATGCTTACCTGAAGATCGGAGGCTGTGTATCCTTGACCACTGAAGTGTTCCCCAACTGGGAGGGAACATTCCTGTCTGGCAACTGTTGTGCGGTGACCATTCATCAGTTGTCATAGCATCTGCATGGTCTTGCCAATGTAGCATGCCTTGGGGTATCCTTGCCTGCAGCGTATGAGGTAGACAACATTGGCTGAGTCACATGAGTACCTGCAGCTTTGTGGTGGGTGCTGTTCCCACATGTGATAGTAGTATCCATGTCGATGATCTGACATGTCCTGCAGAGGTTGCAGTGGCAGGGTTGTGTGGTGTTGTGATTGATGTTGTCCTGAAGGGGGCAGCTTGCTTTGAACAATGATACTACTAAATACATAATTCTTTGAAGTTTGCTTCACATGTAGACAGGGTGTTTAAGAAAGCATTTAGCTTGGAGTCATAGAGGTGGTAATAGACCCTTCGGTCCAACCCGTCCATGCCAACCAGATATCCCAACCCAATCTAGTCCCACCTGCCAGCACCTGGCCCATATCCCACCAAACCCTTCCTATTCATATACCCATCCAAATGCCTCTTAAATATTGCAATTGTACCAGCCTCCTCCACTTCCTCTGGCAGCTCATTTCATTCATGCACCATTTGTGTGAAAAAGTTGCCCCTCAGGTCTCTTTTATGTCTTTCCCCTCTCACCCTAAACCTATGCCCTCTAGCTCTGGACTCCCCGACCCAAGAGAAAAGATTTTGTCTATTTATCCTGTCCATGCCCCTCTTAATTTTGTAAACTTCTATAAGGTCACCCCTCAGCCTCTGACACTCCAGGGAAAACAACCCTAGCCTGTTCAGCCGCTCCTTTCAGCTCAAATCCTCCAACCGTGGCAACATCCTTGTAAATCTTTTCTGAACCCTTTCAAATTTCACAACATCTTTCCGATAGGAAGGAGACCAGAATTGCATGCAATTTTCCAACAGTGGCCTAACCAATAACCTGTACAGCTGCAACATGACCTCCCAACTCCTGTACTCAATACTCTGACCAATAAAGGAAAGCATACCAAACGCCTTCTTCACTATCCTATCTACCTGTGACTCCACTTTCAAGGAGCTACCAACCTGCACATCAAGGTCTCTTTGTTCAGCAACACTCCCTAGGACCTTACCATTAAGTGTGTAAGTCCTGCTAAGATTTGCTTTCCCAAAATGCAGCACCTCGCATTTATCTGAATTAAACTCCATCTGCCACTTCTCAGACCATTGGCCCATCTGATCAAGATCATGTTGTAATCTGATGTAACCTTCTTCGCTGTCCACTATGCCTCCAATTTTGATGTCATCTGCAAACTTACTAACTGTGACTCTTATGCTCGCATCCAAATCATTTATGTAAATGACAAAAAGTAGAGGACCCAGCACTGATCCTTGTGGCACTCCACTGGTCACAGGCCTCCAGTCTGAAAAACCACCCTCTGTCTTCTACCTTTGAGCCAGTTCTTGCTTGTCTTTGTTGCTTGGATCATTGAATATAGGAGTTGTGAGGTCATGTTGAGATTTTACTGGACATTAATGAAGCCTCTTCTGGTGTATGCACCTATGCACCTTTTCCCTACAGTGTGGAAACAGGCCCAACAAGGCCACACCAACCCTCCGAAGAGTAATCCACTCAGACCCATTCCCCTACATTCACCCCTGACCCCAGTACTGTGTTCAGTTCTGCTCGTCCTGTTATAGGAAGATATTATTAAGCTGGAAAGGGTCCAGCAAACATTTACCAGGATGTTGCCGGGAATGGAGGATTTGAGTTATAAGGAAAGGCTGGATAGGCTTTTCACTGGAGTGTAGGAGGTTGAGGGGTGACCATAGAGATGTGAAAAATCAAAAGTGGCACAGATAAAGTGAATGAGAAGGTTTTTTTTTCCCGTGAGGTGTGGGATTTCAAGACTAGAGGGGTATTTTTAAGGTGAGAGGAGAAAGATTTTAAAAAGGCATGGGGGTGATTTTCTTTACACAGAGCGGTTCATGTGTGGAATGAACTTCCAGAGGAAGTGGTGGATGCAGGTACAGTTACAATGTTTAAAAGGCATTTGGATAAGTACGTGAATAAGAAATGTTTAGAGGGATATGTGGCAAACACAGGCATGTAGATCTAGTTTAGTTTGGGTTTGGGTCATGGCATCATAGAGTCGTAAAGCATGGAAACTGACCCTTTGTTCCAACCAGTCCACGCTGAACAAAATCCCAAATTAAACTAGTCCCACCTGCCTGCTCGTCGCTCATATCCCTCCAAACCTTTCCTATTCCTTTATCTGTCCAAATGTCTTTAAATGCTGCAATTGTACCCACATCCACTGCTTTCTCAAGAAGTTCATTACACACACAAATCATCCTCTGTAAAGCATTTGCTTTCTACATCTTTTTTAAATCTCCTCTCACCTTAAGAAAGTGCCCCCATCCAGTCTTCAAATCCCGCAACCTAGGGAAAAGATAACTACTATTAACTCTATCGATACCTTTCATTATTTTATAAACTTCTTTCAAAGCAGCTCTCAAACTCCTATGCTACAGTTTAAAACTCCCGGTTATGGTCGGCGTGCGTAGTTTGGATCAAAGGGCGTGTTTCCGTGCTGTATGAACCTCTGGACCAGAGAGTCATACAACATAGAAACAGACCCTTTGATCCAGAGGGTCACACAGCACGGAAACACACCCTTTGCTCCTGAGGGTCATTCAGCAGAGAAACACATCCTTTGGTGCAGAGGGTCATTCAGCACAGAAACACACCCTTTGCTCCTGAGGGTCATACAGCACAGAAACACACCCTTTGCTCCTGAGGGTCACACAGCACAGAAACACACCCTTTGCTCCTGAGGGTCACACAGCACAGAAACACACCCTTTGCTCCTGAGGGTCACACAGCACAGAAACACACCCTTTGCTCCTGAGGGTCACACAGCATGGAAACACACCGTTTGCTGCTGAGGGTCACACAGCACGGAAACACACCCTTTGGTGCAGAGGGTCACACAGCATGGAAACACACCCTTTGGTCCTGAGGGTCATACAGCACAGAAACACACCCTTTGCTCCTGAGGGTCACACAGCACAGAAACACACCCTTTGGTGCAGAGGGTCACACAGCACAGAAACACACCCTTTGGTGCAGAGGGTCACACAGCACAGAAACACACCCTTTGCTCCTGAGGGTCACACAGCACAGAAACACACCCTTTGGTGCAGAGGGTCACACAGCACAGAAACACACCCTTTGGTGCAGAGGGTCACACAGCACAGAAACACACCCTTTGGTGCAGAGGATCATACAGCACAGAAACACACCCTTTGGTGCAGAGGGTCACACAGCACAGAAACACACCCTTTGGTGCAGAGGGTCATACAGCACAGAAACACACCCTTTGGTGCAGAGGGTCACACAGCACAGAAACACACCCTTTGGTGCAGAGGGTCATACAGCACAGAAACACACCCTTTTGTGCAGGGGGTCATACAGCACAGAAACACACCCTTTGGTGCAGGGGGTCATACAGCACAGAAACACACCCTTTGGGGCAGGGGGTCATACAGCACAGAAACACACCCTTTGCTCCTGAGGGTCACACAGCACAGAAACACACCCTTTGGTGCAGAGGGTCACACAGCACAGAAACACACCCTTTGGTGCAGAGGGTCACACAGCACAGAAACACACCCTTTGGTGCAGAGGGTCATACAGCACAGAAACACACCCTTTGGTGCAGGGGGTCATACAGCACAGAAACACACCCTTTGGTGCAGAGGGTCACACAGCACAGAAACACACCCTTTGGTGCAGGGGGTCATACAGCACAGAAACACACCCTTTGGTGCAGAGGGTCACACAGCACAGAAACACACCCTTTGGTGCAGGGGGTCATACAGCACAGAAACACACCCTTTGGTGCAGGGGGTCATACAGCACAGAAACACACCCTTTGCTCCTGAGAGTCATACAGCACAGAAACACACCCTTTGGTGCAGAGGGTCACACAGCACAGAAACACATCCTTTGGCGCAGAGGGTCATACAGCACAGAAACACATCCTTTGATGCAGAGGGTCATACAGCACAGAAACATATCCTTTCGTGCAGAGGGTCATACAGCACAGAAACACACCCTTTGGTGCAGAGGATCATACAGCACAGAAACACATCCTTTGGTGCAGAGGGTCATACAGCACAGAAACACATCCTTTGCTCCTGAGGGTCATACAGCACACAAACACATCCTTTGGTGCAGAGGGTCACACAGCGCAGAAACACACCCCTTGGTGCAGAGGGTCACACAGCACAGAAACACACCCTTTGGTCCTGAGGGTCATACAGCACGGAAACACACCCTTTGGTGCAGAGGGTCATACAGCACAGAAACACATCCTTTGGTGCAGAGGGTCATACAGCACAGAAACACACCCTTTGGTGCAGAGGGTCATACAACATAGAACCGGACTCTTTGGTCCAAAGTGTGTTTCTGTGCTGTATGACCCTCTGGACCAAAAGGATGTGTTTCTGTGCTGTATGACCCTCTGCACCAAAGGGTGTGTTTCTATGCTGTATGACCCTCTGCACCAAAGCATGTGTTTCTGTGCTGTATGACCCTCAGGAGCAAAGGATGCTGTATGACCCTCTGCACCAAAGCATGTGTTTCTGTGCTGTATGACCCTCTGCACCAAAGCATGTGTTTGTGTGCTGTATGACCCTCAGGACCAAAGGGTGTATTTCTGTGCTATATGACCCTCTGCACCAAAGGATGTGTTTCTGTGCAGTATGACCCTCTGCACCAAAGGATGTGTTTCTGTGCTGTATGACCCTCTGCACCAAAGGATGTGTTTCTGTGCAGTATGACCCTCAGGACCAAAGGGTGTGTTTCTGTGCAGTATGACCCTCAGGACCACAGGGTGTGTTTCTGTGCTGTATGACCCTCAGGAGCAAAGGATGTGTTTCCATGCTGTGTGACCCTCAGGAGCAAACGGTGTGTTTCTGTGCTGTATGACCCTCTGCACCAAAGGATGTGTTTCTGTGCTGTATGACCCTCTGCACCAAAGGATGTGTTTCTGTGCTGTATGACCCTCTGGACCAAAGGGTGTGTTTCTGTGCTGTGTGACCCTCTGCACCAAAGGGTGTGTTTCTGTGCTGTATGACCCTCTGCACCAAAGGGTGTGTATCTGTGCTGTATGACTCTCTGGACTAAAGAGTGTGTTTCGTGCTGTATGCCTCTACGGATCAAAGGGTCTGTTTCCTGGCTGAATGGCTGTATGGACCAAAGGGTATGTTTCCTTGTTGTATGACTCTATGGACTAAAGGTGTGTTTCCGTGCTGTATGACTCTATGGACTAAAGGGGGTGTTTCTGTGCTGTATGACTCCATGACTTTCTGACTCTATAGCTTAAAAGACTCAAAATGACCACCTGCAAAAGAGACCTGTGTTCCACTTAGGTAATAAGATGTTACTGCTATTCTGTGTATGATTATGTTATCATACAAGCAGAAAATAAAAGGAGTATTTTGAGTTCAGTCCCACAGAAATTGGACACTGTCACTAATTAAAAGAATGACTGACATCACAGTGCTTCAAAAAACAGCCCCTCAGTTTGGAACAGAAGGTGTATGCCAAAATGTGTGTCAGTTGCCATTGCACCATATGTGGCCTCTTGTTATTAATCCACATTTTAAAATTTGCATTGTTAATGGTAGGATAATTGCAATCTAAAGATTGAGGGTACAAGATAAAGGGCATTGATTGAACCTTCAGCTCATATAAAGAGAGACCTCTGTGTGTTGGTTAGGGAGGAGGCAGAAATATTGTGACTAGGTGAGAAGGGGTCAATTGCTTCCCCTATTTTCAATCTGTTCAATTGATCACAATAAAATATTAAAGATGTTTTAAGCACACAGCTTTACATCATTTCCATAAAAAAAGATTGTTGACTATTCTCCAGCAATAATTAAGGAGCCAATTACAAGATTTTCTAGAGTGAAAGGAGCAGCAATTTTATTCCATACTCACCCAAGAGGAATAATTAAGATGTGATGTCAAACATACAGGGACTCAGAAGTATAACGTTTAAAAGAAAGTAGTGACCTGTATAAAAAGGACAAGAAATGTACCTTGAAGTCCTTAAGGTGTTTTCGACTATTTATGTTTAATGTGAGGCTATGGTTGGTTAGTGGAGTCATGGATCAATAGCAGCCATGAATACTGCAGATACATTCGATTTGTCGGTGATTAGACATTTTCTTCAGTTTATTTTATCATCAAATGCTTAGTCTGACAAAACTTGAAGAAAACCAGTTCTGGTTACAAATCCATCTGCCAAAAAAACACTCCCAGAAATGAGTTCAATATCTGTGTTCCTTGTATTCAAGCTCCTTAAATATGGGCAAATTTTTAAAATCTCCAACACATGAATTTTCTGTAAAGGTGTCAATTACACTGGAGGTAATGATCGGACTGACTAGTTTCGGTTTCTTTGAAAACTTGTTAATTTCAGTTGAGGCTGGTACTTCTTTAGTGATAACTTTGTGAAGCTTTGCTCAACCTGTCATCAAGTAATCACAGTGATCATTTTTACATCGATGATATTTCCTCTTTGAAACTAGTTTAGCCTGTGCAAGTTCCAGGTATTAAAATCAAATGATGAAAGTTGAAAATTGATCATCAATACTTTGCCAGTATAATGGACAATATACACTTTTGTATTCTGTCAATAAACCTGGTATCAGATAACACCTGGTTTCCTACTTTACCATCTGGCTTTGCGATGCATTGACATGCGTATTTCTGCTACTGAAAATAATGCCGTAATTCTGCAGTTCTAAAGATTTTCTGTGGTATACTGAGGATTAATAGGTTTCAACTTTGTCAAATGGATTATGAACATATGAACTGGAAACAGAAATAGGCCATTTAGCTACTCACGCTTATCCTACCATTCAATAAGGCCCTGTCTGATTTGTTTCTGTTTTAAATTCCACAAACTTCTGACTTCTTGTTTAACAGGAAAATATTCTTTGCTTTAAGAACATTCAGTGACTCCACACCTTCAGAGGTCCCCTATGACCAGTACATTCCTTCTTACTGCCCCTATTGATAAACTTCCCATATTGCAATGTACAGGTCAGTTATCGCATCCTCTCGAGCAGGTTTCATTCTGATCCAGACAAGCTGAGAGAACCTCAGACCTGTTGAACAATTACAAAGGCTGAGGCTCCTGTGCTGCTTCCATCTGAGTCCCATTACGCACCTCACTAATGCTTTCCTGCCCCCAAAACTGACCAATCAGATGATCCAACTTTAAGAGGTGAGACTGCCTACTGGTAGCTTACCCCTACCTGATGCATCATGGTGTGTGAAGTTCACCCTCCAGTTCTCAAAGTCTGAGTCCAAGCTGCTTGAACCTTTCATATTTGCTGCAGATATTTTTGCTCTGGATCAACCTGATAAACAGGAGCTCCCATGTGCTGTAATAGTGACCTGTCCTACCATCTTTAATGTGTTGGACTTAATTATTTTATTCAACATCGTGTTTGGTTGTATTTAATATAGTTTAAAATTTCTACAAACTGTGAAACTCTTGAAACTTTAAAGTAAAACAAACCTTAATCCTCACTCCAGCAAGTGATTTAAATCACAAATAACTAGCAGCAAAACTTTATTAAAAGAAATACAGGTTAGATTATTACTAAACACAACTATCACTGACTTAAGTAAAAGTAATAAAGTTATTAATTAAATACAAGGATAAAATACAGCTAAGAATAAAAGAAACTTAATCCTTCTTTAGGATTTAATTACAGTTCCTAGCTTGCAGTTGAAGTGTTTGCTGTCAGGAGTGATGAATAAAAGTTGAAGACCAGTGTTTATTAGCTGTAAGGGCTGATGTAGTCAAAAGTCAAAATTGGCCTTTGTCGGTGGACACAATAGGTGGAGCAGGGAGTGAGTGAATGTCCTTTTTCCTACTTGTTCTGCTTGCATGACACTTGTCAACTGCTGGGATTCCTTACAACAAAAAGGAAGGAGTTCTGGGCAGGGAGGAGTTCCTCTGTACCTCCAGGTGACAGTGAGAAAACCGACCTCTCACATGCTGTTCATGGTGAGTTCAGCTGAGAACAGTGATATGGAGCTGCCTTCACAGCATCTCCTGAGATCTCTGCACAAAATAGCTGCTCCTATTCCAGGCGTTATAAATTCAAAACTCAGAATGGCTGAAATGTTAATTTAAATGACTCATTGCTCCAAAAAGACAAACATGTTCATTATATTGAAGTTCTTTTAAAGTCCCATCCTGTTTCCTGTCATCTCACTAGCAATTGTGTTTTTATAGCTTTTGTAGCTTCAGTTCTGAAGCTTACGGATTTTCAATGCCTTTTGTGATTGTTTTTCAGATAAATACAGTGAGCTTCCTCTATCTGACTAGATGCAGTTGAATCCACGAAAGAAGTCAGATAGCTATAGGCAGCCACTTTTTAAAGGCTCTTGCTGGCCATTCGAAAGAAAATAAAAAGTTTTCAACAAAATGTATAGATCTCAATATCTCAACTACTGCATTCATCACCCTGACAGCCTTTCAAAATTAATGCGTTTATCTACAAGGAGGGTTGATTGTAGTGTAGTGGTAATGTGACTAGAATAATGACCCAGAGGCCAATGCAAATGCTTTAAGAATATGGTTTCAAATCACACCAAAGTATTTGATGGATTTTGAATTCAATTAATAGAAGCTGTAATTGATAGCAAGTCTATCATTCATTGTTTGTAAAAACCCATCTGGTTCACTAATGTCATTTAGGAAAGGGAATCTGCTCATCCTTACATGGTCAGACCCACTGCAATGTGGTTAAGCTCTGAACCGTCCACAGAACTAGTCCAGCAAGCTACTTAGCTCAAGAGTAATGAGGGATGAACAACAGATTCTGGCCTTATGGGTGATGTCCACATCCCATGAATGATTAAAGGATGCACTCCATCATTGGCTGCTATGCTTTCAGCTGCCTAGGCTTCAAGCTTGGTAAATCCCTCCCTAAGCTGGTTTGCCTATGCTTCTTCCTTTAAGACACTCCTTAAAATCTATGTCTTTGACAAAATTTGTGGTTATCTGCCCTAACTGGTGTTAATGTGGATGGAAGGAGGAAGTGAAGACTGGAGATCAGAGTCAAAAAGGGTGGTGCTGGTAAAGCACAGCAGGTCAGACAGCATCCAAGGAGCAGGAGAATCGACATTTCAGGCATAAGCCCTTCATCAGGAGTATGCCCGGAATATCGACTGTCCTGCTCCTCGAAAGCTGTCTGACCTGCTGTGCTCTTCCAGCACCACACTTTTCAACTCTTATGTGGATGGAAGTCAAATTTTGGTGACATTTCCATAAAGTGCCTGGGGACATTTTACAGCATTGAGTACACTTTTATAAATGCTAGTTGTCACTATCAAGCCAATTAAGCCTTATGCTTTATTCTTCTATTCTTCATTCTAGTGCAGGTCTCCATGAAAGTGGGGTGAGTGAAGATTTCATGGTCAGGATTCAGTATTGTAGCTGCTGTTTCAAATGTTGGCTTATTATAATGTATAAATGTATTGGCTTGTATTTTAGAAGGAGCCATAAAACAGTAGAATGAACTGAATAAATTAAAGTCTTACCAAAATGAAGCATTAACCCTTTGACAGCATCATCAATATGTTTGCAAAGTATAGCCAGATGGAGGGCAACAAACACTATGGAATTTACTGATTTTAGTGGAAAATCAGACAGGTGCAGAAAATGGTACACTGTTAGCAGTGAGAAAAGATTATTACGTTACTTTGAGCAACCCCCGTATAATTAATTGATATTCAAAAAAGTGACAAAAATACAACATTTATTTAACTGGATTAGTGGAACAAAAGGAGATGTGTGAAGTTCTCCTTGTTAAAGATGGTCCCCTCTGGTCAGGGAGTTGGTGCTATATTTAAATTGTGATGATAAAAGTTAGAAATAATTTTTATTCAGAGGTGGTTGTCACAGCAGGAGATGCTTTTGTCATTGGGTATAGTTAAGGTACAGACATTATATCTTTTAGGGAAATGCAGATAAATATATGATGCGTAAAAAGATACAGGGCTATGAGAAAATAGCAGAACAGTTCAATTCTTCAGTATTTCTGAAAAGAAACCCCACATTTTGTCAAAGCTTTTCATCTTGCACTCATCAGGGCAATTTGCAAGAAATGCTAAACAAAAGGAAAAATAACATTAATACTGTTGGAGAAGTGAGTGTTGAGTGGATGGCAAGTGGACCCTGATTGCTGGAGGCATTGCCAGGGAGAATGCATAGGTTAATGACAACTGACAGTTAACTGCCAAGCTTTGCTTAAATTTTAAGCAGGGCAGCTTGACACTAGTTAACACAATGATGGTTAGTTGGAACTTCCCTTGACCAAGCCATTTTGCTCCAATCCTTACTGCTATCCTGTTGAAATGTAAGATTGTCAGCTGTACTTAAGAGCTTCACATGGAACAGATAATGAACTCCCAAACTGTAAAGTATAAATCTGCAATTACAGCACTGCAGCCTACCATTAGGCAAGTGGTAATTCCAGTAGAAGCTGGAAAACTTTGATCCATATGCAACAAGGCTAGGAAAAGCAGTTTGCTTTTCTGGTCGAGATTGCAAAGTGCATTTCTTGTGGTCTCGTGTGCTAACCGGCAACCCAGAAGGGGAAATTTAAAAACATTGTAAATGCATTATCTTTGCTGCTCATGAAGTATCGTGATAAGATGCTTTCAAAGTGTAGGAAATTACTAAAACAAATGAATACCAGTAGACATTTGGTAGCACAAAACTTGAGTATAGCTGAAAAGATACACATTTTGTCAAAACATCATTTTCTTCTCATCAGGGCAACTTGCAAAAATTTCTGAAGTAAAGGGAAAACAAGGTTTATCTTCTATGAGAGGAGAGAGCTGAGTAGTTGGCAAGTGCAATCTGACTATTAAAGGTGTTGCCATCCTGCAAGATAATGGCTCCCCTGATTGGGTCATTTCTTGTTTTTCTTATTCATTCATGGGAGGCGGTATCACTGGTTCGGCAACATTTATTGCCAGAATATTATCTGGGTCTCTGGATTAACAGTCCAGCGACATTACCACTAGGCCATTGCCTCCCCTCACACGAAATAATGGAACCTGCCCAAGGCTGGCAGTTTTCACCCTGAAAATTGTCCAGACTTCCCTTAATCTTGGGTGTATTTACACTGCAAATTCAGTTTGGGTACAAAGTGACATGAGCTTCATATTGATGCTTATACAGCAATATTATACTTATTGATCGGTGGACATCTGGACTCTGGGCACCACCAGAGCTCAGGAGCAAAGTCTTGTTCAGCTTCCACACTGTAGTCCTACACTGCATCGATTTGAGTCCAAATCAGTACCAAACTAAATTGTCTGCTTGTTTCAGAATCGCACTTGAACAATAATGTTGGAGGGTACAGGCTTGGTTTGATTTGATTGAGGTGATTTGGGGCCGGCCCATCAGCTGGAGAGCTGGCAGGACACCAGTGTGGCCCCTTGAAGAAAGGCTGGCCGAATGAAGTGACACACAAGCACATAACTTGACAGTGCCAGTCATTGCCTGAATCCAAGGGCCTTGGTGGCAGCTGTCTCCCTTTCTTCCGACCACTCCTTGCACCACCATAAAGCCGCCAGTCAATCAGAGGTCAGAAAAGTCAGACTACTTTGAAAGGCCATTCCAAGTGACAGGTGACTTCAGCTGCAAATAAACCCTGAGGCTAAGAATCATCACTGGTGACAAGTGAGTAACAATGGGAGTAGACTAAGGTGGTCAAGGAGAGGAAGTAGTTTGGTACCAAGGACAGGGATACAGCTCTCCCCTTGAAAGCTTTTGAATGAGGGACTTACGCTATATCTGGTTTGTGTGTCTTGGTAGCCCATACATGTGCAATAAAATAAGCCATAAGAATGCATTACACCAGGAACCAGGTTAAAGTGATCAGTTGGGCTTACAGTGTGTGTCACTTGCCAGATGCTGGAATTTACACATGTCCACCGACAGGTTTCTGTTTTATGTAGCCAAAAGGACTTTATGCACTTTTTTTCATTAAGAAAGGGTTATGGAGAGTCCAAATCCATGCTGCATTCCCTTTGGCAATATCCTGACCAATCAGGATCTACCAGTCTGGTCTAAGGTCAATCCTTCAGTTTAAAGTGACAGCAGATCCTGCTGAATCTCCATGCAAACAAAGGTCCAACCAATCAGCACACACATCTCGTGCTGTTAAAAAATAAGTTCCCTTACAAAGTTGGATTTCTTGTGTCCCAGTCCCAATAACGGCAAGATAAAAAGCTTTGAAATTGTGTTTTTTTATTTTCAACAAGCTACTTAATGGTTTGTTCATTTCCACAGAAAAAAAACATTTCAACGTTTTCCAATACACTAGAAATATGAGTTTCTTCATATCATTTCAATAGTTTCCAAGGACATTATGAATATAGCAATCTTGTGGGGATTATATATTTCAATAATTCAGTTTTTTCAATACTCTACAGAAGTAACTGCTATAATTGCCATATATTGCCTTGCAATAATCTCTTCTAGGACAGTCACTCACACCAACAATCTTGGAGTTAATTTGAGAATATTAAAATGACAATCCAAAATAATTTAATTGTATTTTCAAGCTACCAAATTGTTTTGAACAGTATTGAAGATGAAATCTATGTGATATATTTGAAACTCCTCAGAAACGTTGTGATTACAGGAACTATGAATTAGGAATGTATTGGGGACATTTCTCTTAAATGTTGGAAAGTATCTACATATAGTCCATGGGTTGAGGTCCAAGTCTGAGTAATTGCATTGCTGTTATTTTAATAATGAGCTCAAAGTCTACTTAAAATTCATTGGTATATTGCTGAGACTTTGTAATTATATAACTGACTGTGATACTCCCTGTGGATCATGTCCACAATGTACCTGTAGAGAAAAGACAGGCTCTGACATATTGTATTACAAGATGTATGAGCAGTTATTGGTCCAGCCATAAATATTCACAACCAGCACTATTGTGGTCTTAGACTTGTTTCAGACAGGGTGTGCAAGTGATAGACATGGATCTAAGTTAGAACTCAGATATATTTCTTAATTTATTTTAGCAATAATTTTATCAAAGTGAGAGTTGTTAAATCTGAGTTACGGAAAGGAATGTTTCTTTTGTGTTCATAAATACACAAAGAAAATTTGATTTATTGTTCAATCTTTCTGTCTAAATTCTCACTCACTAGAAGTTTATGGGGGAACGCAGTTACCATGAGAAGATCACTCCATGTGCCATAGAGTGACTGGAAAGCAGGGAACCCACAGGGACAACAAGATCCAGACCAAAATGAATTATTTAGTCACTGTTTTTGTCCTGTGTAATTTTGTTCTGTGCTTTATATTCTATTGAAGAAACTTCCTGTTAGATAAGCAGGTGTCTAGCCTAGTGAAATCCAACTAGACATAACTGGACCTTTTCCTGAAGCAATCCGTTTAAACCCAATTTGATAGATGATTGAAACCCACATGGGTGGTGAGTCCTCCCAATGCCAGTAAAATGCCAGAAAGAGCAAGAAGTAGTCCACAATCAGTCACTTAATTGTTTTAATTTGCCCACTAGTGGACAGAATTTCTGCTGAGGGTAGAAGTGCTGCCATTTTACAAGGCTTCTTGTCACCCGCACAGTGTCCAGAGTGCTGGTAAAATATAGATGATTTGTTTCGCATGTTCTAATGATTCCTTCCCTTATGATATGTCCCAACTGCCTGACATACGCTGTTCCATTATATTTACAAAACAATTATTTTAAACTTCAACAATTTATTTATTTCATCCAAATCAATGCAGTTGGAGGTATTGACTGGGACTTTATGGCCCAAGGTGAAAAAAAGTTACAGTTATCACTGTCCTCAAAGAAAATTATTCACAAAGATCTCCAAGTCTCTGTGGTGTGAATTTCACCTTTGCCGACTCTAATTTAAATTCACTACCATGTCTGGACATCTCAAGGTGTCTGCTAACAATGATGTCAGCAAAAGGGTGAGCAGCATTGGAGAATTCTCACAAACCAGGAAATCAAGCGTAAAAAAAATTATCATTCACTTTTTATAAATTCTCCAGAAAGTAAGATCAGGATATACAACTCACTCTCATCAACAACTTTTTAAGGAATAATTAGATTTGAATTTTCAATATAATAAAACAAATTGCATAGATATAAAATAGTTTTCCAGAACTAAAAGTTATTCATCAAGTTATGACTTTGTGCACTGTTAAAACCTCACTGATGCCTCATTATCATGGTACATTGCAGGTTTTAGCATCAATGCTGCAGTGCAAAGGGTGAAGTTCTCATTGGTTCAGTGATTTCAAAAGGGAAGGAGAGAAACGGGGAATCATTATTAGCAACTCCTGGATTTACACACATCACTGTTCATGTGCACACAGCATACGTTTCTGTCAGTTTAACATGGTAATGACAGTAAATGCTTATAGCTTCATCATCATTACAACCATAAAATCTGGACTAATGTGAATTTGTACTAATTTGTTTATCTGTTTAATGCATTACACTGACAGAACTTGTTATTTGAGTACTGCTCCAATAGACTTCAGATATCCTAGTAGCCCAGTGGAATCCAGCAAGAAATAATTGAATCCTTGCCCAAAGCAATCCACTTGAAGCAGATTTCATAGAACCACAATGCCATTGAAATTTACAGCACAGATGATCTTTCAGCCCTCCTCAGTAGAGTAATTCAGTACTTGCTTTGCTACATTGCTCTCTCCCCAAAGCTGTATTTATTTCCTCCACATCAAATATGTATCCAATTTTTACAGAAGCAACAGTCTTCGCCTCAACCATTCCCAGTGGCAAAGTTGGCAATGCTCCAACAACCTTCTTTCTATAAAGTTGTCTCATAACCTCTCCCTTAATAATAATTTTAAATTGAAGATCTTTGTTACTGACTCCCCAACCCATAGAACAATCTTTCCCTGTTCACCCTACGATAAATCCCCTACCCCAAAATGTTCCTATTAATATCTCTTCTGAAGCTTCTCAGAAATGGTTCTGGTATTTAAAGCCTGACCTCTAAACTCTAGCCTTTTATCATTGGAATCTGTCCTGTATGCTGTTGATGGTCTTAATAATTTTTTTTGTAATGGGAAGCCTGAACTACACGCAATGATTTTACAGTGATTTAACCAAAAATGGAAGTTTTTCCAACTACTTCACCTCTGGTTATTTATAAACCCCAAATACTATTTGCCTTTTCTATGTCTTTACCTATTGACATTCACCTATCCACACATTCCAGTGTCTTTCTATTGCATTGATTCAATTGCTTTTCCTCTCACAATGGAACTCGTGTTGTTTACATTCATTGAAATGGTTTTCATATCAGCAGCCAATTTGAAAGAAAAAATACTTATAAATGAGAGAAAACTGTTTATAAAATCAGCTAGTGTGGAGTCAGGATTGGAAGGTCAGTAGTTTAAAATAGGATTGAGAGGAGGAGGAGGTTGGTCCTGAATAAAACGAGCTCAGGGAGGACATGAGGAGAGATATGTGAAAAACCAAGGAAAGAAATTGCAGGGCCTCACTTGGAAGAAGCAAGGATTGGCGGACACAGGAAAAGGAGGCTGATAAAGCTGAGCAGATAATCCCCAAGCTTAGTAACAAAGAAATCCACAAAGTCCTCACTTTAGTTCTTGGAGATGAGGGTGTATTTGAGGAAATGTTTGATAGAAGGAGAGAAGAAGAATAACCTGGGGATTATTTATGCATCAAACACAAACCTGGAATCATGAGCAGTTCTGACAAAGGACAAGAGGAATGATAGGATTTGATTCTGTCAATCCAGATATGGTGATCACTTAAGTGTCATAAATGTTTAAATCTCATCCTTAAGGCTTAAGGGACTGTTCTGGCAAGGTTAAGAAAACTGTCTTCAGTTTGGGTTTTGGAAATTTATATCACAAGGATAGTCAATGAAAAAGAGTGAATTAGAAGTCAGAGAGGGCGCGATTAAATTACTGAGGATGAAAAATCACTTTTTATGCAGAGGACAAGGTAGGAAAATAATGGGAATATTTTGATGGGAAACCTGGTTTGGAATCTGCCTAAAGCAGTACTTAACAAGGATTTAAAGATAAAGTGATCAAAGGAGGAGAAAGTATCTTAGAGTAGAGGGAGAGGTCAAGGTACAACTTAGCGATGGGCATCACCCTGCCATTTATGTAATATTTGGATGGGCAAGATGATGGAAAGCCTACCTAGAAAGGGAGGCTTTAGTGAGAATTACAATGAGATCAACCTGTGCCACCATAGGTAGCAAGGTGCCAACATGGTTAGTATTGCTGGGGTTCTATTCCAGCCTTGGATAATTGTTTGTCTGGAATTTGCACATTCTCCCTGTGCCTGCATGAGTTTCCTCTGGGTGCTCTGGTTTCCTCCCACAGTCCACAGATGTGCAGATTGGCCATGCTAAATTGCCCATCGTGTCCAGGGATGTGTAGGTTAGGTGGATTAGTCATGGGAAATACAGGGTTACAGAAATAATTGGTGGACTGGGTCTGGATGGGATGCTGTTCAGAGGAGCGACGTGGATTCAATGGGCCAAATCGCTTCCTTTCACTCTGTAGGCATTCTAGGTGGTATCTGATTTAATTCATCATTTGAGTTTTAATTAATTGTTATACCAACAAATTATCTTAGTTCCTTTTAGTATTTTCTTCATATTTCTTAATTTTAGAGGATTTTGGGCTGAACAAAATGATGCATGATCTACTAAACCTCAGCAGAAAAGCTGTAGTTAAAGTGAACAGTTGCAACCCTTGTTAGTTATGTGCAACTCTGCGCAAATAATAATATTTGTGGAATATTTGTGAGGCTTTTTATTCAAATTACTGTCAATTCTAAACATATGATTATAAAGGTGCAGCTGGCCACACAATGTACCTCTTGTAACTTCCACAATTGAATTTGCCAGATGATTAGTGGACAAAATTCAAAATTTCACACAATGGATTGCAGATGTGAAGCAAAATGAATTTAAGGTTCAACATCACTTGTGGTTTGAGATTAGGTTCTTACAAGCACTCTAATTGTGTTCTAATGTTAAATTACTTTTAACTTCTCCATTATTTTCCCCCTTTTCAGCTGATTCTGAAGTATGTGGGCGGCACGGTGGCACAGTGGCGGTGGCACTGCTGCCTCTCAGCGCCAGAGACCCGGGTTCAATTCCCGCCTCAGGCGACTGACTGTGTGGAGTTTGCACATTCTCCCCGTGTCTGCGTGGGTTTTCTCTGGGTACTCCGGTTTCCTCCCACAGTCCAAAGATGTGCAAGTCAGGTGAATTGGCCATGGTAAATTGCCCGTAGTGTTAGGTGTAGGGGTATGGGTGGGTTGTGCTTTGGCAGGTCGGTGTGGATTTGTTGGGCCGAAGGACCTGTTTCCACACTGTTAGTAATCTAATCTAATCTAAGGTTCCAGGAAACAGTATGTTCCCTGAAATCTGACTCAAGTGTCATTCTTGTCTTAACAATGGACACCTCAACTCTAGGTGTCACAAGGCTGTTTGACACTCATTGGCTTTGCCCCTCCTGTGTAATCCCCTCTTCATTGACATTCCCACAGATGAAATTCCAGTAGAAGATGATGGATAATGAGCAAATGGGAATGCTGACTAATTTTCCACTTGGGGATAATAGAGGACACTTGCAGTGCCTCAAACCCCACTTGTAGCAGAAGTATGGTGGGGTTTACGAAACCTTGACTGAATCAAGTAATAACATTACAGAGTGAGCCAATTTGATTTTGTTCATGCTACCTGCTGCAGATGGAGCCTGCATTGAACCTGATACCCAATTAAGGACTTAATGCCATTGTCCAATAAAATATAGTGGGCCCCATCTGAACTATTACATATTTATCTTCCCTGTCATCAGCAAGGCCCTGACATTCCGACCTGAGGTCAACAAATTTCGTGTAGAGCTGGGGGTTTCTTATTTATTGCGTTGAGTTGTACATTACTTGGACTCACAAAGTCTTGAGCAGGAGCTCAAAAGTGGCTAATTTGTTCAAAGTGCTTTTTCTAATTCCACACCAAACATAGTTCAGGGATCAAAACTGGGTTCATTGTCAATGTACCTACAATAGACATGCCAGTCTACTTATGTACTTTGAAGTCATAAAAATATATTTATATAATTTTAGCCATTTTGACATTAAACTTGTGTGTGAAACTCTGCAAGCCCATGAATGTGAAATAGCTTAGATATGTTCAAGTGCTTTCTTTAATCCCACAAATTTGGCATGGCAGACTACCAAGTAAACATCTGCCCTGGCCGTAATCTGAAGTTGGAATCATTTTCATAATAGGGACAGCCACGCAAGCCATTGACAACGCTGTTCGGATTCCGACCCTCTGAAGATAACATGTGATCCTTTGCAATTCTGTTGGAGGGCAGGGATGTCTGACCAGTATCACTGGTGGTAGTAATCTTTGTCGCACTCCTCCGAAAAGCTCAGTGTGATTGCTAATCATCTATGTGTAATGCTTCATTCACATATGCAGGTACAGTTTGTGAAATTGCTGGAGAAACTCAGCGGGTCTGGCAGCCTCTGGTCATTGGAGCGGAAATGTTAACTCTGCTTTCTCTCCACAGCTGCTGTCAGACCCGCTGAGTTCCTCCGGCAATTTCTGTTTTTGTTTTAAATTTCCAGCATTCGCAGTTCTTTAGGTTCAACTTTTATTGATCATACACTGGCAAAATATTTGGGAGCAGTCCAGGAACCTGCCCTCCCAATCTCCAAACGCAGAATTATGGCTGGGAGGAAGCAGGAGGAATGGTGACTATTCATCTGAATTTAATTTGATCGTTTGGCATGCTTTCTTTAACTGAGTTACAGAATTATTCTCAAAATAAGTACATCGTACCTCGTCTCTTTGATAACTCTCACTGCTACATGGACTACAGGGTTGAAGAATTTAGGGATTACATATGCAATGACTGAAAATTGATTAAGTACGTCTGCCAGAGTTGTTGGAACGGCAGCTGAAAATCTCCACAGGGTCAATAGTGCAAGAAAATTCATTTCAAGCTTCGAAATATGTTACATTTTGTGAGTTCACTTTTCACTGACATTACAGATGTGAAACTTCAGTAATTTCTGTCAGAAAAGAAAAATTGATCGCTTGAGATGTTGCATAACCATTGAAAATATGGTGAGCCTTGCCTGACTGAGTATGATAGATTGCTACTTACTACATGTAGCAGACACAATTTGTTTTCTACCCCCCCCCCCAGTACAATTGCAGCTCATGAACAAAAAGATGGGTATTGTGACTCCTATTTTACAAATGCTTTGTTAGTGTAATTAGTTAGTTATACTTTGATATTTGATGAGATCCAAAACATATCTCTGTATTTTCAGCAACTTGTTTAAACATTCACAACATAGATGCTACATGAATGTTGATAGTTTGAGAAATGGTTGCGATTGGGAATAAAAATTGTCATTCTAGTCATGGGTTTAGCAATTTCCTATGTTTGCATGAGATTTCTCTCACACTCCTTGGTGTGTCTTATGATTTGGAGTCCACTCTTCATGACCAATAATCAGGTAAACACCTCATTACTAAGTGATCATAATATATCTTGTATTGGATGGTATGATCTTGCCATGTACACTAAAAATGAATAGCAAATTAAGGTGTGATTGTTGACTTTTTTTCTTAAACAAACTGATTTCATTTACATAAAATGCAGGAATTAACACAATGCAGATTTCATAATGAGATTTTTGTACTTTCACTATTCTTCATATAGAAAAAATATTAAAATATATGATGCTATCATATTGTAGAGTAATTTGACTTTGGAGCGATAGTCCCTCAGCCGAACTGTCACGATATAAAGGTATATATATGTCAGTATCAGACTGCAGTCTCTCTTGTATCTGACTGACCCTCACAGATTCCTGTTAAGAGAAAATTAAAAACAGTCATCTGACTCTTTTTAAGTCATACTTTTTTGGCTAACTGCAAGTTGCAGCATGTTGTTTGGAGGGATTCTCCAAAAAATGGTATCGCGTCTGCATCTTTACAAAGATAGTTTCTGTTGCAGCCTGGGGTTCAGCATTGAAGTGGGTTGGAGATGTGCCCTGAGGGATCTCAGAGTTGCCAGTGACTGTGGACAAGGGCTGTTGGTGGGTTGGTGCCCATGGATACTTCCCTGAGTCTTCACCTTCTCAATGGCAACTAAGGATGGGCAATAAATGCTGGTCCAATCAGTGATGCCAACATCCCATGAATGAACAAAAAAGGTTAATTGCTACTTTGATTGTGTAGCTTAATGTGGGGATTAGTCAACATCCACTACCAAGCATAATGAGTAAAAGCCATCCAATTGCCAAGGCAGGAAGACCCAATCTAATAAATGTAAATATCTGAAACCTAATAAAACCAGCAAAAGTAAGCAATTTGATGTTTAACCTGTGTGGTGACCCTATCTGGAAACCATTCGAATCAATGCTGTAAATGGTTTCAAATTTTAAATTAACAATTGTATTCCTGGGACAATCACTTTGTAATCGTAATTGTAGGTAGATCAACAGTGAAATTAAAATAAAAGCCCTGACAGGCCTTACAGTTGAAAGTACTGCGGTTGAAAATGAAATATTTAATTAGAGAAACTGAAATTTTGGTGCAATTTGTTGTTGATTTTAGTTTCTCCCATATTTTCCTGAAAATGTTGAACGATGTTGTAGGTTTAGTGAGCCTTGAGTACCTAGCCCAAATGTGATCCCAGATGGTGGACGTTGAAAGGCAATTTAACTTGAAGAAAGATTACTGCTGAAAGCAATCTGATCTTATTCACTGAAGTTGACTCTGGGGGCCTTTAATTCTATTGTGGTTGAGATTTACTAACACTGGTCAGGCTACGGTTTGAATCTAGAATCTTCCTTGTTTGGCTTAATACCAATTACTATTGTACATTTACACACTACACTATCAATGACCTATCACCACCAAACCTTACAATTACCTACTGATACAATCAGGCAAGGAGGGGTGAATCTGCTCGATTCACTTTCACCCTCTCAGTCAGCCACAATGAACAGTTTTGATTTTATTTAGCACATTGCTATATCACACCCCGATTGAAAATAGTCTACAAGTTGATTAGAATCAAATTGTTTGCATTGGTAAATTCATGGTTTCTTTGGGTGAAGCAAAGAACAATTTTATTCAGTGATTCATCACAAGAAAATAACAGTAATGTGACATCAAACATACACAAGTATAAAATATTAAAAAGGGGAGAGTGTCTAGTACAGAAAAGAAAGATCAAAAATGGGTAATTTAAAACAAATGTTCTTTCGAGTCCTTGAGGTGTTAAATTCTAACGTGAGACCCCAGTTGTTTACTTAATGATGGTACCTCAGCAGTGAAAAAAATTGGAGATAACTTTGAGTTCTTGGTGAGTGGATGTTTCTCCAATTTATTGTATTTACGGGTGCTATTTTTTTGAGACACTGAGGGACCAGGGGCTGAATCCTATCAACATCAGCTAAATGTCATTTTTGCCAAGTTTTGCAATGGGAATCTCTCCAAAAGACCTAACTAGCTTTCTCATGCTATCTTCTCAAGCTTGTCTCATTAACTATGCATCCCATTCACTCTATTCTCCCACTTGTAGGTGGAAGTACTTGCCATTGTCAGCAAATCGCAGGATTCGTGTCACCAGTGCTATCTTTGAAGTCCACCAATGCATCCAGTCAAGCATTGGCATGGTGAAGTTGCCCTTCACTATGCAGTGGGGAAGCAACCTTAATCCAATGTTCCTCAGGGCATAGAAGTGACACAGATGACTCTTCATTGTGCATGCAAGGGCACATTCATACATATTATTTAAAAACCAAGCCATGCAGCTTACCCATCCTTCATCACATCGCATTTTGCAATCCTAAGTCAGGTTTCCCTTCCTCCAATGTCCAGTAGAGCAAAACTTCTTATAATTCCATCACATACACGAAAGCTTTCAAAAGCTTCAGACCATTCACTTTTATTCAGTACCGGCAAAAATGAACAAAAAATAAGACAGAATCTGTCTTTCAAGCACCAACAAATTCACAGTCAATGGTCGCAGCTCACGTCTATTAGAAGCAGGTGTCAACTGAGTCCTGTTTGGCTTAGAGTGCCTGACACTGCAATGCGGTATCACGCAAATGGTGATGTTCCTCCTGATATTCTCAGCTTCCTCCTCAGAATTCTGTTCCAGTGCTCTCAGCTCTATAGATTAGATTACCTACAGTGTGGAAACAGGCCCTTCGGCCCAACAAGTCCACACCGACCCTCTGAAGAGTAACCCACCCAGACCCATTTCCCTCTGACTAATGCACCTAACTCTATGGACCATTTAGCATGGCCAATTCACCTGACCTGCACATCTTTGGACTGTGGGAGGAAATCAGAGCACCCAGAGGAAACCCACGCAGACACAGGGAGATGGTGCAAACTCCACACATTTTATTGAGACACTGAGACAGTCACCCGAGGCTGGAATCGAACCTGGGACCTTGTTGCTGTGAGGCAGTAGTGCTAACCACTGAGCCACCGTGCTGCCCATAGCATTCATCACATTCTCTCTTTGGCTGTTCCATTTGTACAATAACAGTGAGTTGCACCCAGACTGATCCAAGTATAGGAATCTCAATTTTAGCAAGCGGCTGTCTGCTCCACTGTGGTCCTGAGTGAAGCAAGAAATGCATTGTATCTACATGACACCTCAGTGAGTGGGTTGCAAAATGGAGTCATCAGCTGTGGTTGCAGAGGGTAGACCTTGTCTCCTTATAACCATCCTTGTAAGGCATCTGACACTTAAAACACAACAGAAAAATGAGAATTCTCGAAGATATGACCATCTTGACAGCTCCCAGGGTACCCGGAAAAATTACGCCCTGTTGGGAATCCATTTCTATTAATGAACTCAGCCATATTACGATATAGCCCTCCCAATTCAACCTCTGTGAAGTCCATTGTGCCCTTCACCTGGAGAAGCCAGCTGCTTTATAAAGTTAACTGCCCGAGCTATTGACCTTTTGATGGGGAAACGGCACAAACTGCATCGATAAGAAAATTGAGAAATTTGTGGGCTGAGGACCGAGAGATCCCATAAAGATTCCCTTTGGAAGGAACCAGTCATATCAAAGTTCAATGTAGCTATCACCTTGATGGCCACTCACTCCTTCATGTCATGGGTATCACTTCAACACACTTGTGTAGTTTTATAATAGAGTCCTGGGACATCCTCCAGGTGCGTCTCACTCACCTGGAAGAAGTAGCAGACTCTCAAGATGATGAAATCACACCTTACTGCATCTCTTCCACACTCTGAGGGGACCTTCAATTACAACGTCCTTGTGCAAAGGCTGTGAAACAACTGCTGGAGGTTGCCGCTAATCCTGTACTTGCTAGGACTTCTGTTCCTCCTCAATTTCTCTGCACTTTTGTTTCATCACAGTAACAGTGATGATAACTCCTGCCATCACTGGATTCATAAATCATGATTACAATGAACATGCAGGGGGAAATTAAGAACAGAACAGGTTCTTCGTCATTTGGGCAGTTATTATTTACACCACTTGCAAATTACAGTTTTGCAAATTCTACGATATAACAGGAAGGCCTCTACATGCAACCTTGATGTTGGACCTTGTTTCGATGAATGCAGCAGCAGTTATGTAGCAAAGCGACAGTAGAAGATTAAGTGCTGCATGAGTACTGAGACTTGTCCTCCCAGCCCCATGTATGAGAGTGAAACAGTGGCTCAGTGGTTAGCCCTGCTGCCTCACAGTGCCAGGGACCTGGGTTTGATTCCACCCTCAGGTGACTGACTGTATGGAGTTTGCACATTCTTACCATGTCTGTGTGGGTTTCCACCAGATGTTCTGGTTTCCTTCCATCATCTAAAGGTGTGCAGGTTAGGTGGATTGGCCATATGAAATTGTCCATAGTCCAAGGATGTGCTGGCCAGGCTTGCAGGGAGATGGTAAGGGGCTGGTTTTGGGTGGGATGTTCTTTGAAGGGTCAGTACTGACTTGATGGTCTGACCAGCCTTTTTCAGCACTCTTGATGTTCTATAATTCTAAGAGTAGCCTGTGTCCATAGACAGCAAGACCTCAATAACATCCAGGCTTAGGGTGACAATTGACAAGTAACATTAATGTCACATAAATACTGGGCAACAACCAAGAGAGAATCTAACCATCTCCCTTTCAAAGTTAGTGGCATTACCGTCACCTAATCCCCCACTATCAACATCCTGTGGTTAGCATTGACCAGAAACTGAACTGAACTATCTAAATCAATAGAAAAATAAGCCAGAAGCTCCAAGTTCTGCAGTTATTAGTTCGCCTCCTGACTTCATAAAGTCCATTCACCACCAATAAGGCACAAGTCAGGAGTGAGAAGGAGTATGGTCCATTTGGCTGGCACATTGCAGTTTCAAAAACAGGGAAGAAGCTGAGCACTACCCACATCAAAGCAGCCTATTTGCCTCACTACGCTTCCATCCCTGACACAATGTCAGACATGTGTACATTTAACAATATGTCCTGTAGCAACTCACTCAAGTTCTTTTGTCAGTATCTTTTAAACTCACAACCACTACCACTACAAGGACAGCGGATGCATGGGAACACCACAACCTGTAAGCTTCCCTCCAAATCGTACATCACACTCAGTTTGAACTTTCTCGCCTTTCCTTCAGTGTTGATGGGTAAAAATCCTGAAACTCCCTTCACAATAGCACATATGGACATATTGACTGCAGCAGTTCAAGAAGGTGGCTCATCATCACCATCTCAAAAGCAATTATGGACAGACAGATGCACACATTCCATTAAAAAATAAAATCATTAGTTGAAGAAGTCCTGGTGTAGGCTTCAATGAATATCATTTTAACTGGTGTACTGAAATAAATTGCCTTTCCTTTTTGATTGTAACATTCATACTTACTTATACCAGTCATTTGCCAGTATTTCTGTGACATGTGATTATTTTCCACAAGAGTGCATAGCCATAACTGAAATTGTTCAACCTGCAAACAGGTTGTAACCAGATGCCATTTTTCACCTGTGTAACAATGTGTATACATCAGGTTGGAAGGTGTTATATAACTTGGTGTTTGTAAATTAACTATCAGATTTCCCCAGAGGAAATTAATAGAACTAGCTCTGGTTAGTGTCAATATTCTAACACCATAAATTTGAGATGATTTGCTCAATTCCTTCTCGCAACATCTTGTTAATGTGATCTGTTCAGCTTCATATTGAAATTGAAGTCTTTTCGACTGAATCCTACTGATTATCAAAGCCTAATCAAGTGCTGTGGTTTACTTGCATTTGTCTCGCAAAATTTAACAGAGGCATGTTACGCAAAAATGTATTTTTTTAATACAGTCAAGCATTAATTAATAATTCAGATGAGGGGCAACAGCTGCCTTGTAAAATAGTTGTATACCAGATATGCTGGATAACCACTCCATAGCCTAGACTTAAGGGAATAAAGATGGGGATCACCTTGGATGTGTAGATGGAGAAGGGAGCGATGCAAACTGAATAACTTAACAGCTTCCTGTAACTAGTGACACATGAAGCCAATAAAGCATGTGTTTTGGATTTCTGTAGCTAGTTTCTTCCTGGCACAGATCACCAGTCTGTCTCCAGAGTCTACGAATTAAGGACACCACTCCACATTAAACATGGATTCTCCTACTCTTTTGTCTGCCATTGCAATACTGAAAGGATTTAGTTCTTTGGCTGTGTTATGAGCAAATCTTCCATTACTATCATGTCCGGGAGTAGAACTCAAATGCAGGGACACTACCCACTGCACCAAAAGATGTTCTCAGGACTCCAAATTGTGGCACTGTAAAGGTTTAGCTGAGGCTAGTAGTAAATGTGAGTAAGGGATTGTTAACTATTGAGGACCAAAGGCTAAGACATTAGTAGTTATGAAATGCAGTGACTTGGAGATGGTTTTGTTTTACCAGATCATTTACAGGAGAAGTGAAATTGTAAGGGAGTAGGAATATGGCGAATGAATAAAAATGAAACTAATTAGATTAGATTCTCTACAGTGTGGAAACAGGCCCTTCGGCCCAACAAGTCCACACTGACCATCCGAAGAGCAACCCACCCAGACCCATTCCCCTACATTTACCCCTGCACCTAACACTACGGGCAATTTAGCATGGCCAATTCACCTAACCTGCACGTCTTTGGGCTGTGGGAGGAAACCGGAGCAAACCCACGTAGACACGGGGAGAGTGTGCAAACTCCACACAGACAGTCGCCCGAGGCTGGAATTGAACCTGGGTCCCCAGCGCTGTGAGGCAGCAGGGCTAACCACTGAGTCACTGTGCCGCCCAGATGAAGGAAATGGATTTATTTGACTGTGTGTAACAGCTTCATTTTGTACTGGAATGATAAACTCATTATCCACTCATTTCAGAAAAGTAATTAAAGTTGTTATTTTAGATCATTTGAATGCAATAGATTTTGAATTATTTGTCATCAGTTCATAAATGAAGTGTCCAGGATGTACATGTGTGTATTAACAGTTCTCCTGATGTTTCACTGCATCCAATTTGCTTTCTACTGAGGTTCACAGTATGATGGTTCAAACTTGTTTCCTCATCTCACTGCTATTTTTACTTGCTTTGAAATTACTTGGAAATTTCACCCCAGGCCATTTAGGTAGTTACGTATTGCAACATGTTTAAGGCATATTGTCAATTTCATACATTTTTCCGAAGGTTATTTTTTTCATGGAACAGAATACAACAACATTGCAAAACTACACCAGCTACAGTAATCCACCCTTTCTCTTCCATATTCCCACCCCGACCAAACTTTTGATAAGTGGAACCATTCATATGAAAAACACCATGGAATCCATTTTCAGTGACTGCTTCCACTGGTAGGGACAGAAATGGCTAAATCCCCATCCTGCCAACTAGACAAAATATGGATTAAGCAGCCACAAGTGCCAACCCTAGGTTTATGGATAAGACGATCAATAAATTGGTTGCATCTGCCAGTGCAACCCAATGAAGGATCGAAGACAATTGCCCAATGCTAGACAGCCACTCTGAAACTCTCTAGCACAGCATGATTGGCAGATTTTCTCTCAGCGAAACGAGCTATCAATGTCAAAAAGTGAACGAGAGGGCACCTCCATCTTGAGCTGACCTCTGAAAGATGAAAAATAAAAAGTGATCACAGACTGCCGGCCGGCAGCTGTGGTCCTCCTGGATGTTAGAGAAATTTGGGACACGGTGTTTAAAATCAGGACCTACTATTAAGACACCAACCTCAGTTCATCGCTGGCCTTTGTGTGTAGTGGCAGCCTCACCTGTCCTATAGCTTCTGAAAAGTGCCCTCAATGGGTAGTTTAATTGACCTAATTGGTTAACCATTGCTGGTGGGCAGGTTGTGTTAATGCCACCTTTCTGCCAATCCAGCCGCATTGAAAATTGCCCACAGTCAGCAGTTTGGTGTCAAACTACCATTTCGGTCTGGTAACAGGGAATGTGAGGCTTAAATGGTCTTCTGTAATTGTGAGGAAAATTCACCTCAGACTGTGTTGAACCACCCCCCAAGAAGGATGAAAACTTTCAGAGTTCGAACCCATTCTCATGACCGGACTTCATTCACACATCACCTTAGCAATGTGTAGCTTGGAGGAGTTCAACACTTGAAGTTGGGGGGGTGGGGGGGGGGGAGGTGTAAGAAATGTACTCCTTCAATTGCAGAATCCAGCCAATTAGGGTCAGTGAAATGAGCAGGGGGTATGTAAAGCTTTAGATATTGATGTGAGCGTTTTCACCAGGGTTTTAATTTTCCTCTTGGCGTTGTTTTTTTTTCCCCTAACCTTATTTTGATTGACTAAAGTGGCCATTTTACATCAAATACCAACTGGTAAAGCACACAAAGCATATGGCATCCCTCCTGGTACTTCAAAGTTACAGCAGGTTCCAGGTGGCACTATATAAATATAAGTGAAATGGATTGATGAAGCTCCTAGTTGTTGCTGACCGTGGTCCACCCATTCCATGCAGAAAGTGACAGTGAGCTCAATGCTGGTGGGAATGGGACAGTTGACTCATTGGGTTACCCGCTTGCCACTGTCCTATTTTGGGATGGTGAGATAGTGAAAGGAGAGGGGAATAATCCTCCCCACCCTCATTACCTCACACAGCTTCGTCTGTTCTTTTGGCGTATGTGATGGACTCCTTATCGAAGAACTGATTGAAGTTTGTGAAATTTTAGTCATCAGCCATGATCCAAAAGCTTTGCCAAAGATACGCATTAAACGAACACAGCATTTGTAAGTGATTAAATTTCAAAAGTCCACCTCCCCTTGGGATCCACATCATGCCATGTATTAATGATTAAAGCGGTTCTCAGTCTGTAGGCCACTGCACATAACCCATCAGACAGAATATTCAGAATATAAATGACGCAGCTGGCTTGAAATCTCACTGTGCTTCAAAGCTCAAAGTAATCCAATGTAATTTGTATAAAAAAATAAAGATGATTTCACTTAAGTCTTCTACAGTACTGTAGTGATTTGGTATTTCCTCTCTATTATTTAGCATGTTTTACAATTTAAATGGCAATATTTGACTGAGACACTTAAACATGAACAGGTTTATAAACCTTCGATTTAAATTTCAACTTTGAACTTTCTTTGGAGTTATACTTCTTTCATTATGAAAATACTCTGATATTATTCATGAAATCTTATTATAGATTGTAATAAACCAATATTATTTAAATGAGGGAAAACTGCAGAAAGCTGCATCACAGAGAGATTTGAATGCCCTCATGTAGGTATCACAAACATTGGTATGCAGGTTCCAACGGTAATAGACAATGCAAGTGAAATACTGGCATTTATCACAAAGAGAATGGGGTATTAATAAAGAAGGAAAATTTTGCTAAAACTGTATAAGGTGTGAGTCAGACCACAGCTAGAACACTGTGAATGGTTTTGGGCCCTTGATCTAAGGAAAGATATACTGACATTGGAAGCATCTAGAGAGGGTTCATGAGTTTGATCTCGGTATAGAGAAATTCTCCTATGAAGAATGGTTGAATAGGTTGGTCTTGGAATCAGTGCAGTTTAGAAGAATGAAGAAAAACCTTAGTGAAACACTTAAGATTTTTATTTTTTGTTTTCCAAGGGTAGTGAATCTGAGAAATTCTTTACCACAAAGAGTTGTCGATGCTGCATTGTTAAGTATATTCAAGACCTAGATTTTTCATCAGTAAGGGTAGCAAGGGTTATGAGGATAAAGTGGAAAGGTGGAGTTAAGGATGATCAACTCGGCCTTGATCTCATTGAATGGCAAAGTGGATTCGATAGACCCCGAATGGCCTACTTCTGCTTCTGCGTCTAATGGTCTTATTGTCCATGGCAAGCATTAGTGGGCGGCACGGTGGCACGGTGGCACTGCTGCCTCACAGCGCCTGAGACCCGGGTTCAGTTCCCGCCTCAGGTGACTGACTGTGTGGAGTTTGCACGTTCTCCCCGTGTCTGCGTGGGTTTCCTCCGGGTGCTCCGGTTTCCTCCTACTGTCCAAAAGATGTGCAGGTTAGGTGAATTGGCCATGCTAAATTGCTAAAGTGTTAGGTATAGGGGTAAATGTAGGGGTATGGGTGGGTTGCGCTTCGGTGGGTCGGTGTGGACTTGTTGGGCCGAAGATCCTGTTTCCACACTGTAATCTAATCTATTCTAATCTAATCATTCCATGCCTGGTTAGTAGAAGCAGGACCATTGTAAATATATAGAAGTTCAGGTGAATTAATGGAAAACAATCTCAGTTAAAGTTCCTTCAAAAGTTAAACACGTTTCTGAAAAATTACAAGAACAAAGTAAGAGAAACTATTTCCACAAGATACTAAAACCCCCAGGCCCATGGACTGTGTGCTATAATCCTAACTGTCAATATAGAAATGAGAATGTTCTTTTTACTATTTCGTTTGGAATACATGCAAAAAGGAACAGTCTCACGTGCCATAGGAAACATGGGAACGGGGGCAGCAAGAAATAAGAGGAGATTAAGGGTGAGCAGGAAAAAGGTGAGACCAGTGCAGTTGATGCAGGGGGGTAATGACTGTAATATGATGGTAGGAATGAAATAGTCCAAAAAAAATTCTGAATCTTCCATATTGGAGAAGATGGATCTGAATGAGAGGGAAGCAGCTGAAGAAATCATTGGCACTGAAGAATATTAACCAGCTAAAGTAGGATATCAGTGAGACAGCCTTACAACATGAAGTGGAGCCACCAGTGACTGGACCAGAATAGTAACACTCCAGAAGATGATGCAGCAGAATGAAGACATGGCAGGAATAACGGGCCTGAAGATTAAAAGGAACAGGACAGGAAAACTGCAGAAGCAGCAGAGGAATTCTCAATTCATGAATTGCACCATCTTGAAGGACAATGGCAAAAATTATATGGGCAGATCACTACCTGCTGGTTTTCCTCCAAGCAGCACACTATCCTGACTTGGAGCTATACTCCTGTTCCTTCAGTATCCCTGGTTCAAAATCCTTTGAATCCCTTATTAACAGCACTGGGGATGCAACTGCACTCAATTGACTGAATGGTTCAAGAAGACAGCTCACCACCACCTACTCAAGGGCACATAGGGATGGGCAATAAGTGCTGACCTCCTTGGCGATGCCCATACGCAAGAATTAATCATTCTTTTAAAAAGTTCAGATCTGGCCTTGCAAATGGGAAAAATAAAATAAGCCAAGGGAGAAAATGGCAAAAGTCAAGTGGGACTTAATGCAAGCCAGAGTCAGTATTATAAAGAATGAAAGCCTGAAACTGAGGAGTGTGTGCCTTGGAAATAGCAGAAGCAAAGTAAGGGGAAGCTATGGGGAAAATGTATGGGGCAAACTAGGGTTGTCAAATAGTAGGGAAAGTTTGCTGGGGGAGGAAATTCAATTATTCAATTCAAAACCTCAAGCCTATACTGACCTGTCAACCAGGACATATTGATAAAGAGGACATGAGGCAAAATCTGCTCCACAGAGCCACCAGGTGGCCATAGGATGAAAGTATAACAGGAGCTAGCAAGTTCCAGATTAAACTGGGAATTGGGAAGGAGGGGATAGGTGGCACAGTGGCTCAGTGGTTTAGCACTGCTGCCTCACAGTACCAGGGTCCCAGGTTCAATTCCAGCCTTGGGACACTGTCTGTGTGGAGTTTGCATGTTCTCCGTGTGTTTGCATGGGTTTCCTCCCACAGTCCAAAGATGTGCAGGTCAGTTGAATTGGCCATGCTAAATTGCCCATAGTGCTAGGTGCATGAGAGATGGGTTACTCTTCGGAGGGTGGGTGTGCTCTGGTTCCCACATTGTAGGGAATCTAAGTGCTATAGTGTTGTAAGATGTAGAATCTGTGTGGGTATAGTTGAGGAACTGCATAAGACTCTGATGGGAGTAATCAGGATATGGGGCAGAATATAAATCTGGAAATAGCAAAGGCATATAAGAAAGGCACTATTACAATAATCATGGGGATTTCAATATGCAGGTGGACTGGGAAAATTAAGTTTGTAGCAGATCCCAAGAAAAGGAATTTGTGGAATGTCTACGAGATGGATTTTTGAGCAGCTTGTGGTAGAACCCATGAGGGAACAGGCAATCCTGGATTTGGTGATATGTAATGAGGTCGACTTGATCTGGAAGCTGAAGGAATTCATAGAGGGCGGTGACGATAACATGATAGATTTCACCCTGCAGTTTGAGTGGGAGATGCTGAAATCAGATATAACGATATTATAATTGAATGAAGGTAACTACAGAGACATGAAGGAGGAGTTGGCCAGAGTTGATTGGAAGGGAAACCTAGCAGGGAAAATAGCCAGAGTTTCATGGGGTAATTTGGGAGGCAGAGAGGAAATTCATCCCAAGGAAGAAGAAACATACTCAGTGGAAGATAGGGAAGTCAGGGACAGCATATAAACAAAAGAAAAAGCATACAGTGGTAAGCCTAGAAAGCCTTTAAACCAGCAGTGGTTAATTGAAAAAGCAAGAAAGGGGAAGAAGATGAAATATGAGGATAAGCTAACCAGTAGTATAAAGAAGATTCCAAGTTTTTTTTAAAATAACAAAAATCTATATGGAAAGCAAGAGTGAATGTTCGACTGCTAGGAAATAAGAAGTAGTAATGGGAACCAAAGAAATGGCAGAGGACCTGAATAGGTACTTTGTCAGTCTACATGGTGGAAGACAGCAGCAGCGTACCAGAACTTTGAGAGTCAGGGGCAGAGGTAAGTGTAGTCTAAAGAGAAGGTGCTGGTGTAGCCGAAAGGTCTGAAGATTGATAAATCACCTGGACCATATGGACAATAACCCAGAATTCTGAAGGAGATAGCTGAGGAAATTGTGGAGGTATTAATGGTGATCTTTGAGGATTCACTGGAATCAGGGAGGGTCCCAGGGGGCTGGAAAATGGCTAATGAAACACCCCTGTTTCAGGAAAGAGGGAGGCAGGAGTCAGAAAACTGTAGGTCGGTTAGCCTGACCTTGATCATTGGTAAGATTTTAGAGTCCATTATTAAGGATGAGATTCCCGAATATTTGGAAGAACGTGTTAAAATAGGGCTGAGTCAGCACGGCTTCATCAAGGGGAGGTCATGTCTGACAAATATGTTTGAATTCTTTGAGGAGGTAACAAGCAAGTTATACAAAGAAGAGCCAGTGGAAATAATCTGATTGGATTTCCAGAAGGCCTTTGACAAGGTGTCATACAGGCAGTTGCAAGTAAGATAAGAGTCCATGGTGTTAGGAGCAACGTATTGGCACAGATAGAGGATTGGCTGACTGGCAGAAAGCAAAGAGTAGGGATAAAGGGGTCTTTTTCGGGATTGTGGATGATAATGAGTGGAGTACTGTATGGATCAGTGTTGGGACCTCAACTATTCATGATATGCATTAGTGATCTGGAAAAGGAACTGAGGGCACGTTGCTACGTTTGCAGATGACACAGGTGGAGGGACAGGTAAGGTTGAGGAAGCAGGGAGGTTACAGAAGGACTTGGACAGGGTAGGCGAGTAGGCAAAGAAGTGGCAGATAAAATACAATGTCGGAAAGTGTGGGGTATTGCACTTTGACAGGAAGAATATAGGCATAAGACTATTTTCAAAATGGTGAAAAGCAAAGAGTCTTAATTCAGGATTTTCTTAAGGTTAACATGCAGGTTCAGTTGGCTGTTAGGAAGGCATATGCAATATTAGAATTAATTTCAAAAGAACTGGAATACAAGAGCAGGGATATACTGCTGAGGCTGTACAATGCTCTGGTCAGAATGCATTTGGAATATTATGAGCGGTTTTGGGTCCAGTATCTAAGGAAGGATGTGCTGGTGTTGGAGGGATCCAGAAGGGATTTACAAGAGTAATCCCAGGGATGAAGGGCTTGTCATATGAGGAGCGGTTAAGGACTCTACTTCCATAACCAATGGCGTTTAGAAGGATGAGGGACGATCTCATCGAAATTTATAGAATACTGAGAGGTTTGGATAGGACAGATACACAGAGATGCTTTAACTAGCAGGAGAGACTAGGACGCAAGACCACAGCCACCAAGTGAAGGGACAACCCTTTAGAACTGACATGAGGAGGAATTTCTTCAGCCAGAAAGTGGTTAATCTGAGGAACTCATTGACGTAGATAGTCATTGAGTGTATTTATGAAAGAGACAGATAGGTTATTTATTAGTAAGGTGATCAAGGGCTACAGGGAGAATGCAGGAGAATAAGTTGAGAAATATATAAGCCATGATCTAATGGCACAGCAGACTCGATGGGCTGAATGGCCCTTTATCTTATGGTCTTATGGAAAGTGTCATGAACTGTCACATAACATTAAAAAGTCATGGACCAGCATTACCTAAAGGTTCCACAAGAGTAAGGTTGCATTGGACATGTCAATGGAACCTTGCAGGACATTTCTAATTTAGTAATTATATAGGTAGCCCACAGGGACTCTTGGTCTGAAGGCAGTTAGTTTGAATGCCCTCTCTTGCCTCCACTCTTCACCACATGAGGCTACTTTTGTTCTTGTTCCAACAGCTAGTTACAACGAATTGTTGCCCAGAGCAGGTTACCTGCCTACGCTCACAGTTGGTAATGGACTATGAAATAAAGAGACTAAAGATGCAAAGAAATTACAACATAACTTGTGGGAAACCATGTCATTAAACAGGCACTCGGCAGATTGACCTGACCTCCAATATAGAATTTAGTATGGGATTACTAATGCTTTCAAGAAAAAAGATGCCTGCATTTATATAACACTTTTTCAAAGAATTCTTTGGTATGACAATGTTTTTCACATGCTGAATTGCATTTGGAGTGCTGTGGCTGCATAAAAGATAGCAGAATGCATGCAGAATATCTGATAATCACCAATAGGGTCATATTCATCTCTATGTTTTTGTGTTCCTGGTTAATAGTGGATTATTGCCCAGAACAATTTGCACTTTTCTGAATTGTGCTGTGGAATCTTTAATATCCATCTGCTCAGAGAAATGGGACATTGGTTTAACATTTAATTTGAAAGGATGACACCACAGACAATCCAGCATTGCCTTTGTACAAGAGTGACATTTTGAAACTTTGAGTGCTGATATTATGAATGCTAGCTCAAATAAATTTCATTTAAAAGTATGTCCAGAGCTTTAATCTATGGGATAAATGTCCTTGCCACTTCAGTGGATTAGTGGCGCCTCATGTGTTCAAGAAAGTCAGGCTTATGCCATTTCTAGCATTATGTTTCTTTGGAAGTGTCTTTGCTCTTCCTTATGCAAATTCATATGACTGGCCTCCAAGTCCCAATCGATTCCACTTGTTATAAGGAGAGCAAATGTTGCAGCAGCTCCTGGCTTCCTTGTGTCATACTCCTGGTGATCTCTAGATAGTTATGTGCAGTCTGTCAGCTTTGCAGAAATCAGAAACACCTGAGCCTGGAGTTTATTAGGGGTAATGTCTTTGGTTGTCTTTATTTTTTAAAGAAAATGTTTCGTCATCCTGTCAATTAAAAGAGCTAGACCATTGGCTCACCCCAGCCTCCTTTTCCTGTGTGCACTGTGAAGTTCAGTCAAAAGGAAGGATGGCCCTCGCTATGGGTACTTCCTTGTACAGTCAAAGGGGAAAAGGAGGAGGAACAGTGGTGCGAAGGAGAGTCAGCTGTTATTTAAGAATGATGTAGCTCAACAGATATTATCTCCTTATACAACACACAAGCAAGAATGGGTTAAGAGTGAGCCTTACCTCGGAATTGGGCATGAAACGTCTGTACATTATCCAGGAGGTAATTGGACAGCCCTATCAGCTACTTCATGGGACACATTCACCTGCCCACATTCCTTTGTGATTATCACAGAATCCCTACAGTGTGGAACAGGTCCTAAGGCCCAACAAGTCCACACCGATCCTCCAAAGAGTAACCCACCCAAACCCATTCCCCAACCTGATATTTAAACGCGACCAATGCACCTAACCTACACATCCCTGAATACTGTGGGCAATTTAGCATGGCATATTCACCTAACCTGCACATCTTTGGACTGTGGGAGGAAATCGAAGCTCCCGGAGGAAACCCACGCAAACACAGGGAGAATGTGCAAACTCCACACACACAGTCACCCGAGGTTGGAATTGAACTCAGGTCTCTGGCGCTGTGAGGCAGCAGTGCTAACCACTGGGCCACCATGTCACCCCATGGAAGACAGACAAGTGGGTGAAAGTGCAACCACACAGGAAGGCCAGGTGTTAAGTGTTCAGTCTATAATCTGGCAGCATGCTGCCAGACGTCCTGTAAGTGATAATTACAGAAAAAGCACGAAGGTATGGTACATGGAGAAAAGTCTAGGACTCAGTTATTCACTTGCAGTATTAATTAGGGTAATACATTTGAAGTCTTATCAGCTATAGTTATTCCAACATTGTTACAAAAAGCCAGACATTACGTTCTTTTGCTTCCCGAATATGCCTTTTCTGGATATGCACAATTACATGCAAAAAGAATTAATGAAATGCCAATGGCATTGTATTGGAAATGAGACATTCCTGTCAGATTTCGTGCAATTAATTTAATTATGCTACCCAGCATACAGATGCTGTTCTAATGTATAATGTATAACAATGCTGAATTTCAAGTTGCTTGTTTAAATTGTCAAGAGAGTGACACTGAATATTAATATGAAAGCAAAATACTACAGGTGCAGGAAACCTGAAATGAAACCAGAAAATCTGATAATACTCAGCTAGTCAGGCAGCACCTGTGAAGCCAAGAACAGAATTAACATGTTTGTAGAACATGTACTTTCACAGGATGTAGACCTCTTTAATTGCCCTTGAATGGATTGGCTTGCTAGTTCATTTAGAGGGAAATTAGGTGTCAATGATATTGATATAGATCTGGAGCTACATATAGGCCAGATTGGATAAAGATAGCAGATTTCCTTTCCTAAAGGATATCAGTGAAGCAGATGGACTCTTGTGAAAATTAGTGATTGTTTCATGGTCTCTATATCTGAGACTAGCTTTATATTCCAGACTTTATTACTTGAATTCAAATTTCACCAATTGCCACAGTGTAAGTTGAATCCATATACTCGGAACATTAACCTGGGCCTCTGGATTACTGGTGCACTGACTTTTCTTTACCCTACTGGATCTCTCATAACGTTTTCAGATCATGAACTTTTGTTAGAATTGGCACAAGTTAGAAATTGAAGAGATTTTCAGGAAATAAAGAGGTACGGGTGAAAACGAAAGGGAAGCTCTGCGATAGGGTGGGAGGAGGGGTTGCAGGAGAGTCTAAAGGATAAGAGGAAGAATGGTGCAAGACGCATTTGGAAGATAATGGGACAAGTAAACAAAGAAAAGGTAGATGCAGAGTTATAAATTACAGCAAGAGAACTGTGATCATTAGAAGTTGTCTGACAAATTGAGTGTTGTGATTGTGGTCCAAGATGTTGAACTCACTATTCAGCCCTGAATTGTCTGAAGTAAAAGTTAAACACTGTTCCTTCAACCAGGTACTACTTCTGTTTATTGACATTTAATGGTTAGTTTATAAATCTTTCTCTCTTGCAGCCTCCAGAGAAGGAAGTTGCTCTACCCCGTCAAGTTGGGAACAAGACCGAGTGTGGACTGTTGGGACTCGTCTTGGACTTGAAGCGAGATTACCAAACTGTTCGAGATCAGACTCCAGAAGAGAAGCTGTACAAAGTCTATACTTTCAACTCTGAGAGAAAGTCCATGAGTACTGTGATCAAAATGCAAGATGGAAGCTTTCGGATGTATAGCAAAGGAGCCTCAGAAATTGTCTTGAAAAAGTAAATATATTGAAATAATACAAATACGTACACTTTAATATGAAATACATGTTTTAAATTATATTTTGTGTATAATGTCATAATTAAGGCTGCCCTGATACTACAGTTCTATAAATAGTAATTTAGTGGTACAGAACATGAGTATTGTTGTAAAGAACACTTTGCTGAAGCTTTTCATATAGAATTCATCAGGCCAATTCTCCAATTCAAGGGGAGAATAAACAATCATTTATTCTGCATGGGAAAAGAGTACTGATTGGTTGACAAGTGGACTGTGATTAGAAAAGGCATTGCCATTCAGTTCTTTTCCTGTTATGCAATATAAATGTTGTTTCTCCCCTTGAATTAGTATACTTGTGATTTGTTCTAAAGAATACAAGACAAAAATCATTGAAAAAAAAATGCCAGTTTTCAGCAATATGCAACTCGATAAGGTGCTTTACATTAATACTAAAACTGTACTGTAAATACAATCAGTTTCTATAATGTACCATAGCAAATTATTTAAAAATAGATTAGAATTGGATTGTTTTGTGATCAAATATGTCGGTAAAAGAAAAATACAATAATTGGTTGTTAGCACAAGCTTTCAGAGCTAGGTCCTTTCATCATGTCAGCATGTGTTAAAATTCTGCCACAGATCGATCGAGATTCTATTTTCAATGCATTGAGGTCAAAGTCCACCAATACAACTTGACTGCGCTCCTCTTGAGTAGTATGTTTCAATTACCAGCAGGGACTATTTCCTTCAAATTGACTTGTTTAGAATTCTGGTATTTTCAAATGGCTGTGCATAATTAACACAGAAACACTTTTATTTTCTATTATAGATGCTCAAACATCCTCAATGCTGCAGGAGAGGCACGAGTCTTCAGGCCTCGAGATCGTGACGAGATGGTAAAGAAAGTAATTGAACCCATGGCTTGTGATGGATTGAGGACCATTTGTATTGCCTTCCGTGATTTTCCAGGTAGTCCAGAACCTGACTGGGAGAACGAAAATGATATTTTAATGGACTTGACCTGTATAGGTGTAGTTGGCATTGAGGACCCAGTGAGACCAGAGGTAAGTACGTCATGAATGAATGCCTAGTTTTTGTGTCCTGATATCCTACAATTTACACCTTAGAAGCAGTCAACAGAAAATAACAGAAAATGAGAAAGTACAATGTTGCCAATGCTAGCATGGTAAAATAAAACTCAAAAATGTTGTAAATACTTAGTGGGCCAAGTAGCATCATGAGGAGAGAAAGAGATTTAAAGTTTCAGGTTGCTGATCTCTTGCCAGAGCACAAAATTAATTAATTCCACAGTACCAAGCAATGGGTTCTGAAATGTTATTTGAATTGTTATTTTTTCATTAGGTCTACAGTAAATGAAAGACATTTTCCTGTTAGATTCAAATGAAGAACTGTCATTCAGTTTGTATATAATTTAAGACATCAGGAACTCAGAAATAGTTTGATTATTTAGCAGATTTGACAGTGTTGAGATGGAAGTTCCAGTCTTCTGAATTTGTTGCATAGACTCTTTTCCTTTTGAATGAATACATAATAGATCCAGAAAATGTTGGAAATTCTCAACAGGTCTGACAGCACCTATGGAGAAGAACTGAGTTAATATTTCCAGTCAAAAACGAGGAGGACTCTTGACCTATAATTGCTGCGCATTTCCAGATTTTTCTTTTATTTCAGATTTTGAGCATCTGCAACATTTTTAATTTTGCTGCAGAATAGATCAAACTAGTTTTCTCTGTCTTTTTAAAAAAATGATAACTATGTAGAATATAATTCTGTAACATTATTGTGAAGAACATAGTGCTTTTATGACTGTTAGAAAATCATATCAAAATATTAATACAGTTAAATAGTATTGCAGGGAAAAGAATAAAATCCACATAAACATCCTCATTAAGCTGGTTGGTAGCTCATCGGGATGACAGGCCAACAGGTCTCTCTTCCCATCATGTATTTGTGTGCTAAACACTGCATCCTAGTATGATATCAATCAGACCAATATGCAATCAGCTCAATGATATGTATAATCACAGATGCTCTTTGACTAACCCATCTACTCAGATTTGCAGTCCTAAGGAATATTGCACCCTTCCCTGTCCCCCATCTCCCTAAACTCCTAGCTTTGATCTCCCAGTGACAATGGTTCTTTTTAAACTATTTCCAATTAATTAAGGCCTCTGTGCAGCCACCAAAAGTCAGTGGGATTGCTCAGATCATCTAAGCCACAGCTGTGGAGCAGTGTGAAATGCAATTCCCATTATTGAAGCCTCCAATGACTAAACGAGAAGCTGGTCTTAAATATTGCACTGAAAGCAAACAATAGCTTGAGAAATACATACTGAATTAAAGGATAGGGAGGAAAAGTTAAAAGAAATTTCATTTTGTTTTTTTTTGTCAGTCTCCAACACAGATATACTTCTGAAGGAATGAGCTTGTTAATTCAATTTTACAGGGTCATAGAGGCTGTTCAGTACTAATAGACACTTGCCAAAAAAAATCAAACATCAGTTCTTGCTGAATGCATCAGTCCTAACCTTTTTAGCCTTTTTTCTAGTGTTGAACAGTACTCCAAGTTCTCATATGTGACAGTCAGTTCAATTTCAAATCTATTATTGAAGACAACCACCTCTCACACACTGCAGAGGAATAGGTCATCTCTAACAGTGACGTCTGGATTTTTGTCCTTAACTGTTTGTGTCTCCTCCAGAAGCTGCTATCAGACTTCTTCCTCTGTAAGTGTTATTTGCAATGCAAATTCTGGGTCAGTTTATATAAAAACATGAGGTACAGGTTAGCTTATGGCTGTGAAACGGAATCCTCAAATTCTCTATCGGCAATCAAATGACACCCAAAGGGTCTTAATAAAACCACTTGATTAAGATTCATCCAGGAAAGAACCAAATCAAATAATTGTTTAAGGTCATTTTTTTGTTCATTATTTCAGATATTTTCTCAGTAAATACTTTTGTGCTATTCTACGTTTCATTAGACTAACCCAAGGGATCTTCCTGTAGTAATTACTCACAAGTGCATCTATGATTTTGAGCCTTGTAATGATTAATATAGCTTGACTGTCCATTTTGTTATTTAAATAGGGAATAAGTTATACAAGTAAAGTGACAGAACTTAACCTTTGATTTGGCTTTCATTATTTCTTGGCCAGTTGATATTCATGAGAAAGATGTGCAATGATCTCACTTGTTGCTAATAATTTGAGGCAATTCTATGCTGAAGTCAATTAATGGCGAAATTGAAATCTAACAATGTTAAGGATATCTAAAAAGCAAAAGTCTTTGAACTTTTATATGCTGTCTTTCAACATGTAAAGTTAATTAATGGTTATGAAAAAGCAACAATAAGATGTAGCTTTATTCTACATAACTGGAAGTGGAATGTACACATATTTCAACAAGAAATATCAGGTGGAAGCTGTTGTATCATGGCATAGATTTTAGACAAGACAAGACTGTATCTTTCAGACAGTTACATGAAATCATAACATGTGACATTCCACTATAAAGATATCTAGCTTGCCTTCAGTCATTCTCTTGATGTCAGGAGTCAGTGTAGTGTGTTCAGTCAGTGAGCTATGTGCATCTAATGTACAATAACATCAGTAAGCACAGTTCCCAGACTATAAGTGTTAACCTGTGATATGGTAGCTATAAAAGTAGTTAGTGTTATTAATAAATTTCAAGACATCTGTCTCAACAGGAACCCAATTCTGTGGTATACCTTACATGTGCTAAGATATAGAAAACCATAAAACACATCACAGTGCCTGTGTCACTAAAAGCTGGCTGTGACAACTAGACATTGGAATTAAGTGGAATGTGAAGACTCAAAAGATGCTAGCAAAGTGGCATTTTGTGAAATGTCTTTGTCCAAAAAGTCATCATCAACATTCTGAGATCAGGGCTGAAGTTATAAATGCAGCCCAGACCACAACTAAAGTTGTAACTTTACTGAAGTGACTCCAGTTATGACGAGTAAATCTAAAGGCTACAAACATGCTGAAGCACAGTGAGTGCTCTGTCATTCTTAAATGAACAGACAGTTTAAAAGTACTGAAGTCACAACCTAAAAAAGTGATCCTAGAAAAAACTAAGTAAAATAAACAGAAAAAAATGTCTTTGATGCCAAAATGCCTTACCTGTATACCGGTGATGTTGCTAGACTAGTAATCTAGAATCCATTGGTAATGTTCTGGTGAAATGGGTTTCAATCTGACAATGGCAGGTGGTGAAAATTGAATTCAGTAAATATCTGAAATAAAATATAGCTTAATGACCATTGCAACCTATGTTGATTGCTGTAAATACCCACCTAGTTCAACAATGTCCTTTCGGGAAGGAAATCAGCTGTCCTTATCTGGTCTGGCCTGTGTGTGACTCTAGATCCACTGCAATGTGGCTGACTCTTCACTATTCTGTAAAATGTCCGTGCAAGTCAAAAAATGAAAAAGTCTAAACAAAGGAATGAAACCAAACAGACCACCCAGTATTGACCTTGAAATTGCACTAGAAATAACAACAGCAAACACACTCCAGGTGACGATGCTAAACAATATCGGGGAGCTTGTGTGAAAATTGCAAGATTAGTCAAGCAAAAGCCTGACATATTCATTCTCACAGAATCATACTTTACAGATAAAGTCCCTGCATCTGCCTTCTGCCACCATCTGGACAGACCCAGTAGAGGTGGTGGCATTGTTCCCTTGGGAGTCCTCAATATTGACTGTAGACCCCATGAAGTCTCATGGTATCAAGTCAAATATGAGTATGGAAATCTCTTGCTTTGTACCACTGACCTACCCTTTGGTTGAAGACTCCTTCACGTTGAGCACCATATAGATGAAACACTAAGTGTGGAAAGGGAACAGAATGTGCCCTAGATAGAGATTGTGGCTTGGTATCATTACTACTGACTGAGCTTGTTGAGTGAAGGGCATTTCTACTGAATTGAGTCTACAGTAAGTGATGAGAGAACCAACAACAAGGAAAGCTCATCAATCTACTTGTCACAGATGCCATTACCGTCCCATTAGAGTTGACCACCGCACAACTCTTGTGCATATTCTTCATTGTAGTGTGTGGCACTATCACCACGCTAGGACTTCGAACAGAGATGGCAACTCAAAGCTGGACACCTATGAGACTCTGTGGGCCATCAGCAGGAGCAGAATTATATTCAACCACATCTATAAATTTTGAGTCAATTTCAGTTCAATCCGGCTTGAGTTCTTGCCATTCTGACAATAGCCAGGTGAAATGATTGAGAAATTCACAGGCAAGTGTTGATACAAAGGCATAGAATGTGAGTCAATTGAAATTAATTTAATAGGATGCTGGCCATTGCTCTGCACCCATCATATCCTTCAGAAAAGCACTTCTGGACAAACCCAAAGAAGGTCCTATTGACACTGTTCTGGAAGAAGAATGCAAGTCCATTGCAATTACAGCAGCATCTGAAGGTGTTTTGTCTCTGAAACAACCATTCCAGCTGTCAACAGGTTCTATGGAACATCTAAATCTTGTACAAGATGTAACTTGTCTCCCCCACCAAGGTGGTGGCCAGCACTTTGTGACACGCATAAGTTGGGTTCCAGAAAAGGTCATTAGGCTCAAATATGTAAGTAATGCAGTCACCCTGAGAAACACAATGCTCCACAGCAGTACATGAGGAAGAGTCAACCAAGGCACAATGCCAAAGAAGTTTTCAAACTTCTGTCCATGTCATGTAGACAAAGTCTAACAAGAATCTGCAATGTTACAGCTTGAAGAGCCCAGTCAGAAAGTACATATGTACACTTTATTCATCATGAGAAAAGCTGAAGAGTTTATCTACCTTGAAACGATATCTCCAAAAGGAATATGTATATACCAAAATCAATACCAGTGACAATGCAATTATCATCCCTAAATGCATCTTATAGAAATGTAATCAGGAAAGTGATGCAATGGGATGCAGTCCCCACAAGATAAGCTAATTGCTTACTTTGGCTCTGACATCCTATGCATTGCCATTCACGGAATCATACAATACACGAGAGGCCCTTTAGCCCATCGCATCTGCATCACCAAAAACTATTCAAAATTAACACTGGTCCCACTTCCTGGCACATGACCCATAGCCTTGAAAGTTATGACATTTCAAGTGCTCATTCAAGTACTTTTTATAAGATTTTTGACTTTACTCACAATTATTACCAATATCAGTACAGCACCTCACAATGGACATCTGAAATCTTTTACTTCATAGGAAGAGATGGATTCCCCCTCCCACAAATCATTGGTCCAACAGCAGGCACAGTTAGACTATGATCCATGAGGTGGAAAATCTGTCAGCTGCAACATCAAAGATTCCAGACTGCATCATCAATCTCAAACATTTTCATCATAATCAGGCAGAGCTGATTCAGAGAATAACCACCTGCAACAGCTCAAAACGTTCATCATCAATGGGTGGCCTGAACCCATCCAACCTAGTACTTTCTTTTCAGCCTTTCACAGATGAACAAAGAATCGCCAAGAATGGAATCATCCAAAACAAACAAGTTGTAATTCCACGAGTTCTGTATCAAGACATGCTAGATGACATTATATATAGATCACATGGGTGCAGAATAAAACTAAGAATCCATACATTGACTTGGCACTTATGATAAGACATCACTGAACTAAATGCATTGTGAGAAATGTGTCCATTCCATAGACCTGAACAACCAAAAGAACCTTTCCATCCAAAGAACATTCCTTTCAAGTCATGGTGCAAGATTGCCTCTGGTATTTCTATGTTCTCAGACATAGACTCATAGAGTCATAGAGATGTACAGCATGGAAACAGACCCTTCAGTCCAACCCGTCCATGCTGACCAGATATCCCAACCCAATCTAGTCCCACCTGCCAGCATCTGGCCCATATCCCTCCAAATCCTTCCTATTCATATACCCATCCAAATGCCTCTTAAATGTTGCAATTATACCAGCCTCCACCACTTCCTCTGGCAGCTCATTCCATACACGTACCACCCTCTGCGTGAAAAAGTTGCCTCTTAGGTCTCTTTTATATCTTTCCCCTCTCATCCTAAACCTATGCCCTCTAGTTCTGGACTCCCCGACCCCATGGAAAATGCTTTGCCTATTTATCCTATCCATGCCCCTCATAACTTTGTAAACTTCTATAAGTTCACCCCTCAGCCTCCGACGCTCCAGGGAAAACTACCCCAGCCTGTTCAGCCCCTCCCTATAGCTCAAATCCTCCAACTCTGGCAACATCCTTGTAAATCTTTTCTGAACCCTTTCAAGTTTCACAACATCTTTCCGATAGGAAGGAGACCAGAATTGCTTGCAATATTCCAACAGTGGCCTAACCAATGTCCTGTACAGCCACAACTTGAACTCCCAACTCCTAACCAATATAGGAAAGCATACCAAATGCCTTCCTCACTATCCTATCTATCTGCAACTCTACTTTCAAGGAGCTATGAACCTGCACTCCAAGATCTCTTTGATCAGCAGCACTCCTTAGGACATTACCATTAAGTGTATAAGTCCTGCTAATATTTGCTTTCCCAAAATGCAGCACCTCGCATTTATCTGAATTAAACTTCATCTGCCACTTCTCAGCCCATTGGTCCATCTGGTCCAGATCCTGTTGTGATCTGAGGTAACCCTCTTTGCTGTCCACTACACCTCCAATTTTGGTGTCATCTGCAAACTTACTAACTGTACCTCTTATGCTCGCATCCAAATCATTTATGTAAATGACAAAAAGTAGAGGACCCAGCACTGATCCTTGTGGCACTCCACTGGTCACAGGCCTCCAGTCTGAATACATGATGACATTCTGGTGACTATTTCACTAAATTCCCTTTTGCGCGACAAATTAGTGTCATGGTTTTTGGCATATTAATCTCCATGGTAAATTGCATCTGACAGTGGTCTGTGGTATATATTTGTGAACCTTTCAAGATGTGCAGGAAATGGAGTATTCAACACATTAGCTATTCTGCGCACTATCCTCAATTGAATGTTCTCATACTGTTTGTGCTATAAAATTTATGATCATTAAATGTAAAGCAACTTACCAAATATTTTAGATAGTTATGTAAATCTCCATAAGCAATGGCAGCTCTCCAAGTTTGGAGACAGATCCACACAGTTGTTGCTCCCACAGTCTCACTGCACATGCATTGTTAAAAATAAGGGAGAAAATTGAACAGGAACGTAATCAATGAGCACGCAGATGGTTATCTCAACATCAAACAGGACAATGTGTACAGGTTTGAGAATTTCACACAAATACACAGGTTTGTGAAATGATACCACATTCAAAGAAACAGATGGCATATCACCCACATATGCATATCTATATGTATCCTGGCAATGTTATCAGTACGGGATTCCCACCCTTTAAAGGGAGAAGAAGGTTTTGTTTCATAGCATAGATTCCAAATCAGATAGGCCTGTACCTTTAAGACTAGTCACATACTTTCATGACATTTGGCATTCTGAAATAAGATGAAGAAATAGACCAAATGAGAGGGAAGAAAATAGAGAGCATTAATGTCAAATTGGATAGGAAAAGGACAGTAAATTAAGTAATTGCTTTCTTTTAAACACCAATAATTGTGTTAAATTGCCATTATTAAGTAACTATCAGGAAAAACTGATTGAATTACATTCAACACACCTGTCTTGTTTATAATCCTTTTGGTGATACGTATTAAGCCAACTATATTGGAATAGTCTTTTTTATTCTCTCATTAATTTATCATCAAACACATTTCCTGAGGCTGGAAGGTGATTTTAAATTAAAAGGAAGTGTTTAGATGAGAATAAAACATATGGCCTGCTGTTACTTCAGATGTCACAGTGGCTAGCTATTTACCTACTAGTTTCAAAGCTGTTGCTATCCATTTAGCAAATGCCTGCGTTATGATTGAGGGAAGTAAACATTATCATGGTATTCTGACCAGGAATAATTGCTTTGACAAGTATCAATGGAAAGCTGACTGATGAATGGTGGATTGTTGGGGGAATTTAGAGCTGATATCAACTGACATGATCAACCCCACTCAGTCTGGCCTCCCTGGAAGCTAAAGAGAACTATAATCATTTAGCCAAAGCACTCATGCTAACTTTCAGGATAGCATAACACATTTAATAAGTTATACATCAGCAAAAGATTGTCATCTTAAAACCTTCTTTGGAATCTTTACCTTTACAATGCCAGTGAAAGACTTCCATTGGTAAACCATTAACACTGCATCGATGTAATAATAACAGCAATTCATGATTGAGTCATTGCATTCTTAGAATTTCACTCTGTGGGAGCCAGTTAAATTCATGAATTACCAGAAGAAAAAACTTACAATTTGATCCCAAATGTGATTTTTATTTCTCTCCATAGAAGGCATTTTCTGGTCTAAAGCTTTTTTTTTGAACATCAGAACACATTTATAAATCAGAGCACAATTGTTACTTCAGGCTAGTCATTCCCTACATGGAAAGAACAGGCATAATTAGTAGAGCCACAAGTCAGAAAGGTACACTTAGTAAGTTGTGGTCGATTCTAATTAAGCTTGTATCATCAGTTATAGAAGATGACATCTTTCAAACTTTAGGTAGTCCTTCAGGCAAGTGAACTATTTCAAGCAAGGAAATTCTTCTGAGAGAGATATTCAAACAACACAATTTCAAACTCATTGTCATTCAACTGTTTGGTATCAAATTAAGTTCATCTTTCAATTTTCCCTCAATAAACATGAAGGAAATCTTCATTTTAACCAATCAATGCTCTGGGGTCAAAGTTGTTACAGCTATTCAAAACAGATCAGCAAGTATTCCTACAAATTTTGAGTGTACAAACATAGTCCATACATGGTACTTCTTTAGTTTCAAGAGGTTCATATTTAGTGAAGAACGTTTAACTGATAATCCATTAAATATGAAATGTTTTATGAAGGATTAACATGAAAACAAACCTATTCTCACTTTCTTGAGTTAGATTTATGCTTGTGTAGCACACTCATTGAAAATTATTATAAAGTGTCACATTGCTTACCATTTATTAATTATAGGGTGCAAGTGTTATATTATACTCAGGGATATAAAAAAGTAGATTAAATGTGGTGGTAGAAACTTTACTTCCAGTTAACTCCATCCAATTGTTTGGAGTGCAGAGCTTGCTGATCAAAGCAATTGTCCAGGTAAGAATAATAAGATGATTGGAGCCCATTCACTTGAGCTTTGCAAAATGACATGTGACCAAAAGAAGTGATTGTTAAAAATTGTGTCCACGGAAGTGCTACAAATTGTTTAAGTCACCAATAATACTGTATTCTCAAGCCAGGTGCTTCTTCAAGAACAAATAAAAAAGTCAGGTCCTTTCTATCAGATGGTGAATGAGTTCGAGACGTGGGGAGGAAATTTACCTTCAATATAAAGAAAGATTAGCCCAGTATTATACAGACCATTCTTCTGTAACACAATGGTTGCATTCTTGTGTAACTCCGCATTATAGGAAAGTCACATTTTAGAAATAGTGCTTAACAGCCAACACATGTTTGAAATATTCACGCTTTAGAAAATGTCCCTAATTTGTCAGTCACATTATAGTGAATTCACGTTAATGAAACTTGCACTATGGCAGAATGACCTGTAATTGAATCAGCTCCTTTTACAGGAAGCATCATTCTGTGTGAACAAAATGTAGGCAGCCAGTTGTCTTAGCAGGTAAAGTAACCATTACTGGGTGCAAACATTTATGAAATAAAGAATATGCACAAAAGTAAGATGCGATGGCTCCAGAAAGTGTTGAAAAATACATAAACTGCATTTCTTTATTTAGAGCAAGGAAGATGGAAGGAATGTCGGGTAATGCCTTTGAACAGAAGAACCTAGGGGTGCAGCTACATAATTCTTTGAAGTTTGCGTGACTTGTAGACGTTGTTAAGGCACGCCTTCAATGTTCAGACCTTTGAGTATAGGAGTTTGGAAATGTTGTTGAGTTTGCACAGGACATTGGTGAGGCTTCTTCTAGAATACTGTGTCCAGTTCTGGTCACTCAGTTATAGGTGAAATTGGTAAACTGGAGACAGTTCAGAAGAGATTTACTAGGATGTTGCTGGGTATGGCGGGTTTGAGTTACAGAGAAAGGCTGGATAGGTTGGAACTTTTTTCACTTGATCATAGGAGGTTGAGAGGCAAGTTTATCGAAGTTTATAAAATAATGAGGGGGATAGATAGAGTAGATTGTAATTTTCTTTTCCCTAGGATGGGGGATTTCAAGACCAGGGGGTACATTTTTAAGGTGACAGGTGGAAGATTTAAAAAAAGACCTGAGGGGCAAAGTTTTTACACAGAGGGTGGGTCACGTGTGGAATGAACTTTCTGAGGATGTGGTGGATGTGAGTACAATTACAATGTTTAAAAGACATTTGGATAAGTACATGAATAGGAAAGGTTTGGAGGGATATGGGTCAGGAGCAGGCAGGTGGAACCAGTTAGTTTTGGATTATGTTTGGCATAGATTAATTGGACTGAAGAGTCTGTGTCTGTGCTGTATGACTCTATGACTCTACAACTCAAACTTACTTCATTTGCAAATCTTTGCTGTCCATAGTGGTTGCTAAACAACCTCCTAAGTTTTAGTTTCTATGGTTTGAATATATTTCCTTAAAAATGTGAATGTACAGGACAAATATACCCATAGTTTAGCACTGACTGAGATTTAAATAAAAAAAATCATTCTTGGAATGGGAGCATCAATGACAATACCCAATTTGATAGTTATGCCAATTTATCATTCAGAAGGTGGTCTTTTTGTGGGCGGCACGGTGGCACAGTGGTTAGCACTGCTGCCTCACAGCGCCTGAGACCTGGGTTCAATTCCCGCCTCAGGCGACTGACTGTGTGGAGTTTGCACGTTCTCCCCAAGTCGGCGTGGGTTTCCTCCGGGTGCTCCGGTTTCCTCCCACAGTCCAAAGATGTGCAGGTCAGGTGAATTGGCCATGCTAAATTGCCCGCAGTGTTAGGTAAGGGGTAAATGTAGGGCATGGGTGGGTTGCGCTTCAGCGGGTCGGTGTGGACTTGTTGGGCCGAAGGGCCTGTTTCCACACTGTAATGTAATGTAAATGTAATAACAGTACATATGGTTTGGTATATACACAGCACTGTTAAGGAAGGAGTTCCAGGATCCAGAGACAGTGAATAAACAGTGATATAGTTCCAAAGTCAGGTGTGTGACTTTGAGTGAAACTTGTATCTGCTACATTTGATCTTCTAGGCAGTACAGGTCAGGGGTTTGGAAAGTATAGTCATAGAAGTCTTGGCAACATACCACAGTACATTTTATAATGGTACATGCTGCTACTGTGCATCAGCGAAGGAGAGAATGAGTGCTTAAGGTGGCAAATTGTAAACCAATAGAGTATGCTGCTTTATCCAGTTTACTACAGGCCCAGAATAAGGCCAACAGAATCTTAATCTCCATTGGTTCCATATCACTAGGAAAGAGGCCATCACTGCTCTCTTCCCTTTCCTTTGGCTTGTGTAACCCTTTCTGTCAGGCCTCTGATTGTTCATGACTAGTTACCCATCCAAGCACAATACCTATCCTGGAGGCAGCTGAACTGTCTATGGTAGTACCACAGGAATATTTCTTGCATGTAGCAGTGCCGGAGTCAATTCTGTTAGCCCAGGACCCTTCACACAGATGCTGCCACGTTTCTAGCTATTGCCAGTGACAGAATTGCTCTGCCCTTTTCAGTGATCTCAAACCCATGCCTAGTCCCATGTGAGGTTGTTTGGGCATGCAATTTGTGATGCTGTCATCTAGACATATTGTATGAGCCATTTAGCCACGTTGTAGCAGAGAAACCAGGTTTGAAGGCTGCTAGCTGCTCGCCTTCTCCCAGTGATCTTCATTCAGGCAATTGCTTCAATTGTTGGGTAGGTATCGTTTTACCATTCCAGTGGAGGAAGGACTTTCCTCTTTAACCACAGAAACTTTGAGGAGGACCTGAAGTGGCGTCTCATTAAACCAGGGGTGGCCTGACCAGTCGTTCAACCACATGATCTTCAGGTCTCTGCCTACGCTGCATCTGTAGATGATTCCATCTGCCTGAATGTGAGCAACCCTTTATGGATGGCACAATGCTTCCATAGGTGTGATCCCAACTATCCGTGCAGCCTGAGTGAGCTCCTCCAAACTCTGACAGCAAAATAGCAAGTTGCAAGACAATTGGACTTTTAGCCTATCCCTGCTACTTGAGTAGCTTTGGCTGCTGCCTGCTGTACAATCCAGCTCGTGCAGTTGCTGCACAATTCTAGAGATTCACCCTGGCAGTGAAAGTAAAATCCCATGTTGAACATATAAACAAGGAAAAACAGTCAGCCACTTGGCCATTTGAGCCTGCTCAGCAATTCAATAAGATCATGGCTGATCTACTTTCAACCTCAACTCTGTATTCATCCATACCCCTGAATATCTTTCATCCCATTGATCATCCAGAACCTATTTGCCATGTCTTCAAAATATTTATACTTCTGCATCCATTGTCTTTTGAGAAGGGGAATCCCAAAGCCCTATGAGGGGAAAACTGTTTCCTCATCTTTGTATGAAATGTCAATATTTCTGGCCTCACGGTTTGAAGCAGAGAACATACAAGGCAACATCCTCCAACCATTCCCTGTGTGAATTATTAACCACAGAATTTTAAATTCTTCTGCCAACTTAATAGAACTGGGCAAGAAATGACTGAGGCTCCATTATAAATTATCCTGGTCATATTTATGGATGCTATCATGCATGGCACTGAACACGATACATGAACATATGACTTTACCCGATCCCCCTCAGAAAATAAAAATCATTTTTTCAAGAATGAGTGAGTGCCCCTTTAAAACCTATGTCATTTAAAAGTCAGAACAAAAATTGAATGTGTTAAAGAGAAAAACATTTTAGACAAATCAGATAGAATTTGCAAGGCCAGCATTTGGTTTTAAGTTAAGTAGTTCAATCTTGATAGGATACTTGCTGTTTTCAAATTTTCATTTTTGGGATCTGGGTATCGCTGGTCAAATTACCCTTGAGAAGATTGTGTTCAATCCCCTTCAGTCCATTAAGGTGAAGGTATTCCCAGAGCGTTGTCAGATCAGAGTCTGAAAATTTGGCGAAGTCATAACGAGGGAACACCGATTCGTGTCAAAATCGAGATGGTGAGTTGAAAGTGCTCCAGTGATGCCCTTGACCTCCTGGGTAGTGGCAGTTGTAAATCTGGGAGATGCTACCAAAAGAAATCCTGGTGAATTGCTGCAAGGTGCCTGATCTTATAGAACACCGGCAGGAACAGTATTCCAGTGATAGTAAAGATGCTGTTAATGAGTGGAAGGGATGTCAATGAAAGGGGCAGCTTCTCTCCGAGTGGTACTGAACCTCTGGATGCTGCTGTAGTTACATCAATCTAGGAGAATGAAAGTGTTTCATCAAATTGCTGACTCGTGCCTTTTGGGTAAATGTGCAGACAGGGGAAAAAAGAAGCAAATTCTTTATAAATCTGTGGAGGATATGCAGAGGTGGGTGAAGAATCAGTTTCAGTGTTGCATTATTCAACTGTCTCTCTTTTATCTATCTCTCATGGGTTCCATCATATTACATCTGTCAGCTTTTGAAGCTGCGTAAAGGACTAAAAGACATGATATATTTATAAGTGAATTTTAAAACTATTGCCCAGCTCTTGTCTCTACCCACTAACTGCATCCTGCACATGTCAATAGTAACTTCAAAGAAGTGACGTAAGGATGTGTAAATAATGAAACATTCAAATTATTGAATCCACAGGTCGGGTTTGTGAACACTTTAGCTGATGCAATGATTATACTTCAGTGCTCTTCAAAACAATGTCTTTTCTAGATTTCATTGTTTTTGTTTCTGATTGCTGACACTACAGGGGCACTCAATAAACATAGTCAAGTTCTATCGATGAGCTGACCCCACTGAATCTTACCAGATCTGCTTCTCTTTCTAGTTGAATAAAAGCAAAATACTGGAGAGGCTGCACATCTGAACCAAACAAAAGAATGCTGGAGAAATTCAGCAGGTCACGCAGCTTTTGTGGAGAGAGAAACAGAGTGAATGTTTTCAGGTCGTTATTACTCTTTGTAAAGTTCTCAAAAAGAATCATACTCTGTTTCTCTTGCCGTAGGTCCAGCCAAATCTGTTGAGTTTCTCCATCTGCATGTCCAATCCAGTAACCCACTTCACAACTCTAGTTTAAAACCAGGTAAAGCTGCTAAAGGCTGCTTCATTAAAAATAGGTGGCACTCTTATGACACAGTGATAACATCCCTACCCCTGGACCCAGGTGTCTGAGTTCAAAACCCACCTGCTCCAGAGGTGTGGAATAACATCTCTGAACAGGTTGATCAGAATAAAGGGTCGAATAAAAATAATTTTGAAAAACAAAATAGAGGGCCCTCTTTATGGTAATGTCCATACCCTTGAACAAGGAGGCCTGGATTCAAGTCCCACCTGCTCCAGAGGTGTTTAAGAACATCTCTGAACAGATTCTGGATTAGTGGTGCTGGAAGAGCACAGCAGTTCAGGCAGCATCCAAGGAGCAGCGAAATCGACGTTTCGGGCAAAAGCCCTTTGATTAGAATAATTGTTTAAACTTAAAAAAAAATTACCAGGATGCTGCCTGGGTTAGAGGGCAGGAGCTATTGGAAGAGGCTAGAAAACCTTAGGTTGTTTTCTCTGGAGCGTTTGAGACTGAGGAGAGACTTGATAGAAATCTATAAAATTATGAGGTGTATAGTTTGGGTTGATGGTGAAAATCTTTTTTCCCAGAGTTGAAATATCAAATACAAGGGGGCATTTAAAGTGAGAGGAGGGAAATTTCTAAGAAATTGTGAGAGGCAGGTTTTTTACAGAGAGTGTGGTAGGAGCCTGGGATGATGGTGGAGGCAGATATGACAGGGGATTTTAAGGGACTTGTGGATAAGGGCAGGAATATGCTAGGGATGGAGGGATACGGACCAAGGGCAGGGATTAGTTTAACTTGGCGTCATGTTCAACAGAACATTGTGGGCCAAAGGGCCCATTCCTGTGTTCGATGTTCTATGTTTCATAACTTGTGGGAGCTCTTGTGTGTCCCTATCTCTGAGCTAAAAGGTACGGGTTCAGGTCCTACCTGCTCCAGGATGATTAGAAAATATAAAATATGTCTTGTCCATTTTTCAGATAAATCACTTAATAAGCTTTGATAGTCAATGAAATGTATCATATAGTACCTATTAATCTGATCAGGTAGTAGAGCTGCAGAGCCAAGGACCACCAAATCAACTTCAAGCATTAATCATTAGTTTCTTCATCATTGCCAAAAGTGAACATGGGAAAAAGATTTGCATTTAAAATTATACCTTTCATGATCTCAGGATGTGAGACCAGATACTGAGGGCTGAAAATAACAGAAGCTCTAGAGAGTTACTGACAACACTGGAACTGATGGCATTGTTGCTAAGTTTACAGTTGGATGGAAAGCTAGTGTTGTGGAAGCAGAAGGACTTGGACAGGCTCGGAGAATGGGCAAAGAAGTGGCAGATGGAATACAACGTGGGAAAGTGTGAGATTATGCACTTTGGAATGAAGAATAGAGGCATAGACTATTATATAATGGGAGAAGGGTTTGGAAATCTGAAGCACAAAGGGACTTGGGAGTCCAATTTCAGGATTCTGCTAAAGTTAACATGCAGGTTCAGTTGGAAGTGAGAAAGGTAAAAACAGCCTTAGCATTCATTTCAAGAGGGCTTGACTAAAGAGCAGAAATGTACTGCTGAGTAGGGGCAAATTACTGCAGATGCTGGAATCTGAACTGAAAACAACAGTTGCTGGAGATCACAGCGGGTCAGGCAGCATCCATAGACAGCTGATAAAGGGTCATCTAGACTCAAATAGTTAGCTTGCACTCTCTCCACGGATACTGCCTGACCTGCTGTGATATACTGCTGAGGCTGTGTAAGGTTCCGGTCAGACTGCATTTGGAATATTATCAGCAGTTTGGGGCCGATATCTAAGGAAGGATGTGTTGGCATTGGAGACGATCCAGAGAAGGTTTACAAGAAGGATGCCAGGGATGAAGGGCTTGTCAATTGAGGAATGGTTGAGGACTCTGAATGTGTATTCAATTGAGTTTAGAAGGATGAGAGGGACCTGATTGAAACTTACGGAATTCTGAGAGGCCTGGATAGAGTGGACAGAGAAGAACTGAGTTGAGGGGGAATTTCTTGAGCCAGAGGGTGGTCAATCTGTGGAACTCATTGTGCAGGTGATAGAGACAGAAACCCTCAACATTTCTAAACCGTTTATATGTACACTTGCGATGCCAAGGCATACATGTCCATGAGCCAAATGCTGGAAAGTGGGATTAGAATAGACAAGTGGCTGGTTTTGATGAGTGCAAATACAACGAGCCTTCTTCTGTGCTCGAGGTGAAAAGTGTGGTGCTGGAAGGCGCAGCAGCATCCGAGGAGCAGGAGAGTCGATGTTTCAGGCATTAGCCCTTCATCAGGAATTCCTGATGAATGTTGACTCCCCTGTTCCTCGGATGTTGCCTGACCTGCTATGCTTTTCCAGCGCCACACTTTTCGACCCTCTAATCTCCAGCATCTGCAGTCCTCGCTTTCTCCTTTTTTCTGTGCTGTAGACTTCAATGACCTTTATTGGTCAGAGTATTGAGTACAGGAGTTGGGAGGTCATGTTGCGGCTGTAAGGACATTGGTTAGGCCACTGTTGGAATATTGTGTGCCATTCTGATCTCCTTCCTATCGGAAAGATGTCATTAAACTTGAAAGGGTTCAGAAAAGATTTACAAGGATGGACTAGATTGGGTTGGGATATCTGGTCAGCATGGACAGAATGGACTGAAGGATCTGTTTCCATGCTGTACATCTCTATGGCTCTAACCCAAAGGGTTTTATAGATAATGAAGTACATTGGAAGCGTAATCTCCAACTCTAAAACAAGTTAGAAGCTTAAAGCTACATAACTTGAGGCACGTCAAATGTTTGCAAGGATAACTTTTGATTTAAGCAAACTTTAATTTGCAGCTGTATGTGAGTCCGTGCAGTAAATGGCTGCTCCATCAAAACAAAAATCACATAGCAATGTTGTCTTAATTAATTATTCATGACATTCACTTGAGCAGACCTTGACACAATCTTGTTCCAGTTGCATTTCAATCTTACACTTCTCTTTACTTTGTATTTGTAGCCATCATCATCATCACATCAGTAAATCTAACCATTAGGATTCTGCCTGCCAAATGAGAATCAAATTAGGTAAGGCTGTCAGACTCAATCATATGTAATAGCATTCTGCTGGGAGCTAAGCCTATATAAAACCCTTGTGATTCTGCTGCTGCATTTTTGACATCATAAGGTTTACCAGAGGATGGCTTAAAGTTATGGCTGTGCCAATACATGAACAAGTTCAGCACAGACTATGTGTACTGCAGATTCCCACATCATGGCTGGCATGCCCTGAATATGTCATTCCATGAATTATTCTGACTTCTGGAGCATATTTCAGGATCTGAATAATTTTTATCAAATATTTGATTTTTTTTTCAAAATGTTGTACTCTGAAGAGATTTGCCGTAGGAGATAGAGGATGGTGGAGGATTGTTTTTCAGACTGGAGGCCAGTGACCAGCAGTGTTCTACAGGGATCCATACTGGGTCCACTGTTAATCATAATTTATATAAATGATTTGGATGAGAATATAGGAGGCATAGTTAGTACGTTTGTGGATCACACCAGAACTGATGGTATAGTGGACAGTGAAGAAGGTTATCTAAGAATATAAAGAGATCTTGATCAATTGGGTCAATGGGCTAGGGAGTAGCAGATGGAAATTAATTTGGATAAATACGAGGTGTTGCATTTTGGGAAAACAAGCAATGGCAGGACTTATACAATTAATGGTATGGCCCTGAGCAAAGACCTAGGGGTTCAAGTACATAATTGTTTGAAATTTCCATCACATGTAGACAAGATGGTTAAGAAGATGTTTAGCACGCTTGCCTTGACTGCTCAGTTCTTTGAGTCTAGGTGTTGGGAAGTCATGTTGCAGTTGTATTGGACATTAGTGAGGCCCTCTTCTAGAGTGCTGTCTTTAGTTCTGATGACCCCCTGTTATAGGAAGGATATTAAACTGGAGAGGGTTCAGAAAAGATTTACCAGAATGTTACCAGGAAAGGAAGGTTTCAGTTATAAAAATAGGCTGGGACTTTTTTTCCTTGAAGGAGGTTGAGGGGTGACCTTACAGAAGTTTATAAAATCATGAGGAGCAAAAATAAAGTGAATAGCAAAGATCTTTTCCCTAAGGTGGGGGAAGGCAAGAGGAGAAAGATTTAAAAAGGACATCAAGAGCAACGTTTTGATGCAGCAAGTGGTTAGTGTGTGCATTAAACTGCCAGGGGAAGTGGTGGATGATGGTACAGTTACAGCTTGTAAAAAACATTTGGATGAGTACATGAATAGGAAAGGTTTGGAGGGATATGGGCTGAGAGGCAGGTGGGACTATTTAAATTTGGGAACTTGGTCGGCAAAGATTGTTTGGACCAACAGGTCTGTTTCCGTGCTGCATGACTCTATGACTCTATATCCCTAGTACGTTACAGATATATAAACAAAGATGTCACTAGTTTGTAGACTTCACTGGCTAGTTAAGTATTTATTGCTCCAGTCATGTGTAGTTCAGACCAGGTGAGGATGGCAGTTTCCAGAGGGTTTTTCTAACAATGGTTTCATCATTATCATCATCAGTACTCGAGATTTTTATTGAAGTCCATGTGCCATGGTTTGATTCGAATCCAAGGCCCCAGACCATTACCTGATTCTCTAGATTAATAATCTAGCAATAAGACCACACAGCCATTGCTTCCTCTAAATATGTTGAACGCTGTTCAATCTATGATTGGAGTTTAACTAAAGTAGTTTGAATATATCCCAATTGTAGTTCTATGTTCTAACCAAAGTGACCAAAATCTGTCTGCATGACATAATCCGTTTAGAATCCAAAGGACAGCAATTATTTCACTACCCAATCTTTTCTTTTCCAGCGAAGCGTATCTAGTTTACATAACTTCTCCTTGTAATGCAATCCCTTCTCAAAAAGCTAGGAGACAAAGAGCCAAAAGCTGGTAAATGTAGACTGAAGACCAAAGACATAACTAAAGAGAAGTGCTTAAAGGGCTCAAAGCAGTAGAAACAGTGAAGCGAAATGGTTTTCTCAGAGAATTCTTGAATGCAAAGGCATTGTTATTGAACTTTTGACACTCAATGGCTAGGATGATATGAAAGATGCATGGTCCTGGCTGAGACACATGGTAAAAGTACATTGTTCAGTAAGATGGTAAATTAAGAGACACTGGAGGACTGTGAAAGTGATCATGTGGATTTTGATGATGGCTCACTTGGAGAAGAGTCGTGGAGAAGCTGATTTGACTCAACAAAAATTGTGAATGTCTCAGAGACGTCTCCCCCAGCAATGGTCTGGACTGTAAGGTGAAGGCTCTCTTCCTGCATTCTTATTGTATCCCATTGAAAACTAGAGGTGCTGGAAATGGGAGCAGAAATCCCACACTCAGATTCTGGTTGACATTTTTAAGTGGGTCTGGCATCATTGCTACACACCAAAAATCCAAGCCTTTTTCTCTTTATGATATCAACATTAATTATAACATAATATCATCCACTTCTCCTGTGAAGACAGTCAGACACAAAGTATCCATGCAGCATGTACCTGTCTTCACAAGATTTCCATTTTAGTGCCTAATTAGATTTGCTATTCCTTTTATCTTTACTTTTACCTTTTATATACTTTAAAATAATTTGATGTCCCTTTTATATTACATGCTAACACATCATTGCTTGAAGGATGACTCAAATTAATTGGGAACTATTGGACAGAAACTACAAGACAGCAGGGATAAGGACATGAATTATGAAAGAAAGAAGAAAGAAGCAAATGAACTGGTCAATGGTCTTGGTGATAGAAGTCTGGATAAAGGGGGACAGATTGCAGCTATGTACATGTCAAAAGTCCTTATCTGAGTACTTGGGTTTAATTCATTTATTTATGGCATGAATGTTGCTGCTAAGGACAGCATTTATTTCCCATCCTTATTTCCCTTGAAAAAGATAGCGGTGAGCTATTTCTTAACCAGTTGCAGTTCATGTACAGTGCCAGTAAATAAGAGAGTTCTAGGATTTTGACTGAAGAATAGTGAATGGTAATTTGTTTTCAATTTTGGGTGATTCGTGACTTGGAGCAGACATGGAAGTGTTCCCATTGCATCTGCTACCCCTGTGCTCAATGTTTCAGGTATGGAAAGTATTGTTGAGCTTTTGAATTGAATCTTGTCGGCAGTACACTTTGCAACCAAAATGGTGGATGGATTACTGGATGGTGTCTAGCTTCTTGAGTATTGTTGGGACTGAAGTGAATAGAATTCCATCGTATTCCTGGTTTTTGCTTTGTATGTCTTGGAAAAGGCTTTGTGGTTTCAGGAGACAAATCACCCATCATAGAATCTCAGCCTCAGATCTGATTTTGTAGCTGCAATATTTATGTGGTTTATCCAGTTCAGTTCTGGTCAGTGCTTACCCTAAGATATTGATGGTAGGGGATTCAGCAATGATAATGCTATAAAATGTCAAGTGAAGATGGCTACATTCTCTCTTTTAAGAGACAGTCACTGTTGTCACTTGTATGTGTGAATGTCACTTGACAGTTGGTGCAAATCTAACCTTTATCCAGCATGTGGCAGTGGGAATGGAATGTTTCATTATCAAAGAACTTGGACATTGTGCAATCATTGTGAACTTGTCTACTTCAGAGTTTTGGATGACAGGAAGATCATTGATGAAAGAGCTGAAGGCAGTTGGGTCTAAGACGCTGACAAACTCCTGCATTGATGTCCCCTGGGCTGAGATGATGGGCCTCCAACAACCATAACTATCTTGCTTTGTGTTATGTACAACTCCATGCAATGAAGAATTTTCTGCCTGATTCCCACTAGCTTCCATTTTACTAGAACTTCTTGATGCCACAGTCAGTAAATATAGGCCTCTATACCATATACGAATTATTAACTGTATTGGAGGGAAGTGAGAGTTGGGTGGAGGTGTGTGAATTGTTAATTGAGTATTAATGTTCAGCACAATTCAGGGATAAAATGGAAATTTGCAATGGCGGGGAGGTCAAGAGCACAATATTTAGGAATGAGATAATTATACAAAGGAGAAAAGAAGATTTGCATTCTGTAGCACCTATCACCACTTCAGAATATCTCGAATCACGTTATAAACAATGAAGCCTCCAATAGGTACATAACTGTCAATACCCAACAGCAAGCTCCTGTAAACATACAAATATCTGAATTAGGAGTAGGAGTAGGCCATTCAGCCCCTGGGACCTGTTGTGCCATTCAATAAAACCATGACTAACCTGCCTGTGTTTCAAATTCACATCCCCGATAAACCTTTGATTCTATTGTCTAATGAAAATATATCACCACAGCCTTGAAAACATCCAATGACTGCACCACACCTCCTCTAAGGCACCATCGTCCAACCATCGTGCGAAATAAAATCTCCCCATAGCTATTGGACAAAGAGCAATTTCAAAGTTTTAAACAGTGCCCCATAGTTCTGGATTAAGCAACAAGAGGAAGAACCAATTCCTTCTCCACTTTTGTCAAATCCACTCAGAATCTTATCTCCCTGAATCATGTTCCCTCTCACTCTTCTGAGCTCCAGTGGATCCAAGTCCATCTATGAAAGCTGACCAGATTGTCTGTTTTAGGTATTGGTGGAGCAATAACAAAAAATTGGCCAGAACGCTGAGAAAAGCTCTGCTCTTCTTGAACAATGCCATCGGATCTTTTGTATTCAACTGAAAAGGCAGGTAGGGCCCTTGATTTAATTTCCTTATCTGAAAGACAATCACTCTGACAGTGCATCAGTCCTTCAGTACTCCAGTGAAATGTCAGACTTGAGTATATTCTAAAGTGGTACTTAAGCCCACAATCTCTGACTCAGAGGCTAATTTCAAAAGGTGTGAGAACAATACATACAGTACGAGAACAAAAGAGGTTGGCCATGTTAACAGGGATACAATGGAGAAGTGAATGCTACCTTCTTGGACTTCTAAGGGGAGTGGTCACCTCTCCTGCTTAGCCGTGCAAGTGTGATGAACTTCCTGTGCTCCAGGTGGCTGGCACCTCTCTTGACACCATTACAAACTCAGATCTCAGACTGGGGCAGTCACCCATAACATGGAACCACAGGTAGTTTCACCTGTTACACTGTGTGCAGAGAATAAGTCTGCCTTCAACGTATAATCCAGCATAATACATTCTTGAGACAAAATGTGAATTTACAACATTAAATAGATCACAGTATTATCAATGAAACATAGCTTGCTAATTTTGTATTTTGTTAACAAGTATAACATTTTATGAACATGTTTATTCTACATTATAACAAAAAACATAGAACTGTAAGATATTATAGTTTAATTCCACAAAGTTACTGAAGACATTAATGTGATAACAATGTAAGGTTACACAGATATACCTCATTATTATGAGGTGTAGAGAAAAGAATATAATCAGCAGTTGCATACCATTTAGTTTGCTGAGCAGTAAACCTGCTTGAATAGTAAAGTTGTTACCCAACTATCTGGAGTGAGATAAGGGAGATAGGAACCTTTAGTTGTTCCTATAAATTAAAACATGCAATAAAAAGTCAGCAACCTGAAACTTTAATATTATTCCTCTCTCCACAGATCTTACTGACTGTTTCTGGTATTTTCTGTTCTTATTTAAGATTTCTAACATTCATAGCATTTTGCTTTTATATTAAAATACCTAAAAATATGTAATAAAAAGGTAGCAATCATCAGGCAAAAGTTCTAGAACACCTTCATTTGATCTATGTGAGCAATTTCATTATTGTTCCAAAGTTATTTCATTTTACCATATTGTGTATTTATATTTGAAATAATACATTGCTTACTTGTACAATAGACAAAATTATTAAATAGTCAGGCTCCCTGATTTTCTTTTTGTTGTGCAGGTTCCAGAAGCCATTAGAAAGTGCCAACGAGCTGGTATTACTGTACGTATGGTTACAGGAGACAACATCAATACAGCTCGTGCCATTGCCATCAAATGTGGCATCATTAATCCGGGTGAGGACTTCATCTGCTTGGAGGGCAAAGACTTCAACAGAAGAATCCGGAATGAAAAAGGAGAGGTGAGACCTTTTGATGAATCTAATATATTGAAGAAAATCATTGCAGTTCAATCATATTATGCACATGTGCTTTGGTATCACCATTTGTAGGATAATGAGTGATATGACAAGGGCTTAAGGAGGTTACAAGAAGTTCCAAATGACTTATAACTTCTGTCAAATGATCTGTCAAATGGAATATGATGTGGGAAAACATGGAATTGTTCATTTTGCTAGGAAGAATGAAAAAACTGTATTAACTGTATGGTGAGACATTGGAGGGTACTGAGCTGTAGGGGGATCTGGGTGTCCTAGCACATAAATTACAAAAGGCCGGAAAATAGGTATAGCAAGTAGCTAGGAGAACATATAGAATGTTACGAAACATTGTGAGAGGAATTTCATACAGAAGTGGGCAATTATCCTTTGGTATATTGGGAACTGGTTAGAGCACATTTTGAGTACTGCGCTCAGTATTGGTCGCCTTATTAAAAGAAAGGTGTAACTTCAGTAGAGGAAGTTCAGTTAAGGCTTACCAGACTAATGCCGCGGTTTAGTGGGTTGTGTACGTGTCAAGGTTAGATAGGTTAGGCTATTTGGTGGAGTTGTCAAAGAGGAAGAGACTTAATTGAATCATATGGGAGAATCCAGAACATTATTTAAAAATTGAAAACAGAGATGAAGCATTTTTCTTTTCTTGAAGAGGGTCAGAAATCTGGAACTTTACTCCTGAAAAGGCACTGGAAAGAGAGTCTGACTGTTTCTGAGGCAAGATATGATTAGATTCTTGTTAAACAAAGATTGACAGGTGATTTGGGGTAGATGGGACGGTAAACTTAAGGTTACAATCAGATCAGCCGTGATTATATGAAGTAGCAGAGCAGGTTCAAGGGACTGTAAGGACCACTCCTGCTCCTTGCATGTTTGTAAGTAATAAGAAGAGTAGATTCACAATACAGAAATTGGTATTAATATCTTTGTATTATGAGAACGTGAACTGTGCATTAGAAGTCAACATATTGTTCAGATTAAGTCATTAGAATTCCCATGAGAAGTGTGGAGTAAATTTTGGGTTAACACTGTGCATTCTTGGTAGAATCTCTGAACATTGCATGTGCAATCCTATTGTGCTGATAAAATCTCAAAACATAGTGTTAGATTATGATTACTGTGTAGTGAAGGTTTATAGTTTTTCAGAAGACCTTAAACAGATACTAAACAGGCCTCAGCTGCTTTGCAACCTCCTGTGGCCTTTGTAACATATAAAGGGAAGGTAGTAGAATCTACCACTCATTCTACTGGCTTCTGTAAAGCATTGGCCAAATATGTTTGTGGTTAAAAGCTAATGCCCTGCTTCCTGGTGCCACGTCCCTGCATTAAAAAAAAGTTAATAGTGGCACTAGCTTTCAGAAATGCCATCTTTGTCTTCATTAGTCTCCAGGTTTTGCACTCATGAACAAAGCCCTGAGCCTGACTGCTGCATTTTACCAAGCATGCTCCATGAATACTCTGGGGCAGGAATAGGTAGTCCCTTGTAATAACTCAGCAATCAGATAACCTCTTCACTGACTATGTGCACTGGTGGTTGTCAATCTATATTTTGGGTTTCCAAACCCCTATATGTTTAGCACGCCTGCTGAAATGAAAAATTCACTTCCTCGATGGAATTCGTATAATTCTTTATTTTCAAACATCCTTTGCAGCATCTAATGACACAAGGAAGATAGATCTCATGCTTCCATCTCTTTCTGTGGCCAATTTTCCCTGGACCAGGTTGCTCACTTTTCACCAGAGACTGTGGCTATAGGGAGGCCCCTTTGCATCACCAAGGGAAACTCCTTCTGTTACCACCTGCCAGTGATTTCTGTAAACTGGAATCAACCCATTAGATCATGTTTTGGCGACATCTTCCATGGCCAAAATATCTTGGAGTGGGACTCGAATTTGAAGCTTTAGTCTCAAAGACAAGAACACTACCCACTGTGTCACAAGACCCTCTCTCATAACCTCTGTATGGTGGAATACTAGGATATATTGGGAGAGGTATTAGGGACTGAAACAAACTGTACTGTGTCGGCTCAGGCTTGGAGGGCCAAAGGCCCTATTCCTGGGCTGTAAATTTTCTTTGTTCTTTGTTCTTTTGTATATTGTGAAAGAATCATAGGAAAGTACAGCATCAAAGCAGATCGTCCAGCCCAATGTTAAGAACATTGCAATTAGTTCTACTTCTCCATCATCCTTGCAAGCTTTTCTCTTTCAGACATTCACCCAATTCCCTTTTAACGATAACGACTGCATCTGTATCCTGTATCCAATTGGACAATACATTCAAAAATTTAACCACTCATTACACTTAAAAGCAATCTTTTTCAGCTATTCCTTCTGGATTTTAAACCAATTGCCTCAAGTCTGGAACAAAAACAGTGGCAATACTGAGCAAATGTTAACATTAATATTCTCTGTACAAATATTGCCAGATTTGTGGAATATTTCCAGCACTTTCTGTTCTTATTTCTGATCAGCAACATCTACAGTACTTGTCTCTTTATTTTAAATTTGTCTTCTAGTTACCAATCCTTCAGCCACTCAAAAACATTTCTCCTTATTTGCTCCATCTAAATTCTTCATGATTTTGAAAATGTCAATCAAATCTCCTCGAAGCCCTCTCTACTTCTAGAAGAATAATTCCTCAGCTTTTCCAGTCCATTGATGAATATGTAATCCATCAGCCCTGGAAATATTTTATTAAGTCTCTTTGGTACATTCTCCTCATTTCGTTCCCAATGTTGTTGGCCAGAATTGAACACCAACTGGGGCCAAAATTGTACTTAATGTAGAGGCTTAGGATAACTGCCTGACCTTTTTAACCTCCACTTCATTTCATTTTTCATTTGTTTTACTTAGCTGCCCTATTAACCTGTCCTGCCACTTACAAATAATAAAATCTTTTTTTATCTTCAAAATTACAATGTTTAGCTACATTCCCTTTCCCACCAAAACACATCACATCTCCGTTTCCTGTATTGAGTGACTTTATGCGTCAGTCCATTTCACCAGCCTGTGTCCCCTTGAAATCCATCACTATCATCCTCACTGTTTACTACATTTCTTAGTTTTTCTTCATCTGCAAATTTAAAAATTGTGCCCTTTAATCCTATTATAAATCAAAAGCAGTGGTACTGAACCCTGGGGTTCCTTCAATCTGAAACAAAAGTACCCATCACACTCTCTGCCTAGGAGTCTGTGTCCTTTCATGGCACTGGGTGAATAGATAGCATGTGGTTTAAGAGTGGGTGGGTTAATGGGAAAGTGCAGATTTTACCAGCAGTAGGCAAAAAAACTCCACATAGGCCTGCATCCCATCATCTAGTCACGTGAAGAGTCCTTGTCTCTCATACTGCCTCTTAAGAGTCAGCTCTCAGAGTGCCAAATCTCTGACACATTATTTTTATTTGTCAGCCAGGGCTCCCTGATTTGATGAGATTAACAGCCCCAATCAGAGAACTCATATTCTATTAGTCAACTGATCTTATTACATTTACTGCAGTAGAGTCAGCCAACCCTTAGGCCAAATAAAGGGCTAAATAATGGGCTCTTCTCCCCACCTTGGTATTTTATAAGCAGGCATCTTGTCACATGGAGAGACTGCAGAACTCCCCTCATTGGACACCATGTGATCCATGTTGAATAGACAAGGCCACTCCAATCCTTGGGAAGACCCCCATCCTGCCTTCAGATTCTCCACCACCTCCACATCTCAGTCAGGTCTGACTGATTAGCCTGGGTGAGAACTGACCCCATCAATCTGTCCTCTGGATTGGCGATAGTACTGTGGATGGTACTGCTGGAAACGAAGGGTAGTCAACCTGTCTGATTGGCTGACAGCGCCTGGAGGCAGACATTTTAGCTCAGAGATGAAGTCAAGACTCCAAGTAAATCACTGTCTTCTGTACCTAAAATATACCTGTTGCTCCAGGGCCATGGAAGTCAAGATTGATTCTGCCTTTCTGGCCAGTGGGCTATGCTGCTGATGCCCCTGAAAATCCTGATCTCTGTTTACTATTTTGCTAATTTTCTTCACATGCTGCTACTTCTACTTCAAAATACTGGGCAACAACTTTGCTGAGCCGAGATATACTGGCAAATTTTCACATGTTGCAGAAGCATCTGCTCTCCCCTCATCCATCATTTTGACTATCTTATCATAAACTTTATTAAATCAGTCAACTACAATTTCCATCACTTACTGCTGATGTAATCAATCAGGTAACATTGCTGCTGATGATACTGTTATCGAATTTGAACGTACATTTGAAAGGCCTAATGCTTACAGTCAGATTAATGTGCTGTGTAGAGCAGTTTTTTTTTTCAAATAATTTTTACTGATTTGTCATCAGGCAATGACAAATGAGCAGGAAAACAACTTGAGAAATTCAGACCTCAAGTGTTGCCACCTTTGAAAATCGTCATAACACTTGTTGTCCCCTTACTTATTTGATAATGACACAATACGTAAAAAACAGCAAGAACACTGGCTGATTTCCCCCTGATAAAACCAGTAGTCCCTGTGCAGGTCAATTTCTAACCAGCTGAAATCAACTGACTCCACGAAGCAATGAGCCTGAGATCTTTGTGACCTGTGCAGTTTGAAGATTTTTTTGTTTTAGGCAACTGAACGATTAAAGGGACATAATGTAAACTATTAGTCTGTAGTAAATTATACATAGAATTTGATTTTCTTGTTTTTAATGTACAAAACAAATCTAACGAGCATTTTGTAATCATTCATATTAATAATGCTGAAGTTTTGAACTAATTCCATAATTATAAAGAGGAGTCACATTGGAATTGAAACATTAGCTCTGCTTCACACTCCACAGATTCTGCCAGACCTATTAAGTTGCTCCAGCATTCTCTGTGTATGTTTCCGATTTCCAGCAACTGTAGAAATTTGCTTTCAAGTTAATAATTTTTAACTTACTGTGTTTAAAATTTTTATAATAGAAAACATAAATCATAATAAGCACAATCGCAACACTGTATAACTCCATTTAACTTTGCAATTGAATCCCTTAACTCATTGTATTCAGTACTTGCAGAAGTGCTGATCAGCAATGATAGTGATAGGATTTGTCAGGCAATTGGTCTTGTATCATTAGTCATGTTTATATATCTTTGTGATGTCTTCAGTCATGGCAAAATCAACCATGTTTTAACAAACTGGTTTAAATTATGAATAAAAAAAGCAGACTATAGCATTACATCACCTATTGACAAATATACTGAGGAAAATACAATCACTAATCTTTCTGAAATTGGATTATTTTTCCCTTGAATGTAATTTAAACCTTTTAATTGTTCTACTTCACCATGGATTTTGACTTTTCAATTATCTTTATGGCAAGTATAACTTTCCACTTATCAAAGAAAATATATATTTGCCAGAGAAGGAGTGCAACAGATGTTCATCAGACTAATTCCTGGAATAGCAGGACTGCCCTGTAACCGAGACTAAGGAGAATAGGCCTGCATTCCCTAGAGTTCAGGAGAACGGAAGGTGATTTCATTGAAACTTGCAAACTTCTTAGAGTTGGACAAGACAGAAGTTGAAGTTTGTCCTTGGTGAGTGGGAGGTGGGTCTAGGACCCGGGGATTTGGAATAAGGAGCAAGCCTTTTAGGAATGGGATACAGTAGAATTTCTTCACCTGAGGTTGGTGATTCTTTTGTGTTGACTACCCCAGAAGGCTGGGAAGCTTCATTGGTGAATAAGTTTAAGATGGAGATTGATAAATTTCAAGATGCTCATGGCATCAAAGAATATGGGGATTGTGCAGGAAGGTGGCATTGATGTTAGTGAACAGCTATCATCTAGAAAGGCAAAGCAGGTTTCAGGAGCTGATTGGCTTGCCCCGCTATATTGTTTGTAACAGTTTTGGCAATTTTTTTTTTCCTGGCTTTTCCATCGGGGTGACTCTGCCTCTATCCCCTATGATTTACCATTACTGCTGCTCACCCCTAACCAACCCCTATGATCAGATCCCAATCTTGTACTTAGACCCTCTACCAAGAGCAAATCTCCTCCTAACCTAAACCTCAATATTTGTTCAAGGCATGACTTCCATCCCCAACTTGTCCTCAACCTGATTTTTCTGATGCCTCCCTCATTCTCAGTTGTGCTACCAGACTGGAGCCTTGATCTTCTACAGACTTGTCTGATCTCCACTAGCCTTTCCAGTCTTCTTTCAAATTTCTGATTGCTCTCCCTTCCCACTCTCTTTAGACAGTGTGTAGTTAAGGATGGCTACATTCAGTGGTTGGTTAAACAGGGACTGTGGTGAGACTAGGGGTTGAAAATGTGAGGGAATGTCAACTATGCCAACAATGTGCTGTAACCAGCATGGATTAGTGTGCCATTATGTTACCAGGGAGGGGGCAAATCTAGATTTCCAAAATAATAAATAAAACAAAGAACTGAAGGCGCTAGAGGTCTGGAACAAAAAGAGAAATTGCTGGAGAAACTCAGCAGATCTGGCAGCATCTGTGGAGAGAAAGCAGTGTTAATGTTTCGAGTTAATGTTTCAAGTTAATGCTGGCCAGCCAGCAATGCCCATGTCCCACGAGTAAATAAAATAAGTCTAATGACACTTCATCAGAACTCCAGATTTCCAATACTTGATCAAGTGCAAAGATGGTGGGTACAAGTAATGCTGATCATTCTGTGGATATCTGTTGAATAGTAAGTTGCTTCAGAAATAGTGCATGGTAAGGTGAAGATGGAATTAGATGAAAAGGACACCATAAGGATGGGATAGGTAATTAATGAGGTGAGTTTAGTAAGATATATACAGAGAATTTACTAGGCCTTGCTGCAAAATCCCTTCAAAAAGACTTGATACAACTTGCACTTAGTCAAAAAAATCAGTGATATAAAACAGCATAAGCATTGATGTTTCAGGTAAATATAACCAGTTGCAGGTGATAAATACATCATGGTTAACCGTATTATCCACTTATAAAGAATATTCCAAAATCATGTTGGCAGATATTTTGGAAACCTAATTGAAGATCAGCTGGACAGCAGACCTGGTCATCAAGGAATTCAGATATTCAGTATTCGGTTTATGTGTACAGAAGACATCTAATTTCTTTCTGATTGAAATCTAACTTTTCCAATAAAAAGATGCTTACAGCAAAGTTGCAAGTACAAGCAAGGCTGAAGGTTACAGTCTTGTGCTGAGAAAGTGAACACTATCTCCTTTGATCCTTTTCTCTCTTTAGCTAAGAACCAAGTGCTTGTAGTTTAAATTTTCTTTCAAAAATGTAGTTTGATGCTCCCTACATCTATAAAGCTTTTCTAAAATAAAATACAGCTGGAAATATACTTTAAAAGGGTTTTGCATGCTTTGAAGACTGTACTTATGCAAAAGTTGGTTAGTTCCACCATTTTCTGTTTCTAATTTGACGGCCGAAGTAGAATCTTTGTGTTTTGTCATTCCTTATTCAGCATGACCGCCATCTAGTGGCTGAAAGCTGTAATTATAACCTTTAATCTTGATTGTCAGGGCTTTCAATCTCATAATCACACTTGCTATCATAACAACACTCTTAAATGGAAGGCAGCCAGAAAAGGAACAACAGCAATGAAAAATAAGGGAAACAGCAGCAGAAAATGGAACAAACAGCAGGAAAGAGAAGCAAAACCAATGATGGAAACAAACACTGCACTCAGCTCTACTTCTTTAAAAAAATCACAGATCTTCGATTAGACACACAGACAAATAATTAATTGTGGACTGGTCAGACAATGTTCCCTCTCCTCTTATATCTTGGCATCCCAGTTTTTATAGTCATAGTTATAGAGCACAGAGACACACTCATCTGTGCCAACCCCAGGTATCTTAAACTGATCTCGTCCCATTTTTTCCAGCATTTGGCCCATATCCCTCTAATCCCTTCCTCTTAATGTACCCAGCCAGAAGCCTTTTAAATGGTGGAATTGTACCAGCCTCCACCATTTCCTGTAGCAGCTCATTCCATCCTCTCCGTGAAAAAGTTGCTACTCAGGTCCCTTTTAAATCTTTCGCCTCTCACCTTAAACCTCTTCCAAAACTTTATGACACGAGCTTGGCTTTGACATCATAAGTCCCATCTTTTCATAACTGTCATATGTAAGTTTGCACACATATTCCAGCTGATTTATAATGCAGAGTGATACCAACAGTGTGGGTTCAATTCCTGCACCAGCTGAGGTTTCTCTGAAGGAGTCTCCTTCTCAACATCTCCCTTTGTCTGAGCATTGTGATCCTCATGTTAAACTGCTACCAGCCATCTCTCTCTAATGAGAGTGCAGCCCTATGGTTTGGTAAGACTATGACGACTTTACCTTATCTTTTTGCTGAGTTCCATTATATAATCACAACCACCTGATGAAGGAGCAGCACTTTGAAAGCTAGTGCTTCCAAATAAACCTGTTAGACTATAACCTGGTGTTGTGTGATTTTTAACTTTGTCCATCCCAATCCAACACCGGCACCTCCACATCATATATAATCTTTGTGGAACTACCTCCACTCCTTCAGAATTTGTCAAAATCTGACTCCATCTTATAAAGAGTTGTTAAATCATTGTTTTAGAACATAGAACATTACAGCGCAGTACAGGCCTTTTCGCCCTTGATGTTGCGCCGACCTGTCATACCAATCTGAAGCCCATCTAACCTACGCTATTCCATGTACGTCCATATGCTTGTCCAATGATGACTTAAATGTACTTAAAGTTGGCGAATCTACTACCGTTGCAGCCAAAGCATTCCAGACCCTTACTACTCTGAGTGAAGAAACTACCTCTGACATCTGTCCTATATCTATCACCCCTCAATTTAAAGCTATGCCCCCTCATGCTTGCCGTCACCATACTTGGAAAAAGGCTCTCCCTGTCCACCCTATCTAACCCTCTGATTATCTTATATGTCTCTATTAAGTCACCTCTCAACCTTCTTCTCTCTAACAAAAACAGCCTCAAGTCCCTCAGCCTTTCCTCGTAAGACCTTCCCTCCATACCAGGCAACATCCTAGTAAATCTCCTAGCTGCAGCCCAGCTCTGCAGCTTATCTATGTCTCTCTCTAACCTACAACATCCTTTGTCACTATCCACAGCTCCACCGACCTTAGTGTCGTCTGCAAATTTACTAACCCACCCTTCTACACCCTCATCCAGGTCATTTATAAAAATGATGAACAGCAGTGGACCCAGCACTGACCCTTGTGGTACACCACTGGTAACTGGACTCCAGGATGAACATTTCCCATTAGCCCAGTACTTTGCATTCCGGTTACTCTGACCAAAGTGAATCATCTCACACTTGTCTGCATTAAACTCCATTTGCCACCTCTCAGCCCAGCTCTGCAGCTTATCTATGTCTCTCTCTAACCTACAACATCCTTTGTCACTATCCACAGCTCCACCGACCTTAGTGTCGTCTGCAAATTTACTAACCCACCCTTCTACACCCTTTCCAAAGCTTCCACATCCTTCTTGTAATGCGATGACCAGAACTGTACACAATACTCCAAGTGCGGCCGCATTAGAGTTTTGTACAGCTGTAGCATAACCTCATGGTTCCAGAACTCGATCCCTCTATTAATAAAAACTAAAACACTGTATGCCTTCTTAACAACCCTGTCAACCTGGGCGGCAACTTTCAAGGATCTGTGAACCTGGACACCGAGATCTCTCTGCTCATCTACGCTACCAAGAATCTTACCATTAGCCCAGTACTTTGCATTCCGGTTACTCTGACCAAAGTGAATCATCTCACACTTGTCTGCATTAAACTCCATTTGCCACCTCTCAGCCCAGCTCTGCAGCTTATCTATGTCTCTCTCTAACCTACAACATCCTTTGTCACTATCCACAACTCCACCGACCTTAGTGTCGTTTGCAAATTTACTAACCCACCCTTCTACACCCTCATCCAGGTCATTTATAAAAATGATGAACAGCAGTGGACCCAGCACTGACCCTTGTGGTACACCACTGGTAACTGGACTCCAGGATGAACATTTCCCATCAACAACCACCCTCTGTCTTCTTTCAGCAAGCCAATTACTGATCCAAACTGCTATATCTCCCACAATCCCATTTTCTGCATTTTGTACAATAGCCTACTGTGGGGAACCTTATCAAACGCCTTGCTTAAATCCATATACACCACATCAACCAGTTTACTCTCATCTCCCTGTTTGGTCACCTTCTCAAAGAGCTCAATAAGGTTTGTGAGGCACGACCTACCCTTCACAAAACCGTGCTGACTATCCCTAATCAAATTATTCTTTTCTAGATGGCTATAAATCCTATCTCTTATAACCTTTTCCAAAACTTTACCAACAACTGAAGTAATGCTCACTGGTCTATAATTACCAGGGTTGTCTCGATTCCCCTTCTTGAACAGGGGAACCAGATTTGCTATCCTCCAATCTTCTGGCATTATTCCTGTAGGCAATGACGATTTAAAGATCAATGCCAAAGGCTCGGCAATCTCCTCCCTGGCTTCCCAGAGGATCCTAGGATAAATCCCATCCGGCCCAGGGGACTTATCTGTTTTCACACTCTGCAGGATTCCTAATGCGTCTTCCTTGTGAACCTCAATCCCACCTAGTCTAGTAGCCTGTATCTCAGTATTCTCCTCGACAACATTGTCATTTTCTAGAGTGAATACTGTCGAAAAATATTCATTAAGTGCTTCCCCTATCTCCTCTGACTCCACACACAACTTCCCACTACTATCCTTGATTGGCCCTAATCTTACTCTCGTCATTCTTTTATTCCTTAAATACCTATAGAAAGCCTTAGGGTTTACCCTGATCCTATCCGCCAACAACTTCTCATGTCTCTCCTAGCTCTTCTGAGCTCTCTCTTTAGGTCTTTCCTGGCTACCTTGTAACCCTCAAGCACCCTAACTGAGCCTTCACATCTCATCCTAACATAAGCCTTCTTCTTCCTCTTGACCAGAGATTCCACTTCCTTCGTAAACCACGGCTCCTGCGCTCTACAGCTTCCTCACTGCCTGACAGGTACATACTTATCTAGGACATACAGGAGCTTTTCCTTGAATAAGCTCCACATTTCTAATGTGCCCAACCCCTGCAGTTTCCTTCCCCATTCTATGCTTCCTAAATCTTGCCTAATCGCATCGTAATTGCCTTTCCCCCAGCTGTAACTCTTGCCCAGTGGTATACACCTATCCCTTTCTATCACTAAAGTAAACATAACAGAATTGCGATCACTATCACCAAAGTGCTCACCTACTTCCAAGTCTAACATCTGGCTGGGCTCACTACCCAGTACCAAATCTAATGTGGCTTCACCCCTTGTTGGCCTGTCTACATACTGTGTCAGGAAGCCCTCCTGTACACACTGGACAAAAACTGACCCATCTATAGTACTCGTACTATAGAGTTCCCAGTCAACATTTGGAAAGTTGGAGTCCCCCATGACAACTACCCTGTCTCTCTCACTCCTATCGAGAATCATCTTTGCTATCTTTTCCTCTACATCTCTGGAACTGTTCGGAGGCCTATAGAAAACTCCCAACAGGGTGACCTCTCCTTTCCTGTTTCTAACCTCAGCCCATACTACCTCAGTTGACGAGTCCCCAAACATCCTTTTTGCAACTGTAATACTGTCCTTGACCAACAATGCCACCCATCCCCCCCCCACCCCCACTCTGTTTTACCATCTTCTCTGTTCTTACTGAAACATCTAAATCCTGGAAGCTGCAACAACCGTTCCTGTCCCAGCTCTATCCATGTCTCCGAAATGGCCACAACATCGAAGTTCCAGGTACCAACCCAAGCTGCAAGTTCACCCACCTTATTCTGGATGGTCCTGGCGTTGAAGTAGACACACTTCAAACCAACCTCTTGCTTGCCGGTGCCATCTTGCGTCCCTGAAACTTGATTTTGGACCTCCCTACTCTCAACCTTTTCTGTACTTGAACTACAATTTTGGTTCCCATCCCCCTGCTGGATTAGTTTAAACCCACCCCAATAGCCTTCGCGAATTTCCCCCCCAAAATATTGGTACCCCTCTGGTTCAGATGAAGACCATCCTGCTTGTAGAGGTCCCACCTATCCCAGAAAGAGCCCCAATTATCCAAGAATTCAAAACACTCCCTCCTGCACCATCTCTGTAGCCACATGTTCAACTCCTCTCTCTCCCTATTCCTTGCCTCACTTGCACGTGGCACGGGCAACAAACCAGAGACAACAACTCTGTTCGTCCTAGCTCAAAGCTTCCATTCTAGCTCTCTGAATTTCTGCCGTAAGTCCCCATCTCTCTTCCTACCTATGTCATTGGTACCTATGTAGACTACGACTTGGGGCTGCTCCCCTTCCCCCTTAAGGATCCCAAAAACACGATCAGAGACATCATGAACCCTGGCACCTGGGAGGCAACACAACAACCACGAGATTCTCTCGTCCCCACAGAACCTCCTATCTGCCCTCCTAACTATGGAGTCCCCAGTGACTACTGCTCTGCTCCTCTTCCCCCTTCCCTTCTGAGCAGCAGGGACAGACTCTGTGCCAGAGCCCTGTGCCTCATTGCTTTCCCCTGGTAAGTCATCCCCCCCAACAGTATCCAAAATGATATACTTATTGTTGAGGTGAATGGCCACAGGGGATCCTTGCACTGCCAGCCAGTTCCCTTTCCATCTCCTGACTGTAACCCATCTGCCTTTTTCTTGTACCTTAGGAGTGACTACTTCCCTGTAACTCCTCTCAATAACTCCCTCTGTCTCCCGAATGATCCGAACTTCATCCAGCTCCAGCTCCAGTTCCCTAATGTGGTTTTCGAGGAGCTGTAGTTGGGTGCATTTCCCGCAGATGTAGTCAGCAGGGACACTAATGGTGACCCTTACCTCCCACATTCTGCAGGAGGAACATTCAACTGCCCTAACCTCCATTCTCACCATTCTAAATTCCCAAAGAGACTGTTGAAAAAATAAGGAATAAAAAATAAACTCGTTACCTTACCAATCTGGCGCACAGAACCTTTTTTTGGTTAGAGGAGGAGGATGGGTGGGAGACACTACCCGAGTAGTGTTTCGGGTAACACAATCACACAAATATATGCCTTCCCAGAAGTCCTTCGCTCCTCCCTCACACCTCTCGGCAAATGGAGGCCCAACTCCCAATGTAAGCCCCTTTTAATGCAGGAAAGCTCACCCTTCCTGGCAGCCCTCGCTTCACCACTCATTCTCTCCTCGCCGCTCTGGTAAAATCAGATAAATTGTATTCAGGAAAGGGAGTAATCTGACCATTCTAAGTCTAAATTTTGAAATCTCCAATTCTGATTTTAAAAAAAGCCTTGTGACTTACCTTGTTTTTGTGTGGTTGTGAAAGTACCAAGAACCCATTACTGGCAAGCTCATTGGAAATGTCAAAATTAGCACAAGCACCTGTCAAGAGGACATGCCAAAAGAAACTGTAAAATGGACCAGTCAAAGATTTTAAATTCCTGCCCTTTAAATCTTTGAATGAAAATGTCTGAAATATTCAAAAAATGTTAATTAACTGTGTTTTCTCATAATTTCCTTGTTTCTTCTTTGGTAAAGGAACAACACAATTACCTCATTCTTCATAGGTTTGCATTCAGAAAACAAGGGCAGGTAATTATACCACAATACTTTATATTTAGATTCAACCACCTGATTGAAGTTTTCTCCAAATCACTCTTCAGTTGCAATAATCTTGAAATTTCAATACCCTCTTCTAGATATAGAGAGGAAATGCTAGATCGACGGGGTCAAGATATGTACTGTTCAGCCTTAGCTTAGTTGCACTTTCACTCCTCAGTCTCCAAGATCACTGATTTCATACACCCCCCTCACCCCATATACACAACCTGAATTAACAAATAACCATCACCTGCCCCTTAGTTACGTTTGACCTCCTAGCTGGACTTTACTAGAAATGAGTTCAGCGTATCCTCAGAGTGATGCTCATGTATTCAAGGGATTGTATGAAGTGGTACTGCAGTCAGGCTACCAGTGGGATATGCAAAACTCAGCTTTGAGGATGTTCACAGGTTTGAAATGGAGTTCCTAAACATTGACTATCGCTGCTGGGTGGTCACTGCCAGATGACAATGGAAAATGGCATGTACTATCACAATGATTGGGGGATACAGCATATTTGGCAACAGTCGCCAATGCTGAAAACAATGCTGAAAACAACAAGCTGCAGTCATACTTGGAAGCTTCGTGTGTCTCTTGAAGAAGAAATTGCTTCTCAAGGATTGGTCTCTTCAGCCATCAGCAAATATATGCCATGTAGAGACCTCCTATCTGAAGTGGATTGTTTGGTGTGTATGTATCATCCTTTATACATTTGTTTTCTTCATAAGGACAGCAAAGGTACTTACAGCCTTTATAATTTGTAACAATTTCTTTCGGATTATGGTAAAACCTCATAACATTTGCATAGACATTGTTTGAATGACTCATTTGAGGAAAATTGTTAAAATAATTGTTTATTTAATTTTAAGGTTGAACAAGAACGTATCGACAAGATCTGGCCAAAACTCCGGGTGCTTGCTCGATCATCTCCAACTGACAAACACACCTTAGTGAAAGGTATACAATTCATTTTGATACTGAAAACGGAGATGTTATGAGACCTTTGCCGATACTGAACTCCCAAATTTTATTTTCTACCCATTGCATTGTGTGTTAAATATAAACTGGTCTTATGGCCACTAATTAGGAAAGAAGGTGCTAAAGGAGATTGACAAAGCAGACATAGCGAGAATGTTTAATCAGGTGGGGTAATACAGAATGAGAAGACATAGTTTTTGAATAAGGAGTAACAGATTTAAAACAGAGGTGAGGAGAAACGACTTCTCTCAAACGATCGTGAGTCTGTAGAATTCACTACCACAGAATATGGTGGATGTCGGGACATTGAATAAATGTAAGGAGGAGATAGACAGATTTTTAATTAGTAATGGATTGAAGGTTATGGAGAGCAGGCAGAAAAATGGAGTTGAGGCTGAGATGAGATCAGCGATGATTATATTGAATGGCGGAGCAGGGTTGAGGGGCTGAATTACCTACTCCTGCTCTTAGTTCTTAAGTTATGTTCTATTTGTTTTATTTGTGTCATACTTTAAATAATATTATGTTAATGTATTGGAAGTTTATAAAGCCAGGAATGCTTCCTTTTGGGTGCAAAATTGAAAGGGCTCTCTAAAATGAAATGTTTGCTCAATTTTCAGCAATGTTTTACTCTCGTTGAAACAGCGGTAGATGAATTGTTCCATTGAAATCGTTTTTATGGTAAACAGCTTTTAGCTATATTAGTAAATCTCCCCTAGGCTACCACAAATACGTAAATCAAGGAATTGTTTTGCTGCGAATTCTTCCTTAAAAATTAATTGTAGAACTCACTGCTTAGAAGTTGTAGAAGTGGAAACAATCAATAATTTCAAAAGGGAATTGTGCACTTGAAAGAAAAGAATGTATGGGTTATGGAGATTGAACAGGGAAGTGGAACTAATTGAACAGCTTCTCCCAGGGCCAGTATGAACTTGATGGGTTGAATAACCTTTTGCGCTGTAAATGTCTCTAACTCACCTTTGGTTTAAGAGTGGGAGTCTGATTATAATTTTAGTATTGCTAATAAATATAGCTTTATCATAAAAATAAAATTAGTCACAACATTAAATCCATCACTTTTTAAACTAGAGCAAGTTCAGACAGACTTAATTTGCACTGCACCTAATTTGGAGTGTAGTGATTTCAGGCAGATTTTGCACAACTATTATTTTCATGCATTTCCTTACGGTTTGGGATGTTGATTGCACATGATTCAGAGGAAAAGATGGAAACAATTAATCAATGTAGCTAGTTTTATCCAAAGTTGTTATATGCAGGAAAATGGCCAACAAATTATAGGAAAGAATACAAAAGGGTGCTGGGAATTATATTTTCCTAATTTTCTTGGTTTAGATTTTTCTCACTCCCTTGACTGTAATTTCCCAGTCTCTTTGTTTTGACTTTGCACTCCACATTTATTCAATTTTCATATGGTTCCGCCATAAGTCCATCATGCAAAGTTTTCTTTAAAGCAGTGAGATCATGTTTGGATCCCTGGTTTGAACAATGATTTGCACTTTAAGAAAGACAAATTAAATGTCTACACATATTTAATTATTGCTAAAAAGAGAAATGAAATCGCAGTTTTTCATCTTGCACTATTGTTTCCCTTCACTCAGTGACCAATCAATACAATTTGTACAGCATGAGAAAAGGGTACTGATTGGTCAAGAATAAAGGAATAATGAGATATCCAACCCCTGCTACATCACCATGGCAATATCCAAACCAATCAGAGTTAACTGCCTTGTTTGAATTTAATCAGTTAACAAAGACAGTTCACACTTACCATGCTATCTGTGGTCAAATTAATCAGGACCTCTTTCTCATGTTACATAGATTGTTGTTCCCTTTCTAAAATTGGTTTTCTTGTGATTCAGTCCTGCTGAGTGCAAGGTTCAAAGTTCCGACTTCATGTCTGTCTCCTTTTAGCAAATGTTTAAATTCTGTACTACCAAGCATTATTAATATATTTACTGTTAAAGAAAGTTCCAATTCACTTATAAGTACTGCAATCAAACAAAAATGGTAACTGAACCTGAAAAGGTGCCATTAGGAAGAAGGACTAAAGTCAGAAATCGAGGTTCATGGAAGGTCTTAACAGAGGAGAAGGATGTTGACACATGGAGAAGGAATTCCAGAAAATAGAGTCGAGATTGCTGAGGGCAGAGCAGCTAACTGAATGATAGAGGTGGCTGGAGATTTTACAAAAGAGCTATTTAAAAAGTCAGCTGAGGTTACAGAGATACAGAGGAGAAACTACTAAGGGATCCAAAGACAACTATGCAAATTTTAAATAGATCTGGCTCTTAGTAAGGTGATGGGTCTGTATGTTTTCGCTCGATTTTATGGCTACCTGACCATCGAAAGCTGATATCCTGGAAATCTATTAAATTGTAAATCTGGTGTGAGGGTATAGACAGCAAAATTCTAGATGAGTTTTTGCGACTATTAGGGCATTTTGACAGCCATTTTCAAATTTGAAATGTTAAAATAGCACGAACAATTTATTTGCTTTATAAGTAATCTTCCATAGCGTTGGATAAATACAAGAATTTGTTGTTAATCATTGGAATCACTCAAAGTATATCAATTAACTCCTAATTTATGCACCTCAACCGTCAGACATTCACTATGAATTTCAATAAAGATACTGATATCAGAATATGTCAAAAAGTAACCTGATGGTTCAAAGTCCAAATAGATCTGTAACATTTTTTTTCAATGAGTTCCATTCATTATATTGATGGTTGCCTGCTTGCAGCACTTTAATTTAAGATTCTTACAATGGAATCTATGTGTAATCTTGAAAAATTAGATTGGCAACGGTAGCCTCAAAAGGGCAAACACAGAATGCTTTTAAAATGGTTTGTTAGAGTAGCACATTCTAGAACTGACCAGAGTGTAGGTTATATTAGATTTGATATTGTGTAATGTGACACCTAGCAGTGACCATTTCATTGAATTTTACATCCAGTTTGAAAGGACTGGGTCTAAGACTAGTACTTTAAATTTAAATAAGGGCAACTATGTGGGCCTGAAAGCTGAGCTAGCTGAAGTGAACTGACAAACCGGAAAAGGGGTTAGATCAATAGAGACACAGTGGCAGATGTTTAAGGGAATATTTCAGATCACTCAAAATAAGTATATTTCTCCTTTGAAGAAAAGTTTTGGCAGAAGGACTCATCATCTGCAGTTAACTGAAGGAGTTAGAGAAAACATCAAACTTAAGAAAAAGGCATACAACTGCTCAAACATGAGTTCAGGTCAGATAATTGGTCAGAATATAATTAACAGCAGAAGATGACTAAAATATTAATCAGGAGGAAGAAATCAGAGTATGAAAGGAAGCTAGCTAGGAATGTAAAAATGAATAGCAAGTGTCTCTACAGGTACATGAAAAAGAGTAAGTAAAGTGACTATTCATCCTTTAGATAGTGACAATGTGGAGTTAATAATGACAAAGTGGTTGATGAAATGAACAAGTATTTTGTTTCAGTCTTCACTTTATAAAACATAACAAACATTCCAGTCATAACTGTATATCAGGAAGTGGAAGGGAGTAAGGAGCTGAGTGAAATAACAATCATGAGGGAAGTTGTGCTAAACTTTTGGCTGATAAGTCTCTGGGTGTAGATGGACTTCACCTTAGAATCTTAATAGAAATGGTGAATAAGATAGTAATTGTGTTGCTGTTAATTCTCCAAAATTCTCTGGCAGGTTTTATCAGACTGGAAAATAGAAAATGTAACTCCTCTAGTCAAGAAGGGGTGAATGCAGAAAACAGGAAACTTTATATTCATTTGTTTGTTGTCTGTTGTGGGGATGGTATTAGAATGAATCAATAAAGAAGTTACAGCTCAACACATAGAAAATCTCAAGCTAATCAGGAAGGGCAAGCAGAGTTTCCTGAAGTGGAAATCATGTTTAACCAATTTATTAGCTTTCTTTGAATAACTAACACATGCAAATGGGGAGTCAGTGAACATAACTGTACTTGGATTTCCAGAACGAATTTGGTAAGGTGCCACATAAAAAGTTATTATGGAAAATAGAAGCTTATGGTGTGATGGATAACACACTGGGCATGAATAGAAAATCTGGCTGGCTACCAGAAAACAGAGTGTTCATAAATTGATCTTTGACTGATTGGCAGGATGTGACACATGGAATCCCACAGGGGTCTGGGCAGGAGTCTCATCCTTTTGTAATTTACAGTAATAGCTGATGGAAGCAAAGACATGGTAGTTAAAATCGCAGATGACACAAAGATAAATAGGAAATTATTTTGTGAAGGAAACATTAGAAGTTTGCGGAAGCATAGGTAGGTTGAGTAAATTGTCAAAAATCTGACAGATAGGATATAATCTGGTAAAAGGTTAAGGTTTTAACTTTGGCAGGAAGAATGAAAAAGCAGAATATTACTTAAACTTAGGCCAAATGCTCTACTTCTGCCCCTGTTTCATATGCTCATAGGTAAATTGAAGAGTGATTTATATTCAATCACAGTTTTAGTGATTGTAATTAAACTGAAGAGTTCTGTAAATGGTCACATTTTGAATGTAATCCTCAATTCTTCGTATCAGATAGATAGTATTTCCTTTCAGATCCATATTTGGTGAGCAACAGATGTCTTGTTCTAGACTAGATTGTCAACAGGTAAATAATGAACAATATGCATTATGAATGATAGGAAAGATATCACCATTATCCCTGAAAGATCACTTTGAAAATCAAGAGCAGATGCGCACTTAAAGAAAAATCAGCCTTCCCTCCAATTCCCCTATCAGATTAATCTGATGTGGAACATTTCAATAAAAAGCACACAGGATTATTTATTGCACTGTCAGCAGATAAGAGATCAAGGGGCCAAATGACATGAATAACGCCTTATATTTCAGAATAGAATGAAGGTCAGAAAGTGTGCAACATTATATAAATGTTAACAAAGATCAAAGCTGTTATAATGCCAGGAAATTGATTGCCAAAACCTTTCAGAGAATTAGTATTTCCCAAAGGGATGGTGCTAATCTCATTGCATTTCCAGGCGAACTCTTGTTTTATAACAGTTTTTTTCTGGACTATCATAATTAACAACTAAGTATGATTTGAAGATTCCTATATTACTGTTTGCCTTCAAGATTAATTCTGTGGGGGAATGTTATGAGTTAGTTTTTTTTTTAAAGTATAAGTTCAGAAATGCAGAGCTTAGGAGATAGACTCACGTTGTTACAGGAAAGCATATTGACCTGCTTTATCTGCAGGGTCATGGAAACAAGCACTGCATAAACAGTGGCTGCAGCAAATACCAACACTGAAGTCAGGAGCCAGTGGATTTTGCACCTTTTAGCCTGTCCTTTGGTTTGCTTGCAAGGAGAAGTTACCCACTTGTTTTTTTGAGATTCTTTTGCACAGTACCCAATGCTGCTCATATACAAAGGGAGTATTTAATGGTGTCCTCCATTTCTATCAGCAGGATTATCCTTGTCCATAAATAAAATCAGAAAGTGCCGGAGAAACTCAGCAGATCTGGCCACACCTATGTAGAGAGAATCAGAGTTAATGTTTCGAGTCTTCTATAAATCTACTTATCAACTCCTAGCTTTTTTTCTGAACCCTGGGTTCGAAAGAAGAGTCATATCAGACTCAAGACAGTAACTCTGTTTCCCTTTCCACAGATGCTGACAGACCTGCTGAGCTTTTCCAGCACTTTCAGTTTCTCTTTCAGATCTCTGGCATCTGCAGTATTTTGCTTTTTGTCTGTGATAGGTTTGCCCTGAATTTCAGAGTTACATTGCACTCAGACTTGTAATAGCACCACAGCATGATATATCACCACCCTTTGCGGATGGGTTGAGAGAAAGGGTGGTGCGTACATGGCAGTGGAAGAGAAGGGGAGGGAAACCTGACATCTTTCCACTGCCGCAGGAGTGGGAATGGCAGCAGCGAGACAGGTGTCTATTTAACTCTATAACATGGCAATTGACAGCAAGGTATTTACCCTGGCCAGTGGTTTATTGATATTAAAACATTCGGTTATCGTGTGGTGAAACCATTGTAGTGACTATCCAGCAGGAGGAGCAATTGGACATAATTTCTGGGCTCCCAAGGATCTAATGCCATTCCTATCATCTGAACTGCTAACCTGGCCAAGGCATATTAAGAACAATCTTTCCTACCCCTTTGAAAACACTGCAACATTATGTAGCACTCTCCATCTCCCTGGTCCCTCAGCAGCAGCCACCTATATTGCCATTAATTCTAATCTTATTCACCTAAATCAGTGTTCCCTGGTTCCCAACCTTTTTGCTAACTGGAACTCAAATAGTCATGACTTTTAACAATCCTCTCAACTGTTTCTCAAGACCAACCCTGGTTTCATCAGTCCATCCATTTAAATGAAAGCCATCATATCTTGAACCATTCTTGTAAGTCTTTTCTGCATCCTTTCTAAAACTTGCACATCTGTCCTAATGTGCTTTGCCCAAAATTGCACACAGTACTCTCAGTGATACCAATCCAATGATGTATAATGGTTCATTATAACTTGCTGAGATTTATACTCTCTGTCTCTGTGCACACTGGTCCATGAACCAGGGTGCTTGTCAGTTAACAACTCAACCTGCCCTCCCATTCTCAACAATGTTTACAGTTATACTCTCAAGTCCGTCAGTGCCTGGACCTGTTTAGAATTGTACCCTTTATATTGCATCTTCTTGTTCTTCAAACCAAATGGCTTCACTTCACACCTCTCTGCATTAAGTCTGCCCACTCCACTATCTTCTCCATGTCCTCTTAATTATCTTTCTCACAATTTACAATACTTCCAAGATTTTGAAATTATGTACTGTACACCCAAGTCTAGGTAATTAACATATATTGTGTTATGTCTGCTGAGGGGATCTGTGGACCAAACTAATCAAACTTGCCCACTGATCTTCAAGTGAAGAAATGACCAGACAGGGTTTCATGACTTTTACTTGAAGGAGAAAGTGAGGACTGCAGATGCTGGAGATCAGAGCTGAAAAATGTGTTGCTGGAAAAGTGCAGCAGGTCAGGTAGCATCCAAGGAGCAGGAGAATCGACGTTTCAGGCATAAGCCCTTCTTCAGGAATGAGGAGGGTGTGCCAAGCAGGCTAAGATAAAAGGTAGGGAGGAGGGACTTGGGGGAGGGGCGTTGGGAATGCGATATGTGGAAGGAGGTTAAGGTGAGGGTAATAGGCCGGAGAGGAGGTGGGGGTGGAGAGGTCGGGAAGAAGATTGCAGGTCAAGAAGGCGGTCCTGAGTCCGAGGGTTGGGACTGAGATAAGGTGGGGGGGAGGGGAAATGAGGAAGCTGGAGAAATCTGCATTCATCCCTTGTGGTTGGAGGGTTCCTAGGCGGAAGATGAGGTGCTCTTCCTCCAGGCGTCGTGGTCTACTGTGCTTTTCCAGCAACACATTTTTCAGCTTTTACTTAAAGGAGAGTCAAAGCCAACATATGTTAAGAGCAAAGTAAACATGAACCTTAAATTTCAAAAGGAATAGCAAATACAAATCTTAACTAACTGAGTTAGCAGGTTAGCATCTCTGGTTGTATTCCCCTTCCCCCCCCCCCCCCCCCCCCCTCCCGGGGGTGAATTTAAACTGAACTGTTGGGTTTATTCTTTTTTTGAAAAGGATTGTTATGTTTTCAACCCCGTAGCCTTTTAGAACTGTCCCTGTATCTAAGGAGCACTGGAAGGTTTTGGCCAGTGTTTCTGCAATTTCCAGACTTTCTTCCATCAGTATCCTCAGGTGCATATCATCTGTTCTTGGGTGACTTACCAACTTTAACTGCAACCTGCTTTTCTAAAACTCCACTTAATCAAGTATGAGTGCATCCAGTGGCTCAACTATCTCCACAATGACTTTGGCAGTAACTTATTCCACAGAAAGACGTGAAATCTAATTGTAATACTTCAGCTATGTTTTCAACTTGATAAAAGTCTTATTTGCCTCTTGGTGCACAAATGGAGCATCAACATTGAAATAAAATGGAGCAACTGATTGTTAGTATCCTGTAACCTTTGCAGTATCACACTATTGACCTTCCAACTTCTTCGTCACTCTCTCTTCCCTTTCCCAAGGTGTTGATTTTTTTTCTGGTGCTTTCTTGCACAGATACTGAGTACCCTTCTGGTACCTCATCCAGGTGGCAATTTATTAGGAATGAACAGATCTGAGATGTCTAGTTGAATGGTGAAACAAGTTCACTGGGCTGCAGGCTGCTGCCATTTTGCTGTGGAAAGACAAAAGGGTAGGAAGTAAGATGAGAGGAGGATGAGCAAAAAAAAGTGATCAACATTGCAAGGAATGGGAATGATAATGGGGCGGAGAGATAGAATGACAATAAAAATAAGATCAGTCCAGGGAGAACCAGAAGGAAGGGTGTGGATGGTTAAGTGAGAAAGGCAGGAGGCAGCAAACTCTGTTCGATGATTGAGTGTTCATTTCCCCAGGCTCCAATTATATGCTCAGTATTGAAGGCTGTAAAGCTAAGTAGTGGATTACTTCCCTCAGGCTCAACTTATTTGTTATGTGTGACAGATGAGCTTTTTTTTTGTCTACATTCCCACAGACCTATTTAGTTGCTTAAATGGGAGTGGCCGAGAGGGTGGTCATGTGGGTAGATGGGAGACAGGCTCCACTCTCACCTTTGAAAATTTGAAGGCAAAGGGGCTGGCATTGGTTCAGGACATTAATTGGTGACAAAAAGAAGGTGTAACAATGCTGAACCCTTTTCTTAGTCAGCCACTGTCATTGTCATGGCAGAAACCAAATGCTGTTTCTCTGTTTGGTGGATTTGATCACTTCAGGAAGATTAATTAGCATTTGCTAACCAGAAAAATGATAACACTTTTTGTTCTGATGGAATTTGTGGTAGGAAATTGCTTTCTGGTCACAAGGAGCAATGTGCTGGCATTTTAAGGGTGGAATTGAAATCAAAACAATTAAAGCTTTGGCGAGGAATCGATTGAACTTGGCCTGTAGATCAGACTTCTGCATTCAACAATACAGTTCCCCAGAAATCTTATGGCAAAATGTGGGTTCTTAAAACCACCAACTATCATGATCTAAATTTCAGCTTGTCTGTGCAGAGATTCAGTGTTAACTCCTCATATGTTCTTAAATGACTGCGATATGCATTTGTCCTGTAAGTGACAATTATCTATCAGTTGCAAACAGAATAACAAGTGAAAGTGAATACGGATTTTCAAACTCGGTTTCCAGATCACCTCAAGATAAAATGTGACAATCCAGTCACCATCTTTAATATTAATAGGTACAAAAATATTTGGAAAAAGGAACAGAGATTAATTATTAAAATAATTGCAGTGTATATTTCTGGTTTGCTAAGATATGTTCAGCCTAGTTCAACTAAATAATGTATATGATTAAACAGTGATTGAAATGTTGGTCAGCCAGTTTAACTCCCTGATGTTTTATTTATCTTTCCTAGTATTATAACCTCCTCATCACTTGAGAATTATTGTATTTGTCCATCACAATGACCAGAAAATAACCACTAAAGTAAATTTGGGGTTAGGCAAGGCTTCTCTGTCAGGATAAAGTGCAGTGTACCATGTGTTGCAAAAAGTAATTTTCAATTGTTTTGAAAATCATTTAAAGTCTGCACTTTGATAATTTGGTTCCTACTAATCCACAAAAGGTTTGAAATTTGATTGGAAGAATATAATGGAAGTTTCTGTTTGACAAAATTTGAACTGTATGGAGGCCATTAACCGTAATCGGATTGAATGCAATCCAGTTTATTATTTTCCATGTGAGTTTCTTCATATATTTAACATTAATTGTTTTGGAATGTGCCCTGAGGATTACAATGAATTTTAATATAATATGGAAAACAAACGTGATGTTTACAGAGTAATGCAAAACTATTAATGGTTACATTATTTATGTTCTTAGCCAGTAACAGCATAGTTATTCTACTGAGAGCCAAATTATTTACTTTTTTTTACTAATTATGTCACATTTTTAGCAATGATTAGTTCTGAGACTATTTTGCCAAAGGGTCAGACACCTAATTTAATATTTAATTGCCTTTGCCTCCCCTTATTGTTTCATAGGTTTTTTTGGTCATTAGACTGGTTTTGCTGTTTAAAAGAAATGTTGTCGTTGCTTGAAGGTATTCAGGGACATAGCTGATTGATTTAAAAAAGCCATTATTTTCTGTTGAATTTTTACTTCCAGCATAATTTAACTGACTTTTATAATTGGAGCTGGAAAGGTGGAGGGAGTATACCTATTAATGACAAGTGTGGGAAGCTCATCGTTTCATCAAACCTATTCTTCCTAATGAGCTCCAGTGGGATGGCTTTGTTTGTTGCAGGTATAATTGACAGCCTGCATGGAGAACGGAGACAAGTTGTAGCAGTAACTGGTGATGGAACCAATGATGGGCCAGCGCTGAAGAAAGCGGATGTTGGTTTTGCCATGGTAGGCGACAAAGCATTGACAAATATGTTAAATTAGAACTTTGCCTAAGATTTAAATCAACAACTTTTGTTAGTTCAGCATTATTCCTGCATCAGCTGCTCAAAGTGGAATCTCTAATATCATGATTTGCTTGATGCATATGTACATTACTGAGCTGTTAGTTTGTTAAAGTGATAGTTTTCAGCAATGCAGCACAGTTACTCTGCCAGAGGTGGACTTTTACATGTGGGTGAACATACTGCATCCGTGAGACCTATTACAAAATATTAACGAGATAACTGTCTTAATATCCTAACTTTTCGTCCCATCTGATCTGGAAGATGACGAGATTATTAGAATTACATTAGAGGTGTAACAATTTGGCCGAACCATTTTAAAAATACTCACTGTAACTAATCTGCCATATAAAAAAAAATGTTTTTGAAGTGTAATGTTCTTTGTAGAATATATTATAAAATGAAAACTGATTGTTAACGGATTTTTATTTTGCTCCTGGATATTGTGTTGATTACTCTTTTACATTTGAAAGTTACCAGTTTTTCCTGTGGTAGAAGCTGAAAACTAGCATGTGAATACATTACATTGTCCCAGTTCAATCAGTTCACCGTGATGAAGCATGTTGACCTGGAAGTCACAAGCTTGGTCTCCAGTCTGTAGGCTGAGCTAGAGTGATCTGAGCTATGCCCATGGCAGAGTGACTACAGCTGGCCCAACTGGTTTAAACGTAAAAATTGGCCTGAGGAAAAATTGAACCACTTTTAGTGACTCCTGTGAGAAATGTGTTTGAGGGCTACTTGATGCCCAGGGGACTCCTGTCCCTGCAAAGGGTCGATCTCTTTAAGAAAAGGAAGAAGTTAAGTTTTAAAGAAACTAAAGATTCATTTATAAAAGCGTAAAACAATAGTGATAAATCACTGTGGTAGCTTAATTACTCCTACTTATTGTGCACGAATAAACTAGTTGATTGAATGCACCATTCCTATTTGATATCTTCCTATGATTTTGGACTTTTGTCGGCAGTGTTATAAATGTATTGCAGATTTTAAATTATTTAAGATTAAAACATTGCTTTTTTGGATAAGTGCAAACCTGCAAATCTTTCTGACTTTTCCTCATGTAACTGATCTCAGCTGGAATGGCATTAACAATCCACAAATGTGGTTTGGCTAGGGGGAGGAAGATCAGCCAATGAGTTCCAGTGGAAATGTTTGAATGTTTCAATGTTAGAGTGATGGAATGAGGCTTGGCTGTAAAGACCCTTCTTCTAGCCCATGCTTTTTGCAAATAGTCAGCATTGATCGTGGCAGGTGCATGGGTGCTACAGATGCTGTTCAGAAACCAAAATAATATCTTGTTATACCTGCTATGCCATGAATTGCACTGGCCACCATTTTGCTAAGATTGATATGGCACGCACAGCTAATGTCCACCAGAAGGATGATGCAAAATTTGCACAGGCAATTAGCATACCACACGGATTTGGCACCAGTAGTGCCATTTTGCTCTAGCTATTGCCCTGCTTAGCCTTTCACAGCTGAACATGGATGAAGAATTAGGGCAGATGCCCCAAAGACACACAGACATGGCAATATTTAAAGGTATCCATCCGTTAAATAACAGGTTGCTTGCAGTTTGATTTCTTTTTTGATGTTTGCTATGGTTATTTAACAGTTTACATGGAGGGTGGAGTAGGTGCTGAAACAATGTTAAAGAGGCTATTTAGACAGACATATGGCAAGCATGGTATAAAGGGATACAGACCATGTGCAGGCAGATGGGGTTAGTTTGGAGTGGCATCATGGTCAGTGCAGACATGGTAGGCTGAAGGGCCTGTAACTGTGCTGTACTGCTCTATGTTCTATGTTCAAGACTTCTTCACAAACTGTTGCCTCCAGTTATAGATGCATTAACAGACATCCCCTTGGAATAAAACATTTGTGAGAATTAACAGAGACCATGCAGAGCAGGGTGACCTGTTCAAAGAGGTAGCAGGAGGACTGGGAGAAGGATTCTCAGTAGGAAGCTGTGTCTGTGCTAGGAGTGTAAACAGCAATACTTGAGATGTCAGGGTCTCAGTAAAAATGTCTTGTTTGAAGTCTGCCACTTGCAGGAACCACAAGTGCAAAGCTGGAGAAGGAACACTTATATTGTCAATGTTTGTGAAGTTGAGCATGGCATTAAACTTTACTTTAGTTGAATTCTTCCATAATGGAGTTGGAGACATTTTTCATTATTTCAGTTCTGACAAAGGGAGGTAACTGAGACTCTGTATTCAAAGAGAACTCACCAATTTTCATTTTTTCCTGGTTCTAGAGACACACAGTTTTGCATTTCAGGCTTTCCCATAGTGCAGAGTGTAATTGACTGCATGTCCAACACTTTGTGGATGCTGCATGTCACGTACTGGAACTGAAGGGATTCCACTTTCCAAGGTCCACGTGATGTGTGGCCACAGGCAGTGCATCTTGCAGGTCAGTTCACAATATCCTGGCAACAATAATGATGTCTCCATTCTGTGGTAGTTTACTGAGCCCACTGCATTGTATGGTAAAGCAAACTATAGCTCCTGGAAGGTGAGGGCTATCTATTGATGGTGTGTAACCCATGACTCACCCACTACACAAAATCAGTAGCATTCATCATTTGAAATAATATTTTTGCTTTGAAAGAGCCCTTCAGTTTGAAGCTGTTTTTCATCATTTGTGATAGTCTTCTGTCTGCGTCACACAAACCTCACCATCTGGGGGGAGAGTCCTTACTACCTGAAATATAGGGTAAGCTGAGGAGCATGAGGACGAGGATAAAGAAGAAGGGGAAGACATGAAGTAAGCTAGACAGCCACTTTCTGCATGACCTGTCCATGAAGAACTAACTGGATTGCAATTCCATGTAACCACAACCAATTTCCTGGTCATTGAAAGTTCCAGTCTTCTTCTAGGTCTTCCATCCCTCCTGTTCACATTCCTACTAACCATCACAGAGGGCACAATGCAAAAATGGAAATGACTAAAAAATTAACACACTAAACTAAATTTTAAAATAATACCATATCTTATTGTATGATCGTGCAAATGAATTTGCAGCAAAACAACTTAAGGGTATAAGCATTGCCTTATACTGTCAGGTTAATTTTTTGTGTGCCTTTGCCAATCCTGGTGTTCCTGTGTAGTTTTATTGCAATGGCTGCAGCACGGCAGGTAGAAGACTGGTGACTTTCACTGGAGGACACTGCAGTCCGTCTTCAAAGGACAAGCAGATAGCTCAAGGCTTCGAAGACCCGACTGACGTTCAACATTGGCAGCAGCAGCGTGGCTGGCTGACAGGCAATAGCGAGAGCAGCGGCAGAGTGTGACAGCAGGGAGGCAGAGTGCTGTCATCCTGACAGAGGAGAGCAGATCCCACAGAGTTCTTGCTGTTAACTTGGGCCAGCCTGTCAGTGATTGTACTAATCTACTGGAGGACAGATTGCCGTTGTGCTGTGAGACCCTGTGAGGCTTTTTTTGAGCACTATAATCTCCAGCTATGATGACAGCAGGCTGAGCTTTGAAGGCAGCAAGCTGACCTTGTATGACCTCAGTGTGAGCGTGCATTGCAGCTCCTCATTGCTATGCAAGGAGATGATGTTGAACTTGTATTAGACATTTGTGAGAGCTCACCTGGAGTACTATGTACAATTCTTTTTCAATTTGTTCATGGGATGTAGGTTTTATTGTTGAGGCTGGCACTTATTGCCCATCCTTACTTACCGAGAGGGCAGTTGAGAGTCAACCACACTGCTGTGGTTTGGAGTCATGTATAGGCAAGAGCCAGTGAGGATGGCAGTTTCCTTCTCGAAAGGACATTAGTGAAACTAATGAGATTTTCCTTACAATCATTTGACTTTAATTGTTAAAAAAATTCAGCCTCACCATCTGCCATGGGGCTGTTCTCCTTACAGAGAAGATGGCTCAGAGGAAACTTGATGATGGCTTTCGAAATCATGAGTGGGTTGGGCAGAGTAGTTAGGGAGAAGCTGTTCCTGTTCAAAGAATTATATTTAGTAAGGAATGAGATGGCATAGATTTAAAGTGATGTACCCTCAAAGTAAAGGTGATGTGACAGCGAATAGCGAAGGAAATGTGCTGGAGACAGGTTCAATGAGTTATTCAAGGGGGTGTTGGATGATTATTGGGTAGAAATGGTACATAGGGATCTGGGGAAAAGGAAGGAGATTGATACCAGCTAATAGAACCTGTGCAGGCATGATGGGATGAACGGCCTCCTTCTGGTCTGTCACAATTCTGTCATTCTGTGATGTGTTTTGCTGCCCAGAAACATTGGGCATCAGATGCTACATCATGGTTATGCTCAAATGTGTGAATCAGGTTGGTAACCACCCACAGGCTGGCATGGATTGGCTCTAAGCTCAGTGCAAAAGACATGTATCAAGTTACTGCTGGGCTGCTTTGTACTGTTTAACATCAACCATAGGTTTTCTGGTAGTTTATACAATGCAACAAACATGTCATTGTCCGTACCAATCAGAGTGCTTCTCTAGACTGCCCCATTAAGGTTTCAGCTGTGACGACTGCAGCCATTGCAAGTTGATATCTGTACTAGCCTTGTCTCCTGTGCAGGCTGCAGCACACTCATACACAATGGCTCGAAATGTGCAAATCCTGCCTCTAATCCATCTTTAAGATAAGTGCACTATTCGTATTTGAACAGGTAGCAGCGGTTGTGAAATCAAGCGATAGTTTAAAAGAACCTGATGCAATGTCATAGACCTGAAAAGTTAGCTCTGCTTCTCTATCCACAGATGCTGCCTGACCTGCAGCCAGTTTTTGTTTGTAATCTCCGTTAAGCAGTGCACACTAATTTTAAGTGTTTAGATCAGAGTGGTGGTGGAAAAGCACAGCAGGTCAGGCAGCATCCGAGGAGCAGGAAAATCAGGCTTTTGCCCGAGATGTCAATTTTCCTACTCCTCGGATGTTGCCTGATCTGCTGTGCAATTCCACCACCACTCTGATATAAACTCTGGTTTCCAGCATCTGAATCCTCACTTTTGCCTAATTTTAAGTGGTGAGAGGAAGTTACAATTTTGGACCTACAGAAAATAAGCCATACATTCAGTGTTGGCTGTGTGCAGAAACCATTCTGATAAGTTGGCAACACTGAAGGAATGACGATATACTTCCAAGTCATGATGGTGAGTGGCTTGGAGGGGAATTTGCAAATTAAGGAATTCCCATATATCTGCTGGCCTTATCCTTCCAGATGGAAGTGGTCGTAGGTCTGGAAGGTGCTTCAGAGGTTTTTCAATGAATTTCCGTAGTGCATCTCGTAAATAGTACGCACTGCTTCTACTGAGCATCAGTGGTGGAAGGTGTGGATGTTTTTGAATGTGGTGCCAATCAAGTAGGCTGCTTTGACCTGGATGGTGTCAGGTTTCTTGAGAGTTGTTGGAGCTGCACTAATCCAGGCAACTGGGGAGGCAGTCTTTAGAGCGTCAGGAAGTGAGTTACTCGCTGTAATATTTCTAACCTCTGATCTGCTCTTGCAGGCATTGTGTTCATACGGGAAGTCCAGTTGGGTTTTCGGTCAATGATAACCTCAGGATGTTGATAATGGGGGATTTGGTAATTGTAACACCATTGAACATCAAAGGGCAGTGGTTGGATTGTCTCTTATTGGAGATGGTTGTAGCCTGTTATTTGTGTGGCATGAACCCTACTTGCCAATTTGACACCCAAGCCTGGATATTGCTCCAATAAAGTTATTCTCCAGCATTGGTTTTACCTCTTATTTGAAGCAATGAGAACATTACAGGCACTCTGTCAGCATTGGCCTAAAGGCTTGGTTACATCCATAGGACATGTAACACGGGCGACACAGTGGCTCAGTGGAGGGGTGGCATAGTGGCTCAGTGGAAAGCGCTGCTGCCTCACAGTGCCAGGGACCTGGGTTCAATTCCAGCCTCAGGTAACTGTGCAAACTCCACATAGACATTCTCCCAGTGTCTATATGAGCACCCTCCAGGTGTTCCAGTTTCCACCTACAGTCCAAAGATGTACAGGTTAGGTGGATTAGCCATACTAAATTGCCACAGTGTCTGGAGAAGTACAAGGTTGTATGGATGGGATTGGGTGAGATGCTCCAAGTTGGCAGGTTGGTGTGGACTCGATGGGCTGAATGGCCTGCTTCCACACTGTAGGGATTCTATGACTTAAGAAATGGTCGTGAAAATGCTGTTGTATTTAAAATTACTTCACTCAACAAGACTTAAGATACGCATTTTTTATATATAACTTTAATAATTAATGTCAGTATTCAAAGTTTTGCTTTGCACATCATTTCTCCAAAACTATTGTCATCATCAGAAAAGCTTCTTCAATCAGTTGAAGCAAGGGGGAAAAAAAGCTTGGTATAAACTGTGCAGTCAGCAAGATTCATGGCAAACTGTCCATCATCACTTTTTCAATAATATATTGTTCAATGGAATTTCAAAAATTCTGTGATCATTTGGAATGTTCTAAGGAAAGGCATGCTGGTTATAGCCTTGAGACATATCACTGTTGAAAAAGATGCAGAAGGCCTCATTAGTTATTATTATAGCTATTCATAGTCAACTTTCAATTCCAAAATCAAAAAAAGAGCTGTGGATCTGGAGATCCGAAACAAAAACAAATTGCTGGAGAAACTCAGCAGGTCAGCATATGTGGGGAGAAAACAGAGTCCAGTGACTCCTCGTCAATTAACTTTGCTTTCCTTGCAAAGATACTGCCAGCCCTGTTGAGTTTCTCCAGCAATTTCTGTTTTTGTCTATTTCTAACTGAGTATAATTACTCCTCTTCACATCCTCCCCAGTAGGATGGCATTTAAAAAAAATATTTGTGCGCAATGTCACCATGTGACTGCAAAAAGAGCAATCTTCCAACCTTCCTCTGCCAAACACTTGATAAGATTTGAGCACTCTCTAGTGATTGCAGTGTAGTCATAATGGAACTCTTCTATACAATACTGTACTCAAGCTTCCTGTTTTGTATTCAGACCATCAAGTGATACTAATGCAGGACATTTTCCATTTGCTACTCTTTCATCTAATGTACGAGGCCAATGAGGTAAAGTTTCTAGAGAACCTCATCATCAATATACCTTACCTTTAGTCTTTAAAGAATATCCCTTTTGAACTATGCCAAAAACCTGATAGAGATTGATAACTTGTAAAGCAGAATTTTGAGTACCTAGTGACCAACTTAAAGGATCACATGACAAGATTTCCCATTTTAAGATGTTACTGTAACAAACACTAAAATGAACATCTGTAGGCAGCTAATGCATAAACATTACAGAAGGTATTCTTTAATAACTTCTTAACACAATTGTAAATACCAACGTATACACATTCCATCATGCTCACAGGAGAAATGTAGCTTGTATGCTCAAATGCAGTTCCCTCCTGGATAGTTTCTGCCATGTTGTTGAATATTCCACAACATTTTAGGAATAGGAAACCAACTCTGACAGGCATGCCGTGTCACAGCTGAATGTTTTCCTGCTGTATACATACAGCCTCTCTTCATTTCTCTCCGTCCTCCAATAGTCAAAGTCTCAAAGTCTGGCAACAGGAATACCAGCTGCCTTTATCTTTGTGTCCAGGTGTTACACTTGGTACCTGTCTTTCAATATGCCCTTGACCAGTCATCATGGAACCCAGATTGCACTCGGAAGTCTTTGTTCCTCTCATCCAATTCACTTTACTTTGAATTAAAGGAGATGACTTGAACATAACATTTTTAAAGCCTCCTATTCATAACAATCAATAACAATAGTTTAATTTTGCATATGACAAAAGAAAGTGGCTTTAATTTATATAGCACCTTCAACACAGTAAACTGTTCCAAGGCACTTTACAGGAGCATTGTTTTAAATTAAGTTACAAAACAAAGGGGAGTAATGTGCCAAATGGGTGACGGGATAGATAGTTATCCAGAAGTTAGAGTAGGGACAGAACCTTATAAGGTTCTGAGCAACACGGGCTATGAGGAGATTTGTGGAAGAATCAAATGAGAAATCTGGTGAGGTGTATCTTGGCAGCAGGAGCACCTTGCTCCACCTTTTATGCTTTGACAAACAGCAAGGCAACTTCTATTCTGAGCAGCAATAAGTTGCCAACTAGAGGAACCATTGTTCATTAAACATCTTGTTAACAGCCCAACTCACCTCAATAATATTCAGCTTTTGATCATACAAAATATGCCGAAAAAGCTAAACCTTGTGAAATCTCAACATAGAAACCAGAGCAGGTACCATGCAATTCCAGCTCGCTTCACTGCTTGCTCCAAAGGACGCCCTTGTGGCGTATGACCAAACAACATCTAAGAGTATGATCAACGGGCACCAGCTGTAGGCACCCCATGTACACAGATATTGGCATCCAGCATTTTTCAATTCCTCACAACCATCGCGGCACCTTTCCAGTGCACTCGTAGGCTGCTCCCAAAGCATGACTTGTATTGGAGGGCACACCGCAACTAGCATTGAAGGACTGAAGAAGGGATACTTTGTGTACACAGATGAGGACCTGGCTCAGGCATTGAACTAGATTGTATCTCAGAGTGGCTCGTTGTCTCTCTCAGCACTTGCTCACTTAGTGCCTACCTGTACATTCACAATCATGCCTTGCATTTTCTTCCGTACTATGCTGATTGTCGCAGTGACATGACCAGGCAGTTTGCATGCTGGTCAGCACTTGTCAGTCAATGGGGCAAGACCTCCTGCTGTACAGCAGTGTGCTATGTTAATTTCACACCTACACCTTATGCCAATACCCTACTTAACAAACACACTGCAGATGCGGTCAGCAAGCAGCCATATCTCAAAGGCTTTGGAGAATAGTCCTCACTGAAGACCATGTACATACTATCAGTCAATGGGTCTCAGGACAGTAAGTTAATGGTATGGCCTCCAATATCGGTTCAGGTGATTAGTTGTGATCAGGCTTCCAGTTAGGGTTTTCTTGGTCAGGGGCTCTGTGTCTCTTTAACTCTGAGGTTGTCAATCTACAACTAGAGCTTATCAATCAGAGATTAATAAAAAAAACACTCTCACTGTGTTAGGAGGCATTCTGAGCTGGAAGAGAACATCATAGTGGAAATGAAGAAGATATATTTGCAGAAGCACCAATGGAAAAGTCAAAGCCGGAACACAGGATGTAAATATTGCAAAGGACATCACACATAAAGGAAAGAAAGCACATCCATTGTTGGGAAATCACCACGCTAACTGTAGGTAGCTGAGTCACTTTGCATGCGAGTGCTTAGCTGGAAAGAAGTGAAGGAAGCCTATAACATTCACTGCAAGAAAAATGGCAGCTGATGACCTGATGAATCACTCTACACCATACAAAAGCTGGCATTGTCTGGTCTGCAGGCTTGTCACTGTTAGAATGATTGCTACAGAAGGAGACCATTAAGTGAATGTGAAATGTCTGGTAGATATTGATACTTCTTGTAACATCATGAACTTCACAGACCTGTGCAAAGTAGCACAAGGTGGTGAGCCAAACTGAAGGCATCAAAGGTAAGATTGAAGGTATGATGGAACAATACTCATCCCAAGAGGTCATGAATGTGAGGGCCTGATACAGTGAGAGAAAAGAAGATCTGGAGTTCCACATATTGGACAGAAAGCAAATTCCACTCATTTCAAGTGAAACAAATCTAAAGCTTGGATTGGTAACTGTACACATGCCTGAAGAGATTTGTAGTATTTTGTAGATCCCTAGGCCATTGACTGCCAAACGGGTATGAGAAGAATTCTAGCTGTGCTTAAGCTCAATCTGAAAGTCATGATAGAGGAGCTGGTGCCCCCACCAACCCAAGAGGTATTGGGTAAAGAAAAGAAAGATTAAAAATAAGCATGTTCCGATTCCTATTTATCTCCTGACCCCCTTTCTCCTCCACATTGCTGATGAAGGGCTAATGCTTGAAATGTCGACTTTCCTGCTTCTCAGATGCTGCCTGACTGGCTGTGCTTTTCCAACACCAAGCTTTTTGTCTTTGACCCTCTAGCATCTGCAGTCCTCTCTTTTCCCTATTTCCTATGATAAGCAAATGAAAGCCAAACTGATAACTATCACAAAGTAGCAGATGAAAAGGCATTATAAGAAAAGTGTAAAATTGAAGATGCTTAAGGCCAAGTACATAGATCATGTTATGATAGCCTTCATCTGTAACAGAGCTGTAACAGAGATGCAGTGACCAACAGATATGAAAGCAGTGCAATGATTTGTTGGATTTGTGAACTATACAGTGAAGCTTTTGTCTAATTTGTCATCAGAATATGAATATCTGCACAAACTCATGGCTAAAAATGTGCAACAAAGGAGCAACAGCCCTTTGCTATCTCTCTCGCTTTCTCTAAAACTCCTCCAATGAATTGAAAGCCCACTAAGTGGCCTCCCCATTACTCACGCAGAGTCCCTGAAGAACATTTTGGAATCTACCTCACCTCTTCAGAGAAAACAATTCAGTTCGCCACAACTGATCCTGAAAGACACCCTATGTGCCATCAGCTTCTGTGTACAAATTGATTTTGGCTACAGATCAAAATTTCAATCAGTTCATGGTTAATCAATTTCTCCTGATTTAACTGTCATTTGTCAAAGTACTCTTAAGATAGCAGTCTGTGGAGTTGTAGTTTTTATCAGACTTGGGAGCTGTGTGTGTATATATGTTTATCTACGTGTGAGTTTTCAAAAAGGGTATTTCTATATTTGCATCATAGAAATTGTTAATAATCTTTGCTTCAGTAAATTTTGGTTGGAATGAGCTAGTCGTTATTAGTTAAGAAACTTGGCCATCTTGTTTCTGATGCTGAATTAAATACAGTCTGATATCTATATCTTGAGGCCTTCATTAACCAGAGTGCCAGAAGGACTAGGCTGAATTAGCAGCCCCGGGAATTACATTTTATTTTAATTTGATATGTTCTCAGTGAAGTTTTTGACTTAGTTATAGTGTTCCTTCAAAGGGCTATCAATTCTTAATAATGTTCTTTTCTTTTGATTTACTCAAAATAGAATTAATAGGAACTGCTAAGACTTTGGGTAATATCATATGTATAAGGCCAGGAAGCATAATGCAAATTAGCACACTATCAAGGAAAGGGTGTCTATGGACTGACTTCACCATTTGGATTAAGGTAAATGTAATGGGGAGAGTTGAAGCTTTGGAGGTAAAAGTAGGTTCTGTTGCCATGAAGATAATATTGGAAGAGGAGGTTCAATTCCTTGTTAGAAAGGATGCGAGGATGTGAACAAACTATTTCAGCTCAGATCATGGTGAGTGATGGAATCAGTAGCTAGAAAATGGAGTTTGTAGCAAAGGCCAAGAAGAATGGCTTTGGTTTTACCAATATTTTAACTCCAGAAATTTCTGCCCACTCACTCCTGGGTGTGGGACAAACTTTGGTACAAATTAAAGACAATGGAGATTTCAGGAAAGATGGCGTTAAGGTAGACCAGAGTGCTGTCCATACGTGAAATCTTAAGTGTTTTTCTATGATGTTATCAAGAAGCAATCTGTCAGTAAAAGTTAAAAATGGGAAAGCACAGAATCTCGCTCAAACTCCGAAGATTATAGTGAGCAAATGTGAAGAAAAGCCATTGTAGGATCTTGACTGGCTATGAGTGAACAAACAACAATGAAATCAGGTAATGCTAGTTGCTCTCAGCTCAACAGCAGAGGAGAGGCAACAATGGATTCTGGTATGTTCAGCAATGTCAAAGGTTGCAGGCAGATTATGAAGAATGAATAGAAATAGTGCACAATGAGTGCACAAATTTTAACTTCAGTAAGAGCTATTTTGGTTCTGTTGACAGTTTTGTATTGGGCCCGTGCACACATTGATACTTATGTCAGATCTTTGGCATTTAAGCTCATTAATTGCATTGAGTTTGTTGGATGAGTATTTTCTTTCTAATGCAGTAGAACTATAAATGAGGATGAGAGAAAAGCCTTTTTTGGATGGTACAGATTCTTTTCACTGTAGAGTTCTATCTGAGAGAAAACCTGTATTCTGAGCAGGAAATAATGCTTCATGTTGAAGAAACTTGACAGTTATTTGCTGGTTGATTAGATAGGAATTCAGACTTGTATAAGAGAGAAGATTCTCAGCAGTAGTTAATTTGATGTGAGAGAAATTAAGGAAGATGCAAGTTGGTACCAATCTAATGTGTGATATCAAAAGGGCAAAAGTTAATCTGTTTAACACAACTAACAGATGTGATAGTGCATAAATGCTTATGGTGTTGACGCCATTTCTGACCCTGCAGGGAACTTGTTAAAAGTGTGTGCGCTGCATTTTATGCTCCCAGATTTCTCTGAACAAATCTAAAGAATTGCTTTAATTTAGCTTTATAACCAAATGCCACCAGAATCTTCAGTGGCTTAGCTGTAAATTATGTTGTTCACGACCATTAAATGTTTGGGATTATTTAGCATCTCTCTCATGTACAGCAGTTTGTGTTCATATATCACCAGTTTATATTGGCTACATTACAGCACCAGACATGTTGTGATATTTATATCTTAAGTTGTTAACCAATGGGAAAAAAGTGTTATCTATAATGTGTTTTAAGGAGATGGAGTTTTGAATGCTTCATTTTAGCTTTATAATGAGACTGTTGCCATGGAAATCGTTTTGTGCAAAGACAGTGGAATATATTCATTTAAAGATGCCCCCCCCCCCCCGCAAACTGAGTCTTCAAGTACAAATAGCACTTTTAAACTTTAATTTATTTGTCGCAATCATAGCTAACTTTTAATACCAATGTTTTGTAAATGCAAAGTTCTAGTTAGTAAGCCAGAAATTCTTCAGCCAAATCCCTCTCGGCTGCACAGCATTAAAATAGGTGTAATTTGTCACATTGTGATCCTGTTTATTTTTACAATTCAGTGCTGTCACAAGATTGCCTGATACAGGATGTTCAGTATCATTCCAGCACAGTTGGAAATATTTTTCCTGATATTTGAATTAAGACGCATTGTTCTTGCAATCAAGGTGCCCATCAAAACCGTTTTAACATCTGATCTCTCTGACCTGATTACTGAGAAAAAGAGTTCCATTCCTAAATATTGATGATCTTATTAATAAATATAAACTAATTAATGGTTCTAATCAGCACTGGTTATTATAACTTACTTAACAACTCATGACTATTAATTATAATAACTCTGGTTAATTTAATTGAGTGTTTTTAAACAATAATTTCAATGTATTCATTGTACGTGTTTTTGTTTTCCTCTCCCAAATCTGTTAAATGCAGAGATTTCCTGATGCCAGTGGAGTTGGATAACTGTGTTTTGTTGTATTTTAGGGCATTGCTGGCACTGATGTAGCAAAAGAAGCCTCCGACATTATCTTGACTGATGATAATTTCAGCAGCATCGTGAAAGCTGTCATGTGGGGCCGTAATGTTTATGACAGCATCTCCAAGTTTCTACAATTCCAGCTGACAGTGAATGTAGTTGCTGTCATAGTTGCATTTACTGGAGCATGTATCACCCAGGTGAGGGTTTACTGTCTGTTATATGCATCCTAAATTATTGAGTCACAGAATATTGTCAAGTCTTTTTGGCCATGTGTTTTCCTGTCACCAATAGCCAGGCCTTTGTTCAAATACTTTGCATCAGTGTCAATATTTAAATTTTTAATGCCTGTACAAAAGTATTTTGACACATCATGTTTTATGGAAGAGTGATCAGAAATCCAGAAATATTGATGAAAAATCGAAACATTCCCCCTACCCCTGGTGTTAACTGAGTAAAGAAATGAATTATGAGTGGTGTTAAGACCAATTCAGAGCTATCCTCCGGATTCATGATGGAGATGAAGAGGATTTGCTTTTCTTAGAGGGTCATAAAAATATGGATTACATCCCACACCCCCATCCCTTTCCCAGACAGTAGTGCAGGCTGGATCACTGAATATATTCAAGGCTGAGGTTGGATAAGGTTTTGATCCATAAGCAAGTCGAGGGATATGGGGACAGGTGGAATCTCTACAGTGTGGAAGCAGGCCATTCAGCCCATTGAGTCCACACCAGTTCTCTGAAGAGGGTCCCTCCAGGACCCATCCCATCCCTGTATTCCTGCATTTCCCATTGCTACTCCACCTAGCCTGCACACCCCTGGACCCCTGGGTAACCCAATAGGTAATTTAGCTTGGCCAATCCATCTAACCTGCATGTCTTTAGACTGTGGGAGAAAACCAGAGCACCCAGAAGAAACCCATGCAGATGTGGAGAGAACATGCAAAGCCCAAAGCTTGAATCGAACTAGGTGCTGTAAGACAGCAGTGCTAACCACTGAGTCACCGTGCCACCCATAGTTAATGTCATAATCAGATTAGTCACGGCCCTATTAAATGGTCAAGAGCTGAAAGTATCAACCCCTGCTCCTGTTTCTTTTGATCTTACGTTTTATTCTAGATTGTAAAAGTGGAACTTGAGTAGAGCAATGAAAGAAGTAAACACGATTGTATACTTAGAGGAGAAAGTGAGGACTGCAGATGCTGGAGATCAGAGCTGAAAATGTGTTGCTGGAAAAGCGCAGCAGGTCAGGCAGCGTCCAAGGAACAGGAGAATCGACGTTTCGGGCATGAGCCCTTCTTCAGGAATGAGGAAAGTGTGTCCAGCAGGCTAAGATAAAAGGTAGGGAGGAGGGATGATTGTATACTTAGGCAGGAAGCCGAAAAAAAGTACAAAGCTTACAAATAAGAAAGGCCAAGTGGAGAGTTAGAAGAGGGTTGTCAAGCTATGGCGAAGGCTTGAGAGAATTAAGGGTCCGAACCAGGACCTGGGAAATTGCAAGTGGTTAGAAGTGGAGTGATGGCAGTCAGTTCCTTAATGTGATGTTGTTCCTTGCAATTCCACATTTGATAAATTGGCCACTCTGTTGTTTGGGTTTGCCCAACTGTAAATTAAACCGGGTGGGATGGGTGGCATTCCAAAGGCTTTGGGGCCAATTTTGCCTGAGTAAAAGGTTTTGTGTTTTGATGTTGTCCCATTTGGGAGATGGCATACATCAATCTGGAAATGTGAGCACTATTGTTACCTGCTTCATTGGATCTCAGTCGTCAAGTTAAACCAAGTAATACAGCAGCCAATCTCTTTTTCTAATTTAATACAAAAATAGATAGGAATAATAATTAAATGTATTTTGGGAGAAGATGCTAATGGCATATATATCTTTGTCTCTAGATAGAATCTGATGATTTTTCTCAATTCAGCGCTTTAAGTTGGCCTGTGAGGTAGCTAGAAAAAGCTCAATTTCAGTTATAAGACTTTTAATTTAAACTTTCATTAATTTTTCATTATTTTGAAATTACCCCAGGAACTTTCAGTAAAAGTCTCAACCTGCTAAGCTCAAGAGGATGTGTCAAATTCTATACACATCTTTTATATGTATATATATAAAATCTTGTTCAAACCAGGAGAGGGGGCATTATGGTTCCCCTCTTTTTATTCCCCCTCTGTCAGTCACATCAACTATCTGTGTTTTTCTGTTTTGGCATGTAGCATCACACTTAGCTAACCAGATCAAACATGAGGGTCAGCCAATTCCCATGTACCTTGAGTGAAAGAGGGTGGAATTTTATTAACCAAACTAATGAAATGTGACAATAAACATGGATATGTTGTCTCTAAATTCATGGTCTCCCATTTTTGCTAATTTTCTTATGCTTTTAATTTCACTTGTCCATGGGATGTTAGCATCACTGGCTAGGCATGTACTGATTATCCATCCCTGAGTGTTCATGGGATGGCGGTGATGAACTGTCTTCTTGAGGCGTTGCTGTCCTTGGCGTTTGAGATACCTAAAGTTAAGGAGTATGTTCCGTGGTTTTCACCCAGTGACAGTGAAGGAACGATGATATAATTCCGAGTCAGGATATTGTGTGGTCTGGAGGAGAACGAGCAAGTGGTGGTGCTTCTATACATCTATGCACTTGTCCTTCCACATGGTCAAGGTTGAGAGGTTGGAACGTATTATTGAATGATCCTTATTGAGTCATTGCAGTGCATCTTGTATATGTTACACATTGCTGCAGCCACATGTATTGGTGGTTGAGGGAGAGAATATGAAAGGTAGTGGATGAGATGACAATGAATTGGGCTGCTTTTGAATTGATTGGTATTAAGCATCTTGAGAGTCATAGAAGTTGTAATCATCCAGGCAAGGGGGTGAGTATTCCATTAATTTGTGCCGAGTTTGTGGTTAGTCTTTGGAGTGTAAGGAGGTGAGCTACTCACTGCAGAATTCCTAGTGTCTGACCTGGTTTGTAGCCACAATATATATGGCTGGTCTAGTTCAGTTTCTGGTTAAAGATAACTCCAACGATGTTGATAGTTGGGGATTCAGTAATGACAATACCATTAAATGTCAAGGGGAGATGGCTAGATTCTCTCTTGTTGGAGATAGTCATTGTCTGGCATTTGTGTGGCACACATGTTACTTGCCACTTATTATGCTGTCTGGGTCTTATATGGACTGTTTCAGTCACTGTCAAGTTCTTCTCAAAGTTATGGCTGTTTGACCGCTTCGAAACATTCACCTGTGTTCATCAGATACCCCTATTCTTCATGATCCAGGCCAACTGTTTCTCTGATCAACTCTTACTCATTCAATTGCTTAATCGCTGCTGAGGGAGTGTTTTCCCCCTTCTCCTGCTTCTCCAAAACAACTAGATTTAAATCAAATGGCACTTAAAAAAAAGTTAAGAATCTGAATCTGATTCCAACTAACTGATTTTCAGTTTTAATGAAGGCAGGCCAGTGACTGTTAACAAACAACCCGTTCATCGGCAGTAGGTTGGTCATTTATGTATTAAAATGATATTGCTTACCTCAGATTTAAGCAGCAATTTAATCCTATCCTAGGCTGGATAGATTTTCTGGGCCTGAGGGACTGAACAGTGAAAGGGAGGTGTGACAGTTGCTGGATCAGTGATGCTATTCCACTTACATATTAGATTAATTTCTCCAAACCGCCATCCTCAATTCTTCTAATTTCGCCTCCAACTATTCAAAAGCTTGATCTCCCCCAAACTCCAACCTGCCCTTAACTTTTGATCTTTAGCTCTATTTCTCAACCTCCATAAGCCTCTCGGATCCCTCCCTCGTCTTGTTTCCTCCTGCGGGCTGACTTTGAAACCTACCTTGTAGGTAACTGCTCAGGCCACCACCAGCATATGTTGTCATAAAATGGTAAGGAAGTTCGACCATTAAATTCAACAAACCCTTGAAAGAAACCTAATGTTTGAGGTTTCCTGGCCAAAATATTGTACCCCCAAGCTAAGACCGGGACCTCTGTTCCTGATGGTAGATTCTGGTAACTTTCCCATACCTGACAGGCCTTTAGTTAATGTGCTTCTCCTTCCTCCATTCAACACCCCTGCTGTCCATACCATCACAAGTATTGAAGAGACATTTACAACTTGTCATCATTTGACAAAATCAGTCAAGGATCCTAGTGATTTTAATAAGTACTAACGATATTTGAGAAAATAATGGACTTAAGATTGGGTGATCAACAGGACCTAACAACTTCCATCCTCAACCATTAAAAGAAACAAATTACCAAAGCTTCAGGTGCATTTGTCATAACTTTCCAATGCTTGTTGTTTTTAAGACCATAAGACATAGGAGTGGAAGCAAGGCCATTTGACCTATTGAGTCCACTCCGCCGTTTAATCATGGCTGATGGGCATTTCAGTTGTGGGTAAGTGGAATTGAAATGCCCATCAGCCATGATTAAATGGCGGAGTGAACTTGATGGGCCGACTAGTCTTGCTTCCACTCCCATGTCTTATGGTCTTAAAGTCAACAAACCTTGGAAAGTTATGACAATTCACCTGATGGTTTGATAACTTGTTTCTTTGAATGGTTGAGGATTGAAGCTGTTAGGTCCTGTTGATCACCCAATCTTAAGTCCTATTATTACCTCAAATACCATTAGTACTTATTAAAATCACGAGGATCCTTGACTGATTATTAAGTTCCTTGTACAGTGGCATTTTGTCCTCTCCATTTACTTGAACTTGGTTACAATTAACAAATTGGAATCACCTTATTATCTACTGGAGTCTGGCAGATATCTGGGGCCATATTCTCCATGGCTACTACTTCTGTTCATATACTTATTAAAAAAAACCAATACCATTAGCTTTGATATTACTGCAAGTTTTACTCTTCCCCCACACAAAATTGACGGCACAAAAATGTTTGAATTCTGATGTAAACTGCAACTGATGTCCTATTGAAGTCATCAGACTAGAGTGGAGGGATAAGGAAGTACTAACTTTCTGAAATGATTTACTTTCCTCTGCAGTTAATAGTTCTCCAGAATGCTATCTGGTTTCAATTAAAATTCCACTTCAGCAGGCTATTGAAATTAAATTGTGTTTAATATTGTTGAACCAGCAGGCAGTTGAAGTGAATAATATAGTCACAGTTTGGGGGAAATTGGCAAGCATTTGAGGAATCAAGGAATAGATGGTTAAATGTAGGTGCTACAGGAGGAGGCTTGAGTCAAGCATAGCTGCCAGCAAGGTTGGGCTATATGCCTTCCTTCGACACCATACATCCTCTGAAAAACAGTAACATTCCAATCACAGTAATGCAAGAAGACTGAAGTATACCCGATAATGTTTCATTATTAGAGAAGATTTCTGAGTAAAGACAATCAATTTACCATGGAGATGATTCACAGGAGCTAAAATTAAAGATTGCCAATTAGAAATCAGAATATTTAGAGAGCCCTTCCTGGAACGGCATTGACTTTCCACCATTTATAGACTGTTACTGAGAATTAAGTTGATGGCACATCTCTGCCACTGTTCAACATAGTTCCTGACACTGTTGAATATTTTATGAGCCAGATATTACTTTGTTTGAAGTATAATGATCTTGCACAAAACCAAGAACTATGCAGAATGCCTGGTATGATTTTTACTGAATTTGTTAAAAAGATAGGAATCTTATAACTTGACTCTCCATTCAATAAAATGATTTCAGAAGCTCTGCTGAAATTAGATGCTTCCTTATTCCTTAGATATCAGATGAAACTTAATGTAGAGAAATATGAGGTGATATATTTTAGGAGGAAGTGGAAGGATAGAAGATAATTACTAAATGGTAAAGCTTTCAAAAGATGTCCGGAAACAAAAAAAGCCTTAGGTGTTTAGATGGATGAATCTTAAAAAGGGGAGGACAAATTAGTTACAAAGGTGTAAAACTGTATATAAAGTCATAAGTTGTATAAATTGTGCACCAAGTAGAAAGGTAAAGACTAAGATTATGTAAATCATTGGTTAGACGACTGTTAAACTTATGTTTAGACTTGGAAAGCTTCCTTAAACAGAATATCAACCATGGAGCAAGTATAAAATATATTCATGAGGATCTTACAAGAGATGAGAGAGGAAATACCAAAGAAATCTGCTTATTAGAGCAAAGAGATTTGAGAAAATCTGATACAGGGCTTCACACCGATAAAGAGGAATGATCAGGAAAACCTGCTTCCAGTTGCTGATGAGTTAGTTACTAGAGATCACAGATTTAACATTGTGAGCAAGGTTAGAATAAATCTTAAAAAGTGAAGGCAGAGTCATATTAGTCTTACTAAAAATTTAAGTAAAACATATGAAAGAGACATGTTTGGAAGTCTGTTGAATAAAATGAAGAGCTTTTTTTAGTGGGGGAGAAATAGTCTCATAGCAACCAGTGCCCCCACAGGACCCATGTGTGTTTCTTACAAATCCAGACTGTATCAAATGTACAAAGTATAAATTCCAGTCCCTGAAACCTAACCCCATTATGTTTTGAAAGGTGTTTCTAATAGAAAGCAATGAAAAAGCATAAACAGATCATACAACAGATATTTGCAACACAGTATACATTTAAAATGATCTGTTTCCAAAGTTATTTTACTGTGCAAAATGGCAGGTGTTGATTTAATTATGACAGTGTAATGATAACCATTATGATTTGTACATGAGTCAAGTTGATTAGCAAAGAATCTTTGTCTTGTTGATACAGGAACTTTTGCTTCATAAGCTATCATTATAACGCATAAGGGGGACATCATTATTAGAGACACTTATTGTCAGCTTTCGTTCACTGATAGCAGCCTCACCTCTTCAATTAGAAGGCTATGGGTTCAAGCCCCATTCCAGAAATTTACCCATGTAATTTAGGCTGACACGTTTTAGAAGTCATGTTAAAATCGGACATAGAACAATACAGTGCATAACAGGCCCTGCAGCCCTCGATGTTGCGCCGACCTGTGAACTAATCTAAGTCCATCATCGTCCAAGGACTGTTTAAATGCTGCTAATGTGGCTGATTAACTAAATTGGCAGGGCATTCCACGCCCTTACCACTCTCTGAGTAAAGATCCTGCCTCTGACATCTGTCTTAGTTCTATCACCCCTCAATTTGCAGCTATGCCCCCCTCATACAAACTGACGTCATCATCCTAGGAAAAAGATTCTCACTGTCCACCCTAATTAATCCTCTGATCATCTCTATTAAATTCCCTCTTAGCCTTCTTCTCCCCAGTGAGAACAGACCCAAGTCTCTCAGTCTTTCCTCATAAGACCAGCAACATCATGGTAAATCTCCTCTGCACCTTTTCCAGTGCTTCCACATCCTTCCTGCAATGGGGCGACCAGAACTGTACACAATATTCCAAGTATGGCCGCACTAGCATTTTGTACATTGCAGCATGACGTCACGGCTCCACAACTCAATCCCTCCACCAATAAAAGGTGGCACACCGTCTGCCTACTTAACAGCACTACCAACCTGGGTGGCAACTTTCAGGATCTATGTACCTGGACACCAAGATCCCTCTGCACATCCACACCACCAAGAATCTTTCCATTGACCTAATATTCTGCCTTCCTATTATTCTTCCCAAAGTGAATCACTTCACATTTATCTTCATGGAACTCCATTTGCCACCTCGCAGCCCAATTCTGCAGTTTATCCAAGTCCCCCTTCAACCTGCAACATTTTTCCACACTGTCCATCACTCCAAGAACTTTAATGTCAATTGCAAACTTGCTAACCCATCCACCTTTGCCTGCGTCCAAGTCATTTATAAAAATGACAAACAGCAGTGGTCTCAAAACAGATCCTTGTGACATACCACAAGTAACTGGACTCGAACTGAATTTTTTCCATCAACTACCACTCGCTACCTTCTTACAGAAAGCCAGTTTCTATTCAAAACTGCTAAATCACCTTCAATCCCATGCCTCCACATTTTCTCCAAAAGCCTACTATGTGGAACCTTATCAAAGGCTTTACTAAAGACCACATACATCACGTCAACTGCCCTACCCTCATCCAAATGCTTGGTCACCTTCTCAAAAAACTCAATGAGTTTTGTGAGACACGACCTGGCCTTGACAACACCATGTTGACTATCTCCAATAAAGTTTGTTGCTTGCTAGATGATTATAAATCCTACCTCATATAAGCCTTTCCAAAACTTTTCCTACAACAAAGTAAGGCTCACTGGTCTATAATTACCTGGGTCATCTCCACTGCCATTTTTGAACAAGGGCACATTTGCAATCCTGCAGTCCTCTGGTACGAAACCTGTAGACCATGACGACTCAAAGATCAAGGCCAAAGGCTCTGCCATCTCATCCCTAGCTTCCCAGAGGATCCTCGGATAAATCCCATCCAGCCCAGGGGACTTATCTGTTTTCACACCTCCTAGAATTGATAACATCTCCTCCTTACTAACATCAATCCTTTCTAGTCTAATAGTCCACATCTCCGTCTTCTATTCTACAATATTCCCTTTTCCTGAGTGAAAACAGATGAAAAATATTCATTTAGCACCTATCCAATCTCCACAGGGTTCACACACAACTTCAACTTCTGTCTTTGACTGGCCCTATTCCTACCCTAGTCATCCTTTTATTCCTCACATACCCTATAGAAAGCTTTAGGGTTCTCCTTTATTCTACCTGCTAAAGACTGCTCATGTTTCCTCCTTGTTCTTCTTAACTCTCTCTTTAAATCCTTCCTAGCTAATCTGTATTTCTCTATCACCTCATCTGAACCATCTCATTTCAATGTCACGTAAGCCTCCTTCTTCTGCTTAACAAGAGATACAAATTTCTTTCGTAAAAATAAGGCATCATCTGTCCGCTGGATGCTAAGGTCCCATGGTACTGCTTAAAGAAGGTATGGCTGTACATCCTTGTGACCAGACAAGCTTTTATTCCTCATGAATATCATTTAAGCAGATCTTTCAGTCATTTTGCTCATTTCGCAGTACCATTTGTGTGGAAATGAGTTGTTACGTGTCCCCATTTCACAACAATAATTGCACTCAAAGTTACTTCATTGGTTGTGCAACACTTGAGGATGTTCTAAGGTCATGAAGTGAGCTTGATGAATCTAAATTCTTCCATAATACGATCGCCTCCAATTCTGTCCAGACATATTTCAAGCTCCCAAAAATCAAATCTATACAGAGTGCACACCAATTCCATACGAACTTTAAGATAATTATATACTGTACTATGTTGTAGTATTTGATTGTGTGTCATTCTGTGAAGTGTTATGTTGCTTCAAGGCATATTCAAGGCTTCAAGGCATGGGATTTACCATTCCTGAAGAAGGGCTCGTGCCCGAAACGTCGATTCTCCTGCTTTTTGGATGCTGCCTGACCTGCTGCGCTTTTCCAGCAACACATTTTCAGCTCTGATCTCCAGCACCTGCAGTCCTCACTTCCTCCCTCAAGGCATATTATATAAGTCATAATTTTATAGTTATTTCATGTTACCACTTCAGTCTTGAGAGCAATGCAATGAATTTATAATGCAATTTGATCAATGTTTTTTACAGGATTCTCCTCTGAAGGCTGTACAGATGTTGTGGGTGAACCTCATTATGGATACTTTTGCCTCTTTGGCCCTCGCCACAGAGCCACCTACTGAAGCACTTCTGATGAGGAAGCCATATGGCAGGGACAAACCCCTCATCTCACGAACCATGATGAAAAATATTCTGGGTCATGGGATTTACCAGCTTACTGTCATCTTCACTTTACTCTTTGCTGGTATGTTATGCTTCTAGCGAGTAAATTTTTTTAAAAATCCTATTTTCATTTTTCTGGAAAAATTGATTAGTTCTGCTCAAATGCACATCTTCCTGATGCAGTCTATCAGAGTTCTCATGAAATATTCGCTTGTTCATGCATTTATATCATTTTCCTTTTATGGATGATTTTGTGTAAATATATTACTTAAAAAACACAAACTGGAATGCAGTGTTCAAAGCTTGCGAGATGTTAATAATTGCTGACTCTATTTGTGAGGCAACATACCTTAAAGATTCAGGATTTGAAAATAGCTGTTTCTCGTCATGTTTGTGTCATTCTATTATAAATGTTTCTTGCATTCTGCTCGGTCAAAATAGCACGATTTGCATTTCAGGTGACTGTGATAATACTTATGCTGGAAAATTATTGGACCTTTTAAAGAAAGAAACCGAACATATTAACTTATTAGAAAAGATATTTGGCAGATTCCTTTTTCAGTGGAAAAGAGACCTGATTCATGTTTGTCACATTGAGGAAAGATTAACTCGATATACCATGTACAAACTCTTTTGGAATGAATAGCTATTAGATTTTCTGTTAAAATAATGGAGAAGCCATTAATGGTGCTTACTGTTTAATTGTTTTAGAATGGCACTAAAATTTCCAGATGAGGCAGATGTGCAGTTAAAATCAAAAATCAAAAAGCAGCTGTTCAAGTTCTTTAGCAAAAGAAATCTTACTGCTTTGAAGAGTGTGAAATTGTTGTATTTGCTGAGTCGATATGAACTAAACTAGACACTGAAAGCTGAGACTTTTCCATTTCAGCCTAAGCACTCTTTTAACTGAATATTCCTGCTAAGCAATCTCTATGATCTGGCACTGTCTGACTCAAGATGGAATCTCATTCCATCAGATTTTAACTCACACAGCACCACGTTGTAGTTCAACAGGTTTACTTTAAAGCACAAGCATTTGGAGTGCTGCTCCTGAAGCCTGGTCTCATGTGACTTCTGAATTTGTCTAACACGGGCATCTTCACATCACAGATTTTAACTGTTATTGAATATTTTAACAATGTAAAATTAGAGCAAAGTCCATTCTGCCTCTTACTTTTCTATCTCTCAATACTATCTTACCCTTGTTTTATTTTACTTTCTGTCCCTGATTTGATATTGAATCCACATAATGTAATTTACAATTCCTTCTCAGTCCCTGTGCTACTAATTTTACAATCTTCAATCTCATATAAGGAGATGCCCTGTTGCTTTCACTGTGATATTATCAGCTGACACCTTCAGCAAATTGCTACCTGTAAAATACAAATACATAAACATGCAAAATTATCTAAAAGGAGACAATGTTACATACAACAGCAAATTATGGCCCATTGTGCACAGATGAAACAGTGCACACTGACAAATATGCATGTTTCTTTATTTCCCAGTCCGGAAGCAAGTCTGACACAGAGCATTGCAATACTCACCATGTGTTGGGCAAGCAGCCAGGTCCCGAAACCGCTCTAACTGGAATGGGGAGGAAACCCCATGCTGTCAACACCAATCTGATCAACATTGGCTGTTCAGCTGACTGGACTAACTGCCTCTCAATGAATCTGAGTTGCTGGGGGACAGATTATTTTACAGCCATGTCATATGAGCTATGGATAGTGTGGTGGAGGCTCTAATGTCATTCTATTGCATGGTACATGGCTGGTCAGAAATCACTCCTGCTCTTACTATCTGGCATTGGCATATGTTGGAAGGAATTACAAGTTGATGTCCAACCTGTTTGTCAATGCAATGAATACGCTGTCCTCGGTCATCATGGTCTGAAGTGTGATATGAACCTGGAAGTTCTGATTCAGAAGTACGGATGCTACTACTGCACACTAAACTTCCATGACATACGTTTGCTGAGTTTAATATTTCTTCCACTGAGCAGAGTGAACTTTCTTATTAATTGGTCAAGCACTACTTAATAAGCTATATTTTGCAAAATGAATGATGTTAAGACTAACTGCACAGTCGGAACAGGCGGGGAGAGGAGTGGTAAATCACACAACAACTTCTGACATTTGTAATGGGCAGTTAAGCATAGTGATATAGTTGCTGTCAGAGTTCCCTTGCTCCTTCACAAGATTGGCTTCTTGTTAATAGGTCAGACCACATTTACAGTATTGTGCACAGTTTTGGGCCCCATATCTCAGGAAGGATGTACTGGCCCTGGAACGTGTTCAGAGGAGGTTCACAAAAATAGTCCCAGGAGTGAAAGGCTTAACATATGAGGCATGTTTGAGGATTCTGGGACTACACTCAATGAAGTTTAGAAGGATGAGAGGGATCTTATAGAAACGTACTGAATGGCTTGGACAGAGTGGATGTTGGGAAGATGTTTCTATTGGTAGGAGAGACTAGGACCCGAGGGCACAGCCTTAGTGTAAAGGGAAGACCTTTTAGAACAGAGATAAGGAGAAACTTCTTCAGCCAGAAAGTGGGGAATCTATGGAACTCACTATTACAGAAGGCTGGGGAGACCAGGTCATTGAGTATTTTTAAGATGGAGATAGATAGGTTCTTGATTGTCAAGGGGATCAAGGGTTACAGGGAGAAAGCAGGACAATGGGGTTGAGAAAATTATTGACCATGATTGAATGGCCTAATTTCTGATCCTGTGTCTTGTAGTCTTATAGGTGTGGCACTGAAATTCCTGAATTTGTGGGACTTGGCTAGTAGTTTGCCAATAAAGTTGGCTGAAAACATTAGGGCTCTTACTTTCAGGAATAAATGAGATTTTAATAGCATGAAAAGTGATCATTACTGTGGAGGAACCTAGCTAGAACAGAAAAAAGTAATGTTGCTATGTTGAATCCCATTCTCTCAGATGATAAGTGGCTTTGAGACTTTTTCAAACACACTTTATTTTTAGTTCTTCTGCCTTTTCCTCTCTCCCATTCCCCACCTTTGTATTTTCCAATCTTTATTTTGCAGTATGTTAACATTTTAAATCTAATTTATATTTCCTCCTCTTTTTGCTTCCTGTTTTTAGTACTGGATGCCCAAATGTAATTGTATATTAGTGTAGCTTTCAATTATCTTGAGAGTGGAAGAGAAATTTCTGCAAGTATGAAAAATCTAACCATTGTAAACTTGAAATTATCCAAAATATCGCTGTCATTGTCTTTAATTTCAACAAGTCTTGTTTCCCATCCTGTTGTGCTCAATGACCCTCCAATTATGTAAAAACCAGAGTCCTCGAACATTCCTCATATGTTAAGCTTTTCATTCCTGTGACCATTCTTGCGAAACTCCTCTGAACCCATTCCAGGACCAGGGCCTCCTTCCTGAGATATGGGGCCCAAAACTGCGCACAATACTGTAAATGTGGTCTGACCTATTAACAAGGAACCAATCCTGTGAAGGAGCAAGGGAACTCTGACAGCAACTACTGCATCACTATGCTTAACTGCCCATTGCAAATGTCAGAAGTTGTTGTGTGGTTTACCGCTCCTTTCAATGCCTGTTCTCACAGTATAGTTAGCCTTGTCATCATTCATTAGTGTTAAAATTCTTATCCTTATTTGCAAATCCTCCCAAGACTTGTCCTCTCCCAAACTATGCAATATCTTCCAATCCCACAACATTGGTGGTGGCTTGACTCAACTAATTCTGGCCTCTTGAGCCTCTTCGAATTTAGTTACTGCAACATTGGTTCCATGACTTCAGGTACCTTAATGCTATGGTCTGGAGTTCCCTCCCTGTTTTCTATCTCTCTACTTAATTTCCCTCATTTAAGATGCTCCAAGCTTTGACTATCCCCCCAATTTCACGTTGCCTGGATCAGTGATAAATTTTGCTTGATATGATTTCTGGGAACATCTCGGGAAGCTTTAAAGAATTAAGGTAGAATGTAAACTAAATTTGTTGTTGAGGTGAAGCAATAAGGAGTTGACTTTGATGTCATAAATCTGCTCAGGAGGTGCCCATTTCTTTTTGTTTTCCTATGCCAATATAAACAAAATATAAATCTATGTTTGTGTTATATTTATTTTATTTTATACACCATTAATTTCATCCCGAGAAAATAAAAATGACATTGTTAGTCAGTAATATGAAGTAAATAAGTGAAAATATTTACATCTATTACTCTGAAAATATAGTGCTGTATTTCGTGATTTGTAGAGAAAGGTGATGGGTGCACTATTATTGAAAATCTAACTATTTAAACTATTGTTGAAAATCCAACAAAGACCAGCCAGCTTATTAAATTTGGACATCAGCCATCACAATGAATGGAGAGATTTCTTTTCATTCCAAGAAAAGGATTGCTATTTTTTTCTCCAGTATAAATAGTTTTCTTTTAGCAGTAGTCATCATTGTGGAAGATTTATTCCAAATATATCCATTATAGAGTTATCTGAAGAAATGTGATTGGGTAGCATCTGGAGTGTGTAGAAACAAATTCATTTATAGTGCATTCAGAATGCACAGTTTGACGTCAGGAGACTTTGTGCAAGGTTTACTTGTCTTCAGGATGGCAAAAGACTGCTAATTCTTGAGACGGTGGGAAGTATATGAAATATGTGAGCCATCAACCTCTGATTAGTATACAACAGCAACACTAACTTCTATTCACGTAGCGCCTCAAACTTTTAAATATTTCCCAAAGCATTCCTCAGGAGCACAATCAATCAAAATTGAATGCTGAACATGTTAGTGGAAGTCGTTAAAAACACTGCATCATGCACGTTTACTTATATAAAGCAGGAAGTTGTATCATGACTATTATGCTATTTACTGTTTGTTTTCAGGGGAGACCATTTTTAACATCGACAGTGGCAGAAATGCACCACTGCATGCCCCACCGTCTGAACACTACACTATCATCTTTAACACTTTTGTGTTGATGCAACTCTTCAATGAAATCAATGCTCGCAAGATACATGGGGAGAAAAATGTGTTTGATGGCATTTTCAGAAATCCCATCTTCTGCAGTATTGTATTCGGCACTTTTGGAATTCAGGTATTGTGGAAAAGAATATTCTGATAAATTAGGGCTTTTCTTTCATTTGTTCTATTATTGCTTATGCTTTAGAAATACACAGATAAAAGATTAGTCACAAAGACCATTCTGCTTCTAGTGTTTCACTGAGACATGCTTTACTCCTCAAATTTGATACCACAAATTCAGAAAGTTGTAGCTTAAACATTTCTTCCATAAGGAAGGTGGATTACCTGTCAGATCTGTCCTGTAGGTAAAAACAATGACTGCAGATGCTGTAAACCTCTGTCCTGTAGCCTGTCGAAAATTATATCATCCTGCTCTTCAATTATGCCAGTGACTTTATCACATGTGTTATGCTGAATTACTAGGTCTTCTCATTTCTGAGTTAACAGATTTTGGATTAAAGCATCGTGCCAGGGTATTGGCTGACATTCCACCTCAAAATTTGCCACTTATCAGAGAAAATAATGTTGTGATAAATCACCAGCTTCCCATTCTTAAGTCCTATTAATAGTGATGCTTTTGAGTGGTATAAATCAAGATTAGTCACAAATATTGTTTTACTTCATTATTTTGTTGAGAAGTGCCATATTCTTGAATGTGGTGTTTGGGCATTTAAGGGCCTTAGAAGGCGCACAGGTGAGTAAACCATTCAATGCTTCCTGTACCATTAGGAAAACTGCAGTGGGTGTGTGTACATGCCAACCAAGGTACATCTCTCATAATGGGGAAATTATGATTCTTTAGCTTTTCATCCCATGAATGGGTTGGGAAGAGTCATCAACCTCTTGTCCAAGATATGTAGAACAGATGCCAAGTTCATGATAAAGCAAGAAGCAGATTGAATATTATGAGGGAATGTAAAAAAGGAAAGAAATGAAAAGCGAGTGTATGAGAAGAGACTGGCAGCTAAGATAAAATGTAATGCAAAAAGTCTTCTAATAAATAATAAAAGGATGACGGAGGAAAGTGGGGAGGGGGGTGTGGGGAAGGGGTTACAGTTGGGATCTGAAAGAATTTCAATGCAAGGATGCAGAAGGCAAAGCTGACAGATTGAATATATTGTATTTGTCTTTACCAAAGAAAGTCTAGCAGAGTGATAGCAAAAGATCAGACGATTGAGATACTCAATAGGCTCCAATTTGATAAAGAAGAGGAATTAGGAAGGCTGATTATACTTAAAGTTGATAATTCACTTGATGGAATGAGAGAGTTTTTAGAAATGTTAATCTAGGGCAAAAGAAACAGTCAGACAGACAAAAAAACCCAAAGAACTGTGAATGCTGGAAATCAGAAACAAAAATGGAAATTACTGGAAAAATGCAACAGATCTTAGTTAACATGGGTCACTGAACCTAAAACATTAACTCTATTTCCTCTCCACAGATGCTGCCTGACCTATTGAGTTTTCCCAGCAATTTTTGTTTTTATTTCTGCGGTCAATCAGACAGTTTAGATTAATAAAGAAATACTAAATGCATTTGTTACAGGTCATGCAGTGTTAGTCATGTGGAAATGAGTGGGTGAAAGTGGGGGAAAATGTTGCATTTGGTAGTGAAATTGGGAGGTAGGTGCAATGGAAGAGATATACTGGAGTGTAAGGTAACTGAGGAACATGGTGGCACTTATCCTAATAGACTGGAGATTGTTATTGATCTTCCTGCAGCTTTGCTACACACCCCTCTGGACAACTGACACCTCACTGATACAAGTGGCAACCTTGGAGCAGGCAGGCAGGATCTAGGGACCTGACCTTTTCTGCCGGTTCTGATGGGAGAGGACAGACCTCCTCTACACCACCCCATCTAATAGGACATCCAGGTCCTATCCACAAAGTGAGGTGCCAATTTCCCATAATCCGCTATGTCCAGGCCAAATTCCATGAAACATAAGTGCAGTTCTGGGCTGACAGCGGAGAAGCTGGTGTTGTTTTCCTTAGAGAAGTGTAGGTTGAGAGGAGATCTGGTAATGATACTCAGTCATGTGGCATAGCTACAGTGGAGAGAAAGAGAGAGGAACTGTTCTTGTGGTAGAAAGTTTGAGAACTTAAGGACAATGTTTAAGTTAAAAAGAACCAAAGGTGCCATGATTATGAAATAAGTAGTTGGGATTTGCTTTGTATATCTTGAGAGTGTGCTGGAGGAGATTTGATCATGGCTGTCCTGGGAAAAGACCTGAAAAGGGAGAATTTGCAAGGCTATGGGAAAGGGCACTGAAGTAGTACAAACAAATTTATTCTTGCAGAGAGACAGCATAAACTTGCTGGGCCAAATGAGCCCTCTCTGTGCTTGAAATATTCTATGATTCAACATATAGGATTCAACTCACATATACAGTATTATAAGAACAAATAGCAAAAATTATAACAATACTATTTTAAAAGGAAGGTTCTGAATATTTTTCTCTCTATTTTTCCTTCATTGTTGCAGATTTTAATTATTCAGTTTGGTGGAAAACCATTCAGTTGTATTCCTCTGCAAATAGACCAGTGGTTGTGGTGCATCGTGCTGGGAGTGGGAGAGTTGCTATGGGGACAGGTAATGATTTATTCTGAATTTAAAAGACAATTTTAAAGCATGTCCATCATTTATGCAACTTCATAATTCTAAATACCATCCAAATCAATTCAAAGTGGGGGCTATGCATTTGGCCAGTCCCTTGAAATTATTTTGGTACACGATAAGCAGAAGTTAATCATCTCTGTCGTACTTTGGAGCAAGTGGTGTCATGTAAAAAGATACAGTGCTGTAAAATGATCGAAAAATCGTTTGTTTTAGTATAAATATACAAATGCCTGTTTGAAACAAAAAACTGGAAACCCAGCAATTTTTTTTTCATTTTTTTCTTGGAATTCAAAAAAACCTTTTTGTAAAAGATGGGTTCTTGATGCTAATGTTTCGAGGACATAGCTTTCATAATGTGCCATCAAAGCCCTGTGTATGAAGTGTATACAGTTATGAATCCTTAAATTACACATTGTTTGCATATTACTGCCAAATCACACTTGAAAATGATTAGTTGAACTGCAGGTCACAGGCAAGAACACTTCAAATTTGTATCACTTTGCAAACTTTTGATTCTATAAATGAAGAGTTGCAGAGGATTATTGTTTTGTGATATTGAGACCCAGTTAATCTCTACAATGGAGAATTACACATCAAACCTGTATATGTTAAACAACAGCTTTTTTCAATTACTGTACCTGATTACATAAGAATTTACTATTGCCTGACGGAATCAGATATTGCGCTCTCTGTTTGTTTGTTTTAGAAAAAACGCGAGTCAGTTGTCCAGTAGAATGAGCAACCATTGTGGTGACATTATAAGGAAATGACATTGGCCAAATTTTGAGAGACTCATCAAGTCTTTGCCCAACTCCAAAGTCATGTGTCTTACACATATTCTTTGGGTAGGTAAAATACAGCAGCTTGAAGACTCATTATTCTGTGAGGACCTAGTTTAAAAAAGGAAGCCACTTACCTCTTCAGATCTTAGAGTTATGGCTGCCACCACAGGTTGGTCATATGCCTAGTGTTTTCTCAGAAGACCTACTGCTTACAACAATCCTATCCAGTTAAACAACCTGGATTCCATATCAGTAACACATTTATAAGTAATAAAGTGGTCAAAGGAAATGAAGACAATCTTTTTTAGTCCATACAGTTTTTGTATTCAGTTGCTTTGAGCTTGACTGCTCTGCTCCATCAGGAAATTAGGTGATAAAATGAGTGGGTCCCAGTCTAACAAGCCTTATCCCTTGTTTCCTGCATTTCATACTTGGGAACTGGGTGTCCCCTCAATGAAAAAGGGGGGAAAAGATGAGTCCTTTAGATTGTTTGTCATGGTGCAAATCATTATACTTTCATCCTAGCACAACGAAGAAAAAGATTTTAATGATGCATATTCATTCACTCTTTTCTCAGGTAATATCCTCCATTCCAACCAATCGATTGAAATTTTTGAAGGAAGCAGGCCATGGAACTCAGAAGGATGACATCCCAGAAGAGGAACTTAATGAAGATGCTGAAGAAATTGATCATGCAGAGAGAGAACTGAGGCGTGGGCAGATTCTTTGGTTCAGAGGTCTGAACAGGATCCAAACTCAGGTATGCTCATTGTTATTAGGAGCACAAAAGAAATCCACTCTTGTATTCATCCTCATATTACAATAAACAGGTATTGTGATATATCACATAGGAAGTTATATCAGACAGGTGGCATGATGGGCTGAGTAGCCATCTTATTTACTATATGTTAAATAGCAGCTTTTTTCTTTTTTTTTAAATGAGGCAGAATTGCACAAAACAAATTAATGTTCCCCTTTCTGTTTTTGTTTGAAATGTCTGTGCAGTGCTGTTCCAGCAGGTAGGAAGAATAGGTTGGTTGTTTCAACTTGTGATTATCCAGTGGGAAGCAGTTGGCTGCCCTCTCATGGATTCCCTAAGGTTAAGCAAAAGAAGTAATAAAGATTTGTAAATCACAAAGGGATAAGTGACGTGGATTTAGAGTGATTTGTGAGTTGACCATGAGAAATAAATAACAGAGCATTGCTTCATTGGAAACCAACTTCAAAATAAATATAACTAAAGGCACAATGACTCACATTTGCAAACATTTGAAACCAATGACAATTGGGATCAATAATTTGTAGGTGTAGAGAATAAACCACCAGATCGTTCAATTAATTGCAAAGCAAAATATGGAATAGACGCTCATTTGTTTGAGTGATTTATTAACATTTAAAACTGGTACCAACTGGTTCAGTGAGTTGTTAACAGAGAATAGACCCCATTGTCCAGTTTGAAGACTTGTTAAGACATAAAATAGACTTTTACCTAATTCACTGGCTTGTGAACATAAGGAATCCATAACCACCAATTCAGAGAATACACATCTGATGGAAACATTCAAAACTGGCTGAAGTCCAGATTACAGAAGAGGAAGTGGTGGATGTCTTGAAACGGTTAAAGGTGGATAAATCCCCAGGACCTGATCAGGTGTACCCGAGAACTCTGTGGGAAGCTAGAGAAGTGATTGCTGGGACTCTTGCTGAGATATTTGTATCATCGATAGTCACAGGTGAGGTGCCGGAAGACTGGAGTTTGGCAAACGTGGTGCCACTGTTTTAAGAAGGGTGGTAAGGACAAGCCAGGAACTATAGATCAGTGAGCCTGACCTCAGTGGTGGGCAAGTTGTTGGAGGGAATCCTGAGGGACAGGATGTACATGTATTTGGAAAGGCAAGCACTGATTTGGGATAGTCAACATAGGTTTGTGCGTGGGAATTCATGTCTCACAAACTTGATTGAGTTTTCTGATGAGGTAACAAAGAAGATTGATGAGGGCAGAGCAGTAGATGTGATCTATTTGGACTTCAGTAAGGCGTTCAATAAGGTTCCCCATGGGAGACTGATTAGCAAGGTTAGATCTCATGGAATACAGGGAGAACTAGCCATTTGGATACAGAACTGGCTCAAAGGTAGAAGACAGAGGGTGGTGGTGGAGGGTTGTTTTTCAGACTGGAGACCTGTGACCAGTGGAGTGCCACAAGGATCGGTGCTGGGCCCTCTACTTTTTGTCATTTACATAAATGATGTGGATGTGAGCATGAGAGGTACATTTAGTAAGTTTGCAGATTACACCAAAATTGGTGGTGTAGTGGACAGCGAAGAGGGTTACCTCAGATTACAACAGGATCTTGACCAGATGGGCCAATGAGCTGAGAAGTGACAGATGGAGTTTAATTCAGATAAATGCGAGGTGCTGCATTTTGGGAAAGCAAATCTTAGCAGGACTTATACACTTAATGGTAAGGTCCTAGGGAGTGTTGCTGAACAAAGAGACCTTGGAGTGCAGGTTCATAGCTCCTTGAAAGTGGAGTTGCAGGTAGATAGTATAGTTAAGAAGGCGTTTGGAATGCTTTCCTTTATTGGTCAGAGTGTTGAGTACAGGAGTTGGGAGGTCATGTTGTGGCTGTACAGGATATTGGTTAGGCCATTGTTGGAATATTACGTGCAATTCTGGAAAGATGTTGTGAAACTTGAAAGGGTTCAGAAAAGATTTAGAAGGATGTTGCCAGGGTTGGAGGATCTGAGCTACAGGGAAAGGCTGAACAGGCTGGGGCTGTTTTCACTGGAGCGTCCGAGGCTGAGGGGTGACCTTATAGAGGTTTACAAAATTATGAGGGGCATGTATAGGATAAATAGACAAAGTCTTTTCCCTGGGATCTAGAACTAGAGGGCATAGGTTTAGGGTGAGAGGGGAAAGTTATAAAAGAGACCCAAGGGGCAACTTTTTCACGCAGAGGGTGGTACGTGTATGGAATGACCTGCCAGAGGATGTGGTGGAGGCTGGTACAATTGCAACATTTAAGTGGCATTTGGATGGGTATATGAATAGGAAGGGTTTGGAGGGATATGGGCCGGGTGTTGGCAGGTGGGACTAGATTGGGTTGGGATATCTGGTCGGCATGGTCGGGTTGGACTGAAGGGTCTGTTTCCATGCTGTACATCTCCATGACTCTCTAAGTCCTGATCCAACAGAAGGAATTAAAATACAGAGAGAAATTTGAAAATTGCATCAAGAAGATTCTTACGGGTTGAATATATTGCTCAAATTCTTGTCTTTTATATCTTATAGTAAAGCTGAGCAACATTTTCATATTGATGGAGAACGTCATAACTCATTGTGCAAGATCCACAGGAAGGTCCCATCACAGCACTATCTCCTTACCCGACTATACCTCCCCATAACACTGAATCCCCCTTACTAAATCCCCCACTATAGTATTAAGTACTCCAATAATCCTTAGAGCCATAGAAACATACAGCATGGAAACAGACCCATCTGACCTAGTCCCATGTGTCAGCATTTGGCCCATATCCTTCTAAACCCTTCCTATTCATATACCCATTCAGATGCCTTTTAAATGTTGGAATTGTACCACCACCTTCTCTGGCAGCTAGTTCCATACATGCACCACTCTTTGCTTGAAAAAGATTCCCTCAGAGCCTTTTTAAATCTTTTCCCTTTCACCTTAAACTGTGCCCTCTAACTTTGGACTCATCCACCCGAGGAAAAAGAGCATGGCTATTCTCCATATCCATGCCCTTAATGATTTTATAAACCTCTGTATGGTCACCCCTCAGCTTCTGACACTCCAGGGGAAAAAGGTCCCAGTCTATTCAGCTTCTCCCTATAACGCAAAACTTTCCAGTCCTGGTAAATATTTGTGCATTCTTTCAAGTTTAACAATACCCTTCCTATAGAAGGGTGACCAGCATTGAACACAGTATTTTAAAAGTGGCCTCACCAATGTCCTTTCCAGCCACACCATGAGGCCCCAACTCCTATACTCTATGCACTAAACAATGAAGACAAGCACGCCAAACACCTTCTTCTCCACCCTGTCTACTGCAACTCCAATTTCAAGGAACTATGTTCCTGCACCCCTAGGTCCCTTTGTTTGGCAACACTCCCCAGGGCCCGACCAGTAACTGTATAAGTCCTGCCCTGGTTTGCCTTATCAAAATGCCAATCTCACATTTATCTAAATTAAACTCCGTCTGCTACTCCTCAACCGATTGGCCCATCTAATCAAGATCCTATTGTGCTCTGAGATCATCTTTCTTCACTGTCCACTCCACCACTTATTTTGGTGTCATCTAATAACTTATTAATCAGACCTCCTATATTCATTAAAAATAATTTACATAAACAATGAAAAGCAGTCAACCCAACATTAATCTTGCTGGGTCACAAGCCTCCAGTCTGAAAAGCAACCCTCTACCACTGCCCTCAGCCTCTTACCTTCAAGCTAATTTTATATCCAATTGGCTAACTCCCCTGGATGTCATGTGATCTAATCTTACTAACTAGTCAACCATGTAGAACCTTTTTGAACACTTTGCTGAAGTCCATTGACAATGTTTACTGCTCTGCCTTCATCAAACTTTTTGTCCCCTCTTCAAAAAATTCAGTTAAGTCAGTGAGATATGATTTCCCATGCACAAATCCCTAATCAGACCTTCAGGATCCCCTCCATCAATTTACTCACGACTGACAAAAGGTACTGCTGTGTCACAGTGCCAGGGGTCTGGCTTCGATTCATGCTTTGGGCACCTGTCTGTGTGGAGTTTGCACATTCTCCCCGTGTCTGTGTAGGTTTCCTCCCACAGTCTAAAGAGGTGCAGGTTAGGTGGATTTGCCATGCCAAAGTACCCATAGTGTCCAGGAGGGTGCAGGCTAGGTGGATTAGCCATGGGAAATGCACGGTTACAGAATTAGAGTGGGGGGATGGGTCTGAACGGGATGCTCTTTAAAGGGACAATGTGGACTCAATGGGACAAATGGCCTACTCCCATACTGTGGAGATTCTATGATTCAACAGTCTATAGTTCCCTTGCTTTTCCTTGCAGCCATTCTTAAGTAATGGCACCACATTTCCAGTCTTCTGCACCTGATCAGGTGTACCCGAGAACTCTGTGGGAAGCTAGAGGAGTGATTGCTGGACCTCTTGCTGAGATATAGTCACAGGTGAGATGCTGGAAGACTGGAGGTTGGCAAACGTGGTGCCAAAGTTTAAGAAGGGCGGTAAAGACGGTCCAGGGAACTATAGACCGGTGAGCCTGACCTTAGTGGTGGGCATGTTGTTGGAGGGAATCCTGAGGGACAGGATGTACTTGTATTTGGAAAGACACGGACTGATTTGGGATAGTCAACATGGCTTTATGCGTGGGAAATTATGTCTCACAAACTTGATTGAGTTTTTTGAAGAAGTAACAAAGAAGATTGATGAGGGCAGAGCAGAAGACGTGATCTATATGGACTTCAGTAAGGCATTCAACAAGGTTCCCCATGGGAGACTGATTAGCAAGGTTAGATCTCATGGAATAAAGGCAGAACTTTGTGGGCGGCACGGTGGCACAGTGGCACAGTGGTTAGCACTGCAGCCTCACAGCGCCAGAGACCCGGGTTCAATTCCCGCCTCAGGCGACTGTGTGGAGTTTGCACATTCTCCCCGTGACTGCGTGGGTTTCCTTCGGGTGCTCCCAGGTTAGGTGAATTGGCCACGCTAAATTGCCCGTAGTGTTAGGTAAGGGGTAAATGTAGGAGTTACGCTTCGGCGGGTCGGTGTGGACTTGTTGGGCCGAAGGGCCTGTTTCCACACTGTAGGTAATCTAATTCAAATTCAGGTAATCTAATTCAAACTAGCCATTTGGATACAGAACTGGCTCAAAGATGGAAGACAGAGGGTGGTGGTGGAGGGTTGTTTTTCAAACTGGAGACCTGTGACCAGTGGAGTGCCACAAGGATCGGTGCTGGGCCCTCTACTTTTTGTCATTTACATAAATGATTTGAATGTGAGCATAAGAGGTACATTTAGTAAGTTTGCAGATTACACCAAAATTGGTGGTGTTGTGGACAGCGAAGAGGGTTACTTCAGATTACAACAGGATCTTGACCAGATAGGCCAATGGGCTGAGAAGTGACAGATGGAGTTTAATTCAGATAAATGCGAGGTGCTGCATTTTGGGAAAGCAAATCTTAGCAGGACTTATACACTTAATGGTAAGGTCCTAGGGAGTGTTGCTGAACAAAGAGACCTTGGAGTGCAGGTTCATAGCTCCTTGAAAGTGGAGTTGCAGGTAGATAGTATAGTTAAGAAGGCGTTTGGTATGCTTTCCTTTATTGGTCAGAGTGTTGAGTACAGGAGTTGGGAGGTCATGTTGCAGCTGTACAGGACATTGGTTAGGCCACTGTTGGAATATTGCATGCAATTCTGGTCTCCTTCCTATTGGAAAGATGTTGTGAAACTTGAAAGGGTTCAGAAAAGATTTAGAAGGATGTTGCCAGGGTTGGAGGATTTGAGCTATAGGGAGAGGCTGAACAGGCTGGGGCTGTTTTCACTGGAGCATCAGAGGCTGAGGGGTGACCTTATAGAAGTTTACAAAATTATGAGGGGCATGGATAGGATAAATAGACAAAGTATTTTCCCTGGGATCGGGGAGTCCAGAACTAGAGGGCATAGGTTTAGGGTGAGAGGGGAAAGATATAAAAGAGACCTAAGAGGCAACTTTTTCACGCAGAGGGTGGTACGTGTATGGAATGAGCTGCCAGACGATGTGGTGGAGGCTGGTACAATTGCAACATTTAAGAGGCATTTGGATGGGTATATGAATAGGAAGGGTTTGGAGGGATATGGGCCAGGTGCTGGCAGGTGGGACTAGATTGGGTTGGGATATCTGGTCGGCATGTATAGTTTGGACCGAAGGGTCTGTTTCCTTGCTGTACATCTCTATGACTCTATGACCTGATGCATGGCTGTTGATGATGCAAATATCTCGAGAAAATAACCACAGAGCAAAGTTCTCTCAAAACTTAGCTAATGCACAGCCACAGGGAGGGTCTGCATACAGTGAGTGGTGTGTGGATACATTGATTCTGGGTTCCAGAAGTCTCCAATGTCCACGTAAAAGCAAAAAAAACTTTGAGAGGATGTAGGCAGTGAGGTATCAGAATGTGAGTTGGTGGAGGGTGCAGGAGGCAGCCTTTGCTGGTGGCTCGTCTAAGGGATCTGCTGTCTTCCTCAGAGGTGGAGGAGAGATGCCTCGTGGGGAGGTTCTTTTGACAGGTGGATGTCCCATTGGTACCTGCCAAACACAAAAGAAGGAAAGCACCAAGACTGAGGGTTCAAACTTCTGGCAGGTGAACATACATTGACAGTGGGGTTAATATGAGAATTGCAGTACAATGAACAATGCTGGCAACCAAGTGAGAACCAAAGACTAAGAATCTGTCCTCATAGAGGCTGAGGAGCCAAATGTTGGACTCAGCCCCATCAGCCAGATAGTGGGCTATTTGCTGCTGTCATGAGAGGGAGGGCAGGATTGAGTGAGATGACATTTGGTGTTCAGCTGTCAGTGCGGGGAAAGGTGGGTGGGTGTAGCTGGGCAGCACAAAGAGCATGCAGCTGCATGATATGGCAGTTACGCTCTTCCTCTTTTGCCCCCTGATTTCATTAGGATGTTTTGAGTGTCTTAGATTGTGAAAACAAATACTAAAAATATTTTTTCAGTCTTTGAGCTGAACCTTGCAGTTTTTTGGCTGAGTGCCAGTTGCCTCATATTTCGTGGAGAGTGTCTCACTGTGAAGCCAGGCGAGATGTCATGCAGTATGTTAACAAACTCACCCATTAACTACCTACCCCATCTCTAGGGCACTCCGCTTGCCTCATTCTAGTCCCATTTGACCACCTGCCACTGGCTGGGTATCGTGGAACTGATTGGCAACCCCGATACCCTGGCCATCTTTGAAAACCCGTTGTGGAGCCGAGCAAGCCCTGTGAGTTCAGAGTTGCCCTGCTCTAATCTAGACTCTGCATGGTTCATGACCTGTCAGAAACAAGAAAATTGGCGTTCACCTTGAGGACAGGAACTCTGAGTTTTTGGTGCTCAGGGTTATGCAGAGGCTGGATAAGGTCTTCTCTGTCTCGCAGAGGAGTTCAGAACCATAGAACCATAAAATATCAAATGTAAGAGCAGAATTAGACCATTTGCCCCACTGAGCCTGCTCAGCCATTCAATCATAGCTCATGTATTTCTCAACCCACATTCTCCTGCCTTTTCCTCTTGACCCCCTTACCAATCAAGACCTATCTCTCTCTTAAATAGCCTCAATGTCTTGACCTCCACAGTCTTCTGTGACATTGAGTTCCACAAATTAACCATTTTTACTCAATTGTAATACCTTTGAATTTGATTCCAGTTTCTCCCTCTCAAAGTGCAGAATAAATTGTGTCATACCATATGGTCACTGCTGCCTTTCTTAAGGTTTCTTCTCGGCAAGCTCCCTAATCAAGTCTACCTTATTGCTCATTGCCAAATCTGGAATTGACTGTTCCCTCGTGGGTCCTACCAGAAGCTAAAAATTCGTAGACATTCCACGATTTTCTTTTCCTAGTCTACGTGCATGTTGAAGTCCCCCATGATTCAGGTGGAGCCCGTCCCATCAGAAGAGCTCCCTCCTTCCCTGATATTAATGTCAATGTCTCATGAATTTGAGCCAGTTTCTCCCACACCAATCTTTGAACCATGCATTTATTTCTTTAATTTTGTTGACCCTGTGCCAACTTGCTCATGGCTGAGGTAGTAATTCTAAGATTATTACCTTTCTGGTTCTAAATTAGCCCTTAACTGCTTATAGTGCCTCAGCTGCACTTCCTTCTTCTTTGTGACTATATCATTGCTGCATAATGGACCATGACAACTGGATCCTTCCCCTCCCACTCCAAGTTCCTCTGCAGCCCAGATCAGATAGTCTGAACCCTGATGCCAGGCAGGCAACACATCCTTTGGGACTCTCGATCCTAGCACAGACAACAATTTCTATTTCCCTGCCTAGGCGACAATGAGGTCTGCAGATGCTGGAGATCAGAGTTGAGAATGTCTTGCTGGAAAAGAACAGCAGGTCAGGCGGCATCGGAGGAGCAGGAAAATTGATGTTTCAGGCTGGAGCCCTTCATCAGTTCTTCATACAACAATCTCTGATTACAATTACATTTCTCTTTTCTCCCACCTCTTGATTGGCTCCCTGTACGACAGTGCTATAGTCAATTTGTTCATCCACTCTACAAACTCCACCCTCATCCACACAGGGAGCAAGAGACTCAAATCTGTTGGACAAGCTCAAAGGCAGATGCTCCTTCAGCACTACCTCTTGGATCCCTCTACCTGGCTTCCTCGTAGTCACACCCGCCTGTCCCTGACCACTGAATTCAAGGTAGTTATTTTAAGGGGTGTGACTGCCTCCTGAAACACAGCGTCCAAGTAACTCTCCCCCGTCCTGATCTGGCACAGTTACAACACATTACTTGGCCCTGAATCTTGATTTTAATTACTTAGTTCTCGATTTGATTTTTAAAAATTTCATACTGTTTGTAGTCTCCCCTTTCCTGACGAAGGGCTTATGCCCGAAATGTCGATTCTCCTGCTCCTTGGATGCTGCCTGACCTGCCGTGCTTTTCAAGCACCATACTCTTCAACTCTGATATCCAGCATCTGCAGTCCTCACTTTCTCCTAGTACGTTTCATTTATTGTCATATTTATTCCAAAGCTTCACAAGTAATTCCTATTATGTTGCTTTCCAGTGTTTTTAAACATCATGTTGAAGCTTTCAGTTTATCTATATTCCCTCAGTCCCTTCTGCAACCCTTACAGAAGCAGTTTACCAGTGTAGCACTAAATAGGAAGCAGTGATCCAATTCAGAAAAAAACTTGCTCAACTATTTGTGAAGCATAGTTTTTAATTTCCAACACAAGAATATTACTTTGTGTAGAAGGTTTGCATTTCAAAGAAGATTAGATAGTGAAAGTAACAGATTCACTGCCTATTCTGAAATTCGAAAAGTACTTGTAGGTGGGTTTTGAGGGGTTTCTCCTGATCTTATTCCATAAGCTTCACTGAAACTCCACTGGAGAACCCCCATTGATGTTGTGGACACTTGTGTTCAAGAAGGTCTTTAATCCTTTGAGGATTGCAGTAATATTTGTGTGTCAACATGAAGGTTATAATTTACTTGCTGTTTTTAATGTATTCAAAACAAAATAGAATTTCAAACTAATGTGTATATTATTCTGGAAGAGTTACTAATTTTTCAAAATGGTTTCCAATTTCCTCTCCTCCCTAATTTGGTGACTCATTCTGGATTCTCTGGGCAGTTCAAACCAGAGAATATAACTCTTCATGTCAGCAGGATATAATGCATTCTACTCAGAAGTGGGAAGATTAATTACTTCAACTTCCTATCTAGTAATACTAAAGTCTCTATTCCTTCCAACCGAGGTTAGTTAACTGAATTTGCAACAATAACGAGGTCTATTTTTATTAATTTGAAGAAACATACTGAGGCACTGTCAAGCCTTTATGGGTTGGGCTACTGTTTGATCCAGCTGAGTTAATGAAGGAATCAATTGCTGTATATTTTAAAATTGATGTTTTGATAATTAATTGTTAAGAAAAATGTGAAACCATAAGGAGACATGCTCTCCACAATATATACTTGCAATAATTTGCTCACGTTCAAAGCTTTCTCCGCTAGCAAATGAGAGTGTACAAAATTGGAAATTTAGCCTTAATAAAATTACAAGTTTATTTATGCCCTGTGTATTCAAATTTCAGCTTCATTTTATTGAGAAAAACAAAATGAAGGAGGTGTTATTGTTGAAAAATTGTTGGTTTCCATAGTCTGCAATGAATAAATAGTGACACAATACTGAAATTTATTCAACCAAATTGTGCTCATAGAGAATTACAGTTTTTTCACATTATTTGTCTTTTAATAATATTTAATAATTTTAAATTGTTAGATTTGAATTATTGCGTTGGAAGTGATAATGTGGATTATTCTCATCTGTTTTTGAGTAATTCATGTCATAACCGAAAATATATATTGCTTTAATACTGTACAAGAGAACATGGGCTAATTTTAAACACATCGGTTAATTTATTCAATCTATATTCTGGTGAAAAACCAGAAGGTGCAGGACATTTCCATGTTGGCTAATTTTGGGTTTTGTTGATTAGTCAGATTGCATTTGTTTAAATTTGCCATTATTTTGCTACAGTATTACCAAATTATTGGGACCTGCATGTTTTTTTCTTGCTAATTGAGTCCTATTTGTGCATTAGAGGTTCCCAGGCACATTAATCTTGTATCTCCACCTTGAACAAACTTTCTCATTCTCTCCTTCATTACAGATCGAAGTAGTGAATACATTCAAGAGTGGCACTTCCTTTCAGGGGGCTCTAAGACGGCAGTCATCCGTTACCAGCCAAAATCAAGATGTAACCAATATTTCTAGCCCTACTCACGTATCGTTATCTACTCCCAATGCTCTTTCCTCTCCTACCAGCGCTTCTGCTGCTTCTGCTGGGCGTGAGTGTGTATTCTTAATGCACAAGATGATCTTTCACATCCCCCCTCTTTGCTTTTTAACTATTTGATACTAATCATCTTGTCAGTCTTTTTGTAGAGTTCAGTATTATTTACCCCTTGGCGACCTGTTATGTGTCTGAAGTGAATGTGTTTGTTTTCTCTAGAGGACTAGACAGCCCTAGGCAAAGGGTCCAGCAGGAGGGAGTGAAATGAACGTTGTGAGTCTGACCTGAGCCTGCAATGAATGTGAACTGCTTGGGCATATGAGTCTAGACATTAGGTTTTAAAAGTGTGTGTAAACTTTCGAGTATAAGCCCTCAGACTGCCAAAAAAACCCACTTTTTTTTAATTTTACAGTGTTTCATCTGAACAATACACAGCCTCTTGCTTTTTCTCTCCTCTCATGTGGCGACTCAGACCAGGCAAACCAACAGCATGACGATAAACTTGATTTACTTAAACTATTTTTCCTTCCTTGAGAAATCTTAGACAAAGCCAATGTGGTATTCATTGACAAGGACATTCCTGAGCCTCACCTCGCCTCCTTTCTGGGTACTGAGAAGCAGAAGACGAGAAGAATAAAACCACCACATGAGAATGTCATGAAGTCTTGTCCCAAAGTCTTTTGTCAAATTACAGTACATTTTCTTGTTGTTCGTTTTTCTGTTCTGCCACAAAAAAAGTTTTTTACTCATTTTTTTTGTCCTGCCTGTGCATTGTCAGTCCTTTTTCTTATATTCTACGTTCAGGGACATTGCCTAGTTTGTAATGTGCCATGACTGCCTAGGCAGTTGCTTCCACATGGTCCCCTTCAGTCATTGTTTAACATATTGGAAATATTTTAAAATGATTAACTCGGCGTTATGTGGCAATGGTTGATTACCAATTCTCAAGTTTTAAATATTATTTTATTTAAAATATTTTTGGCTGTTCCAGTGGGATAAAGAAAAGCATGCATGCGATGTAGTATTGCATGTTTCATATTCATAGCCTGGGACAAGAGTTCCTTCAAAATCTATAAATATATTTATTGTTTAATCAAAAGAGATGTTAAGTTTGGTAACATCTCTATGCCAGTAGATGGCAAAGTTGAACACATGGTCTGGAATCCCAAGTTCAAACTCAGTACTAAAACACAAGCTAAATAATTACTCAGAATGAAAATGGACCAAAGTGGAAATGTCTATCTATGTTGTTGTTAGAAGGCAAAGCTGCATTCTAGCTATAATAGTTATTATTGTTCCCAGTGTAGGAAAAATAGAGTTGTCAAATTGGAATCAGTGAAAATTTAAAATTATCAAGAGTAGATCGAATTTTTCTTGACAGCCTGTGAATTATTTTTTCCATCAGTAATTCTGAATCTGATAAATTCTTCATTATTTTAGAATAGAAAATATATTTGTTATTCAGCTTAATTTAATGAATGGCACATACATTTTTATCAGGCAAATTGTTATACATGCTAAAACAATTTAGATTATTTAATGATAATGTTATTACACTGAAAACTAAACAGGTAGAGTAAATATTTTATTCAAAATAATTCCATTCTTTTTCTATTTGCACAGTCTTTGGATTGATATTGATGTGTACCACTGTAATTCACCTTGTGTTGCTGTCAATAGAAATAAAACTACAGTATCTTGAACTAGCTATAATTATTCTACAGCAAATTTTAAAAATCTTCAAAGCCAGCATTCAAAATCAGTTACAAGATATGATTCAAAATCAAGCAGTTCCAAGATATGATTTATCATAATAATTCAAACAAATGTTAAATGCAAAATCATTTTTTGACTCTAACAATTAACAAACCCCAAATCATAATTACTGTCATTACCTTGAACCCTATAAGAATGAATTAAAAAGAATGGACAGGAGTATGTTATAGATTCCTCGAGTCTTTTTCACTGTGAAATGAATATGGCTGATCTTTGAGCCTAACTGCACTTTCACTCTTGATCATTATTTCCCTTGATTTTTTTAGAGTCTAAAAACCTATAATGTCATCTTAGAACATCTTAATGAATGAGAACCATAGCCCTCTAGGATAGAGAATTACTAAGATTCCTAAACCTATGTAAGTGAAGAAATCTTTTCTCATCTCAGACCTAGCTATCAACTACATTATCATCAGACTATGTCCCCATGATTCTACTCTTCAGACACGATATAGCTTCCTAACACTGACCCTGTCAAACCATCTCAGAATCCTACATCACCTCTCATTGTTCCAAACTCCAATCGGTAAACACCCTTTTTACCCAGTCTTTAATGATAGGGAAACTCAGCCATCCTGGAACCAATCTAATGTTTCTCGTCAATTGTATCATTCCGAAGCTAGAGGCCACAATTATGCACATGCTTAAGTGTTTAAAGATGAGAGGGATGCAGGAGGAGATTTACTGTTTCATTCAGTCTTCAAAGCAGGGAAGATACCTCTTTTCTAGAAACAATCAGTCTTGATTCAAGTATAGAGGTGTTGCAGAATCATTCTTCTTCTGCATGTGAGCAAGAGTTATTTCAGGTGATACCAGATTGAAAAATGCAGGAAAGCCACTGCATCGTCCAAATAGGATCTGGATAAGCTTTACACAAAGTCTATTAATTGAAAACCAGGGAAATCTAAAAGATGTTTAGATGTGTCTTATACCAGATAATCAGGTGACTTGGAGGAGATGTGGTAACTAAGAGCAAGTAAAAGTAAAAAAGGGATTCCAAATGATTAAAGCATATGAAAGAAGGAAGAAACCTTTCTTTGAAGATGGAGGAAAAATATACAATTCGGTAAAGTGAGGACACCAGTCTAAAAATACTGTGTTTTACCAACCATTTTATCTAAAGTTATCATGGACCAAATTTGGTGTGGCATGGTGGTACAGTGATTAGCATTGCTCTCTCACGACACAAGGGTTGATTCCAGCCTCGGGCGACTGTCTGTGTGGAGTTTGCACATTCCCTCTATGTCTGCATGGGTTTTCTCCAGGTGCTCTGGTTTCCTCCCACATCCCAAAGATATGCAGGTTAGGTGGATTGGCCAGGCTGAATAGCTCTTAAGGGATGTTGTCCAGGGATGTGTAGGTCAGTGGATTAGCTTTGGTTAATGTGGGGTTATGGAATAGAGTAGGGGTCTGGGTGGGATGCTCTTTGAAGGGTCAGTGAGGACTCAATGGGCTGAATGCTCTGCTTCCACACTGTTGGGATTCTATGATTCTATGAAATTGGGTGATGCATTCAGCAATGGTAGTGAGCCTGACGATGTAAAGGTAGATCTAAAAGGTTTGAGATGCCTCTTGTAGGTTTCCCAAGCCTCCAAAGCACATAGGCTGCTTCTAGATGCCATGGAATATGCAAATGAATTTATTATCCTTGCCATTTCTGCTATCATTGTGGTAGCCAAAGAAATGAGTGCTGAAGGAAAGAAATGGAAACTTGATGTCTTTGCTGTAAGGTGAAAGTTGTCTCCATCATTTATTGAGAACTGAAGAAATCTAAAGGAAGATTGACGAATTTGATCATTGATATTAAGGATGTGAAAGTAGTATTGAGCTTCTTACTGGGAAGGTAAAGCTTAATGTTCTTGAAAGTGCTTCAATATTTATGGAGATCAGCATAAAGGAGAGGGACAAATATAATAGTGTTAGTTGACAATGTAGACTTCTCTATGGTTGTAAATGCTAGATCCTTAAGAAAGTGCAGAAACAGAAATTGGAACACACTTTTAGAAGTAACAAGATGTGTAAAATAATAAAGATAAACATTTTTAAGTGCATTAAAGGTATTCCTTAAAATGAAAGAATTGACCACATTGTTGAAACTTGTTAATTGTGTAAATTGCAAAAAGACCTCTTAGAAGATCAAAGCTGACCTGGTGGGACTATATAAGAGAAATCCTAACAGAATGATCAACAATGAACACACTGTAATGGAAATTTGCCGAGAAAGATTGAAGGGAATATTTTTGCTGTATTCAGTAAGTCTGCTTCTGATGAATAATTGCCTTCTTAGACATTCCCTCAGGATTGAGGACATCTTGCTTCTGTTTTTATTCATTGAGGTTTAAGAAGGTGGATTAGTCCAACATGCAATTTAGCAGGAGGTGATCAGATAGTGAGGTAGATATTTATAGGGAGGATTGAGCGGTCTGTCCAACAGCTCAACCCGTAGCCTCTCAAAGTGTTTGCTGTCTTCCTGAATGGCCCTTCTTCAATTTGGTCAGTCACAAAGCAGGAATTTCTGAATGTTGGATCTCTGCAGGGATATTTGGAGGATATCCCTGAAATGCTTCTGCTGTCCTCCATGGAGTCTCCTGCCACAATGTGTTCCAAAAAGAGCAAATTGCTTCAGGAGTCTTTTGTAAGGCAAGCAAATGACATGTCCTGCCCAGTGTAGTGCTTCTGAGTGATTAGCTTGAGAAAGGATATTGCTGTTGGACTGCCTTTTTGGAAATGGATTTGAAGGACTTTGAAAAGACACTAATGGTGGTACTTCTGCAGAGTTTTGAGATACCTGTTGTAGGTTTCCCAAGCTTCCAAAGCACATTGGATGCTTCCATATGCCATGGACATTTTGACAACCTATCAATGAGTGATATATTATCAATAACTCTTTAAAAGCTGATTGATGTAAAGACTATTAAATATGCTTGAGGTTTTATAACAAACCAAGAAAAATTAGGTTGCAAACTATGGGCCACATTTTCATCAAGCAGATTTTTTTCTCTAAATAATGTAGGAAGTATTTATATTTTAAATAATACTGTAGATTCAAAATTAACCTGATCAACACAATACACGGTAACTTCAAATAGCTACAGAAACACGACATGAAGCTTTCATAATCATTAATTTATACAATTCTCCGCACACACGTCCCACCAAAGTAAAAAAAAACCCTTTATCATGTGACATGTTAGTTGGACATTATTTGAGTGAATTTTTAAATGAAAATCTGTAGAGAATTATAGTTATTTTGATGCTTCAGTTGGAAGTATCCAACTCTGCAGTCAGGTAGGTTTTTTTTTCCCCAGACTGCTAAATTGACACATTACAAGAGAATCTTTATTGTATTGGAATTGACTGGGATAAAGAAAGAATGTTTTAAGAACCATCACGAATATGAACAAAAATCCAAAATGGCCTACTGGAGATCTGAGATAGAACACTGGGCCTATACTCGAATGTTTACCCCATTGTGCATGGATTATGCTTGTTAGTGTTTCACATTTAACCAGGCTTTTGAATATGGCTGTCTCTATGTGCCAGATTTTACCACCTACATGTGTCCTTGTTCCGCGGCATGATCTTCTGGTGAGTCTAGCGACATGCTTCCTGGCTGCTACCATCTACATCAGCAAAATGTGGTTTCACCTCCCATTTTCCTGTTGTCTGCTCCATTCATTCTGTTCAGTGTTCATCTTCTAATGAGCTGTTACTTTGATTGGGTACCCATATAGTCTATGTATTTATATGTTGATCATATTGAATATATAAACATGTATATACCTTCAAAATGAGTTCTAAATAAATCAACTTTTCACTTTTTCTCCTTCTTACCTACTGCAAGACGTTTTTCACCATGCATGGATATACATTGCATTAATTTTTTAAGTAACAAAATAACATGGCTTTTATTAGGTTACACAGCATTGGATCTTTGCTTATTTAACCAGTGCTTTCCATGAGTTCTACAGTTGCCTTTCTTCCAGTTTTATTGCAGTTCTCACCGACCCCACTATGCACGAAACTGAGTCACATGTGTATGCTTATAAAGTCCTAGCGACTGCGGACTTCAGCTCACCGCACTGCCTTAAACAAATTCTGCCTCTCCATTATTTTTAGAAATCCCGTACTGTAGCCATCACTGGAGTCAACTTTTTACTTTTGACCTTTCTTTTTTTATTTCAGATTCGCGTCGTGAAGGCATTCCGTAGCTCTCTCTATGAAGGATTAGAGAAACCAGAGTCGAAATCCTCCATTCACAACTTCATGACTCATCCCGAGTTTAGGATAGATGACTCACAGCCACACATTCCCCTAATCGATGACACTGACATAGAAGAAGATGCTGCCCTTAAGCAAAACTCCAGTCCTCCCTCATCCCCCAACAAGAACAACAATGCTATTGATAGTGGAATCAATCTTACAACTGACACAAGTAAATCAGCTACCTCTTCTAGTCCAGGAAGCCCTCTACATAGCCTGGAAACTTCACTCTAGCTGACCATTTCTGTGAAAAAAAAACAGAACAAAAAAAAACTGCTGGCTGATAAACTGTTCTGATTGTGCTCTTCTATGCTCTGTAGCAAGAAGGGAAACTGCTGGAAGGATGATTTCTTGTTTGGCTGACCCTCCTCAAGATAGAGATCCTGCATGAATGTACATTTCCCAAATTTCACTGGAAGGACCACAACTGAGTACATCTGAGGCAATTTATCCAATCCACTGATCTGTGACTTTTGAAGTGCTTGTGCGGCATGGACTTAATTGTATAGTTTAAATTAAGACAAAAAAACTTTAAAAATTGAAGTTGCAATGCTCAACTTGCACAGTAGAATTGCACCAATTTAACAGAGGAACTTTATAAGCATTTATTAAATACCTACAAAGTTTATCTTCTTTGTTTCTTGGCATGTTGCCTTGTTTCTGCTTAATGGCTCTTACGACTTTACCTTATTTATGTCCTGAAGAGAATGTAATTTGTTTACAAAACCTGTAGATAACTTTGTTTATTTGTAGAGTATAAGTTCTGCTGATGTAGTGCAAGGAGCTCTTCTCATTGAGTACTTCTGTAATATCAAATTCTAGATGTTCCATTACAACTGTGTACTGAATTTGCCTGCTTTTTTGTTCAATATTGTAGATATTGCTAGCAGAAACAAAGAAGCCAAAATATAACAGGGAAATATTGTTTAAGTGGTATCCTAATGTTAATTGATTGTGGACAAAAATGCAGCATGGCTTCCTTTATTTCCTAGAGTATACCTTTAGGTACTAAAGTCCTCTGGATTTTTTTTTTCTTTTTTAAATAAATGCTTGAATTTTATTTTGGTCTTTCTTAGACTCGCAAAGGCCAATTTGAAATGTAATTTGATTGAGCTGTCTGCTATATATAAACATCTGCTTGTTAAACTAAGATGTTTCAAAATAACTGTAACTATCCAAGCTTGTGATGGGTTTATTAGAGCTGATTGCAAAATAAGTTATATTTGGCTTTGTCTATATGGGGAAAAGAAAATCAAAGTAGTGTTGAAATCTTGTGATATTGTGTTGATTTTTTTTCCTTTAGTGGCTTATTGGATTTTTTTAAAATCACAGCTTGAAGGCTGTCACGTTTTAGGGGAAAAATGACAAAACAATCTGGGTTGCTTTGTTTCTCTTTTGTTTTAAACAATCTTCATATTCCACACTCTCCAACTACAAATGGAACTTTCTGTGATCTATTTAGATATGCTTTGTGTGGTTTTATCAAGCTTGTCTTCCTGCAGACACCTACTAATACATTGCAGCATCTCAGCAGTATTCTTTAAATCTAGTTACTGTGCTTTCCTAAGGGGAAGCCATTAAAAGCTTATCACAAGAATGAAACAGAAGTGCTTCAAGGCAGTGCCAGCCCTATGTATTTTTTTTATCTGGGGTATTGGGGCAATGCCTACGAAGCAGTGAGCATGAAACAATCTTTGCATCATGGACAATGAAGAAACATTTTTTTTAAACTTTCATTTTGATTCTGTGACCTGTTGAAGGTCCAGTTGGAAAGATGAAACTTTTAAGAACTGTCTGTGCCCTGCTAAATAGGAACATGCCTGTAGTTCTGAGTTCAGGCATCTCTGAATTTGCCAGTAAATCCTGTGTATATGATTAACTCGCATAAAGTAAGATACATTTAAAGTAAGATAAATCTGGGCTTCTGTGAGCATGTATGTGTGACGTAGCGTTTGTTTAAAATAAAATTAGATGCGATTCCAACCAGTCACAACTACATGTCACACATTTCTTCACGAGCTACAAAGATTTTTGTTTCTTTTGGCATCTGTTTAGTGCAGGACAGCCTAAAATGAGGGAATTTAAAGGATAAATTTATTAAAGTAATTCTGCAATGCAAATATGCTTGCTTCTACATAATGTATTTATCAGCATGAGTTTTGTGAAAATAATAGTAATAATAAATTGCAGCAGTATATTTGGCAATTGGCCCTGTCTGGGCAATGATGTGTTCATCCATCTGTTTTTATGAATTTTTTACCCAGACAATAATTGTAAATAAAGAACTAAATGTCTCTGTTCATTTAATACTATGCAAAAAGGTTATGCTTTCTGATTGTTATTCTCATATTCTTACAAATGTGTTGCTGGAATGTTTGTGGTTTAAAAAGTCAGTAAACCATGTGATGTAAATTATTTTATAGTTTGAAAACCATGAACTGGCTCTTGCTGCTGACTGTCAAATGGTTAGATTATCTCGTGGCAGAAGCGCAAGTGAAAACAAACAAAAAAAATTAATAAATTCACAGAGCAGCATGAATCATACATGTCTTCACGTCACCATCCTTGCTTTGTGTCTTCTCTTCAAGCATGGGGTGAGTATCAAGACCGGCTTTAATAACCTAACTGGGGAATCAACTGTTCTAGTGCTACTGGTAAATGCCTCAGATGGCTTGGTAGTATCAGAAACTATGAAGCTCCATTGACATTTATATATAAAAGGAATCCATATAAAAGGTACCTTATGGAAAATACTGAGAAGGTAAAATTTGTTCAGATCTAAGATGATATCAGAATATGTTTTGTTGAAGAAGCAGTTTCATAATGACATACTATAATTTCTTCATATTTGAATCCTGCGTTTGTCAGGTTTAAACCAGTTAAATAGCAGGAGTTTCACCAGTGAATGCAGACAATAAGAAGAATTTTGAGAGCTTGGACTTCCTGCTGAGTCACTAGCACTTACTTTGTTTTGGGGCAACTGACAATAAAATGTTTAGCCCGAGTATTGGCTGGGACAGAGATTCTGCGCGAGGATAGAAAAGCATTTTTCGGCAAACTAGGAAGATTGACGTTCTTGACAGACTGTCAGGCAGGGGACATTCTGAAGGAGATTGCAGGATCCAGAGCTGATAGGAAACCCTCAGCCAGGTTACCAGAAACAAGTGGGTTGGGAGTCTGGGTCTTGAGAAAGTAAATAGTTGCTATCACATAGAGGGTATAAATAGATTGTGTTTAGGCTGGACCAAATTGTAGGGCAGCTCATCTGTCAGATTTGGGAAGAATGGGTCTGACGGCTGGCGAAGGTTGGCTTGATGGACTGGCCCCCAAGCAGTGCTGCAAAGGCAGTGGCCTTTACCATGAAACTGTCCTTGCCTTCTCTTAGATGCTGGTTTCAATCTGAAACATAGATTGAGGTATATAGCCTGATTAACATATTTTATGAAAGAAGTTTCCCGAGACCGAGTTTGCGTGCTCACTTAAATTAAGCCCCTTTTAGAACTGAGAGTGGGCAAGCTGAAGTTGAGTTTGAGATACTTAAAATTTTCAATTTTATCTGACTAAAATCCACTCATCTTTGGAAGTTAAAATTCTTCATTTTTAGTAAACAATGAAAACCCTTTTTCACAGGTGGTGTAATTCAGTGTAGCAATTTTTGATAACTCAATTGTGGGATTGCCAAAGCTTATCAGATCAGCTTCAGCTGAAAAGATACTATTCAAAAAGGCATGACTTTGGTAGATTGATTTTTCTTTTTCAGTGTAAACATCTGCTTTTCCTTTCAGCAATGTTGACATGAGGCTCATTCATCTCCATGGTTGAAGAGCTGATCTAACAGTACCAACTGCTGCTTGCGGGTTGGCAGGGTGGTAAATCTGGTAAAGTGTACCTTAAGGATGAGGGCTCAAAAGAACCAGGAAGATGCTGGTCAATAGAGAGACCTTACTTGAGAGCTGTTGAAACTTGAAATGCATATTCCGCAGCAAGGAAATGGAATTAAGGAAGTTTTACTGCTTACACCCCCAAAACAACGAAGAGAAAATTTGTGGAAGGAGGACCTTCCTCCAGCTTTCTGTTACTGTAATTAATAATCCCTTGAAGTAACATTGGAAATCACCTCCACCTGACTTGTGACCACATTCAGTAAGTAATGATGGCTGTACTAATTAACATGAAACTCACATTAAGGTCTTAACTACATCATCTGACTCCCACCAAAATTAGACTTGCCTTTTCACTAGTAGGAGGGTTAGCTGCCTAAATTAGATATCCAGCCTAAAACCAGAAAGCTTTGGCCTTCTGTGATAAGTTGATGTTTTATTTCTTGCAATTTTCTACTCGCTACTGCCCATTTACAGGTGACAAAGTGGTGTTTGGGACATGACAGTCAGCAACATTTTCCATGGGCCACTGACTTAAAGTTCCGATTCTGTGCAAACTTCGGTTAAGTGTTCTGAGGCCACACCTGTTATCTTTTTTTCAATCATACTATCAATAAAGGAAGAAACATTTTCACTTCCACTGGTTGCAGTGATCTTATAGTTTAGGTAGAAAGACATGCATTTGTGATTAAACGAACTCATGTATGTATTATTGATCATTCTCCTGCAATCACAACACAGCAATGCAGACACCCTCAATTTTTCAATATTATCTCTAAAGGAATTGATCTGGTAATATTTTGAGGATTCCATATATCTCAGCTTCTCACCTATTCAGGAAATTGACTTTTGCTTCATATAGTGTTCTGTCAGTAATTATTTGAAAATAATTGGTCCTGTAGCTTCACAGACAATTAGAATGGAAATTGTTCAGAATTAAAAATAAAATTATTATATTCTGAATTTACTGTTAAGAAAATGAACTTTTGGTTTTAATTTTTAAAAATAGTTCCATATTTAACTTTAAGCAAACACCTTTAATAACTAGAAGGTGTAGGTTGTCCTATGAGGAAAGGTTCAACAAATTCGGCTTATATCCACTAGAATTTGGAAGAGGGAGAGACGACCTGGAGTGAAAGATATAAGTTCTTGACGGGATTTCAGAGAGGAGAATTGGAAAGGGTGTTTCCTCTTGTGGGATATTCTTGAACTAGGGATTACGTTTAAAAATAAAGGGTTATCCATTTAAGACTGAAGCACATAGTTTTCAAACAGGCTCAGGAACTTCGGAATTTGTTTCCTCAAAAGGCAGTGTAGGCAGAGTTCTTCAATATTTTTTAAGTCAAATTCTTGATAAGTAAGAGTGTGAAAGGCTGCTGGAGTGGTTGGGAAGATGGGGTAATTAAATCAGTCTCGTACTGTGGAACAGCCATGCAGGGCAGGGCAGAGTGTCCTACATCTGCTCCTAATTTGTATGTTCACGACAGTATTACTATTCTCACATATTTGATTGCAATAATTTTGTTCTGCTTGCAAAAGGACCAAATTATTCCACTTGAGTAATTGCATTGTGTTTGAGGAATAAAGACACAAGCAGAAGTCATTTGCAGGATACTGTCATGAGACCAACAAGACTTACAGCAACCTATGCAATGTTACAAACAAGACAGGACTATTTCTACCATAGTAGCAAATGCATTGACCATCATCATTTTAGGCAGTTCATGAAGAATGAATGTTACAGATGATGTATTTTCAGGTTCCAAAACAAGTATTGGTTATCTACAATCCATTAAAGCATACTTGTACTGATTTTTGTTAGCTCTCTCGAGAGCTATGCTGATCTCATGTGTCAGGAAAGCAACATTACTTTGAATATCATGAAGAAGGCCACAAGCTGCTTGCTTCTTCAACAGCTTAGCACCAATATGAAAATTAAAATGGAACACAAACTGTAGTGAAGTTATTTTGGAAAGCATTTGGGGAGCAGCAGAACTCTCACTTCTAAGTCAGATGGCCTGGTTTTGAAATTCCTATTTCAAGGTCTACCATTTAGATTAACCCTTCAATGCAACAATGAGGGAGTGCTACATTGTTGTCTCAATGAAAATAAAGATTCTTTGGCATCATGTGCACAGCAGAGGAGTTCTCTTTCTATTCTGATCAGCTTTTATCCTTCTAAACAGATTATCTGCTCATTTATCTTATTGTGGATTGTTGGACATTGATATGTACAAATTAGTTACCTTCATAAATAACAGTGACCATGCTTTGATGCCACAAAGCTCTTTGGGACAATCTGATAATTTACAAGGCCAATAAAATTCTATATTTTCTCTTTAAATATCTTAGATTCAGTTTTCACTGAATAGCTTTTAAGCCCTTTAACATATTTTGACAAACATGCTTCTTTAAGGGTACAAAATATATATACTATTAAATAAAAATACCAAATTATTAAATTTAGAAATAACTGTATGTAAAGCCCTTTATGAATTGCACTTCTTTCCTCGCTGTCTCTACAAATGAATAAGTTGAGAATAACTCCAACTGGGAAGTTATATATTAATAGCTTTCTGTATTGTTGCTGAGAATGCGGTAGAAAATATTCACAGAATCAATCAAATGCTTTCTGTACTTTAAAATTGTAACTTTATAAAAATTATATAAATGTTAAACATGAATGCATGCAATTATAAAACATCCCCCCCCCCCACCGTGTAACAATTTTACAATTACAAATTGATTTTGTCTCTTGAAGTGACACAATATTGATTGAGCATCTGCTGTGAGTGAGCAGTGAAGCTTTAGCACAGATTCAGTACACTCAGTTTATTTTACTACAACTCTAAATCTTAAGAGATTGAATGCTGATGATTTTCTATGTTGGATAATTAACAGTGTTTTGAACATCAGTCGCATTTCTGAGCTTACATTATTATAGAACTAGACTCACCTGCACTGACTTTGGAAGAGTCAAAATCGGCTTTGGAGCCCTGAAATTTGGTCAAGGGACCGAATGCCATCAGCATTAGGAACCAGGATGAACTCACATGAGATCACTGCAAATCATCTGCTTATATTTGTCAGATCATTCCCAATACTATAAAATCCTGTTTGGACGACACAGCAAGTATAGAAGTAGCTGCAGCATAATTTATGAGAACTAGAGTTAATTTATCAGGAAAGATTACATAACCTATGTATTGGCGGGAATATGGGTTAAGCGATGATTTAATCAAAGCCTTGAGAAAAGTATTTCTTCTCATTCAATACTCTAGGATAACGAGGCATTGTTTGAAAATAGGGTCCAAATTTTCAGTGAAATGATGTTGAAACACAGACAATTAGCAATTGCTGCTGGAACAATTGTTGAGTTTAAATACAGGATTATAAATTAAGAAGGGTTATGGGGCAAAGGCAGGTTTATGGTGGCAGGTTAATGGTGTCAGGTTACAGATCAACCATAACCTTATTGGAAGGTGGAAGAGACTGAGGAGGCTTAATAAACTATTTGCATTCCTGTGTCAAGGCTTCTCCATTGATTACCATATAACAGATGACCACACATCATTGGAGTTGTGCCTCATGCCCATGGTAGGGTATACTGACCTTCTCAGAACTCAGTACTTAATGGAAACAGAGTTTAGGAGGACAAAGGCAAACTGAAGAAATGGAGACAAATGGCAAACTCGGTTTACTGCAAAGAAATGTGAAATGATTAATTTTGGTCAGAGAATGTGAACAGGAAATCTAAAAGAATACTATAATTTTTAAGGAGGAAATCAGGGGTTGTGACTGTGCCATGCAGGAAGATGGCAAGGCAATTTGAGAAGCTGGTTTAAAAAGGTCACTTTGGAAAGTTGCTGGAACACTCAGAATCTTTGGAGATAGAAACAGAGTTAACGTTTCAAATCTGTGATAAAAGGTTACAGACCCGAAGCATTTTACGATGAATTTAGTGGTTGTGGCAGGTGACCCTTCCATTGAAGAGCTGTTGGGAACCCCACTATGGATCTTCCAGAAACCCTAATGTAATTAAAAACCAATCAGATACCTCCAGGGCCAGGATCAGGGTTTCCAGGTCCACAGGGCAGATTGGCTGCCTCTGTGAGTTACTGGCCAGTCAGAGGCTGGCAGCTTTTCAGGACTAGCAGTGCCACCAGGAGTAGTGGCTACTACCTGTACTCCACAAAAACAAACTGCCCTGGCGTTTTGGAAAACAGGTAGGTGGGGAAGTTCACTGGGGCCAGTCAGACAAGCCCAGATGAGGTGCAGGGATGTTATGTTAGTTTAAAGAGTAGTGAGTTCTCCTTAAATCACATAACACCAGGTTATAGTCCAACAGGTTTATTTGGAAGTACTTCGGAGCGCTGCTCCTTTGTCAGGTAGCTAGTGGGGCAGGATCATAGGACACAGAATTTATAGTAGAAGATCAAAGTGTCATACAACTAATGTATTGAACAAACCTGGATTGCTGTTAAGTTTTTAATCACTTAGAATGGGGATGCAGGTTTTTATTCATCAATATGTAAATCCCAGAATTTCTTTCAAGTCACATTCCCGAGAAAACTTAAGGTTTTATTAAAAAAGATGACATCTCAGCTCAGACAATGCATTAAAGGTGTGAGGTTAGAGTCTGTCTGTATTCCAACCCTGAGTCAGACTAGTTCTATTTCCAAAGTAGGAATTCATAAATGTCACATGGACTGACTGCCGACAGATTGTGTGCTTTTTCAACAAAATAGATTGTATCTACAAATGCAAATTCACCCCATAATTTTACATGAGTGCGTGTGTGTGAGGGAGAAAGACAGTGACACTGTGTGTGTGGGAGAGAGGGAGACAGTGTGTGAGTGTAACGGAGTGTATGCCTGTGAGAGAGTGTCTGAGAGAGCATGTGTATGAGAGAGGGTCTGTGTGAATGTGATCGTGAGTAAGATTTTGTGTGTATAGTGCAGTGGGGCCACCTGTAGTGTGACATAACCCAAGTTCCCGGTTGAAGCTATCCTCATGGGTACTGGAGTTAGTTATCAGCCTCTGCTCAGCGACTCTGCGTTGTTGCGTATCTCGAAGTCCGCTTTGGAGGACTGTCACCCGAAGATCCGAGTCCAAATGTCCTTGACTGTTGAAGTGTTCCCCAACTGGGAGGGAAATCCCTGTCTGGCGATTGTTGCACAGTGTTCATTCATCCATTGTTGTAGTGTCTGCATGGTCTTGCCAATATAGCATGCCTTGGGGCATCCTTGCCTGCAGTGTATGAGAGAGACAACATTGGCTGAGTCACATGAGTACCTATTGTGTAGATCATGTGTGGTGTCCCCACATGTAAGGGTAGTATCCATACTGACATTCGGACACATCTTGCAGTGGCTATCAAGACATGATTGTATGGTGTTGTGGTCGATGGGCAATTTGCTACAAACAATGGTTTGTTTAAGGTTTGGCAGCTGTTTAAAGGCGAGAAGTGGAGGCATTGGGAAGATCTTGGTGAGGTGCTCATCCTTGTCGATAATTTGTTGCAGGCTGTGAAGAACATGGTGTAGTTTCTCCGCTCCCGGGAAGTCCTGGACAATGAAGGGTACCCTATCTGTCATAGCCTGTGTTTGTCTCCTGAGGAGGTCATTACAGTTTCTCGCTGTGGCACACTGGAAGTGGCAATCGATGAGTTCAGCATCATATCCTGTTCTTATGAGGGCATACTTCAGGTGTCCGTCGTGCTCTGCCTCACCTGAATGGATCCTGTGTATGTGCAGGGCTTGCCCATAGGGAATGGCTATTTTAATATGTTTAGTATGGAAGCTCGAGAAGTGCTGCATCGTGAGGTTATCCATGGATTTGTGATAGAGTGACGTACTGAGGTGCCTGTGCTTGATGGAGATGCATGTGTCCAAGAATGAGACTAATTCTAAACTGTAGACCACAGTCAGGGCTGCAAGTTCTAGCTAAAACCTTGCCCACATGCAGAGCTCCTCCTGCCACTGATAGAAATTTCATTGGCCACTTAAAGTCCTCCGCTGGCATTGGAGAAGACAGACAATCTGTGATCCTTCCCACTCAAGTTTTAATCTAGGGAATTGTGGAAGGTGACAGTCCCTCCTGCTCAACCTTCCTTCCTGAACCCTGACCCCACCCCACCCCACCCATTAGGAGAGCCCTCTGCCTCCCAGCTTATTCACAGGGATCATTAGACTTTATACAAATTCTGTTTTTCCCTTTATTTTGTTTTACTTTTCCAGAATCCACAATATTTTGTTTTCACAGATAGGAAGGATCGTTGTCTTCTAAAAAAAAAGAGGTAGAGAGTACAAAAGTAAGCGGTTGTGCAAAATCTTTGTAAAACAATGCTTTAGAAGCAGGGAAACATGGATTATAGGAGCATGACCTATTCGGCCCTTCTGGCCTGCTTCATTGAGCCTACTGATCATCCAACACAGTACTCCATCCCCGCTTTCTTTCCATATTCTTTGATTCCTTTAATCTGAAGAACATCTACATCTTTCTTGAAAGTTTTGGCCTCAGCGGTTTCCCATGCCAGAGAATTCCATCGACTGACCACTCTCCAGCTGAAGAAATTTCTCTTAATCTTTGTCTTAAAATCTACACCTTTTTGTTACACTGTGACCCCCTAGTTATAGATTGCCCACTCAGTGAGAATATCTTCTTTGCATCTACCTTTCGCATCCTAGTTAGAATTTAATAGATTTCTATAGGACTCCCTCATCCTTCTAAACTGCTGTGAATATAACCCTAACCAATCCAATGTCTCTCTCTGTACATCAGTTCCACCATCCCACGAATCAGTCTGCTAAAACTTCTTTGCAATCCCTCAATAGCCAGAATATCCTTCCCAGATAAGGAGACCAAAACTGAACACAAAAGTATAAGACCATAAGACATAGGAGTGGAAGTAAGGCCATTTGGTCCATCGAGTCCACTCCGCCATTTAATCATGGCTGATGGGTATTTCAACTCCTCTCTTCCCGTAGCCCTTAATTCCTTGCGAGATCAAGAATTTATCAATCTCTGCCTTGAAGACATTTAACGTCCCAGCCTCCACTGCACTCCATGGCAATGAATTCCACAGGCCAACCACTCTCTGGCTGAGGAAATGTCTCCTCATTTCCGTTCTAAATTGACCCCCTCTAATTCTAAGGCTGTGCCCATGGGTCCTAGTCTCCCCGCCTAACAGAAACAAATTCCCAGTATCCACCCTTTCTAAGCCATGCATTATCTTGTAAGTTTCTATTAGATCTCCCCTCAACCTTCTAAACTCTAATGAATACAATCCCAGGCCTAACATTCCAGGGATCATCCATGTGAATCTCCACTGGACACGCTCCAGTGCCAGTATGTCCTTCCTGAGGTGTGGGACCCAAAATTGGACACAGTATTCTAAATGGAGCCTAACTAGAGCTTTATAAAGTCTCAGAAGCACATCACTGCTTGTATATTCCAACCCTCTTGAGATAAATGACAACATTATATTTGCTTTCTTAACCATGGACTCAATCTGCAAGTCAACCTTTAGGGAATCCTGGACTAGCACTCCCAGATCCCATGGTATTTTGGCTTTATGAATTTTCTCATGTTTAGAAAATCATCCATGCCTATATTCTTTTTTCCAAAGTGCAAGACCTCACATTTCGTTGAATTTCATCAGCCATTTCCTGGACCACTCTCCTAAATTGTCTAAATATTTCTGCAGCCTCCCCACCTCCTCAGTACTACCTGCTTTTCTGCCTAACTTCGTATGATCAGCGAACATCGCCAGAATTCCCCAGTCCTTTCTACCAGATCATTAATATATAAAGAAAACAGCTGCGGCCCCAACACTGAACCCTGCAGGATACATGTCACCAGCTGCCATTCCAAGAAGGAACCTTTTATCCCAACTCTTTGCCTTCTGTCAGACAGCCAATCCTCAATCCCTGCCAGTAACTCACCTTGAACACCATGGGCCCTCACCTTACTCAGCAGCCTCCCGTGAGGCACTTTTTCAAAGGCCTTTTGGAAGTCTGGATACATAACATCCACCAAGTTTCCCTGGTCTCACCTACTTGTTACCTCTTCAAAGAATTCTAATAGGTTTGTCAGGCACGATCTCCCCTTACTAAATCCATGCTGACTTGTTCTATTCCGACCCTGTACTTCTAAGAACTTAGAAATCTCATCCTTAATGATGGATTCTAGAATTTTACCTCTAATCGAGGTTATGCTAATCAGCCTATAATTTTCCATCTTTTGGCATGATCCTTTCTTGAACAAGGGGGTTACAATAGATCTTCCAATCATCTGGGACTTGCCCTGACTCCAGTGATTTTTGAAAGATCACAACCAACGCTACCGTTATTTCCTCAGCCATCTCCCTCAGAACTCTAGGATGTAGCCCATCAGGGCCAGGAGATCTAACAATTTTTAGAACTTTTAGCTTTTCCAGCACTTTCTCTTTGGTAATGGCTACCATACTCAACTCTGCCCCCTGACTCTCCTTAATTATTGGGATATTACTCATGCCTTCCACTGTGAAGACTGATGCAAAGTACTTATTAAGTTCTTCACCTTATCTCCCACCATTAGCCTTCCTGCATCAATTTGGGGCAGTCCAATGTCTACTTTTGCCTCTTGTTTGTTTCTTATGTATTGAAAGAAACTTTTATTATCATTTCTAATATTACTGGCCGGCTTACCTTCATATTTGATCCTCTCCTTCCTTATTTCTCTCTTTGTTATCCTCTGTTTGTTTTTTTGTCTTCCCAAACTTCTGATTTCCCAGTGCTCTTGGCCACTTTATAGGCTCTCTCTTTACCTTTGACACATTTCCTGACTTCTTTTGTCAGCCATGGCTGTCTAATCTCCCCCCCACCCCCAGGTAATTTTTCTTTTCTTTGGGATGAACCTCTGTACTGTGTCCTCAATTACACCCAGAAACTCGTGCCACTGTTGCTCTACTGTCTTCCCCCTAGGCTCTGCTTCCAGTCGATTTTCGTCAGCTGTTCTCTCATGCCCCTGTAATTACCTTTATTTTACTGTCACACCATTACATTTGATTTTGCCTACTCTCTTTCAAGCTGCAGACTGAACTCTACCATATTATGATCACTGCCTCCTAAGTGTTACCTTACATCAAGATCTTTTAAAAAGTCTGGCTCATTACATAGCACTAAGTCCAGAATAGCCTGCTCCCTTGTGGACTCCATCACAAGCTGTTTCAAAAAGCCATTCTATAAGCATTCTTTGAATTCCCTTTCTTTGGATCCACCGGCAACATTATTCACCCAGTCTATTTGCATATTGAAGTCTCCCATGATCACCATGACCCTGCCTTTCTGACATGCCTTATCTATTTCCTGGTACATCTTGCATCCCTGGTCCTGACCACTGAGGTCTGTATATAATTCCCATTATGGTTTTTTTGCCTTTGTGGTTCCTCAATTCCACCAACACGGACTCCACATCATCTGACCCTATGTCATTCGATACCATAGATTTAATTTCATTCTTAACTAACAAGGCAACCCCACCCCTCTGCCCACTTCCCTATTTCTTCGATGAGTTGTAAATCCTAGGATGTTTAACTGCAAGTCCTGAATTCCCTGCAACCATGTCTCTATGATGCATACCATATCATAATCATTCACGATGATTTGTGCCGTTAAATCATCTATTTTGTTATGAATACTACGAGCATTCAGGTAAAGCACCTTAATGCTAATTTTCTTATTCTCATGATTTCCAATGTCTCTAGTAATATGTCCTAAGTTATCCTTTCTTTTTGCTTTATTCCTAGTCTGCCTTGAACTTAAACCCTGCACACACGCTAACCTGCTGCTTATCTTTCGACTTGACTCCATACTCCCTGTTGCTTTCCCTTTCCCTCCCCCCGGCCTCACAATTTTAAAGTCTTAGTGACCATCCTATTTATCCTTTTCATTAGAACACGGGTTTCAGATCGGTTCAGGTGGAGACCGTCCCATTGGTACAGATCGCCCCGGTTCCAAAATTGATGCCAATGTCCCATGAAATGGAATATCTTTTTCCCACACCAATCTCTTCGGCACATGTTTAATTCCATAATTTTCTTATCCCTATGCCAATTAGCACGCGGCTCGGGCAGTAATCCAGAAATTATGGCCCTTAAGGACCTGTTCTTCAATTTCCTTCCCAGTGCTTGATACTCCCCAAACAGGTCCTCCTTTCTAGCCTTGCCTATGTTTTTAGTTCCAATGTGGTACAGATCAATACTACAGCTGTGGTCTCACCAATAACAGTTGCACAGTTACATTAATACATCCCTGCTTCTGTACTCAAATCCTCTCACTACAGATATTAACTTACTATTTGCATTCTTCACTGTCTTCTGCACCTGCATGCTTACTTTCAGTGACTGGTGTACCAACAACACCGAGGTCTCAATGCACTTCCCCCTTTCCCAATCTACCGCCAGTCAGATAATAATCCGCTTGCCTGTTTTGTGATCAAAGTGGATACTCACATTTATTCACATTATTTTCCATCTTTCATGTGTTTGCCCACTTAACTTGTCCAAACCATACTGAAGTTTTTCTGCAGCTTCCTCCCATCTACATTTGTGTCATCTGCAAACTTTGAGATATGAAATTCCTCATCAAAATTATTTATATTGTGAATAGCCGGGATCCAAACACTGGAACCTTGTGCTACCCTACTATTGACTCGGGAAAAGACCCATTTATTCTTCTCTTTGTTCCTATCTGCCAACCAGTTTTCACTCCATTTCAGGACATAACCTCCAGTCTCAAGCACTTTAATTTTGGATACTAATTTCTTATGTTGTACCTTATCAAAAGTCTCCTGAAAATTTGAGTAAACTGCATCCACTGGCTTCCCCTTATCTAATCTATTAGTTACATCCTCAAAAAATTCCAGCAAATTTGTCAAATACAACTTCTTCTTTGTAAATCCATGTTGGCTTTGTCTGATCCTGTCAGTTATTACAACTTTTATAATGGACTCAATGTTTCTCACTAATGATGTTAGGCGAGCTGATCTATGATTTGCTGATTTTTCTCTGTTTCTCTTCTTCAATAATGGGGTTACATTAGCTCCCCTCCAATCCATAGGAATTGTTCCAGTAGAATTTTGGAAGATGGCCTCTAGCACATCTGCTATTTCTAGGACGACTTCCTAAGTATTTGGAGATGAAGGTTATTAGGCCTTATAGTTTTATCTGTCTTTAATCCTCTTTGTTTCCTCAATACTATTTCCATGCTAATACTAATTTCTGACAATTTCTCCTGCCCATTAGACCCTGATTTTCCTCATAGTTTTGGGATGTTACATCAGAGAGTAGCCTGACAAGGAAAAGATGAGCTTCTCTCTAGCTAATTAATGATTGATTGGCTATTAATAGATTTGAGGTGGGATTGCCAACTTGCAGGTGAAGGAATTCCTGCCTCAGAAAAGCTGTTGGGCAAACAGAGGTCAGAAGCTGTCCTGTACTAACAGCACCACTGCATTGAGGTGGTCACTGCCAGTACTGCACTGGTCCTACTGCAGTTCAGGTTTGATGAGCCAACCTGCATTGAATCATGTAATGAATGTTTGTGGGTCTTGCCTTGTGCCTAGCTGACAGACCCAGGGTGCAGGATTGAGGTTTGACAGGCCAAAATGGGAGGGGCCTGGGTAGGAGCCCTCCAGAAGGCCCAGAGAGGGTATTCTTGATATACACCAGGGAGCCATTGGGGAACCTGCCAGAAGTGCACTTGGCATTGACTTTTCCACTGGTGATTAAATTCTGATGGTGGCTGAATGAGGTATATAGTGAGCATTATTGTCGGTCTAAGGGCTTGAATTGATGACTGGGCCAACTGACTCCACCACTACCACTATTACCACCATGACTGTATACCATGCTAGATTTTGTGAGCCTTTTGCCTTCAAACACACTGGCATAAAAGTGTAACATTCAACGTTTAAGACAAATGGAAAAGGATCACAGGCAAAAGATCCAATTATGTAATGATTTGTGATTGAGAATGCACTACCTGGAGGCAGATTCAACAATTATTTTCAAAAGGAAATTGCAGACAAAATGAAATTGTTATTGTCCTATCTGATGCTGAAACAGGACAAGTCAGATCCTGTCCTTGATAGACCATGACAGCTAGAATAGAATTCGTATAGTGTGGAAGCAGGCCATTCAGCCCATTGAATCCACACTGATTCTCCAAAGAGCATTCCACCCAGATTCACCCCTTCCCCATCTCTATAATCCTGCATTTCTCATAGCTAATCCACTTAGCATGCACATCCCTGGGCATCATGGCCAATTTAGCATGACCAATCCACTTAAGTTGCATACCTATTGATTATGGGAGGAAACCAGAGCTCTTGGTAGAAACCCTCACATACACGGGGAGAATGTGCAAACTCCACATAGACAGCCAACCACTGCTGGAATTGAACCCAGGTTCCTGGCGCTGTGAGGCAGCAGTGCTAATCACTGAGCCATTATGCTGCCCCCTGTTTTCTTACCTTTGGTGATCATATGCGAAACAGAAGTTTACAAAACAAGAAAAGCTATAAATACTGATAATATATAAAAAACAATTTGGGGAGATTCAAGATGGTGGCAACCCAGTAGGTCCGAGTTTGCTGAGCTCTGCCTAGGACCCAGGCAAAGTGGGGTCCCCACCCTCCTCTCACGTTTTAAATCACTTAAAATAGCTTTTTCCCAGTTCCTATGGCCATTGTTCACCAAGCTTCAGCAGTTTGGTACATTTTTAAATGACCAAAGGAAAAGGATCATGGAGTTCACAGCAAGCAGGGACCACCTTCCCCCCTGCAGCAACAGATGCGTCCACAACCTCCCTGGGGGACTCACCTGCATAGGTGAGCCTGATCTCGGAGTTTATCAAGCTTCAAGTGAAGATTGATGCTTCAATGGAAGAAACCCAGTCCAGGTGGGAGATCGAGAAACTTGGGCAGCATGTTGGAGGGGTGGAGTAATGGGCTGTGGCCTCCGAGACCGCTGCTGAATCCTCTCTGGAACACTGAGTCTGGACCTTGGAGGAACAGACTGATGACCTCAATTTTTGAGATCATCGGAAGAATATTCAGTTGCTGGGCCTTCCCAAACAGGAGGAGGAAGGCCAGCTTGTGGATTTTTTGGAGCAATGGCTCCCAAGGCTATTGAAACTGGAGTCGGAACTGGGCTGGGTGCGGGTTGAGTGGGCTCACCGGGTTGCTATTCACAGGCCCGCGTCGGACCAGCGCCCCCGCCCAGTCCTGCGCCCCCGCCCGGTCCAGGGATAAGCAAATGCTGCTGGAGGCCTCCAGAGCTTTGGGGAAGGATCCTTCCCCAAGCTACGATATATAAAGGATCCAAAATAATGCTGTTCCAGGACTTCTCTCCAGTCGTGATACTTAAGAGAAAGGTGTTTGACGAGGTAAAGAAGCGTTTGAAGGATTTAAATATTCAGTACTCCTTGAAATACCCGGCAACGCTTTGCCTCAGTCAAGAATGGTCTGTGTATAACTTTGGTTCACTGGAAAAAGCAAAATAACTTTTGGACGCTCTTAAATAGACTGAAGGACTTGAATTATATGGATAATTATTATTCTTCTTTACCCCCCTCTTTTGGCTCCTCCTTCCCCCTTTTTTCTTCTTATCTTTTCCTGGGGAGGCTTGTCTTTTAACTTTTATTTATAATTTGCTTGGCTTATCTGGTTGCTGTGGGGCGTGTCTTCGAATTTTCTTTCAAGTTTTCCTTGAATATTTTTTGGAATTGTAATTTTATATGTATGTTTTCATGATGCTGCTTTGTTAAGAATGCCCAGGGTAATAATATGGAGGGGATGGGCTGGATGTCCACTTTTAATTTCCTTGTTATAAGACATTGGTATTTGTTCATTTTATTTTGTGATGTCTGGGGCAAGGGCATAGCTCCAGTTGGAAGCAGTTATGGTGGGATTACTGGACAGTAGGAGTGCTCCCTGTGTACAAGGGGGAAAGTCCCCTCTTATCGATGTTTTATGTTATTATTTTTTGAGAGTGATTTTTAGTAGTTTTGTAAAGTTTTTTTAAACTAACGTGAATTGTTTTCTGTTTTTACTCAATGTCTGTTGTGTGGGGTTCTTCCTCCAAGGGGTCTCGGACTTTCTTGAGCGATCATGGCTAATCATTTGTTTAAATGGTGCACCTGGAATGTTTAAAGGGAGCCACTCGCCAATAAATAAGAAAAAAATATTATCAAGTCTTAAAAAAGCGAAGGTTGATGTTGCCCTTTTACAGGAGACACACCTAACTGATAAGGAGCACTTGAAGCTACAGCAGGGAGGATTTGGCCAGGTGTTCTTTTAATTCTTCAACTTGAAAAGTAAGGGAGTGTCATTCTTATTCGGAAAAATCTTCCATTCCAAATGTTAGGCCAGATAAAAGATGAGTCTGGATAGTTTATAATACTTAAAGCTCTAATTTTTGGAGAGGAGTATGGGATTTGAATGTATACTGCCCCCCCCCCCCCCCAGCACATCCTTTTAAATTTGTAACAGATGCATTCTCCAGGCTGATGTCTCTTGGGGTACGTCACATAAGTATAGGGGAAGATTTTAATTGTATTATTGATCCCAAGGTGGACAGGATACCTAGGGAGCTCTGCGGGCATATCTCTGTGATCTAGGCAGCTGGTTGATTTGAATAGGGAGCTGGGACTGATAGATGTGTGGAGGTGTCTTCAACCTGAGGGTAGAGATTTTACTTTTTACTTTCACCACCACAAGTGCCACACCAGAATCAATTTTCTTTTGTCCTCTCAACCTTTCTGAATTCGATATTCTCATGTAAAATAGGGAATATAGCTATTTCTGATCATGCAGCAGTCTGGATGGAGGTCAAGATTAGCGGTGATAAGATAGACTCCCGACACTGGCGTATGGATCCTTGCCTATTGAAGGATAGTAAGTTCAGAGAATACTTCTTGCAGGAGTTTAAAGCTTTCTGGGACATTAACATAGGTACGGCCAGCAACCCATCGGTGATGTGGGAGAATGCTAAGGTATATGCACGCGACCCGGAAAAGACAAAAGGGAGAACAACAGCATCTACTCGAGCCTCGCCTGAAGGCAGCTGACTCAGTGTATGCTGATTGGCCATCCATAATTAAATTACTGTGGATTACAGCCCTCAGGGCTACCTTGAATGCTACTCTTACTCAAACAGCAAAGAGGGAGATACTATTTACGAAGCAGAGATTATTTGAGTACGGCGATAGGCGGGACAGGTATCTAGCATACCTTGCCAGAAAGAAGAAAGTGCCCCAATCCATTACATCTATTAGAGGTAGTGCTGGTATTTTGACTTGTGATCCTAAGAAGATCAACTCAGCTTTTAGGAAGTTTTATTTTGAGTTGTACCAATTGGAGGGCTGCACGGATAGAGCAAGGAGAATGGAGTCCTTTTTTAAGAATCTGGATCTTTTGGGGATAACCTCGGAGCAGGTGTCCTCTTTGAATGCCCCCCGACAATTCAGGAGGTGCAGGAGGCGGTGAGGCAGCTCCAGAGTGGCAAAGCGCCCGGACCAGATGGATTTCAGGCTGAGTTTTACAAAGAGTTTATAGACGAGTTGGCCAGACCACTTACAGACATGTGCAACTACTCATTTGGTCAGGGTTGTCTCCCGCCCTCTCTGAGAGAAGCAAATATCTCTCGCATCCTCAAGAAAGGGAAAGTCCCAGATGATTGTACCTCATACAGGCCTATATCCTTACTGTATGTGGATTTTAAAATTCTCTCCAAAGTGCTAGCAATAAGACTGGAGAAGGTTTTGCCATTTATTATAAAAGAGGATCAGAAGGGGTTTGTTAAGGATTGCAGATCTACTAATAATATCAGAAGACTGTTAAATATGGTACAAGTCTGCCAGCAAAAAAACAATATTGGGATTAGTTGTCTCCCTGGATGCAGAGAAAGCATTTGATCAGGTAGAATGGCCATACCTTTTTTATACTATGGAGCGGTTTGGTATTGGAGAGGTTTTTACTAAATGGGTCACAGTTTTATACAAAGCAGCAGTGATTACTAATGGCATAAAATTGGACAGTTTTAGTGTTGGCAGAGGTTGCCGTCAAGGCTGACTGGCTCTCTTTTGCCACTTCTATTTATACTAATGATCAAACTGCTGGCAGAAGCTATCCAAACTGACCCCAGTATAACGGCCCTGGAGGTAAGCATAAAATTAACCTTTATGCAGATGATGTTCTTCTCTTCTTAAGTGATCCATTGACATCTGTGCCCTGCTTAATTCAAGTGGTTAATTTATTTGGTGTGTTTTCAGGATACAAAATTAGTTTCACAAAATCAGAGGCCATGCCGGTAGGGGGTCTTACCAGCATATCTAACTTTGTGGATGGATCTCACTTCCCCTTTCGGTGGTCACTGGGAGGTTTCCTTTATTTAGTATTTTTATTATCCCGGTATTCGGTCAGATATATAAAGCTAATTACATTCATTTATTAGAGAAAATAAGGCAGGACCTCCAGCATTGGGAAGATCTCCCGATATCCTGATTAGGAAGAATAGCTTTGGATTAGATGAATACCATCCCACGCTTATTACACCCCAAGAGAATGCTTCCCCGATGTTGCCGAGACAGGCGCTGCGCAAGCTTTATGGTTGGCTTGTTCCTTTGTTTGGAATCATAGACGGCCCCTTATTAAATTAGATAAATTACAGCTCCCACAAGTAAGGGCAGGTCTGGATTTTAGAAAGTACCAACTGAGCTCTCTGCTATCATATGTGGCTGACTGGGTCTCTTGCGAATCACAATCAATTTGGCTAGATATTAAGACTTCCCATCAAAATGCCCTGTCATCAATCTATTGCTTATGGATAAGATGAGAACTGTCATGGATCATTGTAAAAGCCCGATTGTCCTAAGTACAATCAAAGCTTGGAGGATGATACGACAGGGTGAGGGTAATTTACAAAATACCTCCCCCTATACTCCTATAGTGGGAATGCTGGGATTTCAGCCAGGCCTGGTAGACGCTGGATTTAAAATTTGGGAGTCAAGAAGAATCTCCTGTTTGGGAGATTTATTTGATGGGGAGGTCATGATGTCCTTTGAACAGTTACGTCAGAAGTTTGGGTTATCTAGCAAGGATATCTTTCGATATTTTCAAATACGAGATTTCATACAAAAAAAGACATTGATAACCAATCCTTACAAATCAGATATGGAAAGGAGAGTGCTTCGGCCAATGGGCGCACCCTCAGTCAGTACTCTCTATCACTTGCTAGATAATAATATTTCGAAGGACATAGGACGGCTATATAAAACCTGAACTCAAGAATTAGGGATGAAAATCCCCTTAGAGATGTGGGAAGACATCTGAGAAAATGCTAGGAAGATCCATCTGTAAAAGGACTCAAGCATTCAACTGAAGATACTTCATAGGGCCCATATAGCACCAGAGCGACTTGCAAAGTTTAAGGCAGGAGCATCTCCAATGTGTCCTAAATGTAAAATAGACTTCGTATTCTGACTCATTGTTTATGGACATGTCATACGATTCGTAAATACTGGGACGTGTAGCAAATGCCTTGGCAAAGATATTGGGAACGGAGACTGGGTTAGACCCGGTGTATCTCCTTTCGGGCTCTTCAAATCTTCCCTCTCGAGATAGATATGGGAAGAAATTGTTTTCTATCCTTGCCTTTTGTGCAAGGAACAACATACTAGCAAGCTGGGTATCCAAAAAGCTTCCTGGACCTTTGAACTGGCATAGGATAGTCATGGAATATATCCCTTTAGACTGCTTTACAAATATGATGCACCAAAAAACAGAATTGTTTTATAGAACGTGGTGACCCTTCCTGAACTATACCGATGCAGATGTATTGACCATACTATCCAATGCCTTTGTTTAGCCATGAGGACGACGTCTGTCGGTTCGTGGGCCCCTAGAAGGAAGAATCCAGCATAAATACAAATTTTTGTTATGACTTGACATAATTTTACTTTGAATGCTTATTTATTTATTTATTTTTCTCCTTTTTTTGTTGTTAGTTATTTACTATACTGTAGTTTTTCATTTTTTTGCTAATATATAGAGTTTTTCTTTTTGCATCTTATTTTGTATTTTGGTAGTCAGTAGAATAGATTAGTAGTTAGCTTTTTTTATACTGATATTGTTACTACTGTACAGAGATTACACTATTTTGTATTAGTTTTGTAATTTTGTAAAAAAACCTAAAAACTTTTTCAATAAAAATATTTATTTTTTAAAAATTTGAAAATATTTAATAAATTTTTAAAAATTCAATCCTTTAACTAGTAATATCCTTCAGTTCTCTTGACCCAGGTGAAATGTAACTCCCATCTTTGCTCTTTAATTTCTTACTCAATTGATGAGGTCACAAGCATCTCCCCTCAGCACTTCCTACACATTAATATGTCATTCGCTATATCACTCCCTGGGAGACACGCACACAAGCTAACTCATGACTATCTGTAAGGAATTTACACTGGAAATTTTGAAGACCAGAAGAAAAAGGAACAGAAGTAGCCATTCAGTCCATTGAGTCTGTTCTACCACTCCGTGAGATCATAGCTGACCTGATAATCCTCAATTCCACTTCCCAGGTACTCAGACTACTTTGACATTGCTGAACAATATGTCAGCTTGTCTGAATCTTTTCTTCTCTATTGAACTTGCTTGTGGTTTCTGGCCTCTCCACCCATCATTCCATGGATTATAAACCAAAGTAACCATTTCAGCAATTATGTCATCAATTACTGTACCTACTCAATTAGCTTAAGCTGCACGATTTCTTGGAAATGTAGTTTTGACCAAATGATAAAAAAAAATGAGTTTGCACACCATTAAAAGATACAAGTCACCCTTCACAGAACTAAAAACAATAAACTCATTCACCTCTACTTTAGAAAGCAAATGGTTTTAGTTTGTGTTTTCATATGAAGCCATTCCCAAGTATTTACAATTGTGGCATGAGTCGCAAGACCAGGCATGCTAAGTGATAATTTGCCAGAAAATAAGTTACATTAAAACTAAGTGCTATCCAATCACTGAGTAAGATCCAGTTCTGTTTTGGGTGTTTTGCTGATATCTGCAAATGTGTTAGCAATTGTACTTTGTGAATTCACCTTTAAGGTCCTCATATGTTGGACTAAACTGATCATTGCTTGCAGGCCTACGGTAATTCTCCCCTACATGAAACAAAGGGGGGAAAGGATACATTCAATTGTCTGATTTTCGATTTGTCTCTGTGGGAAATGCTTTAACCTCTGTTCTCCATTTCCTACATTAATTTAGAAGCTTATGTAGGGGGATTGCAAACCAAACCTTTGGTATATGACTCTAGTTTACTACTATTTACGTGTTTGTGACTTCATCAACAAACCATTAAATAGCCAGTTCACCATCTTAAAAACCATAAAACACTGATACTTTCCTGTAAGATTAGAAGAGTTTTTCAACAGAATCTGAAATAACTTGAAGGATCCCTCAAGAAATAATGCCACAAACAATACATCATGTTTAATGCACACTGAATCACCTGCCTGGAAATGCTTGGAAGCTGTGATAGTCAGGATGTCTATGGTAACTGTCTCTTAGCAATCTTCAAAAATAGGTTTTCCCTAATACATTATTTATATCTTCTGGGAGAGCAAAGAATGACGTAAATATTCATAAAGCCTATCTTAAAAGCATATAGAGGAAGATTAATATTTTTCACTATCCAAATACAAAGATGAATATTGATCTATTCAATCCTGCTACCCAAATATTTGAGCCAGTTTTGAAAACAGTGGATTAATTCTGCTATTTACATTTTTCTAAATGTCTTATATTTTGTGATATTTTGAAGGCAAGAAATACAATTGAAGAATCTAGCCTGGAACTGATGGAATTATCTACAGTTCTGGCAGGTAAAGGTCTGTTCTTATTAACTATTACAGCTGTGGGCCATCAGATGCACTTATCTGTGCACAGCACGATGAAAATCTGAAAAAGTTATATTCTTTCCAATATACACGAGCATTCATATTGTGGGAACCAGCTTGTACCAGCCTCTAAGTCAGGAAGATAAGAGTTCAAGTTATATTCCAGGACTTGAATGTAAAACTTCAAGCTGATGCTCCAGTGTAGTCCTGAGGAAGTGCCGCACTGTCAGAAACATTATCTTTCAGGTTAAATTAATGCAACATCTGCCTTCTCAGGTGCATGCATAAGATCTCAGGGCACTATTTCAAAGCAAAGGAGTTATTTCTGATGCCTTGGTCAACATTTATCTGTCAATTTATTTCCATAGAATCTCTACAATGTGGTAACAGGCCATTCAGCCTGACAAATCCATGGTGGCTCAGTGGTTAGCACTGCTGTCTCACAGCACCAGGGTCCCAGATTCGATTCCAGCCTCAGGCGAATGTCTGTATGGAGTCTGCACATTCTCCCCATGTCTGCGTGGGTTTCCTCCGGGTGCTCTGGTTTCCTCCCACAGTCCAAAGATGTGCAGGTCAAGTGAATTGGCCATACTAAATTGCCCATTGTGTTAGGTGCATTAGTCAGAGGGAAATGGGTCTGGGTGGGTTACTCTTCGGAGGGTCTATGTGGACTGGTTGGGCTGAAGGGCCTGTTTCCACACTGTAGGGAATCTAATCTAAAAAAACCATCCCACCCAGACTTAGGCTCCTACCCTATAACCCTGCATTCCCATGGCTAACTCACCTAACCGCTACATCCCTGGACAATTCAGCATAGCTAATCCACCTTACTTGCACATCTTTGGATTATGGGAGGAAACCGGAGCGCCTGGAGGAAACCCACGCAGTCACTGGTAGAATGTGCAAACTCCATACAGTCCCTCGAGGCTGGATTTAAACCCAGGTCCCTAGTGGTGTGAGGCAGTGGCGCTAACCACTGAGCCACCATGCTTTTCATTCAAACATACTCTAGTTCGGGTTCTGAATATTTGGATTTTTATCAGAAAGTTACGAAAAGTAATTGTAAACATTGATTCACAAGCACACTAAAGTGATATACAAATAATGGTCTAAATCCCATCACATTGTATCAGTTTTTTGTTGTTCATTTTGACAGAATGTGAAGATTCTGTTACTTTAAGCTGACCCTGGTGTACACTGCAAAAAGGGTTGTCGAAAGCAGCAGCTGAAAGAATTAATTGATATCATGTTATGAGCTCCACCCATTAGGATGCAAATGAATGATCCTGGGAGAAGCTAATGGATGCAGTATACCAGTTATCCTAGTATGATGTCCACTAGTTAACAGTAAAATGTACTTTTAAATTGATGTCCCACAAGAGACAATTACGTATCTCAGATGTAATGTAAATCTCAACGTCATTTACCCAGCTTGGAGGTAAACAAACCACGAACAATCTTTTTTGGAATTTACAATCAAGCCAGGTTTTGTTTTGGGGAGGAAGAGAGTTCCAAATTTCTATTGTTCTTTGTGTGAAGAAATGCTTCCTGCCACCACCCCCGAACAGTGAAGCTCTATTTTTAAGGTTATGCCCCTTTGTTCTTGGTCTTATCCACCAGAAGGAATATTTTCTCTCTATCTGCCTAGTCAAATCATTCACCAATAACCTCTAATCTCATGGAGCTGCAAGTCCCGTCTATATTAACTAGCAACACAATGCAACTCTGAGTGATCTTAGGCCGTCCTGAGCTTTTAGAAATTCAAGAACAAAATGGTATTCAGAATATTCTGGAGGGGATGGTAAGCAGCTAGAAATTGTGGTCCATGTTGGGATGAATGATGTCAGAAGAAAGAGAAATGAGGCCCTTCAAACAGATTTTGAGGAGTTGGGTAGGGAATTGTAAAGCAGGGCTTCAAAGTTAGTCATTGCTGAACTGTTTCCAGGGCCACACAGCAATGAGTATAAGAACAGATGGAGATAGCAGACAAATGTGTGATCTTTGGCTTCCTCAGGCTTTCGGAGCATTTATGGTGAGGTTGGACTTGTACATGTTGGATGGGGTACTGTAACAGGACCAACATTCTTGCGAGGATGCTTGCTAATGTTTTAGGACAGATTGAAATTAGATTGGCAGGGGGATGGGATCCTGACAAGTAGTTCAGAGGATAAAGCAGATGAAATGGAATTGATATTTGATTTGGTTTGAATTGATTGGGATATATACCTTCACACAGTGAAAAATATTGTTTTGCATGCTAACCAGACATATCATACCTCACGTAAGACATTAGGATAACAGAACAGAATGCAAAATATAGCGCTACAGCTACAGGGAAGGTGTAGAGAAAGATCAACTCCAATGTATGATATGTCCATTCAGACATCTGATAACAACAGAGAAACATTAGAAGTTAAAATATGAACAAATTAATCAGAGCTGCCTGCTTTGCATCCTGTCCAGCAAGGTGCTCCTTTGCAGTTCTGATCCAATCCAGTTCCCGAGGATGATGGAGTACAAGACATTGTGCAACACCTTATCCCTTTTCTTCAAAGCCAGCCTCTTAGATGCTCTGCACTAGGAGACTCAGACATGTACCGGCATTTTAAGGAGTGGACCTCTCTGACCTCAGGCTATGCACTTTTTAGTTTTTGGAACCAGCATCAGTCACTTCCGACCCTAGACACTGCTCCTCACATGTAGGTTTATCAATTTGAAATATAGGAAAGGAATCTTCAAAGACAATGCAGCTCACTAGGACTCATACTTCTGCAGGTCAATAAAGCCCTCACAGTGAGTCAGATATGTCAGACCTAAGCCCTCAGCATTCAGTGGATTAGTTCTTAAAGGCACAAGAGGTTGGCGCTCATTTCATTTAATTAAGGAGGTTGTGTTAATTTCTGCCAAATTACATTTAAATTGTAAGTGGTTAATTTTGAATATTTACAAGGTCATCACTGATAAGAATGAGTTTTCTTCTTGCTTACAATCCTGCTGCAGGCATAATCAGAACCGATTTCCTGCTGCTGGATTTCTAATGAAGGCCTTCTTGATTCTCTGAGCCTGCTTGTCACCTTGCTCCAGCAGATTCCATAAAATCTAGTCTGCATACATTTGCGTAAATGAGAAAGAAGATGGATAATTTATTCTGGAGTAGCCAATCTATAGTTCAATGTAATTCTACAACATTGGGATGTCTGGTACAGAGTAACAAGGGACAGAACCTTCTCAGTGTCCTCTTCCTAAATCTCTTTGTCGTTTTGTAATGTACCAGCAAGAACATTTCTTCTTCCTGCTCCTTCCAATATCATCCTCGTCTTCATCATCTGCCCCCATTTAGCTTTGCTCTACAAATGCATCCATGAGAAAGAATTGTATAAGCTAAAAATATAAATGATTTGGATATAAACGTGGGAGGTATGGTTAGTAAGTTTGCAGATGACACCAACACTGGAGGTGTAGTGGACAGCGAAGAAAGTTACCTAAGTTTACAATGGGATCTTGATCAGATGGGACAATGGGCTGAGCAGTGGTAGGTGGAGATTAATTCAGATGAATGTGAGGTCCTGCATTTTGGGAAAGCAAATCTTAGCAGGACTTATTCACTTAAGGTCCTAGGGAGTTTGCTGAACAAAGAGACCTTGGATTGCAGGTTCATAGCTCCTTGAAAGTCGAGTCACAGGTAGATAGGATAGTGAAGAAGGCATTGGTATGCTTTCCTTGATTGGTCAGAGCATTGAGTACAGGAGTTGGGAGGCCATGTTGCAGCTGTACAGGATGTTGTTTAGGCCACTTTTGGAATATTGCGTGCAATTCTGGTCTCCTTTCTATCAGAACGATGTTGTGAAACTTGGAAGGTTTCAGAAAAGATTTACAAGGATGTTGCCAGTGTTGGAGGATTTGAGCTATAGGGAGAGGCTGAAAAGGCTGGGGCTGTTTTCCCTGGAGCATTGAAGACTGAGGGGTGACCTCAGAAGTTTATAAAATCATGAGGGCCCTGGATAGGATAAATAGACAAAGTCTCTTCCCTGGGGTCAGAGAGTCTAGAACTAGAAGGCACAGGTTTAGGGTGAAAGGGGTACGATATAAAAGAGAGCTAAGGGGCAACTTTTTCACACAGAGGATGGTGCGTGTATGGAATTAGCTGCCAGAGGAAGTGGTGGAGGCTGGTACAATTGCATATTTAAAAGGCGTCTGGATGGGTATATGAATAGGAAGGCTTTAGCAGGATATGCACCAAGTGCTGGCAAATGGGACTAGATTAGGTTGGGATAGTTGGTCAGCATGGACAGGTTGGACTGAAGGGTCTGTTTCTGTGCTGTATATTTCTGTGACTCTATGACTCTAAAAATGATTGAGAAAACATTCCACGGACATAAGGAAAATAATGGTAGATTAGATTACAGTGTGGAAACAGGCCCTTCGGCCCAACAAGTCCACACCGACCCGCCGAAGCGAAACCCACCCATACCCCTACATTTACCCCTTACCTAACACTACGGGTAATTTAGTATGGCCAATTCACCTAACCTGCACATCTTTGGACTGTGGGAGGAAACCGGAGCACCCGGAGGAAACCCACGCAGACACGGGGAGAACGTGCAAACTCCACACAGTCAGTCGCCTGAGTCGGGAATTGAACCCGGGTCTCTGGCGCTGCGAGGCAGCAGTGCTAACCACTGTGCCACCGTGCCGCCCACAAGTTGGTTCTGATATAATGTCACAGTTCTGTTCTTGTACCACCTCGCATTTTAGGAAAATTGTGCAATAGCCACCACTTAAATTAATGGGGCTGAAATCGCATTATAGTCAATGAAGGTAAGAAAGGTTTGCATTCTACAAATAATGGTCTAAATTCTTCAATCACAGCTAAGCCAATTTACATAGAAGAAACCAATTGTCTGTATGTATGACAGATCCTGACTATGTGCAGCTTCACTGTGATGCCATGGTGACTATTTAAGCACGTATTCCTTTACCTACCATGTGCTCTGTTTTATTAATCTTGCCATCGCTCATGGATAAAGCAGCATGTTTCCCAGGAATTCAATGATCTGCTTCTAAAAGGAGTCAGATCTCTTTTGGGCTTCTGGCTGCCTGATAGACATGGTGAATCATTTCTTTCCATGTAATAATATTGAGGGAATTATTTAAAGAACAACATTTGCAAGATATTTCTCAGGTGACATCAGAGAGCTGGTGTAATTGATTGATTGATTTCCCCTTGAAAGGTAGAGCAGGTCTGCAGTCCATTTGTTGCTGTTCAGTTGTAGATGGTAATGTATTTTTAAGATCTTGAGTTGACAACTCTTTTGACCACAGAGCAATTAATAGATTACTTGTGCTGCTATTAATTTTAAGGCTAAATGTTGAGTTCTTCTTACAGCGCTGGTCTGCAATCCTGGAGCTAAGAGAGACATTTATTATAGATACTAGACAGTTACGTACTGTGTCACACATTATTCCCTATTATTCAGTCTTACCCTATCTCTCTCTGTCACCTTCAGGAGCACAATAGCCATTTAAAAGCTCTGAGCTTCTCCAATTCTGGTATCCCAGTTTTATTCACTTCCCTACCAATGATCATGCCTCTCAGTAGTGCCAACCAGTTCTTGATAACTCCATGTTTAAGTCAATCATGAAAACCTACCTCATGTCCTGTACTATTAACTTGTTATGGGGCTCCAAGTTGAATTTGCCTGTGGACTGTGTTGGGACAGCACACTCTTGTTAATGTTACCATATAATCACAAGACATTGTTGCTCAATTTTCAGCCATTTCTGTGATTTTAAAAATGTTTCCACATATGGTCCCCCGTGAACTAATTACTTGGTACACAAACATTGGAATATTGACCAATCAGTGAAATCGGAAAGGATCTGACTTTGTTTTATTTTGGGGTCAGTGCTGGATAATATTGGTTTTGTCCAAATTTAACAGCAGAGACTGGGACAAATGTGCCTTGAAGTCAAGACCTTTTGTGGTGATTGTAACAAAGTCAGCCAGGTTGGCCTCACAGAATATGAGGAGAAAGTGAGGACTGCAGATGTTGGAGATCAGAGTCGAAAGGTGTGGCGCTGGAAAAGCAAAGCTAGTCAGGCAGTATCCATACAGCATGAGAGTCAACATTTCGAGTATAAGCTCTTCATCCAGAATGTGAGTTCTCTGATTGGGGTTGTTAATCTGGTCCAATGAGGGAGCCCTGCCTGCGAAATATAAACAGGAGTGTCAGAGGTTCTGCTCACTCTGAGAGTTGACTCTGAGGAAGCTGGATCAGTGTCAAGGACTCTCCACGTGTAAATAAAGTGTGACTTGGTGACAGGATACCGGCCTCTGCAGAGCTATTTCACCTTTAACCTCAATGATGACCAAACCTAAATGGATATTCAAGATGCAGTTTCATTAAGTCAGATATAAATTCAAAGGCAGCTCTTTTGAGTTACGCGCATACCCTAAACATGCACTGCAACGATGTATTTACTTTCCATGCTTCTTTTAAACACAAAGCCTCCTGCTTTGTCACCTCAAGTATGTTACCACTTAGTATGCACTCAGTATTCTCATTCCTTTTATCCCATCTGACTGCTTTACATGCATTTGTGTGGAACTCTGTCACTTCTCTACCCTTTGACCCTAACTGTTCAGTCTCTCTGAATAATTTAATATTGTACTGCATCATTGCCCACTATATGCACCCTAAGAATTACAGGCCTTAACAAAACAAACATTTTGTCTCTTGATCCTTCTTTTAACATTTATCATTTCAGGCTAATTTTCAACCTTGCAAAAAATATTTACTGAAGTAGAGTCATTGGGATGTACAGCATGGAAACAGACCCTTTGGTCCAACCCGTCTATGCCGACCAGATATCCCAACCCAATCTCGTCCCACCTGCCAGCACCCGGCCCATATCCCTCCAAACCCTTCCTATTCATATACCCATCCAAATGCCTTTTAAATGTTGCAATTGTACCAGCCTCCACCACTTCCTCTGGCAGCTCATTCCATACACATACCATCCTCTGTATGAAAAGGTTGCCCTTAGGTCTCTTTTATATCTTTCCCCTCTCACCCTAAACCTATGTCCTCTAGTTCTGGACTCCCGCACCCCAGGGAAAACACTTTGTCTATTTATCCTATCCATGCCCCTCATAATTTTGTAAACCTCTATAAGGTCACCCCACAGCCGCCGACACTCCAGGGAAAACAGTCCCAGCCTGTTCAGCCTCTCCCAATAGCTCAAATCTCCAACCCTGGCAACATCCTTCTAAATCTTTTCTGAACCCTTTCAAGTTTCACGACATCTTTCCGAAAGGAAGGAGACCAGAATTGCATGCAATATTCCAACAGTGGCCTAACCAATGTCCTGTACAGCCGCAACATGACCTCCCAACTCTATAAATTAAAATGGCCTGCTGTCATCAAGGTCAAATTTGGAGGAAGGATAATTTGTTTGCTTTTTTTTACAGATGCCTGGCTGATTCCAATTTCAATAATACCAAAATACTTTTTTTCTGACTAGTTTGAGCCCATGACAGAACCTATGTTGATGCTGCAAATAAGAAACAGCCTCAGGTTAGGAGCAAGTTGCTCAATGCACTTTATTGTATTTGAGTGAATTTCTTTCCCTCATGGAATTTGAAGAAGATTTCGCAGCAGGATTTTTTTTATATACTGGAAAATGCTTACGAAAAGTCATGAAATGTAGAGAACCCACTTCTAATTCTGAAAACAAAAGAAGAGAAGCCACAATAAATCAAGTTAAGATGGCCACACCAAATTAGTTTTTTCTTAATAAATCCAGCAAACAAGACATAGCTATGTGAATGCTTCTTCACAGCATTTGCAAACAAAACTCTGTAGATTTGGATAAATTTTCTGGCTACTATTTAACTTACAGTGTCGGATTACTGCCCTAATTAGTATATCTAGCTCAGCTGAAGGTTAAAACAAAAGTCTTCAGAAGGGGATATCAGAGTTGCAAGATTATACATATAAGGAAATATTATACAGGCCGGGGCTACTATCTCTTGAAGATGTTTGGCCGAGCTATGATCTCATAGAAGTTTTTAAGGTAATGACAGAGCTTGTTAGTATAGACATAGAATCAATGGTCTCGCTCCTACAAGGATTGCATATATTTTATTGAGAGCATAAGTTGAGAAAATTGAAGTTTGGACACTATTTTGCTGCAGAAAATGAATCAGTTGCTTTTTTTATACAGTTTGAAAGTCAGCAGTGGAATTGAGTCATGTTCTCTTATTGGTTATACAAGGTCAGGTAACTTTTAGAGAAGGTGGATTTGATACATTTGTGAGATGAGCCAGATATCTTTGGGTTAAAAAAAACTGCTGTGCCACAGCCTTGATGTTTGTCACAAAAATGAGGACAATTACACTTAGACCTCCAGAAAACCTGGAAGAGAAGACAGATCTATCTCCTTCAGCATTTGAGTGAGAAAAATGCATTCAAAGACTCTGCAAAGGACAACTTCTAACTCAAGCAAAGACTGTGGCCTACATGATGGATTATCAAATTGAGGATCTCCCTGCAGTTGACAACAATGTGATAACATCACCAAAAGCCAGAAGAACTGTAAAAATTTCATCTTGTTCCACCCTTGTGATTTGAACTGTAGAACCACAAAATTTGGCCCCTTTTTGTCTCGGTTTATCACCTAGGATATTTCTGCATTACTGTCTGTATTATCTGTCCTGTTGGTGAATGAATGCATGTAGCATGGTTGCAGTGAATAATCAATTTTGCCATGCATTAAAGGACACATTTTTTAACAATAAATAAATTTTGTTTATTGATTAGTGATGAAGCCCGGTGTGAATTTACATTATCTTAGCTGATGCTGACAGGGTATGGGCTCTTGTGGTGTAGTGGTAATCTTCCTATCACTGAGCCAGATGGCTGGGATCAAGTCCTATCTCCTCCAGAGATTTGTAATTATATCCATGAACAGATTGATTAAACAAAAATATATATTGAACACAAATGGCAAAGTAACCATCTAACAGATTCAATTGATGATTTACACATTTTTATCACTCTTGGCATAGTAGAGACTGATTACTAGGAAAACGTCACTGGTCAAAGACCTCCTAGTCAGAAAAACACCTCTCCACACTTACCCTCTGTCTTCTAATTAGTATAGAAAATTTTGAGAAGATTTGTAGCTCAGGTTGAGGTTCTGGATGTAAGTTTGCTCGCTGATCTGGGAGGTTCGTTTTCAGACATGTCATCAACATACTAGGTAACATTATTGGTGAGCCTCCGGTGAAGCACTGTTATTATGTCTATTTATGTGTTTAGTTTCCTTGGGTTGGTGATGTCATTTCCTGAGTTGGTGATGTAATTTCCTGTTCTTTTTCTCAGAGGGTGGTAGATGGGGTCCAGGTCGATGTGTTTGTTGGTAGAGTTACTCATGGAATGCAAAGCTTCTAGGAATTCTCGTGCATGTCTTTGGTTGTTATAGGTTAGATGTGTTATCCCAGTCAAAGTTCTTGCTCATCTGTATGTAAGTATACTAGTAATGTATTTTTGTGACTAGTTGATGTTCATGTATCCTGGTGGCTAGTTTTCTGCCTGTTTGTCCAATGTTGTATTTGTTACAGTTCGAGCAAGGTATTTTGTAAATGACATTTGTTTTGCTTGTCTGTATAGGGTCTTTTAAGTTCATTAGCTGCTATTTTAGTGTGTTGGTGGGTTTGTGGGCTACCATGATGCCAAGAGGTCAGAATAATCTGGAAGTCATTTCTGAGATGTCTTTGATGTAGGGGAGACTGGCTGAGATTTCTGGGTGTGTTTTGTCTGATTATTTGGGTTTGTTGCTGAGAAATCAGCCTACTGCATTCATTGGCGACCTGTTCTTTTTGAATACACTCTATATGTGATTTTCCTCTGCTCTTCATAGTTCCTCTGTGCTGCAGTGTATGGTGGCTCATTGAAATAATGTTCTAATGCAGCTTCTTTTGTGGGTGTTGGAATGATTGTTTCTGTAGTTAAGTAGGTAAAAACAATGACTGCAGACGCTGGAAACCAGATTCTGGATTAGTGGTGCTGGAAGAGCACAGCAGTTCAGGCAGCATCCAAGGAGCTTCGAAATCTTTATTCCTGATGAAGGGCTTTTGCCTGAAACGTTGATTTCGAAGTTCCTTGGATGCTGCCTGAACTGCTGTGCTCTTCCAGCACCACTAATCCAGAACCTGTCGTTAAGTAGTTAGTCCATATGTGTTGTTTTCCTGTAGGGCTGGTTTGAAGTTCCCTATTGACTGTTCCCTCAACTGTGACATCCAGGAATGGCAGTTTGTTGTTGTTTTCCTCCTCTTTAGTGAATTTTATGCCAGTAAGGATGTTATTGATGGCCTTTAAGGTTTCCTCTAATTTGTTTCATTTAGTGATGACAAAGGTGTCATCCACGTAGCGGACCAAAAGTTTAGGTTGGATGGTTGGCAGAGCTGTTTGTTTGGGTCTCTACATTACTGCCTCTGCTAAGAACCCTGATATCAGAGATCCAATGGGTGTTCCGTTGGTTTGTTTGTAGATTTTGTTGTTGAAGGTGAATTGGGTGGTAAGGCATAGGTCGACTGGCTTGATGATGTTGTCCTCGATAATGAAGTTGGTGGTGTTTGGTGCATGTGTCTTTAGTTCTTCTAATAATGTAGTCAGTGTTTCTTTCACTAGGTTGGTGTTGATAGATGTGAACAGGGAAGTTACGTCAAAGTAGATCATGATTTCATCCTCTTTTATATTCATATCTTTGATGGTGTTCAGGAATTCTTGGGTAGAGTGAATGGAGTGGTGTGAGTCTTCTATTAAATGTTTTAGTCTTTGGTGTAGTTCCTTGGCTAATCTGTATGTTGTTATTTCAGGTAATGAGACTATGGGTCTGAGCAAAACTGCTGGTTTGTGTATTTTGGGTAATTTGTAGAAGTGTGGTGTGTTGGATCCATCTGGTTTCAATTTTTGGAAGTTAGTCTTGTTTAATTCTCCAGATTTCTGAAGTTTTTTGAGTAGGGCTGGGATTTAGTTCTCTACTTATCTTGTGTGACCTGCAGAAAAAACTAGACAAACTCACGAAAAATAACAAGACAGACAACGCACAAGCATAGATTAAAAAACCTCATCTGATCGACCCTTGACAGACACTGAAAAAGCTGTCTTAGTAAGAAGATTAAATTACAACTTCCACGATGCGGACAAGAAAGATTTCTTAGCAGCATTAGAAACAACACTGAAAGACAATAAACTCACAGAAGAAACCCAGCAAACCATTAGACAGACAGTTGTACCAACATTAAGCAGGAAAATGGAAGGAACCACACTCAATACACAAGAAAGAACAACACAAAAGGACTCAAAAAAGATTTTAAAAACATTGTTTATTTGTGGAACATAACACCAGTGCTTTACTGGAGGCTCACTGATGATGTTACCTAGCATGGTGACGAAACGTCTGAAAATGAACCTTCCAGCTCAGTGAGCAAACTTACATTCAGTCGAGGAAATGGACTGGATTTTCATTTTAAGCTAGCAGAATGTGAGTTTAGGTCATTTCTTGACTTCAGAAATCTGAGCCTGTTGCTCCTGAAAACCCACACTGGCAAGGTTTTCTGAACCCTGAGGCAAATTCAGAGAAATACAGGTGTGGAGGTGAGTTGGTTTGCCCCTCTTGTTCACTGGGGCATCAGTGCAACTCACCAATATTAGTTTTTATGCCTCCTAACCCTCTTCCCTCAACCCACTCACCCACCATGTCCCCTTGTCTGCTACCCATTCCCTAGCCACTGCATGCCCCCTCATGGATTCATTGCCCTGCACATGCCTATGCTCCTTCTATGACTCATCATACCCCCTATACCCTCACCTGACTCTTCATATTCCTCATGCCCCCATATAGTCCCTAAGCAGGTGGCAGAGTCAAGAGTGTTGTGCTGGAAAAGCACAGCCGATCAGGTAGCATCCAAGGAGCAGGACAGTCGATGTTTCTGGCATAAGCCCTTCACCAGGAATGAGGCTTGTGGCTCGGGGCTGAGAGATAAATGAGAGGGGGAGTGGGGCTAGGAAAGCGATAGGTGGATAAAGGTGAGGGAGAAGGTAATAGGTCAGAGGGGGCAGTGATGGACAGGTCTGAAGGGCGGTGCCGATTTGGAGGCTTGGGACAGGGAAAATGTGAGGGGAGGAGGACTGAGGAAGTAGGTGGCTCTGTGGTTAGCACTGCTGCCTCACAATGCCAGAGACTCCGGGTTCAATTGTAGCCTCAGGTGACTGTAAGGAGTTTACATGTTCTCCCTATGTCTGTATAGTTTCCTCATGATGCTCCGGTTTCCTCCTCCAATCCAAAGGTGTGCAGGTTAGGTGGATTTGCCATACTAAATTGCCCCATTGTGTCCAGGGATGTGTAAGTTTACATGGGTTAGCCATGGAAAATGGGAGGGGTTACATAAATAGGGTAGGGATATGGGCCTGGGATGGGATGCTCTGCAGACTTGATGGGCTGAATAGCCTCTTTCTGCATTGTAGTCATTCTGTGGCCATTCCTCCAGTGTTTAATATTAGTAGGTCTGAAAAACCTTGTCTTTGAAATTGACATTAATAATGAGGTTACTAATAATCTAATAGAGCTATCATTGAAACACATATGCTGAATAAAATACGTTAAATACTGGAAATCTAAAACAGACAGAAATGCTGGAGAAATTCAGCAGATCTGGCAATGTCTGTGGACAAAGAAACAGACTTAAGTTTTCAAATTTAGTATGACTCATCGCTTAACTCTTCTATTGTTTTCTTTAGGGACCATTTCTAGTTGAAAAATGACAAGGAATTGAAATTATAAATTTAACATGCTTGATTAATTTTACTGTAATCATTGAAAGTTGTTTATGCTGGTTTGCAACATTATGATCCAGAATAAAAATGTAGTCCCTATAATAATTTGACAAATAATAATTTTAATGTGGGTTTGGGAGCAGAGTTCACAGACAAAGCCTTTATTGCAAGACAAATTAACAAACCTGTTAAAATAGCTATTAGATTTTTTTAATAGAAGCATTGAGTTAAAGAGAAAGTCCATAATCTTGATAAATCACTAGTTTCACTGCACCTACAACATTATGTGCACTTACAAATACCACATTTTGGAAGGACGTCAAATTCTTGGAAATGGGGGGAGGTACCTTAAGAGAATGGCTATCAAGAATGAAGAATTTTAGCGACAACTGAGGAACTGTGATCACTGTCCTTAGAATATAAAACATTAAGGAAAAAAATGTATAGATGTACTCACAATCATGAATTGGCTTGATAGCATAAATTGGAAGAAATTGTTTCTACTGGCAGACAAATCACCAGAGAAACAAAACTTAGGTAACTGGCAAAAAAAACTAGCAGGTTAAAAGGAGACGTTGGGTGGAATCTTCTCAGGCCAGCATGATCTGGGCTATGGCGAGAAATTTGGGAGAGTTGTGCGAGATGTTGAACAGGGTCTTTCTTGAAATCAGGAGCAATAAGCCACATTTTCCAATGAGATATCCAAATGTAGTGATGAGATTCTCAACAGTAAGCAGCGAATGGCCTATTAATTGGAATTTTCACTTATTATCAGCCTTACCTAGACCTTATTTCATCTGTTTAATACGAAGGTTCCTGTCCTACCATCCACTGGATTGAAACAAGGCACCAAAAATTCCCAACATAAAATTCAGCGCAAGTACTTGGTGACTCTAGCTCACTTGTTCCTCTGGATCTTCATCTTGGACACCCAGCACCACCATCACAGGGCATACTCCAGTCCAGCTGCTGCATGCAGACCACATCAACAGATATTAGCATTCTACATATGCCAGCCTCTTTGCACCATCATGACACATCTCCACTTCTGCATTCCAATGCTTCACTTTGGAACGCACTGCAATCTCCCGTTGCAATGGCATTAAGAGGACATTTAATCCCCACAGGGGAAAGACACTGAGTTCCAGGATTAGTATAGGCTGCATGCCAGAGTGGCTTGTTTGCTTTCTTAGTGCTCACCAACTTAGTATCCTTCTTAGATGCTCACAGCATTCCTGCCTTGCTTTGCCTTTTGCACTTTTCCCCCTCAGGCAGAGCTCACAGTATTTCTAAGCGAAAGTGAGGACTGCAGATGCTGAGAGTCGAGAGTGTGGCGCAGGAAAAGCACAGCAGGTCAGGAATTCATTTTGTCAGGAATTCATTTTGTCAGGAATTCATTTTGCCCGAAATGTCGATTTTCGGGCCTGACCTGCTGTGCTTTTCCAGCAACACACTCTTGACTCACAGCATTTCTGTCTTGACTTGCTTTTTAGTGTAGACAAAGAGCCAGGCAGCTGGTTATGGTGGTCAGCGGTTCTCAGTCAACAAAATGGTCATGTTGCTGCACGGTACCATGATATGTTGTTGTTCTCACACCGGCACCATGTGTCAGCAGTGAATGTAGCAATTGCACAATGTGATTCAACCATATTTCAAAGTCCAACAGGCAGAAACGGAAAACAGAAACACTGAGGAAATGTGTTTGCAAACGGACAGCAACCCTCGACAAATATCGCGGCTGCCCACGGAGAAACTAAGTCCGATAGATTTTGAAGTACCAACTAACCCGACTGACACTACAAGTCCTCAGGCACAACTGAGGTGAAGACTAAACTTGACAAACCAGCAGAACTAAAGAAAACCAAAGTACTCAACTGATACATCCAATATGCGCCTATCGGCGTCAACTGAGTGCTTACCCCGCAAGAAGTCCCTTACCATGTTCGGGATACGGCGATGAGTGGGGAGCATAACCCGAGACCCCAAAGTTCCAATTTAGCCAATAGTGGGAGGTGGGTGGTATCAGTGCAGTGTAAGTCTGAATAATAAGGTCTTCTGCATAATAGTGTATTGTTCTGTTACCTTTCTTATATTGCTGTGTTACTTTTTTTTCATGTCAATAAAAACAGAGATTATTTTGTCCTTAAACGTCTGTCTGCTTCCATTTATTGCATCCTGGTAAATAAGTCCAGTGTCCAGAACTAGAGGCTGGGAGCAATTCAAACTGCTGAGAAGTCGTGATGGATGGCAGTTAAAGGAAGGGGGGAAAGTCTCAGATACAGTCACATAGATGGGTTAACTCCAGGAAGGGTGAGAGAGGTCGGCACCTAGGGCTGCTGTTTTGGAAAATATAGGAGGTGATGGATTCTCAGGGGAACGTAGCACAAACAGCCAAATTTCTGGCATTGAGACTGACTCTAATGCAACAAGGGGTACGTCAGCTTCCAAGAATTCAATTGTGTTTGGGGATTCTGTAGTCAGAGGTACAGACAGACGTTTCTGTGGCCAACAGAGAAAAAGCAGAATGGTGTGTTGTTTCCCTGGTGCCAGGATCAAGGATGTCTCAGAGAGGGTGCAGAATGTTCTCACGGGGGAGAGGGACCAGCAGGAGGTCATTGTCCACATTGGAACCAATGACATTGGAAGGGAAAAAGTTGAGATTCTGAAGGGAGATTACAGAGAGTTAGGCAGAAATTTAAAAAGGAGATCCTCAAGGGTAGTAATATCTGGATTACTCCCAGTGCTACGAGCTAGTGAGGGCAGGAATAGGAGGGTAGAGCAGATGACTGCATGGCTGAGGAGCTGGTGTATGGGAGAAGGATTCACATTTTTGGATCATTGGAATCTCTTTTGGGGTAAAAGTGACCTGTACAAGAAGGACAGATTGCACCTAAATTGGAAGGGGACTAATATACTGGAAGGGAAATTTGCTAGAACTGCTTGGGAGGATTTAAACTAGTAAGATGGGGGAGTGGGACCCAGGGTGATAGTAAGGAAAGAGATTGATCTGAGACGGGTACAGCTGAGAACAGAAGTGAGTCAAACAGTCAAGGCAGGCAGGGACAAGGTAGGACTAATAAATTAAACTTCAGGGATGGGCAGGACAGGCAGCTTAATGTTCCAGGATCCAAATGCTACAGGAAGGATAGAAAGGGAGGCAAGAGAGGAGGGGAAGTGGCATTTTTGATAAGGGATAGCATTACAGCTGTGCTGAGGGAGGATATTCCCAGTAATACATCCAGGGACGTTATTTGGGTGGAACTGAGAAATAAGAAAGGGATGATCACCTTATTGGGATTGTATTATAGACCCCCCAATAGTCAGCGGGAAATTGAGAAACAAACTTGTAAGGAGATCTCAGCTATCTGTAAGAATAATAGGGTAGTTATGGTAGGGGATTTTAACTTTTCAAGCATCGACTGGGACTGCCATAGTGTTAAAGGTTTAGATGGAGAGGAATTTCTTAAGTGTGTACAAAACAATTTTCTGATTCAGTGTGTGGATGTACCTACTAGAGAAGGTGCAAAACTTGACCTACTCTTGGGAAATAAGGCAGGGCAGGTGACTGAGGTGTCAGTGGGGGAGCACTTTGGGGCCAGCGACCATAATTCTATTCGTTTTAAAATAGTGATGGAAAAGGATAGACCAGATCTAAAAGTTGAAGTCCTAAATTGGAGAAAGGCCAATTTTGACGGTATTAGGCAAGAACTTTCAAAAGCTGATTGGAGGCAGATGTTCACTGGTAAAGGGACGGCTGGAAAATGGGAAACCTTCAGAAATGAGATAATGAGAATCCAGAGAAAGTATATTCCTGTTAGGGTGAAAGGAAAGGCTGGTGGGTATAGGTAATGCTGGATGACTAAAGAACTTGAGGGTGTGGTTAAGAAAAAGAAGGAAGCATATGTCAAGTATAGACAAGATAGATCGAGTGAATCCTTAGAAGAGTATAAAGAAAGTAGGAGTATACTTAAGAGGGAAAACAGAAGGGCAAAACGGGGACATGAGATTGCTTTAGCAAATAGAATTAAGGAGAATCCAAAGGGTTTTTACAAATACATTAAGGACATAACGGTAACTAGGGAGAGAATAGGGCCCCCCAAATATCAGCAAGGCGGCCTTTATGTGGAGCCACAGAAAATGGGGAAAATACTAAATGAATATTTTGCATCAGTATTTACTGTGGAAAAGGATATGGAAGTTATAGACAGTAGGGAAATAGATGGTGACATCTTGCAAAATGTCCAGATTACAGAGGAGGAAATGCTGGATGTCTTGAAACGGTTAAAAGTGGATAAATCCCCAGGACCTGATCAGGTGTACCTGAGAACTCTGTGGGAAGCTAGAGAAGTGATTGCTGGGGCTCTTGCTGAGATATTTGTATAATCGATAGTCACTGGTGAGGTGTCGGAAGACTGGAGGTTGGCAAACGTGGTGCCACTGTTTAAGAAGGGCAGTAAAGACAAGTCAGGGAACTATAGACCAGTGAGCCTGACCTCAGTGGTGGGCAAGTTGTTGGAGGGAATCCTGAGGGACAGGATGTACATGTATTTGGAAAGGCAAGGAATGATTCGGGATAGTCAACATGGCTTTATGCGTGGGAAATCATGTCTCACAAACTTGATTGAGTTTTTTGAAGAAGTAACAAAGAAGATTGATGAAGGCAGAGTAGTAGATGTGATCTATATGGACTTCAGTAAGGCATTCAACAAGGTTCCCCATGGGAGACTGATTAGCAAGGTTAGATCTCAAGGAAAGCAGGGAGAACGAGCCATTTGGATACAGAAAATACGGAGATATGGCATTGAGGGTGAGTTGGAGGTTTGGATTAGGAATTGGCTGGATGGAAGAAGACAGAGGGTAGTAGTTGATGGCAAAGTTTCTTCATGGAGTGCCGTCACTAGCGGTGTTCCGCAAGGATCTGTTTTGGGACCATTGCTGTTTGTCATTTTTATAAATGACCTGGAAGAGGGGTTAGAAGGTTGGGTGAGCAAGTTTGCGGATGATACAAAAGTCGGAGGAGTTGTTGACAGTGAGGAAGGATGTGGCAGGTTACAGCAGGATATAGAGAAGCTGCAGAGCTGGGCAGAAAGGTGGCAAATGGAATTCAATGTAGCTAAGTGTGAGGTGATTCACTTTGGGAAGAATAACAAAAAGATGGGGTACTGGGCTAATGGTTGGATACTTGGTAGTGTGGATGAGCAGAGGGATCTTGGTGTCCATGTACACAGATCTCTGAAAGTTGCCACCCAGGTAAATAGTGCGGTGAGGAAGGCATATGGCGTACTGGCTTTTATTGGTAGAGGAATTGAGTTCCGGAGTCCTGAGGTCATGATGCAGTTGTATAAGACTCTGGTGCGGCCGCATCTGGAATATTGTGTGCAGTTTTGGTCGCCATACTATAGGAAGGATGTGGAGGCACTGGAACGGGTGCAGAGGAGGTTTACCAGGATGTTGCCTGGTATGGAAGGAAGATCGTATGAGGAAAGACTGAGACACTTGGGGCTGTTTTCATTAGAGAAAAGAAGGTTTAGGGGTGACTTGATTGAGGTGTACAAGATGATTAGGGGGTTAGATAGGGTTGACAGTGTGAACCTTTTCCCGCGTATGGAGTCGGGTATTACAAGGGGGCATAGCTTTAAATTAAGGGGGGGTAGATATAGGACTGAAGTTAGGGGTAGGTTCTTCACTCAGCGAGTCGTAAGTTCATGGAATGCCCTGCCAGTAGCAGTGGTGGACTCTCCCTCTTTATGGGCATTTAAGCGGGCATTGGATAGGTATATGGAGGATAGTGGGTTAGTATAGGTTAGGTGGGTTTGGATTGGCGCAACATCGAGGGCCAAAGGGCCTGTACTGCGCTGTATTCTTCTATGTTCTATGTTCTAGAACTGGCTCAAAGGTAGAAGACAGAGGGTGGTGGTGGAGGGTTGTTTTTCAGACTGGAGGCCTGTGACCAGTGGAGTACCACAAGGATCGGTGCTGGGCCAAATCATAAATGATTTGGATGCGAGCATAAGAGGTGTAGTTAGTAAGTTTGCAGATTACACCAAAATTGGAGGTGTATTGGACAGCGAAGAGGGTTACCTCAGATTACAACAGGATCTTGACCAGATGGGCCAATGGGCTGAGAAGTGACAGATGGAGTTTAATTCAGATAAATGCGAGGTGCTGCATTTTGGGAAAGCAAATCTTAGCAGGACTTATACACTTAATGGTAATGTCCTAGGGAGTGTTGATGAGCAAAGAGACCTTGGAGTGCAGGTTCATAGCTCCTTGAAAGTGGAGTTGCAGGTAGATAGGATAGTGAAGAAGGCGTTTGGTACGCTTTCCTTTATTGGTCAGAGTATTGAGTACAGGAATTGGGAGGTCATGTTGCGGCTGTACAGGACATTGGTTAGGCCACTGTTGGAATATTGCGTGCATTTCTGGTCTCCTTCCTATCGGAAAGATGTTGTGAAACTTGAAAGGGTTCAGAAAAGATTTACAAGGATGTTGCCAGGGTTGGAGGATCTGAGCTACAGGGAGAGGCTGAACAGCCTGGGGCTGTTTTCCTTAGAGCGTTGGAGGCTGAGAGGTGACCTTATAGAGATTTACAAAATTATGAGGGGACATTGATACGATAAATAGACTCAGTCTTTTCCCTGGGGTCGGGGCGTCCAGAACTAGAGGGCATAGGTTTAGGGTGAGAGGGGAAAGATATAAAAGCGACCAAAGGGGCAACTTTATCATGCAGAGGGTGGTATGTGTATGGAATGAGCTGCCAGAGGATGTGGTGGAGGCTGGTACAATTGCAACATTTAAGAGGCATTTGGATAGGTATATGAATAGGAAGGGTTTGGAGGGATATTGGCTGGGTGCTGGCAGGTGGGACTAGATTGGGTTGGGATGTCTGGTCGGCATGGACGGGTTGGACCGAAGGGTCTGTTTCCATGCTGTACATCTCTATGACTCTAAGTCAGAAGTTAACTGTCAGAAAACCAGAATTCCTACAACACGGAGAGGTTGTTTTCCATTGTCAGAGAGGCTAGAACCAGAGGGCATAAGTTCAGAATAAGGGATCACCCAGTTAGAACAGAGGACGATTACCTTTTCTGAGGGAGTCATGAATTTGTGGATTTCATTGCTGCAGAAGGTTATTGAGGCCATGCATTTCAATATATTTGAGGCTGAGGTAGACAGATTTCTAATCAATAAAGGAATCAAGCAATAGAGGGAAAAGGCAGATTGAAAGAGTTGTGAATTATCAGATCACCCGTGATCTCACCGAATGGCTCACTGAATGGGCCAAATGGCCTACTGCTCCTAAGCCTATGAGAGACTGATTTGAGAGACAGCAATATCAGAACAGCATTGATTTTTCTGTGTCTGTCTTCCTCTTGAGACTGTGAATAACAGAAGTTATCCTTTGCTCTATAATGACCTTCTGTCTGAGGATGGGGAATGCAACTATATATTGATTTCTTTCTGCTTGTGTATGTGGCTAAGTGGATAATAACTTGTACATGTGGCATTAATGATTTTGGACTTAGATAGCATGGGTAATGTTCCATAAATTAATAATGAATGGTTAAATAAACCTGAGCATCCATTTCACCACATAGATTTCGCTATGCAGCAATTAAATACAATATGTGAACAGGAATAACTGTTTCTAGGATATAATTTGATACTATTGGTAGAAAATAACACATTTTCTGCGCTTAATGTTGTGTTAATTTCGGTCAAATTTAAACGTAGAAATTCCTGGTTTCAACAAATTGCTATTTCTGAGATTCTCCAAATAACTTAGGAGAGATTTCCTCTAATCACTATTTGAAAGTGAACATGGATTTTTTTTTGTCTATCTCTTTCCAACTGATCTATATCTTGCTTGATCCTTTGAAATCCCTCCTCACTATACACAATGTCTCCAAATGTTTGTGACACCTGCAAACTTACTAATCAGATCACCAACATTTTCATCCAAATCATTCATATATATTACAAACAACACAAGTTTCAGCACTGTTCCTTTCAGACCACAGCTGATCAGTCACATCTCAGTCAGAAAACATCTCAGATTATGACGGGACCTTGATGGGCCAATCGGCTGAGGAGTGGCAGATGGAGTTTAATTTAGATAAATGCGAGGTGCTGCATTTTGGGAAAGCAAATCTTCGCAGGACTTATACAGTTAATGGTAAGGTCCAAGGGTGTGTAGCTGAACAAAGAGACCTTGGAGTGCAGATTCATAGCTCCTTGAAAGTGGGGTCACAGGTAAATAGGATAGTGAAGAAGATGTTTGGTATGTTTTCCTTTATTAGTCAGAGCATTGAGTATAGGACTTGGGAGGTCATGTTGCAGCTGTACAGGACGTTGGTTAGGCCACTTTTGGAATATTGCGTGCAATTCTGGTCTCCCTCCTATAGGAAGGATGTTGTGAAACTTGAAAGGTTCAGAAAAGATTTCCCTCCTATAGGAAGGATGCTGTGAAACTTGAAAGGGTTCTGAAAAGATTTCCCTCCTATAGGTAGGATGTTGTGAAACTTGAAAGGTTCAGAAAAGATTTCCCTCCTATAGGAAGGATGCTGTGAAACTTGAAAGGGTTTTGAAAAGATTTCCCTCCTATAGGAAGGTATGTTGTGAAACTTGAAAGGGTTCAGAAAAGATTTACAAGGATGTTGCCAGGGTTGGAGGATTTGAGCCATAGAGAGAAGCTGAATAGGCTGAGGCTGTTTTCTCTGGACCATCAGAGGCTCAGCGGTTACCTGATAGAGGTTTATAAAATCATCAGGGGCCTGGATAGGATAAATAGACAAAGTGTTTTCCATGGAGTGGGGGAGTCCAGAACTAGGGGGCATAGGCTTAGGGTGAGAGGGGAAAGATATAATAGGGACCTAAGTGGCAACTTTTTCATGAAGAGGGTGGTGCCAGAGGTAGTGATGGAGCTGGTGAAATTGCAACATTTAAAAGGCATCTGGATGGGTATATGAATAGGAAGCGTTTAGAAGGATATGGGCCAAGTGTTGGCAAATGGGACTAGATTAGTTTGGGATATCTGGTTGGCATAGATGAGTTGGACTGAAAGGTCTATTCCCATGCTGTACATCCCTATGATTCTATAACTACTCTCTGCCTCCTATGGCCAAGCTAATTTTGCATCCAATGTGCCAACTCACCAAGGCTTCCATGTGATTCAATTTTCTGGACCAGCCTACCATAAAGGAACCTTGTCAAATGCTTTAAAAATGTCCAAGTTGACAACATTTACTGGCTTGTTGTCATTAATCATTTTTGTCACTTTCTCAAAAAACTCAATCAAGTTTGAGAGACAAGATCTCTGCTGCATAAAGCCATGCTGATTATTCCTAATAGGTTCATTCTTCTCCAAATGCAGGTAAAATCTGTCCCTAAGAATTTTCTTCATTAATTTCCCTATCACTAATGTGATGCTCACTGGCCTAAATTTCCTGGATTATTCTTGTTATCCGTCGTAAAAAAGGAACAATGTTGGCCATTCTCCAGGATTGTAGAACCTTGTCTATGGCTAAAGACCATGCAAAGATCTCAGTCAAGGCCCCAGCAATCTCCATCCTTGCATTCCAAAATAACTTTTGTCAGGTTCAGGGGCTTGTCTACCTTAATGTTTTTCAAGACACCTCCTCCTTCTTAATATCGACATGCCTCAGAGTACCATGAAACTCCTCTCAAATCTACCATCATCCATGCCTTGAATTTTGGTGAATACCATTGTGAGATACTCATTAAGGACCTCACACACTTCCTATGGCTCTACATATTAATTCCCTCCTTTGTTCTTGGGTGAACCTTTCCTTTCCCTTATGGTCATTATTCCCAAAATGCTCCCCCACTGAAACTTCAATAACCTGGTTAGGCTCATTCCACAATACTAGGTCTAATATTGCCCCTTCTCTAGTTGGACTATCTACATATTGTTTTAAGAATCCCTCCTGAATGCGACTAACAAATTCTCCCCCATCCACGCCCCTGGCACAAAGTCCCAGTGAATATTGGCAAGGCTCAACTCCTGGCCGACGTCCCACTTTACCATTACCATCAAGCCAGAGGATCAATTTTTCTTGCTGGAATAATATTATTAAGCTGGAGAGGGTTCAGATGAAATTTACCAAGATGTTTCCATGAGTTATAAGGAGAGGCTGGATACACTGGGAGTTTTTTTCACTGGAGTTTGAGAGATGACCTTATAGAGGTTGATAAGATCATGAGAGACATAGATAAGGTGAATAGCAGGTGTCTTTTCCCTAGGGTGGAGGATTTCAAGAGTAGGGGGCATAGTTTTAAGGTGAGAGGATAAAGATTTGAAAAAGACATGAGGGACAATTCTTTTTCCACAGAGAGTAGTTCATGTGTGGAATGAGCTTCCAGAGGAAGTGCTGCATGTAGGCATATGAATAAGTACATGCATTAGAAATGTTTGGAGGGATATGGGCCAAGTGCAGGCAGGTGGGACAAGTTTAGTTTCGGATTATAGTTGGCACAGACTGGTTGGACTGAAGGGTCTGTTTCAGTGCTGTATGACTTCATGACTCTAAAAATAAAATTACCCACAACAACAACCCTACATCTTCCTATGATCTACCTACATATCTGTTCCTCTATTTCCTGCTGGCTATTGGGAGGGCTATAGTATACTTCCATGGTGGTCATTGCATCTTGCTTATTCCTAAGTTTTACCAATATTGCTTTATTGGATGAGCCCTCCAAGATGTCCTCACCTGGAACAATTGTGACATTCTCCTCAATCAGTAATGCAACTCCCGCACCCCTTTTACATCCCTCTTTGTCATACCTGAAACATCTAAACCCTGGAATGCTGAACTGTCAGTCCTGTCCCTCTCTCAGCTAAGTTTCTGTAATGGCTACATCGCTGTCCCATGTATTAATCCAGGTTCTAAGCTCATCTGCCTTACCTGTTATACTCGTTGCATTAAAATAAATACACTGCTAGTCTTGTTGCAGTCATTAACCTGACCCTGCCTGTTCTTCCTCCTAGATTTATTTGATTTTGCCCCTCTCTTTTCTGCAAACACTCCACATGCTGACCTACTGCTCTGGTTCCCACCCATTAGTTTAAACTGTCCCCAGTGGCACGAGCAAATCTCCCCATAAGGATATTGGTGCCCCCTTCAGTTTGGGCGCAACCTGTCCTTTGTGTACAGGTCATTCCTTCCCTGGAAGACATCCCAATGATCCAGATATCTGAAGCCCTCCCTCCTACACCAGCTCTTCAGCCATGCATTCAACTGTATTATCTTCCTAGTTCTGGCCTCACTAACATGTGGCACAGAGAATACTCCTATGATTGCATCGCCAGAGGTGCTGATTTTAAACTTCCTACCTTAGATCCTAAATTCTCTTTGCAGGACCTATCTTTCTGCCTATATCGTGAGTACTAATATGCACTACGATCTTCGGCTACTCACCCTCCTCTTTCAGAATATCCCGTTCCTGCTCAGAGACCTAATTGACCCTGGCACCAGGGCAGCAATACACCATCCTGAAGTCCCGCTTGTGGCCACACAAACTCTGTGCCTCTGGCTTTAGAATCTCTCTCACTACCATTTGTCTACACTTCAACCCTTCCTGCCTTACACCAATGCCAGTCATGGTAGCACTGCTCTGGCTGCTGCTGTTGCTTTCCTCTGAAAGGCCATTCCTACCCGCCAGTATCCAACACGACATATCTGTATGAGAGGGGAATGGCCACTGGGGGACTCCTACACTCCCTGTCTTGTCTTCCTGCTAGTCACCCAACTCTTTTCTGTCTGTGTACTCTTGCTGCTAGTGTGACCAGCTTGCTAAATGTGCTATCTATGATATTCTCAGCCTCATTGATGCTCCATAGTGAGTCCTTCTGCAGCACCAGATGCTTCATGCAGTCAAATAGAAGCTGTAGCTGAACACACTTCCTACATCTGTTGTCACCATGGATACTGGCAGTGTCCCTGATTTCCCACATATTTCGGGAGGAACATTCTAAAGGGTTGGGTTCTCTCACCCAGGCACTATTTCCCTTTACTTTTATGATTTATTTTCACCTATCTAAAGCTTTTTGTACTGACCGTTCCCTGATTCATCAAGCTTTTAAAAAAAAATTGCTGGTTAACTTTTGCTAGTTTTCTCGGTTGGCAAAAATCACTTTCTTCCTGTCCATTTACATTCCTATTAAGTATATTTTCTTTTCTCTCTCTTTTAAACTTGACATAACGAGTCACATATTGCATTAACTAAAAAGAGAGCATGCCTGATAGCCATTGTATGGTTTGCCAGCTCTTTATACAAGCTAAGCTGCTGTTCATGATGAAGGTTGCTGCCGCCATCCTCTTTTAGTGTAGAAAACTCCAGGACCTGCTTTGTCTAGGATGGCAAAGCAAAACTCCTTCCTGGTTTAACTCGAAGAATTTACTGACATGTTTTTACATGTGAACAATCAATTACAGGTTACAGTATATTGATATGATTGGCAATGTAGCAGAAATTTTGAGAAGGACCATGTGTTAGATCTCACTCCTTTGAGATCCTAACCCGTTTACAGTGTTCAAGTGTCATCCTTTGTGTTTTGAATACACCTAGGCTCACAAGTATATCCGTGATGTTCAAAGTTCCACAGAGAGCCACATCCTGAGATCCACACTCAGTACCATGTGTTGCCATATGCACACTCTCAATCTCTCTCTCTCAAACAGCACTGTTCATGCTGGCTCAGAGCAGTACAGTTCCCCAGTTCCACTTCATCCTCTGGCTGTGAACATGCTAACAAGAAACATTTTCTTGTTATGTCAGAAAACTTCGAGGAAAATGTAACTTCAAAGTAGCGAGCTGCTCAGACGTGTTATGACATGCACTATGGAGTAGGGATGATGAGTGGTGGAGGGAAGAGGGGTAGGGGTTGATGGGGTGGAGGGAAGAGGGGTAGGAGTGATGGGCAGTGGAAGGAAGAGGGGTGGGGGTGATGGGGTGGAAGGAAGAGGGGCGGACAGAAGAGAGGTAGGAGTGATGGGCAGTGGAAGGAAGAGGGGTGGGGGTGATGGGAGTGGAGGGAAGAGGGGTAGGGGTGGAGGGAAGCGGAGTAGGGGGTGATGGGGTGGAGGGAAGCGTAGTAGGGGGTGATGGGGTGGAGGGAAGCGGAGTAGGTGTGATAGGGTGGAGGGAAGAGGGGTAGGGGTGTTGGGCAGTGGAGGGAAGTGGGGTAGGGGGTGATGGGGCATGGAGGGAAGAGTTGAAAGGGATGGTGGGGGGAAGAGGGTTAAGGGGCGATGGGGATACAGGGAAGAGGGTTAGAGATGATGTGGAGGTGGAGGGAAGAGAGGACTTGAAGCTGAACTACCTGGCTCACAGAAATACTGTGCTGCAAGAGGCCCTTTCAGCTGAGAAAATTTCCAGCACAGAAACAGACTCCTCAGCCCCTTATGTCCACACTGGTTATCAAACATCCATCTTTTCTGTAGCACTTGGCCATAAGCCTTCTAGATATTTTCTAATCAACCTGTTCAGAGATGTTATGACACTCCAGTGGAGCAGGTGGGTGTTGAGGCCCAGTGCAGGAGAAGGGACACTATCATTGTGCCACAAGAGCAGGTTGAATGACTGATATACGTCGGCAGACTGCAATGTGGCCTGTGCCTTTAAGGCAGGAAGGGGCGTGGCTTAGCGGCGGCGGCGGGGTAACCAGGGAGACGGCGGGAGCGCTGGGCCCAGGCGGTAACGGCACGGGCTCGAGCCCAGCAGGCAGGATGAGCACCTCACCGGTAGGTGACCCGCGTGCTCCCCCCCACCCACATTCATCCTTTATATCGCCCGTTGCGGGCCCGGGGAGGCCGAGGGCAAACTCTGGGGCTGGGGGTCGCCAGTCGCCAGAGGAGAGGATCAGATCAGGTCAGATCAGATGGGAGGGGGAGGTTAGCAGGAAGGGATTTGGGGCTAAGAAAGAACGGGGAGGGAGGAAAGAACTGAGAACAGGGGGCGGGTTGGAGGAGAGGGGTAAGGGGGGATGGGGTGGAGGGATAAGGGATGGACGGAAGAGATGGGGCAGTGGAGTGAAAGGAGATGGAGGGAAGAGGGCTGGAGGTGACAGGTGGGTGTGGAGGGAAGAGGGATACGGGGTCTGGGTGGGTTTGTGAATAGGAAGGGTTTGGAGGGATATGTGCCGGGTGCTGGCAGGTGGGACCAGACTGGGTTGGGATATCTGGTCAACATGGACGAGTTGGACCGAAGGGTCTGTTTCCATGTGGGGTGGGTGGGGGGGCGTTGTGGAGGGAAGAGGGGGTAATGGGGATGGGGAGGGTGGTAGTGGAGGGGATGGGGGGGTGGAGGGGAGGGTGGTGGTGGAGGGGAGGGTGGTAGTGGAGGGGATGGGGGGGTGGAGGGGAGGGTGGTAGTGGAGGGGATGGGGGGGTGGAGGGGAGGGAGGTAGTGGAGGGGATGGGGGGGTGGAGGGGAGGGTGGTAGTGGAGGGGATGGGGGGGTGGAGGGGAGGGTGGTAGTGTAGGGGATGGGGGGGTGGAGGAGAGGGTGGTAGTGTAGGGGATGGGGGGTGGAGGGGAGGGTGGTAGTGTAGGGGATGGGGGGGTGGAGGGGAGGGTGGTAGTGTAGGGGATGGGGGGGTGGAGGGGAGGGAGGTAGTGGAGGGGATGGGGGGGTGGAGGGGAGGGAGGTGGTGGAGGGGAGGGTGGTAGTGGAGGGGATGGGGGGGTGGAGGGGAGGGTGGTAGTGGAGGGGATGGGGGGGTGGAGGGGAGGGTGGTAGTGGAGGGGATGGGGGGGTGGAGGGGAGGGAGGTGGTGGAGGGGAGGGTGGTAGTGGAGGGGATGGGGGGGTGGAGGGGATGGGGGGGTGGAGGGGAGGGGGGGGGTGGAGGGGAGGGTGGTGGTGGTGGAGGGGAGGGTGGTGGTGGTGGAGGGGAGGGTGGTGGTGGTGGAGGGGAGGGTGGTGGTGGTGGAGGGGAGGGTGGTGGTGGTGGAGGGGAGGGTGGTGGTGGTGGAGGGGAGGGTGGTGGTGGTGGAGGGGAGGGGGGGGTGGAGGGGAGGGAGGTGGTGGAGGGGAGGGAGGTGGTGGAGGGGATGGGGGGGTGGAGGGGAGGGAGGTGGTGGAGGGGATGGGGGGGTGGAGGGGAGGGAGGTGGTGGAGGGGAGGGAGGTGGTGGAGGGGATGGGGGTGGTGGAGGGGATGGGGGTGGTGGAGGGGAGGGGGGTGGTGGAGGGGATGGGGGGGTGGAGGGGAGGGAGGTGGTGGAGGGGATGGGGGGGTGGAGGGGAGGGAGGTGGTGGAGGGGATGGGGGGGTGGAGGGGAGGGAGGTGGTGGAGGGGATGGGGGGTGGAGGGGAGGGAGGTGGTGGAGGGGATGGGGGGGTGGAGGGGATGGGGGGGTGGAGGGGAGGGAGGTGGTGGAGGGGAGGGCGGTGGAGGAGGGGATGGGGGGGTGGAGGGGAGGGCGGTGGAGGAGGGGATGGGGGGTGGAGGGGATGGGGGGTGGAGGGGAGGGCGGTAGTGGAGGGGAGGGGTGGAGGGGAGGGCGGTAGTGGAGGGGAGGGGTGGAGGGGAGGGCGGTAGTGGAGGGGATGGGGGGGTGGAGGGGAGGGCGGTAGTGGAGGGGATGGGGGGGTGGAGGGGAGGGCGGTGGTGGAGGGGAGGGCGGTGGTGGAGGGGATGGGGGGGTGGAGGGGATGGGGGGGTGGAGGGGAGGAAGGTGGTGGAGGGGAGGGAGGTGGTGGAGGGGAGGGAGGTGGTGGAGGGGAGGGAGGTGGTGGAGGGGATGGGGGGGTGGAGGGGATGGGGGGGTGGAGGGGAGGAAGGTGGTGGAGGGGAGGGAGGTGGTGGAGGGGATGGGGGGGTGGAGGGGAGGGCGGTGGTGGAGGGGATGGGGGGGTGGAGGGGAGGGCGGTGGTGGAGGGGATGGGGGGTGGAGGGGAGGGCGGTTGTGGAGGGGAGGGCGGTTGTGGAGGGGAGGGCGGTGGTGGAGGGGAGGGCGGTGGTGGAGGGGATGGGGGGGTGGAGGGGACGGGCGGTGGTGGAGGGGACGGCGGTGGTGGAGGGGACGGGGGGGTGGAGGGGAGGGCGGTGGTGGTGGGGACGGGGGGGTGGAGGGGAGGGCGGTGGTGGAGGGGACGGGGGGGTGGAGGGGAGGGCGGTGGTGGAGGGGACGGGGGGGTGGAGGGGAGGGCGGTGGTGGAGGGGACGGGGGGGGTGGAGGGGAGGGCGGTGGTGGAGGGGACGGGGGGGTGGAGGGGAGGGCGGTGGTGGAGGGGACGGGGGGGTGAAGGGGATGGGGGGTGGAGGGGAGGGCGGTAGTGGAGGGGATGGGGGGGTGGAGGGGAGGGCGGTGGTGGAGGGGAGGGCGGTGGTGGAGGGGAGGGCGGTGGTGGAGGGGAGGGCGGTGGTGGAGGGGATGGGGGGGTGGAGGGGATGGGGGGGTGGAGGGGAGGAAGGTGGTGGAGGGGAGGGAGGTGGTGGAGGGGATGGGGGGGTGGAGGGGAGGAAGGTGGTGGAGGGGAGGGAGGTGGTGGAGGGGATGGGGGGGTGGAGGGGAGGGCGGTGGTGGAGGGGATGGGGGGTGGAGGGGAGGGCGGTTGTGGAGGGGAGGGCGGTTGTGGAGGGGAGGGCGGTGGTGGAGGGGATGGGGGGGTGGAGGGGACGGGGGGGTGGAGGGGAGGGCGGTGGTGGAGGGGACGGGGGGGTGGAGGGGAGGGCGGTGGTGGAGGGGACGGGGGGGTGGAGGGGAGGGCGGTGGTGGTGGGGACGGGGGGGTGGAGGGGAGGGCGGTGGTGGAGGGGACGGGGGGGTGGAGGGGAGGGCGGTGGTGGAGGGGACGGGGGGGTGGAGGGGATGGGGGGTGGAGGGGAGGGCGGTAGTGGAGGGGATGGGGGGGTGGAGGGGAGGGCGGTAGTGGAGGGGATGGGGGGTGGAGGGGAGGGCGGTAGTGGAGAGGATGGGGGGGTGGAGGGGAGGGCGGTGGTGGAGGGGAGGGTGGTTGTGGAGGGGAGGGTGGTTGTGGAGGGGAGGGCGGTGGTGGAGGGGATGGGGGGGTGGAGGGGATGGGGGGTGGAGGGGAGGGAGGTGGTGGAGGGGAGGGAGGTGGTGGAGGGGAGGGCGGTGGTGGAGGGGACGGGGGGGTGGAGGGGAGGGCGGTGGTGGAGGGGATGGGGGGTGGAGGGGATGGGGGGTGGAGGGGATGGGGGGTGGAGGGGATGGGGGGTGGAGGGGAGGGCGGTAGTGGAGGGGATGGGGGGGTGGAGGGGAGGGCGGTGGTGGAGGGGAGGGCGGTGGTGGAGGGGAGGGCGGTGGTGGAGGGGATGGGGGGGTGGAGGGGATGGGGGGGTGGAGGGGAGGAAGGTGGTGGAGGGGAGGAAGGTGGTGGAGGGGAGGGAGGTGGTGGAGGGGATGGGGGGGTGGAGGGGAGGGAGGTGGTGGAGGGGATGGGGGGGTGGAGGGGAGGAAGGTGGTGGAGGGGAGGGAGGTGGTGGAGGGGATGGGGGGGTGGAGGGGAGGGCGGTGGTGGAGGGGATGGGGGGTGGAGGGGAGGGCGGTTGTGGAGGGGAGGGCGGTTGTGGAGGGGAGGGCGGTTGTGGAGGGGATGGGGGGGTGGAGGGGACGGGGGGGGTGGAGGGGAGGGCGGTGGTGGAGGGGACGGGGGGGTGGAGGGGAGGGCGGTGGTGGAGGGGACGGGGGGGTGGAGGGGAGGGCGGTGGTGGTGGGGACGGGGGGGTGGAGGGGAGGGCGGTGGTGGAGGGGACGGGGGGGTGGAGGGGAGGGCGGTGGTGGAGGGGACGGGGGGGTGGAGGGGATGGGGGGTGGAGGGGAGGGCGGTAGTGGAGGGGATGGGGGGGTGGAGGGGAGGGCGGTAGTGGAGGGGATGGGGGGTGGAGGGGAGGGCGGTAGTGGAGAGGATGGGGGGGTGGAGGGGAGGGCGGTGGTGGAGGGGAGGGTGGTTGTGGAGGGGAGGGTGGTTGTGGAGGGGAGGGCGGTGGTGGAGGGGATGGGGGGGTGGAGGGGATGGGGGGTGGAGGGGAGGGAGGTGGTGGAGGGGAGGGAGGTGGTGGAGGGGAGGGCGGTGGTGGAGGGGACGGGGGGGTGGAGGGGAGGGCGGTGGTGGAGGGGATGGGGGGTGGAGGGGATGGGGGGTGGAGGGGATGGGGGGTGGAGGGGAGGGCGGTAGTGGAGGGGACGGGGGGGTGGAGGGGAGGGCGGTAGTGGAGGGGACGGGGGGGTGGAGGGGAGGGCGGTGGTGGAGGGGACGGGGGGGTGGAGGGGAGGGCGGTGGTGGAGGGGACGGGGGGGTGGAGGGGAGGGTGGTGGTGGAGGGGAGGGTGGTGGTGGAGGGGAGGGTGGTGGTGGAGGGGAGGGTGGTGGTGGAGGGGAGGGTGGTGGTGGAGGGGAGGGTGGTGGTGGAGGGGAGGGTGGTGGTGGTGGAGGGGAGGGTGGTGGTGGTGGAGGGGAGGGTGGTGGTGGTGGAGGGGAGGGTGGTGGTGGAGGGGAGGGTGGTGGTGGAGGGGAGGGTGGTGGTGGAGGGGAGGGTGGTGGTGGAGGGGAGGGTGGTGGTGGAGGGGAGGGTGGTGGTGGAGGGGATGGGGGGGTGGAGGGGAGGGAGGTGGTGGAGGGGATGGGGTGGTGGAGGGGAGGGAGGTGGTGGAGGGGAGGGAGGTGGTGGAGGGGATGGGGTGGTGGAGGGGAGGGAGGTGGTGGAGGGGATGGGGGGGTGGAGGGGAGGGAGGTGGTGGAGGGGATGGGGGTGTGGAGGGGAGGGAGGTGGTGGAGGGGATGGGGGGGTGGAGGGGAGGGCGGTGGAGGAGGGGATGGGGGGTGGAGGGGATGGGGGGGTGGAGGGGAGGGCGGTAGTGGAGGGGATGGGGGGTGGAGGGGAGGGCGGTAGTGGAGGGGATGGGGGGTGGAGGGGAGGGCGGCAGTGGAGGGGATGGGGGGGTGGAGGGGAGGGCGGTGGTGGAGGGGAGGGCGGTGGTGGAGGGGAGGGCGGTGGTGGAGGGGAGGGCGGTGGTGGAGGGGAGGGCGGTGGTGGAGGGGATGGGGGGGTGGAGGGGATGGGGGGGTGGAGGGGAGGAAGGTGGTGGAGGGGTGAGGTGGTGGAGGGGATGGGGGGGTGGAGGGGAGGAAGGTGGTGGAGGGGAGGGAGGTGGTGGAGGGGATGGGGGGGTGGAGGGGAGGGCGGTGGTGGAGGGGATGGGGGGGTGGAGGGGAGGGCGGTGGTGGAGGGGATGGGGGGGTGGAGGGGAGGGCGGTGGTGGAGGGGAGGGCGGTGGTGGAGGGGAGGGCGGTGGTGGAGGGGAGGGCGGTGGTGGAGGGGACGGGGGGGTGGAGGGGAGGGCGGTGGTGGAGGGTACGGTGGGGTGGAGGGGACGGGGGGGTGGAGGGGAGGGCGGTGGTGGAGGGGTGAGGTGGTGGAGGGGATGGGGGGGTGGAGGGGAGGAAGGTGGTGGAGGGGAGGGAGGTGGTGGAGGGGATGGGGGGGTGGAGGGGAGGGCGGTGGTGGAGGGGATGGGGGGGTGGAGGGGAGGGCGGTGGTGGAGGGGAGGGCGGTGGTGGAGGGGAGGGCGGTGGTGGAGGGGAGGGCGGTGGTGGAGGGGACGGGGGGGTGGAGGGGAGGGCGGTGGTGGAGGGTACGGTGGGGTGGAGGGGACGGGGGGGTGGAGGGGAGGGCGGTGGTGGTGGGGACGGGGGGGTGGAGGGGAGGGCGGTGGTGGAGGGGACGGGGGGGTGGAGGGGAGGGCGGTGGTGGAGGGGACGGGGGGGTGGAGGGGAGGGCGGTGGTGGAGGGGAGGGCGGTGGTGGAGGGGAGGGCGGTGGTGGAGGGGAGGGCGGTGGTGGAGGGGAGGGCGGTGGTGGAGGGGATGGGGGGCTGGAGGGGAGGAAGGTGGTGGAGGGGAGGGAGGTGGTGGAGGGGATGGGGGGGTGGAGGGGAGGAAGGTGGTGGAGGGGAGGGAGGTGGAGGGGAGGGAGGTGGTGGAGGGGATGGGGGGGTGGAGGGGAGGGCGGTGGTGGAGGGGATGGGGGGGTGGAGGGGAGGGCGGTGGTGGAGGGGATGGGGGGTGGAGGGGAGGGCGGTGGTGGAGGGGAGGGCGGTGGTGGAGGGGAGGGCGGTGGTGGAGGGGAGGGCGGTGGTGGAGGGGATGGGGGGGTGGAGGGGACGGGGGGGTGGAGGGGAGGGCGGTGGTGGAGGGGACGCGGGGGTGGAGGGGAGGGCGGTGGTGGAGGGGACGGGGGGGTGGAGGGGAGGGCGGTGGTGGAGGAGACGGGGGGGTGGAGGGGAGGGCGGTGGTGGTGGGGACGGGGGGGTGGAGGGGAGGGCGGTGGTGGAGGGGACGGGGGGGTGGAGGGGAGGGCGGTGGTGGAGGGGACGGGGGGGTGGAGGGGAGGGCGGTGGTGGAGGGGACGGGGGGGTGGAGGGGATGGAGGGTGGAGGGGAGGGCGGTAGTGGAGGGGATGGGGGGGTGGAGGGGAGGGCGGTAGTGGAGGGGATGGGGGTTGGAGGGGAGGGCGGTAGTGGAGGGGATGGGGGGGTGGAGGGGAGGGTGGTTGTGGAGGGGAGGGTGGTTGTGGAGGGGCGGGTGGTTGTGGAGGGGAGGGTGGTTGTGGAGGGGAGGGTGGTTGTGGAGGGGAGGGTGGTTGTGGAGGGGATGGGGGGGTGGAGGGGAGGGAGGTGGTGGAGGGGAGGGAGGTGGTGGAGGGGAGGGAGGTGGTGGAGGGGAGGGAGGTGGTGGAGGGGATGGGGGGGTGGAGGGGAGGGCGGTGGTGGAGGGGATGGGGGGGTGGAGGGGAGGGCGGTGGTGGAGGGGATGGGGGGGTGGAGGGGAGGGCGGTGGTGGAGGGGATGGGGGGTGGAGGGGATGGGGGGTGGAGGGGAGGGCGGTAGTGGAGGGGATGGGGGGTGGAGGGGAGGGCGGTAGTGGAGGGGATGGGGGGGTGGAGGGGAGGGCGGTAGTGGAGGGGATGGGGGGGTGGTGGGGATGGGGGGGTGGAGGGGAGGGCGGTAGTGGAGGGGATGGGGGGTGGAGGGGAGGGCGGTGGTGGAGGGGAGGGCGGTGGTGGAGGGGAGGGCGGTGGTGGAGGGGAGGGCGGTGGTGGAGGGGACGGGGGGGTGGAGGGGAGGGCGGTGGTGGAGGGGACGGGGGGGTGGAGGGGAGGGCGGTGGTGGAGGGGACGGGGGGGTGGAGGGGAGGGCGGTGGTGGAGGGGACGGGGGGGTGGAGGGGAGGGCGGGGGTGGAGGGGAGGGCGGGGGTGGAGGGGACGGGGGGGTGGAGGGGAGGGCGGTGGTGGAGGGGACGGGGGGGTGGAGGGGAGGGCGGTGGTGGAGGGGACGGGGGGGTGGACGGGAGGGCGGTGGTGGAGGGGACGGGGGGGTGGAGGGGAGGGCGGTGGTGGAGGGGACGGGGGGGTGGAGGGGAGGGCGGTGGTGGAGGGGACGGGGGGGTGGAGGGGAGGGCGGTGGTGGAGGGGACGGGGGGGTGGAGGGGAGGGCGGTGGTGGAGGGGACGGGGGGGTGGAGGGGAGGGCGGTGGTGGAGGGGACGGGGGGGTGGAGGGGAGGGCGGTGGTGGAGGGGACGGGGGGGTGGAGGGGAGGGCGGTGGTGGAGGGGACGGGGGTGGTGGAGGGGAGGGCGGTAGTGGAGGGGAGGGCGGTAGTGGAGGGGATGGGGGTGTGGAGGGGATGGGGGGGTGGAGGGGAGGGCGGTGGTGGAGGGGAGGGCGGTGGTGGAGGGGAGGGCGGTGGTGGAGGGGAGGGCGGTGGTGGAGGGGAGGGCGGTGGTGGAGGGGAGGGAGGTGGTGGAGGGGATGGGGGGGTGGAGGGGATGGGGGGGTGGAGGGGAGGGCGGTGGTGGAGGGGATGGGGGGGTGGAGGGGAGGGCGGTGGTGGAGGGGATGGGGGGTGGAGGGGATGGGGGGTGGAGGGTAGGGCGGTAGTGGAGGGGATGGGGGGGTGGAGGGGAGGGCGGTAGTGGAGGGGATGGGGGGGTGGAGGGGAGGGCGGTAGTGGAGGGGATGGGGGGTGGAGGGGAGGGCGGTAGTGGAGGGGGTGGAGGGGATGGGGGGGTGGAGGGGAGGGCGGTGGTGGAGGGGAGGGCGGTGGTGGAGGGGATGGGGGGGTGGAGGGGACGGGGGGGTGGAGGGGACGGCGGTGGTGGAGGGGACGGGGGGTGGAGGGGAGGGCGGTGGTGGAGGGGACGGGGGGGTGGAGGGGAGGGCGGTGGTGGAGGGGACGGGGGGGTGGAGGGGAGGGCGGTGGTGGAGGGGAGGGCGGTGGTGGAGGGGAGGGCGGTGGTGGAGGGGACGTGGGGGTGGCGGGGAGGGCGGTGGTGGAGGGGACGGGGGGGGTGGAGGGGAGGGCGGTGGTGGAGGGGATGGGGGGTGGAGGGGATGGGGGGTGGAGGGGAGGGCGGTAGTGGAGGGGATGGGGGGGTGGAGGGGAGGGCGGTAGTGGAGGGGATGGGGGGGTGGAGGGGAGGGCGGTAGTGGAGGGGATGGGGGGGTGGAGGGGAGGGCGGTGGTGGAGGGGAGGGCGGTGGTGGAGGGGAGGGCGGTGGTGGAGGGGAGGGCGGTGGTGGAGGGGATGGGGGGTGGAGGGGAGGGAGGTGGTGGAGGGGAGGGAGGTGGTGGAGGGGAGGGAGGTGGTGGAGGGGAGGGGGGTGGTGGAGGGGATGGGGGGGTGGAGGGGATGGGGGGGTGGAGGGGATGGGGGGGTGGAGGGGATGGGGGGGTGGAGGGGATGGGGGGTGGAGGGGAGGGCGGTGGTGGAGGGGATGGGGGGGTGGAGGGGAGGGCGGTAGTGGAGGGGATGGGGGGGTGGAGGGGAGGGCGGTGGTGGAGGGGATGGGGTGGAGGGGATGGGGGGGTGGAGGGCAGGGCGGTAGTGGAGGGGATGGGGGGGTGGAGGGGAGGGCGGTAGTGGAGGGGATGGGGGGGTGGAGGGGAGGGCGGTAGTGGAGGGGATGGGGGGTGGAGGGGAGGGCGGTTGTGGAGGGGAGGGCGTTTGTGGAGGGGAGGGCGGTTGTGGAGGGGACGGGGGGGTGGAGGGGACGGGGGGGTGGAGGGGAGGGCGGTGGTGGAGGGGACGGGGGCGTGGAGGGGAGGGCGGTGGTGGAGGGGACGGGGGGTGGAGGGCAGGGCGGTGGTGGAGTGGACGGGGGGGTGGAGGGGAGGGCGGTGGTGGAGGGGACGGGGGGTGGAGGGGAGGGCGGTGGTGGAGGGGACGGGGGGTGGAGGGGATGGGGGGTGGAGGGGAGGGCGGTAGTGGAGGGGATGGGGGGGTGGAGGGGAGGGCGGTAGTGGAGGGGATGGGGGGGTGGAGGGGAGGGCGGTAGTGGAGGGGATGGGGGGGTGGAGGGGAGGGCGGTAGTGGAGGGGATGGGGGGGTGGAGGGGAGGGCGGTGGTGGAGGGGAGGGCGGTGGTGGAGGGGAGGGCGGTGGTGGAGGGGAGGGCGGTGGTGGAGGGGAGGGCGGTGGTGGAGGGGAGGGCGGTGGTGGAGGGGATGGGGGGGTGGAGGGGAGGGAGGTGGTGGAGGGGATGGGGGGGTGGAGGGGAGGGCGGTGGTGGAGGGGATGGGGGGTGGAGGGGATGGGGGGTGGAGGGGAGGGCGGTAGTGGAGGGGATGGGGGGGTGGAGGGGAGGGCGGTAGTGGAGGGGATGGGGGGGTGGAGGGGATGGCGGTAGTGGAGGGGAGGGCGGTGGTGGAGGGGAGGGCGGTGGTGGAGGGGAGGGCGGTGGTGGAGGGGATGGGGGGGTGGAGGGGAGGGAGGTGGTGGAGGGGAGGGAGGTGGTGGAGGGGAGGGAGGTGGTGGAGGGGATGGGGGGGTGGAGGGGATGGGGGGGTGGAGGGGATGGGGGGGTGGAGGGGAGGGCGGTGGTGGAGGGGATGGGGGGGTGGAGGGGAGGGCGGTGGTGGAGGGGATGGGGGGTGGAGGGGATGGGGGGTGGAGGGGAGGGCGGTAGTGGAGGGGATGGGGGGGTGGAGGGGAGGGCGGTAGTGGAGGGGATGGGGGGGTGGAGGAGATGGGGGGTGGAGGGGAGGGCGGTAGTGGAGGGGATGGGGGGGTGGAGGGGAGGGCGGTAGTGGAGGGGATGGGGGGGTGGAGGGGAGGGCGGTGGTGGAGGGGAGGGCGGTGGTGGAGGGGAGGGCGGTGGTGGAGGGGAGGGCGGTGGTGGAGGGGAGGGCGGTGGTGGAGGGGATGGGGGGGTGGAGGGGACGGGGGGGTGGAGGGGAGGGCGGTGGTGGAGGGGACGGGGGGGTGGAGGGGAGGGCGGTGGTGGAGGGGACGGGGGGGTGGAGGGGAGGGCGGTGGTGGAGGGGACGGGGGGGTGGAGGGGAGGGCGGTGGTGGAGGGGACGGGGGGGTGGAGGGGAGGGCGGTGGTGGAGGGGACGGGGGGGTGGAGGGGAGGGCGGTGGTGGAGGGGACGGGGGGGTGGAGGGGAGGGCGGTGGTGGAGGGGACGGGGGGGTGGAGGGGAGGGCGGTGGTGGAGGGGACGGGGGGGTGGAGGGGAGGGCGGTGGTGGAGGGGACGGGGGGGTGGAGGGGAGGGCGGTGGTGGAGGGGACGGGGGGGTGGAGGGGAGGGCGGTGGTGGAGGGGACGGGGGGGTGGAGGGGAGGGCGGTGGTGGAGGGGACGGGGGGGTGGAGGGGAGGGCGGTGGTGGAGGGGACGGGGGGGTGGAGGGGAGGGCGGTGGTGGAGGGGACGGGGGGGTGGAGGGGAGGGCGGTGGTGGAGGGGACGGGGGGGTGGAGGGGAGGGCGGTGGTGGAGGGGACGGGGGGGTGGAGGGGAGGGCGGTGGTGGAGGGGACGGGGGGGTGGAGGGGAGGGCGGTGGTGGAGGGGACGGGGGGGTGGAGGGGAGGGCGGTGGTGGAGGGGACGGGGGGGTGGAGGGGAGGGCGGTGGTGGAGGGGACGGGGGGTGGAGGGGAGGGCGGTGGTGGAGGGGACGGGGGGGTGGAGGGGAGCGGGGGGGTGGAGGGGAGGGCGGTGGTGGAGGGGACGGGGGGGTGGAGGGGAGGGCGGTAGTGGAGTGGACGGGGGGGTGGAGGGGAGGGCGGTAGTGGGGTGGTCGGGGGGGGTGGAGGGGAGGGCGGTAGTGGAGTGGACGGGGGGGTGGAGGGGAGGGCGGTAGTGGAGTGGACGGGGGGGTGGAGGGGAGGGCGGTAGTGGAGGGGACGGGGGGGTGGAGGGGAGGGCGGTAGTGGAGGGGAGGGCGGTAGTGGAGGGGATGGGGGGGTGGAGGGGAGGGCGGTAGTGGAGGGGAATGGTGGTGGAGGGGAGGGCGGTAGTGGAGGGGATGGGGGGGTGGAGGGGACGGGGGGTGGAGGGGAGGGCGGTAGTGGAGGGGACGGGGGGGTGGAGGGGAGGGCGGTAGTGGAGGGGAGGGCGGTAGTGGAGGGGATGGGGTGGAGGGGAGGGCGGTAGTGAAGGGGAATGGGGGGGTGGAGGGGAGGGCGGTGGTGGAGGGGATGGGGGGGTGGAGGGGAGGGCGGTGGTGGAGGGGATGGGGGGTGGAGGGGATGGGGGGTGGAGGGGAGGGCGGTAGTGGAGGGGATGGGGGGGTGGAGGGGAGGGCGGTAGTGGAGGGGATGGGGGGGTGGAGGGGAGGGCGGTGGTGGAGGGGAGGGCGGTGGTGGAGGGGAGGGCGGTAGTGGAGTGGACGGGGGGGTGGAGGGGAGGGCGGTAGTGGGGTGGTCGGGGGGTTGGAGGGGAGGGCGGTAGTGGAGTGGACGGGGGGGTGGAGGGGAGGGCGGTAGTGGAGGGGACGGGGGGTGGAGGGGAGGGCGGTAGTGGAGGGGACGGGGGGGTGGAGGGGAGGGCGGTAGTGGAGGGGAGGGCGGTAGTGGAGGGGATGGGGGGGTGGAGGGGAGGGCGGTAGTGGAGGGGAATGGTGGTGGAGGGGAGGGCGGTAGTGGAGGGGATGGGGGGGTGGAGGGGACGGGGGGTGGAGGGGAGGGCGGTAGTGGAGGGGACGGGGGGGTGGAGGGGAGGGCGGTAGTGGAGGGGAGGGCGGTAGTGGAGGGGATGGGGGGGTGCAGGGGAGGGCGGTAGTGGAGGGGAATGGGGGGGTGGAGGGGAGGGCGGTGGTGGAGGGGATGGGGGGGTAGAGGGGAGGGCGGTGGTGGAGGGGATGGGGGGTGGAGGGGATGGGGGGTGGAGGGGAGGGCGGTAGTGGAGGGGATGGGGGGGTGGAGGGGAGGGCGGTAGTGGAGGGGATGGGGGGGTGGAGGGGAGGGCGGTAGTGGAGGGGAGGGCGGTAGTGGAGGGGAGGGCGGTGGTGGAGGGGAGGGCGGTGGTGGAGGGGAGGGCGGTGGTGGAGGGGAGGGCGGTGGTGGAGGGGATGGGGGGGTGGAGGGGACTGGGGGGTGGAGGGGAGGGCGGTGGTGGAGGGGACGGGGGGGTGGAGGGGAGGGCGGTGGTGGAGGGGACGGGGGGGTGGAGGGGAGGGCGGTGGTGGAGGGGACGGGGGGGTGGAGGGGAGGGCGGTGGTGGAGGGGACGGGGGGGTGGAGGGGAGGGCGGTAGTGGAGGGGACGGGGGGGTGGAGGGGAGGGCGGTAGTGGAGGGGAGGGCGGTAGTGGAGGGGATGGGGGGGTGCAGGGGAGGGCGGTAGTGGAGGGGAATGGGGGGGTGGAGGGGAGGGCGGTGGTGGAGGGGATGGGGGGGTAGAGGGGAGGGCGGTGGTGGAGGGGATGGGGGGTGGAGGGGATGGGGGGTGGAGGGGAGGGCGGTAGTGGAGGGGATGGGGGGGTGGAGGGGAGGGCGGTGGTGGAGGGGAGGGCGGTGGTGGAGGGGAGGGCGGTGGTGGAGGGGAGGGCGGTGGTGGAGGGGACGGGGGGGTGGAGGGGACGGGGGGGTGGAGGGGAGGGCGGTGGTGGAGGGGACGGGGGGGTGGAGGGGAGGGCGGTGGTGGAGGGGACGGGGGGGTGGAGGGGAGGGCGGTAGTGGAGGGGACGGGGGGTGGAGGGGAGGGCGGTAGTGGAGGGGAGGGCGGTAGTGGAGGGGATGGGGGGGTGCAGGGGAGGGCGGTAGTGGAGGGGAATGGGGGGGTGGAGGGGAGGGCGGTGGTGGAGGGGATGGGGGGGTAGACGGGAGGGCGGTGGTGGAGGGGATGGGGGAGTGGAGGGGAGGGCGGTGGTGGAGGGGACGGGGGGGTGGAGGGGAGGGCGGTAGTGGAGGGGACGGGGGGGTGGAGGGGAGGGCGGTAGTGGAGGGGAGGGCGGTAGTGGAGGGGATGGGGGGGTGCAGGGGAGGGCGGTAGTGGAGGGGAATGGGGGGGTGGAGGGGAGGGCGGTGGTGGAGGGGATGGGGGGGTAGAGGGGAGGGCGGTGGTGGAGGGGATGGGGGGTGGAGGGGATGGGGGGTGGAGGGGAGGGCGGTAGTGGAGGGGATGGGGGGGTGGAGGGGAGGGCGGTAGTGGAGGGGATGGGGGGGTGGAGGGGAGGGCGGTAGTGGAGGGGATGGGGTGGTGGAGGGGAGGGCGGTGGTGGAGGGGAGGGCGGTGGTGGAGGGGAGGGCGGTGGTGGAGGGGAGGGCGGTGGTGGAGGGGAGGGCGGTGGTGGAGGGGAGGGCGGTGGTGGAGGGGATGGGGGGGTGGAGGGGACGGGGGGTGGAGGGGACGGGGGGGTGGAGGGGAGGGCGGTGGTGGAGGGGACGGGGGGGTGGAGGGGAGGGCGGTGGTGGAGGGGACGGGGGGGTGGAGGGGAGGGCGGTGGTGGAGGGGACGGGGGGGTGGAGGGGAGGGCGGTGGTGGAGGGGACGGGGGGGTGGAGGGGAGGGCGGTGGTGGAGGGGACGGGGGGGGTGGAGGGGAGGGCGGTGGTGGAGGGGACGGGGGGGTGGAGGGGAGGGCGGTGGTGGAGGGGACGGGGGGGTGGAGGGGAGGGCGGTGGTGGAGGGGACGGGGGGGTGGAGGGGAGGGCGGTGGTGGAGGGGACGGGGGGTGGAGGGGAGGGCGGTGGTGGAGGGGACGGGGGGGTGGAGGGGAGGGCGGTGGTGGAGGGGACGGAGGGGGTGGAGGGGAGGGCGGTGGTGGAGGGGACGGAGGGGGTGGAGGGGAGGGCGGTGGTGGAGGGGACGGAGGGAGTGGAGGGGAGGGCGGTAGTGGAGGGGACGGGGGGTGGAGGGGAGGGCGGTAGTGGAGTGGACGGGGGGGTGGAGGGGAGGGCGGTAGTGGGGTGGTCGGGGGGGGTGGAGGGGAGGGCGGTAGTGGAGTGGACGGGGGGTGGAGGGGAGGGCGGTGGTGGAGTGGACGGGGGGGTGGAGGGGAGGGCGGTGGTGGAGGGGACGGGGGGGTGGAGGGGAGGGCGGTGGTGGAGGGGACGGGGGGGTGGAGGGGAGGGCGGTGGTGGAGGGGACGGGGGGGTGGAGGGGAGGGCGGTGGTGGAGGGGACGGGGGGGTGGAGGGGAGGGCGGTGGTGGAGGGGACGGGGGGGTGGAGGGGAGGGCGGTAGTGGAGGGGACGGGGGGTGGAGAGGAGGGCGGTAGTGGAGGGGACGGGGGGGTGGAGGGGAGGGCGGTAGTGGAGGGGACGGGGGGGTGGAGGGGAGGGCGGTAGTGGAGGGGAATGGTGGTGGAGGGGAGGGCGGTAGTGGAGGGGATGGGCGGGTGGAGGGGACGGGGGGTGGAGGGGAGGGCGGTAGTGGAGTGGACGGGGGGGTGGAGGGGAGGGCGGTAGTGGGGTGGTCGGGGGGGTGGAGGGGAGGGCGGTAGTGGAGTGGACGGGGGGGTGGAGGGGAGGGCGGTAGTGGAGGGGACGGGGGGGTGGAGGGGAGGGCGGTAGTGGAGGGGACGGGGGGTGGAGGGGAGGGCGGTAGTGGAGGGGACGCGGGGGTGGAGGGGAGGGCGGTAGTGGAGGGGAGGGCGGTAGTGGAGGGGATGGGGGGGTGGAGGGGAGGGCGGTAGTGGAGGGGACGGGGGGGTGGACGGGAGGGCGGTAGTGGAGTGGACGGGGGGGTGGAGGGGAGGGCGGTAGTGGAGGGGATGGGGGGGTGGAGGGGACGGGGGGTGGAGGGGAGAGCGGTAGTGGAGGGGACGGGGGGGTGGAGGGGAGGGCGGTAGTGGAGGGGAGGGCGGTAGTGGAGGGGATGGGGGGGTGGAGGGGAGGGCGGTAGTGGAGGGGAATGGTGGAGGGGAGGGCGGTAGTGGAGGGGATGGGGGCGTGGAGGGGATGGGGGGTGGAGGGGAGGGCGGTAGTGGAGGGGATGGGGGTGTGGAGGGGATGGGGGTGGTGGAGGGGAGGGTGGTGGTGGAGGGGAGGTGGGGGTGGAGGGGAGGGTGGTGGTGGAGGGAATGGGGGGGTGGAGGGGATGGGGGGGTGGAGGGGAGGGTGGTGGTGGAGGGGATGGGGGGGTGGAGGGGATGGGGGGTTGGAGGGGAGGGTGGTGGTGGAGGGGATGGGGGGGTGGAGTGGATGGGGGGGTGGAGGCGAGGGCGGTAGTGGAGGGGAGGGCGGTAGTGGAGGGGTTGGGGGGGTGGAGGGGAGGGTGGTAGTGGAGGGGAATGGTGGTGGAGGGGAGGGCGGTAGTTGAGGGGAGGGCGGTAGTGGAGGGGAGGGCGGTAGTGGAGAGGATGGGGGGTGGAGGGGATGGGGGGGTGGAGGGGAGGGCGGTAGTGGAGGGGATGGGGGCGTGGAGGGGAGGGCTGTAGTGGAGGGGATGGGGGGGTGGAGGGGAGGGCTGTAGTGGAGGGGATGGGGGGTGGAGGGGAAGGTGGTGGTGGAGGGGAGGGTGGTGGTGGAGGGGAGGGTGGTGGTGGAGGGGAGGGTGGTGGTGGAGGGGAGGGTGGTGGTGGAGGGGATGGGGGGGTGGAGGGGAGGGTGGTAGTGGAGGGGATGGGGGGGTGGAGGGGAGGGTGGTAGTGGAGGGGATGGGGGGGTGGAGGGGAGGGTGCTGGTGGAGGGGATGGGGGGTGGAGGGGAGGGTGGTGGTGGAGGGGATGGGGGGTGGAGGGGAGGGTGGTAGTGGAGGGGATGGGGGGTGGAGGGGAGGGTGGTAGTGGAGGGGATGGGGGGGTGGAGGGGAGGGTGGTGGTGGAGGGGATGGGGGGGTGGAGGGGAGGGCGGGGGTGGAGGGGACGGCGGGGGTGGAGGGGACGGCGGGGGTGGAGGGGAGGGCGGTGGTGGAGGGGATGGGGGGGTGGAGGGGAGGGCGGTAGTGGAGGGGATGGGGGGGTGGAGGGGAGGGCGGTAGTGGAGGGGATGGGGGGGTGGAGGGGAGGGCGGTAGTGGAGGGGATGGGGGGGTGGAGGGGAGGGCGGTAGTGGAGGGGATGGGGGGGTGGAGGGGAGGGCGGTAGTGGAGGGGATGGGGGGGTGGAGGGGAGGGCGGTAGTGGAGGGGATGGGGGGGTGGAGGGGAGGGCGGTAGTGGAGGGGATGGGGGGGTGGAGGGGAGGGCGGTAGTGGAGGGGATGGGGGGGTGGAGGGGAGGGCGGTAGTGGAGGGGATGGGGGGTGGAGGGGAGGGCGGTAGTGGAGGGGATGGGGGGGTGGAGGGGAGGGCGGTAGTGGAGGGGTGGGGGGGTGGAGGGGAGGGCGGTAGTGGAGGGGATGGGGGGTGGAGGGGAGGGCGGTAGTGGAGGGGATGGGGGGGTGGAGGGGAGGGCGGTGATGGAGGGGATGGGGGGGTGGAGGGGAGGGCGGTGGTGGAGGGGATGGGGGGGTGGAGGGGAGGGCGGTGGTGGAGGGGATGGGGGGGTGGAGGGGAGGGCGGTGGTGGAGGGGATGGGGGGGTGGAGGGGAGGGCGGTGGTGGAGGGGAGGGCGGTGGTGGAGGGGAGGGCGGTGGTGGAGGGGAGGGCGGTAGTGGAGGGGATGGGGGGGTGGAGGGGAGGGCGGTAGTGGAGGGGATGGGGGGGTGGAGGGGATGGGGGGGCGGAGGGGCGGGCGGTAGTGGAGGGGATGGGGGGGTGGAGTGGAGGGCGGTAGTGGACGGGATGGGGGGGTGGAGGGGAGGCCGTTAGTGGAGGGGACGGGGGGGTGGAGGGGAGGGCGGTAGTGGACGGGATGGGGGGGTGGAGAGGAGGGCGGCAGTGGAGGGGATGGGGGGGTGGAGGGGATGGGGGGGTGGAGGGGAGGGCGGCAGTGGAGGGGATGGGGGGGTGGAGGGGATGGGGGGGTGGAGGGGAGGGCGATAGTGGAGGGGATGGGGGGGTGGAGGGGAGGGCGGTAGTGGAGGGGATGGGGGAGTGGAGGGGAGGGCGGTAGTGGAGGGGATGGGGGGGTGGAGGGGAGGGCGGTAGTGGAGGGGATGGGGGGGTGGAGGGGAGGGCGGTAGTGGAGGGGATGGGGGGGTGGAGGGGAGGGCGGTAGTGGAGGGGATGGGGGGGTGGAGGGGAGGGCGGTAGTGGAGGGGATGGGGGGGTGGAGGGGAGGGCGGTAGTGGAGGGGAGGGCGGTAGTGGAGGGAATGGGGGGGTGGAGGGGAGGGCGGTGGTGGAGGGGATGGGGGGGTGGAGGGGAGGGCGGTGGTGGAGGGGAATGGGGGGTGGAGGGGAGGGCGGTGGTGGAGGGGATGGGGGGGTGGAGGGGAGGGCGGTAGTGGAGGGGAGGGCGGTAGTGGAGGGGATGGGGGGGTGGAGGGGATGGGGGGGTGGAGGGGAGGGCGGTAGTGGAGGGGATGGGGGGGTGGAGTGGAGGGCGGTAGTGGACGGGATGGGGGGGTGGAGGGGAGGGCGGTAGTGGAGGGGATGGGGGGGTGGAGTGGAGGGCGGTAGTGGACGGGATGGGGGGGTGGAGGGGAGGGCGGTAGTGGAGGGGATGGGGGGGTGGAGGGGAGGGCGGTAGTGGAGGGGATGGGGGGGTGGAGGGGAGGGCGGTAGTGGACGGGATGGGGGGGTGGAGAGGAGGGCGGCAGTGGAGGGGATGGGGGGGTGGAGGGGATGGGGGGGTGGAGGGGAGGGCGGTAGTGGAGGGGATGGGGGGGTGGAGTGGAGGGCGGTAGTGGACGGGATGGGGGGGTGGAGGGGAGGGCGGTAGTGGAGGGGATGGGGGGGTGGAGTGGAGGGCGGTAGTGGACGGGATGGGGGGGTGGAGGGGAGGGCGGTAGTGGAGGGGATGGGGGGGTGGAGGGGAGGGCGGTAGTGGAGGGGATGGGGGGGTGGAGGGGAGGGCGGTAGTGGACGGGATGGGGGGGTGGAGAGGAGGGCGGCAGTGGAGGGGATGGGGGGGTGGAGGGGATGGGGGGGTGGAGGGGAAGGCGGTAGTGGAGGGGACGGGGGGGTGGAGGGGAGGGCGGTGGTGGAGGGGACGGGGGGGTGGAGGGGAGGGCGGTCGTGGAGGGGACGGGGGGTGGAGGGGAGGGCGGTAGTGGAGGGGACGGGGGAGTGGAGGGGAGGGCGGTAGTGGAGTGGATGGGGGGGTGGAGGGGAGGGCGGTAGTGGAGGGGATGGGGGGGTGGAGGGGAGGGCGGTAGTGGAGGGGAGGGCGGTAGTGGAGGGGAGGGCGGTAGTGGAGGGGAGGGCGGTAGTGGAGGGGTTGGGGGGTGGAGGGGAGAGCAGTGGTGGAGGGGAGGGCGGTAGTGGAGGGGATGGGGGGGTGGAGGGGAGGGCGGTAGTGGAGGGGATGGGGGGGTGGAGGGGAGGGCAGTGGTGGAGGGGATGGGGGGGTGGAGGGGAGGGCGGTAGTGGAGGGGATGGGGGGTGGAGGGGAGGGCGGTAGTGGAGGGGATGGGGGGGTGGAGGGGCGGGCGATAGTGGAGGGGATGGGGGGGTGGAGGGGAGTGCGGTAGTGGAGGGGAGGGCGGTAGTGGAGGGGATGGGGGGTGGAGGGGAGGGCGGTAGTGGAGGGAATGGGGGGGTGGAGGGGATGGGGGGGTGGAGGGGATGGGGGGGTGGAGGGGAGGGCGGTAGTGGAGGGGATGGGGGGGGTGGAGGGGATGGGGGGGTGGAGGGGATGGGGGGGGTGGAGGGGATGGGCGAGTGGAGGGGATGGGGGGGTGGAGGGGAGGGTGGTGGTGGAGGGTATGGGGGGGTGGAGGGGAGGGTGGTGGTGGAGGGGAGGGTGGTGGTGGAGGGGATGGGGGGGTGGAGGGGAGGGTGGTAGTGGAGGGGACGGGGGGGTGGAGGGGAGGGCGGTGGTGGAGGGGACGGGGGGGTGGAGGGGAGGGCGGTAGTGGAGGGGACGGGGGGTGGAGGGGAGGGCGGGAGTGGAGGGGACGGGGGGGTGGAGGGGAGGGCGGTAGTGGAGTGGATGGGGGGGTGGAGGGGAGGGCGGTAGTGGAGGGGATGGGGGGGTGGAGGGGAGGGCGGTAGTGGAGGGGAGGGCGGTAGTGGAGGGGAGGGCGGTAGTGGAGGGGATGGGGGGGTGGAGGGGAGGGCGGTAGTGGAGGGGATGGGGGGTGGAGGGGAGGGTGGTAGTGGAGGGGAGGGCGGTAGTGGAGGGGAGGGCGGTAGTGGAGGGGATGGGGGGGTGGAGGGGAGGGCGGTAGTGGAGGGGACGGGGGGGTGGAGGGGAGGGCGGTAGTGGAGGGGACGGGGGGTGGAGGGGAGGGCGGGAGTGGAGGGGACGGGGGGGTGGAGGGGAGGGCGGTAGTGGAGTGGATGGGGGGGTGGAGGGGAGGGCGGTAGTGGAGGGGATGGGGGGGTGGAGGGGAGGGCGGTAGTGGAGGGGAGGGCGGTAGTGGAGGGGAGGGCGGTAGTGGAGGGGATGGGGGGGTGGAGGGGAGGGCGGTAGTGGAGGGGATGGGGGGTGGAGCGGAGGGTGGTAGTGGAGGGGAGGGCGGTAGTGGAGGGGAGGGCGGTAGTGGAGGGGAGGGCGGTAGTGGAGGGGATGGGGGGTGGAGGGGAGGGCGGTAGTGGAGGGGATGGGGGGGTGGAGGGGAGGGCGGTAGTGGAGGGGATGGGGGGTGGAGGGGAGGGCGGTAGTGGAGGGGATGGGGGGTGGAGGGGAGGGCGGTAGTGGAGGGGATGGGGGGTGGAGGGGCGGGCGGTAGTGGAGGGGATGGGGGGTGGAGGGGAGGGCGGTAGTGGAGGGGATGGGGGGTGGAGGGGAGGGCGGTAGTGGAGGGGAATGGGGGTGGAGGGGAGGGCGGTAGTGGAGGGGATGGGTGGGTGGAGGGGATGGGTGGGTGGAGGGGAGGGTGGTAGTGGAGGGGATGGGGTGGTGGAGGGGATGGGGGGGTTGGGGGGGTGGAGGGGAGGGTGGTGGTGGAGGGGAGGGTGGTGGTGGAGGGGATGGGGGGGTGGAGGGGAGGGGATGGGGGGTGGAGGGGAGGGCGGTAGTGGAGGGGATGGGGGGGTGGAGGGGATGGGGGGGTGGAGGGGAGGGCGGTAGTGGAGGGGAGGGCGGTAGTGGAGGGGAGAGCGGTAGTGGATAGGATGGGGGGGTGGAGGGGAGGGCGGTAGTGGAGGGGATGGGGGGGTGTTGGGGAGGGCGGTAGTGGAGGGGATGGGGGGGTGGAGGGGAGGGTGGTGGTGGAGGGGAGGGTGGTGGTGGAGGGGAGGGTGGTGGTGGAGGGGAGGGTGGTGGTGGAGGGGATGGGGGGGTGGGGGGGAGGGTGGTGGTGGAGGGGAGGGTGGTGGTGGAGGGGATGGGGGTAGAGGGGAGGGTGGTAGTGGAGGGGAGGGTGGTAGTGGAGGGGAGGGTGGTGGTGGAGGGGAGGGTGGTGGTGGAGGGGAGGGTGGTGGTGGAGGGGAGGGTGGTGGTGGAGGGGAGGGTGGTGGTGGAGGGGAGGGTGGTGGTGGAGGGGAGGGTGGTGGTGGAGGGGAGGGTGGTGGTGGAGGGGATGGGGGGTGGTGGAGGGGATGGGGGGTGGTGGAGGGGATGGGGGGTGGAGGGGAGGTTGGTAGTGGAGGGGATGGGGGGTGGAGGGGATGGGGGGTGGAGGGGAGGTTGGTAGTGGAGGGGATGGGGGGGTGGAGGGGATGGGGGGGTGGAGGGGAGGGTGGTGGTGGAGGGGAGGGTGGTGGTGGAGGGGAGGGTGGGGGTGGAGGGCGGGGGTGGAGGGGGGGGGTGGTGGTGGAGGGGGGGGGTGGTGGTGGAGGGGGGGGGTGGTGGTGGAGGGGGGGGGTGGTGGTGGAGGGGAGGGTGGTGGTGGAGGGGAGGTGGGTGTGTAGGGGAGGGCGGGGGTGTAGGGGAGGGCGGGGGTGTAGGGGAGGGCGGGGGTGTAGGGGAGGGCGGGGGTGTAGGGGAGGGCGGGGGTGTAGGGGAGGGCGGGGGTGTAGGGGAGGGCGGTGGTGGAGGGGAGGGCGGTGGTGGAGGGGAGGGCGGTGGTGGAGGGGATGGGGGGGTGGAGGGGATGGGGGGGTGGAGGGGAGGGTGGTGGTGGAGGGGAGGGTGGTGGTGGAGGGGATGGGGGGGTGGAGGGGAGGGTGGTGGTGGAGGGGATGGGGGGGTGGAGGGGATGGGGGGGTGGAGGGGAGGGTGGTGGTGGAGGGGATGGGGGGGTGGAGGGGAGGGTGGTGGTGGAGGGGATGGGGGGGTGGAGGGGAGGGTGGTGGTGGAGGGGATGGGGGGGTGGAGGGGAGGGTGGTGGTGGAGGGGATGGGGGGGTGGAGGGGAGGGTGGTGGTGGAGGGCAGGGTGGTAGTGGAGGGGATGGGGGGTGGAGGGGAGGTTGGTAGTGGAGGGGATGGGGGGGTGGAGGGGATGGGGGGGTGGAGGGGATGGGGGGGTGGAGGGGAGGGCGGGGGGGGAGTGTGGTGGTGGAGGGGAGTGTGGTGGTGGAGGGGAGTGTGGTGGTGGAGGGGAGTGTGGTGGTGGAGGGGAGGGCGGGGGTGGAGGGGAGGGCGGTAGTGGAGGGGATGGGGGGGTGGAGGGGAGGGCGGTGGTGGAGGGGAGGGCGGTAGTGGAGGGAATGGGGGGGTGGAGGGGAGGGCGGTAGTGGAGGGGATGGGGGGTGGAGGGGAGGGCGGTAGTGGAGGGGATGGGGGGGTGGAGGGGAGGGCGGTAGTGGAAGGGGATGGGGGGGTGGAGCGGAGGGCGGTAGTGGAAGGGGATGGGGGGGTGGAGCGGAGGGCGGTAGTGGAAGGGGATGGGGGGGTGGAGCGGAGGGCGGTAGTGGAGGGGATGGGGGGGTGGAGGGGAGGGCGGTAGTGGAGGGGATGGGGGGGTGGAGGGGAGGGCGGTAGTGGAGGGGATGGGGGTGGAGGGTAGGGCGGTAGTGGAGGGGATGCGGGGGTGGAGGGGAGGGCGGTAGTGGAGGGGATGGGGGGGTGAAGGGGAGGTCGGTAGTGGAGGGGATGGGGGGGTGGAGGGGAGGGCGGTAGTGGAGGGGATGGGGGGGTGGAGGGGAGGGCGGTAGTGGAGGGGATGGGGGGGTGGAGGGGAGGGCGGTGGTGGAGGGGATGGGGGGGTGGAGGGGAGGGCGGTAGTGGAGGGGATGGGGGGGTGGAGGGGAGGGCGGTAGTGGAGGGGATGGGGGGGTGGAGGGGAGGGCGGTGGTGGAGGGGATGGGGGGGTGGAGGGGAGGGCGGTGGTGGAGGGGATGGGGGGGTGGAGAGGAGGGCGGTGGTGGAGGGGATGGGGGGGTGGAGAGGAGGGCGGTAGTGGGGGGGATGGGGGGGTGGAGGGGAGGGTGGTGGTGGAGGGGATGGGGGGGTGGAGGGGAGGGTGGTGGTGGAGGGGAGGGCGGTGGTGGAGGGGATGGGGGGGTGGAGGGGAGGGCGGTAGTGGTGGGGATGGGGGGGTGGAGGGGAGGGCGGTTTTGGAGGGGATGGGGGGGTGGAGGGGAGGGCGGTAGTGGAGGGGAGGGCGGTAGTGGAGGGGAGGGCGGTAGTGGAGGGGAGGGCGGTAGTGGAGGGGATGGGGGGGTGGAGGGGAGGGCGGTAGTGGAGGGGATGGGGGGGTGGAGGGGAGGGCGGTAGTGGAGGGGATGGGGGGGTGGAGGGGAGGGCGGTAGTGGAGGGGATGGGGGGGTGGAGGGGAGGGCGGTGGTGGAGGGGAGGGCGGTAGTGGAGGGGATGGGGGGGTGGCGGGGAGGGCGGTAGTGGAGGGGATGGGGGGTGGAGGGGAGGGCGGTAGTGGAGGGGATGGGGGGTGGAGGGGATGGGGGGTGGAGGGGAGGGCGGTAGTGGAGGGGAGGGCGGTAGTGGAGGGGATGGGGGGGTGTTGGGGAGGGCGGTAGTGGAGGGGATGGGGGGGTGGAGAGGAGGGCGGTGGTGGAGGGGATGGGGGGGTGGAGGGGAGGGTGGTGGTGGAGGGGAGGGTGGTGGTGGAGGGGATGGGGGGGTGGAGAGGAGGGTGGTGGTGGAGGGGAGGGTGGTGGTGGAGGGGATGGGGGGTAGAGGGGAGGGTGGTAGTGGAGGGGAGGGTGGTGGTGGAGGGGATGGGGGGTGGTGGAGGGGAGGGCGGTGGTGGAGGGGAGGGCGGTGGTGGAGGGGAGGGCGGTGGTGGAGGGGAGGGCGGTGGTGGAGGGGAGGGCGGTGGTGGAGGGGAGGGCGGTGGTGGAGGGGAGGGCGGTGGTGGAGGGGAGGGCGGTGGTGGAGGGGAGGGCGGTGGTGGAGGGGATGGGGGGGTGGAGGGGATGGGGGGGTGGAGGGGAGGGCGGTAGTGGAGGGGATGGGGGGGTGGAGTGGAGGGCGGTAGTGGACGGGATGGGGGGGTGGAGGGGAGGGCGGTGGTGGAGGGGAGGGTGGTGGTGGAGGGGAGGGTGGTGGTGGAGGGGAGGGTGGTGGTGGAGGGGAGGGTGGTGGTGGAGGGGAGGGTGGTGGTGGAGGGGAGGGTGGTGGTGGAGGGGAGGGTGGTGGTGGAGGGGATGGGGTGGTGGTGGAGGGGAGGGTGGTGGTGGAGGGGAGGGTGGTGGTGGAGGGGATGGGGGGTGGAGGGGAGGGTGGTAGTGGAGGGGATGGGGGGATGGGGGGGTGGAGGGGATGGGGGGGTGGAGGGGAGGGTGGTGGTGGAGGGGAGGGTGGTGGTGGAGGGAATGGCGGGGTGGAGGGGAGGGCGGGGGTGGAGGGGGGTGTGGTGGTGGAGGGAAGGGTGGTGGTGGAGGGGAGGGTGGTGGTGGAGGGGATGTGGGTGTGTAGGGGAGGGCGGGGGTGTAGGGGAGGGAGGGGGTGGAGGGGATGGGGTGGTGGAGGGGAGGGCGGTAGGGGAGGGGATGGGGGGGTGGAGGGGAGGGCGGTAGTGGAGGGGATGGGGGGTGGAGGGGAGGGTGGTGGTGGAGGGGAGGGTGGTGGTGGAGGGGAGGGTGGTGGTGGAGGGGAGGGTGGTGGTGGAGGGGAGGGTGGTGGTGGAGGGGAGGGTGGTGGTGGAGGGGATGGGGGGGTGGAGGGGAGGGTGGTGGTGGAGGGGATGGGGGGTGGAGGGGAGGGTGGTAGTGGAGGGGATGGGGGGGTGGAGGGGAGGGTGGTGGTGGAGGGCAGGGTGGTAGTGGAGGGGATGGGGGGGTGGAGGGGAGTTTGGTAGTGGAGGGGATGGGGGGGTGGAGGGGATGGGGGGGTGGAGGGGATGGGGGGGTTGAGGGGAGGGTGGTGGTGGAGAGAATGGGGGGGTGGAGGGGAGGGCGGGGGTGGAGTGTGGTGGTGTAGGGGAGGGCGGGGGTGTAGGGGAGGGCGGGGGTGTAGGGGAGGGCGGGGGTGGAGGGGATGGGGGGGTGGAGGGGAGGGCGGTAGTGGAGGGGATGGGGGGGTGGAGGGGAGGGCGGTAGTGGAGGGGATGGGGGGGTGGAGGGGAGGGCGGTAGTGGAGGGGATGGGGGGGTGGAGCGGAGGGCGGTAGTGGAGGGGATGGGGGGGTGGAGGGGAGGGCGGTAGTGGAGGGGATGGGGGGGTGGAGGGGAGGGCGGTAGTGGAGGGGATGGGGGGGTGGAGGGGAGGGCGGTAGTGGAGGGGATGGGGGGGTGGAGCGGAGGGCGGTAGTGGAGGGGATGGGGGGGTGGAGGGGAGGGCGGTAGGGGAGGGGATGCGGGGGTGGAGGGGAGGGCGGTAGTGGAGGGGATGGGGGGGTGGAGGGGAGGGCGGTAGTGGAGGGGATGGGGGGGTTGAGGGGATGGGGGGGTTGAGGGGAGGGTGGTGGTGGAGAGAATGGGGGGGTGGAGGGGAGGGCGGGGGTGGAGTGTGGTGGTGTAGGGGAGGGCGGGGGTGTAGGGGAGGGCGGGGGTGTAGGGGAGGGCGGGGGTGGAGGGGATGGGGGGGTGGAGGGGAGGGCGGTAGTGGAGGGGATGGGGGGGTGGAGCGGAGGGCGGTAGTGGAGGGGATGGGGGGGTGGAGGGGAGGGCGGTAGTGGAGGGGATGGGGGGGTGGAGCGGAGGGCGGTAGTGGAGGGGATGGGGGGGTGGAGGGGAGGGCGGTAGTGGAGGGGATGGGGGGGTGGAGGGGAGGGCGGTAGTGGAGGGGATGGGGGGGTGGAGCGGAGGGCGGTAGTGGAGGGGATGGGGGGGTGGAGGGGAGGGCGGTGGTGGAGGGGATGGGGGGGTGGAGGGGAGGGCGGTGGTGGAGGGGATGGGGGGGTGGAGAGGAGGGCGGTGGTGGAGGGGATGCGGGGGTGGAGGGGAGGGCGGTAGTGGAGGGGATGGGGGGGTGGAGGGGAGGGCGGTAGTGGAGGGGATGGGGGGTGGAGGGGAGGGCGGTGGTGGAGGGGAGGGCGGTAGTGGAGGGGATGGGGGGCTGGCGGGGAGGGCGGTAGTGGAGGGGATGGGGGGTGGAGGGGAGGGCGGTAGTGGAGGGGATGGGGGGGTGGAGGGGATGGGGGGGTGGAGGGGAGGGCGGTAGTGGAGGGGAGGGCGGTAGTGGAGGGGAGAGCGGTAGTGGAGGGGATGGGGGGGTGTTGGGGAGGGCGGTAGTGGAGGGGATGGGGGGGTGGAGAGGAGGGCGGTGGTGGAGGGGATGCGGGGGTGGAGGGGAGGGTGGTGGTGGAGGGGAGGGTGGTGGTGGAGGGGATGGGGGGGTGGAGAGGAGGGTGGTGGTGGAGGGGAGGGTGGTGGTGGAGGGGTTGGGGGGTAGAGGGGAGGGTGGTGGTGGAGGGGAGGGTGGTGGTGGACGGGAGGGTGGTGGTGGAGGGGAGGGTGGTGGTGGAGGGGAGGGTGGTGGTGGAGGGGAGGGTGGTGGTGGAGGGGAGGGTGGTGGTGGAGGGGAGGGTGGTGGTGGAGGGGATGGGGGGGTGGAGGGGAGGGTGGTAGTGGAGGGGATGGGGGGGTGGAGGGGAGGGTGGTAGTGGAGGGGATGGGGGGGTGGAGGGGAGGGTGGTGGTGGAGGGGAGGGTGGTGGTGGAGGGGATGGGGGGTGGAGGGGAGGGTGGTAGTGGAGGGGATGGGGGGTGGAGGGGAGGTTGGTAGTGGAGGGGATGGGGGGTGGAGGGGATGGAGGGGTGGAGGGGAGGGTGGTGGTGGAGGGGAGGGTGGTGGTGGAGGGGAGGGTGGTGGTGGAGGGGATGTGGGTGTGTAGGGGAGGGCGGGGGTGTAGGGGAGGGCGGGGGTGGAGGGGATGGGGTGGTGGAGGGGAGGGCGGTAGGGGAGGGGATGGGGGGGTGGAGGGGAGGGCGGTAGTGGAGGGGATGGGGGGTGGAGGGGAGGGTGGTGGTGGAGGGGAGGGTGGTGGTGGAGGGGAGGGTGGTGGTGGAGGGGAGGGTGGTGGTGGAGGGGAGGGTGGTGGTGGAGGGGAGGGTGGTGGTGGAGGGGAGGGTGGTGGTGGAGGGGAGGGTGGTGGTGGAGGGGAGGGTGGTGGTGGAGGGGATGGGGGGGTGGAGGGGAGGGTGGTGGTGGAGGGGATGGGGGGGTGGAGGGGAGGGTGGTGGTGGAGGGGATGGGGGGGTGGAGGGGATGGGGGGGTTGAGGGGAGGGTGGTGGTGGAGGGGAGGGTGGTGGTGGAGGGAGTGTGGTGGTGGAGGGGAGTGTGGTGGTGGAGGGGAGTGTGGTGGTGGAGGGGAGTGTGGTGGTGGAGGGGAGTGTGGTGGTGGAGGGGAGTGTGGTGGTGGAGGGGAGTGTGGTGGTGGAGGGGAGTGTGGTGGTGGAGGGGATGGCGGGGGTGGAGGGGATGGCGGGGGTGTAGGGGAGGGCGTGGGTGGAGGGGAGGGGGGGGGTGGAGGGGAGGGCGGTAGGGGAGGGGATGGGGGGTGGAGGGGAGGGCGGTAGTGGAGGGGAATGGGGGTGGAGGGGAGGGCGGTAGTGGAGGGGATGGCGGTAGTGGAGGGGATTGGGGGTGAAGGGGAGGGCGGTAGTGGAGGGGATGGGGGGGGTGGAGGGGAGGGCGGTAGTGGAGGGGATGGGGTGTGGTGGGGAGGGTGGTGGTGGAGGGGAGGGCGGTAGTGGAGGGGATGGGGTGGTGGTGGAGGGGAGTGTGGTGGTGGAGGGGATGGGGGGGTGGAGGGGAGGGTGGTGGTGGAGGGGAGGGTGGTGGTGGAGGGGAGGGTGGTGGTGGAGGGGAGGGTGGTGGTGGAGGGGAGGGTGGTGGTGGAGGGGAGGGTGGTGGTGGAGGGGAGGGTGGTGGTGGAGGGGATGGGGGGGTGGAGGGGAGGGCGGTCGTGGAGTGGATGGGGGGGTGGAGGGGAGGGCGGTTTTGGAGGGGATGGGGGGGTGGAGGGGAGGGCGGTAGTGGAGGGGAGGGCGGTAGTGGAGGGGATGGGGGAGTGGAGGGGAGGGCGGTAGTGGAGGGGATGGGGGGGTGGAGGGGAGGGCGGTAGTGGAGGGGATGGGGGGGTGGAGGGGAGGGCGGTAGTGGAGGGGATGGGGGGGTGGAGGGGAGGGCGGTGGTGGAGGGGAGGGCGGTAGTGGAGGGGATGGGGGGCTGGCGGGGAGGGCGGTAGTGGAGGGGATGGGGGGTGGAGGGGAGGGCGGTAGTGGAGGGGATGGGGGGTGGAGGGGATGGGGGGGTGGAGGGGAGGGCGGTAGTGGAGGGGAGGGCGGTAGTGGAGGGGAGAGCGGTAGTGGATAGGATGGGGGGGTGGAGGGGAGGGCGGTAGTGGAGGGGATGGGGGGGTGTTGGGGAGGGCGGTAGTGGAGGGGATGGGGGGGTGGAGAGGAGGGCGGTGGTGGAGGGGATGGGGGGGTGGAGGGGAGGGTGGTGGTGGAGGGGAGGGTGGTGGTGGAGGGGATGGGGGGGTGGAGAGGAGGGTGGTGGTGGAGGGGAGGGTGGTGGTGGAGGGGTTGGGGGGTAGAGGGGAGGGTGGTGGTGGAGGGGAGGGTGGTGGTGGAGGGGAGGGTGGTGGTGGAGGGGAGGGTGGTGGTGGAGGGGAGGGTGGTGGTGGAGGGGAGGGTGGTGGTGGAGGGGAGGGTGGTGGTGGAGGGGAGGGTGGTGGTGGAGGGGAGGGTGGTGGTGGAGGGGAGGGTGGTGGTGGAGGGGATGGGGGGGTGGAGGGGAGGGTGGTAGTGGAGGGGAGGGTGGTGGTGGAGGGGAGGGTGGTGGTGGAGGGGAGGGTGGTGGTGGAGGGGAGGGTGGTGGTGGAGGGGAGGGTGGTGGTGGAGGGGAGGGTGGTGGTGGAGGGGAGGGTGGTGGTGGAGGGGAGGGTGGTGGTGGAGGGGATGGGGGGTGGAGGGGAGGGTGGTAGTGGAGGGGATGGGGGTGGAGGGGAGGTTGGTAGTGGAGGGGATGGGGGGTGGAGGGGAGGTTGGTAGTGGAGGGGATGGGGGGTGGAGGGGAGGGTGGTGGTGGAGGGGAGGGTGGTGGTGGAGGGGAGGGTGGTGGTGGAGGGGATGTGGGTGTGTAGGGGAGGGCGGGGGTGTAGGGGAGGGCGGGGGTGGAGGGGATGGGGTGGTGGAGGGGAGGGCAGTAGGGGAGGGGATGGGGGGGTGGAGGGGAGGGCGGTAGTGGAGGGGATGGGGGGTGGAGGGGAGGGTGGTGGTGGAGGGGAGGGTGGTGGTGGAGGGGAGGGTGGTGGTGGAGGGGAGGGTGGTGGTGGAGGGGAGGGTGGTGGTGGAGGGGAGGGTGGTGGTGGAGGGGAGGGTGGTGGTGGAGGGGAGGGTGGTGGTGGAGGGGAGGGTGGTGGTGGAGGGGAGGGTGGTGGTGGAGGGGATGGGGGGGTGGAGGGGAGGGTGGTGGTGGAGGGGAGGGTGGTGGTGGAGGGGAGGGTGGTGGTGGAGGGGAGGGTGGTGGTGGAGGGGAGGGTGGTGGTGGAGGGGAGGGTGGTGGTGGAGGGGAGGGTGGTGGTGGAGGGGATGGGGGGGTGGAGGGGAGGGTGGTGGTGGAGGGGATGGGGGGGTGGAGGGGAGGGTGGTAGTGGAGGGGAGGGTGGTGGTGGAGGGGAGGGTGGTAGTGGAGGGGAGGGTGGTAGTGGAGGGGATGGTTGGGTGGAGGGGAGGTTGGTAGTGGAGGGGATGGGGGGTGGAGGGGATGGGGGGGTGGAGGGGATGGGGGGGTTGAGGGGAGGGTGGTGGTGGAGGGGAGGGTGGTGGTGCAGGGAGTGTGGTGGTGGAGGGGAGTGTGGTGGTGGAGGGGAGTGTGGTGGTGGAGGGGAGTGTGGTGGTGGAGGGGAGTGTGGTGGTGGAGGGGAGTGTGGTGGTGGAGGGGAGTGTGGTGGTGGAGGGGAGTGTGGTGGTGGAGGGGAGTGTGGTGGTGGAGGGGAGTGTGGTGGTGGAGGGGAGTGTGGTGGTGGAGGGGAGTGTGGTGGTGGAGGGGAGTGTGGTGGTGGAGGGGATGGCGGGGGTGTAGGGGAGGGCGGTAGTGGAGGGGAGGGCGGTAGTGGAGGGGATGGGGGGGTGGAGGGGAGGGCGGTAGTGGAGGGGATGGGGGGGTGGAGGGGAGGGCGGTAGTGGAGGGGATGGGGGGGTGGAGGGGAGGGCGGTAGTGGAGGGGATGGGGGGGTGGAGGGGAGGGCGGTAGTGGAGGGGATGGGGGGTGGAGGGGAGGGCGGTAGTGGAGGGGATGGGGGGGTGGAGGGGAGGGCGGTAGTGGAGGGGATGGGGGGGTGGAGGGTAGGGCGGTAGTGGAGGGGATGGGGGGGTGGAGGGGAGGGCGGTAGTGGAGGGGATGGGGGGGTGGAGGGGAGGGCGGTAGTGGAGGGGATGGGGGGGTGGAGGGGAGGGCGGTAGTGGAGGGGATGGGGGGGTGGAGGGGAGGGCGGTAGTGGAGGGGATGGGGGGGTGGAGGGGAGGGCGGTAGTGGAGGGGATGGGGGGGTGGAGGGGAGGGCGGTAGTGGAGGGGATGGGGGGGTGGAGGGGAGGGCGGTAGTGGAGGGGATGGGGGGGTGGAGGGGAGGGCGGTAGTGGAGGGGATGGGGAGGTGGAGGTGTGGGAAGTAGTGGAGGGGAGGGCGGTAGTGGAGGGGATGGGGGGGTGGAGGGGTGGGCAGTAGTGGAGGGGAGGGCGGTAGTGGAGGGGATGGGGGGGTGGAGGGGAGAGCGGTAGTGGAGGGGATGGGGGGGTGGAGGGGAGGGCGGTAGTGGAGGGGATGGGGGGGTGGAGGGGATGGGGGGGTGGAGGGGAGGGCGGTAGTGGAGGGGATGGGGGGGTGGAGGGGAGGGCGGTAGTGGAGGGGATGGGGGGGTGGAGGGGAGGGCGGTAGTGGAGGGGATGGGGGGTGGAGGGGAGGGCGGTAGTGGAGGGGATGGGGGGTGGAGGGGAGGGCGGTAGTGGAGGGGATGGGGGGGTGGAGGGGAGGGCGGTAGTGGAGGGGATGGGGGGGTGGATGGGGGGGTGGAGGGGAGGGCGGTAGTGGAGGGGATGGGGGGGTGGAGGGGAGGGCGGTAGTGGAGGGGATGGGGGGGTAGAGGGGAGGGCGGTAGTGGAGGGGATGGGGGGGTGGAGGGGAGGGCGGTGGTGGAGGGGAGGGCGGTAGTGGAGGGGATGGGGGCGTGGAGGGGAGGGCGGTAGTGGAGGGGATGGGGGCGTGGAGGGGAGGGCGGTAGTGGAGGGGATGGGGGGGTGGAGGGGAGGGCGGTGGTGGAGGGGAGGGCGGTAGTGGAGGGGATGGGGGCGTGGAGGGAGGGCGGTAGTGGAGGGGATGGGGGCGTGGAGGGGAGGGCGGTAGTGGAGGGGATGGGGGGTGGAGGGGCGGGCGGTAGTGGAGGGGATGGGGGGGTGGTGGGGAGGGCGGTAGTGGAGGGGATGGGGGGGTGGAGGGGAGGGCGGTAGTGGAGGGGATGGGGGGGTGGAGGGGAGGGCGGTAGTGGAGGGGATGGGGGGGTGGAGGGGAGGGCGGTAGTGGAGGGGATGGGGGGGTGGAGGGGAGGGCGGTAGTAGAGGGGATGGGGGGGTGGAGGGGAGGGCGGTAGTGGAGGGGATGGGGGGGTGGAGGGGAGGGCGGTAGTGGAGGGGATGGGGGGGTGGAGGGGAGGGCGGTAGTGGAGGGGATGGGGGGGTGGAGGGGAGGGCGGTAGTGGAGGGGATGGGGGGGTGGAGGGGAGGGCGGTAGTGGAGGGGATGGGGTGGTGGAGGGGAGGGCGGTAGTGGAGGGGATGGGGGGGTGGAGGGGAGGGCGGTAGTGGAGGGGATGGGGGGGTGGTGGGGAGGGCGGTAGTGGAGGGGATGGGGGGTGGAGGGGAGGGCGGTAGTGGAGGGGATGGGGGGTGGAGGGGAGGGCGGTAGTGGAGTGGAATGGGGGTGGAGGGGAGGGCGGTAGTGGAGGGGAGGGCGGTAGTGGAGGGGATGGGGGGTGGAGGGGAGGGCGGTAGTGGAGGGGATGGGGGTGGAGGGGAGGGCGGTAGTGGAGGGGATGGGGGGGTGGAGGGGATGGGGGGGTGGAGGGGAGGGCGGTAGTGGAGGGGATGGGGGTGGAGGGGAGGGCGGTAGTGGAGGGGAATGGGGGTGGAGGGGATGGCGGTAGTGGAGGGGATTGGGGGTGAAGGGGAGGGCGGTAGTGGAGGGGATGGGGGGGGTGGAGGGGAGGGCGGTAGTGGAGGGGATGGGGTGTGGTGGGGAGGGTGGTGGTGGAGGGGAGGGCGGTAGTGGAGGGGATGGGGTGGTGGTGGAGGGGAGGGTGGTGGTGGAGGGGAGGGTGGTGGTGGAGGGGATGGGGGGGTGGAGGGGAGGGTGGTGGTGGAGGGGATGGGGGGGTGGAGGGGATGGGGGGGTGGAGGGGAGGGTGGTGGTGGAGGGGAGGGTGGTGGTGGAGGGGAGGGTGGTGGTGGAGGGGAGGGTGGTGGTGGAGGGGAGGGTGGTAGTGGAGGGGATGGGGGGTGGAGGGGAGGGTGGGGGTGGAGGGGAGGGCGGTGGTGGAGGGGAGGGCGGTGGTGGAGGGGATGGGGGGTGGAGGGGAGGGTGGTAGTGGAGGGGATGGGGGGGTGGAGGGGAGGTTGGTAGTGGAGGGGATGGGGGGTGGAGGGGAGGGTGGTAGTGGAGGGGATGGGGGGTGGAGGGGAGGGTGGTAGTGGAGGGGATGGGGGGGTGGAGGGGAGGGTGGTAGTGGAGGGGATGGGGGGTGGAGGGGAGGGTGGTAGTGGAGGGGATGGGGGGGTGGAGGGGAGGTTGGTAGTGGAGGGGATGGGGGGGTGGAGGGGAGGGCGGGGGTGGAGGGGAGGGCGGTGGTGGAGGGGATGGGGGGTGGAGGGGAGGGTGGTAGTGGAGGGGATGGGGGGGTGGAGGGGAGGTTGGAAGTGGAGGGGAGGGGGGGGTGGAGGTGAGGGCGGGGGTGGAGTGGAGGGCGGTAGTGGAGGGGATGGGTGGGGTGGAGTGGAGGGCGGTAGTGGAGGGGATGGGGGGGTGGAGGGGAGGGCGGTAGTGGAGGGGATGGGGGGGTGGAGGGGATGGGGGGGTGCAGGGGAGGGCAGTAGTGGAGGGGAGGGCGGTAGTGGAGGGGATGGGGGGGTGGAGGGGAGGGTGGTAGTGGAGGGGATGGGGGGGTTGGAGGGGATGGGGGGTGGAGGGGAGGGCGGTAGTGGAGGGGAGGGCGGTAGTGGAGGGGATGGGGGTTGGAGGGGAGGGTGGTGGTGGAGGGGAGGGTGGTGGTGGAGGGGAGGGTGGTGGTGGAGGGGAGGGTGGTGGTGGAGGGGAGGGTGGTGGTGGAGGGGATGGGGGAGTGGAGGGGAGGGTGGTAGTGGAGTGGATGGGGGGGTTGAGGGGATGGGGGGGTGGAGGGGATGGGGGGGTGGAGGGGAGGGTGGTAGTGGAGGGGATGGGGGGGTGGAGGGGAGGGTGGTGGTGGGGTGGAGGGGAGGGTGGTAGTGGAGGGGATGGGGGGGTGGAGGGGATGGGGGGGGTGGAGGGGAGGGTGGTAGTGGAGGGGATGGGGGGGTGGAGGGGATGGGGGGTTGGAGGGGAGGGGGGGTGGGGGTGGAGGTGAGGGCGGGGGTGGAGGGGATGGGGGGTGGAGGGGAGGGCGGTAGTGGAGGGGATGGGGGGGTGGAGGGGAGGGCGGTAGTGGAGGGGATGGGGGTGTGGAGGGGAGGGCGGTAGTGGAGGGGATGGGGGGGTGGAGGGGAGGGCGGTAGTGGAGGGGATGGGGGGGTGGAGGGGAGGGCGGTAGTGGAGTGGATGGGGGGTGGAGGGGAGGGCGGTAGTGGGGGGGTGGAGTGGAGGGCGGTAGTGGAGGGGATGGGGGGTGGAGGGGAGGGCGGTAGTGGAGGGGATGGGGGGGTGGAGGGGAGGGCGGTAGTGGAGGGGATGGGGGGGTGGAGGGGAGGGCGGTAGTGGAGGGGATGGGGGGGTGGAGGGGAGGGCGGTAGTGGAGGGGATGGGGGGGTGGAGGGGAGGGCGGTAGTGGAGGGGATGGGGGGGTGGAGGGGAGGGCGGTAGTGGAGGGGATGGGGGGGTGGAGGGGAGGGCGGTAGTGGAGGGGAGGGCGGTAGTGGGGGGGATGTGTGGAGGGGAGGGCGGTAGTGGGGGGGATGTGTGGAGGGCGTGGCGGGGAGGGGGACGGGAGAGCGGGGAGGGGGACGGGGACAGGGGAGCGTGGCGTGGGGGACGGTGGCCTGGCGGGGTGGGGGGGACGGGGGGGCGTGGCGTGGTGGGGGGACGGGGGAGCGTGGCAGGGAGGGGGACGGGGGAGCGGGTCGGAGAGGGGGACGGTGGAGCGTGGCGGGGTGGGGGGGGAATGGGGGCGTGGCAGGGCGGGGGGGAAGGGGGAGCGGGGAGGGGGACGGGGGGCGTGGCGGGGTGGGGGGGGACGGGGGAGCGTGGCGGGGACGGGGAGGCGTGGCAGGAGGGGGACGGGGGAACGGAGCGGGGAGGGGGACGGGGGGGCGTGGCGGGGTGGGGAGGGGGATGGGGCAGCGTGGCGGGTGGGGACGGGACGGGGGAGGCGTGGCGGGATGGGGAGGGGGACGGGGACGGGGGAGCGGGGCGGGGAGGAGGCGGGGGAGCGTGGCGGGGAGGGGGACGGGGGGGCGTTCCGGGGAGAGGGACGGGGGGGCGTGTCGGTTTGGGGGGGGAACGGGGGGGCGTGGCGGTTTGTGGGGGAACGGGGGAGCGTGGCGTGGAGGGGGACGGGGGGCATGGTGGGGTGGGGTGGGGAGGGTGACGGGGTGGGGTGGGGAGGCTGGTGGGGTGGGGTGGGGAGGGTGACGGGGCAGCGTGGTGGGGGGGGTGGACGGGGGGTGTGGCGCAGTGGGGAGGGGGACGGGGTGGTGGTGGGGTGGATGGGCGGGCGTTGTGGTGGTGGGGGGATGGGGGGCGGGGTGGGGGGGAATGGGGCGACGTGGCGGGGTGTGGCGGGATGGGGCGACGTGGTGGTGGGGGGTTGGAGGGGCATGGTGGTGGGGGGCATGGGGGTGCGGGGGTGGATTGGACGGGCGTGGCGGGGAGGGGAAGGGGGCATGGCAGGGAGGGGGTGGGGGGGGGCGTGGTGGGATAGGGGGCGTGGCGGGATGGGGGATGGGGGGGCGTAGCGGGGTGGTGGATGGGGGGCGGGGAGGTGGATGGGGGGGTGGGGAGGGGGATGGTGAGGCATGGCGGAGTGGGGCGGGGGATGGTGGGGTGTGGTGTGGCGGGGAGGGGGATGGGGGTGACGGGGGATGGGGGGGTGGCGGGGGATGGGGGGGTGGCGGGGGATGGGGGGGTGGCGGGGGATGGGGGGGCGTGGCGGGGGATGGGGGCGTGGCGGGGGATGGGGGCGTGGCCGGGTGGTGCGGGGATGGGGGGGCGTGGTGGGATGGGGCGGGGACGGGGGGGCGTGGCGGGGTGGGGCGGGGGATGGGGGGGGTGGCGTGGCGGGTCGGGGGATGGGGGGACGTGGCGGGGAGGGGGATGGGAGCGGGGAGGGGGATGGGGGGACGTGGCGGGGAGGGGGATGGGGGCGTGGCGGTGGGGGGGTGGGGGGCGTGGCGGGGAGGGGGGTGGGTGGTGGGGATGGGGGGCGTGGCGGGGAGGGGAGGGGAATGGGGGGGCGTGGTGGGGAGGGGATGGGGGTGGCAGGGTGGGGAATGGGGGTGTTGGGGGGGCGTGGCGGGGTGGGGAATGCGGGGGTGTGGCGGTGTGGGGGGTGGTGGTGTGTGGCGGGGATGGGGGGGTGGGGCTGTGGATGGTGGGGCGGGGCGTGGCGTGGCGGGGAGGGGGATGGGGGGGCGTGGCGGGGAGGGGGATGGGGGTACGTGGCGGGGAGGGTGATGGGGGCGGGAGGGATGGGGGGACGTGGCGGGGAGGGGCATGGCGGGGTGGGGGATGGGGGCGTGGCAGGGAGGGGCATAGGGAGGGGAGGGGAATATAGGGCGTGGTGGTGGTGGGTGGGTGGATGGGGGGGCGTGGTGGTTGTGGGGGGGGGGGATGGGGGCCGTGGCGGGGTGGGGGGGAATGGGTGGCGTGGTGGTGGTGGGGATGGGGGGGCGTGGTGGTGGTGGGGGGGGGGGTGGGGGGGCGTGGTGGTGGTGGGGGGGGGATGGGGGGGCGTGGTGGTGGTGGGGGGGGGATGGGGGGGCGTGGTGGTGGTGGGGGGGGGATGGGGGGGCGTGGTGGTGGTGGGGGGGGATGGGGGGGCGTGGTGGTGGTGGGGGGGGATGGGGGGGCGTGGTGGTGGTGGGGGGGGGATTCGGGGGCGTGGTGGTGGTGGGGGGGGATGGGGGGGCGTGGTGGTGGGGGGGGGATTCGGGGGCGTGGTGGTGGTGGGGGGGGATGGGGGGGCGTGGTGGTGGGGGGGGGATGGGGGGGCGTGGTGGTGGTGGGGGGGGGATTCGGGGGCGTGGTGGTGGTGGGGGGGGGATGGGGGGGCGTGGTGGTGGTGGGGGGGGGATGGGGGGGCGTGGTGGTGGTGGGGGGGGGATGGAGGGGCGTGGTGGTGGTGGGGGGGGATGGAGGGGCGTGGTGGTGGTGGGGGGGGGATGGAGGGGCGTGGTGGTGGGGGGGTGGGGTGGAGGGGCGTGGTGGTGGGGGGGGGGATGGAGTAGCGTGGTGGTTGGGGGGGATGGAGGGGCGTGGTGGTTGGGGGGATGCAGGGGCGTGGCGGGTTGGGGAGGGGGAGGGGGTGTGTGGCGGGGTGGGGAGGAGGATGGGGGAGCGTGGCGGGGTGGGGAGGGGGATGGGGGCGTGGCGGCATGGGGGGCGTGGCGGCGTGGGGAAGGGGATGGGGGAGCGTGGCGGCGTGGGGAGGGGGATGGGGAAGTGTGGCGGGGTGGGGAGGGGATGGGGGGGCGTGTAGGGGAGGGAGGTAATGAGGGCGGTAATGGGGGGGGCGTGGAGGGGAGGGGGGTAATGGGGGGGCGTGGAGGGGAGAGGGGAAACGGGGCGGGGAGGGGTGGGGGTAACGGGGGGTGGGGCGTGGAGGGGACGGGAGGGGGGTAATAGGGGGCTGTGGAGGGGAGGGCGTGATGGTGGGGCACGTGGTGGGGAGGGGCGTGGAGGGGAGGGGGCTAATGGGGGGGCGTGGAGGGGAGGGGAGGGGGGTAATGGGGTGTGGAGGGGAGGGGCGTAATGGGGGGTGTGGAGGGAAGAGGGGCGGGGGATAATGGGGGGGTGTGGAGGGAAGAGGGGTGGGGGATAATGGGGGGGTGTGGAGGGAAGAGGGGTGGGGGATAATGGGGGGTGTGGAGGGTAGAGGGGTGGGGGATAATGGGGGTGTGTGGAGGGAAGAGGGGTGGGGGTGTGTGGAGGGAAGAGGGGTGGGGGTGTGTGGAGGGAAGAGGGGTGGGGGTGTGTGGAGGGAAGAGGGGTGGGGGTGTGTGGAGGGAAGAGGGGTGGGGGTGTGGAGGGAAGAGGGTTGTCGAGGGAAGAGGGGTGGGTGTGTGTGGAGGGAAGAGTGGTGAGGGGGTGTGGGGGGAAGAGTGGTGAGGGGGTGTGGGGGAAGAGTGGTGAGGGGGTGTGGGGGGAAGAGTGGTGAGGGGGTGTGGGGGGGAAGAGTGGTGAGGGGGTGTGGGGGGGAAGAGTGGTGAGGGGGTGTGGGGGGGAAGAGGGGTGGGGGTGTGTGGAGGGAAGAGGGGCGGGGGTGTGTGGAGGGAAGAGGGGCGGGGGTGTGTGGAGGGAAGAGGGGCGGGGGTGTGTGGAGGGAAGAGGGGCGGGGGTGTGTGGAGGGAAGAGGGGCGGGGGTGTGTGGAGGGAAGAGGGGCGGGGGGGTGTGGAGGGAAGAGGGGCGGGGGGGTGTGGAGGGAAGAGGGGCGGGGGGGTGTGGAGGGAAGAGGGGCGGGGGGGTGTGGAGGGAAGAGGGGCGGGGGGGTGTGGAGGGAAGAGGGGCGGGGGGGTGTGGAGGGAAGAGGGGCGGGGGGGTGTGGAGGGAAGAGGGGCGGGGGGGTGTGGAGGGAAGAGGGGCGGGGGGGTGTGGAGGGAAGAGGGGCGGGGGGGTGTGGAGGGAAGAGGGGCGGGGGGGTGTGGAGGGAAGAGGGGCGGGGGGTGTGGAGGGAAGAGGGGCGGGGGGGTGTGGAGGGAAGAGGGGCGGGGGGGTGTGGAGGGAAGAGGGGCGGGAGGGTGTGGAGGCTAGAGGGTTGTGGAGGGAAGAGGGGCGGGAGGGTTGTGGAGGGAAGAGGGGCGGGGGGGTGTGGAGGGAAGAGGGGCGGGGGGGTGTGGAGGCTAGAGGGTTGTGGAGGGAAGAGGGGCGGGAGGGTTGTGGAGGGAAGAGGGGCGGGGGGGTGTGGAGGGAAGAGGGGCGGGGGGGTGTGGAGGGAAGAGGGGCGGGGGGGTGTGGAGGGAAGAGGGGCGGGGGGGTGTGGAGGGAAGAGGGGCGGGGGGGTGTGGAGGGAAGAGGGGCGGGGGGGTGTGGAGGGAAGAGGGGCGGGGGGGTGTGGAGGGAAGAGGGGCGGGGGGGTGTGGAGGGAAGAGGGGTGGCGGGATGTAGAGGGAAGAGGGGTGGGAGGGTGTGGAGGCTAGAGGGTTGTGGAGGGAAGAGGGGTGGGAGGGTGTGGAGGCTAGAGGGTTGTGGAGGGAAGAGGGGCGGGGGGGTGTGGAGGGAAGAGGGGCGGGGGGGTGTGGAGGGAAGAGGGGCGGGGGGGTGTGGAGGGAAGAGGGGCGGGGGGGTGTGGAGGGAAGAGGGGCGGGGGGGTGTGGAGGGAAGAGGGGCGGGGGGGTGTGGAGGGAAGAGGGGCGGGGGGGTGTGGAGGGAAGAGGGGCGGGGGGGTGTGGAGGGAAGAGGGGCGGGAGGGTGTGGAGGGAAGAGGGGCGGGAGGGTGTGGAGGCTAGAGGGTTGTGGAGGGAAGAGGGGCGGGGGGGTGTGGAGGGAAGAGGGGCGGGGGGGTGTGGAGGGAAGAGGGGCGGGGGGGTGTGGAGGGAAGAGGGGCGGGGGGGTGTGGAGGGAAGAGGGGCGGGGGATGTGGAGGGAAGAGGGGCGGGGGATAATGGGGGGGTGTGGAGGGAAGAGGGGCGAGGGATAATGGGGGGGTGTGGAGGGAAGAGGGGCGAGGGATAATGGGGGTGTGTGGAGGGAAGAGGGGCGGGGGATAATGGGGGGGTGTGGAGGGAAGAGGGGCGGGGGATAATGGGGGGGTGTGGAGGGAAGAGGGGCGGGGGATAATGGGGGTGTGTGGAGGGGTGGCGGGATGTGGAGGGAAGAGGGTTGTGGAGGGAAGAGGGGTGGCGGGATGTGGAGGGAAGAGGGTTGTGGAGGGAAGAGGGTTGTGGAGGGAAGAGGGGTGGCGGGATGTTGAGGGAAGAGGGGTGGGAGGGTGTGGAGGGAAGAGGGGTGGCGGGATGTTGAGGGAAGAGGGGTGGGAGGGTGTGGAGGCTACAGGGTTGTGGAGGGAAGAGGGGTGGGAGGGTGTGGAGGCTAGAGGGTTGTGGAGGGAAGAGGGGTGGGAGGGTGTGGAGGCTCGAGGGTTGTGGAGGGAAGAGGGGTGGGAGGGTGTGGAGGGAAGAGGGGCGGGGGATAATGGGGGGGTGTGGAGGGAAGAGGGGCGAGGGATAATGGGGGGGTGTGGAGGGAAGAGGGGCGAGGGATAATGGGGGGGTGTGGAGGGAAGAGGGGCGGGGGATAATGGGGGGGTGTGGAGGGAAGAGGGGCGGGGGATAATCGGGGGGTGTGGAGGGAAGAGGGGCGGGGGATAATGGGGGGGGTGTGGAGGGAAGAGGGGCGGGGGATAATGGGGGTGTGTGGAGGGGTGGCGGGATGTGGAGGGAAGAGGGTTGTGGAGGGAAGAGGGGTGGCGGGATGTTGAGGGAAGAGGGGTGGGAGGGTGTGGAGGCTAGAGGGTTGTGGAGGGAAGAGTGGTGGTGGGGTGTGGAGGGAAGAGGGGCGGGGGATAATGGGGTTGTGGAGGGAAGAGGGGCGAGGGATAATGGGGGGGTGTGGAGGGAAGAGGGGCGAGGGATAATGGGGGGGTGTGGAGGGAAGAGGGGCGGGGGATAATGGGGGGGGTGTGGAGGGAAGAGGGGCGGTGGATAATGGGGGGGTGTGGAGGGAAGAGGGGCGGGGGATAATGGGGGGGTGTGGAGGGAAGAGGGGCGGGGGATAATGGGGGGGTTGTGGAGGGAAGAGGGGCGGGGGATAATGGGGGGGTGTGGAGGGAAGAGGGGCGGGGGATAATGGGGGGGTGTGGAGGGAAGAGGGGCGGGGGATAATGGGGGGGTGTGGAGGGAAGAGGGGCGGGGGATAATGGGGGGGTGTGGAGGGAAGAGGGGCGGGGGATAATGGGGGGGTGTGGAGGGGTGGCGGGATGTGGAGGGAAGAGGGTTGTGGAGGGAAGAGGGGTGGCGGGATGTTGAGGGAACAGGGGTGGGAGGGTGTGGAGGCTAGAGGGTTGTGGAGGGAAGAGTGGTGGTGGGGTGTGGAGGGAAGAGGGGCGGGGGATAATGGGGGGGTGTGGAGGGAAGAGGGGCGAGGGATAATGGGGTGTGGAGGGAAGAGGGGCGGGGGATAATGGGGGGGTGTGGAGGGAAGAGAGGCGGGGGATAATGGGGGTGTGTGGAGGGGTGGCGGGATATGGAGGGAAGAGGGGTGGCGGGTTGTGGAGGGAAGAGGGGTGGTGGGGTGTGGAGGGAAGAGGGGTGGGGGATAATGGGGGGGTGTGGAGGGAAGAGGGGTGGGGGATAATGGGGGGTGTGGAGGGAAGAGGGTTGTGGAGGGAAGAGGGGTGGGGGGTGTGGAGGGAGAGGGGTGAGGGGGTGTGTGGAGGGAAGAGGGGTGAGGGGGTGTGTGGAGGGAAGAGGGGTGGGGGTGTGTGGAGGGAAGAGGGGTGGGGGTGTGTGGAGGGAAGAGGGGTGAGGGGGTGTGTGGAGGGAAGAGGGGTGGGGGTGTGTGGAGGGAAGAGGGGTGGGGGTGTGTGGAGGGAAGAGGGGTGGGGGTGTGTGGAGGGAAGAGGGGTGGGGGTGTGTGGAGGGAAGAGGGGTGGGGGTGTGTGGAGGGAAGAGGGGTGGGGGTGTGTGGAGGGAAGAGGGGTGGGGGTGTGTGGAGGGAAGAGGGGTGGGGGTGTGTGGAGGGAAGAGGGGTGGGGGTGTGTGGAGGGAAGAGGGGTGGGGGTGTGTGGAGGGAAGAGGGGTGGGGGTGTGTGGAGGGAAGAGGGGTGGGGGTGTGTGGAGGGAAGAGGGGTGGGGGTGTGTGGAGGGAAGAGGGGTGGGGGTGTGTGGAGGGAAGAGGGGTGGGGGTGTGTGGAGGGAAGAGGGGTGGGGGTGTGTGGAGGGAAGAGGGGTGGGGGTGTGTGGAGGGAAGAGGGGTGGGGGTGTGTGGAGGGAAGAGGGGTGGGGGTGTGTGGAGGGAAGAGGGGTGGGGGTGTGTGGAGGGAAGAGGGGTGGGGGTGTGTGGAGGGAAGAGGGGTGGGGGTGTGTGGAGGGAAGAGGGGTGGGGGTGTAATGGGGGAGTGGAGGGAAGAGGGGTAGGTGAGTAATGGGGGTGTGGAGGGAAGAGGGGTAGGTGAGTAATGGGGGTGTGGAGGGAAGAGGGGTAGGTGAGTAATGGGGGTGTGGAGGGAAGAGGGGTAGGTGAGTAATGGGGGTGTGGAGGGAAGAGGGGTAGGTGAGTAATGGGGGTGTGGAGGGAAGAGGGGTAGGTGAGTAATGGGGGTGTGGAGGGAAGAAGGGCGGGGGATCATGGAGGGGTGTAATGGGGGTGTGGAGGGAAGAAGGGTAGGGGAGTAATGGGGGTGTGGAGGGAAGAGGGGTAGGGGAGTAATGGGGGTGTGGAGGGAAGAGGGGTAGGGAGTAATGGGGGTGTGGAGGGAAGAGGGGTAGGGGTGTAATGGGGGTGTGGATGGAAGAGGGGTAGGGGAGTAATGGGGGTGTGGAGGGAAGAGGGGCGGGTGAGTAATGGGGGTGTGGAGGGAAGAGGGGTAGGTGAGTAATGGGGGTGTGGAGGGAAGAGGGGTAGGTGAGTAATGGGGGTGTGGAGGGAAGAGGGGTAGGTGAGTAATGGGGGTGTGGAGGGAAGAGGGGTAGGTGAGTAATGGGGGTGTGGAGGGAAGAGGGGTAGGTGAGTAATGGGGGTGTGGAGGGAAGAAGGGCGGGGGATCATGGAGGGGTGTAATGGGGGTGTGGAGGGAAGAAGGGTAGGGGAGTAATGGGGGTGTGGAGGGAAGAGGGGTAGGGGAGTAATGGGGGTGTGGAGGGAAGAGGGGCGGGGGATAATGGGGGGGTGTGGAGGGAAGAGGGGCGGGGGATCATGGAGGGGTGTAATGGGGGTGTGGAGGGAAGAAGGGTAGGGGAGTAATGGGGGTGTGGAGGGAAGAGGGGTAGGGGAGTAATGGGGGTGTGGAGGGAAGAGGGGTAGGGAGTAATGGGGGTGTGGAGGGAAGAGGCGTAGGGAGTAATGGGGGTGTGGAGGGAAGAGGGGTAGGGGTGTAATGGGGGTGTGGATGGAAGAGGGGTAGGGGAGTAATGGAGGTGTTGAGGGAAGAGGGGTAGGGGAGTAATGGGGGTGTGGAGGGAAGAGGGGCGGGGGATAATGGGGGGGTGTGGAGGGAAGAGGGGCAGGGGATAATGGAGGGGTGTGGAGGGAAGAGGGGCGGGGGATAATGGAGGGGTGTAATGGGGGTGTGGAGGGAAGAGGGGTAGGGGAGTAATGGGGATGTGGAGGGAAGAGGGGTAGGGAGTAATGGGGGTGTGGAGGGAAGAGGCGTAGGGAGTAATGGGGGTGTGGAGGGAAGAGGCGTAGGGAGTAATGGGGGTGTGGAGGGAAGAGGGGTAGGGGTGTAATGGGGGTGTGGATGGAAGAGGTGTAGGGGAGTAATGGGGGTGTTCAGGGAAGAGGGGTAGGGGAGTAATGGGGGTGTGGAGGGAAGAGGGGTAGGGGAGTAATGGGGGTGTGGAGGGAAGAGGGGCGGGGGATAATGGGGGGGTGTGGAGGGAAGAGGGGCGGGGAATAATGGAGGGGTGTAATGGGGGTGTGGAGGGAAGAGGGGTAGGGGAGTAATGGGGGTGTGGAGGGAAGAGGGGTAGGGAGTAATGGGGGTGTGGAGGGAAGAGGGGTAGGGAGTAATGGGGGTGTGGAGGGAAGAGGCGTAGGGAGTAATGGGGGTGTGGAGGGAAGAGGCGTAGGGAGTAATGGGGGTGTGGAGGGAAGAGGGGTAGGGGTGTAATGGGGGTGTGGATGGAAGAGGGGTAGGGGAGTAATGGGGGTGTGGAGGGAAGAGGGGTAGGGGAGTAATGGGGGTGTGGTGGGAAGAGGGACGGGGGATAATGGGGGGGTGTGGAGGGAAGAGGGGCGGGGGATAATGGGGGGGTGTGAAGGGAAGAGGGGCGGGGGATAATGGGGGGGTGTGGAGGGAAGAGGGGCGGGGGATAATGGAGGGGTGTAATGGGGGTGTGGAGGGAAGGGGGTAGGGGAGTAATGGGGGTGTGGAGGGAAGAGGCGTAGGGAGTAATGGGGGTGTGGAGGGAAGAGGCGTAGGGAGTAATGGGGGTGTGGAGGGAAGAGGGGTAGGGGTGTAATGGGGGTGTGGATGGAAGAGGTGTAGGGGAGTAATGGGGGTGTTGAGGGAAGAGGGGTAGGGGAGTAATGGGGGTGTGGAGGGAAGAGGGGTAGGGGAGTAATGGGGGTGTGGAGGGAAGAGGGGTGGGGGATAATGGGGGGGTGTGGAGGGAAGAGGGGCGGGGGATAATGGAGGGGTGTAATGGGGGTGTGGAGGGAAGAGGGGTAGGGGAGTAATGGGGGTGTGGAGGGAAGAGGCGTAGGGAGTAATGGGGGTGTGGAGGGAAGAGGCGTAGGGAGTAATGGGGGTGTGGAGGGAAGAGGCGTAGGGAGTAATGGGGGTGTGGAGGGAAGAGGGGTAGGGGTGTAATGGGGGTGTGGATGGAAGAGGTGTAGGGGAGTAATGGGGGTGTTGAGGGAAGAGGGGTAGGGGAGTAATGGGGGTGTGGAGGGAAGAGGGGTAGGGGAGTAATGGGGGTGTGGAGGGAAGAGGGGTAGGGGAGTAATGGGGGTGTGGAGGGAAGAGGCGTAGGGAGTAATGGGGGTGTGGAGGGAAGAGGCGTAGGGAGTAATGGGGGTGTGGAGGGAAGAGGCGTAGGGAGTAATGGGGTTGTGGAAAGAAGAGGCGTAGGGAGTAATGGGGGTCTGGAGGGAAGAGGGGTAGGGATGTAATGGGGGTGTGGAGGGAAGAGGGGTAGGGGTGTAATGGGGGTGTGGATGGAAGAGGGGTAGAGGAGTAATGGAGGTGTGGAGGGAAGAGGGGTAGGGGAGTAATGGGGGTGTGGAGGGAAGAGGGGCGGGGGATAATGGGGGGGTGTGGAGGGAAGAGGGGCGGGGGATAATGGGGGGGGTGTGGAGGGAAGAGGGGCGGGGGATAATGGGGGGGGTGTGGAGGGAAGAGGGGCGGGGGATAATGGGGGGGTGTGGAGGGAAGAGGGGCGGGGGATAATGGAGGGGTGTAATGGGGGTGTGGAGGGAAGAGGGGTAGGGGAGTAATGGGGGTGTGGAGGGATGAGGCGTAGGGAGTAATGGGGGTGTGGAGGGAAGAGGCGTAGGGAGTAATGGGGGTGTGGAGGGAAGAGGCGTAGGGAGTAATGGGGGTGTGGAGGGAAGAGGGGTAGGGGAGTAATGGGGGTGTGGAGGGAAGAGGGGTAGGGGAGTAATGGGGGTGTGGAGGGATGAGGCGTAGGGAGGAATGGGGGTGTGGAGGGAAGAGGGGTAGGGGAGTAATGGGGGTGTGGAGGGAAGAGGGGTAGGGGAGTAATGGGGGTGTGGAGGGAAGAGGGGCAGGGGATAATGGAGGGGTGTGGAGGGAAGAGGGGCGGGGGATAATGGAGGGGTGTAATGGGGGTGTGGAGGGAAGAGGGGTAGGGGAGTAATGGGGGTGTGGAGCGAAGAGGCGTAGGGAGTAATGGGGGTGTGGAGGGAAGAGGCGTAGGGAGTAATGGGGGTGTGGAGGGAAGAGGCGTAGGGAGTAATGGGGGTGTGGAGGGAAGAGGCGTAGGGAGTAATGGGGGTGTGGAGGGAAGAGGGGTAGGGGAGTAATGGGGGTGTGGAGGGAAGAGGGGCAGGGGATAATGGAGGGGTGTGGAGGGAAGAGGGGCGGGGGATAATGGAGGGGTGTAATGGGGGTGTGGAGGGAAGAGGGGTAGGGGAGTAATGGGGGTGTGGAGCGAAGAGGCGTAGGGAGTAATGGGGGTGTGGAGGGAAGAGGCGTAGGGAGTAATGGGCGTGTGGAGGGAAGAGGCGTAGGGAGTAATGGGGGTGTGGAGGGAAGAGGCGTAGGGAGTAATGGGGGTGTGGAGGGAAGAGGGGTAGGGGTGTAATGGGGGTGTGGTTGGAAGAGGGGTAGGGGAGTAATGGGGGTGTTGAGGGAAGAGGGGTAGGGGAGTAATGGGGGTGTGGAGGGAAGAGGGGCGGGGGATAATGGGGGGGTGTGGAGGGAAGAGGGGCGGGGGATAATGGGGGGTGTGGAGGGAAGAGGGGCGGGGGATAATGGGGGGGTGTGGAGGGAAGAGGGGCGGGGGATAATGGGGGGGTGTGGAGGGAAGAGGGGCGGGGGATAATGGGGGGGGTGTGGAGGGAAGAGGGGCGGGGGATAATGAGGGGGTGTGGAGGGAAGAGGGGCGGGGGATAATGGGGGGGTGTGGAGGGAAGAGGGGCGGAGGATAATGGGGGGGTGTGGAGGGAAGAGGGGCGGGGGATAATGGGGGGGTGTGGAGGGAAGAGGGGCGGGCGATAATGGGGGGGTGTGGAGGGAAGAGGGGCGGGGGATAATGGGGGGGTGTGGAGGGAAGAGGGGCGGGGGATAATGGGGGGGTGTGGAGGGAAGAGGGGCGGGGGATAATGGGGGGGTGTGGAGGGAAGAGGGGCGGGGGATAATGGGGGGGTGTGGAGGGAAGAGGGGCGGGGGATAATGGGGGGGGGTGGAGGGAAGAGGGGCGGGGGATAATGGGGAGGTGTGGAGGGAAGAGGGGCGGGGGATAATGTGGGGGTGTGGAGGGAAGGGGGCGGGGGATAATGGGGGGGTGTGGAGGGAAGAGGGGCGGGGGATAAAGGGGGGGTGTGGAGGGAAGAGGGGCGGGGGATAATGGAGGGGTGTGGAGGGAAGAGGGGCGGGGGATAATGGGGGGGTGTGGAGGGAAGAGGGGTGGGGGATAATGGGGGGGTGTAATGGGGGTGTGGAGGGAAGAGGGGTAGGGGAGTAATGGGGGTGTGGAGGGATGAGGCGTAGGGAGGAATGGGGGTGTGGAGGGAAGAGGGGTAGGGGAGTAATGGGGGTGTGGAGGGAAGAGGGGTAGGGGAGTAATGGGGGTGTGGAGGGAAGAGGGGTAGGGGAGTAATGGGGGTGTGGAGGGAAGAGGGGCGGGGGATAATGGGGGGGTGTGGAGGGAAGAGGGGCGGGGGATAATGGGGGGGTGTGGAGGGAAGAGGGGCGGGGGATAATGGGGGGGGTGTGGAGGGAAGAGGGGCGGGGGATAATGGGGGGGTGTGGAGGGAAGAGGGGCGGGGGATAATGGAGGGCTGTAATGGGGGTGTGGAGGGAAGAGGGGTAGGGGAGTAATGGGGGTGTGGAGGGATGATGCGTAGGGAGTAATGGTGGTGTGGAGGGAAGAGGCGTAAGGAGTAATGGGGGTGTGGAGGGAAGAGGCGTAGGGAGTAATGGGGGTGTGGAGGGAAGAGGGGTAGGGGAGTAATGGGGGTGTGGAGGGAAGAGGGGTAGGGGAGTAATGGGGGTGTGGAGGGATGAGGCGTAGGGAGTAATGGGGGTGTGGAGGGAAGAGGCGTAGGGAGTAATGGGGGTGTGGAGGGAAGAGGCGTAGGGAGTAATGGGGGTGTGGAGGGAAGAGGGGTAGGGGAGTAATGGGGGTGTGGAGGGAAGAGGGGTAGGGGAGTAATGGGGGTGTGGAGGGAAGAGGGGTAGGGGAGTAATGGGGGTGTGGAGGGAAGAGGGGTAGGGGAGTAATGGGGGTGTGGAGGGAAGAGGGGTAGGGGAGTAATGGGGGTGTGGAGGGAAGAGGGGTAGGGGAGTAATGGGGGTGTGGAGGGAAGAGGGGCAGGGGATAATGGAGGGGTGTGGAGGGAAGAGGGGCAGGGGATAATGGAGGGGTGTGGAGGGAAGAGGGGCGGGGGATAATGGAGGGGTGTAATGGGGGTGTGGAGGGAAGAGGGGTAGGGGAGTAATGGGGGTGTGGAGCGAAGAGGCGTAGGGAGTAATGGGGGTGTGGAGGGAAGAGACGTAGGGAGTAATGGGGGTGTGGAGGGAAGAGGCGTAGGGAGTAATGGGGGTGTGGAGGGAAGAGGCGTAGGGAGTAATGGGGGTGTGGAGGGAAGAGGGGTAGGGGTGTAATGGGGGTGTGGTTGGAAGAGGGGTAGGGGAGTAATGGGGGTGTTGAGGGAAGAGGGGTAGGGGAGTAATGGGGGTGTGGAGGGAAGAGGGGCGGGGGATAATGGGGGGGTGTGGAGGGAAGAGGGGCGGAGGATAATGGGGGTGTGTGGAGGGAAGAGGGGCGGGGGATAATGGGGGGGTGTGGAGGGAAGATGGGCGGGGGATAATGGGGGGGTGTGGAGGGAAGAGGGGCGGGGGATAATGGGGGGGTGTGGAGGGAAGAGGGGCGGGGGATAATGGGGGGGTGTGGAGGGAAGAGGGGCGGGTGATAATGGGGGGGTGTGGAGGGAAGAGGTGCGGGGGATAATGGGGGGGTGGAGGGAAGAGGGGCGGGGGATAATGGGGGGGTGTGGAGGGAAGAGGGGCGGGGGATAATGTGGGGGTGTGGAGGGAAGGGGGCAGGGGATAATGGGGGGGTGTGGAGGGAAGAGGGGCGGGGGATAATGGGGGGGTGTGGAGGGAAGAGGGGCGGGGGATAATGGAGGGGTGTGGAGGGAAGAGGGGCGGGGGATAATGGGGGGGTGTGGAGGGAAGAGGGGTGGGGGATAATGGGGGGGTGTAATGGGGGTGTGGAGGGAAGAGGGGTAGGGGAGTAATGGGGGTGTGGAGGGATGAGGCGTAGGGAGTAATGGGGGTGTGGAGGGAAGAGGCGTAGGGAGTAATGGGGGTGTGGAGGGAAGAGGCGTAGGGAGTAATGGGGGTGTGGAGGGAAGAGGGGTAGGGGAGTAATGGGGGTGTGGAGGGAAGAGGGGTAGGGGAGTAATGGGGGTGTGGAGGGAAGAGGGGCAGGGGAGTAATGGGGGTGTGGAGGGAAGAGGGGCGGGGGATAATGGGGGGGTGTGGAGGGAAGAGGGGCGGGGGATAATGGGGGGTGTGTGGAGGGAAGGGGGCGGGTGATAATGGGGGGGTGTGGAGGGAAGAGGGGCGGGGGATAATGGAGGGCTGTAATGGGGGTGTGGAGGGAAGAGGGGTAGGGGAGTAATGGGGGTGTGGAGGGATGAGGCGTAGGGAGTAATGGGGGTGTGGAGGGAAGAGGCGTAGGGAGTAATGGGGGTGTGGAGGGAAGAGGGGTAGGGGAGTAATGGGGGTGTGGAGGGAAGAGGGGTAGCGGAGTAATGGGGGTGTGGAGGGAAGAGGGGTAGGGGAGTAATGGGGGTGTGGAGGGAAGAGGGGTAGGGGAGTAATGGGGGTGTGGAGGGAAGAGGGGTAGGGGAGTAATGGGGGTGTGGAGGGAAGAGGGGTAGGGGAGTAATGGGGGTGAGGAGGGAAGAGGGGCAGGGGATAATGGAGGGGTGTGGAGGGAAGAGGGGCGGGGGATAATGGAGGGGTGTAATGGGGGTGTGGAGGGAAGAGGGGTAGGGGAGTAATGGGGGTGTGGAGGGAAGAGGCGTAAGGAGTAATGGGGGTGTGGAGGGAAGAGGCGTAGGGAGTAATGGGGGTGTGGAGGGAAGAGGCGTAGGGAGTAATGGGGTTGTGGAGGGAAGAGGCGTAGGGAGTAATGGGGGTGTGGAGGGAAGAGGCGTAGGGAGTAATGGGGGTGTGGAGGGAAGAGGGGTAGGGGTGTAATGGGGGTGTGGATGGAAGAGGGGTAGGGGAGTAATGGGGGTGTGGAGGGAAGAGGGGCGGGGGATAATGGGGGGGTGTGGAGGTAAGAGGGGCGGGGGATAATGGGGGGGGTGTGGAGGGAAGAGGGGCGGGGGATAATGGGGGGGTGTGGAGGGAAGAGGGGCGGGGGAGTGTGTGGAGGGAAGTGGGGCGGGGCAGTGTGTGGAGGGAAGAGGGGCGGGGGATAATGGGGGGGTGTGGAGGGAAGAGGGGCGGGGGATAATGGGGGGGTGTGGAGGGAAGAGGGGCGGAGGATAATGGGGGGGTGTGGAGTGAAGAGGGGCGGGGGATAATGGGGGGTGTGGAGGGAAGAGGGGCGGGGGATAATGGGGGGGTGTGGAGGGAAGAGGGGCGGGCGATAATGGGGGGGTGTGGAGGGAAGAGGGGCGGGGGATAATGGGGGGGTGTGGAGGGAAGAGGGGCGGGGGATAATGGGGGGGTGTGGAGGGAAGAGGGGCGGGGGATAATGGGGGGGTGTGGAGGGAAGAGGGGCGGGTGATAATGGGGGGGTGTGGAGGGAAGAGGGGCGGGGGATAATGGGGGGGTGGAGGGAAGAGGGGCGGGGGATAATGGGGGGGTGTGGAGGGAAGAGGGGCGGGGGATATTGGGGGGGTGTGGAGGGAAGGGGGCGGGGGATAATGGGGGGGGTGTGGAGGGAAGAGGGGCGGGGGATAATGGGGGGGTGTGGAGGGAAGAGGGGCGGGGGATAATGGACGGGTGTGGAGGGGAAAGGGGCGGGGGATAATGGGGGGGTGTGGAGGGAAGAGGGGCGGGGGATAATGGGGGGGTGTGGAGGGAAGAGGGGCGGGGGATAATGGGGGGGTGTGGAGGGAAGAGGGGCGGGGGAGTGTGTGGAGGGAAGTGGGGCGGGGCAGTGTGTGGAGGGAAGAGGGGCGGGGGATAATGGGGGGGTGTGGAGGGATGTTGAGGGAAGAGGGGATAATGGGGGTGTGTGGAGGGGTGGCGGGATGTGGAGGGAAGTGGGTTGTGGAGGGAAGAGGGGTGGCGGGATGTGGAGGGAAGTGGGTTGTGGAGGGAAGAGGGGTGGCGGGATGTTGAGGGAAGAGGGGTGGGAGGGTGTGGAGGCTAGAGGGTTGTGGCGGGAAGAGTGGTGGTGGGGTGTGGAGGGAAGAGGGGCGGGGGATAATGGGGGTGTGTGGAGGGAAGAGGGGCGAGGGATAATGGGGGGGTGTGGAGGGAAGAGGGGCGGGGGAGTGTGTGGAGGGAAGTGGGGCGGGGCAGTGTGTGGAGGGAAGAGGGGCGGGGGATAATGGGGGGGTGTGGAGGGATGTTGAGGGAAGAGGGGATAATGGGGGGGTGTGGAGGGAAGAGGGGCGGGGGATAATGGGGGGGTGTGGAGGGAAGAGGGGCGGGGCATAATGGGGGTTGTGGAGGGAAGAGGGGCGGGGGATAATGGGGGGGTGTGGAGGGAAGAGAGGCGGGGGATAATGGGGGTGTGTGGAGGGGTGGCGGGATATGGAGGGAAGAGGGGTGGCGGGATGTGGAGGGAAGAGGTTGTGGAGGGAAGAGGGGTGGTGGGGTGTGGAGGGAAGAGGGGTGGGGGATAATGGGGGGGTGTGGAGGGAAGAGGGGCGGGGGAGTGTGTGGAGGGAAGTGGGGCGGGGCAGTGTGTGGAGGGAAGAGGGGTGGGGGGGTGTGGAGGCAGAGGGGTGAGGGGGTGTGTGGAGGGAAGAGGGGTGGGGGCGTGTGGAGGGAAGAGGGGCGGGGGCGTGTGGAGGGAAGAGGGGCGGGGGCGTGTGGAGGGAAGAGGGGCGGGGGCGTGTGGAGGGAAGAGTGGCGGGGGCGTGTGGAGGGAAGAGGGGCGGGGGCGTGTGGAGGGAAGAGGGGCGGGGGCGTGTGGAGGGAAGAGGGGCGGGGGCGTGTGGAGGGAAGAGGGGCGGGGGCGTGTGGAGGGAAGAGGGGCGGGGGCGTGTGGAGGGAAGAGGGGCGGGGGCGTGTGGAGGGAAGAGGGGCGGGGGCATGTGGAGGGAAGAGGGGCGGGGGCGTGTGGAGGGAAGAGGGGCGGGGGCGTGTGGAGGGAAGAGGGGCGGGGGCGTGTGGAGGGAAGAGGGGCGGGGGCGTGTGGAGGGAGTGGAGGGAAGAGGGGCGGAGGATAATGGAGGGGTGTAATGGGGGTGTGGAGGGAAGAGGGGCGGGGGATAATGGGGGGTGTGGAGGGAAGAGGGGCGGAGGATAATGGAGGGGTGTAATGGGGGTGTGGAGGGAAGAGGGGCGGAGGATAATGGAGGGGTGTAATGGGGGTGTGGAGGGAAGAGGGGTAGGGGAGTAATGGAGGTGTGGAGGGAAGAGGCGTAGGGAGTAATGGGGGTGTGGAGGGAAGAGGCGTAGGGAGTAATGGGGGTGTGGAGGGAAGAGGGGTAGGGGTGTAATGGGGGTGTGGATGGAAGAGGGGTAGGGGAGTAATGGGGGTGTGGAGGGAAGAGGGGTAGGGGAGTAATGGGGGTGTGGAGGGAAGAGGGGCGGGGGATAATGGGGGGGTGTGGAGGGAAGAGGGGCGGGGGATAATGGGGGGGTGTGGAGGGAAGAGGGGCGGGGGGTAATGGAGGGGTGTAATGGGGGTGTGGAGGGAAGAGGGGTAGGGGAGTAATGGGGGTGTGGAGGGAAGAGGCGTAGGGAGTAATGGGGGTGTGGAGGGAAGAGGGGTAGGGGTGTAATTGGGGTGTGGATGGAAGAGGGGTAGGGGAGTAATGGGGGTGTGGAGGGAAGAGGTGTAGGGGAGTAATGGGGGTGTGGAGGGAAGAGGTGTAGGGGAGTAATGGGGGTGTGGAGGGAAGAAGGGCGGGGGATAATGGGGGGGTGTGGAGGGAAGAGGGGCGGGGGATAATGGAGGGGTGTAATGGGGGTGTGGAGGGAAGAGGGGTTGGGGAGTAATGGGGGTGTGGAGGGAAGAGGCGTAGGGAGTAATGGGGGTGTGGAGGGAAGAGGCGTAGGGAGTAATGGGGGTGTGGAGGGAAGAGGCGTAGGGAGTAATGGGGGTGTGGAGGGAAGAGGCGTAGGGAGTAATGGGGGTCTGGAGGGAAGAGGGGTAGGGGTGTAATGGGGGTGTGGATGGAAGAGGGGTAGGGGAGTAATGGGGGTGTTGAGGGAAGAGGGGTAGGGGAGTAATGGGGGTGTGGAGGGAAGAGGGGCGGGGGATAATGGGGGGGTGTGGAGGGAAGAGGGGCGGGGGATAATGGAGGGGTGTAATGGGGGTGTGGAGGGAAGAGGGGTAGGGGAGTAATGTGGGTGTGGAGGGATGAGGCGTAGGGAGTAATGGGGGTGTGGAGGGAAGAGGCGTAGGGAGTAATGGGGGTGTGGAGGGAAGAGGGGTAGGGGAGTAATGGGGGTGTGGAGGGAAGAGGGGTAGGGGAGTAATGGGGGTGTGGAGGGAAGAGGGGTAGGGGAGTAATGGGGGTGTGGAGGGAAGAGGGGTAGGGGAGTAATGGGGGTGTGGAGGGAAGAGGGGTAGGGGAGTAATGGGGGTGTGGAGGGAAGAGGGGTAGGGGAGTAATGGGGGTGTGGAGGGAAGAGGGGTAGGGGAGTAATGGGGGTGTGGAGGGAAGAGGGGCAGGGGATAATGGAGGGGTGTGGAGGGAAGAGGGGCGGGGGATAATGGGGGTGTGTGGAGGGAAGAGGGGCGAGGGATAATGGGGGGGTGTGGAGGGAAGAGGGGCGGGGGAGTGTGTGGAGGGAAGTGGGGCGGGGCAGTGTGTGGAGGGAAGAGGGGCGGGGGCGTGTGGAGGGAAGAGGGGCGGGGGCGTGTGGAGGGAAGAGGGGCGGGGGCGTGTGGAGGGAAGAGGGGCGGGGGCGTGTGGAGGGAAGAGGGGCGGGGGCGTGTGGAGGGAGTGGAGGGAAGAGGGGCGGAGGATAATGGAGGGGTGTAATGGGGGTGTGGAGGGAAGAGGGGCGGGGGATAATGGGGGGTGTGGAGGGAAGAGGGGCGGAGGATAATGGGGGGTGTGGAGGGAAGAGGGGCGGAGGATAATGGAGGGGTGTAATGGGGGTGTGGAGGGAAGAGGGGCGGAGGATAATGGAGGGGTGTAATGGGGGTGTGGAGGGAAGAGGGGTAGGGGAGTAATGGAGGTGTGGAGGGAAGAGGCGTAGGGAGTAATGGGGGTGTGGAGGGAAGAGGCGTAGGGAGTAATGGGGGTGTGGAGGGAAGAGGGGTAGGGGTGTAATGGGGGTGTGGATGGAAGAGGGGTAGGGGAGTAATGGGGGTGTGGAGGGAAGAGGGGTAGGGGAGTAATGGGGGTGTGGAGGAAAGAGGGGCGGGGGATAATGGGGGGGTGTGGAGGGAAGAGGGGCGGGGGATAATGGGGGGGTGTGGAGGGAAGAGGGGCGGGGGGTAATGGAGGGGTGTAATGGGGGTGTGGAGGGAAGAGGGGTAGGGGAGTAATGGGGGTGTGGAGGGAAGAGGCGTAGGGAGTAATGGGGGTGTGGAGGGAAGAGGGGTAGGGGTGTAATTGGGGTGTGGATGGAAGAGGGGTAGGGGAGTAATGGGGGTGTGGAGGGAAGAGGTGTAGGGGAGTAATGGGGGTGTGGAGGGAAGAGGTGTAGGGGAGTAATGGGGGTGTGGAGGGAAGAAGGGCGGGGGATAATGGGGGGGTGTGGAGGGAAGAGGGGCGGGGGATAATGGAGGGGTGTAATGGGGGTGTGGAGGGAAGAGGGGTTGGGGAGTAATGGGGGTGTGGAGGGAAGAGGCGTAGGGAGTAATGGGGGTGTGGAGGGAAGAGGCGTAGGGAGTAATGGGGGTGTGGAGGGAAGAGGCGTAGGGAGTAATGGGGGTGTGGAGGGAAGAGGCGTAGGGAGTAATGGGGGTCTGGAGGGAAGAGGGGTAGGGGTGTAATGGGGGTGTGGATGGAAGAGGGGTAGGGGAGTAATGGGGGTGTTGAGGGAAGAGGGGTAGGGGAGTAATGGGGGTGTGGAGGGAAGAGGGGCGGGGGATAATGGGGGGGTGTGGAGGGAAGAGGGGCGGGGGATAATGGAGGGGTGTAATGGGGGTGTGGAGGGAAGAGGGGTAGGGGAGTAATGTGGGTGTGGAGGGATGAGGCGTAGGGAGTAATGGGGGTGTGGAGGGAAGAGGCGTAGGGAGTAATGGGGGTGTGGAGGGAAGAGGGGTAGGGGAGTAATGGGGGTGTGGAGGGAAGAGGGGTAGGGGAGTAATGGGGGTGTGGAGGGAAGAGGGGTAGGGGAGTAATGGGGGTGTGGAGGGAAGAGGGGTAGGGGAGTAATGGGGGTGTGGAGGGAAGAGGGGTAGGGGAGTAATGGGGGTGTGGAGGGAAGAGGGGTAGGGGAGTAATGGGGGTGTGGAGGGAAGAGGGGTAGGGGAGTAATGGGGGTGTGGAGGGAAGAGGGGCAGGGGATAATGGAGGGGTGTGGAGGGAAGAGGGGCGGGGGATAATGGGGGTGTGTGGAGGGAAGAGGGGCGAGGGATAATGGGGGGGTGTGGAGGGAAGAGGGGCGGGGGAGTGTGTGGAGGGAAGTGGGGCGGGGCAGTGTGTGGAGGGAAGAGGGGCGGGGGCGTGTGGAGGGAAGAGGGGCGGGGGCGTGTGGAGGGAAGAGGGGCGGGGGCGTGTGGAGGGAAGAGGGGCGGGGGCGTGTGGAGGGAAGAGGGGCGGGGGCGTGTGGAGGGAGTGGAGGGAAGAGGGGCGGAGGATAATGGAGGGGTGTAATGGGGGTGTGGAGGGAAGAGGGGCGGGGGATAATGGGGGGTGTGGAGGGAAGAGGGGCGGAGGATAATGGGGGGTGTGGAGGGAAGAGGGGCGGAGGATAATGGAGGGGTGTAATGGGGGTGTGGAGGGAAGAGGGGCGGAGGATAATGGAGGGGTGTAATGGGGGTGTGGAGGGAAGAGGGGTAGGGGAGTAATGGAGGTGTGGAGGGAAGAGGCGTAGGGAGTAATGGGGGTGTGGAGGGAAGAGGCGTAGGGAGTAATGGGGGTGTGGAGGGAAGAGGGGTAGGGGTGTAATGGGGGTGTGGATGGAAGAGGGGTAGGGGAGTAATGGGGGTGTGGAGGGAAGAGGGGTAGGGGAGTAATGGGGGTGTGGAGGGAAGAGGGGCGGGGGATAATGGGGGGGTGTGGAGGGAAGAGGGGCGGGGGATAATGGGGGGGTGTGGAGGGAAGAGGGGCGGGGGGTAATGGAGGGGTGTAATGGGGGTGTGGAGGGAAGAGGGGTAGGGGAGTAATGGGGGTGTGGAGGGAAGAGGCGTAGGGAGTAATGGGGGTGTGGAGGGAAGAGGGGTAGGGGTGTAATTGGGGTGTGGATGGAAGAGGGGTAGGGGAGTAATGGGGGTGTGGAGGGAAGAGGTGTAGGGGAGTAATGGGGGTGTGGAGGGAAGAGGTGTAGGGGAGTAATGGGGGTGTGGAGGGAAGAAGGGCGGGGGATAATGGGGGGGTGTGGAGGGAAGAGGGGCGGGGGATAATGGAGGGGTGTAATGGGGGTGTGGAGGGAAGAGGGGTTGGGGAGTAATGGGGGTGTGGAGGGAAGAGGCGTAGGGAGTAATGGGGGTGTGGAGGGAAGAGGCGTAGGGAGTAATGGGGGTGTGGAGGGAAGAGGCGTAGGGAGTAATGGGGGTGTGGAGGGAAGAGGCGTAGGGAGTAATGGGGGTCTGGAGGGAAGAGGGGTAGGGGTGTAATGGGGGTGTGGATGGAAGAGGGGTAGGGGAGTAATGGGGGTGTTGAGGGAAGAGGGGTAGGGGAGTAATGGGGGTGTGGAGGGAAGAGGGGCGGGGGATAATGGGGGGGTGTGGAGGGAAGAGGGGCGGGGGATAATGGAGGGGTGTAATGGGGGTGTGGAGGGAAGAGGGGTAGGGGAGTAATGTGGGTGTGGAGGGATGAGGCGTAGGGAGTAATGGGGGTGTGGAGGGAAGAGGCGTAGGGAGTAATGGGGGTGTGGAGGGAAGAGGGGTAGGGGAGTAATGGGGGTGTGGAGGGAAGAGGGGTAGGGGAGTAATGGGGGTGTGGAGGGAAGAGGGGTAGGGGAGTAATGGGGGTGTGGAGGGAAGAGGGGTAGGGGAGTAATGGGGGTGTGGAGGGAAGAGGGGTAGG